>NC_063165.1:21065483-22320483 GCF_023159225.1 Perognathus longimembris pacificus
ATGAGGCAGGCACTCTTGCCACTAGGCCATATCCCCAGTCCAAGATACTGCTTTTTAAAATAATACCTTGTGATGAAATTGTCATTAAGAGTCTTCAATTTGCTCCTTTTTTATATAGTGATGGAAATAAAACTGAGGGCAACCCACACACGAGGGAAGTACTCTACCATTGAGCTCAAAACGGTCTATGTTTGAATTTCAGCATGAACCTAGTAAAAAATACTACTATCTGTAATATTTTTCTGTAATATCCTAGTGTAAAATATTACTATCTGATCCTGGCAAAATATTAGTATCTCCGTCAGCACGAGGCTTGAATTCATGCCTGATACTCTTCCCTTAAATAATGTTTCTAGTCCTGATATTATGAATAGTACTGAGTAATTTCACAAAGATCTGTTTGTTAGTATAGGTTTAAAACAGATCAACATATATAAAGGATCAAGATGTGCATAATTTTAACATAACCCCATTATTTAAATTTCTGTACATATTAATGAGATTGTGAGGCATATTCAGATATTTAATCCCTTAGGTGAATTTGTATATGTTATACAGAAGACAAAGAAATTGTAACATAGCTTCATGGAGCTATACCTAATGAAGTGAGCGTATTTAATTCCTATATTTAACATACTGACTTTCTAAAAATAAGATGGGAAATACTGACTTTTGAACACAAACAAGTATATTAGTTGCATTTTTTTGCTCTTGTTAATCTATATTGCATCTAGAAAATGTTGCTTTAGATGGGTTGATCAGATTTAGTTATGCAAGAGTCAAACTAGGATGAACTCTGGTCTTGAGAGGGCTCCTTAGTTGTCAATATTTATCTAGTGACTTAGGATCAGTCATCTTCTCTATCCTTATGCAAGAGCTCACCTAGTTATAATCTTCCAACTCAGCTCCAAACACTAAGTCACTATAAATAAAGCAAGTCACAAAGCACTATATTTACTCCTATCAATCTGAGTAATATTCCTATTGCTAAGATAATGGGAAAATCATGCTTTAGAAAAAGAAATAATTGGGGTGGGGGATACTCCTATTTATAAGAGAATAAGGTTATGTGAAAATTAGCAAGTATTTAATCCTGGAGGTGTTAGATGACATTATTTTTTAATTGCATATGATTCATTTACAATATTCTTGAAAGATAATGCACTGAGCTCCAATTATACAACACACATGTGGAAAATAGGGGCTCCTTAATGTGCCTTAGGTGTATCAAAGAAGTAACATCTAAATCATGGTTTACAACAAATGATAAGGCACTTGAAGAGCAGATGACTAGAAAATAAATTAAATGTGAACATTTAGGGTGGTATCTATACACTGCTCCTTTGCAGATGCTACCTTTAAGCTGGAACCTATAAATTGAGCCTGTTAGATAGACTAACAGGAAGAGTTGGACTAACGTGATATGGAAATCTGAACACTCGAAGTAGAACAGTATATGAAAAACCTCTCATAAATTGGTATGTGAAGCTCTTAGTATCAAAGCTTTTAAATGTCCATGTACCATAGGAATAACGAAGTGCTATAGAAGCTAAATTATCATGAGAATTGTATTTACATTTTTATAATCTTCTAAACTAATTTGTTTGCCAGGAACGAAGAATACCTTGGTGTATTATCATCCTTTCAAAAGGCTGCTTTTAGTTCCTCCACAAATAGGTCAGAAATGCTTAGCTCTATGTTTTGTTTTTGATGTTCAGATCTGATGAGTTTGCGGGTAATTATTTAAATACAAGTTTGTGAAATGTTCAGATTGTTCCCTAGGAAGATAAACCAGTCATTCCCAAGGAGCATTTCTCATCTCAATCACAGAATTTCTCAATTCCTCTAAAGGTGGTACATGATTAGAATTGTTCTAGATACATGGGAAAAGAAGATGATTCATTATCCACATTGGATGCCCAAAGGTATGATGACTTTATTCTCAGTGAATCTTCAGTTGCCTAGTACATTGCACAACAAAGGTGTACACATAACCTGAATCACGTTCATTTCAATATTAGTCTAAGTACTTCACTTATTCATCATGTTCTGCCATACAAAAGAAAAAAAAACGGTGAATCTGAATCTTTTAACTCCCATAGTTTGGAATTTGGAATAAGCTAGAAATACAAATAGAGGGAAAGGACAAATGCCACTAGATTTTCTCTCTCTCTCTTTCTCTTTCTTGCTTATTTTATATTTATATGGCCTTCCTGCACATATTGGAAACCTGGAATTGTGAGGTATCAACAGTCCTTTTTTTTTAAGTCCATTCTTTTCTGGTACTGGGGATTAAACCAAGGATGCTGCACTTGCAAAGAAAGTTCTTTGCCACTGAACTACATCCCAGCCGACAACAGGTCTCAATATATCATTTCAAAATCAAAGTTTTGATGATGAGCTCTATCCAGAATTCATACAAGTATGATAAACCAGAACTTCCATTCAGAATTGCAGAACACTCTAAGGCATATAGAATATCTTGCTATTTACAATGGCATGTTTTTTTCCTTATATTCCACAATAACATTATTGTTATTAAACAACCCAATGGACAGATGCAAACATGGAATTTATAGAGACCTTCCATTAGGATAATGTATTTAATTAGCACTGAAACCTGAATTTATAACGTGTTCATAAGCCTATGCTTGCTCTTACTAATCCAGTGTTTCAAATATTAAATTTGAAAATTATGCAGCAGGATGTGACACATTCATTTAATTCCTTTCTCCAAGCCCATCACAGACATAATGTAATTATATCTATTTTAACATGTTTACATTATGAATATTTTTAAATTGCATATATAATTTGCACTAACTACAAAAAACATGGAAAAGAAAAATTCAATTTCTGGTTTACTATTTCTGTTTTACCATCCAAGCTTCCTGTGACCTTCACAAAACAGAAAACGTGCACATTTAATTTTCAGAAACACAAATTCAACTTCATGGGGGGAAAAGGCTCTATGACATCAGCTGTGTTAAATATGTTGATTTCCTCTAGGGAGAGGAGGGGGGAAAGGAAGGAACAGACATTGAACAATGAAAGAAATTGGAAGACCAGACGAAAGCCCTAATCGAAGGAAGGGAGGAGGAGCAGATGGCTAGGAAAGGAGACATGTGGGAATTGAGGGGAGAGGAAGCAATTGGCAATGAATGGGCTGAATGCCAAATTTGTGAAGGATCTGGAGGGCACTGGGGATTTAAATGGGATGTGAGTCAGCTGCTTTTTACCAAAATATCACACCAACAAGGGAAATCAAAGAAACCTGCAAAGATACACAGGATGCAGGAAAGGACAGAAAAGTTATCACAAATCCCTCCTTAACAATTCTGCCTCTTCAGCAAAGGAAGGGGAAGTGCTATATCAATTTAAAACTATGTAGTGGAATTTTTCTCTTGACAAATTTTAATATTTAAATCTTTAATTTGGTCATAAAAGAAAGGCTATAGATATGAATGTGACTGGTGACTCACTGAAGACCATACAAAAAAGAAATTCACTTTGACCATCATGTTTGATTAGGGAACCCTAATATTCCTAGTTTGTCAGGACTGACAGCTTTCCCTGGAGAAGAATTTTCCCACTTAACATAGGCTAAGTCAGGCTTGGGCAAGCAGATATGATTGGTTATTGCATCTAAAGTGAAAGCCTTAAGAAACATCTACAAACATACATTCATGTGTGGAATGTTTTCTACATTTTTTTTTCAAAAAATGGCACAACATTTTAATTCAGTTACATCATAAGAAGAATTTGACCAAAAGAAAAAAAAAAGAGATTGATTTGGTTAGATTGTAGATTTGATAGAAATCACCTACGAAATGATTATCTTTAATTTTTTTTTACTTTATTTTCTTTCTTTTGTAATCAAGAAAAACATAAGAGATTTTTACATGCTACTTTCAGGACAGACCAGAATAATAAAAATAATAACAACAACAGCAAGACTTCAGGACATCACTTATCTCAAAGAAGAGTACAATATATTGTAATGTCTTTTAATGAGGATGACCGAAGAAGTGAGTCTGATCAAGTTGCATCGTGTGTGTGTGTGTGTGTGTGTGTACACACCCAATGCATAACAGTTGTTACATTCATATATATGTATATATACACACATATATACATATATATGAATGGGCATGTCCAATGGAACACTCTTGTACAACTGATTGATGCTAATAAAAATGCCAAAAAATTGTCGCAAAGAATCAGACTAGTTAAGAGTTTTAAAATGAAGACATGTCTTTTAAACTATTGTTTCTCAAATACCAAAATGAAGTTACCACAATAAATGAAAAGGTTATCATAAAGAAAATAATTCATAACCTTCAGATTTGAGTGCAGGCACAAATTATGACTTATTTTATGCTGTTCAAGGTTATGTTTTCCTGATAATTTACTCTATCTGTAAAAAAATTACCAAACCACTATATCAGTAGTATTTACCTTAGCTCAATTTCCTATTCATCACATAATTTCTCAAAATTGCTTAATCTTTAGGAGTAACTCCCAACATGTATGTGACTGATAATATTAGAACATGGTTAATCCACAAATGAGACCATTAATTATGAAGCGCATTCAATTGAATCACTCACCAAATTCACAATATCCTTTTTTAATGTAAATTCTTTCTGCCCTAAATCCAAATGGTGACCAGTAAATTAACATTCTCCACAGATAATCTTTAATGTCGTTATAGACAAGAATTCCAGCCTCAGAATAAATAATTTTAGCTTTGCACCATTATAATCCATGGTTAAAATTATCCACTTTTGTGCCTTCTTATCTGAAACTACTAATAATTTCAAATTTTACAGATTTTTGTTGTGCTAATGGCTTCATTAACTGTAAGAAATATAAACTAATTCTTCAATATGATGAGCATAATTTATCAACCCCTTCATATCTGTGCAAATGAAGGAAAATGTTTTACAGTGGAAATTAGGATACTGGATCTTCCTGAGATGAAATTTCCATCGATAGAAAATCAATATACTTATATCTGTATGTATGTATATTATATGAATATATATGTATAAGTGAATACATGTACATATACACATATATCAATACATATGAGCATACAGACATGCATGGATGTCTCTATATAGACCTATAGATATCTCATATACATATATGGAGATACACACACATATATAGATAAATAAAGAATTCTATAGGAAATTTTAGCAGTGAAGAAAAAGCAAATATCTCCATTATTGATGTCTTACCATAACCAATAAAATTAGATTCAGCAACTGCACTAAAAATAATTTGGTACTTCTCTAACAGTATCATTGCCAGCAGTAAAGTGGTCACTATAAAGGAATGCTCAGAACAGGTCTGGCACATCCTGAGTGCTACATTGAGCTATTAGTATTATCACTGAGTTCTTTTTCATTCACACAAAATGAATGGACAAATATTGTGACCAGTTGGAAAGACCACAGCTTTTTCACCATGGAATCACGCCAATGAAATGAGATAATGTAAAGCATAGGATGCACGGTGAGTTCCCAATGCATAACAGCTGTTACATTTTGGTGTTTCTACAATAACCATGATGTTTTAAATGATGTTTTACATTTAAAACATCATATGAAATGAAGTATCCTTTCCAGTTCATTTTCATTATATACTGAAACAGAATGATTGGATACAATGTCTGGAATAATAACTTTCAATATTCATTAGTCATTCATTTTATTTTTGCTATATTAGGTTTTGAGAATTGACAGTTCTTCCAATAAACATTCATTTACTAATCTAAGAAAAGTCTAATTTCTAGTCCCTAACATACACACACACACACACACACACACACACACAAATATTCTATCGTTTTGTTTTGTTAATGAAATTTGTTCTCACTTTTATCATATATATGGGTAACCCGTATGTAATTATCCTATTATATCCATAGGAGGAAGGCCTCTTGCCCCACCAGAGATATCAAAATCTGTGATTGCCTTATGTTAAATAGTGCAGTATTTGCACATAGCCTATACATATCTTTTTGTGAATGCTAAATATACTTGCAATATGCAACACATTATAAATATTACAGAAATGTTATAGTTAGTGCTTTGGGAATCATGATAAGAAAAAATAGTATTCATTAAAGATGTATTTTTCTAAATATGCTAATCACATGGCTGGTTGGAACTATGGATGCAGAGCCCAGCACTATGGAAGATTGACTTGATTCATGTTTCATTAATTTATCATTTGGGTTCTAATGACTATTTTGGTTTCTACGTACTTTTGGTGCTATAAAAATCAAGTCAGTAAACTTTTATATACCAGCTATTTTCAGTAAAATTTAAGCTATTTCCTTCCATCTCTTTGCAATTCCTATAACTACCACTAGATGAAATTCATTGTATTAAACTTTAACATACAGTCAAGGAAACTGATGTCTGGGACACTGTGAAATTTTGTGTGTAGCTTCACTGCATATTAAACAAACCAACCTGTGCTGACTTGTAACAGACTTACCTGTTCCCTGCTGAGCTGTGATTATATAAAAATCATCAAAGTCCACAACTATAAGTTGTATAGAAGACTTAAGTACAGAATGCCTTTCTATAACTTTTTATGCTTCATTATCTTAAGTACAAAGGAGTTGTGATTGCACAAATCAATTTATAAGTACAGTGCATCTTGACTCACATTACCTCCTTTGTCATTCTACCCTGTCTCTCCAACCCTTCCCTTCAATTTTCTTAGTGTCATAGGCTATCCATTGAATATATTCTTTTAGTATCACCATTTTTTGTCACTCTATTAAAATATCCAAATTTCTTTACCCACTCCATTAAAAAATCCAAAATTACACTAGTTTTGTTTTTCTTTTGGCCTTTTTAAGATCTACATGACAGCTATAATTCTGCTAAATGCTGTAACTGACCATTCTTATGAATAATTATGACCTTTCATAATCTATGAAAATGTTTTTGATGTCTACTCCAAACTACTTAACATTTCCTTTAACCCAATGTAGTTGTGTGAATGAACATGAAATCATTGTTTTAACACTTGGTAGTTTTCCAAAGTTAATATTTGATATTTTAAGCCCTTACAAAATATCAATGTAAAAAGAGTATTTCCAAAACACAAACAAAATAAACGTTATTCCTTTTTATGAAGTCTAAATGAATATTTTTGCACATCAAAAACGTTCCAGTATTCTGATTCAACTCTGTGAAAAAAAGTAATGTATTCATAATAATGGTGATGACTACATCTCAGAAACATGAGGTGGATCACTTTTATCCAGCCTGCCAATTCAACAAATCCTTGGGTGTAGAAAAACAGGAATATTACAGACAAATATCATCTAAGGCTTCTTTTATTCTAAGAAGTACATGCCAAAATAATTTTAAAAGATTCTCTTGTCATGCAGAAGAATAAGAAAATGTTATTTATACATGTCTGGTTTATAATCATCATAGATCTAAAATTTGGCTTACAATCCCAGAGATTGCAGAAAGAAATGACTTAAGCCTATCAAAAATACAGGTGTAGCTAAAATTCAATTATATATATATACATATTATTTTTTTAACCCTAGGGTGTGTCTTTGTTCTCACAGCTGGGAGACCTGTACTTGAAATTTTCAACAAAGAAAACTACCACATTAAAGAACACTAGAAATTCCTACAACCCAAACTGTAGCAATAACCCTGCAATCTTCAATTGCCTTCCATAAAGATATTATGTGCTTTAATCTCTTCTTCATCTTTACTCAATACATTTGGCAAGGTACATTAATAACAGAAATATAAACAATAATTTGAATACAAAGCTGAGGAGATAAGAAACACATAAAATACCTTATAGCCAACATCTTTTTAGAATTCATTTTCAGTTTTTGAAAAGAATAGAAAATAAAGGCATGCAATTCTGTTTATGATCTAATTTTTGGTCTTAATTATTCAATTCTAGTCTGGCCTGAAGGAAGAAAATAAAGCAAAACAATTTTGATCTAAATAAGAACAGTGATTTTTGAAACCAAGCTGCTGATTTTTAATCTATTCCATTTCCTCAAATGTATACACTTTTTCTTTAACTGCTAGTGTTTTATCAGTTCAAGAGCTATAATTTATACAAAACACACATATGGTCTTAGAGATAGTAAAAGTTTTAGATGTTACAACTTCCTGACATATGAAACAGTATTGTGGATCATCATTTTGGCAGCATTGGAATGATTTTAAAGTTATTTATACATTACTATTTTGGCATCAGTTCCTAGCAATAGATAATTACAATTTTAAACTGCTGGATTCCTTATTGAAAGTGGTTCTCTTATTGACTTGAAGCTGCTGATAGGACTGGAGATTTGTGCTTAATTAGAACACAGAGAAAGTTTATGACAACTCAATCATAAATTGAACATTGGGCATAAATCATAAAAAATGTTTAATTCGATATATGATAAAGCAGGAATTCCTAAGCTTATTTGTGAAAAGTTTACTATAGCAGTTTTCAATTGTGAAATTTATGAAAAAAATTGATAATCATGCAAAACACATTCAAATGAACTTCAACTTCTAACAGAACTTCCAAAATATAGTCACTTCTACTTGTCAGTTACCATATAAGACACAATATAAAAAGAATTGTGTATAATCTGTACAACTTTGATCTTTCTCATGTGTCTTAAACCAATTCACTGAAATGTTTAACCTCCACTGTATCTCTGAAATAGCTGTCAGGGATAGCCATAACGGTCCACTAAGTTGTTAAAGCAAATGATCAATTTTCAATTTTCACATACTTGATTACTTTCTGCTACTGACTCCGCCACAAAGACCCCCATAATCTTGGTACTTTGCTATCTATTGGGCTTTTGTCCTTTTTCTTTTGCTCTCTTTAGATTTCAGCTGCTCTTTCTTCTGCTTCTTCTGTCTGAAGGCTTGTCATCAGACATATTTCTTTCTCATTTTACCTGTAAACTTCCCCTTGGAGAACACAGATTTTAATTTTCTAATAACATTCATATACTGATAAATCACATATTCATTGGTTATATTATACTCTACTAAGAACCCATCAGTGACGTAGGACGGGAGACATCTAGTGTTCATTCATTATGCAGGGTGCACATAACTCAAAAATTAATGCTTTTCACATGTCCTGCATGCTACACCTGTTTTTCCCAGAATATGTGACATACTTTAGGTGGTGGGTGATAAAGAAAGAGCATACCTTTGACTCTCTCATATACTAGCACTTAATTAAATTTCTTTCATTTTCACTCACAATACACAGTGAAAATAATCAAACAGGTTTGCAGAAAAGCAAAGACACTGGGGAAAGAATCTTCCTTCTGCTCAGAAGGAAGGGAGGACCACAAAGAAATTAGTACTTGTACATCTATCACAACTTAGCATTTTCTCCACCCTCAAACTCAAATCTGAATTTCTGACTCATAGATCCAACTGCTTCTATGATTGCTCATAACCATTCGAAAATTACCATGTTTAAAACTGAGTGCCCAATTTGTATCACCACAACTTTTCCCCTTCAAAAATAAATGCCAACCCAGTTAATGACATCTAAATATCTTTCCACCCTCTTTAGCCATTTGATGATGGCCATTCTTAACTCATCTTTTCTTTTCTTTTTCTGAATAGGTACACTCAGTTTGTTAGCAAATTTTGTTGGTTATTGCTTTATAGTATACTCAGAATCTAACCACCTCTCACTCACTCTCTGCTCCTAGCATATCAATTGAAATGATCTTTTATCTCTCTCTAGATTATTGTCAAAACTCACAATTGGTGTCCCATGCTCTAACATGACCACTCCTCCAGGTATTATTAAGACAGAAAAATCATTGAATATTAAATGGCCATTTGTTTACAGGTTTATCCACAATGGACAAATGGATTTAAAAAACATCATATATATGTATATATATGGAATCATATATATGGAAACATATTGTATATGGATTTTTACTCATCCCTTCGGGAAAAATTTATGTAACATTTGTAAAAAAATGCAAAATCTTGGAAAAATTATATTAAATAAAGTCAGGTCCAGAGAAGACAAAAGATTGATGTTTTCATGTATATATGGAAGCTAAATTAGCTTGCAAACTCATAAATAACTATATGGCTTGATATGCAATAATATACAAATGAGTTAACTCAAATGCAGTATACAAACAGTAGATGCCAGTGTAATTTCTAAGAAAGCCAAAACCAAATTTCAGCAAAATAAACAACAAGAAACAGGTACTTGAAAATGGTGGGGTATGGTCAAGAGGAAAAAGGTGGACAGTAAAAAGAAGAGGACAAAGTGCAGACAAAAATCCAATAAACATTCTCAAAATTGAGTGGGGGAAGGAATGTGTAGAGGAGTTATGGTTGAGAATATTGAAAGGTGTGACATTGGTCAAATACATTGTATCCATAAACTCCTTCATTAAATGGAAACTCCTTCATACAACTACCTAAAAATAATAAAGAAAAAAAGGAAAAAGTCAGTCTATCCTAAATTAAGAAAAGAAAGAGGAAAGGAAATGGTGGAAGTAGTGCAACTGATCAAGACGCATTGTATTCATAAATTGCTTTGTTAAATGTGGAGAAAAAGGTGGAAATAAGAAAAAACAAGAACTTCTTTGCTGAGAAACCTATTATTTTCTTCTCACTGTTCTCAAAAGAGGAAAAACTACTGTAATATCTGTAAGGTCCTATATTGCCTGGTACCTGTTAACCCCTGTAACTATTTCCTATCAATCTCCCACTTTCATGCTGTTCAACCTGTACTGATTCTTTCTTGCTCCTCAGTAAGAATGTTAGTTGCAAACCACCTTAGAGTATTGGAATGTACTGTTTTGTCTGTAAAAATACATGTTTCAAAGATACTTCTGGGGTTCCATTTCTTGATTTTTTTCATAGTTCTATAAGAGGCATTCTCTGATTATCCTACTTAAAGTTTGAATCCACCCAAATATCTCAAGCATTCCATTGACTATTTCTATAGGACTTATACCTTAATCTGTGTGTGTGTGTGTGTGTGTGTGTGTGTATGTGTGTATGTGTGTGTGTGTTACTTGTCTGTATGTGGTTTCTTATGCAATGTGCATTCATGAAATAAAAATGACCAAAGGACATTCACTTTAACGCTACATCCAAATGTTATGAGTTTTTTTTTCATTGAGTGATTTTAAACATAATATATAATCAAGAAAAATGAGGGTAATCAAAGGTAATAACAGTTTCAGTGTATTTGAATTATTAAGGCAGGAAAATGAGAATTACAAAAGTGATCACTAAATTATTTGGAATCTCTTTTTAAGGGTAAAGTATTATTATCTTGCTAGTGCATAAGGCAATCCATTATCACTAAGAAAAGGGGTAATTGCTCTTTTTCCCTCCATGCTGGTTGTATTCCTTTATTTGTAAGGACACTTATAAATACTTGTTTTCTGCTTGTAAAGGGAAGAATTTGAGAAACAACAAACCACCTAAAAGCCTGAAGAACAATAGCTGCCTTAAGTCATTCTTAGAGCTAGAGTCAGCCAAAATTTGGGACTATAAGACAAAGCACAGCCACTAGTTGACCTGTTGAGTAAATTAAACTCAGATTCAGCTATATGTACACATTGCCATCTAGGGCAAAGTTTGTTGACAGATTTAAACACACTTTCCTTCCAAGTGAAAGCAAGCAATTACTTGATATGTGATTTGTTCATCCATTAAACTGGTCCTAATTGCTTTACAGCCATTCTTTTACTCTTTAGTCTCCTGTACTTTTAACTTCATTTCCTCAAATCAGTTTCCTCAACTTTGTCATAGGAATTTTTTTTTTTGGCATCTTACAAGGTAAACAGAGCTGCTTGTGCTCTAACTAGTCTTTACCATTATAAAAATCATTTGAGAGACCTACTTTAACTCAGATTGATATTCGAAAAAGATTTGACTTTCTCTTTATACCTGTAAAATTTTGACTACCATCAATCTGATGCACTTTTCTCACTACTTAATAATGTTAATCAGCTAAGTTGTTCAGAAATGGTGCTAGCATTTATGAGAGTTACATGGAGTGCCTTCTTCACCAACCTTGGAAATGACCTTTCCCTCCTTTGACAATTCTCCTAGGGTACTTTAATATTGGCTAAGAATTTACCTTAAGCAAGTATCAGCAAGTGAGGAATTAAGGAAATTCAAACAGGGAATGGTGTATCATCCTAAATCAATGAGACTGTGTTGGACATAAGTGTTTATGTGAACCCTCTACACAACAAAAGGAGCAAAGAACTCATATGAAATCAGAGATGCCCATACTATTTAGAGCAGGCACTGTCAGAAAAGTTATTGAAATTTCAAGAACAAAGAAAGGAGGAAGAAGCATAAAAACAATTCTGGAGTGATTTACAAAGCCTTCTGAAAATGTACCATTTATATTAATTTTTCATAAGTAATAATTTTCCCTGAAACACATGGAAATCTTGAAAGCCCAGAGACATAATAATAAAGTGTACATATTCTTAGGCATTAAACTTAAGCATATATATTTTCTAATACTCATCACTACATGAAAAGTGAAATATTTTTCTCACTTATGTCCACGTGGGGATCAATGAAAAACTGAAAGGGATAGTTAATCTATCTTTAATCTATGAGAACATGTTTCTTTTTTTAGTCCTTGACGATATACACAGATCTGCAGTGCTCCCCAATATCAATTTAAATACTCACAGTTATTCTTTCATCTTTATCATCAAGAGGAGAACCGTCCTTCTTCCATGAAATGGTGGGTTCGGGATGGCCACGAGGCGGCTGGCATTCCATCACTGCTGGCTCCCCTACTGCCACCATGACATCGGAAGGGTTTTGTCTGAAGTCATCCCGTAGTACTGGAGGAAGATTAAATTGTTACATTTAATAGTGACAAATACAGTCCTTAATCCTGAACTTCAACCAAAGAGCTGATGTAACACAACTTCAAAGATATATTCACACTAACAGACATCTGTGATTTTAGCAGGAGAGTTAGTGCTTGGTATACACAAGACAAATAATTTGATAATCCTCTTAGGTCAGCATGTAAGCTCAGTATGCTACAGAGAACCGCAGAGGCTCCATCATATCTTCAATTTCTCTTTATCCTATATTTTTCTTACATGTATATTAATGAACGTAAGTGAATTATCCTTTAATATACATGGCACATCAGGGTGATACTTTCAGTAGCAAGATAAATTATATCCCCACACAGAAACCCAGAAGCAAAAATATAGTTGTAAGAATGCATTTAGTTGGAAGGAATGTTACCGATATTAAAATTTACTGATGGAGATGATCATAACACAATGCATTACTCCATAAAATCTACAATAGTGAAATTTTGAAAGATTGTTATTATAATTTAAGTTGGTTCATATTCCAAGGTAACAACATTCACAATCACTGCCTGTTATGACTAGGCGATGGAGTTAGAAAATATCAATAATTGTAATATTCTTGCTAAAAAATAACATCCATTTTATGTTTTAAGTTGTTAGAGTAGCACTTTTCTTGTATATTATTTCATTTAATCCAATGCATGGAGCAAGTGATATTAATAACTTCATTTGTATTTTACAATAATAAATGTTTCCTTATTATAATCCCAAATGTATAGCAATACATTATTAAAATACTATGGAACCAGGAATATTATTCAGTAATTTTATAAATAAAATGTAGGACATTAACCAAAGATATTCTATAAACAGCCCATGGAATAAAATTATTCCCAATGTATTGACAATATCAAAAGTTTATGAATCGCATGGCACATATTACTTAAAATCACAAATCTATCTTCCTTAGGTATGTATTCTGGAATACATTTACTATCACCAATTGCCTATTTAGTAACTATAGAGAGATGTACATATTTAAGTAAGAAATCAAATCTTTACCTCCCATCAAATTTTCCTTGGTTCTGCATGTAATACAATATGAATCACTGTAGGATCCTATTTAAGGTGATACTTAAATGTTTACTGATATAACTGTAGGAATTTTGAGACATTATTTAACTATACAGAACTAACTATTTTACTCTACTACACTTGTATACTGGAATTAATACATAGTCTGATGGCACTTAAAATGTTTCCATACATGAAGAATTATAGTGTTATAAAGAAAAAAAAAACTTTCACCCAATTGCTTGAATTTGGTCTCAGAAGCTAAGAATTACAGGTTCACATGTGTTTATATTTTTCTCTTAATGCTTTACTTTTCTTCTACTGTATGAACTAGGAATACAAAACACACACACACACACACACACACACACACACACACACACCTGTGAGTAAACCAAAACACCTACTGAAAACTTTTGTTTTATCTGCATATTGTGATGACTTGGGCAAGATATGACTTTGTTCACATGGATAATAATATTGCTCCATGGAATGTCTTGTTTCTGCATCCTTTTCTTTGGGAGGAATAGTAAAAGGAAATATAACACCAACAGTTGTAATTCTAACTTCAGTACAGTACCCTACCAGTGGGATATACAGACACAAATGTGAACTTTGTGAACTGAAAACTCTGGGTACTGTTACCACCTAATAAAAGAACAGAGCATGAAGACTTTCACTGTTAATAAGCTCATTATTATTAGGTGCTAAGAATGTACTGCAAACAAGATAAATGGTTTATAGGAAAAGCAAACAAATTGATCTTCACAAGCAGCCATGAGCCTATGCTGGACAGGAGTATTAACCTATCATAACACTTCTGAAAAGTTGTTACATTATTAAAACACCCAAAAGTAAAATATTTTTTGAAACAAAGGTAAATAATTTGGACAAATTTTCTATGTGGTAGGCTGAAAACCAACTTGGTAAGACTACACCTTATTTACAAATTGAGATCATATCTCAAATAAAGAAATGAATAATAAAAACTTCTTACAAAAATATCAAAGGTCTAAGTAAGATAAATCAAACTATTTTTCAATTTATTATAGGATTTGGGGCTTTTACATTGTATAATGAAAAGCTAACAAAATGTAATCCATTAAAGATTGTTGCTTAGATAATGCTCAAGTAATTATTTTTGCAGCTGTGCAGCATAAAATTCTAGTACCAACCATGGCTACAGGCAATCCTGTGTAAGTCTATGAATTTAAGATTTTTTTTCCTCACATCTATAAAATCGGTAGCTCTTCCTTATCCTGTTCTGAAAATTTGCTACTGAAGAAAATACTGTTTCATATTATAAAATCATATGGACTTTTAACTGTCACATTTCTAATTCATGTGTACATTTGAGTCATTAAATATAAAATTTGAGATTTTCCTCATTCTGTAGAAAAATACTTAGCATTCACATGCACTCAAAAATATGAAACTTAAAAAATTTATTTTTCCCTTTACTGTATCTCTTCATCACAATATATAGTTTCAAAGGTTTCTTGACTTGAATAGTATAAAATTTAAAGTTGGAAAGTATATTTTCCAAAAAGGAATTTTCATAATAATTTCAAAAAAACAAATAATATTTATGGTGTATTCAGGTAGATATCACTTAAAAGATATTGAATAGAATACTATTACAAGTACAAAATATTTCGGCCAAATTTATGTTACTTCATATATAATTTGGCTTGAGGCGTTCAAGTTTTTCAATTTGTTAAGTAAGCAAACATATGTCACTAAATCCTTTTGAAGCTCATAATATTTTTTATGTATTTTCTTGCTTCTGAAAAGTGGTTAGCTATAAAAATTCTTAGAAAAATAAAACACAAACTTATTTGTTTTTCTTTTTCTAAAGAACTTTGGACCATGTTTTATGCAATGGTCAAAATGGTAATATTTTCAAGAAAGAAAAATTCACTGGTGTGCTTGAAACCTAACTGTAATGGTGAGAAGACAGAAAGGAAGCAGAAACAACAAAAAGCGGAAAAAAATAAAGTGAACCAAGGACAATGAAGGCTTTAATGTTTATAACCAAAGACCATTTTAAAGCTGAAGAAAACCTAATCTTTTTTAAATAGTCAAGAGTCTTTATCAATACCTGATCCTTTCTATGATTAGAGATAATACCACCAGAAGACTTGCTACTAGCCTGTGTTGTATATCTGAGAAAGGAACAGAAGAAAACAGAGGTCTACGAATTTCCAAGAAATGCCCTACTTTTTAATCATTTCATTATTGTCCTCTATAATGTAATTCTCCTTCTATGTCCATTGGATTCCAAACGGTCACCTTGTTGCTGCAGAAGGGGTGAATTCAGCTCAATGGCATGCCAGTGAACTTGTGGGTTCTTACTAATCCAATCTTAGAAATTCTGTTCTCTATTCGGATGAACTAAACTATAAGGCCATGAGCTACATGAATCCCCTTATCTCACTGCAGTTAGTGGCCCTAGAGTGCATATTCAATAATATTTGCATTTACTCATGGCCAGAGATATTGAACATTTCTTTTTTTAATCTATTGACCAATTTAGTTCTTCAGAGAAATTTCTCTTTGAGTTATTAGACATTCATTAATTGGGTTGCTATTTCTTTGAGGGTTTAGTTTTTGAGAATTTAATTTGTGAGTTCTCAATATATTCATTATATTATGTTTTTGTCTGATGTATAACTAACCAAAATCTTTCTCATTTTGTTGGCTTTTTATGTATCTTGTTATTTATGTCCTTTGCCATGCAGAAACTTTTAAGTCTGATGCAATTCCATTTATCAAGTCATTCTTTGGTTTGTTGTGTTTCTAGATTTTTGCTTAGAAAGTTTCGAACTTGGCACCAGAGCTCTAGTGTTTCCCATACCCCTTGATGTAAGAGTTTCCATTTTCAAAACAAAATACTAATATACTGTCAAAATGTAAACTTATTCAACTACTCTGGAAAGCAATATGGAGGTTCCTCCAAAAACAGAACTACCCTATAACTCAACAATCAACTTACTCCTCCCTAGCAAGCTTATCACAAGTTGAATTTGTTAGTTTCACTACACAAAGAGGAAGTTGCAGACTTAATGATTAACCTAGAACCCGAAGGTTGAGCCATTAAAAGACTCTTTTTTAAATTGTTCACTAATCTGGTCTTAAGAGAGTATTCACATATACACAATGGAATGTTATGCCTCTATCAGAAAGAATGACATTGCCCCATTCATAAGGAAATGGAAGGATTTGAAAAAAATATATACTAAGTGAAGTGAGCCAGACCCAAAGAAACATGGACTCTATCGTCTCCCTCATAAGGAACAATTAGCACAGGTTCAGGCTAGTCACAGCAGAGGATCAAAAGAGCCCAATAGCTATACCCTTATGAACACATAAGATGATGCTAAGTGAAATGAACTCCATGGTATGGAAACGACTGTTATATCACTGTTGTAGTTACTTTTAACATGCCATGTGAAACTGTAGCTTCTATTGTTGATGATCCTCTTTTTTTTTTTTTTTTTTTTTTTTTTTTTTTGCCAGTCCTGGGCCTTGGACTCAGGGCCTGAGCACTGTCCCTGGCTTCTTCCTGCTCAAGGCTAGCACTCTGCCGCTTGAGCCCCAGCGCCACTTCTGGCCGTTTTCTGTATATGTGGTGCTGGGGAATCGAACCTAGGGCCTCGTGTATCCGAGGCAGGCACTCTTGCCGCTAGGCTATATCCCCAGCCCGTTGATGATCCTCTTGTACCCCTTCCTGTGGTTGTACCTGCACTATCTCTGTATCTTATCTGAGTACATTGGAAACCTTGTATACTGGTATTAGAACTAGGAAACTGAAAGGGAATACCAAAATTGAGAGACACAAGGTAAAAAGACAAATGACTACAAAAGCAATACTTGCAAAACTGTTTGGTGTAAACCAACTGAACAACTCATGGGGGGAAAGGGAAAGGGGGAGGTGTGAGGGGGGAATTAGGAGGGAGGTAACAAACAGTACAAGAAATGTATCCAATGCCTAATGTATGAAACTGTAACCTTTCTGTACATCAGTTTGACAATAAAAATAAAAAAAAGAGTATTCACAATTGTAAACACATAATATTGAGTGATATTTCATCCTTCTTGAAATGTAACAGCTGCTAAATGAGAAATTTCTTTCATGACATTCTCACAGTTAACTTCTAATATATTATGCTCCCTTCATATTCTAAACAGTTCCATGTTTGGAAGATAGAATTTCTCATTTTCAGCAGAGAATTGACAACTAGAATTTATTATGCAGAATACATATGAAGTGCTACTTCTTATCAATGCTCACTCCTTTATTTCAACCACAAAATGACTGAATGGGTTGCATAATAAGAAGAATTTTAATTAGAAGTCGATGTCATGAGAAAGATAGTGCCGTCCTGGAATCTACTTTTTTCTACTTAAAAGACCTTTTTTCAATCGAATGTAGCAAATATTAAATGTTTATAAATCTAGGAAACCTTTGAAATACTGTGCACTTAAGGAAATAAATTTTCTTCCAGAAGATAACCACTTTATATGTGCTCACTAATTCATGCCTCAATGGCAGGTATCATTTCAATTCTTTTGAAAATTATTAAACACTTATGTAGCCTTTCATTCTGAGAAGATAATATGACTCACTAGCTCTGTCTAATGACAACTTTCATGTTGACGTGAAAAAAATTCACTTCAAAATAACTGTAATTTTTATATTTAGCACATCCAAGCACTATTTCTTGTCTAGTAGCCATGCCATAACATTTCTGTATGTCTAGAAGTGTAGTATATGTAAAAATGCTGATGTCCGTCATCAGACATCTCTTCCTTTCTCTTTCTTTCTTCCTCCCTCTTTGTTCCCTTCCTCCTACTCTTTTTTACACTTTCTCTACCTGTGGTACTACTGGGGTCAACCATCCAAATCTCAATAGCTAGGCTTATAGACATGAGCCACTGACACTTGGCTCAGAGAATAATCTTAACATCCACACACTCAAGAAAAGATAATGACCTTATATTTTCCTTTGGGTAATACTGCATCTTCACAAATATGTTTGAGGAGTACAGCAGAACATTGAGATTAAAAAAAACTATTTGCATTCTTTCTTTTTAACTTATATTGTTACCCTGAAAAACAACATTTTATTTTGAGGTAAAAAGTGATTAAAAAAAAAACCTTTAATTCTTTTTTTTTAATTAACAATATTTAACTCCTAAAACTGTTTCCAACAAGAGGATATATGCAAAGAAATATAACTTCTTAGAAATCTAAACTGAAATGGGAACATTTAAATCATTTCATTAAGTAATATCTCATATCCATTAATACTAAAGAATGTGGTTATTTTAAATTGGTGGCTATACACATTAGTTCTATGGAAAGTTGTGATTTAATCATGAATGTTTCCTGTAGAATATACAATTACTTTTTAGAATTGGCACTGAATATATCTATGTATATTCTTCAATACTTATGTCATCTCCTACAAGTGTTTTTAATAGCATGCCATTTTATTTTTAAACCTTAAATTACATTTTGGTTAAAATCCTGGAAGAAAATATGCTAGGAGAAGCACTTATTTTCTTAACTGCTAGAGTTTGAAAAGATGTTGCCAACCTCTTATGTTCTACCCTACGAAAGCAGTATATGATTTTTAATTTAAAAAAATGTGTACACTCTGAAAGTCATACAGTGCTGACAGATGACAAACACCAGTCACCTTAGGAAACAATTTGTATGAACTACTGCAAATAGAAAGAGAAGTCATTACCAGAATAGAAGTAGTAAGTAGACACTTGTTCATTTCTTTCCATAAGGTACACGGGAAAGAACAAGAGTATAGTCTTCTCTACTTGATGCCGTAAGGAGGGCAGGTGAGGTACTCCTTTTGTTTCTTTTCTTCTGTTGTTCTGGAGATAAAACTCCAGGCCTCACACACAGTAGGTAAGTGATCTATACTGCGAGTATATCTCCAGCCCTGACCCTGGGAATAGCAAAATGCCACCTCCTGCCCTGCAACACAGGATTGTCCCGGGAATTATTACAATGCCACCAAGTCACCCAGGCAAAGAAAAAGTAAGCTTATTATGCTGGATCTAAGTCAAAGTCTGTAAGTTACTGCAGACAAACTTACACATATTAATGTTAGAGGTATACATATACATGTTAAAAAAGATACATACCTAAACAGATAATGTTCAGTGGACTTGATATTCTGAGGGACCATTAAAAAAGGTCACCAAACTAAGTTGAAGAACTAGCCTTGTATGTTCTACCATAAAAATGTCAGTAACCAACTAGATGTTTGTACTTTACTCACTTGACTTTAAATCTAGCTAAACGGATTTATCACTGCAAAATGCAGATTTTATAGAATACACAATTCATACATATATTATGTGTAGGTAGATATGTATGAGCTAGCAAACAGAAGTGATTTTGGAATCACAACACATCCTTACATTATTATCCCACAGTAACTAACTTATTTCCATGCAAAACAGAGTTTTGCAGTCTATCTTGATAGAGTTATTATGAAGCTAATTATTTAATGTTTATACAGGACTTGCCATTTTTATGGTGCATTACATCTGCAAAGAAGTATTGCTATTAGTCACTGTGTAAGGAATTGCCAAACTTTTCAGCTGCCTGTACAAATGAAAAGGAGACAAAGAATGCCATTGATGAGGGTTCTCTAAGTGCCAGAGCAAAAGTCACCCTCAGGAGCAGCCTGACAGGGTTAAAAAAACACAGACAAAATGAGTGCATGTGAGCTGTGGAACCCTGATTAAAGAAAGAGAGGCATGCATTCTTTCTACTGCAAAACCAACACTATATTAGAGGATCATACTCAGAAAGTTATCAAATAAAGAAATATAATTCTGTATTTCTTGTCTGGTTCTCTGTATCTGAAAATCACCAACATAAGAATATGGAATTTATTGTGGCTTCTGTATGTCCATTGATCAGAATAAGACCCAAGACACAGTAGGCCTTGAGTATTTACAGTATACTTTCTATGTGTAAACTATTTGATATGTGGTTTAAATTCTTGAGTTCTATGTTCGTGATGCTGTCGGTGTAAGGCAGAAGACTGACAGTATTTAAAAAACACAAATACATAATAAACTGTAAATGTGATACATTCTATAAAGGAAAAGGATACATGTCTTGAGGGAGTATCTTAAACTAAACCTAGACTGTAGTTTAGAGGAAGTAAAAATTGAAGTGAAGTCTGAAGAATAAGTAAAATATATCCTGAGGACCTCAGTAGGAAGGGGAAATAATTGAGCTTGTGAAGAAAATTTGGCATACTAATGGAACTTTAAGAGACTTACACCCTGCACAGTGGGTTCCAAGGACCACAGTGTGACTTGAGTTTGGCAGCGAAGACAGAAGCCCAAATTGGTGTGTACAATCGTCGTGACAGAGTCCACTTTTATTTTACTTCCCATGAGAAGACACTGAAGTGCTAAGCAAAGTACTTTTGTAATGGAATTTTCATATTTAAATGTCTGTTCTAGCTGCACTGAATGAAATACAGAGGGAGATGAAAATGGAAATGGAAAGACCAATGTAAACACTGTTGTAGTAGTTAAAGGAAAACGAGAGGAGTTTAAAACTATTTCAATGAAGCTATGTCTGGTGCAATGGAGTCAGAGTAGAGTTTTTGAAGGTAAAAAAAAAAGTTTTGAGGGGCTGGAGTTGACTGAAAAATATATATAAAATAAACATGATACCCAGGTTTTTGAGTGAAATAACATGTCATTTTTAAAGTACAGACAAATATGTAGACACTATATCAGAAAATCATCCATAAGGAAGAATACGAAGACACCTATGCCTATATTATAAGGATTGACAACATTTCAGGCTAGAGAGATAGTACAAAAACGATTTCATTGATAAAACTATGGTCTTAAATTCTGGCCTTAGTATTTAGCACGCATTGATTTTAAATTATTTAGAATTTTGGGTGAAAATTTTCTACTGTGTCATTTGCTAAGTAATAATATCTCTAGATCAATTCAAATGAATTACAAACTTTGGGGTGATGATTTTAATTGATTTTGATATACTCATACATTTTGGGCTAACTGATGAACCTAAAACTTATATATTTTAACTTTATGTATGTCTGTATCTATATGTGATTATGCATGTACACATAAGAGGGATTCTCCACTTATGTGTTATATGCAACAACTAAGCCCTTGTATGTTGGGATCGCATCCGCAGTTGGGAGCAAACAAACACAGTAAAAAAAAATAATTATTATTTTGGTGGAGGAAAAAAAAAACCAGAAAATATTACGGGGCATTTCCTATAATGGTTGTAAATTAACATGAAAGAAAAGAATCAGTTATAAGGATATGTGGTATATAGGAATCTGTAGAATACTACATAAAACTACACAATAGAATAATAAGATAGAATGTAGAATATAGAATATAATAATCAGAATAATCAGTTGATATTTATCAGAAGTTTTAAATTCCCTAAGATATGTTTCACAAAATTGTTTTGGATTTCCCTAAAGCTTCATTCATTCATTTATTCATTTAGTGAAGATATGAAGAGTTAGGATTTTTGAGATGGTGAAAATATCAATAAAATATGATCTCTTCTTTCTAGGCACTTGCCATATTCTGTGAATGATGTGGTGGAAAAGAAAGACAAGACAGAAAATACTTTGTTCAATTGAAATGATAATTTAAAAAAAATCTAAGTTTTTTTTCCAAAGTAGGTAAAGGGAATATTATGATGGGCGCTGTCATGCAAAAGAATCCAGATCCAGTGATCTCTGAGGAAAGACTGGAATGAAGAAACAATTACAGCAACATACCATGAACAACAAACAGCTCATGCCATGCATATTAGATTCATACCATGTGTCCACCCAATTCTATGGGCTTTATAGGTACTAACTCATTTAATGCTCACAGTGAACTCAAGGGTGGGAACTCTCAGCCTCATTTTACAGATAGGTAATGGGACCTGAGAAAGGTCAAATAATTTATACTAGCTTTTAAACACATAAAGGCTGCAGCAAGGAAGTGGGAAAATCTGACATGAATTATATTGACTACCAAGACTGAATTTTAGCACCAAATTCTATGGCCCTTGAAGTTTATCTTCTTCCAATAAGAAATCTGTCCTTCTGTGCATTTCTAACCATGTAAGCTGAAATAGAGCATGTCATTCATAGCACATCACAGGCCTACACTACTGTTGCTTATAAAATCATGTCTATTCAGTTAAAGTGCTAAATATTGTCTCCCTCACTTCTATGCCCACCTCCAATTGTCAATGAGGACATAAAGTCAAATGGTAAGGAGAAATAACATTGTACTTGGAAAAACTGTATACATACAAAATTAGAGCCATTACTGAATATTTTTCTACATTATTTTTCTAAGAACTTACTTTCCTAGACACTATCATGTCTTCTTATTAAAATATCTGTTGGAACACAAAGTAGTCTACCAAACTTGAATCCCCCAGAAACAACAAAGGGAGATAGAGAGAGAAAATAACAGGACACATATTAAGTGGTTCTTTATCCTCTGAAGCCTAAGAGAAGCTAAAAGGGTTTTTTGAATTTTATTAGGGGCAGGCTGGGGAATGTCTAATACTAACAGACTCAAGGGAGAAAAATCCTCACAGTTTAAAATGATCTCGTTAAAACCTCCATAGCAATTGTGAAGAGCCAGAGAAAACAGCTATTGGATTAAACAACAACAACAACAAAAGAAAATTCTCCCAACAGATCTTTGTGCACCATAACTAAGGTTGCCAATTAGAACACTGCCCATCCCCCAAAACCCAAAGGAACATTTCAGTGATAGGAAAAGCCCAATTCTAAACTACACACATAGAAACACATCATCTAAACAAAGACATCTTTAATTGGTAACAATCTGCCTTAAATCACTCTGACTACTCTGGAAAATAATAACTTTCAGATTTGTTCATTCCTTGTATCTTCCCCTATCACAGGCTGTCTAGATCTTCAAAATAATAATGCCAAGTACCTAATAGGGCTTTCAATCTCCAAGGAACATAACAAGCATGCAACTGTGAAGCTGTTTGAGTGCCCTTTTCCTAACTAACTGCAGAACACTTGGAAGAGTCCACTCAGCCTTGCACTCTTTTAGCAAATGAGGTTTAAGATCTCTTCTTCCGGCAAGCTGTAATCCTTCTAACAAGCTCAGACTAAAGGTACTAGGGATCAAATTAGTAGAAAGGCAAACCATTTTGTAAATCTTATGGATGAAGCTATCTTTACCAATTACTGTGTCTTAGGCAACCAATGATTTCTTCCTTCTCTAGAACTAAAGACAAACCTAATACTGACTATGATAAATCAATAACAATAATGTAGAGTTCTCCCAATGTAAAAAGCTTAAATTGGGAATGAGTTTTCAATAGTATTTGTATATGAATCTATTTGATGCCAGATACACAGTGGGGGACTATTCTATGAGAGAGAAATTCTGTGGTATACAAATCACATCTTCAACATCATTGGACCTGGAAGGCAAGGTATAGCTGCTAGCAGGATATAGGCTGCTCATGCTGAAGACCACCTTTATCCACAGGCCTGGCATGTGAACTCCTGGAATTTACCAAGACCAAGAAAAGCACCAAATGCTTCAATTCCCTGTGCTCACACCCAAATTTCAAAAAACCTCTAGATGTACCATCAGTGTATGTGTTCTGTTGCAATACTAAATAAAACTCAAATGATGTAGATGACAAGAATGTATCAGATGAATAAGCAGGGCTCTGAAAAATAATTGATGTAGGGAAAACTCTCCAAAGTAGACATTCTCAGTTTTCACAGTTATGTGAGATAACAAGATAGAGTAAACCATATCAAACTGGAGTAATGTGAAAGTAAAAATAAATGAAAGAAAGGAAATATAGTTTGGCAAATATATATACTCACACACAAGGTGAACAAATGTAGCAGTGGTACTCACTAGACACTATGTTGAAAATGAACTATACAACTTGTGGGTGGGGATGGGAATGAAAAACTGGGAGAAATTGAGGGAAGGGGTGACACTGTCCAAAAAGAAATGTACTCATTATCTGACATATATAACTAACAATCCTCTGTGCATCACCTTTATAATAACATTTTTTCTCTGAAGAGTTCTGGATTTTGAACTGAATATAAGGCCAGTACAAAATAAATGGAGGGAGGAGGTGGTGACAAGGGGATTTGGGAAATCTCTCTCTAAGTTGAAACATTAATAGTTAGTACATCCAGTTTGGTGGGACATCAAGCAAGGAGAAAGACTAATCAATAGGTAATTGATTCTTATCTGAGATCAGAGGAAGCATCTAAAGAAGTAGCAGCCACCAAGCTTTTGTGAGCCTTTCTCCCTTTTGAATTTTACCTGGATACTTAGTGTAGACAACTAATTTATTTTTTCATGTCCTTAACCAAGTTAATATTCTATAATAAGTTCTTGTAATATTACCTCCTTACTATCTCCCTGCTAATAATAAGAATTTTTTGAAAGTTAAATTGAAAAAATACAGAAAAAGAAAGGATACTTTTTGTCCCCCACAAAGGTTCCTGCTTATATCATATCATGAGTATTAAGTTGAAACAATAACATTGTGCTATGACTTTTTACAATGCAGGCCGTTATGGCTACATGGTTATGCTTACGTTTTTAAGTACATAGACTGCCCTGCATGTCTCAAGCTTTTATATCCATAAAAGCAACCAATTGCAGAGGGAAAATATTGAGGAAAAAATACATTTGTACAGCCTATTTATTCTCATTACTCCCAAGCAACACAGTAGTAAAATAATATACATAACATTACAGCATAATTGGCATTATGAATAATCTAGTGATGGATTAATATACACTGGAGATTGGTCTACAATATATGCAAATGTGATTCCATTTCATAGAAAGGAACTGAACAACTTTCTCTTTGAACTTCTGTTTCAATTTTGGCCTGATTTTAATCTTCATTCAATATGCTTACATGTGTCAAAATTGGTGATCGTTTATTGATCATACTGTCTTAGCTCTCCAGGATACTCTAAACATGTGAAAACATTTATATCTTTTCTTCCTTGGAAGTTTTTACACCTTCAAAGTTTACCACTGAAAGACTTGGAATTATAAACTGCCTTTGTTTATAAAATGAAAGCAGTGAAAAATATTGAAGTCATGATGGAAGAGAGGAATTCCTCAGAAAACACATTTCCAAGCAAATGAGTTTCGAGAATAATATCAAGGGCATGGGAGAACCTGTGACTAGAAATGATTGTGCCTATATATCTTTAAAATTCATAAGATCATCCACCACTGCCTAAATGAGAATGCTCCCCTATCCCACTAATCATTGCATTTCAAAAAGTTCACACCCATCCCTGTGGCATTTGAAACCATAAGGGAAGCATCAGCCTGTAGAAGACTTCATAAATGAACAATTAAATTAAACACAATTACACTTTAATTTCATAAATTTGAACTACTGTTTTGCAATTGGCACATATATATGTTATGCTAGGATTTGGCTTCAAGATATGGACTGTTTACCACTTGAGCTACACTTCCAGTCATTTTTTGCTGTTTTTAGAAAGAGTGTCACATTTTTGTCCTAGCTGGCCCTGGAGAATGATCTTATCTCCACCTCTCCAGTAGCTGGAAACAGAGGCAAAGACGAACAGAACCAACTTGCTTTTGGAGCTGGTGTTTTACCAACATTTTCCTTGGGCGGGCCTCAAACTTGAATCCTCCAGTTAAGGTTGTAGGCATAACCACCTAGACCCCCTCCCCACCCATTTTTTTTTTTTTTTTGCCAACCCTGGACTTTGGACTCAGGGCCTGAGCACTGTGCCTGGCTTCTTTTTGCTCAAGGCTAGTACTCTGCCAATTGAGCCACAGTGCCACTTCTGGCTGTTTTCTATTTATGTGGTGCTGGGGAATCAAACCCAGGGCTTCATGTATATGAGGCAAGTACTTTTGCCACTAGGCTATATTTCCAGCCCTATGTATTCTTTTAAATTTTTATTTATGTTATTATATTTAAGTTGTTGTACAGTGAAATTTCAATTCAAAATGACAGGCCCTGAGTAGGAAGCATCTTCATCAACACCAGCCCTTCCACTCTTCCCAACTCTCCACATTCCCTCAATTTTCCTTGTTTCAGAAGATAAATATTATTTGTGAATGCATTCTGTCCCTTTCCTCTCTTAATTTATCTACCTACTTCCCCTTGACCAATAGCCCATACTCCCCCAGTACCAAGTTCCTGTTAGTCATTGACTTAGAGAGTAAGTGAATTTCTCAAAGGAGTTACATCCTTAATCTGCCCTGAATATTCTATATTTCAATTAAGACATTAGTGTGCATAGCCATATATGTTATAAAGCTTTTATCATAAATTGTTAAGAAAAATAATCCAAGCCAAATACCACAATTATCTTTCTGAATTTGACAAATTATCCAAGGTCCATAAATAAAATGTTCTCTTGTTTAATAAACAATCAAATTGGAAGTATGACAAACAAGAACTTAGTTCTGACAGGAGGCTTGCACTTTGAGGGTTTAAAACCTGCTTATAATGAGGAACAAATTGTTCCTAAGATTGGGTTAGCTGGCCAGTTTTTGAAAATATCCTATAAGCAATTAAAAAAATATATAAGCCATTAGCAACTTTAGGGGAAGGAAAAAAATACAAAGAAGTCTCTGAGTTCGCAGCAATTCCAGCAAGCTCTGGATTAGTTTTCTTGTTTAACAGACCCCAGTTGGAATGGCACTATTTCTTGTAAATTGAAAAAAATGTACAAAGTTTTGTTTTTCCTCAAGTAGCAGCTGTAACTTCTTTCTTGGCTATATTTTGAAGTCTTTTTTATTTCTAACTCTGAAAGGCAGTTCTATTTCTACTGAACCATGGAGTTTAAAACTGGTCAATAAAATCTCTGGTTTTCATAAAAGTTGTGTGTATTTCAAACATGATCAAACTTGTTTTCATTGTTTTCATAGAGGCTCTTCTGGCATGCATATTCTGTAAAATCAGCAGATTAGAATTACATTAAATATGAAACAGAAACCAATCACGTTAGCAATAAGGATTTGACCATGAATCCTTTGTTGACTATTAAAATAAGTAGTTATTACAATGTAGATCTAAATTAGCTGCAAATAAATAAGAGTTTTTAACAAAAAATACAACTTGGTGAAACTCTAAATTGTTCACTGAAATTTGATTCCTAAAATCGACACTGCAAGTTCCTATAGATGAAATGAATTTTTCTACACTGTAACATTGAAGACTTAAAAAATGTGGCAATTAATTAGATTTTTCTAGCTTTTACTAATGTATATTTGATTTTAAAGATCAGTTTTATTATAAATTTATATGACTAAAAGAAATAGCCATTTTTATAATGAGATTTACTTTATCAATAACAGAAGACTACAATTTTGCTGTTAAGCAAATTATAAAACACTCTTTAGGTTATAACATGTTTCTTGGATGCTTACAACAGATATCTTAAGGAAAGCAAATACTAAGCCTACTTTAAATGCATAATTATTTTTAGTTGACAATGACCTATGGTTATGAGTTGAGGGTCTAAATTACAGCCTCATGGAACAATTCCATTGTCTTAATGAGCAAAAAGATGACTCATATGAAAAATTATTTGTGAATTTAAAAAAGATTAGTATGGCAAAGCATAGAATGGCTCTTTGACCAAATTACCAAAAGCCAGGAAATGATAAAATCAAAAACACATGGTTGCTCCCACTTTCAATCATATTTCTATTTATTTTTATCTGTTTATTAGTGTTAAAGTCCCTGTTAGCAGAGGGCAGTTTATGTTAACATTTCATGATCTGGAATGTGTATAACTTAATGATGTCTCCAAATAAATGATGCAGCAGGAATTCTTAATTATATTGCTTCGCTGATTTCTTTCCTTTGTGTTCTCAAGGTCAGAAGGGGAGAAACACATTTACTTGAGTCATCAATATTTGAGTCATGTAGTCCTTTTTTTACATCAAATAAATAATAAAAAGATAACCATGCTGATATATGTTTGATAATTGAATCATGACATTTTAAGTATTAAAATGTATTGTGTTGTGAACTGAAATACTGATGTTGATTAATTCCTGAATATTGGAAATTATACCAATTATCTTCATTGACAATAAAAGGAAAAGCCTTTCAAATTTGTAGCCAGTAAAAAATAAACCATAGCTAACAATAATACAATGTCACAGGATTGAAGGGATCATAGACATAGGGAAAAGAGTAATTAAATATGGAAGAACATACTTGAAGAACTTACATGAAAATGAAACAAGAAAATGTGCATCTAATTTACTGCTTAAAGGAATTTTAGTACCTTAAGGGCAAAGAAATAAATTACTGAACATATTTATAACATATAAAAGGCCTTCTGTGTTTAGAAGCTGTTTTTAATCCATGATCACTGTCTCCAACTTGAGTAATTTAAGACATGTGACACTTTACCTCTTAAACCATTAAAAAGAAACTCATGCCTGAATCTTCCAGATTGTAATCAAAACCGAAATATATCTTACTGTATCTCCATTATGAGACTTGATAACACATACCTATATACATTCTTTATAAAATAAAAACCAAACAAAGAAGAAACAACATTTTTTTTTATTTCAGCACCAAACTGACCTGTCTTATTTTTTCATCTTTATTTTCATTACTATGTTGGGATGTAAAATCAATCACCTCTCAGTCTTGCACTTTAGTTACATGAAATCATCTCTGATAATTTACTTCACAAGAACTCCAGAGACAGTCTTTTACTACATTCTCCAGCACATTCTACATTTCCCCAACTGTATTCTATATTTACCCCTTACGCTAGCCTCTAAGTCTGTACATGAGAAAACACATATCCACATAGAACATGTGAGCATTGTTATCAGTGAAGGCTAGTGCATGGAGCTAAGTTTTACAGAATGGAGCTATAGTGGATGTCATTTTATGTGTTCCAGGACATTTATACATTGCAAACATGAGATATTAACAATCTAGTCTATTTTCTAAGATTTTACCAAAGTTTTGAACTCAGTGACTTGTGCTTGGATTATTTGCTCACTTAGTCTGGTTCTCTACAACTTGAACCACATCTCTAGACTGGTTTGGGCTAGTTTATTAGAGTTAGAAGACCTTTTTTCCTGGTCTGGCTTTGAACTATAATCTTCTAAGTTTAAGCCTCCTGAGTAGCCAGGATTATAAAAACTAACAGCATCTGGCTTTGAATCCTACAATGGTTTACTTTCTAGGAATTAACACATCTTTTTGGTCCGGGTCTTTATTTTACAGATGGAAAAACTGAGTACAATAAGTTAAGTAATTGCCCTATAAAGATAACCCAAATAGTTTAAGGAAAACATTGACTTCCAACGAGGTTACATTACTCAGATATAACTTGAACAGCTTCCAGATATAATAAGAAGCTTTTTATTAAAAATAATTCAAAAACTTGGAGATAGAATCATGACTGAATTTCTAAATCTCTACAACATTGAACGTAAACAAAGTATCAACAGTCATGAGATTTAACTGTGCTGTTCCATGGAGAAGAATTGGTTACCTCACGGATTTCTCCACAGACAGTATTAGAAACACAATTCAATAATCATACTCATATAGTAAGTAATCACTGTATTAACTATTAACAATATAAGGAAATTACTACATTTATTCCTTTGTAAAAACCACTTACAATTGATACTACATTTGCTAGCTGAGTTTTGAAAAATCTTTCACACTTAGGAATTTCATTCACAAGCTGTTAGATTCAGATTGAAATACTTCTATCATAACCTTTAGCTGTCACAAAGACAGAAGAAGGCCTGCCCCAATCAAATAATGGTTCATTCTGCCACTGTGGCAGTTTAAAAGCAGTAACAGCTCTCTTAAGACTGACTATTTAATTTAGTTTTGAGATGAAATGTACAAAAATAATTTGATGGTTTGTTATATGACTTTTAAGGTAAAAGAATATTTCAAGAAACAGTTGTAAATTCGAGTCAAATTATAGCAACTAATTTACATACTGTTCAGATTTTGTTTACAAATGTGTACTATAATACTACGCTCTTATAATTAACACTTTTTTTAGTTAATATATTTTGTGGTGGAAGGGACACACTTTCTCATTCTTTTTCATGTCATGGATTGCTTGCTTCGTCATGATGCGATAATACTGTTTCTTCCTCTCATCAGAGGGGAATTCAGTGATATCTGGGTCCAAGCAAACATTCTGATTATTTGTGGAAGGGTGAATATGGAAAAATCTTCAAAGATCACTTTATGTATAAGTTAAATTTCACAAGAACATACAAAACTATAATTTTTCCCCTTTACATTTCTTATACATTTACACTTTGGGAAAGGTTTCAATTCTATGTACATAGTAATATCCGTTGTCACTAGGAAATTATTTGAAAAATAGCACTGTTTGTTGAACTTAACAGATACTTTATGAACATGATCCTGTTTCTAAGGGAAAGTAGGGAAGGCCAACAACATAAAGGCAAAAGAAAAAAGATGATTACTGTGAGCAATAATATCGAACAGAAAAGTACACAAATAGGATGGTCACTGAAAATGTTGTATTGTATGAGATAAATCCATGGGGATGGTGGAAATCCAGTCTTATTTGATTGTGCCCTATAATAGAGGGCAAAACTTGTTAAACAGATGGCACTCAGGATTTCTCAATGAATTCAGCATCTGTGTGTACATGTTGCATAAATGCCAATTAAAATGTGTCCGAGTAAATTTACATCTCTTGCTGATAGAAACCAAGCCAATTTTGCTGGCTCAGGATCAAGGTTAAACTTAATCATCTGCTGAACTTGCAGCAAGTTGCTCTCAAATGATAGAGAAATTCCCTGAGAAATAATAAAAACAGAACTCCCATTGATTTGTATGTATTTACATTCATAACTCACTTCTAAAGCCTTGGACTAGAGCTCAAAGAAGAAAAACAGTTACTATTTGTATGAGTTGGCCAGAGTACCCTTTGGACCATATTTCTAACAAATATTACTTTGATTAAAATGTCTGCCGGAATAAATGTTGCTACCGCCTTATCACAATTTCCTTGTTAAGATAACTTTGTTTAAAATTATCCTTTCAAGAGGATCTTGAACAAAAAAAAAGATGGTACCTAACAGTAGATTTGTCATTTGTAGAGGGAGGAGAGGGGCATCCACCTTAAATTGACAGGCAACCATGAAATTAAGAGAAATTTCTACTAGAACAATAACAAAATCCACTTCCACTGCAATCTATTTTACACAATTACTTTCACCCCACCTCCCATCCTCTCTTCATTTATGCCTACATAAACCTCTGTTATACCACTTATATGTTTGGTTGTTTTTAATTCTGAGCTTTGAACATCCGAACTACTCATCCTACAGTGAAAGTTGTACATGATTATCAGAATAGAAATTACATTATGTTCAACTTGGAAGCTATGTCCTTTGCCCTGCAGAAGCTCTGCAGTTTGATGCAGTCCCATTTGTACATCCTTTCTTTGATTTGTAGCATTTCTGGGTCTTTGTTAAGGAAGTTTTGTCCTGTGCCAAGGAGCCTAAGTTTTTCTCCTAGTCTCTCTTTTAGTGTCTTCAGGGTATCTGTTTTTATTTTGAGGTCTTTAATCCATTTGGAATTAATTTTGGTGCAGGGTGATATATAAGGACTTAGTTTTAGTTTGTTGCAGGTGTTGAACCAGTTTTGCCAGCACCATTTATTAAAGAGGCTATCTTTCTTCCATGCAATTTTTTTTAGCTCCTTTATCAAAACAGAAAGTCCACAGATTGGGAAAAGATCTTTACTGGCCATACAATGGACAAAGGCCTCATATCTAAAATATTTGCAGAACTAAACAAATGAAATTCCTCCAAAACAAAACCGCAAAAAAACAATAGCCCCCTCAACAAATGGGCTAGAGACTTAAAAAGAGACTTATCTGATGAGGAAATGAGAATGGCCGAGACATATGAAAAAGTGCACGCTACATCACTGGCCACTAAAGAAATGCGAATCAGAACAACATTTAGATCCCACCTCACCCCAGTAAGAATGTCCTATATCAAGAAAACTAACAATAATAAATGTTGGAGGGGATATGGCCAAAGGGAACCCTACTTCATTGTTGGTGGTGGGAATGTAAACTGGTTCAGCCACTGTGGAAAACTGTATGGAGATTCCTTAGAAGACTAAACATAGAGCTCCCCTATGACCCAGCAGCCCCACTTTTGAGCATCTACCCAAAAGACCACAAACAAGAACACACTAAAGCCACCAGCACAACAATGTTCATCGCAGCACAATTTGTCATAGCTAAAATATGGAACCAACCCAGATGACCCTCAGTAGACGAATGGATCAGGAACATGTGGTACGTATACAATGGAGTTTTATGTCTCTATCAGAAAGAATGGCATTGCCCCATTTGTAAGGACATGGAAGGACTTGGAAAAAATATATACTAAGTGAAGTGAGCCAGACCCAAAGAAATAAGGACTCTATGGTATCCCTCATAGGGAATAATTAGCACAGGTTTAGGCTAGTCACAGCAGAGGATCACAAGTGCCCAATAGCTATGCCCTTATGAACGCATAAGATGATGCTAAGTGAAATGAACTCCATGGTTATGAAAACAAGTGTTATATCACTGTTGTAATTCCTTTCAATATGCCATGTGAAACTGTAGCTTCTTTTGTTGATGATACTCTTGTATCCCCTTCCTGTGGTTGTACCCGCACTATCACTTATCTTATCTGAGTATACTGGATACTGTATATACTGGTATTAGAACTAGGGAAGTGAAAGGGAATATCAAAATAGAGAGACAAAGGATAAAAAGAGAAACAACCCCAAAAGCAATACTTTCAAAACCATTTGGTGTAAACCAACTGAACAATTCATGGGAAAGAGGGATAGGGGAGGGGGGATGAGGGAGGAAGTAACAGTACAAGAAATGTACTCAAGGCCTTACATATGAAACTGTAACCACTGTATATCACTTTGATAATAATTAAGAAAAAAATTACATTATGAAGATTACACAGCATTTTTTGGAATGTTTGGAAACAAAGTTTCCAAATCTCCAAATACTTATCATGTTCCTATTACAAATGGCTAAATATCTGACATTCAGTATTTAAAAGGTGCTGTACTGAGAAGTGAGGGTTTTTTTTGTTTGTCTTGAGTTTTTTGTTTTTTAAATTTGGTGCTACTACAACTTGAACTCAGGGCTTTCAGTTTGCAAGGCTGGCATTCTACCAATTGATTAGTGTCTTTTCTGCTGCCAAACCATTTCTTTTTTTGTTTCAGTTATTTTTTTAGACAGAAACATGTGTGTGTGTGTGAGAGAGAGAGAGAGAGAGAAAGAAAGAGAGAGAGAGAGAGAGAGAGAGAGAGAGAGAGAGAGAGAGAGAGAGAGAGAGAGAGAGGTAGTGACACTGGGGCTTCAACTGAAGGCCTTGAGCTCTTATTTGGCATTTTGGTCTCAAGGCTGATGTTCTACCATTTTAGCTATTTCTCTACTTCCAGCTACTTGTTGGTTAACTGGAGATAAGATGGAGATAAGAATCTCAAGAGCTTTTCTGCCTGGGCTGGCTTTGAAATGGGATTATAGGCTAGCAGTCTCATTCACTATGAATTACAGACATGAGCCACTAGTTCCCAGAAGAGATTTAAATACTACCTTAAAGCAACCTTTTTGATATTTCCAATAAGTTCCAATATCTTGATTATTATCTCTAGATATCTGATGTCCAGTGCTGTTTTTCTTAAGAACGGTATAGCTAGTTTTCAAATAAACAAAATAATCTCATTGAATTATTTGCAGAGATCTGGGAAGTGAGTTCATTTTCTTGTTCAAATTAAAATATGCATTGCTGTGAGAGTGGTAACCAGCAGGAGGGAGGAAGGCTGAGGAAGAAGGAGAAGGAGGATGAATATAGTGCATCTAGTTTGTTTCTGCATATGAAAACGGAAAAACATTGTTGAAATTGTTGTATATGTGAAAATTGCAATAAGAAAGGGGTGAGTTAGATTGGAATACATTTTACTTGCATAGAGATATCCAATGAAACTTTCCATGTTAATATAAAAAATAATTTCATTCAAGGAATGGTAGCTACTATATTGGCAAAGGAGCACTCAGTAAGGCCAATCTAATCCCACAGACAATTTCACTGCCTTTATTCATTCACTAGTTACTTAGTTCAGCTCTGCAATACATATGGCCATAATTGCACCAATCTAAAATAATTGCACAACTGAAGCAGTCCCACTGTTTGTAAGGTCTTCAAGTGTCATGATCATGCATGCTAGGTTTAAATTGGAAACTCTTAAATGACATATTTGTCATTATAACAGAGACACTCAGTAAAATATTCTTTAAAAAGAATTTTAAAATCCTACTACTTAAAACTATCATAGAAAGCTCACTTCACTTGGTAGGATATTTTCTAAGACATTCTTTAAAATACTTAACATAACACTTAAATACTATCAGACAAAGGTCAACTTAACTTCCAGAAATTTTGATAATGCACACAATGATAGGAGTACATTGTTCAAAATCTATCCTTGGCTCAAAGAATCCATGAATGCAACAACTATTAATACCAACAAGCTCTAAACTAACTTCGTTTACTTGTATAAACAAAAACATTTAAAAATGACATCTCCATGGTAAATATGAAAGACTTCAAAATGTTTTCAGTATTTTCCATTTAGTAGACCTCTACCAAATATGTATTAAGTCAACATCCACTAATAACTAGTGAGTTCTTCAAAGCATATGATACTATTTCAATTTCATTTACAATTCTAATAATTTAAGAATGGATTTGTACAATTTTCCTACAGATTTCCATGTAGTAAATCTGACATTTCTGAGTTCATGAATCACACACTCTGAAGAAATGTGCTGTGGGCTCACATTGCTTTATACATGCTGTCCATGAATTCTTTATAATACAAAGCTTATTAACTGGTAAACCATCCAATGAAACTCTATCCGTTTGCCAGTTTATCTAATAGGAGGTTTTCCACTAAATTACCCAGATGAACACAAGTGTTGGATGATTATATCCCAGTAGCTTATGTGAGTAATTGATAGGGTGGAAAATTGCAGGAAGTATGAAGATGCAGATGTTCACCTGCAGATGACCAAATGAAACAGAGAGAAATTTTCATGGTAAAGCCTATATATTTTACACATCTTTTTCCATTAATCATCTTTCATATGCATTTACCAGAAAAGCAAGTAAAATAAAAAAAAATAAAACAAAACTGGTAAGGCTGAACTGAGGGACTGGTGTTCCTACTTTGCAACTGTGCTTTGATCAACATCCAAAATTGAGTCGTGTCTCTATACAAACAGGCAAAGTCAAATGGAAAGGGATCACGACCCATGCGATTAAATATGTGCAATGATTTCAGCTGACTGAGAAAAAAAAAGAATAAAATAAATAAAAATACCAGCTGCCCCATCTTTAAACCATTCACAACTTTTCTCTCTAATAAGCTTGTCTTTTGTTCTCTGGGGCTACTTCCCATTACTTCCCAATATTTTAGGCTTCTGAATCAAGTTCTACTGTATTGTTCATAGCAGATTATTGTTTGGCAACCTCTTATGGCCTTCTATTAAAAGGTCTTTTCTGTTTTCTCAGTTGCTTCAGATATTAATTTCACCATTTTATAATAAGGTCTAGGGACAGACTTCCCAATTCTGTCTAAATAGTGTTTGATTTCATAGGATTGAAGAGGAAACAAGTGCACAGTAATCTGGTAAAATTTCAACTCATGTGTATATCTCTCTTCTGGTTTTATAGCAGTTCTATTGATGAAGAAGCCTTATATCTTATGATTGCATAATGTTTTACTACCTAATTTTTTATTGTTTCTTTTTCTGGATGATCTATGTATTACTAAAAATCTTCTGTTTACAGTAAAAAAAAATAGTATCAATGCCTATCAAGACTTCTGGAAGTATACCATCTGGAAGAACAAGCTTTGAATATATTATCCAACACTCCCCTTTGTGGGGTGGTCTTTAATACTGTTTCAGTGATGAATTGGACTTTGGTAGACTTTACAACAATTCTTCAAACAACAAACAAATCTGCAGGGTGTTGTTTTTTTCTTTGCTAATAAGCAACAACAACAAAAAAAAACCCCAACACAGAATGCATTATCCTTCACACATAGGCATTTTGCAGTGGAAATTATTGTGCATCAAATTAAGAGTGAATATATCAGGTTAATAGTGTGGTTAAGAGAGCAGACTACAGAGTCTCACTGCATGGATGAGAGAGTTAGCTATGCCACAGAGAATCTGGCTTCAGAGAGACAGGAGCACCTGGCTTAGGTCTGCACTCATCCACTCAAGAGACTGAGACCAGGAGGAAGCCAACCCTGGCGGAAAAGTCCTCAAGACTACATCACCAAAATAACCAACAGATATGATCAATGAAATAAAGACAGAACATGAGGCCTTGAGTTCAAGCTACAATCAATGCAGGATACACACACACACACACACACACACACACATACACACACACACACAGAAAGAGAGAGATGATTTAGACAAATTTCTTAACATGGTTTTGTGACTGAATTGCTTTTTTGAAACCAAAAAGAAAATAAAATAATGATTAATAATGAAATCTTTCAGAATTGTAAAGGTTAAAAAAATGATTATGGGGCTGGGAATATGGCCTAGTGGTAAAGTGTTCGCCCTGGGTTCGATTCCCCAGCACCACATATATAGAAAATGGCCAGAAGGGGCGCTGTGGCTCAAGTGGCAGAGTGCTAGCCTTGAGCAAAAAGAAGCCAGGAACAGTGCTCAGGCCCTGAATCCAAGGCCCAGGACTGGCAAAAAAAAAAAAAAAAAAAAAAAAAAATTATGTATAACACACTTGAAGCAATACCTGAAAATAGTGTTACATGATCTGCTAAATAAGACTCGTGGATGTCATCTATGGTATAAGCAGTAATATTGTTAGTAGCATTGATAGTTTAGTTCTACTGAGCTATATCTCTAGAGACTGATATTTTTAGATGTGTGTGAGACATAGTAGTAATTTATGATGATGATGATTTTCTCTTTTGTACAGAACAAAATGTTTGTGTAGTCAGGTGGTGTTACTGGGCTGACTTGTTACTCTGCACATCATTTCTTCACTACACCAATACATGCATGTCTTTTACATGAAACATTTATGAATAAAAAGTATAAGAAACAGTTACTATAAATTTAGAGGTAGAACTGATGTTGATACCAGAGTCTCAGATTGTCAAAAGGCTGGCTGAAATTGTGACTTCTTTGCTTTCCGATGGGTCAGTGTCCAAAATTGTTGCTTCATTCATAAAGGTATTAAGGTACAGTATGAAATTACCTATAGGTTAGGTCTGCATGTGTCTGAGAAACACACATAAATTTCAAGGTTATACTTGTGTTTCATTCCAAGTCATTTCAACTTGTATACAAAAATAATCCAACATCTGAAGAAAACAAATCAGCTCAAGAAGATATATTAAAAATAAAATCTCCAGGAAGGCGAAACTGTGTTTATAGTTGGAAATAGTTTTCTGTGTGCTACTAAAAAAACAATTCATTCCTGTTTTCTCTGTGCTTGGGGTTGAAATGTGCGCTAATCTTTTTAAGTGGTTCTTATTCTTAGATGCTCAAAGAGTGCCTGGGGAGATTACAAAAAATAGAAGTTTGAGTCTCCTAGGACAGATTCAGAAATAAATCTCCTGGGATACAGCTTGGTGATTCCAACAACAGCTAAGATGGGGAAAGACTGTGCTATGAGCAGCTCTGAATGTGCTAGAAAATAATCCATCAGTAAAGGGTATTCATAGAAATGTTTATGTATTATTCCCTAATGCCTAAAATTTAAATAAAGCTTTATATATCTAAATATGTATTGTAGCATACAGACGTATAGGGCAAATAACATTTACAAAATTCATAATTTATTGACAAATGTTTGCTGCTATTTAGGTATGCAACAACCGATGAACTGGAACATAGGAGAGCCTATGATGTAAATTCTGTCTTTTGGTTTTTTGCTCGGCAAGGATCTATAAAGTGGCCATCTTTTAGTTACTAGTTTTTGCTGGGATAAATAATTATTTCTCACATACCAAATACAAACCTGTCTCTTGTCTGTATAACACCTTTAATGACTCCAAAATTGTCTTGTTTAATTCCAACCTCATTACTTAACTAAGTAACCTCCAAAAATTAAGCATATGTTTTTATGGACTTTCAAAAATCTTCACAGTTACTCCTCAAAGTCCACAGTTTTATCTAGTCCCTCTTATTCCTAGGCTATATTACTTTGTATTTGCATATGCTAAATCTCTCTTCCTGTTGCTGTTTTTAATCTATAAGGATTGTTTCCTTCTGTTTTCCTTGTTAGTCTATTTGATTTGTCAAAGTCAAAACAAAACATTTCTTCAAATACTTCTAGTGATTTCCAGTTAATGTTCATTAAATTCTTAGCATAACATTAATTAAATTATATTGCAGGCATGTTTGTTTGTTCCCAGGAAATAGTGAGACATGATCATTACAGGTGTGATGGCTCCTATCTCTAATCCTAGCTACTCAGGAGGCAAAGATATAGAGAAGACCAGTGAAGCCAGAGCACAGAAAATTTTCACAAGAACCCATTTAAATGAGAAAAAAAAAGAGAGAGAAATTCAGTATATGGTCTGTACCAATAATCACAACTATTCAGGAAGTGTAAAGGAAGTGTAAATAGGTGTTCAAATTGGCCTGGGCATAAATATGAAAAGTAACTGAAGCAAAAAGAGCAAGATAGGTGGCTCAAATGGTAGAATGCCTTCCTAGAAACTATAAGGACCTGAGTTCAAACTCTAGTACTACATCATCATCATCATCATCATCACCACCACTATTATGATAATGATAATAAAACTGAAATTCACAAAGGAAAGCATGACCTTTTCATCTACATCTCGCCAAAATGTGTCAATGGGCTAAATATAAAACTGTGAATTAATATGTCCACTGAATAAATTCATTCATGTAGGCCCTGTGAAAACAAGGTGAAAAATTATCACTAGGTGAGAAAGGAATAATGATGACTTTTAAGTACTGAAAGGTTACTTTTCTTGTCAGGAAAAACAAAATCAAACCAAAAGGATACATCAGTAAAACCAACAAAAGCAGATCAACTTTCACTAAAAACAAAGGGCTTCAGTTCTACATATCATTTACATTTTCTTGTTTTAATAGTAACGTAATACCACTAGCAATTGTACATGACTATGACATATTTATAAGATTTTCATACTCATGATGCTAAAATATTCAAGATTCTAAACTTTTTTGCTAAACTGTATTTTGTGGCATTCTCTCTTCAAGAAAATTTCAGACCTAAGGGATAGTGCTGAAAGAGCTTTGAGATTTTACTAATCCAAAAATATTTATAGAAGTAACATTAAAAAGTATTGGCCTTACTTGGCTACAGTTTCTATACTAGTTAATAACTGAACCACAGTTATAAAAACTTCTCTACTAAGATTGTTTTAGATGACTCCTTAAACCATACCAAAAAGCCTTTGTACTTGGTGAAAAATGATATCTAAATCTAGAATGAATCAAGTAAATAACACTGAATTGTCCATGGTTCAGACACATTATCAACACAACACTGCTTCTCATTGTTTCAATGTAGTACAATTTGAGAACTATAAGGCATTATTGTGGCTCTATGAAGTATTTAATTTTATTGAATTAATATATTTATAAGTATCTAAAATAAATGTGGTTAGAGAATGCTGTATGATTCAATTAGAAATTTTGTGTAACATCTATAATTCCTTAGATCTACTAACTTACATACCACACAATTATGTAATAACTGTTACTATAACATTAATAATTAGTAATTTAGGAAAGACAGTTGTTTCACATTGAACAAGAGAGTAGACTTATAGTCAAACTACCTACTTATTATTTAATATTGCAATTTCCTCATCTGTAAAATAGGAATAATAATAGTGATTATTAACTAGTGTAACTAAATGATATTGTTCATATGAAGCCCAAATATCATGCTTGGCACAATCTAATCTGCTTAAACATTAGCCATGGCTTTTTTTTTTTTTAAAACAAAACCATTAGAAGACATAAACAAATGGTTAAAAACACCAGTTTGAAGTTCAAACAGGCATCCATCCAAATTTTTCTTCAAAGGATCCAGCTGTGTGGCCTCAGGAAACAATGCAGTCCATGCAGAATGTAAGGCCAGCCCATACCTCTGAATTACTGAATTAGAATGACAATGTATGAAATGCATTGGAATGACTTTTACAATCAGCTTAAAAGTAAACTGGAAAGAACAGACATGTTCTTCAGGGAATATTGAAGTTCTTATGGAACAGTGAGCAAACTAATGATATTTTATACTCATCCACAGGAGAGCATCAACAAAAATGTGTTACAAAATTATTTCACATAGGTGAAAACTGATCCTGAATATTAAATTTATCTTGAACAATGTCACCCCTTCCATCGTTCTCACCCCATCTTTCCCAGTCCCACTGATAGGAACATGGATCACGATATATTGCACTTGTATTCTCACTCCTTGAATTGAAACATCTGTATGCAACTACTTTAAAAGTATTAAATTATCTTCATACTTTAAGTCATCTCAGATGTCATAAGCCTTTTGCTACTATCAAGGTTACATATTTATGACATAGAAAAAGTTTATTGTCCACAGGTAATCCATTACTCATCTATATTTATCTGGGAAATTGCTAAATTTGTCTCTCATTATATAATATAAACTATACTCAACTACATTTGCACAGGTAATTCACTGAGCAAGGGCCTATGGGCCTGAAAGTAGCTAGAACTGCACTTATCACACTGTACTTAGGCATCTACATAAGTAAAGAAATAATTATTTTTGCCTTAAATTTCAAATATACAAGCCCAGCTAATAAGCCTGACTTAAGCACAGGAATATTATGAATGCAATGTAACACATTCAACCTCACAAGTATATGACTCATTCATGTAACCTGTTAAAACAATCAACAAAATTTTATGTCTTCTTTAATTAAAAAACTTAGTTACTGGGGTAAGGAGGTGGGGGTTCCTACCCACTATAACAAGACAGCATCTGTTTGTGAATCTCTAATATCACATTCATTTACCATTTCACTCAGTGATGTGGTTTTTATTGATTATTTTCTTAGTTCACTTCACTCAAAACAATAAATTAGCATGATTGCTTCAATAGTTTATTTTTAGTGTATTTGTCATTTTTATTCTTGCTACCTGTTATGTCACTTATCCTGACAAATGCAGCCTAAGAATCAACTAATCCTTACCTAAATATGAATATATAAATCCTTCCTAATGTATTAGAAACTTCAACAGTCTGGCTTGAGATTAACTGTATCCAAAATATCATTAACTTCCATATCTGTCCACCTTATTTTTTGATGCAGTAATGTATCAAATATTTCTCCTCTGGGTATTTGCACACATTTAACTTTTATTTGCAATCTTTAATTAGGATCACAGGTATTTTATAATGTCAAATCATGGGTATTTTATGTAGTTTCCTTTTGGCTCAAAGCAGCTCACAAGAGGCTCAAAGTAAGTTCAGTTGTTTTCAGAAGTAAAGGTAATTTTGGTAAATCAAAGTCAGAATTCTTAAATAAATGCTAATAAAAATGGCTAGTTTTTTTTTTTTTTTTTTTTTGGCCAGTCCTGGGCCTTGGACTCAGGGCCTGAGCACTGTCCCTGGCTTCTTCCCGCTCAAGGCTAGCACTCTGCCACTTGAGCCACAGCGCCGCTTCTGGCCATTTTCTGTATATGTGGTGCTGGGGAATCGAACCTAGGGCCTCATGTATCCGAGGCAGGCACTCTTGCCGCTAGGCTATATCCCCAGCCCAAAAATGGCTAGTTTTAATTATGAATGAATCTAGCAATGTTATGTAAAATAAATAATACAAAGTACATTTAGGTTTTTTTGAATAATTATTTATTGTCAAAGTGATATACAGAGGGGTTAGTTTCATATGTAAGGCAGTGGGTATATTTCATGTACAATTTGTTACCTCCTCCCTCATTTTCCCCCTTCCCCCTCCCCTTTTCCCTCTCGCCCCATGTTCAGTTGTTTACAAAAAATGGTTTTTGTAAGTATTGCTTTTAGAGTTTTAAAATATAAAATAAATAAAAAGACACAAAGAGGAACAAACCCCAAAGCCTATAGTAAGTCTTCTAGTCTTACATGTGGTCCCAAGACTTTTCATTGTATACTATTATCCTCTTTCTAAAAGAAAGTCAGTAAAATTTTCTATCACATATATTTGATGTGCATGAATATTGGAAAAGTGATCTATCACTATCACCATTTATATTATGTAACTACACCTCATTTAGGCAATAAATGCCAGAAAAAAATAAATTGAATAAAATGTCTTGTAAAACAAGTGTCAGTGTAGCAAAAATTCTTTCTTGGCACATAAATACCATTAGAACTATTTAAACAACATGTTGTGTGTCATGAGTCATCAGAAAAAGGCAAATCAAATTACAATAAGATACCTCAGTAATAATAGTTCTTCTGAAAAAAATATTAATGAGTTCTAGACAGGAAGTAAGGGAACATTTTACATTGCTGGAGGAAATGCAAACCAGTACATGCTTATGGAGAACAGTATAGAGGTTTCTCAAAATATTAAAATGAGGACTACCACAATCCAGCAATCCACAAGAAGTAAAATCAGCATGTCAACTAGACATAAGCCTTGTTCATTTTAGTACAGTTTAAATAAGAAAAATGAGTATATTCTAGATTTCAATAATCTGAAAAACAGAAAAAGAAAATGAGATGTCCATACACAATGGACTATGTGGAACACAGAAGTAATCTCATAGATGCGGACAGTAGAATTGTGCCTACTGGAACTTCAGAGACTAGACTACAGTGGGATGGATGAAAACTAGCCAATGGATATGTGCTAAGTGACAGTTACAAAGAAGCCAAATGTTTTGTTGCTCTTCTTGACAGTACATTGATCAGAGCTAATACTAGTAGACATACTGGACATTACATAAAGCTAGAAGAGAGTATTTGTGAAAGTTTCTACCATAAAGAAATGATTCATATTTAAGCAGAGAAATATAGCCGGATTTAAACAAGGCATATAGTTTATTATCGTTAGCTATACAGAGGGGTTATATCTCATCATGTAAATGTATGTGTACAATGAATTGATCAATGTCACAATTTTCATCCATTTTATACACTTTGGCACATTATACAGTTTAGTTATTTGCACAACTTTTACATATTCAAATGTCAATTTAAAATAAACTTAAGTCCTAGACAGGTAACTCAGTGGTAGAGTGTGTATCTAGCAAGCACAAGGCCCTGGTTTGCACTCTACCACAGGGGTCTTTTAGGTTAATAATGAAGTACATGAATAATAATAATACTAAAGTACTTCAATACACTTAAAACCATTGAATGCTTGGTATGATTCAGGATAATAGCCTATTTCATTTATCATTAAATATAATACTTATGATAGTCTATGACTCAGGCATTATCGTTTTACCATTTTACAAGCGTGAGATATCCATGTTTTAGAAACTTTAGTCACAGAGAGAATAAGTGTAGAGGTCAGGCATAGAACTTGGCTGTATGTAATTCTACCACTGAAATACTTTTACTATTTGTCCTTGAACTTAGTTCGTATCAAAATCACCTAGAAGTCTAATAAAAAACAGATGTATGCGGGAGACCCTAAAGTGTTTGATTAACAAACTTTATAGGATAGGATCTGAGAGTTTAGTTTATAAAAAATTTTCAGGTTCCACCACATTTTGAGAACTACTAGATAAAACAAACATTGTGACTTAATTGCATACTTAAGTACAGTATAATATGGACTATTCATTGTATAGGCAGGGACCAGCATTTCCAGATCATAGAAAGATGATTACTCATAAAGCTGTAATCATTAGATGATTGTAATATTCAGTATAGTCAAGTCTAAGAACCTTTAATTTCATTGATGCAAGATGATACTGAGTTATTAAAAAGAAGTTCATCCAAGGAACACAACCACTATAAGCCTGTTCACTATGGTAAGGTTTATTTTCTATCTGCTGATCCATATTTTTGTAAGAAAAAGTTCTTCCTCAAAGCAAGGTCTTAACACTATGTGGCTATTCTTGAGTACACTTATGTATACATATCCCAGGACACATTGAACTATATAAACCATTAGAATTAAAGTGACTTTGAATAATAATGCCAAATAATAATAATGCCAAAAATAATAGAATCAATTAAACTTGTCATACTAACATGCATCTCTCTATTTTGTATGAGATTTTACATGCTGATTTCCTAAGAGGCATTTTACATTTTATACAATCATTTTGTTCAAACAGAGCTCTATCAGTAGTACAACTGGAAATAATTCCAAGTTCTCTAATAACATATCCTAGTATTATTTGCCCATGTTACTAAAAGAAAAATTAAGTAATTTAAGTTCCTAAAACATTTGCTTTTGCAAAGTGCTAAGGTTCCTTTTCAAATCAGGGAAATATACCAAATGTTGAATGTTAAATTTATAAGATATCAAAATGAATTGATGAATTAAAAAAAAAGATGTCTAAGGTACAATATATAATTTCATAATACTACTAATATATCACCTGGAGACTTATACACACATACATAAAATACTGTAAAATTTTTATTGCACTACAATTATAATGTAGAAAGGAAAGTAAAGGCTTTCACAACATAAATATAAGGAATTATGAATGAATGGACTTGCTTCACTAATGCAATGTAGGTTGGGCCAAACACTAAGATATGAAAGATTAGTATTTTCATCCCAAATAATAAACTCTTATTAGTAAGTCTGAAGAAAGTGCTGAAATCTATTTATAATAAGTGTTGACTGATTTGGGCAATCCAAAGAAATAGATCACACATAACTAGCATTCAACAAGTCAACACTGGTTTTGTGTCTCAGGGAACAGAATGAATAATAGCAACATTATCATTCTTAATGACAAATAAAAGAGAAAAATTAAAGCTACTGATATCGATAATAACATTCACATATCCAAAGGATTTAATATGGATCTGACTTCTTTTTTTGGCTGAAATTTTCCAATGAAATTAGTGTTCAAGTATGAAACAATCTTTTTATAAGTAAGAATGGGACTTTTTCCATAATCTCTCACCACCTTTGAATAAAGAAATAATGGGTTCCCTCTCAGTAATGGTGTGTGACTGATGTGTTCATGTAGCTTAGATTGTATTTCACATGATAATGCAAATAAACCACATCATTTATGGTCTTGAAAATTCTTATCTTTGATTCTTACTGAAAACTTTGAAAAAAATATGAATGATGCCTTTTCTCCTTATTGTTACCTGAATTTTCCATATGCTTTTTTTCCCCTAAATGGAATCTGGTCATCCAGAGAAAGTGCTGGAGAATCTCAGTGCTGAGGAGTCTCACTCTCTCAGTTTTCTTTTTTTAACTTTTATGTATTTGTTTGTTTATTTATTTATTTATTATTGTCAAACTGATATACAGAGCAGTTACAGTTTCATACTTTAGACATTGGGTACATTTCTTGTACTGTTTGTTACCTCCTCCCTCATTCCCCTCTCCCCCCTCCCCCTTTCCCTTTACTCCAATGAGTTGTTCAGTAGATTTACACTAAACAGTTTTGCAAGTATTGTTTTTGTAATCGTTTGTCTTTTTTACAACGTGTCTCTCGATTTTGGTATTCCCTTACAGTTTCCTAGTTCTAATACCTGTATACACGGTTTCCAATGTACTCAGATAAGATACAGAGACAGTGAAGGTACAACCACAGGCAGGGCATACAATAGGATCATTAATAATAGAATCTACGGTTTCACATCGCATAGTGCTAGATTTTTGTTATAAGTTCACTGCCTCTCAGTTCTCTGATGATACACAGTCCAGAAATTCATTCCTCCTTTATTTATTTATTTTTTTTTGGCCAGTCCTGGGCCTTGGACTCAGGGCCTGAGAACTGTCCCTGGCTTCTTCCCGCTCAAGGCTAGCACTCTGCCACTTGAGCCACAGCGCCGCTTCTGGCCGTTTTCTGTATATGTGGTGCTGGGGAATCGAACCTAGGGCCTCGTGTATATGAGGCAGGCACTCTTGCCACTAGGCTATATCCCCAGCCCTCATTCCTCCTTTAAAAGGAGCTCAAGCCATTGTTCTACAGAGTTTCCTACTCCAGTTCAACATGTGGACCGAATATTTCTGTGAATCAAGACTTGAACAAACCAAAAAAAGAAAAAAAAGATTTGAACAAACCCCTTCTATTCACTGTCTGCATAACTTCCCTAAAGCTAGCTAACATATTGGGTCTACCTAAACCTCCATATTTAACTTTTTTTTAAAGGTTCAACCTCTGCTCCTTTACAAACTTGTTTAAATTCCAAGAGCCTTGGTAATAGGATTCCATTGCTTTAAATCTTTATATCAGTAAAGACTCTTGGCTCTGGATTGTCAACGTTCTTTCCTTGACTGGATTAATTAACAAAGAAGGGTTATGACACAAATCCAAGAAGTGATAAGGTGAGGAAAGTCCAGCGATTGTCCATTCTAGCAATACTCTAAATACCCTGGTTACTTCTTTTTTTTTCCATTTTCCAATATTTGCCCTTGTGAATTATGGCTTCACCGTCTTGACTGACCAATGTTAGTTGTAATGGTATGTGCTTTGGGTAAAATAAATACCATGTGATCTAGTGAGGAGAAAAGAAAACAAACTTTTAAATTAATTCACAGCAAATTTTTTTGTATCTCATTGATGACAAAACTCATTACTGTTAAATATACTGAAGAACATAAATAAGGATTTATCTTTATGTTTGTTGAGAAGATTGATCTTCCTGCCTTCCCTATTCTGTAGAGAAGAGGATACAATTTATCAAAACTGAAGCTCTGCTAGCCATCAATTAAAAGAATGACGGGCAGAAAAAGCATCCAAATATTTTCTTCTTTGTTGTCTTGTCAGCATCCAACTTGCTATTGCTATTTTCCCCTACTTTGCCTTAGTATAAATTCTCTCCTGTGTTGGGTATCAATAGAATAACACCAATCATTTCTATGATTGCAAGATCTCCTCTGGGTTAATATAAGAATCCATTCCAATTTGCTAAGCTTTCCAATAAGAAAGGGCAGTATGGCATTATTGCAGAGCCCTTTGCTTCAATTCAAACAAAACTACCAAATGTCATTCTCAAATTTAAACTCTGACAGGGATATACTCTCCCTCTGGGAAAGCCATTGAATTAAAAAAGTGGAATGCAGAGATGGACATATTCTGAATCTAATAAAGTTTAAAGGCTAAGACCCTTCAGTGACACAGGCTTCTTCAACATTACTGATTGTGAGTTCCGACACTGTGTTATTCTTCTTCAAGGACCAAAACTCTTCAGTCTCATAAAACTGCTCATCAGTCACTGCTAGTACTTCAATCTTTTCTACATTCAAGATACTGAACATATCAGTTCTTTATTCCTGCATTTCTTTATGCTATAATCTAGCTTCACAGTAGGCACCCCCTACCTTTCTTGCAAAGCCATGATGAGGCTCAGAAATCCATACATAAATGTACTATACAGTGGTGTTCTGTGTAATTATTATAATCATCTTTGTGCAGTATTCTCTTGTGACTGCATTTTCCAGCAAGTGACTGTGGTTGCATCTGTTCCTGCCAGCTTATCTCCAGGACATGACAAGAGCTAAGCTCTAAATGAGCTGAGTGAACCCTGATTGCTGTCCAGAATGTCCCTTTAGCTGCAGGTGCTTCCCACCTATCTACTGTGATGTTACATTGCTTCAGGCAGTGCTACAGGGGACCCTGGTAGGGTTTCATCTGCCTGCCATGTGCTCAACTCTTCCAGCCCTGGGGACTTGACTTTTATGTAGGAGAGTTTCAACTTCTCAGGTTTGCATGAATTCTCAGACTTCCATTGTGGGAAACTATGCCCCTACCATCTGGTGTGAAGCGTGCTACTAAGAGATGCTGATAGAATTTGTCTCATAATTGAATGTGGTGATGGTAGGTGTCATTTCCATACACAAGATGAGACAGCCCAATGGCTTTCATTTTGGTCTGGAACGTGTTTCTTTGTTTTCATCATCTTGTCATTCTTGCAAATTCTCCAACATTTAATATATGATTTATTACTTTACCTAGTAATGCCCCATTATTAGATAGAAAGCTGCTGAAGTAGCAGAATTTGGTAGCAAGCAACTTCACAAGTAATTATGTGGTCATGGGGTTAAGTGTATCCAAATTCAGCCTGGACTGTGTGGATAATAATAAGTAGAAAGGTATCAAGAATTCAGAAATGAGTCTGCATGTCAAGGAGAAATGAAACGTCTGTCCTGGCTATACCGCTGATAAGAAGAATCCTTTAAAGTGAGAGCTGTTCCCAGAACAAATCTTGAACAGCCACTTTTCAGTCAACATTTTACATTGCTTAAAACATGTTGAAATCAATGTGAAAAAAGTCCCCTATCTCTCACAGATTTACAACATGCTTTTCTTGCATACTAGTACCTTTAATCCTTACAACTCTTGCAAAACATGAATAATAAAAGCAATATTTGAGATAAGAATTTCAGAGTAAGATAGAATGTTCTTTATAGTTGGTAACTTACAGAGTCAGGAGTGATTTAATTCTTTGGTTCTGTTTCTTAATAGAAAGTATATTCAAAATTTGAAGAAAATGATACTGATATCTGTCTCATTCAGCAACTTAACCTTGGAATCTTCTAACGAATAGTTTAAATTGGAACACATTCACTATGCTTGGTCTTGTAAGGGAAATTTGAAATGTCCCTTGAACTAGTGAGAAGTAGTTGGGTAGAAATTTGTTAAATGGGGCTGGGAATATGGCCTCCTGGCAAGAGTGCTTGCCTCATATACATGAAGCCCTGGGTTCGATTCCCCAACACCACACATGTAGAAAATGGCCAGAAGTGGTGCTGTGCCTCAAGTGGTAGAGTGCTAGCCTTGAGCAAAAAGAAGCCAGGGACAGTGCTCAGGCCCTGAGTCCAAAGGCCAGGACTGGCCAATAAAAAAAAGAAAGAAAGAAATTCGCTAAATGTAAAATCAGATTGTAGGCCTGTGATCTAGCAATCTGTTTTTGTTGCTGTTGTTTTGATTTCTTGTCAAAATATGACCCAGCAAGATTCTTCCCTGTGCGCTGAGGGACAAAGAAGCCATTGGTATCAACAGGCTTAGTAACTGAAACATATGGCAGGAAATCAAAGAAAGACAAAATGGAAGCATTGAAGATACAGTATATTCTGGATTAGGAGGTAGAAGGGAAATGAAAACTGAGGGGTGGGAAGATACTTGTTTTTGTTTTTGTTTTTTTAAAGGCTTAAAGTACTCAGTCATATATACAAATTTACCAACTAGTATTCAGGTATGAAATTTTCTTTCCATAAACAAGCTCGTCTCTGTAATCAAAGAGAAAAAAATTGTTGAAACATTTATTTTGCCTACAAGAAATTGTTTGAAAATATTTAAATTTAAGCATATTAATTAAAGAATAATTTTTAAACCAACTTGTCAACTAAAAAGAGAATATGAGAAGGGAATACAAGAGAAAAGAAAAAAGGGTACTGTTTCACATGGCATGATAAAAACAATTACAACAATGATATACCATTTGTTTCCACAACATGGAGTTCATTTCACTTAGTATTATCTTATGTGTTCACACGGGCATAGTTATTGGGCTACTGTGATTTTCTGCTATGACCTAGCATATGCTATGCTATGACCTTCTATGCTATGATCTTCTGCTATGACCTATGCTAACCTAAACATGTACTAATTATGCCCTATCAGAGAAACCATAGCACCAATGTTTCTTTGGGTCTGGCTCACTTCACTTAGTATGATTATTTTTTTCCAAGTCCTTCCATTTCCTTACGAATGGGGCAGTGTTGTTCATTCTGATAGAGGCATTAAATTCCATTGTATATATGTGTCACATCTTCCTGATCCATTTGTCTTCTTTGGGGCATCCATGGTTTTACCTCTGCTATAACTCTATCTGATCTTAGTACCCTGGAAACTGTATATACATGTTGTAGAACTACAGAAGGGAAAGGGCAGACCAAAATTAAGAGACAAAGGATAAAAAGACAAACCATTACAAAAGCAATACTTACAAAAACCATTTGGTGTAAAGCAACTGTACAACTCATGGGGAGGAAGAGGGTATAGGGGATGAGGGTGGCGGGGAGGGGTTTGATGAGGGTGGAGGTAACAAGTTGTTTAAGAAATGTACTTACTGACTTATATATGAAACTATAACCCCTCTGTACTTTACTTTGACAATAAAAATATGTAAAAATGAAAAGAGAATATGATACAAATTGTCTTTGTGATATTTTTAAAGTTAACATTTGACCAAATTTTCAGCATACAATCAAAGATTTGTTTTATATTTCTATTCCTAACATACACACACACACACACACACACACACACACACACACACACACGCACACATAGCAAACACAAGCCACTTGGAAATACTGCCTATACTGGGTAAGAACATGCACTATGGATTCCAATTGTCTGGACTGGATTAGCTCTGGCTTGACCAGCTATGCCATTAACTACCTCAATTTTTCTATCAATAAATTAAAATTAATCACATTATTTATTATGTTGAGGATTACATAAAATAAACAATATAAAATAGAACAGTGTCAAATATTTGGTAAGCAATATAGATAAAAGTGACCTATCCTTATTGTTGTTTTAAATTATAAAAGTTCCAGGGCTGGGGATATGGCCTAGTGGCAAGAGTGCTTGCCTCGTATACATGAAGCCCTAGGTTCGATTCCCCAGCACCACATATACAGAAAATGGCCAGAAGTGGCGCTGTGGCTCAAGTGGCAGAGTGCTAGCCTTGAGCAAGAAGAAGCCAGGGACAGTGCTCAGGCCCTGAGTCCAAGGCCCAGGATTGGCAAAAAAAATAAAAATAAAAAAATAAAAAAATTATAAAAGGTCCAGTTTCTAGTAGAAGAGTAGAGAACTTTAATGCTCAAGGGAGTCTTTCACTTTGAAAGTAAGAAAAGGAAAAGTCAGCCTATTTATGAGAACTGGTTAAAAAAAAAAGCACAGTACAAACTAAATCGCAGTGTGCAAAATATGGTAGAATATTTGTCCTACTGTAAGGACATCCCTTGGTAGCTAATACATTCTCAAGTTTTAAGAAAGAATAATTTCAAATGACTCCTTTTAAATGGTTTCAGAGATGTATAAACAGACTGTTGCAGCACTTGGAATCAGATTTTATAGAAAACTATATGTACTGAAAAATAAATTATACACATATTCAGATAACTGATAATTGGTTATAATTTCTTCATAAAAAGATAAAAATAAAATGTATCTTGTGAAGCCACAACATTTCCTTCCATTCCTACTATGAATTGAAACTTTTAATATCCTCTAAAGATCTATATGGCTAGTGAGAAATTGAGAAACCTTGAGGGGGTGAGGCCAACTAAAAGGAAGTTACGTCACTGAAGGCAAGACCTTCAATCTCCCTCTTACTCTCTCTCTCTCTCCTTCTTCTTGTCTCTAGTTTTGCAAACTGGCTTCAAAGATGTGAGCAGCTCATGTGCCACACATTTGTACCATCATGCACTGTATATGTTGCCAGTTCAAAGCAACAAGGCCAATCACTTGTGGACTAAAAGCTTTAATACTGTACACTAAATAAATCTTTCATCTTTTAAGTTGTTTATCTTAGGCATTTTGTCACAGTGACAAATATAAATATGACTCTAGATAACACTGTGGGGATGTAACACATTCTCAGTTAATCAAGAAAAATTCTGGAATATGATAAAAGTCAGAGCACTAACACTTCAGGCATACTGTAATGATTCCCCAATAGTAAACATGAAGATATCTCTCAATGGAATAGCAAATTCTATGTGTAATCCCATAATCCAAAGTGACTGTTTTTCCAATCTAATGGACCCTGCCCTCCCCGGCCCTCCCTTCCCATTTCCTTTTCCTTAAAAAAAAAAAAAAAACCTCACAAAAAAACAAAAACAAAACCCTCCATACCCTTCATGAGTAGCTTTGCCTTTATAGATAACATATGAACAGTGATGTACTATACCATTTTTGGTGGGAGAAATAAACATAAACATGAAAATGACTTATAGGTGAAACATAAAAAAGGAATTTGCATATAGAAGAATTCTGTACATCAAAACAGAACGGAAAGGCATGCTACTATTGCTGTGGCAGAATTAAAAGTAACACATAAAGCAGAGTGCTAGTGAGACATGCTTGTAATCCTAGTTACTCTTGAGGTGGAAATCTGAGGATCATGACTCAAGACCAACTCCAGCAAGGAAGTCGGCGAAACTCTCATCTCCAGCTAACCACCCAAAAGCCAGGTGTAAAGCTGTGATTTAGGTGGTAGAGCACTAGCCTTGAGCATCAAAGATAGGAACAGAACCCAGGCCCTGAGTTCAAGCCCCAGGGCAAGCACACACCAACACATGACACATAGAAAATGTAGTTAAAGAGCCCATGTTTGCAAATATCAGAAGTCTTCTGGCTCACGCACATGAGTTGTGGAATAGCAACCTAGACTTTTAATTCTACAAAAAAGCAACAATCATATACAAAGTTCAATGTCCTCCCATCTGTTAATGGGGTTTCATTTATCTGAATTTTAAATTCATTCTTATGCATGTACTGGGACTGAACCCAGACATACTGTGGTAATCTTAAAACAATACTCCTCCTCAGGGGGAAAGGGAAAGGGGGAGGAGAGAGGGGGGTATGAGGGACAAGGTAACAAACAGTACAAGAAATGTATCCAATGCCTAACATATGAAACTGTAGCCTCTCTGTACGTCAGTTCGATAATAAAAATTTGAAAAAAAATACTCCTGCAAATTCTAAGCTACTATAAATGAGAATGAGAAATTAACTCAGAGTGTTCACATTCCAAGATATTGCTTCAGTGATATTAGTTAATCCTTCTATCATATTTATTTTAAAACCCAATATTGTTCTGAATGTACACATGGAAAGAAGAAGTCGTACTGTCCACTAGAATCATGGTTGAGTTTCCAGTCTCAGAGAGGTACCCCATATCTTGATTCTGAGGTGGAGTTACCCATTGGCAAAGTGGGATATGTCCAAGAGGATGCTTCATAAATCAAGACAAAAGTACAGCCAGATACTTTGGTATTTCTGTTTTGTTTAGCTATTCTTAGATTTTTTAGAATTTGCACTTTTATTGTAGGAGGTACAGAAAGGGTAGTAGTAGGAATAACTAATTAAATCACCTTTAACACAATAGAACATTAGATTTGTCAAGAGCATTGGATAATTTGGTTTTCTTTCTTTATTTTTTTATTATGTTTTGGAAGTAGTGTGTTTGAACACAGGGCTTTACACTCTCATCTGATTGTTTGGTTAGTACTGTACCACATAAGCCAATCTTTCAGTTCTGCTTTTAATTCTTTATTTTGGACATGGAGTCTCACTGACTTTTCTGTCCAACAGGCTTCAAACTCTGATCCTGAACAGCTTGGTAATAGGCCTGAAAGTTTTCAACTTTTTCTCATATACCAATCCATTATGAAAAATTATACCGAGAAGCTTGGAAATACAGTAACAAAGTGACTCTGAGTATTAGATATATGATTTTCCAATAATTGGCATGCAGCTATAAATAAAGCAATGGGTGGCATGGTTCAAGTGGAAGATGAAAATACCTTCCCATAAAGCCCAAAGTTCTGAGTTCTAACTCATATACCAAGCCTCCTTCCAAAAAGCATCCACAGAAGCCTAAGAATAGGAATGGAAGTAAAAAGCACTTCCTGTTTGTATACACAATGGTAATTCTTTAGATATAAAGAAATGAAGCAATAACTTTATATGCCATCTGGCATTGTGATTTCAAATTGATTGATTCCAATCCATCAAAATTATTGAAAGCCACTTCACCTATAGAATGTGGTACAAAGAGTACATATGTTGTTTACAAAATATTCTACCAACTTTATATGACTATAAAAGAATGTGGATTTTTTTCTACTTTTAGAATATGATGTAGTCTCATTTCAGTAACTGCTAAATAAAATGCTTTTTTAAGTAAAGCACACCACTGTTATGAAAATTTACTGTTCTAAATTTACTTTTCTAGCTCTACCTATGATATTTTCAGTAAAGTACCAAACGAACATGTTTGAGCGGCATCAAGTACATATAATTACTAGGTAGTATGGGCAGATGGTATCAAATTTTTTGATTGACTCAAACTTTGTTTGCTCTGCATTCACTTAGCAAAGCCACAAGCTTAATAGTTCTGTTTATAAAAACAAATTCAGGCAAGCTCAATGTGGAGAACAAATAAATGTGAACTCATTTTTAACTTGTGGATGCATGCATGCACACACATCTTTTTATTATCAGCATACTCCCAAATTAAAATTGTTACCACATGCTAAGTAAACTTTTTCAGATGTTCAACGAAGGAGATCAAAAGAGGTTTCATCATGTATTTTTAGATCTCTAACCAGGCAAACATATAGAAACATAGACATGTCAAAACATCAAGTAACCCAAAGGTTCAGCAATTTGGAATTTTTCAGTTCACTGGAATGACTCTGAAGAGTAGTTTAGTGTATTTTCATACTTTCCTAACTAATGTCTTACAGGGGAGACTACCCATGGAACTTTATTTAATATTGTCTGGGGCCAAGAAATGAGTGGGGACAAAGATGAACATTAGTAAACAGGGGAGAGAGGTCTAGATTTCTTTGTGAATAATAGAGAATAAAAGAAAACATGCAGTTGGGAAGGGGGGACATATTCTATTTGGAGCTGTGAGGAAAACAGCTGGAAGGATTTACACCCCCTTACTGGAATACTAAGATTGATGCTATTATAGATTGATAGAATATAGTGAGGTCTAATGACATTCCTCAAATTCTTTTCCCTGCAAATTGCATTGCTTTCTTTAACCTTGTATTGGAGAAAGATGGAGCATAAAGAAGGTGTGAGATCCATCCTCTAATGAACAAAACCCTATAAAATAAATGTTTCTATTTCCAAGCTATGTCATACTTCAGTTTTAAAACTAGACTTCTCTTATTCTTATATGCTTTAAACCTTTGTTTTTATGCTTGCTGTTAAGCTCTGGTTTTCTTTTCTGAGATCTGGATTTCTTCCATTTACAGCATCTAGACTAATCTGCCATTTCCTTCATGAAAGCTCCTCTTACTCTCTTCACCTGTATTCTGAGCAAGTCTGCTTTGCCTCACTACTTAAGTTATTTGTTCACTTCAATCTCATTGACTGCTTAAGGATTTATCCTTGAATTATTTTCCTCTGATGAATCTGTCTAGATCCCAGTTATACTGCCCCCAACCTTACTAAGAGTGGTACTAATTTGGTCCAATATTTCATTGGAAAGTCTCCTTAAGCCTTGACCATGGTATGAAAGTATGCACTCCTCATATGTGCAAGTTTTTATTTTCTCACAGGAGAAAGTGTGTTGTTTAAATTCCAGAAGGATTTTATAATGCTATTCCAACAGCAGTCATTTTTCCTTACATTTACTCTGCTACTTGAATCTGTTTCTTTCTTCATTTATTTTTCTATTAACATATATTCATAATATTTGATCAACATATATTCATAAATCCTGAAATATTTCCAGGACTAAAGTAGACATAGAAAGCAACCCAAAAGCAAATGACAACAATGATATAGCTAATGTGTTTAGTAAGATCTGACTGGGGATAATTTGCTGATCCCTTATTAAATTCTTCAAAGATATTCTCTTAATTATGAAATGGGAGAAGGGTAATAGAACATGTTAGTGGTAGTGCTCATGAAAGTTCAACTTGGAATGGAAAGGGAGTTCCAAAAGCCACCAGGTCTTAATAGAATGACTTACCTTCATCTGTAAAACTAAAATATATAAACCTAACTTGTTAAGAGGCCATAATAAAGATTTTAAAAAATTGACTTCTATCCAAAAAGTAAAAGCCAAAGAGCTGTAATCCCAGACATATGAAATCGTGCATAAATATAAGGAAAACTAGCATTCTAATATTTTCAGCTCTTTCAAGGAAATAATAGCAGGTAGGCAAACATGATGACATTATTTAATTCAGTTGAAAATATAGAGCATTTTTTTAATTGTGAGAAATGATATGGCTAATAAAAGACAGTTCACATAAGGTTTAAGATCATAAATGTGTCAAAAATATATGTATGTATATTCATAAGGAGGATTGTGGCTCAATATTTCTATTGTCTTGGCTTCAAATTTGCTCAACATACATTTAACTTTGAAAGTATTTTCTAGTACTTTATAATAAAGATACAAGATATTAATTTGTCATTGTAATCTGGAACATTTATAATATCAGAAATGTTCAGGGTTTCAATATAAACTAAAGGACATGTTGTTATATTAAAAAATGATACTCAAAGCCTAAAATGCAATGCTATGTTTATCAATTGTATATATACTGAGAAGACACAAACATTGTATATATGGGATACAGATATTTAAATTGAAAAAAGTGTTGCATAAAATTTAAGATATCAGTTGTAGATAATATACTGTGTCAAAGGAACTTATGATAATAGGGACACTTTACATATATATCATTTGACTAAGAAATGAGTGTTTTATTTATTTTGTGTACAATTGTAACACAGAAATGAAACAGCTTTGCAAATGAAAGGCCTCTATGTAATGTGAGAATGGGGATGTTCTAGAATCATTTGGTGCATATGTTCGCACAAGTAGTATGATATACAGGACATGACAAAAATGGGAAAATGAAATATTTGTTGTGAGATTGTGGTGATTTTTTTATTGTTTCATGTCACTGTAGTAAGCAATGTATCACGTTTTAGTAGGATATTAAACCACTTTTGAAAGGTATTTTCCTCTGTTGATCTTTCTTCCTATGGAGGTCTCTTAAATGTTATGTCTTTCCAAATGGAAGGCAGTTTTTGTGGTCATTATTCTCTTACTTTGCAAATAAAATCAGATGACTCAAGAGGGCAAGAAGTTATACAGAAAGAGATTTTCATGAATATGTGGTTTATTAGGCAGTGAACAGAGCTCCCAGATGGTTTTCAAATGAATTTACACTGATTTATTATTTATATTTATTTTGTAGTACTGACGTTTGAACCCAAGACCTTGTACTTGCAAGCCATGCTCTCTACAATTTGAACTACACTACCAACCCTTTCTAATTTATTTCTCTATGTAAAGTGTCAACTTTATTTGAACCTGGCCTCTGGTTATGATCCTTTATCTATGTCTGTCATAGAGCTAGAATAACACATGTAACACAACACTATATACCTGGGATCCTGCTAACTTTTTGTCCATGCTAGCTGCTTCTGATAGTCCTCTCACTTCTACCTCTTCCTGAGTACCTGGGATTAGATGCTTGTACCACCATTCAATCAAGAATTCTTTTATTAAATAAAACCATTTTTTTAATTTACTACAAAATTACATTTCCCATATTGGACCAATTCTACTATAATTCTCTGAAGAACATATAGTTTGTAGGAGAACATTCTCACACTGATATAAGACACTGTCAAAGAGCTACTACTTCAAAGAAGCTGATAAACAACTGTTCATACATAAACATTCATTCTTTTTTTTTTGAAAGCACAAATAAGATATCAAGATGAATGAGGAAACATGTTTCAGGATCCCCAATGATCAGAAGAACTTATAACAAGAATATTCCAAATATGTAAAATCTGTCTATGGCGTTGGATAGCCAACAAAAACAAAACAGAAAAATACTACAATTTGAAGATATATTTGTTTGTATTTACTGAGCCTACTTCATTCATTTAACCTGTTTGACATTTTTTTCGGGGGTGGGGGGAGAGCAGTCCTGGGGCTTGAATTCAGGGCCTGAGCACTGTCCCTGGCTTCTTTTTGCTCAAGGCTAGACCTATCCCTTGAGCCATAATGACACATGGATTTTTCTGTGTATGTGGTACTGAGGAATCCAAACCAGGGCTTCATGCATACTAGGCAAGCACTCTAGCACTAGGCCACATTCACAGCCCCTTACTTCACTGATTTTATTTCAACATAAATGACTCCAAACTTGTAGAAACCATTTATGGAAAGGATGGAACTTTATAGAAGGAAAATGCACTGTCATCATCATTAATTATATCACCACTGAGAGAGAAAAATGTAATAGAGAATACATAAATATGATAGATCACAAAAATATGAGAAATAATAGCATATTCAATGCCGGATTAGAAAATAAAAGTGCAGAAGGCAAATTGTTTTTGACTAATTACCTTTTGCTTATAGCTCTCACTAGTAAAATTTTTGTCCTCTACAAAAATAAAAAATGATACATAGACACTTTCCGAGATATTCTAATGAATTCATGATACTTGATTATTCATTTTTTCTCCTCAACTTAGAAATGCCTATGGTTATAGTGAGAAAGTGGCATTTTGAGAGAGACTGAACCAGTGACCCAAATCTGCCTTAGGAATCCAGCAACATAGGAATGATGCATTATGCAGAAAATTGTAAGGGGTAAGAGAAGAACTATCAGATCTGTTCAGTCATGGAAAATTGTGGTACTCTGTCTTCAGAAAGATCATTTAGAAATATTTAAATCTGTACAAAGTGACAGTATGCACTATGTGTTGAAAAGCAGTAACAGTTTGATTTATTCAAAACCTTTTTTTATCTTTCCTTTATATATGAACTACATGTACTTAAATTTTGTGGGTGTTATGCCACAAAGTTTAGTCTCTTTGATAACATATGGAAACATTTGGCTCAAAAGTTTATGCATTTCCAAATTAATTGAAGCTAATACACTTCCACCCTTCAGCATTTTGAAATATGCATTCAAAATTAATGGTACCAATATATTTTTCCACAAAAATGATTACACTTAAATTTGATAAATATGTGGAACTATTATTGAGAGAATTTTGTCTGTTTATTTTCTGGGATTTCTGCTATTAACTATGTTGTAAATCAGAGAATTTAAAAATAGAATATCAGGCAGGCTCTGATCATTTCCTTTCAAACAAATAAGAAAATTCATTTTGATATTATAAATTAAGTTGGAAATTCTTTTTTCTCTAATATGTTACCTTAGGGTTTTACTTTCTTCCACTAAGACATTTTTTGTGTATACAATTTAATTAAAGAAAACCACAACAGTTGTTAAGTTTTTGCCAGTGGGGATATTTCAAAAATGAATACTTCAAAGTAACTATCTTCCTCTCTCACACCACTACTATCAAATTCCCTTATTGGCAAGAGAATGTTTTATCAAACCAACTATACTTCACAATTATGTGGGTTGTTTTTTTATCCACTCTAGAAACAGCAACAACAAACAAACAATCCAAACAGTGCTAAGGGCCAAAGTTCTGGAAGTAGTTACTTGCTTTTCTTGACAAATGGTCTTATGTCTAGCAAATGAATGAGAAATTGGGTATCTATTCTTTGAGTCAACTTACTGATGGAAAACTAAAGGACAAGAAAAAAAAAGATCAAATGAGGAAAAGTGGAAGAGGGAAAGGGAAGGGAGGAAGAGGGAAGAGGAGGGGAAGAAAAATTAAAGAAAGAGGCAGAAGAAAGGAAGGAAGGGAGGGATAAAGGGAGAGAAGGAGGGACGGAGGGAGGAAGGGAAAGAAGGAAGGAAGGAGGGAGGGGGAAGAGAAGGACAGAGTCTTCTGGCCTGTGACAATTGTAGTAGCTCTATTGAGTTTCAAAGCCTATATGTTTAATTCATCTGTTTCAGGTATTTCCATTTTCAGTTCAACATTTCCTGTCCTTGTAAGAACTCCTGGAAGTTCAGTTTCAAAAAGCTCTTTGGGTCAGAAGAGCCCCTTCTGCTCATTCCTTACATGGCTTCCTGTTTGGGCCTGTTTATTAAATGCCTCTTTCCAAGGAACCATTGGCTGCTGGAACTTTTTCAAGATTCCTAATGATTCATTTGATCTTCAGTTGCTTGGAAAGAAAGAGCTTGGTCCTATCCTCATTTTCACACTTGAAAATCTGTCAGCCAATTAACACATTCCCATTCCTGTACTATATTGGGCTTTCTGTGGGAAAGTTTCTACCAAACAAACAGAAATTTAAAATTTATGAGCTTTTCTAAGTGGTTGGGAAAATATTTACTTCAAAGATTCCCCTTAATTTAGATTGTCTTACCTTTCCCTTTTATTTATTGACTTTACACAATTCACATGAGAAAATTGCTAAAAATTGTAAATTACTATTCTTTTCTGTGAATTCATATTTAATTACTTGTATATAACTAACGGTTACTTGACCACATTTAACCTAGTTAAATGGCTTTTTAAGCTGCTTTCATAGTTTTACCTTTCCATTACCTCTAATGTTGGGTGTAGCATTTTACTTTCCCTTAACTGGGTTTCAAATACTGATTGAGATTTGAAAGCAAAAACATTCATACAATGTGTTTTTACAGTAGTTTCTCCCTTTGGGGAAAATATCAAATGAATGATTAACTTTGCATTCTGTCATTCAATGTTACCATCATATTTTAACTAATCTTGTTAATCTGGAGTTTGAGCCTTCTTGGACTGTTGATGTGAACACTATATCAAAAAAGCTAAATGCTCCCCAAATCAATGACATAATATTTGAGCAAGGAATGAGGAGATGATTCTCAAAAGAAGTGCAAGTGTCCAATAAACACATGAGGAAATGCTCAACATCTGTTTCTAAAGGAAATGAAAATCAAAACAACACTTAGATTCTATCTCACGATATTCAGAATGGCTGTCATCAAAAACAAGAAATATCGGTCAGATGTGGGAGAAAACTCACCCTTATACATTAGTGAAACAATGAAAGTTCTTCAACAAAAATAAGAATAGCATTACTTTCAGATCCAATCATACTACTATTGGGCACTTATCCAAAGGAATGTAGGTCAAGACAAAATATAGGCTTGTGAGCACCCGTGCTCACTACAGCACTATTAATAGGCAAGCTATATAAGTAGCAGAGATGCTCTAAAACTATTGAATAAAGAGATTGAGAAAATGTGATGTATATATCACAAGTACAGTATCACCTAGCTATAAGGAAGCGTGAAATTATGTCATTGCTGGGAAGTGGATCAGGATACCAATATATTAAGTGAAATAACCCAAGTTTGAGACAAAGGAGACATGTTTAAGATGTGGATACAAAAGTAAAAAAAATAACAGCAATATATTTAATTCATATATGATGATATGTGTATATATATTCAGTCTGATTATAGTAATGTATACACATGTGCAAGATAACATGGCAAAGCCACTTTTAAAATGAAAATTTAATATTTTAAATGTCCTTTCTGGGGTGCTAGGGAGAGGGGTATAGGAGAAGTGAGAGAGTCCAAGGGTAAAGAAGGGAAAATAAGGCATAAATATTTTTTGCGCATGTGTAAAAATAGAATGATGGAGCTTTCTGAGACTAGTCTGGAAAGGAGTAGAAAGAACAATGAAAGTGGGGTGACTTATCGCAAAGCAGTGTATAAATAAATGGACATGTTAATATGAAACTTTCTTGTATAACAAATTTCTACTAAAAACAAGAATACATGCTCTACAGATACCATAATATAGATTGATTATTCATTATGCTGTCATACTTTGAAGAGTCAGTCATCTCATATATACTATATTCTAATCATGTGCTCTTTTAGCGAGTAAATAAATGATAAATTCATGCTAGTTTTATCATTCTCATATGTTGACATAATATTTTATTCAGAAATGATTTCTAATAGAAATTGTTGAAGAAACTTTAGTCCCCCTAACTCTGAACATCACAGCAAGTGATTCCAATCCCAAGCCTCAGTTTCCTAGAAAGAAGTATCAGAATGGAGGAATGATGTGGGGGTATAGATTTGGCAAAATAAGTGAAGAAGACCTTTAATGAAAATTGTCCTGTACATAAAAGGACATCAGAGTAGCCTGTTAGTAGGAAAGTACACTCGAAAAGATGTGAGTGCTGGTAGATTTGGAGAGTAGGTTTAAAGAGAAGAGCCTTCACACAAAGGCACTATTGGAAGAAATACAGCCTTATGAAGTAGGACTTATTAGCTAAAGTAAACATTAGAGTTGAATCGTTTAGAAATTAGTCAGAACAGAAATATTTGATTTCATTTGATTTTAAGAGATTTTGCACTACAATAAGGTATTTTCAGATAATACCTTGAAACCCAGTACAATGGTAATGATATGTTTATGTAATAAAAACTTTGTTCCAGCACACAATATCGAAAAATGAATGTAAATACACAGTTCTGTGGGATCAGAGGTTGTCTTTGGTAGGTGGGCCCATAAAGCCTCAGATAGAATTTGAGTCCTGGTATCAGATGGAAAATAAACTTATTCAATTTTGTGCTTAACATTCTATCTCTCTGTATAATCATTTTGATGGCCATTTATATGTGCATGAGTTCTAAGGAATCTTGAAGATGTAATGACTAGACTAATAATTATTGCTAATTTATATAGTACTTTATGATAAATAAAATGTTGTTACATTCATTTAGGGATTTAAATCCCTCTAGAACAGAAAAATGCAACTTTGTCTTAGACTGCACAGAAAACCCGTAACTTTTTAAGAGCAAGAAGTTATCCTTTAATCAGACACTCCATTTCTTTTCTAAGATTTTCTAACAGAGCTAGTTTTATAGAGGAGGAATATATAGTGATAGCATCAGGAATTCTGGCATATAAAAGAGAGACAGGAAATTGTGCTCATTTTAGTTCTCTCGAGAAAAGGATATTTACAGTTTAAATGATTCTGTAAGCAGTATTTCCCATATCTCCAGACTTTTGTTCCTTTTATATAATGTAAGATATTTCTGAAAGAAATTGAAAAGGCTGAGGGTGATGAGGAATAGCAAAGAAAACTGCCTTTCATGGCAATGATAATTTCCCTGCTCTAGGCAAAATGAGACTTTGTAATTTTTCCCCTTTTTAGTCAAATGTTTCCATGTTTCATTACACTTAAAATGCAGCTGCAAAATATACATGGCTTTGGAGCTGTTAAGTATACATTAAAAAAATAAAACTAAAGCTTCCCAAATAAAATTCCTAAGCAACTTTCTCACATTCTTGTCAGACTCATAGCAAAAAAAAATGTAATAAGCAAAAGATTATAAGAACATATGGTTGCTTCCTCTCAAGCTTTAATTTAAGCGTTTATAGTCATACATATAGCACATATGTATGCATTCCTCGGTGCCTCTATCTGAATTTGTGTGTGTGCAATTCTGTGTGTAAAGACTGAATAAAAAATAAATACAAAGACAAAAAATGTGGAAAGCTTGTAGAACATGTAGTAGCTAAACACAATAGTCTTAATTGGGGTGGGTGTGGGGTCAGTACAAGGGCTTGCATTTAGGAGCTTGGACTGTTGCTCAGGTTTTTGTTTTAACTCAAGGCTAGTATTCCTCCATAAAGACACAGTTCTACTTCAGACTTTTTGCTGGTTAATTAAAGATAAGATTCTCCAGGCTTCTCTGTCCAGGCTAGCTTCAAGCCTCAGTTCTGAGATCTTGGCCTCCTATTACAGGAATTTGTCACCAGCACCCATCTTTTATTAATATAATATACTAAAACCCATTTCATAAAACCTGCTCAAATGTTAGTAACTAGTTCTCTGTCACCATGTGGCATTTTACCAATACTTATTCTTTTGTTGTTTTTGTTGGCTTTGGGCTTGAACTCATGGCATGGGCACTGTCCCTGAGTCCTCAAGACTCTTCGTGCTCAAGGCAAGTGCTATGCCACTTGAGCCATAGTACCACTTCCAACTTTTTAGTGGTTAATTGGAGATAAGTGTCTCATGGTGACTTTTCTACTAGGGTTGGCTTCAAACCAACATCCTTACATCTCAGCCTCTCAAAAAGCTAGGATTATAGGCTTGAGCCACCATTGCCCAGCTCTGATTATTCTTCAGTGATATAGAAACTAAAACTTGCCCATTTTTATATGAATTTCCATTGGATGAACTTGTAAGCGAATCTGTCATAGAAAATAATGTATAGGCTATTATCTTGTCTCTATGACCACAAAAATCGGAACTTCTTTTCCTGGGATAATTGAGCTCAAAACCAAAATTAATGCTGTAAAACTATCTAAGGGTTAGGCTAAAGCCAACAATGTAAATGAAACAAATTATTTTTCAGTTATAACTCAAGAAAGGAAATAAGTGCCATAGTTTCGGCAACTTAAAGCACACCAATTTTTTTTTAATCCTGATTTTTAAAAACACGCTTCATAATCCAGCACTCATGTTATAAGCAACTGTCCCAGGTTGGAGTGCAATGCAGGAAATTTTGGACCTAAAAATATAAGACATATGGTCTTGATTGCCTTTTGCAGCTACGTTAAGAGTTCAGTGTAAAGAAAAGTGTTCCAAACGCCAGCTTGCAAACTAGGTTTTTATGGGAAACCCTAATAAAACAGCAGCAGATGTTTCTATGCTATTAATTTGTTTGGGACATTTTGGTTGGCTCATTCCAAATCAAATGCTATTCCTTGTCCAACAACTGCACAGTTCCTTTCTAGTTTTTTACACAGGGAAAGAAAGAGAAAGGAAGCTTTTCCTTAGAGGGGCTATTACACCAGTTTGCTGTATTGATAGGAAAGAGAAAGGGACATTTCGTCATTCTCCCCCATTCCCCACCTCCCTTGAATTCACTTAGAAACTAATAAAAAAGGAGTTTTTCACTATTGGAAGAAAAGTCACCACATGAAACACCTGTGGAAGCAAAAATGAAGGTGGGCTATGCCAGTATATATAGACAAATATACATTGAGAAATAACAATAGTTTTATTATAAGGGCTAATTGTTTTTACTAACGTATTTCATTTTTAATTTGCTTATATTGGTATAGAATATTGATGGATTTATTCTGGTGCTAACTTATGTAAAAACAAAAAAAAAACTTCATCACTTTGTACCATTTCCAAACTACTATAGTCCATCTATTTCCATTGCCCCTTTCCCTAACCTTATCATCAATTTTTTATTTGCCAAATATCTAAAGAGATAAACTTAGACATATGCTTGTCTCTCTAATTGAAATTTATTAAATCTATGAGTATGTATTACCTTTAACAAGAAAGCAGGGTTTTTTTTGTTGGTTTGTTTTTGTGCCAGTACTGATGAACTCTGGGCTTCACAATCTTCCTTAGGATTTTTGCCTCATGGTTGGTGCTTTCCTACTTGAGCCATACCTCCATATCTGGCTTTTTCCTGTTTGGATTGGAGATTAAATCTCTCAGATTTGTTTGTCTGGTCTGGTGACAAAATGCAATTCTCAAATCTCAGCCTTCTGATTAGGGAGGATTACAGGCCTGAGTCACCTTTGTCTTCCAAAAGAAGGCAAAATCAAGAGGAAATAAGAGCCAGCTGATGTCTTTCCAGCAAGGTGAAGCATGCACACTCCTAACTAGTTTTCTTCTGTAACTGGTCAGTTTGTTTGACACTGATTTTTTCCCCCTTTGGCAGGTAATACTCAAAACTCATTTTTAAGGATCATTCTCAGGCCATACAGCTTATTAATTTCAAAACTGCACAAAAATCCTTAATGGGATTCAAATGGAAGCCTTAAAACCTATTACTCTATGAAATTACTCAGGCTGTTGGCTACAGTACCAAAACAATTTGGATTTCAGTGTTGTTTCTCAAACAAATGTAATAAAGTATCATTAACAAATTCAACTGAAGCTGGTTCAAGTTCAAAAAGTCTGTGCATTCCAGTGTAATTAGAGACAAGAAGTTTTAAAGCCCTAATGGAATTTTCTATAATTCTTACTTTAATTGGAAAACGTTTACTACTTGGAAATATTTCCAGTTATAAGAGGGAACTAACGAAGCACAATACCTCATGAGACTCTTTCTCTACATCTGATATTTTGATACTGTAGCTGCTCTTCCAGGCCTGTGGAAGTAGCTGAATTCCAGAATAACTCCCAACTGGTCTCAGAATAGAATCCATATTCTGGCTTTGATGAGCACCTTTATGACCTAGCATCTTTCCTATTTCCTTGTTAGGTGGGACTAATTTGATTCTTCTAAATTAGTCACAATGTCTCTAGCTCTGTCATTTAAGGCTAATATATTATGCCTCAATATTTAGTAGTTAACTCCTACTCCTATTTTTCTGAATTAGACATTTTATAATCTAAAAGTTTTCAAACTCCTTTCTTCTCCCCAGCTTTTGTCTCCGTGCCATTGCCTCTGTGATATAAGAAAATGAGGAAAGTCCCATTTTCTGTGGGTCACAGCCTTAAATACACAGTATAGCACACTGCACTGGTGAATCTCACCCAAACTCCTCCCAAGAGATGCTATATTAATGTGTTTTAGGAGTCCTTTGATAAAATAGTTAGAATTGAACATACTACAGTAAGTTTGCAAATATGAGCTGCTTTTGTACAAGTAAAGCATCCACATTAACTTCTAGATGTACATCATTTCTAAACCCAACACAGTAGCTCGTACTAGGTACTCTGTAGTAAGTACTCCATGTTAACCACTCCATAGTAGCTAGGATGAGCTACACTGGAGGTAAACATTGGGTGGATTGTGTTTTGAGGCCAGTTGGAGGAAAAAAAAATCACTACATCAACTTCTCAAACTGTTGTACACAGTGCCACACAACTGAGACCCCTACTATGTGGAAAGCAAAACTAGGGGATTCCCCCACCAGTTTTGTCTGTTCATTAAGCTAAGATGCTATTCTAAAAATAATAAAAGCAAATGAGTTTGGGGTGTAGGTCACGTGGTAGAAACTGGCAAGCTGGTGGCCTTAAGTTCAAACCCTAGTACTTTCCACCAAAATATAGTTTTTCAGACTTAACTTGTCTCAAACTAAGTCTCAGCCCCAAACTCTCTTTAAACTCCTACCAAATTTATTTGTGTCACATTCTTCCTTGACTCACAAAGTGCAATTCTCCATCCCAGAGTAAAAGCCAAATGGTTTCTACAAAACTGCCTGGATATAATTTCATCTCACAGCTTCTGTGACTATTTCCTTTTCATTCACATCCCAGCCTTGCTAGGTTCCTGGTGATCCTCCAGCACATTTCTCTCAGTGCTCTATCTCGTATCCTCTGTCTGGGTAGTGAGAATCTACCCACAAGAATCTTATGTCAATTCATCTAGGCATTTACTCAAATGTCACCTACTCACCGAGGTTCATCTTGATTGCCTGACTTAAAACTGTATAGATATGACAAGTTCTGGCCTCAATTCCTGTTTAATTGTTTTCTCTATCATTTAAAAATTTAATTTTACTTTTTTGTACTATTTACTACTTGGGTGTCTTTCTATACCACGCATATCATGAAAGCAGAAATATGAACCTCTGTGTGTGTGTGTGTGTGTGTGTGTGTGTGTGTGTGTGTTTGCTTTTTTGTGTTTTTTTTGTGGGGGAAGGGAGGCACAGTTATTCTCTTATATCAGTCCCTATAAGGGTCATATCATTTAGGTGGTACTCACATATGAACTCATAATAACTTCAGTTGTCTTTTTATTTATATTTATGAAATCTATGCTCAAATAGTCTAAAATCTTGACCTGACTCAATACTTTAATTATATTATTGCCATTATTCATATGGTAAGACTTTAAAAATAACAAGTATAAATTACTAACAGTTTCCAAAATCATCTAAAAGTATTTTACCTACATTTGTAGTTATGGAGAAATTAATTAGAATTCAAAATAGAATTAAAACAAGGTATAAACTGCACGAGATGTTGACAACATACCTAGAGTATTGTGTCAATTGCAGAAAGAACTATCATAATTTAACTAAATTCAAGTAAGTGTAAAGAAAGGACTTGCATAGAAAATGTTTCCCTTATAGACACTTTAAGCACACTTAAAACATTCATATACACATACTCCCACAATTTTCATGTAAAAAATAAACACAAAAAGACATCAAAGTGAAGAAATTTGAAATTCACATCATGTCTGCTCAAAAAGCTCATGCTTACCAAATATTAAGTTCAAAACCATCTCTTGATTTATCAGGAATGTGTGAGCACACCCCCCCACACCTCCACACACCCCAGACATGTATGTATATATAGATACATACATATATGCATATATTTATGTTAATATATTAATAGAAATCTATGATTTATTGCACATGGAACTCTATAGAGGGATATATAGATAGGTAGATATAGATATATACATATAAATTCAGTAAATAAGGTGAGAAGAAGCTGAAGACATCTTCAACAGGTTCTGGAAAGTCATTTCATAAATTTAAATCTCACTTGTTAAAAGAAACAATAAGAAACTAAGAAGAGATTACGTACGAAATATAGAGTAGGCAGTTTATTTAATATGTTAAAATTAGAAGTAGTTCTTTTTCCATTTGAAATAATGCAAAGAACTAACATATCATTTCACTTAGATGCCCAAATAAACAAAGCAAGCAAAGCAAGAACCTGTAATAAAACTAATGACAAGAATTCCTCCAGTCATAGCATCACTGAGCCTCTGTGAGGATGTGACAATGGTACCCTGCTTAATTAAGCTACTGCAAAAACAAGCTGCCATTGACAGCTGATTAGAAGCCTTGTTCGTGCTGCCATGGGGGTAGTTTGGGACACATGAGCTTCCACCCAAAATACAGACGTGATACTCTGAGCAATGGATATCATTACCTTGTCCTTGCAACCAGTGGAGACATGGTGATAAATTTGTAGATGGCCCCAATGGAGACAAATCATGAGTATCAACACTCACTTAGGGCTTCCTGTTTCTAGTCAAAATGTTCTTTTGGAATTATACATTCTATATGGTATGAATCTCTTCTTCATTATCCTACTAGATTATGTTTTAGTCATTAGTGATTATAAATAATCCTATTAAGTGGGTATTATCTCCAATTTATGGCTGCAAATACTGACTCGTACACAGGTTAAATAACTTGCTCTCTGACAAACAGCAATGAAACAAAAGGATCTGGATTTAAACTTGGATATTTTTAACTTTAAAATTGGTCGGATAAATGTTTGCAAAACTAGAAAACACAGTAACATAATTCAGATATGAGAAGAGAGATCAACATGGATACAATGCATCTAATGAAAGTTGTATGGTATCCATTGATATTTTATTTCTTGAACTCGTTCCTTGTGGATAGATGAAGTCTACACCAGATTTGGAGTTTCCAAGTCTGGAACTATTCCATTCAGTTGTGGCTACATCTTTGTATTGCTTTTCTTGCCAAGAACCTCAGTAAGTCTGAGGAGCCTCACACACTGGGCTGTAACTATACTACAACTGTTTCAAATCACCATTGCACAGACTGAGCCTTTTATCATTCAGATCAGGAGTTCGATGGCAGCATTCCACCTCATTATTTTCCCTAACTTGGAAGCTATGAAATGTGCTGGTGCTTCCTTTCTTTTGAAAATATATAAAATCTCTTTCTCCCTCTTTCCCTCCATCCTTTCCTTCTTTCCTCCCCTCTCTCCTTCTTTTCCTCCCTCTATAATACAAATACACATGCCCCACACATGCAGTCTTAAACTATTTTATGATCTTTCTTAACTTAAAATCTTAAAATATGATTGTAATCACAGTGAAACCATACTGACTCAGTCCAGGAAGAAAACAATTCTGGTGAGTTAACTAGCTTTCCTTACTTTAATTTTTTGACACAGGTTATTTTTTAAATCTACTTTGTAATCTGAAGATTCTAAATATCAGAAGTAGTGAAAATTTCAAATTATATGAAAATATAAATAACTCTTTATATGTTCATTTTATACTAGGGACATAGACCCTGTGGTGTGCTATCTGTAAAATCATTCTTACTTTTTTTCCAAGTACTTGTTCTTGAAATATTACTTTTTCATTAGCTTGGTAGTTTACCTCTAGTTTGGTAGCTTTTGCTGGTAGCTTTATATATATAAGCTTACCAACTAGTTAAAATTACATATAAATTGTCAACACTGACTGATGATAATAACATGCTCCACCCCTTCCTCCCAAACTCCCATAAACAGCATTTAATGAATGTTTGGATTTAGCCCAAACAGACAAGGCTATGAGATAATTTGATTTAATTCAATTCACTTCTACATAATTCAATTCCTTTCAACAAACTTTTATAGACATCTGTGGCTAATACCGTACTCTAGGAACCTAGGTTGTTGTTTTTTCTTTGTTACAGAAGCAAATTCTACATCAATATGTGAATTGCTATCACAGGAGAGTGGAGCATTCAGAAAGAGAAGGAAAGGAAACAATACAGTGTTTGTTGATACACATACAGATCACTGTGAACAAGGGGTCAGTAGTACTTAAGCTCTCCAGAGCACTACATGACACACTTTCAGAGCTATCCCCTCTGAGAGAAAATGAAACTAACATGTAATTACAGAGCTCTTTGTGGGGAAACATACATCCATGCACACACACACACACACACACACACACACACACACACACACACACACGCTTGGCAGATTGAAGGTTAGATGTTTCTATGAAATCATCAATAATTTCAGGCTACCTATGTGCCCAAGAAAGAGACCACAAAAGGGGTCACAAGAAGTTGTAGAAGAATGCCCTGGGTTTGTATAGCAGCCAGGTATACAAAGGGGGAAGATGTGCTGTTACACACCAAAAACACCAACTATAATATCCTTACCCTGAAGAAGAGGAAAATTGTACAGATTCTCTTTTTTTGTTTTTGGATCAATTTCTTGAGTCAGTGCCTAAAACCTAACCATCCTCTCTAATCACCTCTGTAAGTAGAATTTACATTAAAGCAAGTTTGAGGGAGACAAAGAAAAAGATATCCCAAACAATAATAAACAGTCACTTTACACCCAACAAATGAGGAACTAAACCCTGTGGATTAAATAAAAGTTCAAGATAGACTCCCTAAAAACAGCTAGATTTTACAAACTCCAAAAGAAGACTGTACACAAGTACAAACTATACATTCCACGGTATGTATACATTTTTTCCTCTCTCTTAAGAATCAATATTCTCAATTAGTTAACAGTTGTATCTCTCTGCCCCATTCTGGTCTTACAATATCTATCCAAAGTTAAAATGGGAAAGTAACAAAAGAAGGAGAGCTTTGTTTAGAGTAAAAAACACGCAGATAATTTCCAATGACTGAAGATTAATATTTACAAATTGAGTAGAATATACTTTGTTCATGCACAATAGTGCATTTGTTAACAGTGACATATTTATCTGGCCTTTCCCCATCCTAGGAAAAAATTATGTCAATTTTCCCTCAGACTGCCTTCCTATATGGTCACACAAATTATTTCATGAAACATAAATCCAAATGTTCTGCTCTTTTTCAATTTCCTTTCACCACAAATTCAAGTTCTGCACTTCATGGCTTTTCAGTATAATTCAGTCTTTTATTCTAATGGCAAAGATGAAATGCTGCTGTTTTTAATCAATCTACTCTTGACATGTCTTCAATAGAGAAGATTCAGCCTTTCATGTTAAAAGAAAAAAATTTAAATAATTACAATGATTTAAAACGATTTTTTTTCTGAAGCATTTTCAACTTCTAAGATGGTCATTACTGCATTTTGCTTTTTTTTCTGTAACATTTTTTCTCGGGTTTTTTCTTTTCTTTTCTTTTTACCTTTTGGTATTCATATTCACTACACATAATGGCATAGATTGATGCTTTCTCCTTGGAATAATAAATATGTATAACATATATAAAGTGTCTAGAAATATGAGTTTATTTACTATCATTTGTTTGATCCCAATGCTAAGGTCATATAAAAAATAAGAAAAAATGGGAATAATATTAAACCAATATGGATCACAAATTTCCAAATCAAATAAGTTCATTCCAGCTGTTTTTTAACGAAGTATAAAGATCAACCACAGGTAAAATAGATGGCAAAAGATTTTTGGTTTTTTAAAGTCATCACCCAGACAACACATACTTGCAGAAGAACATTGCCCCTGAAGGCTTATTATAATTCTCAGCTTCCCAATGGTCTCTGAACATACAGGTACCTTCCAACTTTAAGACTCTTGAATATCTACCCAGCGCAATAATCCAGCTATTTACTTGCTTAATCTATAAGCATCCTCTGGGTTTTCTTTTTTTTTTTTTTTTTTTGTCTCAAGTATATGGTCAACACCTTAGAGATATTTTCCTTTGGAAAGTAAAATTTTATGTAGATCCCTAGCAGTATTTCCTTTATCTCTTCATGAACATTGACCTTGCATGCATGAGTGTACATGAGAGCTACACAGTTCATATTCATTGGCATTGATGGGAAACATGACTTGCTGAGTTCCTGTAGCAGTACTGTGTCACTAGCTTTACAAGATGATGAATTGAAAATTATTGGTTTTCATTCCTTCGTCCTAAAACACTGTCTGGCCCATTGCAGGATCATGAAAAAGGTTTCTGAATTAAGAAATTCCATAAGAATGATACAAGAGTTCACAGATTTTCACAGTAGTCAAGATAAGGCTTATATTATGCTGATTTATATTTGCTCTAAAGATCATACACTCTATGATTAAATAGACATCATGAAAAAGCTAGTTACAAAGGATTCATTGTGGTACTTCCAGATTCAAAGCAGATTGCCCAACTCTCTTGAACAAAATGTATTTGCAATGCTATATATAAAGTGTTGACTTAAGGCATTATTTGGATCCACAGTGTGTACTGATGGACGTCAGGGGTCATGGCAATAGAAATCACATGATATTAAAAGTAAAATAACTTAGGGAATCAAACAAGGCCACAATGAAGACATCATTTAGATGTCTAAAAAAAGCAGATGACTCTGGGACAAATTATTTAGCTTCGAAAAACATATTCCACATCCACTTAATAGAATTTTTATAGAATAAACTATAGAATATTATAGAATTTTTGTAAATAGTGAGGGAGCCTAAATTAGGCAAAGAGCCTAACAGTTATATACAAGTATTGCAATATCAGATATTGTTGCTTTTAGTTTATTGAGTAAAACGTTTTAATTTCTTAATCTCACTAATTTCTTCCATTTACTTTTCATTCTGCTTCTGTTCCTATTGTGGGGAATCTTTGCTCCTGCTTAACAATTATCTTTCCCTTTTTCGCAAAGCTATTCTTTGCACCTAAATTCTGCCTCCCACTATTTTCCAACCTCTATAAATCATCTTTATCTGAATAACTCTTTCTTATATAAAACTCAATTTAAATCTCATTGAAAACTGTCACTCTAGCAGGACGTTTTTTGTCAAATGCATACTAAGTATGTTAGGTATAAATAACTGCTTTCCAATACAAGTTTACATCGTATCACTTTAAAATAGCAGGATCCTAGAGTTTCTATTCATACTTATAAATCCCTTTGCAAAACTTAAAATGACTTGCCTGGGAGCTTTATGTTAAGAAAGCTCAAAAAGCTTAGTGCCAACAAAAACTATGCAATGTAGCACAGCCATCTCCAGGCAGATGATATTATTTATAAAATAATCCCTGATGAAGAATAGGTGAACTATAAAAGGAAAAAGGCATTGCAGAATGCTTGTGTGCAAAATGTAGAAAACAGGATAGCTGGTGACAACTTTGCAATGTTTTTTGTTTGTTTCTTTTTTTCTTTGTCTGATTTTTAGGAGAGGAGCTAGACAAGCCCCAGTTCCAGAAGTCTTTTCTAAGACAATCAAATGTGTCTCCCACCACAGTGGCAAGAAAGGTTTGGATGAAATACAATTTTTACATTTCTGTCTCTTAAACTCCGCAGGAAGTGAGAAATTGTGTATATGGACCCCTACACGCTGTCATCCTTCACATAAGATGTTTAACAGAGGCCCTACCTGACAAATCACATTACCTCCATGTCAGGTCTGTTTTAAATTCAGGAGACTGTAGCTTCATGTAAATCCGATTTGGATATTAGCTGCAAACGTGATATTCTCTAAGGGACAATCATCTCATATAAAATGTGCTGATACTGTTCAATCTCTATGCCTTAATTAAATCTGTCACATCCCAAGGACTTTTATTAAATGAAAGGAATGATGACTTCTGCTAAGGCCATAAAAACCTATAAGTATCCACAAAGATCGCTTTGCGGTGACCTCCATTGGAAGAAAACATTCAAATAATAATGGCTACTATCTCAGATATCCAAAGTCATTGAATCAACACACCTTTATCCCTGTTTATAGTATAGCCACAGAGCTGTAACATTTTCTATTTTCTCTGATAAATTTAAGTCCAACGTCAGATGAAATTCATTAAGGAAGTGGTTTGAGCCAAATTAAACTTTCCAGAAATGCATCATCTGACACGAGTGAACTTTGATCGGTATTAGATTGAAAAGACTATTTAGATTTCGAGCATTATTCTTTTAATTTTGTGTAATTCTGCAATGAATGTACATGGCATATTATATTCTGTGGGCTAATTCATGTAGCATATTTTGGGGTAAATGAACTTACTGTCTATTGAATCATTACAGAATCATCCTTTTCATAATGTGATTTCATTTGCTTTACTTTGAAGTCATAATGTACCGTGACTTCTTAATTAAACTTAGTAGTAACCAAGAAAAGCAACTATTTGAACATTTTAACATCTAAGGCAATGCATAGGTTGCTAGAAGTCAATCAAGGGGGAATAAATGTGCACTTGGTGTGCAGTGTGAGCCGTGGTTTAATATATTCCATCATACTCATCAGGTGAAGATAAGAGGATTGCTCTCCAAGGCTCTTTTGGGAAAAATAATAGTAAGATTAATATACTGAGTGTCATGTATTCTATTAATTTATATGTTAATCTAATCTAAAATCATTTTCAGAACAACATTTACATTAGAGTTTGATTAAATCTTGAACCTAGAAAGCAGGTAAGCTTACTCAGGATAAACACACACACACACACACACACACACACACATACACACACACACGTAGGAATGCTCAGACAGATGTATTAAGGGAATAAATTGTATTAAGGGAATAAATTTGGAAAAAAGTAATCTTTATACATTTCTATGTAAAACCATTAAAATGTTTAATTTTTTTTAAAAGAAAAACAAAAAAATGGTTAAATTATGTCCAATCTCTGTAACTGAATTTTTTAACTTTTAAGAATGTTTAAAAGTTCAGTAAGGGTTTAGGAATGCCTGGAATCCTAGCTCCTCAGGAAGCTGAGAACTTAAGATCCCCCATTCAATGTCAGCCAGGGCAGGAAAGTTCCAGCAAAAGGCAGAAAGAGAGCAATGGCTCAATTGTTAGAGTGCTAGCCGTGAATGAAAAAGCAGTGGCAAGGCCTTCACTCAGAACCCATGCCTTGAATTCAGGCCTTGTGTTCATGTTCCAGGACTGAAACAGAAACAAAACAAAACAGAAAAAGTCCAATGTGGAATACTAGAAATATGTAAGTTTAATTAGGTTGAATTATCTTCCCCTTAGCACAAGATCCCTTTTTACAGCAATGTAGAATTTTTTAGTTCTGTATTATGAAAATTTAGTCTTCCAGCATTTTTAAACAAGCTCCAGAGAATTTCCACTATGGTAAAAAGTGGTCAATCGAACAGGTTGTGCTGCTAGATCATATTAGTTTATTACTGTACTCTTCACAATATGTGTTTAATGACCTAGAAAAATGTTGTATGTATTCAAGCATAAGAACAATTATTTATTGGCAGGTCCGTTTTATGTAACAATACTAACCCTAACACAAATGATTCCATCACGCAAATGGGTATGAAAACAAGGCAGGCATATATTTTTAATAATGAATCAATAAACATTTGCATTTAAATCCTACAGTATAGTTAGTTTACTTGGTTTGTAAAAATAACTAATTATTGTAACTTTAAAAGAATCTCAGTGTGATCCTAATCTATGTTTGTCACTTTCCAGAAAATGAACTATTGTTCATGAGAAAGATCACACAGTATTAGGCACAAAACCAAGTCAGGAATCTTGGTAACATTTGCTTTTTTTTCTGTTATAGGCAGCTTCTCAAATGAGAAACTTCTTGATCCAAGATTGCATTCAATCAAGTCCACAAATACTATCAATAACAAATCAAGTAACCTGACAGTTTTCTAACACAAAACTGTAATAAAGACCTTCCATATATTCTCATAACATTCCACGGTGGAAATAATGCAGAATGTAGCTCAAGGAACTACTTCCCTGACCAGGGCCAAGCATTAACAACGTTCATTAACATAAAAGGCACAGTGATGTACAACCAGGTAAAGTATGTAGCGCTGACCATTGGGAATGACAGAAATATTAAGTGTTTTCAGTAATATGTTTTCAGTGTGTAATGAACACACTGTATTTATTCTGTGTCTCTAGCATTATTCGACCCATACTGAAAGGTGAAACTATGTAACCATGTCCTTAATCTCCTTTAAAAATAACATTAACACAGTGTCACAGTTAATCCTTGACGATGACATGATAGAGTGAAAATGTTGTCTTCAAATTTATTTAAGAAGAACTGCTGTCGTAGCAATACTATGATATTTTGAAAAGTAAATGTGATTCTTACACATCTGGAATATCAAACAGATTAAAGATACACTTCTAAATTTCCTTGAGTATTTTGTTCTTTCTACTAGTAGCTTAGTTCACAACAGAATCAGACAACTCCAGATAAACTCTGTAGCCTTGATCTTATATCTCTCTGTTTGAACTTCGTTTTAAGCTCTGGAAAGTTCTGGTCAATAAGACATCCAGAATATGTTTACCTGCTCTGCCCCTTTCACAGCACATATGGAGAGATCAGTGGTCATGTCATCAAGATCTAATGTTTCTGGCCTCCCACGTTTCCTCTAGGGTGGCCTTTCTGAGGTTTGCGCCTGTTTTCACCCTTGAAAAAGACCACAAAGCTCCCTCATGAGATAAGGACAGGGTTTTAGATAAGAGTTTGGACCTCTCTTTTAGGAAAGGGCATATGTGGAAGTTGCTTACATTGACTTGTTTCTATGTGTATACAAGAGACAGGTTACATGAGCATAGTTCATGACAGAACAGTAGAAGTATCAGTTAGTGTTGTTAGAATGCTTACACATGATCCTTTTCATTGGGTTTGAAAAATATAGAACTAAAACCTTTGATGAGGATTAAAAGCAAAAGAAGTAAATCTTGAAGTTTTGCTAAGCAATTACATAGACATTTTGTCTTTGTATAAAATATAATAAAGTCCATACATAGACTTTGTTTAATAACTAATAGAATGCATAGTACAAGCATTTGATTATACACACCATAGAGGAGAACTAGTCCCTACCCATCAGAAAATGGAGATAGTATTCTACATGTGACTACTCAACATCATTCATTACATGAATGATATATGTGACAGGATTAAGGGAAGAAGACAACGAATGTTGTATAGTATAATAGTCTATAATGGGGGTTAATTTTACTAGGTCTTTACACATATGGAGTTGTTTTAAATTAAAAGAAGTTAAAAAGAAAGAAAGAAAAAACACTAACTCCGTTTCATCTGTGTATGCATAGAAGAAGACTCAATGAGGAGAAACCAAGAGCTCACAGATAATTCAATATTAGGTATTACTTAAATTTCAAGTCCCTCTTGGTAACTTTTCTAGGATTTTTCCTTCCTCAACTCAAAATATTTTCTTAGATTCATCACTTGTTCTTTTGTGTAAACACAGATGTTTATGCAGCTGCATATGCTCTGCCTTCAAAGAAGATCTCAGACAAAGTTACTGAACACTGAAACCTCAGTTTACCTTAATCCTTTCTTTCTTTACTCAGAAGATGGTAAACTTTATGAAGTACTTGATACGTGTTTCTTCCTTAGATAGTAATATATGAGAATATTTCATTCACTCATGATTTCCTTCATCCATTCATTTAATTAATGCTTAAATTTGAATTAAATTCTTAACATCATACTTCTGTTCTGCTGAACAGGTGAAAGTAGGATACAATCTGTCTTCACCACAGGAAACAGTGTGGCTAGTTACTAATAAGATGCTTGCATAATATTTTTAAAGAAAAAAAGAATACTACATAAGCTAAATCGGATGCATAGAAAATGTGTGAAGGAAAAACAACTCAGAGAAAGTACTTCATGAGAATAAGTAGTTAAAGAAAACAGTACAGCTTGGCTCATTTCTGAGATTCTAGCTACTAAGAAGCTGAGATCTGAGAATCAAGGTTCAAGATCAGTCTGGGAAGTAATGTCCATGAGACTCTTATCTCCAATTCACCACAAACAAGCCAGAATTGGCGCTGTGGCTCAAGTGATAGAGTGCTAGCCTTGAACATAAAAGCTTTTCGGCCCTGATTCTAAACCTAAAGACTCTCAGATACATAAAAGAAATAGTACATTCCAGGTAATGGACAATTGTATTCTTAACCAATGGATGCTGAGTCAGCCATGTAGAGTAGCAAGAGGCCAGACTGGGGTAAATACCGAGAATTTGTCTAAAGTAGTCAGACAGACAGACTAGAGAAAGAGAGAACGGGAGAGTAGATAGGGAACAAGGAGGAGGGGAAGGAGCTGTAAGGACAAAGAAGAAAAAAGACAGCGATAGTAGGAGATTCTCCAGGTATAGTACAAGCCACGAAGAAGCCAGGGCAGGGAAACATGGGAGTGTGTTCAGGAAACCACACACAGTTCAGTTTCACTATAGAGTAAGTAGGTGGTGAGGGAGACTAAGAGGCATGCATTGATCTGGATCTGGGGACATGATAACAGAGGGCCTCACATCAAATGTTAAGAATCTTGAACTTTATCCTATAGGTAATCAGAAACCAAATGTTTAAACAAGTAAATGATGTGGTCAGATTTCTTTTCCAGATAGATCACAGTGACTACTGCATGCAGCATTGATTTCAAAGGGATATCAATTAAGGGCCTGTTACAATAGTCCAGATGAGAGATCATAGGGCTTAATGTAGGGAGTGAAAACTGAGGACTAACTAAAGGGTAAAAACTGTTCACAGCACTATTTCATAGAGTGTTTAGCATTTAGTAATGTGAAGACGAGAATAGATGTACATTGGGAAAATATCACAAATTAGTGCCAGGTATTTTTGGTTATGTCGCCAGAGAAGTTATTGTACTAACAACTGATTTTATAATACTTTAGAGAACAGGGATATAGGTATGCAAGATGAATTAAGTTTGGGATATTGTCTTGAGATTGTTGTGTACAACAAAATAAAATAATATATTAAGCATTTATTAGACAGTGTACCATATAATAAATGTGTGCTATGTTCTGTCTGTGATTTATATAGCCCTGGGCAAATACATTGCTCAGTGAAAAAACTCTAAAACACTTGGAAAGTCCTAGGAAAGAAAGAAATAAGAAAATAGCACCATATTTGACATTATGAACCTTAACAATTTGGGCCAGGAAGAATATTCAGAATATATATCAAATTTAAAAATAACCAAACAATGACCAAGAAACATGTTACATGACAAATAATGCATTGAAACGCTTGGTATTACCAGGAACATTTGACATGATAGTGTTTCACAGCATTGAATGATATAACAGAAAATATCAAAAAGCATAGAGAGATATGGGAAGATAGGAACTGAAATATAGCTGATGCAAGGCAAATAGGACATTAGTGAGCTGATCTACAATGCAGTGATTAAGGTATTCTAACAGATTTCCAATTGAAGATCAATTTCTCTAGTTTTTACCAAAAATGAAGACTAAGGACTAAAAACATTGTGGCATAGGAAACTTGTAACTAAAGAAAATGAACAAAAGAAATGCACCCGGGGAAAGAATTAATTATAGGACCAGTGGTAGATATTTGAATATATGGAAAGAAAAAGTTCCGAGAAGCTTCGAATAACCAGATGCAGTGAGTATCAAGTACGCTGATGTAAGGTGATGCCAATAGGGTAGACAAAATGATACAGACAAAATAAGAAAAATAAGAATAGTAATATTGGTTTTCATACTTGATTGTTGAAACACATTAACACCCGCTGAGTCACACTATAATCCCAGGTTTTCATCAGTCATGTGCTTACGATCCATGAGAATCAAAACTATTAAAACCAAGGTTTTAAAAATAATTATTATTAAATCTATTTACCCAATACCTTTGCTGCACTTGAAGGAACCACCATGAGCCACCAAACTGAGCTGACCTTTAGGACTGGCCTACTTTTCAACTGAAGCAATGAAATACTTAGAAGTTGGACTCAACATATAAAAACAAGATCTGACTTTAAAAGACCAATAAATCCTCTTTTCAAAATAATATCTTCAAATAGGTTGTAAACAGGTATCATGGGGTCAACTTCTTTGCTCATACCATGGGAATGTCTTTTTGCTGAAATGGTACATTTTTATGGTAACAATTCTGTAATATTTAGGTCTAGAATAAAACATTTGTCCCCCAATTAAAACCTTAACTCAGGGCCTGAGCCCTCTATTTCCCTGAGCCTCTATGTGCTCAAGGCTAGCAGTCTACCACTTGAGCTACATCACCACTCCTGGCTTTTTCTGCTTATGTGGTACTGAGGAATCGAATACAGGGCTTCATGCATGCTAGGAAATCACTCTACCACTAAGCCACATTCCCAGGCCTGGTGTGATCTTTTCCTAATAAGACTACTGAAGTAAATTGAAGCCAAAGATGAATCAATGCTCCTATTAAACAGATGTTTTTGTCATCTACTTTCTGCATTACTCATCTAACAGAAGGCCATATTAGAATCATCCCTATTGCCCCACATTTCAAAGAACTGATTTTTTTCCTCTATAAGTAATCTCATCACAAATTATGTAGTTAATAATATTCTCCAAGTGCTATCTTATTTTCCTTTCTAGGTAGAACAAAGGGCACTCAAAAGAAAGATAAATTACCCCCAAGAAAATACCAAGTTAAGCATTTACTAAAATAGACAGGAAAACTCAGACAGGATTTATAACTTTGCAGACAAGACATGAAGGAAGACATTTGTAGAAGACACTGATTCAGTGGCATGAGTTTATAAGCAACATTGTTACTTCCATCAGTCAAAAGAACTAAGACACTGCTAAGACACAGTAGCCTCTATTTTTCACATTAGAATACTGTCAGATTTCCTACAGGGAACACTTAACATTGTATTAGGAAACAATAATTTCTATGTAAAATTCCTACTGGGACATGATACACCCATACTTTTAAGCAGAAAACAAGTCTACAAATTTCTATATGCATAAAAATTAGAAATATCCACATTGTATTAAGTGGGAAATGCACATTTCACTGCTGTTCTACCTGCATGTCAATATAGTAAGCAAAATTAAACATTTGTGAAGCCATGGTCCTATATTAACATCATATTTATTTATTGTGGTGGTTCTGTGCTTTGACACCATGGTTCCTGCGCATTCTAGGTAAATGCTATTCCACAGGAAAACCCTACAACCACAGCTACTTTGCTTTTAGTTAGGAACTTTTAGATAGAGTTTCATGCATTTTTGTTTTTCTTGCTTGGGATATTCCTTGACTGTAATCCTCCTACCTCCACCTCCTGAGTAAGTTAGATGAAAGGAATAAACCACCACACTTGGCCATATACTTATGATTTTGTATGTTTGGTGTTTAAGGAATGCCAGAGTTTAAATTTAGAGCTTCACAGTGGATTGGTCTTATAACACCTGACCAGGCATCTGGACTTTTTGGTCTGATTTTGTTTTGGTTGTTGTTTTGAGATACGGCCTTGACTTTTATTCTAAGCTGGTTCTTGGATAACAATTGTGCTATTTATATTTCCCATCACAACTGGGATGACATTGTGCCATTATATTCAGCCTTTTTCCATTAAGATGGGGTCTATGGACTTTATTTTTCCAGACTGGCATGCACTCATGAGCCTCTAGATCTCAGTCACTCACACAACTGGGGTAGCAAGCATGCATGTCCATGTTCAACCACTAGTTGAAATGAAATACTGTGAATAGTTGGCCCTAGATTGGCCTCAGTTGTGGTCCTTCAGCCTTATAAATAACTAGGATTACAGGCATAGAGCACTTGGCTGTATATTTACATTCTAATTAAAATTGTTCCTATCTGAGAAAAAAGTCTAATTAACTAGAATCTTAAAGAAGACTTTTTATATTTTTTGTAATTTTAAAGCACTTAGAAAATTTTGAATTATTTAACTTTTTGTGTGGAAAAAAGGTCATTCAAATTGGGTTAACTTAAATGTTGTTACATGGAAATTAGTAGTATGAATTCTAGTAAGATCAACATCTAAGATATGTAATTCAAACAATGTTTTTTATAGTCTAATGGATATTATATATCGAGTAAGTATGTTTTACTGTAGATATTTGCCAATCAATACTCAGAAAAGCTTTTCATTAACATTTTAATTTTGTGAAAGTTTGTCTTTAGAGATGTTTCCACTCCTCATAAATCTTTCCTTTTGGGAATTACTTCACAAGACCTGTAAAACACTCACCGAATAGTCTCAATTGAAAAAAAATATACTCTAGATATTTCATTAAATATAACAGGTAAAATAATTTAATAACTATTTCATTAGAGCTAAGGAAAATGTAATCTTTATTAATTGGACAATTAAACATATTTATTAATTAAAACTGAAAATTAGGTTACATTAGGAGGTAAATTGGCCTACATTGTGCCTAAGGAAAACATGATGCTCCTTCAAGACTATCCTTCCTTCTAACAAACTGAATTTTTTCAACCAAAGTCTCTTTGTGTGTGAAAATAAAACCAAAAGATACTATAATAGTATTTTTGAACTCTAGTACTTAAACTGAGTTAACTTAAAGATTGTTTCTCATGTAAAAATTTGTCTTATGACTCACACTACCACAACATATAAAAGATCACAATGGCATTCATAAACCATACCAATCATGTAAGGGCTTAAATGTAGGTGTATTTCACTTAAGTGGTTAAAAAAATATGTGAAAGGAACATGAGACAAAGTAGATAATACATAGAAAATATCATGATAGAATATTTGATGTAAATGTTGATAAATTTTGTAGAAGTTAATTAAAATGATAAACATGTTTTTCACAATGTAAAAACATGTAATTTTCTTTGTAATGATTTCCTGTGTATTGCTTATGTCACTGGCTGTGTACACTGAAGTTCAGAAAGGAAAAAGTATTGATAGTTTTGTTGAATTAAATTCCTAAGAAAATGAGAATCTGCCTAAAGAGTTACTTCTACAACACTACAAAAGAATAAAAATTATCGATTTATCTTATACACACACACACACACACACACACACACACACACACACACACACACATTCTATTGGAGACCTGGCTCACTACAGAAAATCAGTGTTTGTTTGCCCTAGATAATATGTTTTCAGTAATATATGTTGGTAGCATTTAATAAAGCATGGCTGCTGATAAAGTAACCAAATATTAACATTCAATTAAACAAATAATGTCAAACAAAATATTTTATAATTAAAGTTAGCCCTTCAGTTCAATAAATCCAATGTAAACTTAGGAAAAACAAGATCTACAAATTTAATCACATCCAATTCAAACTAAATCTTTGTAGACTAAAATTTCCTGGCTTGTCAATACATGTCTATATGAAACTTTCATTCTCTGAATCAATTCTTTTGTCTGCCCTCCAAACCCCCCCTGCTTTCCTAACAACTACCAGCAACAACAACAACAACCAACCCACTAACTCCCCTGCTGCTGCTCAAGCCATCTGCAGTTAAAATGGTTTTCAATGAATCAGTCCATGAATCATCTGTTTACATTTATTAAGATAACAGAGAACAAATGATAACAAAAAGTGTATTACCTAAATGATAAATTTGCTATTAGAAGCCACACAAGATATCAATGAGATGTCAGGAAGGCAATATGGGACTATGTCTTACCTGTCAAAAATTATTTCCAAAATAAATGGACCTTAGGCAGCATGGCCAATGCTTTCATTTGGGCTGTCATAATGATCAAAGCAAATCACTATATGATGGATTCAGCTGTTTCAATCACAATGAGGGCCAAACTGAATGGATTAGATGTTCAGCTGTCCTGATCATCCAAAGGAAATAGATATGGTCTCAGGGATTTTTTTTTTAAGTAGCTCTGATTTGATGGTATCTGAACTTGACTAAAAGTGTACCTTCATATGGAACAAATAGTCCATAGATTATACCCAGGATGCCTCTCATATTTTTCTCTATCAAATTATCTGTATTTGGATTTGTCAATTTGCAATAACAGTAATGACAAGATATTAAAACATCACGAATGTTTACTGTCTCGGTAAGTGCCATGTGTTACTTTTAGTGCTTCATGTGTTTTAACCCATTAATTTCTCATGCCCATCTTCCGAAATGAATATTGTTATTACCAATATTTTAAAGATGAGGAGACCAAGGCATGAGATTACATTTGAGGAAGGACTTAATTATCACTCAAAGTTAGTAATTGAATCATGCTACTATCAAACCTCAGTCCTTCTAGAGTAATACAATTAAAATACTTACTTGTAATGAATATCAAATTTACAAATATAGAAAGTCAATTTCCATTTATGTGGATGCTAACACAATGATTCTTTTAATTTTAATACTAAATGATGAAAGTTAATATATATCGTAATTTATTATATGTAATATCGAATGCAATGGTATCTTTAATGAAATAATACACATTCATAATGTGCAGTCTATGTCAAATTGCCTAGGATAAGCATGGGTAATTCAAGTCATAAGTCAAACTAAACTATATTAAAATCTCAATTGTAAGAGTATATATAAAACATGACTAAGATATAAGCAAATCTGGTATTCTTATGTTTTCCCATCAGGCTTTGAAACAAGACAGCTTTTTAGTGCTGAATCCTTTGGGCTTAAAGCAGGTTCGGTCAAGTGTCAGGAGTGGGTCTCTTGGGAAACATACACTCGCTCCTCCCTTACTCAATCAGAACAAGTATAAGGTCCCTATAGTATGCTAGTCATGATTAATCAGCAAAGTAATTACAATGCGCACATTTACTGACAGCTGATTCAACCCAATTACCTGATTTTGACCATAAATGGAGTAGAAATAATGATGAGAGAACTAATGTATACCTTGGTGTAGGGAACAGGGAAAGATCTTCTAACAATGTTACAAAAAAAATAAAGCCATAAAAATAGTTTTTAATCAAGAAATTACTTAAATCACATGTTTGCATTCTGTAAAAAAAAAACTAAGAAATCAATGAAGTGACAAAATAATAAAGAATTTTTTTATGATTAATTACAGAGAAAACTCAATTTCCCTAATATATAAAACCTCACATCAAATCTATAAGAAAAAGTCTAACAGAAGAAATATGTATTAATATGACTAATATGACCAGGTAATTTGCACATATACATACCAAATATCAATGTCAAAGCATATGAAATAATTTAGCACATCATTCATAATAAGGGTAGTTTAATGAAACTGCAAAGGAACATCAGATAAGCAAACACTCAAATACTTTAAAATTCTATGCGGTGGTGAAGGTTCTGAGAAAATTGAGAACTATTTTCCATTGCTAGTAGCGAATAATTTCTATCATTAACATAAAGGAAAAATTGACAAAAAACAAACAGATGAGGATATTTTTGGTTCTGTCATTTAATACTAAGAATATATATTGCTAAAAAAACTTATTCACTAACAAAAGTGATATTTAGATAGCGTTACTCACTGTTTTACTTTTTTCCACATTAAAGGACTGGAAAGTCATAAAAATATTTATTAAAAATCATTAAAGTATAGTTATGTACACAACACAAATGCTATCCTACTACCGTAAAAAGTGGTAACTTTTAATATGTTGATATCACTACTATCTGCATGATAACAAAAATTTATTTGCTTTTGTATGCTTAAAATTATCTCTAGAAGAATTTAAAAACAACTTAAGGGTTAACTTTGAATAACTAAAGTTTATAACAACTTTTATTATACAGTCTTTATGATGTTTCTGAACACTGAATGATGTTCAAGTTTCTAATATTTAAAGATTAAATTTAAATTAAACTTTTTTTTATACATCTCCAATCAGTATCTCAATCATTCACTGATTAAGGAATAAGAAACATTTCTGGACTGTGTTCTTAAATTCATTTCCATGAGTATTGTAGATATTAGCAGAAAGCTGTTATGGCTAAGTGAAACTTTTTTAAAAATGTATTTGTTCAGTCTTTTGTAACTCAACTCCCTCAAAGCTGATTTGATGTTCCATTATCTAGCTATATTTGCAGAGAAAACAGAATTTCAGCATCACCTGAGGCAAACAGGTACTAGGTCAGTATGTTTGTAGGAAAGTATCCTTAGGTAAAAAATGTGTTTCTTCAAATGTTTTAACAAGAGACATACCTTAACAGGTATGGGAATGAATGATATAAAATAAAATGTAAAGTGAAAATGTATTATTTTTAATACAGAGACACATAGCAAAAAACTATCCCAGGAAGAAAGCATGGGATGAATACTTTTGCAGGGAATATGCACAGTTCTGGAATAATCCTGTTGTGGACTTGTGTTGTAAATTATATTTTCACTAAATTGAATGAAGGGATATACAGTAAGTTCAACAAACTAGAAACACTTATTGAGACTACTGAAATTATGTTTAGCTCTTTGTGTAAATCAACAGTTGTAGGGCGTATTGCATGTATGTAATGCACAAAGAAAATTGTGTGGACTCTATGAAATCATATATTCTAATGCTGATATTACATAAAACAAATTATGATTTGTCTACTTAGATGCATTATACTTGTTTCAATTTCTCTATTTTACTACCTTTCTTAGCTCAGAAAGGGTCCCAATTTAAAATTTATATTGTCACACAAACTAAGCTATTATTGAAGCAACATATAATTACTGATTTTTACTAAGAAACTCAAACTAAATTTAGTTTGAGATTAAACTAAATTCATCTTCATCCTTCAGCCCTTTCCTCTTAAGCTTATTTGTTTTGTGTTTTTGTCCCAGTAAGTGCTTCTCTGACCTTTAGCTCTCTGCAGTTATATTTCAGATCTCCTTTTTCTAGATTATCCAACTGTTTGATAAATTCCCAGAGAGTCTCCTGGCCTTTTGAAGTTTAAAGGACCTATTAGAAAACAAGTTTGAGATACACCATGATTTTACAGGAACAAATAAAAGGTCAAAGGACCTGAGCCCAGAGATGACAAGAAGGTTCACTAGTAAATCAATACTAGGCTTCGTGTTGACCAGGGCAAAAGATTTATGAGCAAAGGGCAAATCATTTAGAGGGTTCAGGGGAACTGGTGTTGGGAAAGAATTACCCTCCCTCTTCCATCCCCTGACCAGAAAATCCACTTGTTCCACAGTATACATATATCTAAATGCAAGCTTGCTGTTCAGTTCAAACATTGCAAATATTTAAATACATGTTTTCCATCAACTTCATTTAAGCCATGAAAGTATATGTCCTATTCTGGATAGAGTGTGGAAGTTAAGATAGCTTCATGGTTTAACCATTAGTGAATCCAGCTTCCAGTTGTTTTTTCCACAATGGTAATGCCTTGAAATTCCTCCAGTTCACTATCTGGAAAATCAGGGTGCAAGGTGAAGAACCTTGGCCAGTCAGTGTGTGTCTTATTTTAGGGGCTCAATGCTATGTCAGAAATCTTGTGGAAATCAATGATCATTTTATTAAATATAAGACACTATTGTGGAGACTGAAGGAAAAATTAGTCAAAATTACCCTTGAATGGAAATTCTGAAACTCCATTTAATGATATATTTCAAAATAAGCTTTTTAGTATACATGTGTACTTGCACTGGACAGGTAGCCACTAATTCCATGGGGCTATTAGGAATAAGGATGTTCTATATATGTACAATTTGATGACACATAAAAAGATAATAAGAAAGAATTCAAGTAACCAGTTTTGTATATGACTTTTGTTCCTGGGGCTTGAACTCGGGACCTGGAGCTGTTCCTGAGCTTTCCTTCCTTCTGTCATTTCTTTCTTTCTTTCTCTCTCTCTCTCTCTTTCTTTCTTTCTTTCTTTCTTCCTTTCTTTCTTTTTTTCCTCCCTCCCTCCCTCCATCCCCCCCACTTTCCTTTCTTCCTTCTTTCTTTTTTTCTTTTTTCTTTTTCTGTCGAGTTGAACTACTATCCTCAGCCCTCAGCATTCTGAGTAATTAGGGTTAAAGTTGTGAGTCACCAGTAGCTGGCTAAATCATAATTTTATATTGATTTGCCTTATAATACCAATATTTTAGATTCTGATTTAAATATCAGAATGAATTACCACTTTTTCTTTTAAATATAGCTACTGTAAAATTTAAAAAATACACATATGGCCCACATATACAACTATATTGCTATTACACATATTTAGATCTGATACTGTATTTTAAATGTATATGTTTTAGTGCACAATCTATGTCCACATATCTCCTCATGAAAATATGGTCACATAAAATATTTTCCTGGGTATATAGCATACAGAAAGGGGGGAAGCCATTTCAAATACTACACAGATAAATGTGCTTTTGAATGGCACAGGTTCAAGATCGGGTCAGTAGAGGCTCAGAATAATGCCTGCAATGTCTGGGGATCCCCAGAGGGCAAAGTGATCTCATGTCTCCCTGTTTTAATCCCCTAGTAGCTGAGGAGGTTGCTGCAAAAAAGGGACTTTCCAGATAAGGTAATACAAGTGATTATAAAGAAAAGCTTTAAAACTCCAGGTGGTAAATCATTAAAACAAACAAACAAACAAAAAACCCAGTGTGTTGAGAATTCTGAATGCAAGCAACTTATTTTTCTCCTATTTAGTAGTGTGCCCTATTTCAGTGATTTGTACAGGGAGCCTTTGAGTGACAGCGATATTGAAATCTGGCTTAGTTTTAGAGAACTAAAAATCAGTAGGCATTTAAGGTAGCTAGACCTAAGGATTTATTTTCATCCACCAATGCCCTAGAATGAGTAGCCTCTTGCCACAAAATGCTAGGGAGACAGTAAGAAAGATATAGATGTAAAATCTGATTTGTAATCTCTTTCGTAATTACAAACAAAACTGTACCACAAAGTCTTTTTAAGTTATGGCTCCACATGGGACAAGCAAGGTTTCACGGACAATGTCATTCATAAAGGCAAGCCAACTACACACAGTAAAATCTTTCCTTTCTCATTTCAGAGGTAAATGTCAATCTTCACTAAAATGTTCTTTAGTCCATTAGATCAATAGACATGTTACCTTTCACCAACAATCTTCTAGAAACAACTGTCATTAAAGCAAGTGTAAATTTGTTGCATCTCCTATCTCAAGTAACTCAAGGTTGACTTGGAGATTTCCTTTCTTGTCCAAATCTTCAGACTAGGGAAAGTAAGGAATACCATTTCCACTTTTGAGTATAGTATATTTGCACTTCATTCTCTGCATAGAAAAATGTCTTTAAGCCTACAGAACATTTTACAATTTTTTTAATGTAATCATTGATTTCATAGATTCCACAATGATGAGATCATGTTATGGATGGTAGCTCACAATTTGGGTGTTTCTTTAGCTGTCTTTTCGAAATTGGTTTCCAGATACATACCTACACTGTGTTCACAATGTAGTTAAATTTCATACACTGGTTCCTGACATTATGCTGTTATTACCTTAAAATAGAAACATTCATTTAAAATGTATAAGTGGTGTACTTTGAAAGAACCTTTCTGTGGTTTTTCCAAAAGCATTCCAGAGAGGTTACTTACATTGCTTTGAAACTGGTTTGAGTTATGGGAAGGCCATAGCCTCAGACCAGCAGCTGAGACAGCAAAGGAGATGAAAGTTTTGAGCTCTGAGATCCAAGGGGAAATACAGCTGCTACAGCTGCCCTGCTCAGATCTCAACACTTAGTACAGTGATCGAGAAGGTGATAATGCTGTGTCTCAGCTTGAAAAGTGCTTTAATAAAAACAATCTTTAAATAGAACAGGGAAATCGATTAATCAAATCTAGGCCCCAGGCAGCAAAATGAAGTTATTAAAATAAATAAATAAAATGGCAAAGGAAGGGGAAATCCTCTTAGATTTTTACAGATATCCACTACCGAGATATTATCTTGACTCAAAGAAATCACACAAGAGAATAGAATACTACTTCTTAAAAACCCAAGTATACCTTGGATTGGTTATATCTAAATGGTTTCAAATGGCTGTAGGAGAGAATGGGAGTTTGGCAAGTATGTATCTTGCACAACTGAGGCCAGAAATATCAGTCCAAATTTGTTCCCTTTTTAACAGTCATACTGGAGAACACATGTACAAAAGTGGTAGATAATAAAGATTATCTATGCCAATATGTTGTACCTCCCAACAATTGCCCAAGGACAGAGAAATAATTCCATGCATTTATAGGAGAAGCTAAGACCAAATATTTAGGTAGGGAAAGTCTCCAAAATAATGGTAAAGATCATAAAAATGTAAATGCTTTCAAATAATAATAATGTCATCCTTCCAATGAGTTCTAAGTTCTAGATACTCATTTAATTAACTGCAACAACACAACCTGGCAGGTAAAGAGAATTGAGACTTATTCTTACATTTATTTAAAGGTAACAGTGATGACTTCTAAGGACAAAAGCAGTTATAGGAAGGAGGCAAGCCAGCCCCCATTGGTCTAGACATACAACACTATTCATTTGCAGTGAATTCTATAATGTTAAATAAGGAAAAAGTTAAGATAATGAAAAGTAGGGCACTACATATTTTCTTGTTTTTGTTTACATAAACAAAAATATAGCAAAAAATTATGAAAAGAGAAACCTAAAAATAAGCATTGTAAATAATATGGGGTAACTAATTGTTTTGACTTTTTTTCATTTATTCCTTTCAAAAAGTTATAGATAACTGAAGTGAGCATTTTGAATGCAAACAAAAGTGCTAGTTTTCTGAAAATAAATTTCCATGGCACAAAAGAAAGTAAATTACTCTGTTTTTTTGGTGTCCCACAAATGTAGGAGTCACATTGTACACTGGAGTATTTCCTAGCTCATAGGGCAGTGAAGAGGTTTACTAAGTTTATTTCTTCACTTTCCATACAAAATAAAAAATGTTAGGAGTGTTTCATCACAAAGTCAATAAAAGATTTTTATTTAATAATTCATTCATTTTACTAAACTGAATTCATGACTTTCTGACCTTTGTACAGTGTAGACCTCAAAGAAGTGAGAGATGAAGTGGACATCAGGGTATAGAACTGGCTAGGCTGAAAGTGTACAGTCAGGTTGGAGAAAAGAGATCCTGAGTGAGAATGAGAGGTCAGAGAGAGATTTGTGGGTGGAGAAGAAGGATATAAATCACATCAAGCTTGTAGTCCTTGCAAAGGCCTTGGCTTTGGCATCCAATAAAAAAAAAAAATCTAAAAGGTAGGGCAGAATATTACTTGGGTCATATTTCAGAAGACTTTCTCTCACTATCTGGAGACGTGATGGATGCAAGCCAGCCGCTCCTGTAGGTGGTTACTGCATGATGTTGACTCAATCCGCTACAATAATAATGGTGGAAAGTCAAGGTGAGAATCTCCATACATGCTGATTTCATTGATGACAGAATTAGATGAAGGGTATAAAAACAGGAAAGTCAAAGATGACTTCATGGTATTCAAGTTGAGCGATGTTGGATGGAATTTCTATTTTACTGAGCTGGGCAGATCTATGAATGAATCAGTCTTTAGAACTATGCTTTGGACACAGTAGGCTTGAGGTGTGTTTTAGATGTTCTAGTGGACATGCTGGGTGCCCAGTTCCATGGAACTGTGCTTTGAAATCACAGAAGTTTACCGGATGTTACTCAATGCCCTTCACTTACGGATAAGAAAAGCTCAGAAAGGTTCTCATAGACACACATTCACCAAAGACCTTGGATAGGAGAGGGATTCTTTGGAATTCTATTTTTAGTTTGATGATATCATGTCCTATAATTATAGATTATCATCAAAATTTCAATGGACTTCCTTTTCTCATTTTGAAACTGACTTTACTTCTCTTGAAAGAGTTTACATGGCAAAAGTTACCCTCTTATTGTTTGTTGACTCAGAACCATTCTAGGAATATAAACTAACACTGAATGCTAAAAAAATATTTTGGAGCATGCTTTTTAAAACTATTAAGTGTGTATGTGTATGTATGTATATGTGTGTGTATGTGTTTGAGTATAATTCCATACCATTATCTCCCTTTTCTGGCTATTGTCATCCTCTCTCCTTAGAAGCAAGTATAAAGATAAGAGGAGTTAAAACAGATTTAGAAGGAAATTTAAAGTTCTTATGAGGAACACTTAACATTTATTGGTTAATTCATGGTTTTCAGATGTTATTCAAACAGATAAGGCTAGATAGATCCTTCATGTTTTTATTTTGTCAGTCATGTCTCTGTCAGATGACAAATACATATGTCATATACCATATAACAATACTTTGTTGAGTAAAGGACCATATATATGAAAGTGGTCTCATGGGATTATAATATAGAGACATAATCACCATCATCATTTAAGACCAGAACATATCACCCATGGGTTTATGATGATGCTGGCATAAGAAAATCTGCTATATGTACATATACAATTATGTACAATAGACAGAGCTTGGTATTAGTAATTAATGGCCAGGTTATTCATCTATGCACTATTCATATTTTATTATTTAAAGTTTTTATGCTACAAAAAATTTAACATATAACAGTAAATGGTATAATATGCTGACAGCCCTTCATATATGCCATGTTTATTATGTTTCCAGGGTGTGGGTGTGTGTGTGTGTGTGTGTGTGTGTGTGTGTCTGTGTGTCTGTGTGTCTGTGTGTGTCTGTGTGTGCATTTGCCAGTCCTGGGGCTTGGACTCCGGGCCTGAGCACTATTCCTGGCTTCCTATTTGCTCCAAGGTAGCACTCTACCACTTAAGCCACAGCATCACTTCCGGCTTTTTCTGTTTTATGTGCTACTGAGGAATCAAACCAAGGGCTTCATGCATGCAAAGCGAGCAGTCTACCGCTAAGCCATATTCCCAGCCTGTCTACAGGTTTTATCAAGGGACCACACTGAGCAACAGACCTATTCAATCTAGGCTCCTGAAGGACTTCTATGACGCTAACATTATGCCAAAATTGCCTACAGATACATTTTTTCAGAATGTGTCCATCACAAAGCAACACAGAGCATTAAACTAGTAAATTTCCCTTTTGGTGTCATATTGGATATTGGTTTTTGGCTACAGTTATAGTTTCAAATATGAATTATTATTATTTCAAAGTACATAAATTAATATGTAATGTATTTTGTATAGTAGGATGACTTCAAAATTGGTTTTAAAGTTTATTAGTACCTATTAATGTTGAATTTAAAATCAGACAACATGCTTAATGGGAATGGAACAAAGAAGTCATACTAAAATGGTGATAAGGAAGGAAGACAGGAAGACAGGAAAAAGAGAGGAAGACAGAAGAAAAGAGAAGAAGGAAGGGAAAGAGGGAAAGAAAGAGAGAAAGAAAAAGAAGATATGAAAGAAAGAAAAAAGAAAGAAAGAAAGAGAGAGAGAGAGAGAAGGGAGGGAGGGAGGGAAGGCAGGGATAGAAGTAGGACTGAAGTATTCAAAGCACTGTCTTCTACATACAAAGCCTTACATTCAAACTCCAGCAGCAAAATAATTAACTACAAAAAATGAAATAAAGTAACAGTTCTGAAAACCTCTTCTGCAATGTAATAAATGAAGTATACATAATATTTGAGCAAAAGTGCCATACATAAATGAAAGAAAATATTGATTAGCACCAGTGGCTTATGCCTATTTTTCTAGCCACTCAAAGTCTGAGATCTGAGGATGTCAGTTCAAAGTCAGGTAGAGTAGTAAAGTCCAGGAGACTTTTACCTCCAATTAACCAGCAAAAATCCCTAGAGGTGGAGCTGTGGCTCTAGTGGTAGAGCACTAGACTCGAATACAAAAGTTCAGGGACAGCACTCAGAGCCTGAGTTCCAGGTAAATGAGTGGTGCAAAAAGAATGAAGGAGAGATGTGAGGGATGAAAAGGGGAAAGAAGGAAGGTAGATATGGAGGGAAGGAGGGAGGGAGGGAGGGAGGGAGGGAGGGAGGGAGGAAGGAAGGAAGGAAGGAAGGAAGGAAGGAAGGAAGGAAGGAAGGAAAGAAGGAAAGAAGGAAAGAAGGAACTTTCAAGTTATTAAGGAACAATTCACATCAGGAATCCTTATATAGAAAAGGTCTGTGAGAGCAAGAAGACACCAGGTGGAGGGAAAAAATCACAAGTAGGAAGGCATCTGCAATGATGGGAGCAGCACACAAATAGGGCAGGAAGACAGTAATGTGGGTTGTGGTATTATTCAGTTCATTGGATTATATATGCCAATTTCTCTGGGTAAAACCTGAAAAGTTTTTGGCCTAAGTGTTGATCTATTCAGACTAGTACATAAAAGAACTAATTCTTTCACTGTTCTACAAGATACAGTAAATGTTTCTATTTGTGGCAAACCCTTTTGGATCTGCAAAACCACTCACTGGGTGATAATAATTTGCATTATATTTTGCTTTCTGAAAGATATCTTCAAGTAGAATTAAATAATACATATATCATCATTCACAGATGCATATTTTGAGCAACATTGAAATACCATGTGCTTTGCTAAAATGAGAATAAGGTCATCTTCCATTACTGATGGCATTGGGGTTAGTCTGAAACTTAGCCATATCTCACTTTGCACATCACGGAGCATCTGTGGAGGTGAGATACTGCATTCCATGCAGAGCACTTACCACTATTGCTGCCATAGAGAGAGCATTCAAAGTGTATTAGCTGATTTTAAACTGCATGATTATCTCTAAAGTATGGGTAATGATTCTCACAGATAAAATAGAAGAATTATTCAGAAAGAGCACTGAAAAGAACTTGACAATACCTAAATCAATTTTAGACAATGGACTTCAAAATTATAAACCATTCATGACTGATCCTTCACCAGTGTAAAATATTAAAAATACAGAGAATAGATTAATATAAATGTATTAAAATAAAATGATTAAAAAAAGACAAGAAGTATAGTGGCCTTACTCTTAAGATTTTCTGTCTTTCTTTTTTTTCTTGCCACTAGGCCATATTCCCAGCCCTACTCTTTTTTTTTTTTTTTTTTTGGCCAGTCCTGGAGCTTGGACTCAGGGCCTGACCACTGTCCCTGGTTTCTTTTTGCTCAAGGCTAGCACTCTGCCACTTGAGCCACAGTGCCACTTCTGGCCATTTTCTGTATATGTGGTGCTGGGGAATCGAACCCAGGGCCTCATGTATATGAGGCAGTCACTCTTGCCACTAGGCCATATCCCCAGCCCCCAGCCCTACTCTTAAGGTTTTAATTTACTTCATTTCACCAAAAATCACCTGTGATGAACTAATACATTGCATTTCTTGTTAAAATAGGCTTCCAAAATTTAGAGATTTTTCTGAGCATTATAAATTGCCAACTTTACAAGAAAACATTATGATATATTCTTAGTTATCATAGTTTATGAACAATAATCCTTTATAGTATGAATTAAAGCCACATATTAATAATATGAGTAGCTATTCCCAGAATTTTAAATCATGTTTTAATTTAGAATCAGTTCCTAGGAAATAAAATACAATTTCTATTATGTATTCATTTTTAATGGTTTCTATCAATTTCTAAGTCCATTTAAGGATCACTTTTAGGATTATGAGATATTCATAATCAAGCACAACAAAGTAATATATGTTAAACAGATATACAAAGGTGATTTGTGATAAAGAGTAAATTAAATCTCTGAAACATATCTGACTTGAATTAAGTGGTAATCGTTATTGTTTTAACATATTTTTCTCCTTTATACTGTGATGTCAATTCAATTTCCTGTAGAATAATAGCCCTTATAAATTACTTGTAGTGAGAAAATTCTTCAGCAGACTAGCAACCAATCCCCAAAATTAAAATAAATAAATAAATAAAATGCCACCATCATCTAGTTCAATACATTTGTAATTGTAACTTTTCATTAGAAATCCTAAATATGAGCTGGCACCATTGGCCATATTTCTAACTTCTCAAGAGATGTAAACCTGGAGTATTGAAGTTTGAAGTTAACCAGGACATAAAAAGTCTGAGGTATTCCATCTCCAATTAAATAGCCAATTCCTAGTTTTCTAGTGCTAGGTATGAATTAGAAAAGGCTATGAGTCTATAAGACACTGAATTCAAGAACCTTTACAAGCACAAAAAAATAAGTAAAAAGAAATACTTAGTACACCACCTTTATAATAAAAATAAGGTCACTCTAAAAAGAAATACTACATAGTCAGTGTTGAAATCCTTGTCATTGCTACTCTGCCTCTGACAATTTTCCCCCAAAGAAGATAGGTTCTTATAAATGAAATATTGCAGAGGATGAGTAAAGCAGAGATCAAATCAGGAAAGACTTTGTATAATGAGCTAAGAAATTTGGATTTTACCACAAAATCTAATTTTTTTCTTTTTCTTTCTTTTTGGTTGTGGGGTTTGAATTCATGGCCTGCACTCAATATTTGAGCTCTTTTGCTCAAGTCTAATACTATAGCTTTGATCCACAGTGTCACTTCTAGTTTTCTAGCTTTCTTCTGGTTAATTGGAGATAAAAGTCTCATGGACTTTCCTGCCCAGACTGGCTTTGAACCATGATCCTCAGATCTCAGCCTCTTTATTAGCTAGGATTACAAGTGTGAGCCACCAGGCCCCAGTTCTAATGACAATTTGGCATGGATTTTCAAAGGCATTTCAGCATACAGTTTCAAAGAGATGAAGACTAGTTAGGAAATGTCTAATGGTGGCGATTGTGAGGAATTTGGCCCATTGCTTCTTTACATGGTTGACACTCAATGGAAAGAGGATTGTTAATTGGGTAAGACATAGGGTATAAATGCTGCTACAAAGGCATTTTAAGATGTGATTAATGTTTAAATAAGCACATTTTATTAAAGCAAATTACCCTCATCATTTGAAGGTCTTAATAGAAGAAAAATATCTGTGGATCTCTAATCTGTGGGCAGGATCTTCAGGTTTTTAACTAGCTTTCCCGAACATTCATACAATCATTTGGGCCAGTATCTTAAAAGACATCCCTCCTCCCCTCCATATGGCACAGAGAAAAAAATTGGCACAGACTTACAGACAGATACTAGTTAGCTTGTTGCTTTAGTTTTTTTCTGAATAACACTAATACAACTGCCTAACAGCTGAGCAGTATTTATGAGTTAAATATGTATGTAACTCTTTATCTATTTCTGTATTCTATGACTCAGATAACCTCGCTTTCCTTACTGATAAGTATCTTTAAATGTTTCTCCTACGACTTCATTTAGTATGTGAATAGAATAGACACAACTATCATTACTTTAAGCTGAACTTTAAAATATAGGTCAGAGATAAGGATACAGGAAGAAAAAAGCTATTTTAAATATCATTACATAGAATAAAATACTGTTTTTTTATTTTTTTATATCCTAATATGAAAAAAAATCTACAAGGATAACCCAAAGTTCATAGACAGATTACTCAAGCAACAGAAAGTGAAAACATGACAATCTTTTCTTTCTATGTTTTTAATTCTACAGGAAATGAAGCCATATGCAACTTCATCAGAAATGTTAATTAGTCTTACATGTTGTTTTTATTTTACCCAACAAATGTTTAAGAAATAAAGAAATAGTTAAATCCAAGGGACTACTCAGAAATGATATACTACCAAAACTTCTCTTTTTAAGCCTCAGGTATAAAAATTATACTATCAAAGGAGATCTATTCCTACATAATGGTTGTAATTCTACAATTTTAAGAAATTAATTTTTGCACAGGAAAACTGGCAAGGCCTTGTATTCATTATAAAATTTTAATATAAAATATAAACTTGAACTAAACTGTAGAAGAACATTCAACCTCCATATGTATCATTAACTTCCCCACAGTTCCCAAGAAAGAATATATAAAAATCCAGGGGAAAAGGCCAAGAACAAATACATAAACAAAGTGAATATATATGTCACCAGAGGAATGCAGGCACTATCAGAAACAGAATAACTTTCCTATGTTTATTACAAAGATGTCATCTTGGGAGATAAAATAGAGTATCATAAATTTAAAGGTCACTGAATTTTTCAAGGTAACCCAAACATCGTAAGGCCATACAATTAATTCTCCCAATTGTTAGTATATAAGCAATAATTGCAAGAGTCTTAGCTGTAGTAGATAGAATCTATATCTACTTACACCCCTGACCTTTAGGTACAACCAAACTTAATAAAAAATAAACTAATTCATCCATGTTCCTTTGATATATTTTATATATAGTGCACAATGGAGGAAAATCCTTGTAAAATTATATTTTATAAACAAAGAACAATCTGCATTTGGTCAAAATATAGTATACAACCTGAATCACCAATATAATTTATAAAATACTTTCAAATATCACTCTCATCCTAAAGAGCAACTGTTAAGTGAATTTTAACCATTTAAAGTTCCCATTCCAAATCATGCTTTTAATGTCTGTTTTTACAACAATAACTACATGCTAAATAATTTCAACATGTTAATTTTTATTCATGTTTATATCCATTTTTAAAAATCACCAACTAGAGTTCTAGAGATATTATTTATGACAGTTAAAAGCTATGTTTCAAGCCCCAAAATAGACAATAGAAAGAAATGAAAAGCTACCATTTGACCACTAATTTGTGAGAAAAAAAACAAAACTTGATAAGTCAATGGAAAGGTAACTGGTATGACCATGCTTTACTTTTATTTGATTGGAAAAGAGTTTACACAATACAAGAAAATATTTTACTTGTACTAAGTTACTAAAAATACTTAAATTTGGATAATTTATATTGTCTATGCTTAAAGCAATTAAATAAATTATGTTAAAGGGTGAATCCATTTTCATTAAGTTGCCCTCAGGGGTGTGATGTCTTGAAGGGTACTCCATTCATAGGTGCCACAGCTCTAACTATTTCTATATTGGATATGAGATAACAAATTAAGAGGTTAAGGCCAGAGTTTCAACATGTAAACAGGTAGCTTGGGCCTCTTAATAGGAATATAAATATAAACCATGGGCCCTATCCCATGTATACTGAATTAGATATGGCTTTATGGGTATGACAGCAATCAAGTCCTCCAGGGCATACTGATACAGGACACAAAAGTTATCATTCCACAAGCTTGAGTAATTCACATGGAATTCAGTAATTGAGGACACTAGTATGCAATCTAAGGTGCGCTCTTTTAAATGCCAACTTTAAGTTAGTCTCTGATAAGCTCTTTGGTTGAAAGTATTCCTTTTACATTTCTTTATAAATTCAATTACTTTGGGTAGAAAGCCTTTACTGAACATAACAGGCACTTTGATGGCACAAAATCTTACATGGCTTCAAGGTTTTTATTCTGACAAATGTTCAACTGTCATGTAGCACATGGGAAATGTTCTTGATATATCATCGTGATTTAGGGTGAAGTACAAGGTGCCTCCAGCTTCTCAGCTGCTGATCTGGCCAAACTAACTCTTCTTTCCATCTTTCTCATGCTCAAAGCATGCCTTCTTTGAAGAAAGGCCCCAATCATTTTAAGACTGTGTCTCTGAAACAGAGAGTTATTTAAAGCCAGAAAGCAAGCAGAACTGGAGTCATCCATTCTTGTTCTTACAGCACATGATAGAGACAAACAAGAGAAATGATCTTGGGCCCAAACCTCTAGATCTGTTTACACCCATCTCTTCAGTTAAACTCAGATTACTGCTCCACTGGGATTAGTCACCATGTTGATAAACTGGGCAATCATGAAAGCACTTGCTATGGACTTACATTAACAGTGTGTGATCAATATGAACCAGTCTCAATAACTATTGGTCCTTAGAACATAGGGAGAAAATGAGAATGAGAGTGGGTGAGCAAAAATGTTTAAGGAAATAAATACCTAAGGACAAATCTTAGAAGTCAGGAAATCTACAGTGTATATAGCAATGAGGGCAATGAAAAATACCTGACAAAAGAAAAGAAAAATACCTGACATTTTTTTTCCTACAAGCCATTCACCCATTATACAACTATGTACTGAACACTGGCAAGAGAGTTTTGGAGGTAAGCAGAGAGGATCGAAATACACCCTAGAAATGTTCCAAGAGAATGTAAGTGATTCTTGGTAATGCTGGTCAAGATGTAAAGAATGTAAAAGAAAAGATTTAAACAAGGAGATACAAGAAATGAAAACCTAAAATACTGTGGGGAACATCTATATTTCAAATTCCAAGACAGTGGCAGGTATCAATGTACCTAATGTTGAAGATTTTCTTTCCTGTGTGAAGGAGAAGCTAGGGGAAAGGAAGAACAGAATATCAAGGATATAGCAAAGGTATTGAAAGTTAAATGAACAAACTTCAAAGAAAGTTGGTTTTCATAGGAGGGCAGAAAAACAATAACATCATAAGGCATTTTGATAGAAAACAGAAAACAAAAAATAGAAGACCATTGCTTAAAGAACACAGTAGTTTGAGTGATTCTTGCCTAACTTCGCTTAAAAACATTCTCCATGTCCATTCCCAATGCATCTTTATTGAGAAATGAGGCAGATGCACAAAACAAAATAAACAGAAATTAGTTTAATAAAGAAAGATTCTATCATAGAAGTAACTACTCTACCTACAAGTGGACATTACTAAAAGCAGGACTACCAAATCTGATTCATTTTCCCTCTCAAGTTCCATGTGGATTGCTTGCCAAATCAAGTAGCCTCAACTCAACCCAATGCATTTTGTTTGGTTTTGGTTTTTTGCCAGCTCTGGGGCTTGAACTCAGGGCCTGAGCACTGTCCCTGGCTTCTTTTTGCTCAAGGCTAGCACTCTACCACTTGAGTCACAGCACTACTTCCGGCTTTTTTTCTATATATGTGGTGCGGAGGAGTGGAACCCAGGACTTCATGTATACAATACGAGCACTTTATCACTAGGCCATAGTCCCAGCCTAACCCAATGCATTTTAATTAGCCTCCCGCAAGGTCCTCCTAGAACCCTCAAGGTATTCTCTTTGTACTTCAATCTTTACAGGTTCCCTCTCTCTAGGACATGATAGTTCTTCCTGGACAAAGTACCACTCACAACCCTCCACCTCAAATTACTTTGATAGTTATTGAGGCCCTGAGTTTCATATTAACTCAATCCTTGTAGGTGATAGAATCAGAGCTTCATTAATGAAATTTCCTCACCTTCCTCTTAATATTGATATCATCCTTTGTTCAGTTAAGAAGGTCATGGAATACCTGTTCTTTACCTTTTCATTAAGTTCACATTCATATGGGCAAAGTCTCCACTGTTATAGTTACACTGATGAATTTCTGAAAGGTGTCTCTGGCCCTAAAGTCTCTCCATTCCCTTTTCTGACTTCTACTCTTGGACAACTGAGGAACATGTGTTTAAGTGCACAGGTCTGAAATCCTTATCTTCGTATTTACAAACTCTGCTCTTCCTCACATCTCCTTAATGTTGAAAAAAAAAAAAAAACAGATGGCATGGCTTTCCTCATAGCTTCCAAGGCTAGAAAGACTCATATTTGGACCACATTTGCCTCCAGCTGCTCAGGGCATCAATCATTCTGAATGTGTTCCATGACATCATTGCCTTCTTACCATTGTGCTTCTTTCTTCCAGTTCCTCTTCTGCACAGCAGTCTTCCAAATGGCCATGCCTTAAGTCCATACTCCATATTGACTCCAGACATTACTTTGTTAAGACATGACTTATATTCCATTACTTTATGGAGTCTAAGAAGCATCAATGACTCTATTATTATATTGGATGTGCAAACTCTATCGTCATTACACATTGTCATAGACTGCTGCTACAACCTGGAGAAGGTGTGTGTCTCAGGATATATAACACCAAAAGACAAAAAAACAAAGCTTCCAGTTCTCAGTCTTGAAGACAGAATTCAACAGCTACCTCTTCATCAAGCTTTCTTTGATCTTTGCTTCTCCCCATTATAAAACAAAAAGTATCCTCTGTGTCCTCAAGCATCTTTTTTGTAGTTCTCTTGAGTCCATTACAACTAATAGAAATGTACAGATTTATTTCTCAACTAGACTGTATGTTTCTAAGGATACTTTAGGATATATAGCACAAGTTTGTTTGATCAAATAAAATGGGGTTGGGCAAGCAAAACTTGCCTATATTTTACAGAGTAGTTCTATTTAAAATATTTAGACATGCAACAACCAAAGAGTAGTAGACATATAACCCTAATGCTTAGAACTTGTTATTTGTCAGGATGAAAGGAACTTTGTAGAGGTAACTGATGCTACTGAATCTAAGATAAAGTGAACATAGCAGACTGTTCCAGATATACCATATCTAATCTCAGGAGCGCAAGATCTGAGAGCAGCTTCTGCTTGGCATGAGAGAAATGCAGGAAGTGAAGTCAAATAGATGGTAAGTGTGACTTAAACAAATCTATCCTTCATTAGAGGAAACCACCTGGAAAGTAGGACATAGAATCATTGAATAAAGGCAATATCTAGCAAAAAGAACCAGCTTCCATTTAATGGGCAATAAAGAGAAAAGGACCTTATCCTACAGCCATAACCACTAGAACTGAAATGCCACCACTACAGAGCTTCCAACCAGAAAAATGCTTCTAACTCCTTCATTCTAGCCTTTTAACAACCTGAGCAAAGGACATAGTAGAACCCACTAAGATTTCTGACCTTCATGATTTGAAAGATAAATCTGAAGTGCTTTAAACTGACAATCTGCACCTTAAAAATTAAATAAGTACCTTAATCTGCTAAGGTATCAATAGGACTAGAATACAACATATTTAATGTGATATTTCATTGTCTGTTCAAGGACCTGAGAGTCAAGAGTGTCTGAGATCATTCATAAGATTAGTTTTGTGTGTGTATGTGTGTGTGTGTGTGTGTGTGTGTGTGTGTGTGTGTGTGTGTTTCTTGTTGTCGCAGGGCTTGAAATAAGAGCCAGGGTATAGTCCCTGAGCATTTTCACTCAAGGCTAGTGTTTACAACTTTGAGCCACAGTGCCATTCCCAATTTTCTGGTGGTTAATTTGAGATAAGTGTCTCACAGACTTTCCTGCTTGGGCTGGCTTCAAGCAGTGATCCTCAGAGCTCATCATCCTGAGTAACTAGGATTACAGGCATGAGCCATGGACATTCAGCTAAGATTAATTCTTGGAAAGTCACGTGTGCACATTTAAAAAAAAACCAACAGCCAAAAAACAAAAAAAAAACCTGAGTAAATGTAAGTATTCAATTAAAAAATGGCTTTTAAATTTGTAACCCTAGCTGCCTTTATATTCCAATAATGCTTAAAAGAATACCATGTAAATATTTCAGCAAATGTGAGAAGGTATTGCAAGAATGGAGGTAGCATCTGTATTTACCAGAGCTGCTCATTCTCCTTCATAATTCTGATGTATATTTTCTCTTCTTTTAATCTATTCTAGGTAGCTCAGAAGCACTGGCTTAGAAATAAAAAAAAAATTAAAAAACCCTGAACTCTAAAGCCATTATCTAATGAAGCATACATTAATGCTTCACCACATATGATCCATTTTTAGAAGAAATAACTGACTGTGTCTATACCAGGAATCAACCCTGATAATGATTAAGAAAATATTTACTGAATCAGTATTCAGAGAGCTGAATTATTCTATACAGTATATCTCATTCAATTCATTCTTGCAACTCATAGAAGAGTTTCAGTAATTCTCTACTGTTCAGATGAGGAAATTGAGGGAAAATGAGTCAAGTGCCTTGCAATGTGTCAAATATCTACCAAGTGGTGCAGTCAATATCAAGAAGTCATATGTTCAACGTCCAAATTGCAATTTTTAGAACATTTAATATCCATGGAAACTCTCCCATTTTCATGTAGGCCATATTTGGGATTTTATTTATTACAAGCTTCAGATATTTAGGATTATGTGTAAGAATCTGTGAACCAATCAGGAAGTATCAAAAAAATATATGAGGAAGCATGATGAATGCAAAAACTATGGCAGGGGTCAACAAGCAAGAAAGGACGCAGAGAGCCCGTCAGTCACCACACAGAGAAATGTCATTCACTAGAGAGGAAAGAGCATGCATGCAACAAGAGGGAGGAAATCTACCTGACTACTGAGCCAACAATTCCTCCCAGTAACTGCAGGAATAGAGCCAAAAAGTATACTTGTTTTATAGTTTCTTCATTTCAGACGATTCTTTGAATGTGAAATTTCATATGCTTGGTTTCATTTCACCATATTCTTTTAGTTAAATTTCAGCTGCTTTCTGTTAGTAGAGTAGGGAAATATGCCAAAATATACCCAACAAATGCAGTCACCATCACACTGCATGATATTTCTACTCAAACTACCAGGAGTTGAAAGAGTGAGGGTGGGGGTTGGGAGTGGGGAAGGGCCTCCAACCAGCAAGATCATTTTTGGCAAATGCTAGAGAGATAAATGTCTCATCTGGGATTGAATAGCACAGTGATTCAGTTGAGGATAGCATAACATTTTATGTTCTGCAATTAACATTTATTTTTCTACAACCTGTTGCCTGCCTGGTGTTAAGAGACTGATGCCATCACAACAATATGTTGCTTCAGAAATTTAGCCCAGTATATTCTGTGCTACTCTGCAGCTCACAAATTCATTGACTGCCTCCTTCCATTCTTATTAGAAACACAATTAGTAGATTTGCTCTTTCCTCACCAGGAACAATAGGTTAACATTGCCATTCATTGTATTCATAATTGTATTCGTCCTGTTCCTCTTAAAATTAAGCAAACCAGTGAAATAAACAATTACTTTCTAGGTTTATGAAGCAATGACATTTGCCTTTTTAAAAAAACTCATTGCTTTGCTTTTGATGACCAATTGCTTGCATAATGCTACTTCTTATTTAAAGCAATATTCCTGGTATCCACAAGGTTTACTGAAGTAAGAGAAATTATGTGTCCTGTATGAGTAACCCAAATGTGAGGGATTGTTGGTGTGAATTGATATAGCATACACCCTCAAAGACTGGACACAAACAGCCTGTACCTTAGTGATTTTAATACATTTTTCTAGGAGTGACGTAGGTGGCTCAAGTGGTAGCATGCTAGCCTTGAGCAACAGGAACTCAAGGGCAAAGCCCAGGCCCAGAATTCAAGCCCCAGTATCAGCAGGGGGAAGAAAAGTAAATGAATGGATGTTATTTTGGTGAAATATTAACAGTTTTATTATCCAAATATATTAGGAAAAGTGTTTTATACCTCTTGACTTTAAAAATATAGTGAAAGAAAAAAAATTGGTTCTTTTATTATATGATTTAAATTACCTCTATAGTTCAATCCTCTTGATAAACAAAGAAACAAAAACAAAAGCAAGACTTTTCTTGAAAAAAGACAGGATACAAAAACAAATACAACTACACAACACTGTTCTGTATTACTACTGTTCAGTAGTAAGATCTTTGTGATTAGAAAGTAAATTTTAAAAAAGATTTCTTTGTTTGTCTCCTAAGTCTTCTTGTTTACAGACTACTTTTTGGTAATGAATGACAGTATCTGTACTAACTCAGATTTCCACTTTTATTTTTCAATATATTTATTTTAGAGGGTGACATACTCTCTCATAATGCAGTGTTGTTTCTCTGCTCGATTTGCAAAATTTTACATCAGGATAGTGTGCACATTTTATTTGACCTAGATGAAAGTATTAAAAGTTCCCTGTTCAGTAGAAGGGAATAAGTAATGGAATCAAATATAAAAGCAGTGTCATATAAGTAACAATAAACTAATCATCAAAATTTCTATAAACATGAAAGTAACAGTTCAGTGTGAAATGCTGCATTGTTTTGATTTTTACTGCAACTGGTAAATTTGCTAAAATTCCATAATGGCAAAATATCTTCTCAAGACCCTATAAATTAGTCATGTAGGGTTAGAAACCACTGAAGTTTGAGCTATAACCTAACAAAACCTTAGTTGAATGATGAAGTATCATTGTACCATTATACTTATTGTGTTTATAATAATGTAGTTATATATTTGCTAACTCAATATTCATTTTGCTAACCCAATGATACAAGATGTCTTGGTTAAGAAGCCAATATTCTAAGACAAAATAAACTTAGATTTGCATTAAAATATTGCAGTAATTGTTAAGCAGAAGATACAGATACAATAAATATCTATTTGGATATCAATATGTATCTCAGAGATGACCACATCCAATATCAACTGAAAAAAAAGTATAGGAAATATGCAAAAACAAAATGCTCTATATTTTTAAACAAACACATATATCTCCCTTGCGCTATTTCACAAGTATGTTACTAATATATCCACAATTTTCATTGTGTTTATAATCTGATTTAGAGACAACAAAGAGAATAAAAGAAAAGTATTCTAAAACTCAACAAAGATAAATAAAAACTAATTTCTAAGCAAAAGCAACCAAATATCTAGGAAAAAACTTATGTTTATAAATAATGGAAACCCCATGTAGCAAAAGAATATACACAGAGAACAACATATCTCTCACATCTTGTTTGGACTACTAGTGGTCAAAGAGAAATGAATTATCTAAAATACAGGAAGGAATAGATTGTGTGCAGAATTGTACAATAAAGAAATATTTCTTTCTGTTTACCAAGCACTGAATTCCTGCACTATTGCAATCATGAGCATACTTATATTTCTTCAATAAAGGAACATCACATAGTTACACCCAATATACTTTCACAATAATGTATCATTGTAGTATCATTCAACACTGTAACCCAGCTACTAAAACTAAATATTGTTTGGAATCTGAAAACTCTTAGTAATATTTAGTAAAGTTCTATGTACATGATCCCTTTTACATTGGCACACATGGATACATAAGTATTAAGTATAGTGATAACTCATACACACCATGGTCTATATTGCATTTATCTCTTGGGAATACAGTGGCAGGAGAAGGATAAATGGGAGATTAAATCAACACACATGTCATCTATAATGCTAGGCCAGGAAATATATCTATTGGTATCAAACTGAGATACCTCAGGTAGCCTCAATTACTCAAGAGAGATTTGGATTGTAATAAATCCTTTTTGCACTTAGTTACCATTATAAGAATGGAATAAGAATGAAAAGGAAAAACTGTCCACTGTGTTGGCCATTTTTAGTTGAAAGATTAGGTCTATCATGAATTTTGACAAATTGGGACATTATGTCCATTGAAGTTTCTGTTTATCCAGGAGAACAATTTGGTACCTCATTAAGGAAATGCTTTTGCTCTTAATGAACCTTTCAAGGGATGCTTCCTTTCCTCCAAAACCAAGCAATCAGTTCCATGTCTATGCACTCCTTTATTTAGATTATTCTTCCATGAAGCCACCTTGTCAGGAAACTGGAAAATTGCTTTCTTCATGTCTATTACCGTAGAAGCATGTGTAGCCTTATGATTATATCTGTCCTCATTCCCATGAGATGAGAACAAAATGCTAGCAGTCTGAGGATACAGGAAATTGAAATTTTGTCACCTGCAGAGGAATAAAAAAAAAGTGTTCGATTTTTTTTTTTCACCATCCATGGTAAGAAAGGCTCTCTTGTGTGTGAAAGAAAATTACCTTCCCTCGGTAAAACACATCTGGAAATATTCTTAACGATAGTCTTGCTGAATGACTAAGAAAGCTGATACCAATGTTTTTTGTGATTTATTACAAGAATGCAGTAGAGTCTTTAAGGGATGTTTTCTTTTACTCAGCTATTTGCTTGGGAATCGTGATGCAACTGATAGCCAGAAACAATTTTTCTTCACTAAAGGGCATTTGGCTCTGGATATCTGTATACTGCATCAAAATGGAGTTGAAACCAAATAACCCAATGGGCTCTTCAAACTTCCAGAAATGCCTTCTAATTTATTTTTAAAAGCTACAAATTTTCTTCAAGTGGCCCACAATAGAAACTTATCTTGTTCTTCATCAAGCCTTCAAGGAAAGATTTTTCTCCCTCATTTTAGGATTGCATACTATGCAGACACAAAAAAATTTAAGTACTTCAGAGTAACCCAATTTCCTTTAGAATTGAGACTCACAGTAGAACCTATTAGTATCTTCTTTTCTTAAATATTTATTAGAATGTTTGTAGGAGAAAACAATTCCCTGCTCAAAGGGTTGCATCACATTAAAAGCAAATCTTGAGTACAAAGAAATAGTTTATTATTCAATGAGCTGTTTCTTATGTCCTTGGTTGTGAAACAGTATTTCTGGTAAATTACCTGACTATCACTTATATAAAGGAATGCAGCAAGAATTCAGGGAATGAGGAAAGGTAATACATGGCAGTGACAGGAATTGATAACTGCATATGACTATTTTAGTTATATGCCAGGAAGAACAGAGGACAGAAGTAAAAGCTTCGTAACAGCCATAAAATTATCAAGAAAACTTTAGATGACTCGAATGCAAATAGGAAATCTTAACAGACAAAAAACCGAAGCAGAATGTCAATATCTGAGTTAGGGGGAAAAAAAGAATAACAACAACAACAAAAAAGGAATAACAAATCAATTACCCTAAAATTTGACAGTATTATTCCATACAGTCAGTACCTAAATAAAAATAGGAGTCCATTCAGTATGGTTTAAATTTTCATCTTTTAATAATGATTTCATTTCTTAGACACACAAAACTTTGACCATCTTCCTTAACAAGTGGCTTAGTGTTGGAAATCTTACACCTTAACTCATCATTAAAAGCACTACCTGAAAGGAGCAACACACTGTAAGAAAGTTTAATTGTGAAAATTCTCACACTGAAATTTCAGGACAAAATAAACATAAGAACGTGGAGCCTTATGTAATGCAGAAGGGCAGGAATTATGTACTCAAGCACAAGATGAAAAGGGAAAAAATACACTTGGTACATCACAGCTGTCTTCCATTACATATAATTATCCATTCTCAGTCAGAGCTGGGGAACAAAAGCTTAGAAAGAACAATGGGTATGTAGATGTCAAAAGGAAATACTTGCCTTCAACTATTTAACCTTAAAAAAAAAAACAAGAAGTAAAGGTAAAGTGGGAACAGCCTATTACTGAGCGACAGACTTTATTTTGCCAGCTTGCATAAAAAGTCTTGAAACATTAATGTCATTTGAGCTGCTAAAGAAGTAATTAAAAAGCTTTCATTTTAGAGAAAAAACAATGAAAAACTTAACTATGAAGAAGCATTATACTTTTGTTCTGAGATTTATGTTTTTATTTTTTGTATAAAAACCTTCCAACTTAACCTTGGGTTCAGTAGAATTAAAGCTTAAATATTTATTCAAAAGATAGATTTTTTTTTTCTAACGGTACTGGCTTTTACACTTGGAGCCTTGCACTTGCTAGGGAAGTACTCTACTATTTGGGACATACCACTCAGCCCTTTTTTAAATTAACATATTTATTTTGTGTCAAAATGATATACAGAGGGGTTATAGTTCCATATGTAAGAAAGTGAGTCATTTCTTATCAAACTTGTTACCTCTTCCCTCATTTTTCTCCCAACTCCCTCTCTCTCTGATTCATCCCCTCCTAGGTTGTACAGTTCATTTACAGCATATTGTTTTGTAAGTATTGCTGATGCATTGGTTAGCCTTTTACTCCTTGTCCCTCTATTTTGATGTTCCCCATCCTTTCTCGAGTTCTGATAAACATATATACAATACCCAGGGTACCAAAATTAGTTAGAGTGACATCCAGGGTAAAACCATGGGGAAGAAAGACGAGAAAAAGGCACAATCTCACATGGTTTGTTGAAAATAATAATGATAGACCACTTATTTCCATAACTTGGAGTTCATTTAGCTTAGCATCATCTTACGTGTCCATATGCACATAGCTATTGAGCTATTGTGAGCTTCTGCTAGGACTATCCTAGACATGGACTCATTATTACCAATGCAGGAAACCATGGAGTCTTTCTTTGGGTCTGCAAACTTCACTTAGTGTGAATTTTTTCCAAGTCTTTCCATTTCCTTACAAACGGGGCAGTGTCATTCTTTCTGATAAGAGCATAGAATTCCATTGTATGTATATACCACATTTTCTTGATCTATTCATCTACTGAGAGGCATCTGGGTTGGTTTCACATTTTACCAAGAGTAAATTGTGCTGCAATGAACATAGTAGTGCTGGTATCTTTAGTGTGTTCTTGCTTATAATCATTTGCCACCCAGCTCTTTTAGCTTTAGTTATTTTTTTTTTTAAATTGTAGTCTCAGTTTTCTTGCCTGGCAAGCCTACATAAGCTTTTCCTCTTCACATTTCATAGCAAAGATGATGGGTGCATGCCACATGTCCAGCTTTTATTGGTTAAAAAGGGAAGTCAAACTTTTTGCCATGGCTGGTTGCAAATATCCTCCTGATATCCGCCTACCTCATAGTCAGTATAACAGGCATGAGATGATGGAATATTATAAATAAAATTATGATTTCAATATTTTAGGAAGTTAAAATATTTACATTTGTTTGTCTCTTACTTGTTCAATTTCACCTGTAGGTAAGCCCGTAGAGAGTATTTTATAGCTTGACAATACATCTAAGACACAATTTTTATTATAAAGATTTAAAGATTCATATTTGTATCTTCAATAATAAGTTTTTAATGAGAAAATTTTTAATAAGAAAATGCTTTGTCAATGTCATGAAGAATAACTTCAAAATACAGTTTATTAATGTTTTTTTCAGCTATTTAAGGTAAGCTGATACCAGAGCGACTGAAAACAAAACTTCATACATTATAATGGAAATAAATGTAAAGAGCAATTTTGTATTTAATGAATACTTATATCTTTGCTTTGTAATCTTAGCTTAGTTATTAGTTTCAATCTACAGCGATTCCATGCACCACCTTTGCTTTGCTCTTTGCAGGGATCCTGAGAAACCCCATGTATTTGCTTGCAAGAAACAGAGGATTGTAACAAAATAATTTGGCAATTATCTCAGGCTGCTGATGCCTGGATTTCTTCTGATGCTTAGTGGTATCTACAAGGTCCCAGATTCTGCTCTTTAGCTCTAGCATGTGTGTGTTTGCCACATGTTCTGAGTGACCTAAAGATTACTCATAAGTCTGAGCATCTCATTCCCATACAGTATCATCCATGGAACAGGAGTAGTTAGTAGTGGAAACCGTTTCCCTTGCATTGCCTTCCAAGAGAAAAATGATTCTCATTCAATTATGTCTTCAAAAAGATAAGAAATGAGCAGAAGGAAAAAAAAATATTACTTTTCAACTTCTTTACAGGACCAGAGCAAATTTTCTTTGCAACTGTCTGAGTCAGGGCTGACCCGTCATCAACTGCGGGAGTCAAGTGCTGAGCTGATCCAGACTCCTCCCCTTGATCTGAACAAACTGCTTCCCAGACATCACCAACATACTGTTAGCCAGAGAAGAGAAAGCTTCTTGGTGGAGAAATCTAAGAGTGTCACAAGCAAGAGTGGCTACCAATCATGGGACTTGGTTTTCTCTGAATATATGACTGGCTCAGTGATGTTTTGTTTCCTTGTAAATCTGCTTTCAATTCCTATTTCTGCAGAATAAGACTTAAAAACAAACAGCACATATCTTGTGAAGTTGTTTTAGAAATGAAAGGACAGATTATATGAAAGTACTAGGTCTAATTCTGGAAAACAAAAATCACCCCGTAGATAACCTTTGTTAGCTATTACAGTATGCTAAAAATATTGTATTATTTGTTAACGTTGCCTACTAGGAAAACCAAATTTATTTTCTACTATGAGCAGCTTTTTGAATGGAGAAAATTATGAGAAAATACTGTGCTATAGAGAGGGGTGAAGTCTAATATGGAGGAGGTATAAAACTTGGTGTATTTTTTGTAACATTGAATATGTACCCAAATCACTTCTGAAAGATCTGTATTTTTCAGGTGAAACATTATTGTGTAATTTAAAATATAACCACACTTTGGATTTTTATCTTCTCTGGCATTTTAAGTATTTCTTTTTTCTTTATTAAATTCCCTTGAAGAACTTCTTTTTGAAAAGCTTTAGCTCTACATCTATATAGCACCACTTGATTTTGCTTAAGGAGAGAGACAAACAAAGAGGAGAGAATGAGATTCCATTTGTGAGGTTACTTAATTCACACAAAATTACATAAGTGTCACTCTAGACCTGATTCTAAAATTTCAATTTTTCACTCTTTCCCTCCATTGCATTAGTGAGTCTCCCCCACCCCTCATCCCCCAATTCTGCTTTTATATTGTGTGAAAAAACAAAGGACGTTAAATGTGGAAGTGTACTGCTTTGTCATAGGACATAAAAGGCTTTCTTTGTGTTCTAACTTTCATGGCAAAAAGGAACTGGAAATGTTTAGGGGAAGGGTTGATTTTTGCTTTTGTTACCCCTGACTACTAGAAAATCTGAGTCTGACACACCTCTCCAGCATTTCTAAGTCCATTAACCTGAATGTGGGATGAGTATATCTCTAACTGAGGGATCCGACATCCGATGCTTGGCTGTATTTAAGAAAACCAGGTCTCTTTGATTTTAATTCATGACCTATCCATTTAAGATATAAGATTCTTCCTTTGTCACTTGCTAGGTGATCAACCCCATAAGACTCAAGGTTAAGTTTAGGTCCTGCTGGACCATATTTTATTCCAACTATTTTATGAGACATGAAGATTCGTTGGAAACATCTTGTTTTAAGAATTGTAATTATAATACATACTCCAGCTTGGGAAATTTTCTAACTTTTAACAAAAATTCTTTTCATTTGTGACTCCTTCTTAGCATCTCTTCTGCTTCTCCTCAAGCTATCCTCCCCCAATCTTGAATGATATTATAGTAAGAAGGCCCAGTCCTGGGGGGACATGGGAAACCTTCCCAGAAGTGCCTATGTGCTTTGATAAGGAAGTGACTTCCAACTATGCTGAGTCTGGTGGAATGGCACCATGTCTGGTTTGATAAATCTCATCTGGATTTTCCAACTCTGATCCTGTTTCAACTTCCTCTGCTGCAACACAAATCTGTACTGAAATCCTAGAGGACTACAAAGGACAAACAGAACTTCTTTCATTGTTCTAAGGTCTATAGCCTTCCCACTAATATCTGACAGTTGGGAAAGATTTTCTTTTCTTTTCCTAACATCTATATGACTGCCATGGAGAACCCAATATTATATTAAGAAAACATACTGAATGATCAATAATGCTGAGTTAGAAGTCCCAAATTAAATATACTATCTGGGAGTGGAGGTGGAGGATTGTTGAGCATTTATATGCAGGCAAAATCCAGGTTGTGACACACATTATCAGTAAAGCTCCCTAGATAAATCAAGGCATTTTTCCTTGTAAATTCTTTATTAATTAAATAGCTTGAGTGTAAAAGTTTCAGGAATTCCCAGGACATTGGAGATTCCAAAATCTAGCTTTTTTGTTTTTAATTTCAGAATTTTAAGGGAAGAAATATTAAAAACCTGTTCTACTGAGAGATGTTTTGAAAGATTGTATATCTTTATAAGATTTACAAATTTTACTTTGAAATTCACTTTTAAAAACATTGGAAACCTTTATATTTCTTAATTCGAGGAAACTGGTAGAACCCTTGTTTGTTTGTTTTTGTTTTTATGTGTTCTTGTTTTGTTTCTTTTGTTGTTGTTGGAATCAGCAAAGGGCATTGATGGAATAAAACCTGGTGATGATCTTTCCTTTATTTTCCTTTCTAGAATAAATAAAATACTAACATCCCCTTGATATATTTACTTAGAGTTATTTCCCCCTATTCTGAACAACCTAAGGGGAAATATTTTTTAAAAAATCCCTCACCTCTGTATATTAAACTGCTATGTTTAAGTCTCTAAATCAGACAGCCTCTCTTTTCTTCCCCCCACCCCTCAACCCCTTCAGCACTGCAAGGGAACTCAGGTAGCTCTGTCAGTGGAGAGGGGATTTATTGTGCCTCAGTGCTTAGATCTCCCTCTGGAGATATCCAATTTTACCCTATCTCTTCTTTCGGAAAGAAAATAGATGAGCTGGCTAAACCGTTAGATCTTACTTCTGGGTTCTCCAAAGAATTACAAACCATGAATTGAAATCCTACCTGAAACAACATCAAAGACATGAATATCAATTTTGTATCCAGACTGATAGTCTATAAGAGTGTTTTATTACTTGTCACATGATTAGAAACAAGGAAATCTTGTCTTATATGTACACAAATTAAAAATTGGAAGCCTGTTAGGAAAATAGTCCTACAACATAAACATTTGTTTTAATATTTATGTTATGTTCAGAGTCTAATATTAAAATTTGTTTAAACAAATATTTAATCAAAAGTCAATACTGATTGTCTAGTATTTTTCTAATGGGGGTCAGGAAATTATCCATAAGCATTTTCCAGGAAAACAAAAGTTAAGTTGTCAATATATAGCCGTTCAAGTGCCTTCTGGGGACCTTACTTTCCACAGGCTAACTGGTATTTCAATGTCCTCACAGGAATCCCAAATTAAATACAGTATTTGGCAATAGGAATGGAGCAATGTTAAAGCATTTACATGTGTCAGCACTAAGACTAATATAGATATATTTGTATTTCAGTTTGAGAGTAAGAAAGAAATCCCTTGGAAATCAAACAATTTGCCTTAAGTATCAGTGCTTGAATTTAAATACATTTTGCCTGCCTCTATAGTTCATATTTCATTTAAAATGTATACTCATCCTAGAAATTTTGAGAAGTCACTGTCACATATGGCTTCAGTTATTACCTATACACTATCAACAACAATTAATAAGCAAACTTTAGTTTTTCCATCTTGTATTCTCAAAAGAAAGTTGTAAAAACAACGTGAGTTCAAATATTATGGAAGCTAGGCTAGCTGGTATATTCGTGTAATCCCAGCACTTGAAAGGCTACAGCAGGAGGCTGTAGGACCAAGGTCAGCATGTGCTATATGGCAAATGAAGTCCAGAGTGAAAGATATACAATGACTTTGTTTCAAAAAACCCCAATAAAATGTAAAAATTAAATTAAGTCACATTAAGTATAGAAGTTTACTCAATCAATGTACTAAATTATATTACTGTTAAGAAAGTATACTATAACTACGTGATTACTATAATTTTGTTTCTACAACATCATGATGTAGAAACTCACTTTAAAGGCTGGCTGGCTCAATTGGTTCAGTACCTGCTTAAGAAACAAAGGCCTTGGTTCATACCACAGTTAAACCAAAAAAAAGTAAATAATTTGAAGTTTTTTCATTTTCTCCTAATTTATTTATGATTTACATAAATTACATGTTTTTCTACACAAAACATTTATTTAAAAAACTAAACTGCAAACTAAGGCAATAATCTGATTTTTAAAAATTTTTAATGAGCAGCAACTATTTTGATGATTTTTATCTTATAATAGAAAATCATTCCAGGTAAATTTATACACTAAAATAGTATGTACCTGAATTCTGGTAGCTCATGCCTACAAACTTAGCTACTCAGGAGGATGGGAAATAAGGATTGAAGTTCAAAGCCAGTTAAAGCTGGAAAATCCATGAGACTCTCACCTAAAATTAAGCATACACACACACACACACAAACACACACGCTGGAAACAGAACTATGGCTCAAGTGGTAAAGTTCTAGTCTTTAACATAAAAATGATCAGAGATAGGGCCTAGTACCTGTGTTCGAGCTATAGCTATATACAAATTTAAATAAATAAATAAATAAATAGTGTACAGTCATCAATGTACACAATACCTTGACAAGTATTTCAATATTAATAGAAATGTTTTACTTTGTAAGGGACAAGGGTAATAATAAAGAATAGTCTAGGTTCCCTAAAAAAAAAAATCTTCCTCATTTTGTGGATTAGCAGATTAACAAATCAAATAACATAGAAAGTGTCTAGAATAAAGACAGACTAGAATCAGAGAGAAAATCAGTGAGCTGGAAAACCCATCAAATTAAGCATGAATAAATAAATAAAGCATGAAAGTACTAGGACTGTGAGATCACATAAATGACAAAGATAAAAGGTAACTTGGAAAAACAAAACTTAATGAAGACCTTTAGTAGAACCTAGTGATTTCACTGATTAGCAACACAAGAAGCCAGAAGAGGAAAAATTAAAAATAAATAAATAAAAATGCTTACACTCAGAATAGCTTATGGAAATATTTGTTAAACATCTACCCATCCAAAAAAGCCTACAGAGAAGAGTATGTTAGCAATTGAAAAACTAACTGAATTCAGTCCAAGTATTCTGGCAGCCTCCAAACATCAGAACTTTCAGACAATTTGGTTTCAGGAAGACAAAATGTAACAGGGAGAGTCAAGAAAATGTGTGCCACATGGAGATTAAAAGAGGAATCAAAGTGAAAAAGAACAAGCCCTTACCTGTTAAATGTTAGGAAACAACAACCCAGAGGAAAGGAGGAACTAATACATACTTTACATACACAGTCTTCACAGTTGATACTCTACCTTTTCAGAGACAGATTTTGTTACAGGAAAACAATCACCATTTGCCCAAATCCAACATATTAACATGTTAAATATAGACCAGAGGAGAACGAAGATTTACCAAGGAGAATTGGCATACATGGCTTTTTCTTATTATTAGAACAGGAAGTGACAAGAAAGCAGAGTCTCAGGAAAGTACAGAAAATACAGACACCAAATAGAGCAGTCAATGAAAATAATTTCTGAGGATGAAAAATGTTACATTACAGGAACTCAAAATAACTTCCTTATTTTGAAAAGAATCATCATGTAAGTAGATGGGAATACAAATTATTTTAAAAAGAAAGATCTGTTTTCTTAACATTTTAAAAGGTTTGTAGAGAATAGCAATTATCAAATAGTCCAGGATTCAAAGACAAGGATCCACGTGACTATTTTACAAAGGTAGCGTTCTTCTTGCCTTACATGCATGAAGCCCTGGGTTCAATTCCTTGGCACCACACATACAGAAGTCAGAGATGGTGCTGTGATTCAAGTGGTAGAGCATTAGCCTTGAGCAAAAAGAAGCCAGGGACAGTGCTCAGGCCCAAAGTCTAAGCCCCAGGATTGGCAAAAAAAAAAAAAAAAAAAAAAAAAAAGGAAGAAAAGAAAAGAAAAACAAAATTAATTGAAGGAAAATAGAGTTACAGAGCATTTGGTTGAATGGCAGAAATCAAACTCACAAAGCCAAATCTACATGTATTTACTCATTTATAGAATAAAAATTACATCTATAATATACACACAGACACATATGTAGTTATAATAAAATATTTTATATAGCTGATGTGAAACATAGAATATATAGATAACACATATACAGCATTTGATTATAACTATGATAACTATGGAGGTAGAGGGGAGAGGGGTAGAGAATGATAGAGGATAAATAATATTGTAATTTATTAGATTTGGGTATGAAAGTAGCATAAAATTCTCACCGAAATCTTCTGGAGAATAAAAAAAGAGAACACTAGCAAGGTCGTTTTGATTAAAATGTAACATATGGGCATGTAAAATTCCATGGTAAAGACTCTTGGTACAATTAATATAAATTAAAAAATGAATGACAGGAAAATAAAACAGGCTTAATTGGCGATAGGCATCAGCTGGAGGAAGAAGGGTGAATGAGGGTGAATATTTCAAAGTACTTCATATGCACTTATGAAAATTGAAGAGAAAAGTAAGAAATAATGAAGGAGGAATAAAGAAGTGTGAATGAGGTAAGGGTAGCAAGGAACATTGTATTCATGTACTGAAATGCCACAAGATCTCATGGTGACACAAAATATTTGAAAAAGTAAAATTGATATTCCCTGAAAAGACCATCAATTTTATATGGCATTAATTTTTTCCATCTTTTTAACCAAAAGTGATGGTCGTCCCAGAAGATATCTACATTTTGAAAAGACAGATGCATGTGCATATGTCGGCGTGTGTGTGTGCACGCATGCGCACGTACACACACACACACACACACCACAAGCACAAGTCTAGGCTTCTGTTTTCTGACAGACAGATTCATGGTAATGATATATTTTCTATGTATCTACTCAGTTAATTTTCACTAATGATTTCTTTTATTTCAGGATCATTGTTAAGTCTCACTTTTAAATCAAACTCCTTTGGGAAAGTTCTTATTCCAAACAGCAAAAAGCCCACATCATGTTTATGCTGAGCAATCAGGCTTAATCATAATCCAAATAATTTACACCCAAACACATCATCCAGCTCCCAATCAAACCTCAGCAAGTTCCAGTGTTGAAACTCTGGACTTTGGCGGATACTAAAAATCTGTGGCACACGTAATTTTCAATGATTGCAAAATGTGCACCTGTATGGTAACTACTATTGAAATAACTTACTAAGAAAACATGTGTGGATGACTTTCTCAATGATGAAACAGTAACAGTCACCTATTTAAAGGGAATACAATATGCCAAGACACATTTTATTGACATAATCACATATGTATCCTCATAAATCATAAATAATGAAATAAAAAACTCATACTGTTGAAAACTCATAAATTTAATATCAACTCTTATACTCCATGAAAAAATAACTATTTCCTAACATAATTTGCAGATAACATAAGAAAACTTTTTAAAGCTCATAGTTGTATATTTTGTGGTGAATGCTATCATTTTAACATAAAGAAATCATACCCTTTCTATTTTTATTAGAAGGGTTTTTATTTCAATATGTTCTGTCTAGTGTGTACCGTTTCCTTATTTCACTGTGTTGTCCTATACTCCTACTTAAAAGATTTTAAATTAAAAGAGCAGGTGTAACAAAATTTACCATTTAAGTTAAATTGCACTTGGTTAAAAAATAGTAAAAAATATAACTAAAGAATTTGCTGGAAAGTCAGGGAGTGTCAATTCTTAACACACACACACACAGAAACAAAAACCTGGATGTGGAACTGTGATTCAAGTGGTAAAGTACCAGCCTTTAGTAAAAAAGCTAAAGAACAGCAGTGAGAACCTGAGTTCAAGCCACAGTATTGGTACACGTATGCACAAAAAAGCACAAGGATGCACTGAGAGAGAGAGAGAGAGAGAGAGAGAGAGAGAGAGAGAGAGAGAGAGAGGAAGAGGAAGAAAATTTCATGTAAAGATTTCTAGTATCTTATAGGCATGTAGAATGCTTAGAAGGAATTTTCACATTTCTCCACTAAAATATTCCAAATTTTTGAATAGCATATACTGGACCTGCTTTGGCATATGTGTGATTGATCGCGTGTGTGTGTGTGTGTGTGTGTGTGTTTGTGTGTGTGATATGTGGCTATATGTATTTATATATGTATGTATGTATAATTGCCTACAAGGTGGCTGGATAAAATGGTAATATCTATTTACATTAATATCTATTTGACCTATACAGGGTGTTAGGCAAACATAAGCACAATTCCAGTAGCATTTTTTAATCTTATAAAAATTCATGAATATCATTATCCCATGCTTTCACTCATTTATAACAACAACACAAAAAAGGAACCTGACTACCATCTGTGCATGATAGTCTAATTAGAGGATTAGAATCGCAGACGCTTTGCTGGCTCATATGTTCAAGCACATGCCTCTTTGACCACTACAGAAAGAAAAAAAAATAGAAATGAACAATGAAAAGGTAGTCGGAGGCATCTCTCTGGACTCAGCCTTGACAAGTAGTGTTAACTCTCCCCACAGAATTTAGCTGTCTTCCCTTCCTCTGGGAATTGGCCCTCCTCTGTTTGCATTGCACGCCTGCCCCAGCACAAGCTTAAGGATCAATTTGGCATCACATGAATCAGAGACAAATAAGTTCAAACAATATTGTTCAGAACACTCATGTCGAAACCCTGCAACATGCTGGAGAGTTCCAATTTTTCTAAATTTGGTACCCATATTAGGATAATCAAAGAATAATCCTAAATAATTCCAAGAGAATGTCTAAGTGATGTACCTTCTATGCATGATCCTGTGTAATATGTAAAATGCAACTTATAATGCCTATGAAATCTTCATATTCATCTTATATCAATGAAATTACAGGCACTTCATTGATAGGATTGAGCTCATGGAAAAGTCAAGACATAATATTAATTAAAAAGAATGTTTCTTTTATCCCAAATCTCCTAAAATTATTCCACTACAATCACTGCAAATCATCCAGTAGGCAGTTTAATTTGGTGTAAATCCTGCCAGTTCTGCCTAATAGAATATTGAAGACTAAAAACTATTCAGCTTCGTGACATGTCAACAGTTAAATATGTCTACAAAAGAGCTGTAAAGCTTTATTGTATTTTGTAACCAGAAAAAAGTGTACATGTAGCCCATGTTGAAGTGGTGACACAGATCACAATGTATACATAAACTACTTTTTTAAGTGACAAAAAATAATACATAACCTAAAATTAAGGTAAATGAGGGAAGGGGGTGGATTGGGAAGAGTGGGTGAAGATGTTGAAATGAATGACATTGACCAACATGCACTGTGTTCATCAACTGCTTCAGAGTGAATGGACAACCTAAAAGGAAGAAATCTGTTTTGATTTATCCAATGAAGGCCACTTAAATGATACAACTACCAGACTCAAACATCATGGTACCTGGGGAAAAAAAGTTTCTATATTTTTCTATTTTCATTGCAACTATAGCACCCATAAGAGGAGTGACCAGTCTTTAGAAAGCAGCTATTTATGCCTTGGTTTCCTCAGACAGATCCATATCTAGCTGGAAGTAACTTCAGACATTTTTTCAGCCAAACCAGCTATATAACGAGGACTCTTCAAGTAAAATTAGGTCTACAGATTCTCCACATTATGATCCAAAGAGGAGGTGGGGGGGGGGGCAATCTTCATTTAAATATAGCTTATAAAGTCTGGAATTACATGCTATTCTTTCAGTGGTCAGACTCTGCTCGCTATTCACTAGTGCATTCTCTCTGGGTTGTGGAGGCCATTTCCTATGAATATTGGCGGCTGCAACAATTTCATATTGTCAACAGATGCTGGGATGCTGCTTATTCAGCTCAGGAGTGCTTGCCAGTAGAGACCCAGTGCTTCAGGCTGAAGCAAATTAATCCCAGCAGAGATGAGTTTTATTTGTTTCTCTAATAGTGGGAAGAAATATTGATGAGAGTATTCTGAGCTGTAGGGAGGACAAAAGCCTGCTGGAGATTTTACCAGTTCATTTCAACATCTCCAAGTTGGTGGGGATGGATGTCAGCAAGCTGCTTTTAGCTTCCCTTTTCTTCATAGGCTCTGGTTTTCTTTTCTTTTCTTTTTTAGGCTCTGCTTTTTATACCATACATACAGTTCTTTGTTCTCCTGTCTTTACTGTGAATAGGGTTTGTCTTATGTATGGAGACACTTATATCTTATAGTAAAGATACAGAGGAAATAATAGATACAGCCCTTAAAACTGCAAACACCAACAAATAAAAGCATTCTCTTTTAATGTCCAATCTTTAAAGCTGTGATTATTTTTTCTAGACATTCAGTATCTTACTTATTAGTTTTGACTAATCTCATCATAGTGTGCTAATATCCCAATTGGAACCTAAATTTTCCATCTTCTTCCTCGACTTCCAGTTGAGAATCTTTTCTTCCCAGAAAGAAAAATAAGGAGAATTGCCTAGTGACTAAACCATGACAATGTCTTGGGAGGGCAAACAGAATAAATGGTGAGAAATGAATGGAAAGACAAATACTTTCCAGTTGTTTAACAAGACATTCCTTTTTAAACTGGCTTAGGAATAAGAGTAGTTATTTAAATTTTAATAAGTAACCATTTTAATACATATTTAATGGACATCATTTTAACAGGTTAAATGTTAATAAACACACAAAGATTATGAAATTTAACTCCACTTTTTGTTGAATTAAACAGTAATAAGCAACACATAGATTTGAGGTAATGTTTGTCTTAAGTTTGATATTTAGGTACGTTTGAGTCTCATTTCCCATCTCTTTTAGAAATAAACAGTACATGAAAAGGTAGACTTTTAGACCTCTTCTTTTTAATCCTTGATTTCAGAGTTCCTAAATCTTAAATCCATGAATTTTGGAACACTGTTTACTGTTCAAAATATTATAGAAACAGGGGTATTTGAAGAAACATATGTAACATTTGGCCAAATATGTGTAACAACAATAATTAATGAAGTCTAGTTATAAGAGCTATGTTTTGTACAATTCATAGATCTACAAAAATGAAAAAGTAGAGAAACTAACTACATAAAAAGGGTCAGAGTTAAGCTGACAAAGTAAACTCTTTTTTGTCTACAACCACAGAAGTTGGATCTGGTTTTCCCAGATCAAGTGAGCACCATGCACTCTCAAAACCCCATTGTATTCTGCCTGCCCTTCTGTGCCTGTTCTCAACCTCCAGCTCACACCCTTCCTTACTTCAAAACACAACAGGCTGCTTGAGCTGACATTTCGAGCATACGGCCATCATGCTGAAAGATCTGCCAAGTGTTTCTTCTCTAATGCATCTTTCTGTCACCTCAGGGAACACGCACATTCCCCCTCTTTCCACATTTCCCAATTTCTGCCCTTCATCTGTCAATTTAGCCAGTTTCAATTCCTGTCCTTCCAATTTCCTCGTTTCTTTTGCCCTCAAGTATCCCTTGATCTCTCCTTAATATTCATGGATTTAATTCATCCACTTATTTTGGCCAAAGATCTGGAGAAATGCTTTCTTTCTTGATCTCTTTACCCTAGGCAGCAACACCTCCACTCCTCCCAACCTTTTCTCTCATCTGTTCGCCATGGTAGAACAGTGTCAGAAAGCATTATGTTAACTTCAATATATTGGTTTCTTGGACATTGGTGTTTATGGTTTTAATTTCTGACATTCTTTTAGCTCAAATAAATGCATACGTGTCACAGAGCAAATTTTAGAAGATCCATAAAATGTACTGATGTTTGTTCACTCCTTCGAGATGCTCTATGACAGCACCAGTCACTGTTCTGATGACACCTACTTGTCCTTGGGGATATTAAAAAGACTAATTACATCTTAGTCTACAATATTCTCAATGATTCACTGTTCTAGCATTAGTTTATGTGTGCTTATTCAAATGTCCAAATATTACTTAATTTTTTTCTTGATATGAAGTTTCTTTTTAGATTCATAAAAGCTTAGAGATGGGCAATATTTTTTTTTAATAAAAGGCTTGCAAGTCAGAAAATAAAATGGCTGACCCCATGTTTTGCAGAAAAGCTGGGAGACTACCCAACTGCACAACTGTGAAGCCATCATGCCTGATGCTCTATGGCCAGACTGGGCTTGAAAATGTGGTATTGAAAAGGAAAAATAAGATAAAAACTGAGACAACAGCTCATAAAGGATTTTTCTCTATATAAGCAGCATAGAGTGGCCACATTTTTTTTTAATGAACACATCAGTGTCAATCAAAGGAACAAGAATTTTATTATATGGCTGGTAGGAAGTCACTACAGGATTATAATTAAGGGAAATGACAGTAAGAGTTATCAATTCTAGAAATTAGTTCGACAGAGTGAACAATGCAGGAGAAGTTGGGTGTTTTGTGAGATGTCAAAGGAAGAAAGTAGGCAAAAAATAAACAAAGACAAAAATACAGTAGCCCAGAAAATAGATTAGGCCTTAGACCGTGATAGTGATAGTAGCAGAAGAAGAATTAGGTACTGTTTGTATGCTTGTGCATGTGTGTGTGTACATGTTAATTACTAGTTAAATTTCTACACCTAAGTCATATTATTGGACCCTCTACTTAAATCACATAATCTGATCAATTCTATTTGTTGTCACATGAGATGATCTTCACAAAGATCAAAAAGCCGTGATAAACTTTGAGCATACTCCAAAATTTTTCTCTTTATGAAAAAATTCTCACAAATTCTATTCACCCAGTTGGTATTTTCTCATCTGTGCTAATCAAAGTAATGAGATGATTAGGCTGATAAAGTAATAATAATGATGATGATGGACATGAATATATATGTACCAAGAAGTATCATGTACGTTTTTCATGTACTGACTACAGTTATCTGTGCCTCAACTTAATGAGAAGATACTATTGTTATCCCACCCAATAGAAGAGGAAAATGAGAGAAAGAGAGAGGGAGAGCAACTCATTCACATCAGTATCAGACAGCCTCAAGAGGTGAAGACCTTGTTTGAACCTTGTTACTCAAGTTATGAAGTACTTCAATTTTCATATAGAGCCCCAAATCACCTGATTGCAAAAAAGTTTATATTTTTGAGAAACAATTTTCAGTAGCTGGTACTCAAGGATTGTCCTATTTATGTGCTGGTTTTAAAATGTCAGTTTCTCAAAGGTACATCAAACACACAATCTGATAAGCTTTTCCAATGAGGATTCAAATACACAAGCTAAGGTATATGTATTTTTAGAATGAAAATATAATAAGGGGGGAAAACCCATGGTAAGAATTAGGCTCCAATTTTAGGACTCTTTAACTCAATTTCATGTACTTCCAATGTACTAAATTAGTCATCAAAATTACATGGTGGCAGAAATTATGTTCCTAGGTCAAAGAAGAAAGATGATTTTTTGTTTTGTTTTGTTTTGTTTTTTGCCAGTCCTGGGCCTTGGACTCAGGGCCTGAGCACTGTCCCTGGCTTCTTTTTTTTTTTTTTTGCTCAAGGCTAGCACTTTGCCACTTGAGCCGCAGTGCCACTTCTGGCCATTTTCTGTATATGTGGTGCTGGGAAATAGAACCAAGGGCTTCATGTATACGAGTCAAGCGCTCTTGTCACTAGGCCATATCCCCAGTCCAGAAAGATGATTTTTAAGAAGCATTTTTTTTTCTTAAATCACTCCTGCTATGGTTGCCTACATATATGAACCACAAAGTGATACTGTGAAAAATAGGAAACCATACGCAAAATGCCACCCATTACGTGATGCTACTTAAACAAGGTAAAAATCCATCATGAATGCTACTAATAGACTGGTATCAGAAACCAAAATGAACTATGGAAGAGAGACAAAATGGTGTTTAATGGGACTTCCAAGTGATTCTGGATTGTTGGTAATTTTCATTTATTCTACTAGGAAAATGTCTAATTTTTTTAGTAATTTGTTTAGGTATAAGCTTTTAATATCGCCAGTTTTCTATGTGCATATTTTAATGTGGGGGACTGGAAGGGAGAAAGGCAAGGGGCAAACCTGGACAGGTATGTGTGCACCAGGCTAGGAAGGCCTTGGGTGTGACTTGCACTCTTCTGATCCTGTATTTACATGAAGGAATAGAAATATCAGGCTCATCTGATTGCTGGAAATCTGAATAAAATTGGATTAAAATCTCTCTTCCAATTCCAGGAAGACTCAAATCATCTTTAAGTTTTTGAGATTAGCTGGCTAGTTGGTTGCTTTTTTTGTTTTGTTTGAAACAGTATCTTGTTAAATAAGAACTTATTAGCCTTTTGAAACTTGACATTACAGATATGTAACACCATTTTCAGCTTTTTTTTTTGGGGGGGGGCCGGTCCTGGAGCATGAACTCAGGGCCTGAGCACTGTCCCTGGCTTCCTTTTGATCAAGACTAGCACTTGGCTACTTCTGGCTTTTACTGTTTATGTGATGCTGAGGAATTGAACCTAGGGCTTCAGGCATGTGAGGCAAGCACTCCATCGCTAAGCCACATTCCCAGCCCCGGGTCCAGCATTCTTAAAAGGTTTTGCTGTGTTTTTTGTGGGCTTGGGGGAGCGTATGGTACTATTTAAGTCAAATTTAGGGTCTTGTATTCCCTAAGCAAATACTCTAGCACTTGAATCAAGTCCCCACAGCTTTTTTGCTTTAGATGAGGAGAAGGTGGAGGAAGAGGATGATGCTGAGTTTAGATAAAGCCTTGCTTTTTGTGTTATACAATTTGGGACCAGAGTAGTCTTGTCTATTTCTCATTTAGCCTGGATTACAATCCAGTACCCCCCACCATTGGTTTATTTGTTGAGACTAAATTGCATCTATACTGACCTTGAACTAGGATTCTCCCAATCTGTCTAAGTAAATGGGATTATGGGTTTGAGGCATCACATCCAAATCTCCTAAAATTTTAAGATAAATCTTAGAAGGCTGCTTCTGAAACCTGTTTCTGGTTTACATTGTGTCATAAAATGTGAGACACAGTTTCTTCCAGTTTTTCACAAAAAGGTCACGCTAATAAGAACTCCTTGTCAGAATGCATTTGTGACTTTAGTTCTTATTTAGAATTGAAAGAACTAAAGAAGACTGAATTGAAGAAATGAAGGTAACTTCAATTAAAGGGTTAGACCTCGAATTTTCTTTTTTTTTCAAATTTTTATTATCAAACTGATGTACAGAGAGGTTACAGTTTCATACTTTAGACATTGGATACATTTCTTGTACTGTTTGTTACCTTGTCCCTCATACCCCCTTTAATGCTGCCTCACACCCAGGAAGATTTGGGCCTGGAAAATGTTTCCTCTGACCAGTCCATTCTTTTCAAAAGGCAGTTGTGACCAATTAGTTTTCCACAAATTTTATTATTGAAAAGGTGTCCCTTTAGATATTTGATCAATAACCACACCCCAATGATTATAAAAAAAAACTAGGAAATGTTTTAATTCTGACAATTTATTACTGTATAGTCATTGGTTTACTAAATTAGAGTCCTTGTAGATGTGCTGTTAATATGTTTTTAATATCTGTCTCCTCTCAAAGTATATTGAAATGATGGTGCTTCCCACAACAAAGTTCCAACTACTCTCCTTTTATGGTAACACATGAAATAACTAGTGTTAATGTTCTTTTTTATTAGAATATAAAACAAATCTGACTTCAAATATTTGTTTTCTTTCTCAACACACAGCAATTTTAGAATGTCAGTTGAGTTAAATTTCAGTCACCATTTCAACCTTCAAATGAACATTGTCAGCAAACAAACATGATTACAGGAGTCCTTTCTCCACCTTGAAACAGTAGTTCTTTACATTTCGTAAAGCCCTCTGGGTTACTTTCTTGTCTTGACTTCAAAGAGATATATAAGCTTAGATCAATTTTGCAGTGGCATACTGCATGATGAGAAACGAGCCCTGGAACTGTTTCAGGTCATGGTGAACCAACCTCCAAAAATACTAAAAACTGTTCATGCCTTATAAAAATCCCCTTTAGTAGCCATAAAATAGGTAGCTATTACATTAAGATTGATTTAAGACCTATGAGTCATTTCAAAAAAATAGCTGTTCACCCCTTGATGTTTCTTCTGTGCCATTGTAGATGGAATGAGAATGTAAACAGTGGAGCCTGTAAGCAGCAGTACAGCACTAGCTTATCCTCTGCTAGACAAGAAGATGCCTTGTGGTGAAACAAAGACACACAAGGCATGGCTGGAGCCTACACTATGGAAAACCAGGAGCCCACCTCTAAGCAAAGTATCTCATTTTGATGAATGTTGCAATTTCAAAGTGTTAAACTATTAAGAAGCTTTTAGGAGTGATCATAAGTAAAAGCAATGTGAAAATGATACACTTTTAGATTTATTGGTCAAAGAGTGATGTTGCTTTTCCTTGGGTGACACTTCCATTTCTTTTCTAAAATATCCCTGCTTGCTTAGATTTCCTGAGTTTCAAAGAAAGAATTAAGGATGAGCCAAGATGGCACATTTAGTCGCTTATGCCAAAGACACATATTAGGGGAATGCTAGGGGATACCAACATTTTTTTTCTTTTTGAATTCAACTGCATTCTCAATTTTATGATACACAGAACCCTAAATTAAACTAATCCACAAACTTCTTTTTTTTTTTTTTAACAGACCCATGACTAGAAAATAAGCATGTCCTTAAGGCAACACACACACACACACACACACACACACACACACACACACACACGTGATTTTCATTAAGGCAGACACAGCCTTACAGTGATTGATGCACACATGATGTTTCTTTCGAGCTAGCCAGAAATGCTAGAAGTAAGCAAATTGGCGGGAGCACAGGCTGCCATGCATAGTGCCAATTGGGCAGCTTGACAATATGGGGTTTTCATTCCTGCTTGGGAACTATGTGTTCATAACAGCATGAGCTGCATTTGGATGGAAGGAACCGAGAAAATAACTCCAAGGAAAAAGTGAAGAAAATCAGTCAAAAAAAGAAAAGATGGAAGAACAAAAACACAAAGCTTCACAACAATAAAAGGAAAGCTTACAATATAGACTCTACGAGAAACTGGATAGGAAAAATTAAATAAGTAATAGACAACTAACTTTTTAAGTTAGATAATAAGGCACCAACCCGTTGTTCCTGTTCATTTGTATCTGCCTCCCTCACAGTATACTGTTCATTTTTTGTTTGGTTTTGTTTTTGTTGCCAGTCCTGGAGCTTGAACTCGGGGCCTGAGCACTGTCCCTGGCTTCTTTTTGCTCAAGGCCAGGACTCTACCACTTGAGCCACAGTGGCACTTCCGGCCGTGTTCTACATATGTAGTGCTGAGGAATCAAACCCAAGGCTTCATGTATACAAGGTGAACACTTTACCACCAAGCCATGTTCCTGGCCCCTACTGTTCATTTTTTTTACTCAGATATTTTCTCACTGAGTCCCCTCAGGACTATTTTAAAGTGAACTCTCTCTATCCCTGAGTCCACTCACAGCACTGCATTCCCTTTATTTTTCCTTAATAGAACTCATCACTCCCTAACACACCATTGATTTTACTTGTTTTCATAATATCCATCTCTTTTCACTAGAATAGCAGATATGTAAGGACAGGAATGTTTTCATTTCCCTCACAGCTGCATAGCAGGACCCAGAATTTACTGACCAAAACTAGGTGTTCAATAACTATCTCAATAAATGAAAGTTTCCATTATAGACTAAATTATTATATTGAAGCTCTAATAATCTTCAGTATGATGGTATTTGGAGATGAGACCACTGGGAAGTAATTAGGTTTATATGACATCATGAGGGTGGAGTCCCATAAGTCTACTGGAACTAAGTAACATGCCTTGTCCTCACAGCTATCCTGGCAACTTGCTGAGTCCTAGAAGCTTTTCACCCAGCTCACAATAGCTTAGAGTTAGGCCATTTTTTAAATTGCAGTTATCATGCTGTCCAGCACAGGAAAGCTTTGCTACTGAGAAAGCTCTCCCTATTACTTCCCTAGATGGTTTGCTTTGCTAGCCTCTTAGTATTTACCTATATGCTCTGCTTTTCTTGGACTGGATCTCCACCCTAAGTATGGGATTTTTGTCTTTAAAAGCATTGTGTAAGCTAAAATCAGGGCTGCAGGTCTTTGTGGTGGAAGTCCATCATCAGTGGCTGGCTTCCTAATAAAGACTCCCAATTCTACCTCTCACGATGTGGCTTCTCTGTTTCTCATGATGCAGTTCCCATATAAAACCATAATGACCTCTTATAAAAGATACATCTCTCTCTTCTTTCTCTCTCTTTCTCCTTCCTTCCTTCTTCCCTTCCTTCCTTCCTTCCTTCCTTCCTTCCTTCCTTCCTTCCTTCCTTCCTTCCTTCCTTCCTTCCTTCCTTCCTTCCTTCCTTCCTTTTCTTCTTCTCTTAATGTACCGAAAAAGAGCATTTTAAGACATAACCAGGGCCCTAATCTTGGGTTTCTAGGCTTCAGAATAATTAGAAATAAATGTTTTCTAAGTCACCCATTACAAAATAACTAGTTTTAGCAGTCCAAATTGACGAGGGTAAATTTCCATGGGTGAAAATTGTTGAATTTAGAAATAAGAACAAGACTTTTTTCTTGTCCATTGAGACATATCTTAACTTGTTCATTTTTATTTGTAAGTGTTAAAATACTTTATTATACTAATGATATTTAATATGCATTGTGTTGTGCCACCAAACAAGTAGTTTGATAATTCATAGAGTCCCTTTTTCATTCCTTCATTATGGAATGGTACATTTACACTGTAAAATAAAATCTTATAAGACAAGACTATTAGGAGAAATCAAGGCAGGGTTGGGTTGAGACAATTATAAAAGACTGAAAAAATTTTTTATTATAACGCTAATATCAGTAATTGCTGAGTAGCTCGGGTGACTAGAAATAACACAATTATAGATTATTATTAGATATTCTGCATTAAGGAAGAGAACAACTCTTTGAGAGCAGTGGGGAGTGACTTCAACAGATATAAGAGAAGATGAAAGCTTGAGAAGAAACTGTCTGGGAGATGTGTATAGTATAGCTTTCATAATAAAGGCACTGACAGGCTATGCAGACATCAATCACAGAACTCAAGAAGGAAGCCATAGCTTGACAAGTCTGAGAAATAAGAGAATGGGAGTTTCAACTGCCAAGAGCATCTAAAAGGGTGAAGAAGGAAAATATCACAAGTGACATTACCTATAAAAAAAGTTCAGTATTTCACAACTGTAATCTCACCAAGTTGAGGAACTGAGGCAGGCATGGTACACATTTGAAGCCATCCTGAGAAACATACAAGACTCTACCTACCCACCCTTCAAAAAAGAACAAAAAAGGGGAGGGATTCAAAATTTTGTTTGAAACTCTGCTTAAATATTTAATTTACAAACTGTACTTATCCAGTGAGAATTCCAAAATTACCAGTAAGATACATTAGTTGGGAAGCAAAAGACCTGAAACAAATGTGCCATGGTTCTGTTTAACAGTGGGGTAAGTCAATAGAGATAAATCTTATAACTAAAACCTATGTCTTAAAAATAATACATTCACTTTGGACTGAACATAAAATCCCAAAATATAGTACTGAAAATGAACACCAACCATAGTAAAGTTTACCATGATTTAAAAATAAATAAAGTAATTTTTATAAAGAAAAGCCAATACTCTTTAGAGAAAGGTAACTAAATGTACAGATGTATCTCTAATGTCTAATCTAAAAGCATGCAGTCTCTCCAATGTCTAATCTACTTACTTTCTTTGTTGTTGCTAGTCATGGGGCTGGCTTGAATTCAGGGCCTGTGTATTGTCCCTGAGCTTTTTTCTCTCAAGGCTAGCACTGTACTACTTTGAGCCACAGAGCCAAATCTGGTTTTCTAGTGGATAATTGGGGATCAGAGTCTCAGACTTTCTTTCCTGGCTGGCTTTGAACCACAATCCTCAGATCTCAGCCTGCTGAGTAGCTAGGATTCCAACCACTGCAAAGCTCAAATGCCTAAATGGAAATGCACATATGCAGCTAAAAATTTTAGACACAGGTTCAACTTTGGAATTAGCAGGCAAAAAATTTAAAACAGCTGTTGAAAATAACTCCAAAGTTACTTCAGAGAAAAGATGGTCAGCATAATGAATGAATAATGGGAATTCAATATGTAAGTAGCAAATAGTTTTAAAATACAAAGAAAGGGCTGGGGATATGGCCTAGTGGCAAGAGTGCCTGCCTCGGATACATGAGGCCCTGGGTTCGATTCCCCAGCACCACATATACAGAAAACGGCCAGAAGCGGCGCTGTGGCTCAAGTGGCAGAGTGCTAGCCTTGAGCGGGAAGAAGCCAGGGACAGTGCTCAGGCCCTGAGTCCAAGGCCCAGGACTGGCCAAATAAATAAATAAATAAATAAAAAGAAAATACAAAGAAAATTCTACAGTTGTGAGGCAAATTTGATATAAATTCAGTGCATGAGCGTTTAACAGCAGAAGAGAGTTAACAAAAAGAGTTGTTTAATATGGTCTCTAGAAATTAAGCAAATGAAAGAACAGAAAGAGAAACTGCAGTGAAATGAGCAGAATCTATGGGCAAGTGAAACAATACCAAATAACCTAAATATACATGCAAAAAGAATTGTAAAAGGAGAGGTGAATAGGACTAGGTCGAAAAATATTATATGAAATAATGGAAAATTTTAAAGTAGAAATAATGCTCCATGAAAAGTAATAAATTACACCATATTAGATTACAAAAACAATGACTACAGCTAAACAAACCACAGCTGAAGTTCTAAAGACAAAACCTGGTGAGAAACTAGAGGGAAAGGAAGATGTGAATTAGATTTAATGTCTACACAGAATCAAAGCAATATTTTGTGCTCCAATAGCAAAACATAAACAACACGGTGTTATAATGAACACAAACAGTAATGGAAATGGAAGAATCTAAAATCAGATTGCTGATAGCCAGCAAAGGCCATCTTGTTGAATGGTCGCAGAGAAAAGGTTGAAAGAATAAGATAGAAAGAGGAAGGAAAAACAGAGAAAAAAATACAGACACACCCCCTACTCTCTCTACTAATGGAATAATGAAACTAAGAGACTAGAAACAATAACCTCACTCATAAAAGTGAAGCACTCATAGCCTATTCCCCTCTCAAAGGCCCCATCTACCTCTTAATACTAGTAAAACATCAAATAAGTTTAAAAGGAGACAAATATTTAAATTGTATTTATGTCTAAAATAAGAAGATTGGTTACACCACAGATGGATGGGGAGCAGAATGCTTGCTTTGCTAGTGGGAGGATAACATGCTACAATCATTTGGAAAAGCATTTGCTTGTTTTTTTTCTTTTATAAAGTAACACACAGTTAAAATACAATCCTGCAATTCCACACCAAACTATTTATTCAAAAGAAATGAAAACATATGTCCATAAAAATACTTGCACAATAATGTTTTAGCAGCATATTCATAGTAAACTAAACTGGAAATGAGCCATGTATCCATTAATAGAAGAATGGATAAACAAATTGTGATGTACACATATAAGGGATTTCCATTTGGCAAGAAGGAAGAGAAAACTATGAATGTGCAAATGTATGGACAAATTTCACAAATATGCACAGTGAGATGCCACAACAGAGAATACACAGTAAGTGAATGTTATTTTATAGAGATTAAGAATAAGGGAAACAAATATGTTCTTAAGAGTTATCAGAAAAATGGCTCTTAAGGTAGTGGAAAGTGATTAGCAAAGGAAAGAGGACACTTTAGAATGATGGAAATATTTTATATTTCAATTGCACTTCCATTAGATGGACAAATATATGCCTCAACATTCCTTGAATTGGAGAGTCAACTTTTGCTGCCATTAAAGACACAATATCTCCTTTGTGGTTTGATATTCATTTGAAACTAAATTTGAAGAAACAAAACTTATGAACCCATAGTTATCAATTAAGTAATGTGAACTACCAAACAAATGATAGCAGGCTTGGTATTCCAAAATAAACAGATATAATAATGACCATTAAGGTAACTAAAGTGCTCATATAATATTTTGCAATTGTGGTCACAAATAATTCTCATTGGCTCTAGAGTAATTCTTTCAGTACATCTACAAGTAAATGAAAAAAAGTTCTTAAATACTCAGTTGTTTTCATTTAAAAGTCTGAGTTAACATTGTAAAAAGAAGTGCTTTCTTTTATCCAATAAATCAGGTATAGGAAATATTGTGTAATTAGTTGCATGGCAAAAGCAGCTGTCACTGCTTTTTGTTTTCATCACTTTTAAAAATTTAATTTCATTGTCAAGGTAACATACAGAGGGCATACAGTTAGGTATGTAAGGTAGTGAGCAATGCAAGCATTCTGCTCCAGGTCCATCTGTGGTGTAACCAGTCTTCTTATTTTAGAGATAAATATGATTTAAATATTTGTTCAAATATTTCTTGCCCAACTTGTCTCCTCCTCCCTCACTTTTCTCCCATCTTCGCTCCTCCCCAACACACAACCCCCAATTGTACAGTTAGTATAGAGCATGCTGTCTTGTAAGTATATCTGTTTTGTTGGTTCTCCTTTTATCCTTTTTCTCAGCATTTTGATGTTCCCTTCCCTTCCCTAACACAAGTATATTTAACTGTTGGAGTATCCTGTCTTCATTCTTATTAAAATGACATATATATGAGGCTGAACATAAAATGCTTCCAGGCAATTTTTAACTCTTTCTGGAGCCATTCTCTAAGTAGACAAACAAGCAAACAAACAAATAACTAAAGAATGGAGTTAGGTAGGAATGGTTTAAAAGTTAAATTTGGGTGTAAAAGCTAAAACTTGGGAAAAGAAAATCTCAACAAACATTACTTATTACACTTTGGCTTGGATAAAATGGCAAATTTGAATATAATTAAAACATAAGCAGTATCCAAAGCTTTCTGAAATTTAAAATTGAGAATGAAGAATTCCTTAGAGGTATCTCAGGATTCTTATCACATACACCAATATTTCATCTTGGAAATAAGGTTAGATTACACTTAAATTTAAAACAGAGCCACATACTGTGAAACCACCAATATTTCTGAGGCACAAAGATAAGAACAGAAGAAGAATTTACATTCCTTTAAAATATATAAACACTGAAATCCTACTAAATTTCATAATAGAACATTAAAGCCACCTCTGCACTTAACCAGTTGTGGCTTCAGTGCAGACTGACAAGAGTGACATATTGGATGATATACTAAGTATCAGAGTAGAAGAACAGTAGATGACTGGAATTGGGGAAGGTGCTATTAATTCAGCAAATAAGAGTATTCATGATTCAACCTGATACCAACTAAATGTGATATGCCTCAGTAGTAAGAAAGCACCAGATATGAGTGGAAAATCCTAGTGAGTGCTGGAGCTTAAGGCCTTGCGTTCTACAATAGTGCTACCATGTGAGATCAATGTAGTCAGGATTCTAAACTTCCTGTGTATAACTAGACATGATCCAAATCAAGACTCTTGCTAAAGTTTTCTTGTTAAAATACAAGTTTGGCTGAATCTCCCTAAGCTTTAGCTTCATCTCAATTTCTTTGCCTGCAAACTTACAAATTTGTTTTAGTTAAATTATTCAAGTGAGCCAGGTAGTGGTGTCTTATGCCTGTAATCCTAGATACTCAAGAGGTTGAGATCTGAGAATTGTGGTTCAAAGCCAGAGTGGGCATGAAAGTCCATGAGACTCTTATCTCCAATTAACCTCCAAAAAGCCAATAGTGGAGCTCTGGCTCAATTGGGAAAGCACCTGCCTTGAACACAAATGCTCAGAGATAGGAAACAGGACCTGACCTGAGTTCAAGCTCCAGGACTGGCGTGCACGTGCACACCAGAGAGAGAGAGAGACAGAGACAGAGACAGAGACAGAGAGACAGAGAGACATTGAGAGACACAGAGAGAGAGACAGAGACAGAGAGAGAGATTCATAAGTGAAAGGAAACGAATATATGGTTCTAATTATGAGGATAAGAGACTAATTAGGAATCTACACAAATATTTCACTCAGCCAGTATATCTCTCATCTGTACTGCAACATTAGTGTCTGTGACACTGTGATGTGCTATAAGTTTAAGAATGCTAAAAAAAAAGGGGGGGGTGTATTTGACAGTTTTTATCATAAGGAAATCATAAAATGACAATTATTTCAAGAGATAGATATCTTTCACCTGATTTCAACATTTTGTAACATATGTATACAGTACATATAAATATCCCATTCTATTATACATACAATTGTTATGTTTTTATGTACCAATTAAAAGAATGAAATTTAAAAAATATAACGGAACAGGGCTGGGGATATAGCCTAGTGGCAAGAGTGCCTGCCTCGGAGACACGAGGCCCTAGGTTCGATTCCCCAGCACCACATATACAGAAAACGGCCAGAAGCGGCGCTGTGGCTCAAGTGGCAGAGTGCTAGCCTTGAGCAGGAAGAAGCCAGGGACAGTGCTCAGGCCCTGAGTCCAACGCCCAGGACTGGCCAAAAAAAAAAAATATAACGGAACAACCACAAAAAAATTCAAAGCTATAAAAAATAAGCACAAATAGCAATGAATATGGTGATATTTCTTGTCACATTTATACTTATATTTCAGTTTATTTTGTAACTTAAAAGTGATTTACGTTTTCAAAAGTCGTAAATTCATTAGTGTTTCCATAATATGTGTCCATTCTTCTGACAGATTATGAAGATGTAGTAAGATATTAAAGGATACACTATATTTCTTAATCATCCTTATATTTATGTGTCATAAATATTCAGGACTTATAAATAAGAGACAAAATAGGAAAGGAATTTCCCAGTACATTTCCTCGGGGAGGGGGGTTACTGATGACACAGAAGGAAGGGAGAAGGAAGGAAGAACATAGTATGACTTTTTTTCTGCCTTAAAAACACCTTGCAAAACAACAACCAGTTGGATTAAAGAAAAAGAAGACAAAAAGTGCAACAGAAACAAACTATCACTTTAGTTTACCAAAATTCCCCAAAATAAGAATTCTTGCTACTGAGTCTATTCTGATTGTCACCTGTGGCCTGCAGGGACAGCTGAATACAAGAATGGAGTCATTCAAAAACCCTGATTCCATCCCTGTGTCAGGGTCACCTCAGGCAGCCTAAAGATTCTGTTAATCAATTAGCTGAGTTTCCTCCAAAGCTCAGCAAGAGAACACTGAATGTAGAGAGTCTGAAACAAAGCTGTCTATTTCAGTAGATGAGCCTTGCTTCTTCATGTGCACAATGGACATTGTTCCATTCCGGAGGAACCATATTAATCAGTGTTCAGAGCTCTGCTCCTCCAAATAAAGAGTTGGCTGTTCATCAGCTCTTTATTATGGAGCCCAACATGTTTTTGACAGGAAACAAGTTGGTCATTTGGAAGGTTCTACGGAAGGCCGAAGAAGTATGATTTGGATTGTGAATGGCTACAATGCAGGCACAAATGAGCCCCCAAAGTCACTCAGAAAAACTGCTGTTGATAATTATGATTGCAAATATCCATGTTGCCCCTGTAGACCTAATATAGCATTTTAACCACAAAAATTAGCAAAATGCTGAAAGGTTATTACAGAAAAGGGAAAATAAGAGAGATGAAAGGAAGGAGAGAGAAGAGAGGAAGAGAGGAGAGAGAAGGGGAAGGGAATAAAGAAAGAAGGGGAAGATTTTGGTACACTAGATATTGTATATATGCCTACCTGATCTAGGCAAGGGAAAGAAAAATGAGGGTGTAAGATATGACAAGAAATGTATTCACTGCCTTATTATGTAACTGTACCCCCTTTGCACAACACCTTGTCAATAAAATTTAATTTTAAAAAATAAATAAATAGGAAGAAGGAAAAAAAGAAGGAGAAGAAAGGGAAACAGTGAGGGGAAAGGGAACAGAAAGGAAGACTGGAAGAAGGGAAGAGGGTTTGGAGGGGAAAGGAAAACAAAAAAGAAAATTCAAGATTGGGGAGATGGAATCACTTTTTTAAAAGAAATCTTCACTGCTTATCAAAATTGTTTAAACTTCCAAATAGAATCTTTCCTTACACAATATGTGTTGATATGCTACAATTGGAAGAAAACTGTATGTAACCATTGTCTTGCTAAATGTCATAAACTATGGAATTTGATACAAAATAAAGAATATATTTAAAAATCACAAAGTAGTATGCATTAACCAGAAAAGTCAGCATGAAAGTTTAAAAAAAAAAGCATTATTTCCCTTGGGAGAAAAATAATTTGTGCTTTTTACAAAATGTGGCATTATCCTAACAAAAGTTGATGAAGAAAACCTCACTGGATCAGGAAACAGTGGTTGTGTTGTGGTGGCTGTTAAAGTTTTGAACATAATTTCTTTTGAACCAAAAGCCATTTACAGAAATAATGATTACATCTGGATACAACATTTGATGTGCTTCAAATGATGTATTTTGCAACTGGAATACATTTGACTGAATTGGAGTTGTTGGGGTGGGGGGGTTGTTGTTGTTTGTTTGTTAAGATAAGGATGCTACTTTCATTATGTATTTAGTAGCAATCCTCAAAATTTCTAAGATTGGAAGGATGAATGTTTAATTATTCTGGCTAAGTAAAAGCAGATTACTCATTGTTATTCTCATATCTTCAACTGCTCAAGACATTAGAACATCAGAGATTTAAGACAATAAGAAACAGCTGCTTTTAGCCACTTATATTCAGAGCTGTCAAGATACATAACACTCAAGTATTTCCTTCTCCCTATTAAAATAGAGTAACCACATAAAGTATGGTATTTGTACCAGAAACATTAACAGGATTGAAAAGAATATATCCAAAATTGTTTATATTTTCTTTTCTTTACCTAGTTTTCTCAGCTGTAAAATGCAAATGATAATACTAAATGATAGGGTTGTTTTGGTACATGCCCATTTATTTAAATTTTATAATATTGCTACTCTTGTTAGGGCTTTACTGAATGCTTATCTAAACATTCTTTTATTAAATTTTCTTTTGTTTTGTTTTGGTAGCACTGTGGTTTGAATTCACGACCTTACCTAGACTAGGTTAAAATTTTACCACTTGAGCCATGTCTCCAATTTTGCTGTGTTTCTGCATACTTTCAGATTGACTCATGTGCCTAGTTGACTTCACACCTTGATCCTTTGGATCTCAGCCTCCTGAATAGCAAGTATTAGATGGATAAGCCATTCTGACCTGGAGCTTGTCATTGTCTTACATTTGTTTATTTTGTGTTCACATTTGAGAAAACATGATGGTGGTTGGGGTAAAGAACTTTATAGTTCTTAGACTCTTAATCAGGTAAACTATTAATATTGAAAATGATCTGCCTACAAGAAAACATCCTAGTCAACAAGTGGGTAGAATAGCAAAGGGGAGAAAAAAACCGCTGTATAATTTAATCCTATCAGGATGTGCACATAAGCATCAAACACACATACACACATCAGGGGTTCTACTTGTCTTTATACATTATGGTAAGCGAACAATTTGGTGATGTGAAAGGAATAAGTCTCTCACCAACTCTTGTCTACATCCAGGTAGTTTAGCTTAGTCATTCCAAAACTTGGCTGAACAACAGAACTACCAGATAGCGTTTAAAACATTCGAAGTCCAGGCCCAATTAGTTCACAGACATTAGGGGAGGAAAATAAGCAACCAGTAATTTTATAAGTAAGATCTCCAAATGATTGCAAAGTACAAACAAATTTGGAAGCCATGAACATATCACACGCAATCTAGGCAGGCAGTATATTAAAACAAAACTTAGGACAACTTCTTAAGTATTTTTGTGTATCTCAAGTAGTTAGCATGAGTACCATCTGGTTGATGCATCAACTGACTTTATAGAAATTGAAAATGTCGGGAGCTGGGAATATGGCCTAGTGGTAAAGTGCTCGCCTCATATCCATGAAACCCTGGGTTCCATTCCTCAGCACCACATATATAGAAAAAAGCCAGAAGTGGCACTGTGGTTTAAGTGGCAGAGTGCTAGCCTTGAGCAAAAAGAAGCCAGGGACAGTGCGCAAGCCCTGAGTTCAACCCCAGGACTGGCAAAACAAAACAAAACAAAACAAAGAAAAGAAAAAATGAAACTGAAAATTAATGAGATTAAACTGAGAGAAAATGTGTACGTCGTACTCACATTATTTTGAGAACATCTTGAATTGCTAACAATATATTTTAAAGGGCTATCTTGCATGTTACTTTTATATTTATTACAGCAAACTATAATGTTTAATGTTTATGTATTTTGATAAAACTTTCAAAAGTCAATATTGATGTAATCTCTTTTCAACAAAATTTCTAAATCATAATTCCATATACTAAACAAAAAAGTCATAGTTAAAAATCTAAAAAGCATGTGACTGATAGGTGCTCAAATTTGGAAAGGACAAAAAAGTTAATATAACAACCAGGAATTGGATTTTTTTAAATTTAGATTTACTCAATGCTTCTTGATATAGACATTATTAATGCAAAGTAAAATTCATATGATGTATTATTTATAAGCAAACATAAGAATGATTTTGTAGTTCATTTCCAAATTTAAATACACCAAACACCCATCCACAAAGGGATATAAATGAAATCAAAACTTGAAATAAAATCAAAAGCTAAAATGTTATGATCTAGGTCTTGTCAAAGAGAGATGAGGAAGCCTATTGGGCCCCACAATGCAGTTTACCCCAAATCCAGGCATTACTGAAGAGTCAGAAAATTAGTATCTTTTTCTCAATTACAACTTGATTTGTTCCTCTGCTCTATGTCAAGACCAGAATCTAGATATTGATCAAATTCTGCAGTCATTAACTGGATTTATTTTAAACTAATAATTTTTCAATATTTATTACTGAATAAACATTCTTTTTTTAACAGTTTTGAAAACCTCAAGAAGTTAGAGGTTGAGGGACAATGTATGTAGATAAGCTCATTTTTTGAAAGAAGAAACCCTCCATCCAGTACTAACATGTACTACAATGCCTTTGTATACGTGATTGCCACTAAATGTCTTGAGTACTTGTCTTTCCAAGAGAAACTAACTAGAATAATTTGATGAGGGAATTTACAAAAGTGATGGCTATCAAATGGTAACATGAGTTAAAATAATGGTAAGTAGTTATTTCTATACAATTCAATATTCTATAGAGGAATGTCCCTTTATCACAAACTATAGAACGGGTCCCTTCAGGTTCAGTTTATGTATTCTTTTCTTTGCACTAGACAATACAAGAGAGCTAGGAAAACAGCAAATATTAGTTAAAAAAGATAAAAAATAACAACAGGAAAAAATGCCTCAAAACCAGCAAAAAGGCTGAATACAGCTTTGGGGTACAATATGTTTTTATGCCAGCAATGTTTTTTTTAAAACTAACTCAATAAATATCTTATCCAAGAGCTAACATAAGACATTGTACTTTCATTTAGATGGTAAAGATGTAAATGGCATATATTTGCAGATTTTTATTCAGCATCCATTTTCTTTTGAGGATGGCAGCAAAATAGTGATTTTTTTTCCCTAAAATTATATTATCTAAAAAATCATACACACAATAGGATAAGGCAATCTCTAGGAATTGTTCATTAGAAAAGGTTAGCAGTTGGCATTCAGACAATATGGTAAGTGCAGATAACTGGGAATTTTCATATGAATTAAAGTTGCTTTCAAACATCACCACATATGCTGCAAAACTTCTTGTTTATCAACATAGTCTGAGGCACTCCAGTGGTTTTCTAGAAACTGGACAGAAAAGCCTTTGGGACTATAAGTATTTGAGGTTATAACTTCTGAGCTAAGACATAAAGAAATAGAATCCATGCCTCAGTAAAAACACAGAAACCAGAGGACATAGTAATTCAGTTCAAATACATGAAACATATTAATGATTGGTTGTTAAATTAATATTTAATTTGGCTACACTAAAATTCTTCAATATTTCTTTATATAGCAGGCAATCATTGCTAAGTACTTAATTGTCAAAATCATATATTTCTTTTGTTAATCTTCCTAATGGACTGTTGTCACTGTTTTTGATTTGGGTACCCTGGGTATTGCATATAGATTTGTCTGGATTAGATAAAAGAAGGGGAACATCAAAATGGTGAGACAAAGGGTAAAATGAGAGACAATGCAACAACAATACTTACAAGACAATATGTTGTAAACTAACTGTGCAAATTGGGATGGGTAAGGCATCAGGAAGGAGGGAAGGAGGTAGAAAAATGAGGGAGGCAGTAACAAGTTGGACAAGGAATGTACTCACTACCTTATGTATGTAACTGTAACCCCTCTGTACATCACCTCGACAATAATTTTTAAAGCATATTTGTGTAAATTTATGGATCATAACAATAGTATGTTTTACTTCTCAGCATTATTGGGGAGGCCTAAGAATGTAGTTTTAAAGTGCTCAGATAAAAGAACATACATACTGCTCTACATAAAGATTTGAGCTGCACAAATCTTAAATGCTTCTATTAATTTATTTATTTGTGTTTTAAAATTTAGTCTGGTTATCTGTCTAAACTGGATCTAGATTTATCTGTGCTACACAATGTTTCATGATGGCAAACATTCTATTCCTTTCATTTCAATCTATAAATTTTCTTAACAATAATTCATATATATCACATATATGGGCAAATGCTTAACCATGAAGATGGTTAGTTTTGCTTCCTTAGTGTAGAAATGTTTAATTTATTTAATACTTTTAACACAAAAATATGTGTATATTGATGAATATCTTAACAAATTTTCAATACAAAATATAACCACCTACTCCTCCAAAATAAATGACATGCTATAGATTAAACAGAAATGTATGGTAATTGTATACGTAATTGTATAGACTAAAGTTGACAGAAAGAAGTTGTAGAATGGATAAGATAGTAAGTGGAATGTAGCTCCTTTATTCATTTCACCTCTCTCTTTCTCCTTATCCATCCATGCAGACATTAACAACCTCACTACAGAGCAAGGGAAATTGCTTGCTCATTTATCCTGAGAATCTTCTTCAGATGAGTGGCAATTTGCATCTGCATGAGCAATGCATGGCAATGTCTCATCTGGCCCAATGCAGTGTGCAATTTTACACACAATGTCATGCTGACCTGAAATAAGTAGGATATATTGCCTGCCTGAGAATGACAATGGGTAGGAGAAATATCACATTCATGTCTTCAAGCCCACAATTCCATTATGTCAGGACAATCAAGAACAGAGCAGATGTAACACCTGAAAATATACCAAAGTTAATTAACCAGTGAAACAATATCAAAGATTGTCATGTAGCCCACATAAATAGTAATATGAATTTCATTTAAATAAGAGATAGAGAAACTTTTATGTAAGTCCTCAACCTTTGCAGTAAAAAAGAAGATTTAATAGAGGATGGGAATATGTGATGAAGGAATTTTACTTTAAAAAATAGTAAATAGAAAAGAGAAGCAATGTTAACTATTAAAATTTACTACTAATTATACATAAGTTCTGGTATCCAGTAGGGAATTTTTTAAGAATACCATTTATTTTTAAATGCACGTTTATATTGTCAGAAACCTTTTAAAATTATTTTTGACTAAAATCAAGAGGGAAATTTGGCTACAATGGGAGTAATGTGTCACTCCCTAACAGGAGTGATTTAATCTGTGAAAAGTGAGGCCTGACAGGCATAAATTGGCTCCTGTCTTTTGATATTTAGAAGATGCATTAGCTCTCTTTTCTTGACATAATACAGTATTCCATAGGCAGATTAGACCTCTTCAAATGTCTACACTAATCACTTCTGTGATGGCCCATCTTTCCAACATAGTGGACAGTTTTTTCATGGTGTTATTTCTGTCAGTTTGTACTGATGGGAGGGGAGGGAGGAGCAGCTTGAGAAAATACATACACTTTCCCAGGAAACTACATTTCATTTCCTTTTAAATTTTTATTTTCTTGCCAGAAAATTAGATTTCATTTTTTATAGTTGAATCTAGGTTCTTCTCAAAGTTTAGAGTCATTGATAGGATTCTACAGCAACCCTTTTGCCAGAAATAAGGCAAGTAAGAGCATGAATTAATGTAAGAAAACATGTGCACTTGATGCATAGGCATTGTTCATTATTTTCACAGCTACTATAGGATGCTATAACACAATATGCTATAGATGCTATGACATTGGTATTTTGAATTTTATAAGATGATAAGGGAAACAAAACGCCTGCTTATATTTTAATACATGATGAACCACAGTCACATTTTCATTTGAAATCATATTGAAAACACAATATTCATTTCAAGACCCACTTTACTCCAAAGGATTATCTTATTTTATTACTTTCTCCATAGAGAATTAATTCCTTTATGGCTTGCAAATTTTAGTAGATAAAGAAAGTTAAAAAAGATTTTAAACTGACTTTCCATTTTCCTTTGTTAGTTCCAGTTCACAAAGAATAGTGTTAAAACTAGTCAAGAGCTAAGAAAGAGTTCACACTGTCTTAAAAGAAATGGACTCTTTACTTGACTTATGTAACTGTAACCCCTCTGTACATGACCTTTAAAATAGCAATGGTTTTTACTTCCAAAAATCTTTATTTTAAAAACTGCAAATTTAAATTGTGTCACAAAATTTTTTATTATGTACCCTAAGTGCACATATTCACAAACAAACTTTCTTTTGGAGGGAAAACACTGTATATTTATATATATGTATATGTGTGTATGTATATTGATGCTGTAAGCATTTCTAATTCCTAAAATTTCAAGCTTTTGAATCTCCCTCTTCCTTTGGAGAATTTTCTTTATTCATAAATCACCGACAAATTTCATTAGGGTCAAGTAGAATAAAAAATAATTTAAAAATGACTGTTCAGGGGCTGGGGATATGGCCTAGTGGCAAGAGCGCTTGCCTCGTATACTTGAAGCCCTGGGTTCGATTCCCCAGCACCACATATACAGAAAATGGCCAGAAGTGGCGCTGTGACTCAAGTGGCAGAGTGCTAGCCTTGAGCGGGAAGAAGCCAGGGACAGTGCTCAGGCCCTGAGTCCAAGGCCCAGGACTGGCAAAAAAAAAAAAAAAAAGACTGTTCATAAAGGATTTTGAGAACTACTCTGATAGGAACAGGCAGCCCAAATTTTAAGGAAACACAATAAATGCACTTTCTTTTAATGTATACACATGTGTAAGTAACAAATTATAAATCATATAATGGTTGCTACTTTTTATTACCATAATCCTCCAAGAGGTACATTCCTATGTATCCTCTTTTGCAACTTCAAATGCTCTCATACAAATATTATGGTTTTCCAGTTTAGCCAACTGAAAGTTCTAGCTCCTAAACAATTTAATACTTTCTCCATATTTAGTCTACTTTGCTTGTGGAAGTTTCATCCTTCAAGACACTCACACCCAACACCTGCCTTCCAGCTTAACTTCAAAGGGATATGTTACATAAAAGTATGCAAAGAGAGAAAACTCTGACACCACAATTGTTTGCATTTCCATTAAAATTACACACACATACACACACACATACTTTTTCAAAATTTAGAGGCTATTTTGCAGAAGTGCTTAATTATTTGAGATCACATAATAAAAAATTGAGTAGAAGAGAATAAGCCACACTCTCATAGTTCAGCATTAGGGTCTGCCATTTGTTAATAGTTAACTAATCATCCATATGTCCTTTCCTAACCTGAGAAATGGGAATAATTATTTTTTTCTAATCCAGAACATTATTGAACAAAAGTAGTGTGATTTTTTGTAAAACTTTTATAACACCATCTCAGAGTACTCAAAATATGTTAGACAATGTACTCACATCATGGGGACTATTATATATGTACAAAAGTGTGCACACGGGCTGGGAGTATGGCCTAGTGGCAAGAGTGCTTGCCTAGTATACATGAAGTGCTGGGTTCGATTCCTAAGCACCACATACATGGAAAAAGCCAGAAGGGGAGCTGTGGCTCAAGTGGTAGAGTGCTACTAGCCTTGAGCAAAAAGAAGCCAGGGACAGTGCTCAGGCCCTGAGTTCAAGCCCCAGAACTGGCAAAAAAAAAAGTGTGTACACATGCACACACACACACACACACACACACACACACACACACACACACACAAAAGCAAAGCTGTCTCCAATGTCTATTCAAAAGTAGTAATTAACTCTATCAGGATGGAGCTAGATAAATAAATTCACAAGGCCCCTCAGAGTTCTATATTCTTAATAAATGTTAGAACAAAATGAAAAAGCTGAATAATAATTTAAGAATACACAAGCCATATGAGCTCATATATTTTATATCAGCTGGTGTATACAGCCCCAAGATTGCACATACCTTGTCTTCTTCATATTCAAATTCTGCACAACATAACATAGGAATTGATAAAAATATTTCTTTTTGCATAAGTGTACTTATCCTTATTTGCTCAACAATATTTATCTCAAAATGAACCTGTATTACATCTGTATCTGAGTCTTACATATGCTATCAGTTAAACCCAATACCACTTTATTCAATGTCTAAATCATACACTATGATACAAAAAAGAGAATCTTATTTACTTGGCTATATTTAGATAAGCACAGCTAGAGAAATATATATTCATATGTACACAAACACATATACATACTCACATACACGTGTATACTTAAGCATTCACTATGGAAATGACACCATAACTAACACTTATATATTTTAACATTCACAGTAACTTTTTAAAAGAAATAGTACTCAATGTTTAATGCAGAAAGCAAATTTTAGTTCATCAGAATAAATTGACAGCATGCAATGGGGCAATAGTGCATGTGCTATTTGGACTTAAAGTCTTTCTGGCTTCTTTCAAAGCCAGTGGTTTATCCACTGTGATAACAGTTAAGGGCAGAGCTCTCAAGGTTGGCCAAGATGGGAGAACTATTTCATCATATACTTCAATGCAATTTTCATCAAGATCTAATAATATTAAAATGTGAATACTTAAGAAGATTTTTATTTCAGTTGTTTGTTTCATATATAAAATAGGCACATACACACAAATACACACATACACAGCTATAACTAAAGAGAATGTTCTTTTATCAGAACAGTAAGATCTTCCCTGACATATTAGGCTTTCTCTGACATTCATTATGAACAGCCCAGCTGTCCAACATGTCTCATGAAACAGCTCCTCATTCACACATATTCGTTTGCTTCAAACTCCTCTCCCATCATCTTTTAAAAGCGTATGTCACAGCTGCATTTCAACTAGCCTCAAGTAGTGCCTCATCTGTGAGCCATCTCAATGGACAACTAACATTTGAAGTGCACATAAAATAGGACCAACCGTGCCTTACTGTTAATTAAAACCATCCTGACAGCCTTTGCATTGGCCTTTAGGATGCAGGTTCTCTCCATGTTTGCCCACTTGAGTAAACACATCTGCACCTGTATGCTGGCTCAGGATGAATCAAATGTGGAAAGTGAAGTGATCCTTGAAAAAACAGGCTTGTCCTGTTGTTCCAAGATCTACAATTCTTCTGGATCAAATGTACATGTGCTCATATACATACATGCACATAAACATTCAGCCTACTGCTTGAAACAATGTTCTTCTTTCTTTTATGATAAAAAAGAGAAGAAAACTTTGGACATTCTGTTACCTTAAAGTAACTTTTCTTATTGGCTTGCTGTAAAGATCCTGTATGCTTTTAAATATTATGAGGATTCCATTGAAATTTTATTTATGTTAGTTATACCTACTAATATACAGGTGAGCTAGAAATTCAAATGGAGATAATATATTTACTCACTTTGAAGCACAAAAAAAGGGGGGCTGGGAATATGGCCTAGTGACAAAAGTGCTTGCCTCATATACATGAAGCCCTTGGTTTGATTCATTCCTCAGTAACACATATATAGAAAAGGCCAGAAGTGGCACTGTGGCTCAAGTGGCAGAGTGCTAGCCTTGAGCAAAAAGAAGCCAGGGACAGTGCTCAGGCCGAGTTTAGCCCCAGGACTGGCAAAAAGAAAAATAAATAAATAAACATACGTAAAGAAATAAAGTACAAAAAACATGATGTTATTAATACTTTATAAAAATAATTAGTATATATTGTGTAAGAAGAATGGCAATGTTTTACATTTTTACAGTTGTTTTTTTTTTTTTTGATTAATATGTATGAAGGACATTCAAACCCACAAAGTTCTCTGGAGGGGGAAAAAGGAATTTCAAATAAATAAGATATCTATTTGTCATACTAGGTTACCGATCAATGTGGAAATTTTTTAAAGGTAAGTTGTAAAGTGAAATCTGAAATCACACCACTGAACTTTTCATAATCAGTTACATTGGGTACCCATTGCTTTCTCTTCGACTTTCCTGGGATATTGTACCCAGAATAATGTTTTTCTAATGATTGGAAACTCCTGAAAGCACGTCTGGATCAAAACATCTTGAGAATCACTCATAAAAAACTATCTCTGAAGAGAATGTGAATGAATTAGCCTACTAATGACAAGGAAGCTGTTGACATTGTACAGTGAATCTTATAAAAGGTTTTAAGATTGGTCTAATTACATTAGCATTATGCAAAACAGAAAAGAAGCCAGTGGTGATGCAAACTGGATGACCAGGGCCATTTTTTTTCTTGGATGGAAGACTTATTGCCATTAATAAACAACACAGCTATACCTGGTAGTTTTGGTTACACTTTAGCAGGGATGACAGTTCACAAACACCTGAAAATTACTGTACTTCGGAGACTCAATAGACACAATTCATATTTACTGTCCAACTTTTATTCATTGTCTGGAGTATATTCCTAACAAGCTGACAGTTAAAAAATTGTGAACAACATAAAACAATATCAGGCCCCAGCAGTCTAGTTTATTGTTATAACACATACATTAGCGGAGAAGTAAAAGATGCACAGAAGACATTAAGAAAGAAAAGAATTGGTATTCGAATCATAATAATAATGATTTCTTAAAGGTTATCACTGTTAAGTTAAAAGGAATAGCAAAATTTCTAAGAACTTTGTCATTATATTGTAAAAGAACAAAGCCTGAATGCAACCAGAGAAGGTGCCACTCTGTGAAAATATAATGACAAAGAAAGATGAAGATGGTAACATGTAGAGAAACAGGTAAGTTTTATGTCACTACGTATTTCTTTAAAATCAATAAGGCTACTAATTTTATCTGGCTTGTGTCAACAAAAGAGCACTAACAGTGAATAAAGTTACAACAAATAAAAACTCAGCAAAATTGGCTTTTATTTCATTGCTTTTTCATTTTCTAAATCTTGTTCAACCACTGCCAAATTCAGATGAAGCTCTTACTGGATTTATCTGTATATATTGAGTTATAATCTAAATCTGATTTTCACAAACATAACATAACCTACTATTAAGAAAACAAGTTATTTCCTACTGTAGCTGATGCCCAAAGCATGCATTTCAAAACTAAGGAATTGCTAAGCATCAGTGTCTTTCAGAGTCTATGTGGCAAACACACAAAACACATGGTTTGTAAAACACAGGGTTTGTAAGTGATGACTCATTTGTACTGGGGATTACCCATAAGCCAGAGTACTATTCAAATTCTACATATTAAAAGTTGTTATGAGAATAAAAAATAATTCATATGGCACTAACCTTGGTTCTTTTTCTGTTACCATTTTCATTCTTTTACTTTTTTTAGGTGATGTACATAAGGAGTACAGTTAAATAAGTTATGTAAAGACTGTTTTTCTTTTTAGACAAAGTCACCCTTTCCCTTGCTTATTCCCAGTTTTTCCCTCCAGTTGAAGGTGTATAGTTTCAGACAGACAGAACCACATGTTGTATGATATCCTCTTTGGAAGACAGAACTTCTATACTATTAGTTAATTTAGCTCTAAACTTCTTGTACTCTAAACTGCTTCACGCCAAAAATAGCTAGTGGCAATGGTGGTTTGCACTCCACAGATGAGAAATATGCATAGCCTGAATTCTGACTTCAGAGCCTGCAAAAATCTTTCTTAAGACTTTCCTTCTCAGCCTTTCAGTGCAATCGCTACAAGAATGTGAAATATTTTCCATATTCTTAAAAAGTCAATTTGAGAATTACACTGAAAATGAGCTTTAGGAACAATTAAAAACCACTCAAAATAAAAACATCAAGCTGAAGCCAACCTCAGTTTTTCCTTTAATTATAAAAGTGATTTATCTCACAGGTACACAGGGTAAAATTTCTCAATGTGTGGTCTATCAAGCAGAGTTGTCAGTTATTCCTGGGAATGGTTGGAGATGTAAATTCTCAGGCCCCGTTCAAGAACAGAATACATGGGGGAAGATTCAGCAGTTCAGGTTTTAATAAACCATCCAGATGATCCTGAAACAGACTGAAGCTTGAGAACTCCTCCATAGACTCTATAGAAACAGAGCTTAGCAGGAACGGTGGCTCAAGCCTGTTACTACCTACTTGAGATGCTAAGATGGGAGAATTCTGTTTAGACCAGACTGGCAAAATATTTGAAAGCGTCTGTATCAATCAGTAGCTGAGAATGATGGTACATGCCTAGATGTGGGTAAAACTTGGCTGTGCCCATCTATCATTCCAGGAACAGTTAAAAGAGAGCAGAGTACAGAAAGAAAAAAAAGACAAGAAAAGAAGGACAGGAAGGAAGGAAGGAAGGAAGGAAGGAAGGAAGGAAGGAAGGAAGGAAGGAAGGAAGGAAGGAAGGAAGGAAGGAAGGAAGGAAAGGATGGGATAATTACATGCTGAGGAGAGGAGAGATCAAAGCAATATTTCTATTTGGCACGGCTCTAAATAATGCCAACTATACCAGCAATGTTTAAGTTAAAAAAAAAACATGACATGTAAACTAGAAAAGAAATTAAAAGTAATCACAAATGGTTAGACACGTTCTTTGAAATTGTTCAAATTCTAATCCTCTATTGAAAATAATTGTTGAAGTTAAACTGGACAGTTTTGAGATCTACTTTCTAGAAAATAATTGTCTTAAATTTCTCACCAAATTGATATATAAGAGCTCAAGCTAGAAAGTATTCTAAAATGAAATTAGAAAAATAAGGAAATGCCATTATATACTTGTTGAAAAGTAAGAGCAAGTTGTGCAACTTCCAAACCCCCAGCCTGAGCTGATTCATATTATGTGGCTCTACTTCTTAAAGGTAAGGCCTAGCATTACTGATTTTCTTTATGGTCTGTCTGGGTGTTGCAGTGAGGAAAACTGGAAAGAATGCCTCGTGTGCTGCTGGAAATTTTAGTTCTAATTCCACTAAAATGAGTAAGGGTGTCATGCACTAGTAGCCTTACATGCCTTGGGGAATTTTGAAGATTGACTAAATAAACTGATATGGTCATGTATTGAAGGCTCTGTCCATTATTTTTTTTCACTTTCAAAAAGGATATGAAGGGGCTGGGAATATGGCCTAGTGATAAAGTGCTCGCCTCATATACATGGATCTCTGGGTTCGATTCCCCAGCACCACGTATATAGAACAAGCTGGATCTGGTGCTCTGGCTCAAGTACTAGAGTGCTAGCCTTGAGCAAAAAGAAGCCAGGAACAGTGCTCAGGCACTGAGTTCAAGCCCCCGGACTGGCAAGAAAACCCAAAACCAAGACTCCAAAGAGGATCTGAAATGGACTGTAAACTACTGTAAAAGTAGTTTTTGGTTAGATGTAGAATCCAACACATTTCATTTATTCATGGTACTCTATAATAATATACAACAAGCAAGAAATGTTAATATTTTTTCCCATCAGACACTAAAATATTATGATACTCTGATTCTATTATTGTCTGGAGAGTCTGTGTTTAGAATAAGAAATGTGACGTCAAAGTTAGAAAATTAAAAAGCACGTAAAATATTTTGATGATATGAATTAATTTTCTCTAATATGATCATAATTTGGGAAAATAAAGGTCAGTCAAAGAGCGGGCCTTTATCAAATCCAAACCCCTCAAATTAAAAAAAAATTTTGTAGAAGAATCTAAAGGAAATGTTTATTTTAAAGCTATGAAAGAGTTAAAAATCAAAGCTAAAATATATGTGTATTTTTCCCATTTATGCCTATGATATGAGAGGCTTTTTGTGCTGAACAACAGTACATTGGTTTTAAACACCAATGTATGCTTTAAGTTCTACTAATAAGCAACAACATATCAACATATCAGCTGCGAGGTGAGACTGCATTGAGAAAGATGGCTTTGGTTTATGGAAAATACCAGCTGTCTCTGCACTGGGAGGAGGGATTACCACCTGTGCTGTTACTTATCCGCCATACTCAATACAAGGCACGATGGCCATTTTACCCAGGATAACTGTACCCATATGTTCTTTAATTCTGGGATGCATACTGCCTCCTATTAAATATTCACAATGGGTTACTGTCAACAGGAGATGAACACTGAATACTGGCTGTTTAAGCAGAGTCAAAGCATCTGTGTTATGAAACCTACTTCCTTGTTCTCAAAACCTTTCCCATGTTATGTTTGTGATGATACCTGTTTTATCTAAATAATGAAGCAACCAAGTGCAAATAGAAAGCGATATTTGTTGTTTATTTCTTAAGGCATAGAAGTTTCAACTTCAATCCCACAGTAAGTTAAAATTTAATTTGCATTTAAATATTTTAAATTCAAAAATGACCATATACATAATTTGCTATTTAAAAATGAAAATACAGGAAACATTAGACATTCAAAGCATAAGAATGTTAGCTGTAATTTAAGGAAAGTATAACTTCTTATAAGTTGCAGAAATTATTTATATAGTTTATTGACCCCTTAGTTCAACATTCACTTTCCCCTTCCATTATCACTAAAAGAAAAACTACTGAGTACATAAAAAATTACATTACTGAATGTATTCCACAGAACATTGTATATGAGAGGACGCAAGGATTTTAAAATATAATAGTTGTGAAAGTTTGCTGTTTGAAAATAAAATTCACACTTAAAATTATATATTTTACAAAATTTTAACTAATAATTATGATTAAATAAGCATTGAATTGTATAATGAAACAAAGGAAAAATAACATATCAGTATCATAATCATTTATGTATATGGCTAAAACTAGAATATACATATATATGAATGTATGTATATATGTACATATATGTACATGTGTGTATGTACATATGTAATCTAATATATATGTATATGTAACCCAATATGTAACCAGTAGTATGCAAAATATATATGGTTAGTTATTGGATTTTAGTTGAGTGAATGTTGGGCCAATCCAGCTACATTAAGTAAAAATAAAAGCCAGTTCTTTGGCTATAGCTCTGTGGTACTAGGTTGGCCTAGCAGGCTGTAGGTCCTGTATTCAACTCCCATCATGGCAAAAAAAAAAAAAAAAAAAAAAATCAAACCCGAATTTGGCTCTACTATGTTTAAATATAATATACTGTGCCTACTTGAACAAATATCAGGAGCAGCAACCATTTAACCTAATTTTTTATATTTGATGTTGCAAGTTAGTTTGAGTGAAACCAAAATATTAGTAACATAAAGCAACAAAAGTAATTTCTAGAAACCATAAAATGTGTACTTCTTACTACAAAATACCACCTCAGACTAGATAGCTAATTTAATAAAATAATTTCACATATAATCTATTCACTGTATAGTCATCAATTTTTGGAGAAAAACACACTATATTTGGGGTTATATTTTCTATTTTATCTGAAATTATGAGGTTACAATTTATAGTAGTCTACTACTTTCTTTCCAACTTATGAAGTATTAGAATTCCTTGATTAAACTTTGAAATAAAAAAAAAAAACAAAAAGAAGCAAGCAGAGATTAAAGAAACACTATACAAAAGCTTTCTTGATTTACAAAACTTTTCTTCAAGAAAAGCAGAAAGCCATTGTAATGGTTAAAGATAGAGCCTTTCATGTGCTTTCTGGGCAAGTCTTGCCAAGGGAAGGTCAGATTACCTTGGGGCAAAGACCTAGGAAACTTAACTGCCCTAAGGCCTTGGTTTTTTGCTAAGAACAATTCTTCCATTGAGCACCAAGACAGGAGGTATGAGCACAAGGGTATGATTTTCATCCTATGTAAGAGCAAGCAGTACCAATTGCAACCAGAAAAATAACAAACAGCAAGAAAGTGGAGTCACCATCATGCTCAAAGTTGTTTTAATATGTGGTCCCTTTTTATCTTCATTTCAGTTTATATTACTAACTAATTCAAACTATATTTTCATACTATACTTTTTAAATTTTTTCAAAAGTCTCAAAGGATAAAAATTATGATTAAGCAAAACAGTAACTCTTCTTAATATGCACATCCTATGTATGGTGATTCAATTTGGGTTCTATTCGCACCAGCCTGACCACTTTTCTGAATCATCCAAATTGCAAGAAATGGAGATCTTGCTTGATTTCTCATCATCAGCCTTGAAAACAATAGCTACCATGGCCACATGGAATTTAAACTATTTTCGAAGTGGCACTGTTGCTCAAGTGGTAGAGCAGAAAGCCTTGAGCGAAAGCAGCTCAGCGACAGTACCCAGGCCTGGAATTCAAGCCTGATGGCCAGGATGTATGTATAAATAAATAAATAAATAAATAAATAAATAAATAAATAAATAAATAAATAGATGGTTCTATGCATTTTACCTATTTCAACTTAATGAAAACTTTTTGTTAATAAAAATAAGTACATGAGTGCATACAGTCCATAAAGGACTCAAACATTCCCAATATTACCACAGAAATGCACTTAGTAGATTCTCTGAGCAAAGGAATTCAGATTTCTTTTAAGTCAGATAATGAAAGGGCAGACTAAAATACCAGGACTTCACATCAATAGACTATATTGACCTGGAATGAGCAACTTAACATTATTTTTCAGTTAAAAAATAACATATTGACTCAACAAAAGAAAGCTGAGCATTAGTTATGTATACATGTTCCTAAGAGAAAGCAGAACATGACACAAAAGTAATTTATCTATTCAAGAAAGGGGGACACTATGTACTCACCATGTAAGCAAACGTAAGCTTACATTTTCTCATGGAAGACAGTCATGTTAGTATTTATTCTTGGGAGATTACCTGTCTCCTACTTGATCCCAGGGTTGATCTCTTCTGGACTCAATCTTCCCAGGCAAATTATTTTGGATTTTCTTTTTTTGGGGGGAGGCTTGTTTGGCTATATTGGTATGTGGTTACTGGGGCTCTAACTTAGGGCCGAGCACTATCACTTAGCTTCTTTTGTTCAAGGTGGGTGTTCTTACATTTGAGCCAAAACTCTACTTCCCACTTTCGGTGGCTAATTGGGAATGAGTTTCCAACAGTGCTGCCTTGCTGGCTTGCTGGCTTTGAACTAGGATCCTAAGATCTCAGCCTCTAGAGTGGCTGGGATAACAGGAATAAGCCACCAGTGCCCACCATTCTTTAAATGGGCCACATCAGTCTTCCCCCAAAGCCACTCTGTCTCAATTTCACAGAACACATTTCAAAATGCCAAATGACATGGGTTAAAATTATAGGCTTCAGAAAAGGACAATAAAATCGGAAAATATTAAAAATCAATTATTAATTTATCTTTTAGCTTATATTAAATATTTCTGGGAGAGTTTCTTTTGAAGGTACTAATCCTTTCATAAGTTTATTTGCCAATAATACACAGATATCAAAGATATAACTTAGTCCAAAATGTGAAATATGCAGCTCTCTAGCCAATGAACTGTAGTAAAACAAAGATATACAAGTTTAAAGAAAGTATTCTATGGAAGACACTGTTAACATTGTAGGATGGCTATCTACTTCTGAGTATGGATTGAGAAAGCAAACAGTAACGTAGATACAAAATTGCATGTTGTTAAAAATGGCTATTATGTTAACAGTTATTTTTCCAGTGGAAAGAAAATGTATCATAATTATGTGCACCAGAAATTGTTTCATGAATAAAATAAACTTGTCCCTAAATTTTACATTTCTAATTAAAAATCTTCCAAAGGAGTCTTATTAAGGAAAAATAACATAGAGAACAGGGCTGGTAGCAAATTTATATAAACTGTCCAAGCTCTGATTTATTCCTGCACAACTGAAGATACTTCATTGAAATGCTGTCAAGATTAAGTCAACTGGGGCTGGGGATATGGCCTAGTGGCAAGAGAGCTTGCCTCGTATACATGAGGCCCTGGGTTCGATTCCCCAGCACCACATATACAGAAAAATGGCTGGAAGTGACGCTGTGGCTCATGTGGCAGAGTGCTAGCCTTGAGCAAAAAAGGAAGCCAGGGACAGTGCTCAGGCCCTGAGTCCAAGCCCCAGGACTGGCCAAAAAAAAAAAAAAAAAAAAAAAAAAAGATTAAGTCAGCTAATATATAAGAAACAGTGCCTGACATATACTAAACACTTAGAAAGTAGTTTGTTAATATACTTGGCATGATCTTTCACCTCAATTTTTTCCACATCTTTAGAAAACGTAGACCATACTCAATAACATGGTTTTAGTAAGGAAACATTTACAATGCTAAGCCAAATATAAAATCAATTTAAATTAATTATGCTAGCTAGAATATTTAAAACTGAGTATTATTCTTCCCTTGAGTCCATTCAGAATTTCAGTGGTGATTTTCCATATATATGTATAAACACAATTTCTAGAACATAAGTATTCATGCTGTGGTGCTTAAAAATATTTCCAAACATTCAAGAATGTACTTAAGCAGTTTGATTAGCCCCTAATGTCAGATAAATGAACAGCTTTTGTAAACACAGAGCAAAATCCAGGTCATTTTGAAATGAGAGAGTCCCTTCTGTCCAATAAATGTCCCAAGTGCAATGTCTCTGAAATCGTATGGTTTTCTTCACAAAATAAGCCTACACTAAGCATTTTTTAAACCTTTTAAGTAACAGGATACAAATAGATATGTTTGCATAAAAAGAATATGTATTGGGACACTGGTAAAAAAAAAAAAAACACTTCTAACAGAACAAAATTTGGTGTGCAGTTAAATTTAGTGAAGTAACTGTTACACACGAGGAAAAATGATGCACAAGAAAGTACAGTAAAGTACCCTAGCCATCTAAGAAATCAAATAAAGACATCCTTATAAGATTAAAGACATAACACCATTTAGAATGCATTCCACAAGACAATTTAAGTTAAAGTTAAAGTTGCTCTTCAAAAACTGAAGACCAAAAACACAAGTATTTTGGAGAAATGGGTTTCCCCACCTCTATATCATCAAAAATGTCTTAGAAAATCATGGAGGATGGATTTTTCCATCACAGGCTTGACTCAGGTTCTTTTTAACACAGAACAACCTTTGAGTGGGTACTATGTTGTTGTTATTCTAAAAGAGAGTCCCTACCTTCTCAGTAAGTCAAAAGGCCTATGATGTGTGTGTGTCTGTGTGTGTGTGTGTGTGTGTATAAGCAGAAATGACAGTTACACTTCAAAGAAATAACCTCTATCTAAAATTCATCAATACAGACTTCCTAAAAAGTCAGCTGAATTAGGGCTCTTTTGTCTCTTTGCCTCGGATTATATCAGGAAGCCTCAGCTTACATCATGAACTGACTACCTGATTACCTCTGAGAGACATGAACAAAGTTATTGAAACCATCCTCTTAAAGGGGGACTGGAACTATTTTCTGTAAAATCAATTATAACACTTTCAAATTGTTGGCAATGGGAATTTAAAACAGTTACACATTATATTATGTATCTACTAGTGTCTCAGGCATATGCCTAAATTCCTTTGTGAGAGAAAAAATTTAATAATTAAAGTTAGTCAACTCGGTGATCTCTTGTTGGGCACTGGCTTGCAGCTTTGAAGAGGCAGACTTAGCCAGACCGCCTCTACTCCAGCCCTGGGGCTGCGCGGCTGCTAGCCCTGCAGCCCTGCCTGCCTTTACCAGGTCCAGAACTGGAAAGGTGGTGAAGGCAGCTCTAACCAGCCCCGCCTCCCGTCTTAGACCACGTGTGCACCAAGATGGTGGCGACCAACCAACCTAGGGGCAGTCCTGTGGGCCATGACGTCCGCCCTTAGGGGAAGTACCATGACGACACTCTTGATGGACAGCCTAACCAGCCTATCACAGTGCCTAGCTAGCCTCTCCAAATCCCTCCCCTTCCTGCCGCCATTATTGCTTTAAAAACGCAACCACAGAATGAAGACCTTAGATGTTGCTTTGACTTCTCCCCAGAATCGCCTGCGTGTCCTGTGTCCTGCCTTAAACGTAAGGTGATTATTGGGGCGGCAGTTTCGCAGCTCTACCTCATCTCGACTCTACCCCCCTGGGATATGCTCCCTGCTCCTCCTGCCAGCAGGAGAAGCGCCCGGAGCCGAGTGTCCCCTTCATAATTGGCGCCTGAACAGGGTTGAGCGAACTCGCAGCTAATGAAACTGGGGCTTAGAAGCCTTACCTGCAAGCTGAGTAATCCGAGCTGAGTAATCCTTCCCAGAGGTAAAAGTACCCCCATTGAAATATGAGGCAGACCCAAAGTCAGCAGAGCAAGCCACCTTTCAAGGTTTTGAGGCTCACACTCCAAAATACCGATTTGGGCATTTCAGACTCCCAAGCCAAAGGTCTCCCTGGGAGACCTTAAAATATACTGCACCCTGGGTGGAGACTGCTGGCCTTTTCAGCCTGGCTGCTTGGGGGAGGGACAGCCTTCCTACTGCCCAGGAGGAGAGGGGCTCAATGCCCGGCTCTGATGGACTGGCAGAGGAGTCCGGGCCAGGTCCCCCAGGGTCCCGACTTGAAAGCTGCAGTCCTGAGACAAGCAGTGCACGAGCAAGCCGCAGAGCGGAAAGAGGCAGGTGCCACCGCCGCCGCCGCCGCCGCCACTCCTGGCCTCGCTCGGAACACCACCACTGCAGCAGCCATGGCGCTCACTACTGAGTGCGGACGCCCCAACAGATTTTGAAATGAGATGCGTCTCAGCCTCGTGGCTGTCCTGGGAGGCCAAGGACTTTAGAGAACTTAGAAAGGAGGTCCTTGGGGGGGGGACCAAATACTCCCTGTGCCAAGACCCTCCTCCGTGGCCTGGCTCATCGATTTTCCACCACCCAGAAGTGGAGGAGCTTAGCCCAGACCCTGCTTTCTAGCACAATGTACATAAACTGGTGTTCCTCTTTTAGACATGGGTGCTATGCTCAGGCTGAGAGAAATCAAGCTGCCGACCCCCCCAATTCCCGTAACCTTTGACATGTTATTTGGATCCACTGATCTGCATGCTACAGACCTCCAGCAGGCAGCTTTTCCTGCCCCCTACCGGAAGCAGGTGTGGGCCATGGGATTCGCAGCATGAAAAGCCTAGGGAGGGGGCCCTCGAAGACCCCAATAATAGGAATTACTCAAAAGGCTACAGAGGGCCTTGCTGCCTTTTTTGACCGGGTGGAGAGAGGTCTCCTGGAGAAGGCTCCTGGGTCCCAGCTAAACCAGCTTGTCAGGGCCCTGGTATGGGACAGAATGACACCAGACTGCAGACTAGCTTGTGCGGGAATAAAGGAGAAATCTATGGAAAGCTGGGTATTTGCTTGCCGGGATGTCAGCACTCAGGTCCACCGGAAACAGTCCTTGACTGCTTCGCTTACTGAGGCATCCGCCCCTGCCCTCACCAGCAAGGCAGACAAGGGGCCCTGTTGAGGGTATAGCGAGGCAAACAGGGGGCTCTGTCATGGGCGTAGTGAGGCAAACAGGGGTCTCTGTCATGGGTGTGGCGGCCAGGGCCACTTTAAGAGGGAGTGTCCTTCAGGCCCCGTAAAATCTGGTGCCTCTAAAGGACAACCCTCAGGCCAGGCTAAGGTGCTGCCTAAAACACCTTGCCCCCGGTTCAAGAAGAGATTTCATTGGTGAAGGGATTGCAAATCCAGATTTGATGCGGGGGGGAAGCCTTTAAACTGGTAGTGGGGCACCCTCCAGCCCCATCACCCAAAGGAGGCAACCAGTCTAGTGGCCAGCCTAGTGACCAGCCTAGGGACAGTCCCAATAGTTCCAGAAATTAGGCCAAGAATAGAAATCATTATAGCAGGGAAAAGATTCCGATGTTTAATTGACACCGGAGCAGACTGGACTATACTAAGAAAAGAGGAAGCTGCCCTTAGAGGTAAAGACCGATAATGGACCTTGCTTTATAAGCAAACCATTACAGAAATTTTTTCAAATGTGGAATATTAAACATACTACTGGAATACCATATAACCCGAGAGGTCAGGCCATAATCGAGAGGCATAACAAGACCCTAAAGGACCAATTATTAAAACAAAAAGGGGGGAGGCAGCCCTCATGACCAATTAAGGACAGCCATGATTACATGAAATATTTTAAATTTCTCCAAAGACCAAACTCTGACAGCCTTTCAGAGGCATTGGTCAGATCAGACACCTTATTTAAAGGTGCAAGTCCAATGGAGGGACCCCCTTACTGGGTCATGGCGAGGTCCTGACCCGCTTATTAGTGTGGGAAGGGACTTCGGTTGTGTTTTCCTGATTGGGGAACCAAGCCCAACTTGGATACCTGCTAGAGACCTAAGATATTGTTCACCAGAACCCAAGAGCTCTCTCTCTTGAGGTAAGATCTTTGTTCTCCCCAGGAATAAAGAAAAAGACCAAGATGAATCTCTTCCTGCTTCTCCCTGGAACCACGGGAGGCCTGTCTGTGAGCATTGGTGGTGGATGACATCGGAGGCAGCGAGCCTCCCTTCCTCCCAGTGCCCGGCCCTGCTTGCTTCCTGAACTCAGCCTTGGCACCCAACGTGGTGTCTTTTGTGGTGCAATGTTTTGCTGTGGTGATATTGCCTGCAGCTTTGCAAAAGAACTGGAATGGAGTATTGCACTGTTGTTTCCCTTTTGCTTTTGCCCTGCTGCTGAGCTTAGGGGTTCCCGTTGGAGGGAAATAGGCGTTGAGGGTTTGGCACCTTGCTTCAATGTTTTGATAAAATGTTTGCTAACCACATGCATTCAGTTACCAGCACCTTGGCTGCTGTGGACCTCCAGAGTCGCCAGAGCCTGAACCTGCTTCTACCTCACTGCCAGAGAAGGGGAGTGCTGCCTGCATTACCATAAGTGGCGCAGAAACGGACTAGGAACTCCAATTTTCCCTGGGCTGAGCCAAATGGGTGGCTCCTTCACCTACCCCTCTTTGCAGGAGAGGCCCCCGATTTGCCTTATGTCTACATTTGCCTTATGTCTACATTTGCCTTATGTCTACATTTGCCTTATGTTCCCATTGCCTCTTCCTAGGACAAATAGGTCTCCCCTATTTCTTAAGTGATAAGCCAGGGCTGGTCCAGTCAATGGTGGTCTTTTGCTTTTAACCAGTTGGGAACCATATGAGGTTGGTCACGACACCCACCAGGACGCACAGTCTACCGGGGTGTACAGGTGTGAGGCAGAAATAACAGGGCTTTCTCTTGAGTGCCAATTCCACTCTCTCTGAGTTCTTCTACTGGGCTGGCCGGCCCTGAAGGTAGGTTTGCCTGGAGAGCTAGGGTGTTAGCCCATGACTGGTAAGGCCTCCCATGGGGGAGGCAACCTAAGACAGGCACATTCTTGAGTAAGGCACCTCCTGCTATTTAAAAACAGAAGGGGGAGATGTTGGGCATTGACTTGCAGCTTTGAAGAGGCGGACTTAGCCACCTGCCTCTTCTCCAGCCCTGGGGCCGCGCACCAGAAAGGCCACGAAGGTGACTCTAACCAGCCCCGCCTCCCATCTCAGACCACGTGTGCGCCAAGATGGCGGTGACCAACCAAGCTAGGGGGGTCCTGTGGGCCCATGATGTCCGCCCTTAGGGGAAGTCCCATGACGTCACCCTTGATGGACAGCCTAACCAGCCTATCACAGTGCCTAGCTAGCCGCTCCAAATCCCTCCCCTTCCTGCCGCCATTATTGCTTTAAAAACGCAACCCCGGAATAAAGACCTCGGATGTTGCTTCCACTTCTCCCCGGAATCGCCTGCGTGTCCTGTGTCCTGCCTTAAATGTAAGGTGGTTATCGGCGGCGGTTTCGCAGCTCTACCTCATCTCAGCTCTACCCCCCTGGGATATACTCCCTGCTCCTCCTGCCGGCAGGAGAAGCGACTGGAGCCGAGTGTCCCCTTCAATCTCTCACCAAAAAAATAAAACAAAATGAAAGCATTCACATGTAAACTCATATACACTATGTGCCAGTGGATCATATCTGTATTCCTAGCTACTCAGGAAGTTGAGTTCTGAAGATCATCGTTTGAAGCTGATCTGAGCAGGAAAGTCCATGAGACTCTTCAATGTACCAGTAAAGTCAAATGTAGAGCTGTGACTCAAATGGTCTTAACTGACAAAGGGAAAGTACCCAGGCCTTCAGTTAAAGACCCAGGAAGGAAAAAAAAAAAAAAAGGAAAAGGAAAAGAAGGAAGACAAAACCACTTATACATACACATATTTTAATCTTGTGTATAATTTGACTAACGTATTGAAGAAGTATGGTCATAACGTTAAATGTACATATGTGATAATAGTACAAGGAATTGGAGGGGATGTGTGGGGTCAGGAAAACTGAAGAAGAATGGAAGGGGTGGCACTGATCAAGATGCATTGTACTATATACTAATGTGTTGAACTAAAACACTTTCTTTTAAACTACTTAAAGTAGTTTAAAATGTTTAAAAATAATTTTTATTTCAAATAAATGCATATGCACAAACAAGTGTGTATTATAAAATATTACGTATTAATATGGAGAAAAAGTGCTTTTGAATTTACAATATTCAGGACAAATACATGTATGATAAAATTTCTACTACACACTTAGTATCATAAGCTGTGACAATAGTTATATCTAAAGTGGAGACTGTATAATAATTTCATATTAAATATTAATCAAATATACAATTAGACCTAATCAAACTCATGCCTTGTCATATTAAAGGATGAAAGCAAACTGAAGTATAAATTATTTATAAGAAAAAGAAAATCTATGGCAATACTGAACTAATTATGACAAGATCTCTAGTATTACAGATGTAGGTTAGCAGGAAGGATTCCTTTGTTCATAGTCCTCTATCCAGAATTTCACAAATGAATCCTATACCTCAATTCTATTTTATAAAAGCTAAAGATTATTTGTATCTGGCATCCTTAAACATTGAAAAGAAAAAAAAAAAAGGAGCTAACCTGAATCTATAACAGGAATATAAAATATTTCCCCAGTAAGTATGTCCTTTCTGTCTTCAACCAATGCCTTTTAACTACATCAAATTGACTTTTTTTTTCCTACCTCCACTAAGTAAGAGTAAATATTGAAGCCTCGAAGTGTCATCAACCCCTCTGATGATACGTCAAGGATGTAGGTATTACTACCAAGAGCTAGAACTATAACCTTGTAGTGACTGTATTTTGTGTCATACTCTCTGGAAAAGAAGGTGGAAAAAGCCCTAATGTTAAGAAATATAATGTTAAGAAATATTTAAATGCTTAATGTGCATATGTAAAACTGTGTTCACATTATAAATTTCTATATTAAAATGTTTATTTTGAAATAAAGTTATATTTTAATCTATAAGTAAAATTAAAATCTGATATATTAAAGTATTAAAGCTAGCATTGTGATCATCATTTATACTACATATTTAATTATAAAAATAATTTTGAATTTAATTATGAATAATGAACCTTTCGTTGCTAAGGTTCTCCCAGTATAAATACTTGGTTTTTTAGTATAAGTTCAACAATAATTTTATTTTTCTGACTATAGATTAAATGTTATAATCTTGACCAAAAGTAAACATACTCAAACTACTTCATATGCATATGTGGAAATGGATCTATAAAACCTGTTGAGATTGTTTTAAGAAGCATGGAGATGGGTGATGGGGGTTGAACAATTTCATAGACAAAGGAAACACATTACTAGCACTGTGGTTGGAGGGGACTATTGATAAGAAACTTTGTTTCAGCAATAATTCACTTTTGTGACCTATGCTAAGTACTCCAGATATATAAAATGTTCAGCATTAAATGGGGAAACATAAATTCAGATTTAAACAAAATATAGAAGTTATAGACTACCATAGGCAATAGAAGGTAGTTGTTGCTGCAAGTTTAACTCTTTTGGTTTGGGAGAAAAATGGCTAGGTACATAATGAAGAAATTATGGCTATACTAGGCTCTGAAGCAATAGTTTTTGTTTGTTTGTTTTTTATTTATTTTGTTTTTTTCCTACTTTAAAGATGTGAGGGTGAGCTTTATGCAACAATGCAAGGAATACACCGATTCTTAGAACGCATCTAAATAGCTTATACTCAAAGTGAACAATCAAAAGGGATTACTTGTAAAGGAACATGGCATTTACCTAGGTAATAAATGATGGCTTTTCTATTTAGAGCAAACAGCAAAAGAAACAGGGACTAGTATGATAATTATAAAACTATTAGAAAAAAAGATCTGTGAAGATCTGCTGGTCAACTGATATAGACAGATGTAAATCAGTAAGGAATATAGTGATATTATTTTCACAGGTAAGAAACAGCAGATGAAAGGCAAAAATGAAATGAAAGATGTAAGTCTGATTTTGCATGTTTGACTTGGAGGTACCACTAGGATCTACGAATGGAGAGAATGGCGATCAAAGCTAGCCATCAGATATCATGGAGTGAAAATCAAAACAAAGTTGGTTGTTGTATGAAGGAAGGGATGTGGTCATCCAGGGTAGGCCACATAGACAAGGAAAGACAAGTGTACAGCAAATCCTTGAGAAACTAACTGCTTAAGAGGCTGTCAGAGGATCATGATTTGAAGATAATCTAGTCACAAAATACTTCAAGACTTCCTCTCCAAAAAAACAAACAAAAACAAAAAGCAGGTGGAGGCAAGACTCTGTGGTAAAGTGTCCAAAACAAAACAAAACAAAGAACTTCAAAACAGACAAAAACACCTCATATGACTCAATCTAGATGAAGTGTTACTATTGGTAATGTAATGGGGTCCCCCAAGGGGCACCACAATGTAATGGGGTCCGAGGGTGGGGGGATTCCTCCCTCAAAGAGTCCACCACTCAGAGACAGTCTCATGCAAAAACATGGATTTATTGGGGAAGCAAGAAGTATACTGACCGGCCAGGGTCACAACCAGACTCCGGAGCTGGGACTGCAACAGTAAAAAGCAGGCTGGCCAGCCAGGGCCACAGCCCAGACTCAGGAGCTGGGACAGCATGCTCCGGGCCACTCTCTGGGTCGGGTTATGAAGTCAAACACCATATGGTCAAGCCTGCCACGCGCTGGTGGCCAAAGAGGTTCCAACACATACAGAGCATGCCAGGTCACATGCTGATGGCCAATGGAGTTATAGTCTGCCTCATAGTAACTGTTTGAACCAACCTATCGTTTTAGTTAGACTTGGCACATGGATTTGGCGGGGCTCACATGATGCAAGCTGATATGCCTACTCATGGGAGGGCACAGGTTTAACCTTGAACCTTCCACTACTCAGGTAGTCAAGCAGTTTACACAATCTTATCACAGAGAAGGGGAACTTCCCCGGATTGGGGGTGGGGGGAATCTTAGTGAAGATGGAGTAGGCTTCTGCTCTCTTTAATCTGAGAGGGAGTGAATCTGACAACCAATGATGGCACTGGCCAGATCTGACCTCTATATTACAGGTAAAATCACACACAGCTGTAAAGTGGGAATTGAAGCAATGTAAATCCTTTTGAGGAAGTTGTCTTTTCCCATTTTCTCTAACTTTGTGGCTTTTATTTAAAAATTTTCAACATCACTGATTAGATGAGATTTAAAGTGCCCTTACTCAGGCATACTAAATAATTTGATACCAAGCTTTTATTCCTCTTGACAGTATGAAATGTCATCTGCACTATTAAAACTTCAATATTAACCTAAGTAAAAATATGACACACTTTAGAGACTGAGACTGAGATTAGAAATCACTTCATTATACTCAAAAATTTAAATTTAACATCAGATACGTTTTATTAAAACTTAGTTCCCACTTAAAACGATCTTCAGACATATGAGTTGCCATATTTAAAAATAGCTTTTCTCTGTTATCACATAGCATGTAAAATGAAAGAATTAGGTTGGAGCAAAGGACTTAAGTAAATTACAGTAATAACTTTTTATTAACATATGCTAGTGTATAAAAGTAATATTGATTATTGTAGCTTGACAGTTTTTTACTATGAACCTTTTTACTACAGTGAATTATGTTCAATTTCATCTGAAAGTCAGTGGGATAGATTAAAAGACATTCTACTCACCCTTCCAGAATATTCCTATGATAATTAATGAAGCCTATTTTCCTACAGTTTTCCTTTGAGTGAACATAAAGGATTTTTAGCAGTTTGCTTTTAAATTCTGATTTAAAAAAAGTTTTTATGAATGTACTTTGGTATTTCATAAATACCAAAGACATAGTATGTATGTTACTTTCTTTGATTTAAAAAAAAAATGGTCTGGAGGGGAAGAACGTCAAGGAGAGGTGCACATGAATAGACTGAAGAAGGGTTAGAAAATACTGTTATCATATTCAATGTGTATTATGTAAAAGGTGAACTGAAAGACCAAAGTGATTCCATTTTGAAAAAGAGGCAGCCAGGTTAGAGTTAGAGCTGACTCTGAGAAGTTGAGAATGCAGTTACTGGAAACCACAACTATGTGCCCATACAGTAGCTGACTAAACAATGGATGGGGGGAAACTGATCTAGCCAAGAATAAACCGTTACTGTTTTAAAATGTGCAGATGGACCCTAACCAACATATCAGGCATTGCTGAAGGTCGACCAATAGGGTAGCTGCCAACATGTGAAGACCCTAAAGTTGTTTGTTCGCCTGTATAAAAAGTGTGCAATCCCCTTTCTCAGGGCCCTCATCTCTCAGCTGCGTCTGGTGAGCACGTTGGCCCCAGTGCACATTCACTAATAAATGGCACCCTTGCATTTGCATCAGTCTTGGTCTTGGTGGTCTTTGGGGTATCTGGATTTGGCCACAATAGAACTATGGAATTTGAGTGCATGAATGGGATGGAGAAAGATGGGGAGAACTTTGGAAAGAGTTACAATGATCAAGATGCATTTGCATATAATCTGACTTGTAAAATCAAAATCCCTTGGTACAACTATTTAGAACATACAATAGATAAAAATAAAAACTGAGACAGGGTTATTCATATAGGTTTGGATGTATGATTCTCTGATTAACATCTAGTTAGCTGTAATTATTCCAGGTTACTTACTTATCGGTAAGTATTTTTATGTGGGAGCAATTTTTCCATTATTCTACCGAAGAAAATGTATTCCTCTACTCCTTTTAATCTTGTCTGTACCCCTGAGCACTGACACATGCTCTTTCTGCCTCTCTCATGTCTGTGACTAGCAATCCTCAGGGTTCCTTTTTCTAATCTGTAACCTTCCTTGTTAACTTAGGCACTCTTCCTCTGTCTCCTAGCTTTGTCACACTGCTTTAGAAAAAGAAGATAACTTGCCTACAATAAGGCACATTTCTCAAAGCTCTAACTCATTGTGCTCACAACTCTAAAGGACATGTTTGGCTCTAGGAAAAGATCAGTGCTCTATGTGGACTTCTATTTAAGATTCCAAATTCTGTTTTCACTAACTCTGCTTCAGTATTCAAAATTCCCAGAAAAGGTGATTCTTGAAAAAGAACAAGGTAAACACCAATTCTTCTCAGTCTTTGTGTATGAGTTATCTTGGAATAGGGGTAAAACACAGGATCTGATTCACTTCGAATGCAAGTCAAACATGTTTCTGGATAATGCAAAAGATGCTGGTACAAGAACCACATTTTGAGTAAGACTCTGAGTTCAACATGTAGCATTCTCAGTCCTTCCCAAGCTTGAGCTCATCTCTACTGCATTACTTGATACAATTATCCTAATCAGGTAGATCTTCTCTTATTTCTTCATTTCCTTGGCTACCTATTGCTTCGTTTAGATTTCTACCGACTTTTAATATCTTATTCTTCTTCTTTTCTGCTATTATATCTTCTACCACAACTCAAATCTTAAGATTATAGTAAGAAACCACATTAGTAGTTTGATGAGTTCTTAACAAATATGGTTCATTAAATACAAAGTACAATAATAATGATGGACAGCCAGACAGAAAGTTACTTTGTATCTGTACTCCAATCCAGGAGACAGAGAGAAAGAGGCAGAGAGACAGTGAGAGAACAGGGATAAGGAAGGAGGAGGAAGAGGAAGAAGAGGAAGAGGAGGAGGTGGAGAGAGAGGCAGAGGAAGAGGAGGTTCTCTTTTGCAATCTCAGGAAACCACCTTTAAAGCTCTGTCTATACTGACTTGTTTTCCTTATCAGTCAGGATGTTTAACCCGCTTCATTATCTATGAGCTAATCATTAGGATACTGAATTGCCCAGAGGGAGTTACTACACTTGGGAGTCCAAGCGACATATCAGATGCTAAAAATAACTCACATATTTTCCAGCTACTCAAATATTCAGCTAAACTTCCTGAATGTTATTTAAAGAAGATATATTTAAATAATATAAAATTTTAGATCAAAGATAAACTACTAAGAAAATAGCATCTTATGATTGCAATTTAAAAATTAAGTTGGGCTGGTGTTGTAGCTCAGTAGTAAGTGTGGTTGCCTAGCATGAGTGAAGCCCTGGGTTCAAATCCCAGTATTGTAATAATAACAATGTTTTACTAAAACATCTATATATCTTTATGGGAGCTAGAAAAGTGGAGGACACAGATAAATGTGTAATGATACAATCAAAGCAATAAGCACTTCCTTTTCCTGAAACATTAATCATTTATCCATGTTGGGAAGTTGTATACACTTCTCGTTATTTTGAAACGTCTCTTGGATGGTAGTAACTAAGTTACCTAATTGTGCTACTAAAATCTCCTATGTTTCAGTGCCTTTTAGCTTTTTTTTGTACTCCCTCCTCATCTTTCCTACTGTCTAACAACCCCAAAAGTCTATTCTTCCATAGAACAGACTTTAGAGTTTCACCAAACAAATCATATAATACAATAATTCTTGACTTTTGGTGTATATTTTATTTCACTTGTAGAGACCACCAATTTTGTTACAAGATTTTATTACTTTTATTTTAATAGCTGGATACGATATACCTAATGTACAGATGCTACATTTTCTTAATTCATCTACCAATGCATATTGCTGTGATTTAAATTTTAAATATCCTCAATGGCCATACATTAAAGATGTGATTCGCAGTTTGAGGCTCTATTGGTAGATGGATTTTAGAGGCATGGCCTAATGAAAGGAAGTTAGGTAATTGAATCATGTCATTAATGGGTATATTAGGATGTTTGCAGCATTCTAACTCTGTGCTTCCCAGCAGACATAGTGATAACATTGCTCTACAACACACTATTCACCATATTCTGCTGTGTCACAGGTCTCTTAAACTATGCGTCTCAGTAACTAAGAATCACAATAAATCCTTTCTCCTTTTCTTTTAATAATGCCTGAGATAATCCTCTCAAGTATTTTGTTACAGTGATAGAAAACTAACCCAGATACCTTGGTGATTTTGTATCTTGACTACTGTTAATAGTGTTCCAGTAAACACTAGAAAAGTGAAGAGTGTAAAACTGAAGTATTATAGTTTCAGTGGAGTGTGGGTTTATGGTCATGCAAGCCGCTTAAATTTAGGAAGTCACTAACTAAGAAAAGAGAGGGAAGGGCATATCAGACTGTCCCTTGAATCGGTATCCTAATATTTTAGCACTATCATGTGTGAAAGAAAACATTTCTAATTTGCATGTTAGATGGCTTTACTTAAAATAAGCTAGTAGTGATCTAAGGCACTTAGCATGTAAACATAAATGCTGTTCTTGGGCTGGGGATATGGCCTAGTGGCAAGAGTACTTGCCTCATACACATGAAGCCCTGTGTTCAATTCCCCAGCACCGCATGTACAGAAAATGGACAGAAGTGGCTCTGTGGATCAAGTGGCAGAGTGCTAGCCTTGAGCAAAAAGAAGCCAGGGACAGTGCTCAGGCCCTGAGTCCAAGGTCCAGGACTGGCAAAAAACAAACAAACAAACAAACAAACAAAAAAATTCTGTTCTTTCAGTGTGCTAGTAATGTATGCTGGGTACCATGTGGACACAAACATCCAGGGGGTCAAACAAGAAAAGCAGGAGCATGAGATCCAGGCACCTTACACCTATAGGACCCTGGAACTGACTATAAGGTAGTGACTAGTGGAATAGGGAGACAAATGCAGTGTAGATGAGTGAACACAGGAAAGTTCAACTTCTTGGGACTGTAATGGAATGTAGAATGGTAAACTACTGTAAATCATTCAAGGCTAATAAATTCCCATCCAACCTGCCCATTCTACTTACATAATCATAGAGCTGGCCTTGATCATAACCTTGTCACCAATAATAACTGAATATCTTGCAAAATTTCAACATCTAGCACATTCTCCAAAATTCAAAATATCAAACTATCCAAGGCCAGAGTATCAATCTCAAAATGCAATGTTTTCTTTTTTCTACCTCTGTAATACCACCAGCCACTTTGAAGAGTGAATGCTTTTGTCTGAAATATTGCAATAGTCCCCTAGGTAATCACCATCTATTCTGTAACTTATTCTCCATGCACCTGACACTGAACTACTACATTGGATTTCATTTTAAATGGTACATTTGATCCAGTCACTTCATTGCTTTGAGCACAAAGTCATCTTTAATATGGTGACAGGGCCTACGCAATCTAGCCTTTTATAACACTTCCAGCCTTTTTGCTAATTCGTACATATTGCTGTAGTTACCATCTTTCATTTACTCAAATATGTCCTAATCTTCCTTCTTCTCATGGACTTTAAGATACACTGTTTAATTTAGTCTGAAATTATTTTATCTTGGTAATATCCAAACATAATCACTACTCATCTCTGACTGTATCCCTTTCTTTCATTATTTATTTCACGAATAACCCATTAAGTAATTATTTGCATGGTGAGTGGTTTATTTTCAACTGATCTATTCCTCATCCAGCTCTACTGTAGTCTTCAATGAGACAAAAATCACTAAAGCTGTCAAGCTTTAGGACAAAAATATACTTCTTTTTAACCAAATGTATATTTTAATATTGTCTACATGTACTGAATTTGTTACTTTTTAAATATATGATTTTAAAAATGCCCTATATTGTGTAATGAAAACAGAGAAGAATTTTATCCTTCAAACACATCCAATAGTGACATATTTTTGACCTGATCAATTTATGGTTAAGCAAATATGGGGATACATTTAACCTATAAATAATAAAGTCTTTGAATAGTCCATATTGTAGTAGCTAAAAACTCTATATTCATAGGGTTTAAAATAAGTACAAGTAATTCTCATGTTAGTTTGTGCTTATGAGTATGACTCCTAGATTGACATCATAATTAAATTATGAGGATTAAAAGAATGATTAAATCAGATTTGCAAGATAACCAGATGCACTTTTTGTTTTATTAGTTTATAAAGAGAACACTGTTGATACAAGGAGACATTGCCAAGATTTTCTCATAAATAACCAAATACTGAATTGATTTCCTGGAAACCACAAGGGGCATTATATCTAAGTATCAACTAGTGTTGAAATAATCATCTCAGTACTTTTCAGCATGTATGAATATCATTTATTTTTAGAGAAAAAAGTTATGTCTCATGAGACTTTCATGAACTGTGTCACCTATAACGCCTAGATTACTAGACTGAATCTGTTCCAAGACAGTGGGTCTACTAATACCCAGAGGCAGCTATTTTGTAACATCCTGTCTAGAGAGCTAAACTTTTCCATGATGTCTATTAGCCATGTCCTATGAGTTTCATCACATTTTGCATTGTATCCAAGAAAAGATTGAGAGCTGTGGTTGTACCTCAGTGGTAGAGTGTTTGTTTAGCATAGAGAAGCTCCTGAGTTTGAGGAGTTTGAGTTCCCTAAACCCTAGAGAAGTTAGAAAAAGAGGAGAGAAGGAAGAAAAAAAGGAAGGAAAGGAGGAAGGAGAGAGGAAGGGAGGGAGGGAGGGAGGGAGGGAGGGAGGGAGGGAGGGAGGGCAATTAATAACAAGACTTTCTCCAAAATTCCAAGTGCTAGGGAAACTTCTCAATGACAGAATGCCTGAGTGCATGAATAAAAGTCTGGATTAGGAAAGTAAGTACCCTAAGTAATAAAATATAGAAAGATAATATTTTCTTAATTAACAAACTGATTTTGAAAAGAAAAGATAGTTCTCTCTGCTGAATGTAGAACCAACAAATATCTACCTCAACTCAGGGATATTTGTTGGGAGGAAGCCACCTAAAAAGGATGAAACAACTGTACACTGTTTAGTAGACGATATAATGAGCCGCATTCAGGGGCTGGGGATATAGCCTAGTGGCAAGAGTGCCTGCCTCGGATACACGAGGCCCTAGGTTCGATTCCCCAGCACCACATATACAGAAAAAACGGCCAGAAGCGGCGCTGTGGCTCAAGAGGCAGAGTGCTAGCCTTGAGCGGGAAGAAGCCAGGGACAGTGCTCAGGCCCTGAGTCCAAGGCCCAGGACTGGCCAAAAACAAAAAAACAAAAAAAAAAATAATGAGCCGCATTCAAAATGAGAAGTATACAGATCAAGGTTCAAATTAACTTTCCTCAAAATTCAATGTAATTATCAAATTACTCCATAGATAAGTTCTATCAAAGAACCATGCTATCAATTTGTGCCAGCATAGTACGAATAGCAGGTAATGTTGTATGTAGAATACATCCTGAACTTTTCATAGACTCTCAAATAGATACAACCCAAAACAAATATGCAAATAATGCTTGAAAGGCTCTTTTAAAAGTTACTTTTCAAGATGAATTAGACACAGTGGAGTATCCTAAGTCTTAAGAAACAGCAAGTTATAAATCCCGCAGTCTAGGGGCTGGGGATATGGCCTAGTGGCAAGAGTGCTTGCCTTGTATACATTCCCCAGCACCACATATACAGAAAACGGCCAGAAGCGGCACTGTGGCTCAAGTGGGAGAGTGCTAGCCTTGAGCAAAAAGAAGCCAGGGACAGTGCTCAGGCCCTGAGTCCAAGCCCCAGGACTGGCAAAACATAAATAAATAAATAAATAAATCCCGCAGTCTAATTTAGATATCATCAGGATACATAATTTTTGGTTTGCCAATGGAAATAACAATTGGAACATTTCACTCTCTTGTTTTAAATCAGATTAAATACTATATCCTTTATAAAGCCAGAAAGTAAAATAAACCTTGTATAAATATTAAAAATAAAGATTACTAAATATATCTTAGCATCATAGCTTTTAGACTTATAATTACATAAAATATGTAAAATATCACCAAAACTAAGTTTTCCAGAACAAGTAATATAGTTTACCAACATGGCTAGGATAAAGAGTTGGTAAAAAAGTATACTGTGGTCTACCTGATTACAAACGTGATATAAATAAAAGTAAATAGTTGTAAAGATAACCAAGAAATACAATCCTTTAGGTGCATTATTTCTGATTTAAGTAAATATTGAAGTATAATGGACAAAATTATTCTTATTACTATATGGAAATTAAGATTTAAACGGTATTCCATGCCATTTTTTTCAGAGTTTGAGAGACAGATAATTATTAGGAATGAAGAAATCCAGTTGTTGTTACAGCTGTACAACTTGGTTTAAACACAAGAAAAACACAGATAGCTGTTTTCAAAAGCATTACCAACAACTGCACTATGAAACCTGTGTTGCCTCAAGACACTTTCATTAATGCTGTTACTTGAGGCTACAGCATCACTATGGAATTAGATGCAATCTTTGTCTTCCTGTGTCAGAACCTTGAGGACAATAAGAATCATTCTTACTAAACTTCCAGAACCCAAACTAAGCATTAACAAAGTAACAATGACCTCCAGAAAAAATATAACTCACACTACAAAAGTACAAGTCTAACAAATAGTAAATAAAACCTGTCCTCCTCCTCCTCTCAACCTTGTTTTTAATGAAGCACACAAAAGACTACTTTTGATTTTAGGAAAGACAAATCCTTAAAAAATGGTCAAAGAATGGTGTTCATTGTCTTACATAACAAAAACATAGTAAATCAAATCACTATGTATAGTAAAGCAAAACATGAGCTTCCTCAGGAAGGTGATACAAGAACTTACAAAATAATAGTTTCTAAACTTTTTCACCAAAAATTAAAAAAAAAACCTTTCTAAGTCCAGAGTGCTTATTTTTATTACCATAAACTTATATACATATATATATATATATAAAATACTAAATCCAAGTAAAGGCATGTTTCTAATCTTTTCCTCTCTTTGGAGTTGAAAAACTTTTAGGGACATAGTGATGAACATCAGGCTAAAATTTGTGAATTATGCATTAAGAAACTGTGAATTTAAATATTTTTCTCTGAATGTGATATAACGATGTCTGGTTTCAATTTCATGATCATATCTCTGATGAGTGACTGGAAAGCTTTTCCTATAATGGATTCTCAAGGTAATTGAATGTTAAACTTAGAAAGCGAACTTAGCTGGGAACTAATAGTAAAATATCGACACAAAGGCCAGATCAGAAAGTACAGCTGTCTAAATCCCAGTGCATTAAAGGGCTATCTTGATCATTGGTGAAACCATAGGTGTTTTGAAAAGAAAGCTATAGAAGGTAAACATTTAGACCTATTCAAGTCTGTAACTTCCTTTGTATATTCTGATTACAATAAGAATGCAAATAGATAAGGAAATAGCATAGGAACAATAGATAATCCTTGATAATTTTGTGGGTATACAATTCTTTAATATGACATTATAATTCTAGAAAATAACCACATTGGTTTGCTCTCTGGTGTTCAATTACTTACCTATAAAAATAGACTTAAGTACTGTATATCAACATTCCTGATTCTCTGATATTTGTTTTCAAGTGCCTCTTTGATTTTGCTTCCACAAAGAATAATTATACTCAAATAGAAATATACCAAAAGTTATAAAGGAGGTAATACTGTAACTTTGAAAGATGATATTATCAATCCATATACATTTTTTATAACTGGGATGAACATCAATTTAAACTACTTTTCCTTGGATTTCACTTTGAGCTTTAATAATGTCAAAGTTACATCAAAATAACCTATCATAATTACAACTTTCATACACTGTGAAGATTTGGTTCTAAAGCATACACTGTCACTCAAGTTAAAAAGAAAAATACAAGTAATTACATTATAAATTAACTGGGAATTGAGGAACACAAATTTAAGCTTAAATTTTTTTAAATGTGAAAGCCTCATTTTGACACAATTTAAAAGGTAATTTTTAACTTTATCTAATAACATTTTTATACTGGCATAAGATATATTTGACAAGAAATCTTAGGACAGAATAAGAGGTGAAGAAAATCATTTAATTCCTTTGGAGCTGATTCCACATTAATATTTTTTATTAAGTTGGCACAATTTATTTTTTTTATTTTTGATATCTATAAATGTAGATTATTTTTATGAAAACCTATTGTGTAATTAAAACTTTGAACATAAATCACATTAAAATACCTAGTCAATCTGATAAAAAAAAACATGATGTAGAGTATATACAGCTTTATAGACAAGAATTACATGTGATTGTTTATACTTAAGGTAATTACACTAAATTATTTTATCCTACCTTCTCCATATATCATTACATGCTTAGTTTTATGATTCTTTCCAGGGAGTGGAACTTCTTAGCTATCTCTCAAGTATGAATCAAAACTGAGAAATTAAATTATTATTCCAATATAATATACACTTCAGTTCTGTGTGTAGCCATTATTCATTAGTCAACAAATTATCCTTGAGATGCTTTCAAACCAGCTACATGTAATAGTCATATAAGTAAACTGACACAAGAACTAGTTGAGTATTAAACATATCTGCTCTTTTACTACAAATGAACTGTCATATGACACAGTGGCCGAGGATAAAGCGTAAAACTACTTTCTAAATCAAGCTTTAAAAGGAGGATGTATCATACTATAAGTTAAAACTATTGCTCTTCAAAATGATCAATTCAAAATATCTTACTCTATTTTATTTACAGAAAAATAGTTATACTCAAAATAAACACCACAAACCAAGAGGATAAAACCACTTCAATGAAAATGTACAACCGAAAAGAGCCCCAAAGCAAAACTCATATAATCCCAACAGGGACGTGTAAAGTTCAATTTATTTTGAATAACCAAATAAAATAAGCATTAAAGAAACTTCAAATACTATACTGCAGTCAGGCACTGGTGACTCATGAGTATAATGCAAGCTACTCAGAAAGCTGAGATGTCAGAATCAAGGTTCACAGCCAGTCCAGTCAGAAAAGAGCAAGTGATTCTTATCTCCATTTAACCACCAAAAAGTCAGAAGGAGAGCCATGGCTCCAGTGGTAGAGTAGTAGCCTTGTATGAAAAAAGCTTAAAGAATAGTGTGAAAGCCCCAATTCAAGTCCCAGTACCAGCACACTTACACACACACACACACACACACACACACACACCCCACTGTGTGCTGATATATAAAACTAGATTATCTCAGTTAACACCTGTGATACATTTGGAAATATTTTAGTGCAATTGCCAAGACAAATGACTCCATCAGGCTTCTTCCCCCATGAAGCCCCCAGGCCTTTTTTACTTACAAGCTACCTCCAGCGATGCGTTGTGGCTGACAGCCTCTCCAAGGTAGTTCCTTGCTACACAGACATAGACCCCTTCGTCAGGCCTACTTTTCCGTCCATGTACTATTCGCAAGAAAAATAAAGATCCACTTGGCAGCAACATTCGGTGTGAGCGAGGGTCATCTTTGTCAGTCTCCACTCTCTCGCCCCCTTTGTACCACTCAATTGTAGGTGTGGGGCGGCCTTCTGCTTTACAGTTTAAGGTTGCAGGTTCTCCTTTTGAGACAATGAGGTCTGAAGGGTGCTCAACAATTCGAGGTGGAAAATCTTCCTGTCGAAGGCGGGAGCCTGCAAAGGAATTGACAAAACATGAATATTTCACCTATCATGTGAAAACAGTTGAAAATTAGTGAAAAATCATAAGCTTCCACATTACAAGTTAAATACTGACCCTCCACTTAGAAAGTTCTCTAGTTTAAACGTTGCCAGTGGACATACTCTATGCAGTTGAAATTCATGTCTATGAAATCTTCCAGATTCTGTAACTCAGTGTGCTTACACAACCTGTTAGAGACTTGCTCAATAGCATCCTGACTGTCACAAATACGAAATAGCCTCCACTAAACCATATGCTATGCACTCATAAACAACTGCATTCAAATATAATGGAATGTCTCATATAATCTCAAGTCTTTGTAAATAATATGTGTGTACTATCCACACTTTTCATAATTAGCTGCATTATTGCAATGCAAATCTTTTAATGGGCTTCAAAGATGAAACATTAAATAACTAAATTTGAGAAATGCATGTTATATGGAAAAGTATACTGAGTGAGGAGCCTCATCCTGGATGTTATAGGCCACTTAATACATGTAGTTTTCAGTGTATCTTCCATTTAAGTATAGCCTGAGACTCTATTTTTTACAATTAGATTATAAACTCGTATTGGGATGTCTTATAATTTTAAGTATTCCTATCTACTTTCTGCTATGTAGAGAGTAAATGTGTAATTTCACAAATGTAGTCCCAAAGTTGGCTCTCATCTAGTGTTCGGATCCTAATGAAGAAAGCAAAGCCATAATGAGCATTCTTTTTTTTGCTAGTCCTGGGCCTTGGACTCAGGGCCTGAGCACTGTCCCTGGCTTCTTCCCACTCAAGGCTAGCACTCTGCCACCTGAGCCACAGCGCCACTTCTGGCCGTTTTCTGTATATGTGGTGCTGGGGAATCGAACCCAGGGCCTCATGTATATGAGGCAAGCTCTCTCGCCACTAGGCCATATCCCCAGCCCCATAATGAGCATTCTTTAGCAACTCTCTTCTCATTCTCAGGAGCCAGCCACCATCCAATATAAATAGTCCACTTCAATGTAGTTAGCTGAGTGTTTTGAAATGAAAATATATTCTGAGCCCTTTAGTACTCCAAGGGCTCTTAGAATTAACTCTTTGCTTCTAAATCCTTGAGAAGAGCCAGTCAATTCCTTCCCCATTGAGCTCACTCCTGGGCTCATTTTTAGTTCCACAATACATTGAGCTTCCTCAAAGCCTCTAGCCCATACCGGCTACAGTGCCTGTTCCTCATTTACAATATTCTTTGAAATCCCTGCTCTCCTGGACCTTTCCTGTAAAATTAGACTTGGCTTTTATAGCACTAGGGGGATAAGCCAAGTTTGAATACTCAAATATTATATGTTTTTGCTCATACATGGAGGTTAAACTTAAAACACATATATCCATGGATATGCATATATATACTAGTATATGTATTATGTACTAGTAGACATACCTATATACCTAAATACATACCTATATACATATATATATATACATATACAACATAAAACATGATTCTAACTATGAGACTCTAGGAGATGCAGGTAAGAGGAGATAATAAAAGAAAGATGGATAATGTTGGAATACATTATCAACTATATATAAAGATGGAATAAAGAATCTCAATTCAAGTTGTAGGTCAATACGGTGCTGAGGGTAGAAAAAAAGAGAAAGCAATAGAGAGGGTTATTCTGACCACAATATAATAAATGTACACATGAGATATCATGGTGAATCCCTGTTACATTTAATATGCACTACAAAAGTGAATGATAGGAAAATAAAACAGCCTCTATGCACAGCATCAGCAGAAGGGGTTGGGCTAATGAAGGGAGTGAATTAGGAATGAATAGGATTAAAGTTGTGTTTCTGCATGTATGCAAATAAAAATCTAAACCCTTTGAAATTGTTATTAGAATGGGGATAAGAAAATTAAAGAATTAAGCCTATAGTATCATATGGCTAAACTTGATAAAGATGGCCAATATGTAATTTAAACCTATTTGTTTGATTTAGTAGTCTATAAGATCGGATAGTCTGAATTAGCTTGTTGTTTCTCTCCTGTTGCCTGGCAGAATACTGAGCACTCTAAAGTTCTCAATAAAACTATGTTGAATAAATTTTTTAAAAACAATGAAATCTAACAAGAACAATCCCACTGAGCAGAATGAGCTTAAAAATCATGCAGTTCTAGAATGACTTTATAGGATTTATCATTTAAAACTGCAACCACTGTAGATACTATTCCAACTTAACACATTATACATTGTGCATAATACTTACACATATCTGTCTAAAAATGTTCAGCAAGTTCAGTTATTGTTTTCTAAGTGAAATGAATGATGGAATTAAAAGACCTATTATTTGCTTATAACCACGATGAAATTGTTATCATATAAAATAGTAACAGTTTGGGCTGGGGATATGGCCTAGTGGCAAGAGTGCTTACCTCGTATACATGAGGCCCTGGGTTCAATTCCCCAGCACCACATATACAGAAAATGGCCAGAAGTGGCGCTGTGGCTCAAGCGGCAGAGTGCTAGCCTTGAGCAAAACGAAGCCAGGGACAGTGCTCAGACCCTGAGTCCAAGCCCCAGGACTGGCAAAAAAAAAAAAAAAAAAAAAAAGTAATAGTTTGATTAACATAAGTACTGAGGAATAGCTCTAGTTTAGTACAGTATCCTATTTACCAGAGTTCTAAAAGGGGGGAGGGGTTGGAATAAACCAGCAAGGAAATGGTTAAGGGGAGCGTTTCAAAATTCATGATCTCTCACAAAAGCTGTGCTGATGACAAATGAAACTGAGATTGCATTTTACATTACAAACATACAGATGTAAGTATGTATGTTTCAGTAAGGCACATATTATTTTAAAATCTGAAAGTTCACTTGAGATGGGAAATGAGGCTGCAACTGTTGCTAGGAGAACACAAAGGCCATCTAAGACAAACTCGGCAAGTCAGAGAAGAATTTGAAGCCAGGGAACTTGAGGTGAATCTTGAAGCAGTCATAAAGAAAATGAAGGGGATGATTTCAACCAGACGCACAGCTGCAAGAGTGTATGGTACACTTAGGACCTGAAGGGAAGCGCGTATGGCCTGTGTGTGACAAGCATGTCAGAGATTAGGAAGCATGAGCCTGAAATAATAGCTGAAAGAAATGATGTGATGTGTTTGTACGTGAAGCTGGAGTTCTAAAGCTAAGCTGAGGCAACAGGAAATCATTTGAAAAATAAATTTGAGTTGGAGATGCATATGACCAAGTTTAGTTCTAAGGAGCTCTCTCCTGGTAGTATGAAACTAGACTTGGCAGGCTAAGTTAGAAGGGAATTAGGTAGAAGGTTTTACATCCTTCAAACAAGATATCTGTGAATCTATACTTAAATCTAAACACAAAGGAAAACAGAAATAAAAGTCCAGAGATTGTAAGTCATAAAAGTCAACAAATCCAACTGTTTCCTAGCAATGGAAAGAATGATGGAAACAAAAACACACAGGACAAAAAGGAAGGGTTAGTAAATCTACTTTTTATATGCAGGGTATAGATTTGAAAATGGAACCGCATTACTTGATGGTATGCATGGGGTTGGGAAAGGTGGGGAAGAAAGATGGAAAGGGTGACATTGATCAATGTATTGTATATATCAACTGGTATATTGAATTAAATCTGTTGTAAAGATAACGACATATAAATAATTATTAAACCCCATAGGAGGAGAGACAGGGGTAAGGAACATCCCAAATTCCTGGTGTCACTGTTGGTTAAAGGGCAACTCCATTGATGGTAGGAATAAAGTGTGTGATGTGGTGGTTAGAAAAAGAGGGACACTCAGCCTGTGATGTGGAGAGTTTGAGGTCCTTCTAGAATATCCAAAGGGTGAGGACACACTGCCAACTCTATATTACAGCATGATCTAAGAAATCTCAGCTGGAACTCTTGAGGAAAATTGAGGCAAAAACTATGGGGAAGAATAAAACTGTCTAGGGAAAGGGTTTGTAGAGGAAGTCACGGACAATTGGTGAACCTGGAGATCGCCCAGGCTCCACTACAGTGCAGGGCTGCCGAGACTCTCGTCCAGCCTCTGCCTGTGGCTGAACCATCGCCAGCAGCACTGGGGAATGGAGGACTCGGGTCCAAGTTTTCATCACGATGTCTGCTCAGAAGCATTCAGTAAAAGCTTCAGCAATAAAAATGTTTCAATATTATTAATGACTGAATTTTCAAAAATGCTCTGTGGAATACTCTTTCCTCAGAATGTTAACAATATTGCTACAGAAAGAAGAAAAAGCCTTGGAGGCCATAGTTTCTTTAGTCATCTAATGTACCTTACATGTGCCAGAAAATGAGTACGATAAGCAACATGTAGCACATTTTTGTTTATGTTAATTGCAGGATATATCCCTGAGCATTGTTTCAGGAGAATATATTTGAAGAGAAAAATATACATTGAGAAAATATAATATTCTGAAGTAAATAAGATCAGTAGAAACATCACTGTTTGATGGTAGTAAAACCAATACCTTTTGTGTTAATAATAACAAAAATACCCTCAATCTCTCATTTCTTATAATACATAACTTTCTGGACAGTGACTATGCAATACCTGAGTGTAGTTATATGAATGATGGGTTAGCCATGGTAACAAAAACTATAAATGATAGTCACCTTTAAAGAAAACTACAACAAATGATTTTTTACAACAAACTCTAAGCAAGAAGGGAAGGATATTAAAAGGAAACTACTATTAATTATTCATCATTCCCTTTCTCACAACATCTTTCTAAGGTGGGTGTCGTTGTTTTATGAGGTATCCACATGAGGAACTGAAATCTCAGCTCTCATTTAGCTGGGAGATGGCAATGCTGGGATTCCATTGGAGTCAATTTCCACATGCTTGCTATTTCCAGTTAATCTATAAATATTGCTTAGATTGATTGTTGAAAATCCACAGATGAGCATGCGTAGCCCATTTCCTCTTCAAATTTGAAACAAAAATTTGAAACTGTTTTGTTTACTTGCTTTTAATATGCAGACAATAAGCCAAAGAAGCAATTAAGTCTGAAAATACCAGTTATGTCTCTATCTATACATATGCAGAGATCGCCTACCTGCACTTTAAATGATTTCATAGTCACATAACTCAGTAAAGGCCTTGGTGATGAGTAAATGGATCCTTGTATTGCACTGTTATCTCCAAATATGAGCTTGCATCATTAAGTACCTTTACATTATTGCCTTCTAATATCCTGAGACCTCCAGTTCAAACACCACTATATTTTTAATTTGTAATTAAAACTAACATCATGGTTGGAAAAGGCCAAGGCAGAATAATTACAAATTTCCAGCCACCATGAACTACATAGCAATATCCTGTTTCAAAAAAATGAATATAAAATAAAATAAATCCTTGGTGCAAATATACTGGAGGGAGATTTCACCAAATTTCTTTCTATCTATTGAGAAATATCCAAATTATGCCAAATTATGCTTCAAATCATTCAATTTATACCCATAAGTACAACTCACTTTTCCAAAGCAGAATGTTTTTCCATAATGGGACTGAACCCAGGATCGCATATGTGAAGCACACTTTACCACTAAGCTCTTTCCTCCTCAACCCTGCAGAAAGGAACTAGAGACAGTGACACTAATATAATAGAAGCTAGAACATATATGAATCTTAGAATTGGGGCAGGGAATGTGGCTTAGTGGTAGAGTACTTGTCTAGCATGCATGGAGCCCTGAGTTCTATTACTTACTACACATAAACAGAAAAGGCCAGAAGTAGACTATGGCTCAAGTGGTAGAGTGCTAGCCTTGAGCAAAAGAAGCTCAGCGATAGCTCTCACCCCTGAGTTCAAGCCCCAGGACTGGCCAAAAAAAAAAAAAAAAAAGAAGAAGAAGAATCTTAGAATTGTAGATGAAAGGCTCCCAACTATAATACCTTAATGATCATAACCCCTCTCTCTAAAAATAGCAAGTGATACCCACTTTTACTTGTTCACAATTTAATCAATACACACACACATATATACATCATACATACGCTATATGTTATTACATAAATATTTTTTATTCCTCCTGCATTATATAGAAACTTTCTCTAGTCATAAATCACAAGTTTGATAAGCCACCTGCCATTAACTGCCATTGTAGATATGCTAATATGCATACAAGAGGCTTATATAGCCACTGGAAAGATTTACTTCCAGGGTCCAATCACACTCTGCATAGTCAATTTAAAACTTACAAAGGAAAGAATCATAGCCAAAGAGACTGAGGAAGGAATGAGGATGATGTTATCAACTGCCTTCTGGAAGAATCCCAGAATACTGGGAACAAAATACCACTGACACAAGACAACCAACAACACAGTATGGGGCAGGGGAGGATTCCTTCAACAACTGCCCAGTTGGAAGATAAAATATAAACACTGGCGACTGAAATCTGTAAATATTTACACAACCACAGCTGGAAAAAGATACACACGTAAGTGCTAAGTATTTCAGGGAAATATATCAAAGTCACATGAGATTCATGATGAGGAAACCATACTGGTAGTTGGATGTAAACTATTCCCCCACAGAGATATTACACAAGCATGCAAGTAACCATTTAAGAGGTTAATAATATTAATATTGTGCTGAGCACTGAGGTGGATAGGTAGACCGACAGACGATAGTAGATAGATAGATAGAGAGATAGACAGGGAGATAGATACACAGAAACAGATTGATAAATAGACTGGCTTACTATTCTTTCCTCTATGTAGTTTTATTTTTTTTTCTCTTATGGAAGAAACATTCGTCATAGGGTTTTATTTATTTGTGGTTGCAAGTTTATATTTAATAGATGGAGGGAAAATATCTAAAATTGTGAAGGAAGTCATTGAATCCGAATTCCTTCCTCATAAAAGTTTGGTTGGTAAAATTAGTGAACCTATAGTGAATAAAATACTGATTTGTATAATCTATGACATTAAAGCATCCTGCAACACAAAATGCTTCTAAAATTGCTACTATTACAAAATAAATCAGATAAAGAGTATATTTATTTATTTTCTCTTTTTCTTTTGTTTTTTCTTTTTCTTTTTTGAACTGTTGTTGTTGTTGGTTTGGGAGCTTGAAATCAGGGCCTGAATGCTGTCCTTGAAACTCTGTTGCTCTGGGCTAGTAATCTCCCACTTGAGCCACCACACCACTGCTGGCTTTTTCTAAGTAGTTTATTTTTGATAAGAGTCACATGAACTTCTCTGTCCAGGCTGGCTTCGAACCATGATCCTTAGATTTCAACCTGCTGAGTAGCTAGAATTACAGGCATGAGTGCCTAATTAAGAATATATTTCCCTTGAACAATGTTACTTATTCCCTCCATCTCTTTGAGTTTTTCCTTTAGTCACCATCCACAAATTGAATACTTCATTTTCAACAGTTGCTAATGCGTATCACTGCAGGATTTATTCACTCTTTGTCCCACCGTTTCTGTGCCCCCTATTTCCCTCCCATAGACAGAAAAATGAACAAACAAGACAAAAGGAAATGAAAGCAAAAAAGAGGGGAAAACACCCTTGTTTCATTTCCTGGAGTTCATTTCAATAAATATGATTTTATATGGTCAGATATGTGATCTTCTCTGAAGCATGTCCTTCTTGATCTTACTCTGTGTGAATGCCTAGAGATTTGTATAATTTATCAGGTCCTAGTGTATTTTTTTTTCTTTTACCATCCAGTGTGTTTACTTATAGATTTGATACCAAATTCCAGTTACCACAAATGAGGGAAAACAACCTACATTTCTTTGAGTCTGACTTACATAGCTTAATATAATTTTTTCTGAGTATTGCCATTTCCGTACAAGTGGTGGTCTCACCAATATTCCTCAAAATATCTTCAATGGAAAAAAAAGGGAAAGATCACTACTAAACTTTTTCTAAAAAGTCAGCATAATTCTTTTCCCAAAACCAGTTAGAGACGCGTTAAAGAAAGAGAACTACAGACCCATCACTTTAATGAACATTGATGCAAAACTTCAATAAAATTCTGGCCAACCAGACACAACTAACCAAAAAAATCATACACTGTTATCAAACAGGATTCATTCCAGGGATGTAAAACTGGTCCAATATTTGCAAATCAACTAATGTAATTCAACACATCAACAGAAGGAACACAAGAACCACATGATTATCTCATAAATGAAAAAAAATCACTTGACAAGGTTAAAAACCCCTTTATGATGAAAGCACTGGAAAAGCTAGGAATCCATGTGACATTCCTCAATATAATAAAGGCTGTATACAGACAGCTTGTCTGTATACAGACAGCATTTTACTTGATACTTATACATGATCTTACACATTATACAGATTGCAAAACTACAGACAGCATCATACTTAATGGTGATAGTCCAAAACAATTTCCTCAAAATCAGGAACAAGAAAAAGTTGCCCAATCTCTCCACTCTTATTTGTATTTTTAAAGCACCTTGCCTCTTAACGTTTTTTACTTATCCATAATACAAGTACATATAAAATTATAAAAATAGAGGCCTCCAAATATTAACATACCTGTTAGAAATTTGTTCTACAAGAGGTAGTAGGCAAAACAAAAATCTGTGCCCATTAATCACTCAACAGAGGAGAAAGTAGACTGAAATCCTCTATTTAGTTATAAACATGTCCCAAATAATTTTACCAGTTTCTGCCCAAACTCTATGCAGTATAGCATAATTTTTTCTCAGAAAACATTGAGAAAGGGAAGGAGAGAAGAAGGGAGGCAGAAAGTGAAGGAAGGAAGGAAGGAGAGGAACAGGGAGGGAGACCTGTAGGGAAGAAAAGATATTTAAAAAAAATTTCAAGAAAAGACAGTAGTAGAAGAAATTAGAATCAGAAGAAGTAATGGTATCTGAGAAAGAATCATAATCATCTTTAGCATCTGTAGGAAAAATAATTGAAACTAGATCTGGATTCTTATTGTTTGCAATCCATTCTTGAACTTGGTAACTTTTTGACTTGGATGAGTTGCTTAATGCCTCTGAATGCTATGTTTATTTCTGCAAAATTAGGATAAAACAGTATTTATAGCTTATAGATTAATATCATTTTTGTTACATAAAATAATTTTATATGGTGTAAATACATGAATTGGGAACAACTATGGTAGTACTTTGGAAGCTGGTGTAAGAACCATTGTTTGATTTCATGATTCTCCTATTCCATTTTCTGGAATTACATAAGAATGATTATGATTTAGAGAGAGCTGGTATCTCCCTGGATTTGCAAGAAATGCTACAAACTCTTCAGTTACTCTCCAGTTTCAGTTGTATCTCAGAAACAGTTCTATAACTGTATAAAACAGATCTCGCTTGCCAAAACTGCATCCTCACTAAGTTTGTGAAGAAATAGTCTGAAATTAATCTCACCAATGCTTTAAAATTATAAGATGCTTTAAATTATAAATTAAAAAGCACATCAAAGACAACACAAATATATTAAATTTTTATAACATAGTTCCTTAAAATATTATCATTTCTTTCACCAAAAGTTGTGTTTGATTTCCACAGAAAATTGTATAGTATTGTATAGCATTGCAGAAAGAATTTGCTGAGTCAGTTATCCAAAATAATTTACATTACTAAAAAGCCAAATCTTCCAACTTCACTTTTAAAATGAGGAAGTCACACCTATGTCAGATTTAAAGAACTCCTGCTTCTAGGTGAGTTGGTGATGCCTGCAAAGTAAGCATATGGCATTGCAATTTTGTCTAGAGACAATTATACTTTCAGAAAACAAAACAGTATAAAGAGCCTTTGAAAGGATTACTGAGAAATCCCTATAGGAATGCAGTCAACTTCAGTCATTCTAAAACCCAGTCACTACTTTTGACTTGAACAAGAATTTCTGTTGAAAATCTTTTACACATTGGCAAAGTAATTACAACCTTTCCTTCTTTGTATCTCCTCCATTTTTCTTTTATTATATCTTTGTTCAAATCCTTACACATTATTTGATGTACCCTAGTAAAAGATATGGAAAAGCAGAATGTAGTCATTTCATACATATGATGGAGAAATTTTAAAAGTATTCCAAATCTTAATATTTTGAAATAATCCACAAATGGAGGAAGTCTTTATTTCCTAAAAGAGTAATCATTGCAAAACAAAAACTATATGTAATAAATCTAGTAGGGAAAATTCCTATATATGAACATATAAACTTTTTGATGCAAAAATACATTAACCTCCTAAAATTCTAGGATGGCTACATGGACTCATATCTGGGGGGGGGGAGCGATTGGGGGGGGGTGCCCACACGCATGTGTGAACCAGTCCTGGGACTTGAGAACCAGTCCTGGGACTTGAACTCAGGGTGTAGGAGCTGTCCCTGAACTTTTTTGCTCAAGGCTAGTGTTCTAGCACTTGAGCAACAGCTCCACTTTCAGCTCTTTGGAGATTAACTGGAAGATAAGAGTCTCACAGACTTTCCTGCCTGAGAAGACTTTGAACTGTGATCCTCAGATCTCAGTCAGCTGAATAACTAGGATTACACAGGTAATAAGCCACCTGCACCCAGCTGACCCTGACTATTTTTTTTTTAACAAAGACATAAAAGAGGAATATAATTAAACCATGATTCTGAAAATGGCTCAACTTTAACTCTGAAGGGAAAGAACCATAAAACTCATTTGGCTTAGAAAACGTTTAGGTCTATAGAGTTGAGCTTCACAAATGAACTGCTTCTCCACTCCCATTGCCTAGAACAACACCTACCTCTTAGTAGGTGCTCAATGAACACAAGTTCAATGACTGATGCATTAGAATGGAAGAAAAAATGATTGCTGAACGCAGATGTATTTTCAAATAGCTAAACACATGCTATAGACAGGCACCAATGTTGGGGGCAGCTGATGCTTCCTTTAAAAAGCTGAAGGGAGGGGCTGGGAATGTGGTCTAGTGGTAAAGTGCTTGCCTCCTATACATGAATCCCTGGGTTTGATCCCTCAGCACCACATAAACAGAAAAAGCCAAAAGTAACTCTGTGGTTCAAGAGGTAGAGCGCTAGCCTTGAGCAAAAAGAAGCCAGGGACAGTGCTTAAGCCCTGAGTTCAAGCCCCAGGAATGGCACTCTACCATTTGAGCCACAGCATCACTTCCAGTTTTGTTGTTGTGGTGGTGGTGGTACTAAGGAATCAAATCCAGGGCTTCATGCATGCTAGGCAAGCACTCTACCTCTAAGCCACATTCCCATCCATCCTTGACTGATTTTTTAAAAAATTACAAAATAGGTAGTTTTTGTATCCTTCTCCATAAATTTCTCTAGTTTATAAATATTCCATGATTCACATTACAACAGTCAACATAGAAAGTTGTAAAAATTTCCCCATCATTGTGAACAATATTGGGGAAATAATGTCAACCTCTGTTAATACATTAGCATTCATTTATTCACTGAAGAAAGATGTATGAACTAGATTCTGGAAAACTAGGAGTGCACAGAAAAACAAAGCATTTAACAGTGTCTGTCTCTCTGTCTCTGTTTTTTTTAAGTCATCAATAATGCAAAGTTAAAATACCTCTTAGCCAACAATAAAACTTTTTCAAGTACATATGCAAACAAGAAGTAAGAAAGTCTAAGTATCATTCTGAAAACCTGAATGCATCATAGTTAGAATGAGTAAGGGGAGGGGATACTTAAAACAAAACAAAAAAAGACTTCTTAGAAGGCGAGAAGCCTGAATAAGAGATTAAGGGTACTTTGGCCATAAACCCTGAGGCACAGAGAACCTATGTCATGCCCTGTGTGATCACAAGAATTTAAAAGACCAGCTATGGATTTAAACCGATTAACAGCTATCAATTGCCTCTTCTCCTTAGGAAGCAAAAAAGCCCTAATTGTTTCACTTATCTTCCATGCCATTACAAGCTAATTCCTGGTGTTTGACATTATGGGAAAGTAATTTTTCTTCATCTTAAAGGATTTTTTTTTCAGTACAATTGATTATTTTTTTATCTATTCTTAGATCTACTAATAATTATAAATTAAATCCTAATTACATTATCAAAATGGTTTTCCTATTCTGTTTGTAATAACCAGTAGAATATCTGAATATAGTGATTTTTTTTTCTTCTAGTTTTCTGTTATCATTAAAAATAGTAATGACACACAGCAGGAAGAGATATTAGGTTGTGGTTGTTTTTTCTTTACAAAATGTGATGTCACTAATTTTATAAAAGTATACATTACTTTTAAAGTAAACATTTAAAATAATTATGTTTACTGTATGTATGCATAAAATTACATGTAAACAGGGTGGTCAAGGTTTATACTAATAAACCTACCAATTCAGGAAGCTGATATCTGAGGATTGTGGTTCAAAGCCAGCCCTGGCAGGACAGTCTGTGAGATTTTTATCTTTAACTCACCATCAAAAAGCCAGAAGTAGAGCTGTGACTCAAGTGCTAAAAGGTTAGCCATGGGGGGGGGGGGGGGAGGAAGTGCTCAAGAACAGCACACAAGCCCTGAATTCAAGCCCAGGGACCATTTTACAAACAGGCACTTGTGCGATCACACATACACATATACACATGCTTATTATATTTTTCGCTCAGACAAACAAGAAAAAGAAGGGACAAAGAGAGAGTTAATTATCAAAATTAATCACCAAAATTATTATTATTATAATTACAGATGAGGAGTGTAAGGCATAAAAATTTATAACTTGTCCCAGATTTCATATATACTAAGTGCTAGGACAGAGATTCAGCCCCTGAATTGTGCTTCAAATTTTGAGCATGTAATCATTAAATTATTGTACAACAGTGCAGTAGTGTGAAAATTTTAGCATTTACTTGACAGGGGGAAGAAGTGTATGTCATTGTAGAACCCTGACCTACCATGTATGCTTAAGACCCTGGGTGTGATTACCAGCACATCAAAAAATATACTAAACAGACCCTAACTTTTTGTTAACCCTCATATTAAATTTAAATTTAAGAAAAAAACCTGCAGATTTTTTTTCCGAACAGATTAACACATTAATGAGCGTAGGAATTAACGTTCTGAAGAAATTTAGACAGTTTAATATTTCCACTTTTTAAATTGAAGGAATAACATAGAAAACATACATTTTTGTGTTTGCTTCAATGAATTTTGACATACATACCTGAGTACTAATACGTATTCATAATACAGACTATTTGTACCACCCTAGAAAGTTCCCTCTTGGTCTTTTGAGTGAATCTTCTATCCTCCAAAGACAGCCCTTGTTTTGATTTCTATCACTATATAATCTCTGATTGTGGGGATTATAAGTATAAACCGCTCCACCCAGTAATTTTAACATTAGAATTATGGATTATATTACTGTCATATTGGTCACAAATTTTTAGATGAGGTTAACATATTTCATTCATTGCTCACCTCTTAGACTTTTTTTTTTCTTTTGGTGCCAGTCCTGGGTTTTGAACTCAGGGCCCAGGTGCTGTCCCTGAGCTTTTGTGCTCAAGGTTAGCAGTCTACCACTTGAGCCACAACACAACTTCTGGCTTTTTGGTGGTTAATTGAAGATAAGTATCTCATGGACTTTCCTGCCTCAGCAAGCTTTGAGCCATGATCCACAGATCTAAGCCTCCTGAGTAGCTAGGATTACAGGCATGAGCCACTGGTGCCTGGCAAATGGCTGTTTTTTCTTTTAATCAAGTTTACTTATTAATTTATTCTAGCTCTGCCTCTTTAGTAAAAAGAAGCTGCACTCTTAGAAATAGTCGCATGATTATGTAATACAAGTGACTTGTTCTGTCTTAGAGAATGCTACTCAATGGTACTAAACCACTTAAAAATTAACTCCTAGAATCTAATCTTCCATATTTCCATGGCAAGTTACATATATACTTCATCTCAGTCCTCGGTAGCCTTTGGAAGTTGTCAAAGGAGCAATATCTCAATTTACAGACAGACAGATTCAACAAGAAACTGGGTTATACACTCTTATGCTTAACCACTGGTACCAGGAATTAGATTGTTCTTTTGCTCAATACCATCTCACACTCCATGTACCCAAGGAAAGTCAGCGAGCATTCCAGAATTCAATGTCCTTGTTTCTTCTCTGGAAATTCATACATTACCCATTCCTTCCACCCTCCTGCATAGTGTTGCGCATTGAAAACACACATAACGAGTGCAATCAATATTTTCGCCTCTTTGAAAACAGGGTTGATAGGAAGTCTTGAGATAAATAATGCAATAGCTAACTACTAATATTTAAACTAGAAGCCTCTTTAAAAGATTGAGTTACTTGTGAATAAGATGGAAAGATACAGGTCCTTAGTCTCTCTGTTGTGTCTTTACTAACAGTAATTTAAAGTATTTTTCTTTTTGTGTGTATGTGTGTGTATGTGTATGTGTGTGTGTGTGGTGATGGTGGTTGAACCCAGTGCCTCTGCATACTAAACACTCCTATTGAATTACATCATAAATGACTAAAATACTAATCTAAATGAATGAATGAATGCATAGGAAACATTGTGAAACATATTCCTGAATCCAGTTTTTTCTTTTTCTGCACACCTGTGGAAGCCTAGCGATATTGCTGTGTCCATAGCCTTCTTGCTTCTCACTCTAGCTAGACAAGGAAACACGATTCTGTCAGATTTGCATGACTTTACTTCATGGTATTTCTCTTTGAAATCTCTGGGGCTCATCTGCAGAGCTTGGCCTACTTCCTTCAATGGTATATTAATAGACCCCAGGATTTTACCATGTTGTACAATTTCCCATGTCTCTCTAACATCAAGTAACATAATGTTTTTAGAAGTCAACAGGTCTTCTAGTTCCTTGTAATTGATGTGCTTAGGAACAGCAGTACAAAAAATATGGCAGCTTCTCTGTATTGACTTTAAACCGCAGAACGCCGAAACCAGGCCTGGAGAGCCGCTCCTGGTACAGATCCAAGCACCAGTCGGGGCTGCATGGTCCGATACTCCTGGAGGACACAGGGCCGCTCAGCGTTGCCATCCTCCCTGTTGCCCGCGCCCCCCCCCACCCACTCCCCGCCCTCTCACCTGGAGATTTTTTAAACAAACAAAAAATTATATATTTATAGCTCCTACACTTAGATTTTTCATCAAGGGCCAAAAATGTCAACATCTCTACAGCCTCTATTAATGGATCCGTTTCTTCATCCATAAAATGAAGCTAATATAGCATGTTGAGGCTAGAATACGAACAGAATAATCTATCAATTCTCACATTGTTAAAAAAAAAAATCTTGGGGCTGGGGATATAGCCTAGTGGCAAGATTGCCTGCCTCGGATACACGAGGCCCTAGGTTCGATTCCTCAGCACCACATATACAGAAAACGGCCAGAAGCGGCGCTGTGGCTCAAGTGGCAGAGTGCTAGCCTTGAGCGGGAAGAAGCCAGGGACAGTGCTCAGGCCCTGAGTCCAAGGCCCAGGACTGGCCAAAAAAAAAAAAAAAAAAAAAAAAAAAAAAATCTTAATCACCAGAAAAAAAAACAAACACTTGATCAAAGTTGACCACCAATAATACTTTCTGATTACAACCAGGACCAGTTATTCTCTTCTGAATCCCATATATACAAGGTTAGAGATAAAACTTTTTGCAAAAGAAAACAAAGCCAGGAGCTGGTGGCGCATGCTTGAAAACTCAGAAAGCTGAAAACTGAGCACCTGGGTAGGTTGGAAGTTAGCATAGGCAGGAAAGTCCACAGGATTCCTTATCTTCAATTAGCCACCAAAAAGCAGGGAGTAGAACTGTGGTTCAAATCGTAGAGCATTAGTATTGAGCCCAAAAGCTCAGATAAAGCACCTAGACTTTGAATTCAAGCACAAGGACACAAAGAAAGAGAGAGAAAGAGAGAGAGACAGAGAGACACAGAGACAGAGACAGAGAGACAGAGAGAGACAGAGACAGAGACAGAGAGGCAGAGGCAGAGGCAGAGACAGACAGAAAGAAAGAGAGAGAGAGGAAGGAAGAGAGGGAGGGAGGGAGGGAGGAAGGAAGGAAGGAAGGAAGGAAGGAAGGAAGGAAGGAAGGAAGGAAGGAAGGAAGGAAGGAAGGAAGGAACTTTCAAGTTATTAAGGAATTATACTTGCAAAACTGTTTGGTCTAACTGAACACCTCATGGGGGGAAAAGGAAAGGGGGAGGGGGGTATGAGGGATGAGGTAACAAACAGTACAAGTAATGTATCCAATGCCTAAAGTATGAAACTGTAACCTCTCTGTACATCAGTTTCATAATAAAAATTTGAAAAAAAAAAAAAAAGAAACACAGTGGTTGTACACTATGACACATGGCCACAATCTACCTGTAGAAGTGCAAACAGGAGAATCACAGTCCAGGTTAAGCTAGACCCATTCTGGAACATAACCAGCACAAAAGGGACTGAAAATATGATTTAACTCAGTGGTAGAACACCTGCCTAGCAAGTGGGAAGTACTGATTTCAAGCCCTAGTACCATCACCATAAACAAAAGGAGGAGGTGGTGGAGGAGGAGGAAGAAGGACAGAAGAAGGAGGAAGAGACAAAGAGAATGAAAATAAAATAAAACAAATATTGGTTCTTGTTTCACCAAAGTGATATTTAGGACACATTTCAAAGAATCTCCAATACCAAAGACTATATATGTGGACACATTTCCATTACTCTTACAGTGTAAGAGACAAAAGGAATGTTCCACAACGTTTATAACATGTTCACTCTGATACAGTACAGCATCAGTCTCAGAAGGTTTCTGATCATGTAGAACTGAACTAGTACTCCATTTCACTTTAACACAGTTAAATAGGCGCACATAAATGTTCACTTTTGCATAGGACAAGCGCATTCTAATCTACTTACTATATAAAAATGAGGAAAAATCATCAAAGGCGGGGGGGGGGGCAGAGAAATAGCACACGGTAATACAGCCATGCACTGGTACTTCATTCCTATAATCCTAACTACTCAGCGGATTTTGATATGGAGGATTGAGGTTCAGAGCCAGCAGATAAGTTGGAGAGTCTCTTATCATCAATTAGTGAAAGGCTGGAAGTGGAGATGTACTTCAAGTGGTAGAGAGCTGGCCATGACTGAAAGGACTAAGTATTGGTATAAAAAGAGGAATACAGGTTGTGAATATACTTCTTTCAAATGAAAAAAATACCTTATAATTAAATCCTGGATTTAAGTTGGACCTTAAATCCATTGCATGGTGTACTTATGAGAGAGAAAGAGAGAGAGAGAGAGAGAGAGAGAGAGGAGAGAGAGATTTCCCTCAAGACTTCACAAAGAACCTACACTGCCAAAGTTGACTTCTAGAATGGTGAGAGAATCAATTACTATTGTGCTAAGCCATAAAAATCAAACGACAGGAGAGAATAAAAATAACAATTCATACCAATGGCTTTTACATATTGGAATGTATCACTATGTAAGTCAAATCATATACCTACAAGCTGTCTTATTAACTGTTGGATTCACACATCACAATAAATTGGACAGGTAGAGACTTGCGATTTGATAATTCAGATGTCTGGGCTTACCACTCCTGATCTACTACACCAAATAAAGCTAAAAAGTTTATTTCTTTACCTGAGGTGGGGTCCTAGCTGTCCTCTTACTCTTGGCCTCTCTACTTTGGTTTCAAATGTGCTGGAATTTCAGGTGTACAGCAATAAGCCCAGGGAAGAGTCAGCACCAGAGGTGTTCTTGTGTACAATAAAGTTGGAAAACACCTGATCTATTCCTGTTCTCATTCTGAATTAAAGTGACTGTGTCTAACAGGAAACATGAATTTTTACTCCTCAGCAGTCCAGTTCTAATATTAAAGCATATTAAATAAGAACAATGTTCTTATTTAAATAACATTGGCTCTTCTCATCCACATTTATTTAGTTCCATCTCCTTCAAAATGACTGGAAAATAAATTAATTCTAAAAACCACTACATAGCAATGAATTTCCCCAGACTCATGCTACATTTCATCTGATCCAGTCTTTCCGTAGATTGCATAGTATGTGAATTATTGACCTTCCATATGTGAGTATGTGTGTTTGTATACATATATGTATATAATACATTCTGTAAAATATTAATGAACAGGAAAGAAAACACCTGCTTCACAGAATGTTAAGACAGCCAAACAAAGTGTCTAATAAAATCTGGCACATACGTAATAACTGTTGGCTAACCAGTTCCCTTCCTCTTCCCTAAGACTGCTTTTTCTATGTATTTCCCTTTTAAACACTCCATGTGTCAGAACTGCTGATGATTTATGGGAATTCATGTCATCCCTATGTACAAATAAATGACCATGTATATGACCAATACACCTCCTCACTAGAGCAGAGGCAACCTAAGGACACATGATTCACTGGCTGATTATTAATGACCTCTCACCCCCTCTTCCATCCAAGAAGCCCACCTATTGTGATGCTCCTTTAAGTCAAGCCCTCCTTCTATCATGATGAGCCAAACCTTGTTCTTTGACCTAGATCCCTTGTTCTCCTCATTTCATTTTAAAGTTTTTGGTTTTGTTTTACTAGCTACAAGAAAAACAGAAGAGAAAGCTGAAAAGAAATTGAAGTCTTTCCTCATATAGTCAGAACATAGAAGTAAAGAGTGTTCTTGATCCAAACATACAGTATTTAATATACAGCAAGAAAGCAACCATATTACTTCTTTTTCATTATTAGTGGCGAGGTGTAGGGTTAATATATAATTTTTACGTGGTAAATAGTAAATGCCTTACACCAATACTAATGTACAAACTGAATATATATTTTAACATATATTATGTCTTCATTTTCTAAGGAAAATACATATATAACTGTAAGGTCCTCTCCCTTAGGGCTCCATGTAGATGCCCCCACCTCATTAAGTCTCCACCCAGTTACCTGGGTAACCTGAAAACCTGGAGGCAGTTACCTCCCCTTTCCCTGAAGTCACATCCTAATCCACCTGGCCACACCCCTTGCCCCTGCCCTAGATATAAGGGTGGGGGTCGCTCTCTCTCTCTCTCCCTTCTCTCCAGCCATGGATCTTCTTGGCCACAGGCCAGCAGTTCGGTAATAAACTTTCTTTCCTGCCTGAATACCGCATGCTGTTCTCCTTTACTGGCTACCTACTTTAAAAACCTAACATATATGGTGCTGTGACTCGGATGGGGCTTAAGAGTCAGGACAGGCAGAATTCCCATCTATTTTTCTTCTTTTTCTGGGAGTACCCCAGTCCTGACAGCCCTTTTTCCATGAACCGAACTGCTGCGAGTCACCATGTGGCACTTTTCACTAATACCATTGCTGACCTCCACATCCACCTCCACCTCCACACCACTTGTCTACCCTGGTGAGTGAAACTGCTGCTGCTCCGGTTCTCTGCCGTTCTGTCCCCTGCTTCTGCTGCTTCTGCCCAGTAAGCTCTCATGCACTCACCAGGCGTCTCCCTCCCATGCTTTTTGGGTTTTGCATCACAGTCACACTTAAGCCGGGACACTGCTAGCACGCCTCTTGACAGTGCAATGAGGCCTGCTCGAAATACTCGCACAGATACAGTTTTTGCCACTGCAATGGTAAATGGTTAGAAGTCACTTATATTCAGGCTCTCTTTCTTTCTCTTTTCCTCTCTTTCTCTTCCTTTTTCTCTTTCACTCTCTCATCTTCCTGCTTACTTGCTTACTGTATAAAATTCCCAAGTCGTACCATCCTTGTGGGCCTTGCTCACAAAGCTGCCTCTTTTCACAGACCTCTGAAATTGAGGCTTGACCACCAATGTGCTTTGTCAGCAAAGATATCTAAAAGTTCTTTTCCCTAGCATTGACCACGTGGTGGATATTGGGTTTAACAGGTATCAGCTCAGGCGCCATTATGCCATGCCACATGTTCTCTTGTTAGTGTGTTTGTGTCCTGCCACCTCCCCCTCAACATGGCATCCCACTGGAGTTTGTCAAAATATGGTTTCTCCATTTTATAATCTGAAGATTGTTGTTTGCTAGGAAAATTGTTTTTCTAACCGACCACATGGTTCTAAAATATTGGGCAAAAAAAATGTCATTTACTATTGGAATTCCAAGAGTCTACTGCTGAAATTCATTTTTGCATGCTGTAAACCTATGTGCACAGTGTGTATGTCTGTGTAAATGTCATTTGTTAGTATGTCCATCTAGCTATATATCTGTGCTAAAACTCATCACATCTACTGAGTTTTTTTTTTTTTTTTTTTTTTTTTTTTGGCCAGTCCTGGGCCTTGGACTCAGGGCCTGAGCACTGTCCCTGGCTTCTTCCAGCTCAAGGCTAGCACTCTGCCTCTTGAGCCACAGCACCGCTTCTGGCCGTTTTCTGTATATGTGGTGCTGGGGAATCGAACCTAGGGCCTCGTGTATCCGAGGCAGGCACTCTTGCCACTAGGCTATATCCCCAGCCCCACATCTACTGAGTTTTGTCATTGCAGAATTCTGGCAAATATTTGGTCAATTCTTGCCAAGGTATAGGTAAGCTCTAGTCCCCTTGGTCTCCTTGTTGTTTTAACTGGAAATCAAAAAGGCCTTTTGTGGCAAAGATGCCATGGATTGCAGTTTGAAGCCAGCCCGGGCTGAAAATCTCTCTCAAACTCCACGTCCCAACTAACCAGCAAAGAGCCAGGCTGGAAGCTTGGCTGAAGAGACCGATCTCTAACCAGCCAAATGCTGGAAGTGGAGCTGTGGCTCAAGTGGTAGAGTACTAGCCTCGAGCAGAAGTGCTCAGGGACAGTGCCCAGGCCCTGAGTTCAAATCCTGTGAATGCCAACTGGGGCAAGCCATCCCAGCAACAAGCACCTAGACCACTGGGACTCAGCCAGTTCCGGGAACAAGTATCATGGAGTGGAGTAAGAGGAAAATGATCGCATCCAAAATGAACACTTTGTCTCACCCTTTCAAAATGAATCAGAGCCGGGGGATCAAGAGATAGTAGCTTGTCCATCTAATGTCCATACCTGCGTATAAGAACTAGCCAAGTCACCCAATTTTTAATTTTGTGCACTAAGCCCTTCCTTTTGCCTTAATATTTTTTTTTTGTTCAGCCCCTGCCTTAAAAGACTTCTTCCAGGCTTCATTCAAGAATTGGCATCTACCACCAAGGGACCCTGCTGCTCACCTTCTCCAGGAGGGGCCACATTTCTGCCTTTTACCCCTAATGCCAATGCCCCTTGCCAGCAGGAAGCAGCCAGAGAGAGTCTTCGTCCTTTTTCATAACTATTAAAAGGCTGAAATGTTAGGTCCTCTCCTTGAGGCTCCATGTAGATGCCCCCCCACCTCATTAAGTCTCTACCCAGTTACCTGGGTAACCTGAAGACCTGGAGGCAGTTACCTCCCCTTTCCCTGAAGTCACATCCTAATCCACCTGGCCACACCCCTTGCCCCTGCCCTAGATATAAGGCAGGGCTGGGTGGGGATCGCTCTCTCTCCCTTCTCTCCGTCCATGGATCATATTGGCCACAGGCCAGAAGTTCCGTAATAAACTTTCTTTCCTGCCTGAATACAGCGTGGTGTTCTCCTTTACCGGCTACCTACTTTAAAAACCTAACAATAACTACTCCTGGATTAGTGTAAAATAAAGAGAGAAACAGAATCATTTTAATTTCCTCCAACTGGCTATAATTACATAGAAAATTCTTCAGAGAATTATCTGCAGTGATGTTCCAAATACAAACACATTACAATTTGTAGAATAGTTAGGGATTAGAAGGGTAAAGGAATGAGCTATCCTATTAAAGTCTAAAAAGTTATGTTTCCACAGGCTGGAGGTGTGGCTTCAGTGGTAGACTGCCACATGAGCAAGAATGTTGAGAGCACATGAGCCATTTTAGTTCACACCCTGGTGCTAGTCCTTCCCACCCAAACAAACAAAAAAATGTTATGGAAAGTATTGAAAAGGAAAAATCATTTTTTACTTGGCATATTTTCTTTGTTAAGCTCTACTGCATATATCCAAGAAGATCTCCTGAAACATGTCCTTGTTATCTTATTGGAAAGCCCACGTCATATAACTTTGCAAACAAGCCACTTTGATTAATATGAACTTTAAAATGATCTGGAATACTACCAAGATACTTAGGGAGGAGTCACAGAACAGATAGCCATAGACTAGTGGCTCATGCCTGTAACCCTAACTAATCAGCAGGCCAAGATCTGAGAATTTTGGTTCAAAATCAACCTGAGCAGCAAAGTCTGTAAGACTCATCTTGAATTAACCACCAAAAAGCAGAAGTGGAGCTTATGCAAGTGGTAGAGGGCTAACTTTAAGCAAAAAAATCTAAGTCTCAGACCAGCACAAAAAAAGTGAGCATGGGGGGGGGGGGGCATGTTGCTTTGTGGTCACTGTGGACAAACATTTTAAAACAGAAAATGGAGTTTTAAGCCAGGCATGGTGGCTCACATTTGTAATCCTTTCTCTCTGGAGGCTGAGGCATGGGCATGAAGAATTGGAGACCAGCCAGAGCTATGCAGTAAGTTCCAGGTCACACTTCCCTACCCAGTGAGACTATCTGAAAGAGATTTAAGAATCATTTGAGGCTAAACAGCCTCCTTCTCTCTTTCTTCTTTTTATTTCTCTTTCTTTGGAGCTATATTCTAGCTTAATTCAACAACAACAGCCACCATTTTCAACATTTGTGTTTGTGTATTAATGATGGGCAATGCATCGTTCCTGTCTGAAAAATGTTTTATTTATACAATAGTCCAGTAAATTCTAGATTATATCTAATTTCTGACAAAGGTAAATAAAAATTTATTTTGTGATAGATAACTCAGTACTAATGCATTCTTGATTCAATCTTAAATGAATCTTAGTGTTTACAGATAAAGAAGGGATTCTACAATACTGAATACATTGTGGTCTAATTTTTGGTAAATAATTAGCATTTATATCCCCTATACCAATAAGTTGAAATCATACAAATTTTATAAAGACAACCACTCAAGAGCACCAATCTGTATAATAACTATATGTAATTATACATCATTATTAAGTTATAATCCTATATGTTATATTATAAAATTTCTGCATTCCTAAGTTCCCTAAGACAACTACTAAAACTCTAACTATTGTCATTATGGAAGCTTAGAGATCAAAATCAGATCTCATGTTCAAGTTTTCCTACATGGAAAGGCAATACAATTAGAATTTAGCAGTATAGGTGTACAAGCAGAAAGGAGATGTCACTTAGGTTTCTTCTAGTAACTATGCGAATCCCATATTGGTGACATTTCTAATTATGTGCACAGAATCTCAAAAATATAATGCAGCAAAGTAAGATCAGCCATATATATTTACCCTGGCTCTAGATCTGGGTATTCAAATATGTCTATAACTATAGTAGGATGAAATAATATCGATGGCAAACTCCTCTTGGGGTACACAGTATCATTTTAGGCTGATTCAATGAATGGTTCATGTGGTATAGAGAGAGCAGCCTGATTGTGGTGAGCCTGACAGAGCAACATGTGGAGATTTTCAGCCTTCACATTTTCCAAAATACTGTCTTTCAAGAAACCTAGAAGCTAAACATATGAAAATGATTATTTTCTATAGAAATCATATGGACACAAGTGTAATTTTTCCATTGTACTTAAAATAAAAAATAAACAGTAATTAGCAGATTTGGTATTTTCAGACAGAGTTAAATTACTATTATTAAACTTTGTACATTGCTACAGACTTGTGGAATTATGAGTCAAACATTTCACACAGAAACAATACTGACAAATACACTTCACATTTGAAATGTTTGCAATTTTTCAAATGTATTCTATTTAGATGCAGAGTAGAAAGTGAATGATCAATAAATGGTTAGTATGTCTCTTTATAAAATAAATTCAACAACACAGTTTAGTTCTCTAGCTGAAAGCAGAGGAGGTAAAGACTAAATATAAAGAAAAAGAGAAATATGACAAATAATATCTGAGTAAATAGTAACACAGCTAGAATTCTTTGGCTTGTTTTTTGCTTGTTTCCTTGTTTGTTTTGGGTTCAGGGATTGGACTCATGATCTCCTGTACAAGCACTCTCCTTGGGCAATACACCCAGATCTTAGAGCTAGGACTTGATCCTACATCATATGATAGCAACTCCATCCATCACACATGGGACTTCTAGGTGATTTTTACTGGTATAGATTTGTGAAAGAAATATATCACTAAAAATGTGGGCATCATCATAGTACATGCCTGTAACTGCAGCTTTGCAAAAGTATAAGTAGTATGATTCGACTATAAGACCTACTTAGAAAAATGTATAAGACCCTATCTGAAACAAGTAAATAAACAAACAACCACAATAAAAAAAAACAAAAAGCAATAAAACTGAGGCTATGACTAAAGTGGTAGAGTGTGTGCCCACATGTGTGAAGTCCTAAGTTTAATGCCAATTACAGTTGTTTTTTAAGTCACTGTATTTCAGCTGAGATAATGGAATGAAGGCTACAAAATATTCCCTAGGTTTGGTAAAGTACAGAAGCTGGTGCGAGGTTGCTATGAAATTATATCCAGTATTCCACTCAGGTATTTTGGCTTTGGAACATTTGAACCATTTCTAACCCAATGAACCATCCTACTATTTAGAAAAAACAAATATGACAGAATGTCAGTGATACACAGGAAAATAGATCCTGACTCAGGCAAGTAGACTAGGCTGAAAAATGAAAAAAAAAAAAAAAAGTATAGTTAAACAGGCCAGTCGGCAATTTTCCCAACCCAGTGATCTTGATATACCTACCTTGCCTGACACTGGAGATCTAAAAAGCCTACAAACAGAAGTTTCTATGACAACAAATTCAGATAAACAGATACACATCTAATGCTTTGTACTGACATTCAAATCCTTTAAAATACCACGAAGACTATTAAACCGTCCCTTTAGCAAATATTCATAAAAAGGAGCATTGACATTGGTTATGAGAAAATTCTCACACAGCTTAGGATAACACAGCAGTGCACATTTTAGAATGTTTTTTAAGCTGGGGATGGTGGCACAGGCTTGTAATCCTAGCACTTGGATAGAGACAGGAGATTAGCAGGTTGGAGACCAATTGGACTACACAGACTACACCTTAAATCAAAACAAAACAAACACAAACAACAACAACACAAATTCTTTTATTTCTCCTACTAAGATGGAGAAGCCTGGCATCACCTTCCATCAATTTGACATGGATCTGGGGGAGGAAAAGCCTCTTAGGCAAGGCCTGGGGCCAAGACAGCATGTACTTCTCCTACTTGTCCTCGAACTGCTAAAGACATGCTTTAGGTCTGGGACCTTGGAGGGAGTTGAGAGTCCACTTCAATAAGAATGTCCATTATCAGGAAAACTAACAATAACAAATGCTGGAGGGGGTATGGCCAAAAGGGAACCTAGTACATTGTTGGTGGAAATGTAAACTTGTTCAGCCACTCTGGAAAACAGTATGGAGATTCCTCAGAAGGCTAAACATAGAACTCCCCTATGACCCAGCAACCCCACTTTGGGGCATCTACCCAAAAGATTACAAACAACAACACACTAAAGCCACCAGCACAACAATGTTCATCTCAGCACAATTTGTCATAGCTAAAACATGGAACCAACCCAGATAACCCTCAGTAGACGAATAGAACAGGAAAATGTGGTACATATACACAATGGAATTTTATGCATCTATCAGAAAGAATGGCATTGCCCCATTTGTAAAGACATGGAAGGACTTGGAAAAAATTATACTAAGTGGAGTGAGCCAGACCCAAAGAAGCATGGACTCTATGGTCTCCTTTATAGGGAATAATTAGAACAGGTTTAGGCTAGTCACAACAGAGGATAACAAGAGCCCAATAGCTATGCCCTTATGAACACATAAGATGACACTAAGTGAAATGAACTCCATGTTATGGAAATGACTGTTATATCACTGTTGTAATTACTTTCAACATGCCATGTGAAACCATAGCTTTTTGTTGTTGTTGATGATGATCCTCTTGTGTCCTCTTCCTGTAGTTGCTATCACTGTTATCTCATCTGAGTACCCTGGATACTGTATATACTGGTTTAGAACTAGGGAAGTGAAAGGGAATATCAAAATCGAGAGACAAAGGATAAAAAGACAAACGACTCCAAAAGCAATACTTACAAAATCATTTGGTGTAAACCAATTGAACAGCTCATGGGGGGAGAGGGAAAAGGGGACAGGGGAAAATGAGGGAGGAAGTAATGAATTGTACAATAAATGTACCCACTGCCATACGTATGACACTGTAACCCCTCTCTACATAACTTTGACAATAAATAATTGTTCAGAAAGAAAACTCAAAAAGACATGCTTTATAATTAGTATATTTGTATTTGTAACATATTTTCAGGGGGGGGGGCATTGTAGAGAAGAAAGTGGATGTCTATGTGACTGACACAAAAATAAGTACTTCCTCACAAGTGGGGGAAATGGCAGCTCTTAAAGCCCAGGATTGCTGCAAGGAGAAAAGCCTGCAAGAGAGCTATATGAGCAACTTAGAAAGAAATCTATTAGTGATGAAGACAAAGACTCATAGTCCAAGAAGCCTCCCATGCCCCTAGCTTTAAGAGCTAGAAAACTCACTTTAAATCCCAAAATTTGGACTTGGTATTGGGGCCCTACAACCCCATCCACAAAAGAAGAACTGTCAATTCCCACCATTGGGGGACCTTTCTATTAGGCATATATGATAGGAAGTAGGATTTGGAAGGCCTCCACAGGAGCAGCAGTTAATTGGAAAAGGTTCTTCACCATACTTAGGATACTATGACCATGAGGGAGAAGGGAAGTTACGATTAATGGCAAAACAGTGAGATACACAAATCTTTCTAATTGGGAGAAAATAAGGCAGTTTAAAAAGCCATGGTGCACAAATGACAACATAAAAAGGAAAAATAGGTAAACAGTTACAATAATGGTCAAAGAAGGAAATGTATGCAGGAAAATATCCACAAAAAGGTGTACTTATTCCTATTTTAAACCTGACAGTAAAGTAGAAGGATAATGGATTCTAAAGTACAATTACAGAAAAGAGAGAAGCCCTTTGAGATTTTACAATTACTAGCCATGTTAAATATTTGGTTAACTTACTTGGCACTTGGTAGGATAAATAAATAATGTGGAAACTTCAAGCTTTAAGATAAAGAGATGTCTCACACCTCTGACTAAAGCTTTATTGTGGTTAGAAACCCAATGTCTAGTCTAGTCAGACAGGATATGTTAAAATAACTATAGACAACTGAGCAATATGCAAACAATTGGTTAGAATTTACTGGAAAAGAAAAAAAACTGGAGTCATGTGTAAAAGATGGTTGCTTTAAATAAATAGATTATTTTATGTAACCATTTTCCTGCTTAAAAATAGTATAAATAAAGACCTCTGAGCTATTCGGGCAAGAGACTAACTCATCACTTTTGACTGCGTCTCTCATTGCTGCACCAACTCCACTCTCCTTCTTGGTAGCTTATGGACTATTGAAACTGATCTTCAGCACCAACAGGGCCGAAGTTTGAATATTTTCCAAGTAGTGTCATAAACTTATCTTTGAAGGTGGGTTAAGCATAAGACCATTGCTTCAATATGGTTGCTTTGAAAATCAGGTCTGATATAAGTACTATAATTAATGCTGTTTATGAACCTTCTTTAATGATTTACAGATTTACCTTAAAATAAAAGTTTCTATTTTAAGAAATTTACAGTGAAATAATTATGGTAATGATTCATCATTACACACACACACACACTAGCTGCAATGTCTCCTGCTTGTAATTTCAACACTTGGGAGGCTGAGGTAAGACGATCATAAGTTGAGCAGTTAGAGAACAGCCTGGGCAGCATAATGAGACCCTATCTCAAAAGTCTCAATGACAAGCAAATAAACTAACAATAAGCCTGGCTCAGTAGGTACTAAATAGAGTTAAATTACAAACTTACTAACGTGAAGATATTTGGCAATAAATGTCATTACTCATTTCATTCATAATTCACTGCCTTCAATGGATTAATTCGAACAATTATACTAATCATTCATCCCCCCCCATTGTTGGGTAACAAAGAACATTTTTCTTCAGGTGCATATTAATTATCCGCTGTAGCAATTTTTTTGGTGGCAATAGTGGAGTCCTGGCTAATACAGCATTTTTCATTCTTATGACAAGAGATGCCATTTCCAAGGGAACAAAAGCCCTAGACTGGTACACCAATTACTGGTCCAGAAATGTACACTAGAAAAGTAGAAGACTTTCATGGGATTTTCTAAGCTGGAACTGGCATAAGCTTTTCAAGCACTGGGTTTATTCTTGCACAGAAAATGTTTGACTTTATAGGGAAAAAACCAGAATAATCACCCAAGAAGTAGTAAAAGACAGATAACTTAAATATGCTGATGTGATTTAGCTATTAGTTCTATCTAACTCAACCAATGCATGTTCTGTGGCTTGAACACAGAGTCAAAATTTTCCTTTAGTAAGTAAGTATATTTTCTCTTGTGACCAGATTATACTAATATACCAGTTTCACTATCAAAATGAGCTTTCATTTAGTGTCTTCACATCTGTTTACCTTCTCTTCTCCCAGGAAGGCTGGTTGGTCAGTATAAACTATGTGGCATTTATTTAAGCCATGCCTTTTTCCTTTATATTATATTTAATTGTTGTGGGTTTTAACAAATATTTCTAAGCATACATGAAGTCTAATTAAGCTGACTAAATGAATTCTGGTGTAATTTCCTTATTTCACTGAGAGTATATTGTTACAATTTGATTGATGCAATGAAAGGGACTACAAAATACCAGGCATTGGTTATATATAGGTTCTTTAAATTTTTTGGACGTACTTAATCCAAATAGTAGTAGTAATAGTAGTAGCAGTAGGTAGTAACAATACATTGCATACTTTAGTTTCTTTTTCAAAAAAATATCATTTTCAAAACACAATGTATTTTATGTACTTCCTGGATCACATAATCAGAAATTTGTAAAACTCAAAACATGAGTTACCAAAATGAAATCAAAGTCACTAAATCAAAAGCATTTTTCTTCAAATATTCAAATATTCTTACTGTTTTAACTTCAATGAAATTATTTGTATCACTAAAGAATATTTTAAATCACAGGAGCCAATAAAAGTCCACTTCTTTTTGAGTATTATAAACATTCTATTCCAACCTGTATTCCCACCATGAACCAACATAAGTCACTCTTTCCTTCCTTCCTCTTCTTCCTTCCTTTGTTCCTCTCTCCTTCCCTCCTTCCTCTCTTCTTTTCCTCCCTCTCTCCTTCCCTCCCCTTTTTCTTTCACCTCTTTTGTTTCTTCCCTTCCAGTTTTTTTTTTCTTTTTAATCTTTCTAGGAATCTAACTTAAGGCTAAGCAAACTCCCTACCACAAACCTTCACATACAAGCCCAATGAAAAAATTCCTATTAATATAAAAAGTCCACAATACTCAACTCTTGTCAAATACATTAAACTAATATGTTTGTATAATTGCAAGTAGAAAGTAGAAATAGAATGGGTGAAGGAGGGACCGAGAAAAATAAAATTCCAGTGCAATCCAGAACTTTCAATTTAGGAAATAATAAAAAAAAAAACAACCCTTAAATGAATCTGTTTCTATTGAAAACTGATCCAAAATTCATGATAGCAGCTCAGGATTCCTCAGGCATGTGGCGTCAAACAGACAAGCCGATTAGTCATCTTGGCAAATGAGGAAAAATAGATGGTTTTATGAAATGCCATCAAACTGGATATATGAAAGAAAAGAAAAGAGGCAGGAATTCATCCTTGGTAGGATACTTGATCCTGGTTACTGCATGGTGTGGAAAATAGACTACTCTTGTCATCGGCAGTTTAGGGTTTCCTAGTTAGATTTTCATAGAAATGTTTCTCAGAACACAAAAGCCAAATCCCAGATGGGACAGCTGGGTTTAACAGGTGACGAGATCACTTCTAATGGTTTTCCCATCAAAGCACCATAGCTGATTTTATTTCTGATTTTTTTAGCTAATATATGTATGCTTCTATTTCTTAAAGAGAGATTACATACATGAGAGCTTATTCATAACCTAAGATAAACAAAATTTGTTCTAAAAACAAAAAGTTCCTGTTTACAAACATGAATATAATAATTAAATTTTAGGTTATACAAGGTAGAATTTTCATTAGATTATATATAGTCAAATTAAAGTTAGCCTTCAATAATTTTCCCCAAGAGCCTACAACCATCAAATTAGCCTACTAATGCCACCAAATTAAATCAAAACCAGAAACGTCAATTTGATTAGCAATTTTCAACGTTAAGTTTGGGGCCCTTCAAATGTAAATTAGTAGTTTCATTAACTTGGGAATGAGACCAAGAGCAGGCACTGAAGGAAAAAAGAAAACAGAAAAAGAAAGAAACACACACACACACACACACACACACACACACACACACACAACAAAACAAGTGGCTTAGAAATCAAGGGAACTAGCAATGCTTTTAAAAAGTGACATGTCTAGAACAACTTTCTTTACTTGCCTTATATTTTCACATTAATACACAGCACAAAAAAGATTAGAGTAATTTATACTTGCAGTAATTCATCTCCAGCTTGATAATAACAGCCAGCTAAGTGAACATTCTGGTTTTTTTCTGTATGTATAATAAGCAGGTTTTCATGTCTTTGCTTGCATCTCAGGCAAACATGATCAGATAAAATAACATTTATAACAAGTTTATTAGTGGTTGCACAAAGATAAAACCAGGATGTCTTTCCATCCTCTTCAGAAAGAATATTGAAGGCACCAGGCCTAAAAAGAACAAGATCTAGATCTCAAAGAAACTGTCTAATTCTCCATTTAACTACTTGGGTAAGCTTGAGTTATCAGTTTCTTTATGTTAGCTTCCTGATTTACGAAATCAGTGCAATTGTTTAGAGAACCCTGTGAATTATAGCATGAAAAAAGGCAATATAGTCTGGCATAAAAGCAAATTTTGGCAAGAATTAATATGCACTAATAAAAATGTAGATAAATTAAAGTTGACTTTCAATAAATATTTCTTTCCTAAGCTAAAATTATCATTCACGTATTCCTAGACAGCAAATGAAAAATGTTGAAATAAAGGAAAAAATATTTTCCAACAGTATTTTCAATTATAAACTTCAAAATGAGTTTGTCAGCCTCTTTTGTAGCCTGAGGTGTTCAGCAACAAATATGAAAGGCAAGGGGGAAAAAAAAAACCCAACACTTAGTGGCAAACATAATTATGTTTCCATCCTCATGTGCTATTTCAGTTCATTTTTCCCTAGAATTCAGCTTTGATCCTGGAAATTGTACCTGGTTTAAGGTAGCATAAACACTCTTACTTAACAAATACTTAAAATAAATTGCATGATAATATGAGTCAGCGTCATTTTGTCCTTTTGATTATTTTCCTTTGTGGTTTTAGTGTTTCTTTTAAACACAGAATTTAATTGGAATTGGTTCTTTGCACTGGGGTATGCATGGACCAAATGTTTATCAACAGACTCAACACCTTGCACATATTAGAAAGGCTCTCACAAAGTAGAGGATCTCTAAGGGTAAAGAAACTACACAATAATAATAGGGGGAAGAGAATTGGTCTCTTACACTATGCAACTCCAATCCTGCTTTTATCCTAATTTCTAATGTGTTCACGGTAGGACTTTCACCTCACATATAAAGAAAAGCAAGCAAAGAGGAACTCAGTTTTATAATTTCATTAGAGCCGTTTGTGCCCAGATCTAGGTGGGCCTGGCCTAAGGTGTCTGTCTCTACTCTGTCTCCTAGACTTTTGTGCTTAAGTGATTAGGAAATCAGGAGGCATAACCCTGATGGACATGTTCCTCAAGAGCCCAGCAGCCTGTATTCCTGAAACTACCATGTTCTAAATGGTATTTCCTAGGTAAGAAACATGATCATGTATTTCTTATCTTTATGCTTTTCTCCAATCCTCTAACCAACTATAACTAACTCCTGATCCATTTCAGTTGTTCTATTAAAGCTTTTGAACAATTTTAGTTTTATGTAAATGCCATACTGACTTTACACTCTCTTACGTGTGTGCATATACATATATATGTATATACACACATATATATATTTATAGCTATATGGTTTGGAAACCATTCTTCCACAAATACAATTAATTAATAATCTGTTCTTACACTGAGTGAAAACTGAGTTTTCACAATACACATGAGTTTCTTTAGCATAAGAACAGATTAACTTACTTCAAAATTGTTTTGAGGTCCAGAATAGGTATAAATTGTAATTTTTGTGAATTATAGCAAATCTAAAAGATACCTCAGTACATTTTAGCAATGAAATTAGAACACTTCTTGATACCAAGTGCTTATTATCCTTTGAATTTCTTTACTCGTTTTCAAAAGGCACTTTAAAGGCAATTTTTTTAAAGTATTAAAGCACTCTTTTCGGTTCTAAAATAACTATGGCTATTTAAACAGAATATTCCCAATTGTCTACAGGATGAATTCCAAACCACTTAGCCTGTCAGGTAAAACCTTCCACAAGTTGACCTCAACATGCCTTTTTAAACCCCAATTCCCACAATTCCCCTCTGATCTAGAAAAATCAGATTACTCACAGCAATTCAAACATGCTTTGTTCTTTATTCTCACACTTCCCTCTTCCAAAACTCCCCTCTTCATTCACATTCCATTCTCTTTTTCTTGAAAATGAATTATTAATTGAAAATTTTTATGCTAGCTTGAAATGATTTCTCGCTATTTTGAATTATTCACTTTGTTCTCTAGAATAATGATCTAAATTGCATGTGATATGTTACTTTTTCTATTTTTTTTTCACATGGGAGTTAAAGCCCCTTGAAGGCCTGAGTGTCTCAGAGACAGAGCAAATATTTAGCATATATAAGGCTCTAGGATCTGTCCCTATTACATAAATAGATAGATATAAAGATAGACAGACAGATAGATGAAGAGGAGAAGAAAGAAATGAACGAATGATGGAAAGAAGAAAGGAACGAAGGAAGGAAAGGATAAAGGAAGGAACAAAAGATGAAAGCAAGGAAAGAAAGGGAAAATAATTAAATGTTTTTACATTTTCTCCTTCCTTCCTTCTATCCTCACATCCTTCCTTCCTTCCTTTTTTTTTTATGCATGCCAGTCCTGGGCCTTGGACTCAGGGCCTGAGCACTGTCCCTGGCTTCCTTTTGCTCAAGGCTAGCACTCTGCCACTTGAGTCACAGCGCCACTTCTGGCCATTTTCTGTATATGTGGTGCTGGGGAATCGAACTCAGGGCTTCATGTATGCAAGGCAAGCGCTCTTGCCAGTAGGCTATATCCCCAGCCCCCCTTCCTTCCTTCTTGTTGTTGCTGGTCATAGGGCTTGAACTCAGGGCCTGGGTACTGTCCCCAAGCTCTTTTATTCAAGTCTACCTCAATGCTCTACCACTTTGAGTCACAGCTCCACTGCCAGTTTTCTGGTGGTTAGGTAGGGTTGAGTCTTATGGGAAGTTTCCTGCCCAGACTGGTTTTGAACTGCAATCTTCAGGTCTCAGCCTCCAGAGTAGTAGGATAGAGACATGAATATTAAACACAAATTTCATGTACGGAAAGCTCATGATGTCATCTTTCAAGTTTTATGTTTCTTTAATATTCTTTTCCTATATAGAAATATTTAACTCTAGTTCTAAGGACTTCCAAAATGACCACCAGTAGAAGGAACTCAATCTGATATTAGTCAATTACTTATTAACTTAAGGGGAAAGTTGGGCTCACAGCTCTGGAGACTGGTGAGACCAAGAGCTCAGCACTGGCATTTGATGAAATTAGATTTATAAAACTATAAATGACCTATAGACACATAAATACAAAAACAATAAAAAATGCCTCCATCTAGTGGCCAATTCAATTAACCATGGCAATAGGTGAAGGTAGGAAGGAAGGAAATCCATGTTATGCTCAACTTTCTGTTCCCCAAATTACCTTATGCTTGTCTCTTCCGCATGTTTTTATTTCTTTAATATATAATATTATGTTGATTGAAGTGCTGAGAAATGATAGCAATATAGGAATCATAATTATATCATGTCAAAATATACTGTGGACTGTTTTTTCTTTTCTTTTTCTAGTACAAGAACTCAGGGCATCTTGCTCTCACTTGGATTTTTTGCTCAAGGATGGAGCTCTACCACTTAAATCACATGTCCACTTCTGGATTTTTGCTGGCTAAGAGTCTCACAGACTTTTCTGCCCAACCTAGCTTTGAACATTCCTCATATCTTACCCTCCTGGGAAGCTAGGGTTATAGGCGTGAGGACTGATGGCCAGTTTCTGTAGGAGTTCTTATGTAGTTCCAAGTAACACGCATTTTTAAAATATATCCTTATCCCAAACAATGTTATAACAGACCATGTTATGTTCATTGTAAATACAGAGAAACTGAGAATCCGTTTTAAAGTATAGTCCCTAATGTTCCATTCTAGCTTGTAGCAAAGATTTACACACAGATCTGCCTTTCCTGAGTTGTTCTTCCCAATTAAAAGAAAGGCTATAAGAAAGAATTCAAGGTTGGATTATCCCCAAGCAATCATTTCCCATCCACCACCCCCCCAAACTAATTAAAATCTGACTATATTTCGTTAATGTCCAACTCCTGTAGACTGTATTCCCAGCTACTCTCTTCCAAGCTGAAGTCAAACACAGCTCAAATCTGTTCTACAACTATTTACGACCCTCTTTATCAACATTAGTACTCTTCAAATTCTGACATCTCTCTTCAGGCCAAAAGTATTTATTTAATCAACAAGTACAGCTTGAGAAACATCAGGCTCTTATTCAAGGCTAAGTAATTAAAAACGGAAAACACATCACCAAGTGCCTAATCTATGCAAGCATTAATTGGTTCAATTGGTGAATGTTTCCCCAGACTGCATTTATTTCTTATGGATGGGTGCTATGGTCTTGTCCATGCCTCATGGCTTTCAGGGCTTGCTAATTAGTGCTTTCCTAATCCCATTCAGAAAAATAGAGCAAGGTTTTTTGGGTTTTTTTTTTTAATTCTTTATTCTTTGTTTTTCTTTTTCTTTCCCTATTTTTTTTTCCATCCACTTCCATAAATGGGTGGTCACTAAGGTTGGGTCAAGCCAACTCAGTCTTACAATAGCATCCTTAATCAGTCAATGTGAAATAAAAAAGAAACAACAACAAAAATCCTGGCTTTTACCTCACACTGTCTTTGGAGCTCATTAAAATGCACCAGCTCTTCCTCTGCTACAATCCTGCTGTTCCATGCACTAATAAGCCAACAAAAGGTGCTGAAAGCAATGGACTGAGTAATTGTTGAAATTTACAGTTTCTCAAAGGCAACTCTTAGGAGAATTCTGTTTTCCTCAACCATGCAAATCACATTCTGATAAAGGATCACCAAGCAGATCCCTTCTCACATTTACAGGAAGAATCACACAGCTTTGGGGCTCATTCCGGTGTTGGGAATAGATGATCATTGTTAGTGAACATTGCTTTTCTTTGTTGGTTTCCAACCCACTTTGTTAATCAAAGAGTTAAGGTAACAGTATATACTTTAAAAATTTGTCCCACCATATACTGGTGAACGGGAGCTCACTGCTGTCTCTGAAGGCTAGTTGTTGTGATAAAACAGAGAAGATGGGAAAAGACAGGATGTAGGCAAAGAATGAAAATGAATGCACACAGAGACACATATGATCTACTCTGTCTCAGTCCCTTCCAAGTCATTTTAATCACCCCCCAAAATAAATCCTTAAATTAATAGTCAACCTTAATAAAACTACCTTCTAAAAGAGAGTAAGCTTTTGATCTTACTGTTTCTGCCTCCGGGTATTCCTATATTTATTGCAATGCACCTTGAGCACGTTACAAGTAAAACAATAATTTCCTACACTTTAATACATGTACAAGCATATAATTTTCAGATACATTTGCCAAGGAATACCACATGTTGCAAACACATCTACCAAATTAAATTCACATTATAATTAGATTTTTTTAATCAATATATTAAGAAGGCAATAATTAAAAGAGGTTCAAACTGTAATTGTGAGTGACCTACATCCCCCAGGTTGGACAGAATGTAAGACATCTTCACAAAGGTTAAGAGTAACAACCAGGTTTCTCTGTCTCCTCTCCCACTCACCCCTCCACAACAGGGGCACACAAATCTCACATCCTTTCATATCTGCTTGGCATGGATGTCACAATGCCACAGGGCTGAGAAAAATTTCAGGAAGCATCAACTACAGTTTCAAAACTACATACAAATTCAAAAGGCTCCGAAAACTGAATGTATCAGGATACAAGTTTAGTATTCTTTTCCAATTAGGAAACACTAATTAACTCAAACATGTGAACAGAACCACCATGATTTCTCTTAGTGCAACAACTTCTCCTGTGTCTGGTAGACATTTAAAACAAACTCTGCACCAATAACTACTAAAATTTGTCACACAGGGACCTCCCTGAAAGATATGTGTTAATAGTGCTTTGTTATACTTTCATTCCAAGTGACACTTAGATTTGTAGGCCTTCTCCTCTAACCTAGTTATGCAATTTGACAGAACACATAAACATCATCAGTCCATGGGAATGAATGTATGACAATTACACTCCTGTGTGATACAACTAAAATAATACATCAAGAAGGATGATATTAAATATGATAGAGATAATAATTGGGAAATAATAAGTAGTTTTAAAGTATGTTTTTACTTAAATGTATAAGACTCTACTACAATCCAAACTATTATTAACTTTTAAGGTATCAGCATGAAATAATGATACTTACATAAACCACAGTATATGGGTTAGATGTATTATATTATTTAATTCTTTCAGCAAGTTATAAAATATGATATTGTTATTTTATCCATTACCATTACAGAATGGGAACAATTGGAGCACAAAATATTTGAGAAAATGGAGCTTTTCTAAGCACACATAGCCTGTAATTAGGCACTGAGCTTATTTCCTTAACTATGATTATTTATATAATTAAATAAATCTTTGTGTATTATACCTTATTTTATTGTATTCCACATATTAATAGTTCACATTACAAAGGATCAGAAAAGCCAGGAGCCAGCGACTATCAGTAGTCCTAGCTATTCAAAAGGCTGCAATTTAAGAATTTGAACTGAAACCAGGCACAAATATCTGAGGGAATCTTATCTCTAAATTGCCAGCAAAATGCAGGAAGTAGGAGTGTGGCTCAAATGTTAGAGCACCAGACTTAAGTGGAAAACCTAAGGAAGAGTATGAAGCCCTGAGTTCAAACCTCAGAACCAGCACACAAACTTAAGGATTAAAAACTACATGAAACAATGTACACAACCCTCTTATTGAAGTCATTCAAAGACATACTACCATCATCCTCTTACAAGACAGCCCACCAGCATCTTAAACAGATGTGCACACAATTACTGCACAGAACTCAGCAGGCAATGACATTGTGATATAGACACTCAGCTCTTTATTTTAATGTGGTTATGAAAACACATGCTATAAAATTTACCATCTTTATCACTTACAGTGTGAGTTATGCTCACAGTGTTGCAAAATACTTCACCATGAGCCTTCTGGCTTGAAAAATTGAATGCTTTACCCATGAAATGACACCTAATAAAGTGGTCAAAGAATATTCTTAAGCCAAAAGACATGGCTACAAACATACCCAGCCTGCAATTGATAGTAAGTACATTAAAAATTGATTTTTTCTATATTTTAAAAGAATAGACATATCAAAAGGGTTGACTGAAAGACAAGAATATAAAATAAAAGTTAGGCAAACCAAAAGAGTTCTAGGTGTGAGCCCAACACCTGCCTTTTTATAGTTTTTTCATATTTTAGTATAAATTAAGATCACTGAAAATCTTACTCTACTAATCAGTTCTCAGAATTAAGTGGCTGATAACTTAATATTTGAAACTCAGTAGTAGCCACTAAGGACCAAATAAATCTATGATCACATTCCTCTTAGTGTGCATTCTCTCTCTTGCTCTCTCTCTCTCTCTCTAATACACACAGTGTGTTTGAATAGCAGGTTCAGAACTGAAAAATATGAGTGCTATATAGACAAATGATGAGGAATAATTACATTGGGAAAATAAAAACTTGAAATAAAGTGTGAAGGGTCATTATAACCTGCTACTATCTTCCAGAACCACCCTTCAAGCGTTTCTCTGTTCACTCAGCTCATTTAGTTCCTTGAGAAACGAACAAGTATTTGCTTCCCTCCATCTTCTTTGTCCCATAACTTTCCTCTTGTGCTTAGCTGAATGAGTGCGGATGAAGATAAACAGGTTATTTAGACAAACGGCTAACAGATTATACTAGGTTAAGTAACTATACTAATCTTAGCTCAATAAGATAAAGCATGCAGTCACATTAGTATTTCAAGCGATGTTTTAAAGGTGTGAAGGTTAGATGAAGAAAAATAGCTTCATTTTACACCAGAGTTTCTCCAATTTGGCCACAGAAACATTTCCAGCCCCATCCTTCTCCCTTAGGAAAAGCAATCCAGAGAAGCTGTTAAAGGATATTTAGGTGTCTTTGTGGCATCTCCTCACTTCATATCATTGTTTCAGTTGTAACCACCAAAATCACCAAAGCCTCCAGGATAAATGGCTTAGGTATACATAGGATTTTTTTTCTATTTCTCTTTTTTGCATTGGTTATTATTTTATGGACCATTCAAGAGATCTGAAGTCGCAAGGCTGGAAATTGAAACAAAGCCTGGGGAATCAACACTGCTAAATCATCATAGAAAAAAAATGCTGCCTAGTCAAATATCAGCCAAACAAGGTTAAGAGTCAGTTATGTGGATGGTCAAACCATATCAGAGAAAAAAAAGAGGGGCTGCAGACCCTAAAACTGAGCTTGAAGAGAGCAACATCAAATTACAGACCATTCACAAGAAGACAAAAAATTAAAAAAAAATATCAAGTTGTTGAAAGCAATGAGCAAGCTAATGACATAAGGAGTCTGAAGAAGAGGGTAATCAGAGGCAGAGTTCACTGAAAGGTCCAAGAAAATGAGAACCCAGATGATGCTCTTGCTTTAAGCCAAAAGGGAATGATTGGCTAGCTTATCAAAAGGACTAGAAAGAGAGCGTTTCAGGCTACCACCTCACCATTTGGTGCCCCAGTGTCATGTGCAATTACAATAATTGGATGAAGGAGTCATTGCTGCTTCTAACATGTTTGGACCCCTAGCAATAGCTATCAGGTTTGCCTTCCACAGCAGCATTCAAGTAGGAAAAGAATGAACAAATCTCTTCTCTTGTGAGTTGTGGGTGCTAACCCATCAGCCACCTGATCAAATCTCAACTCTCCAATTGCTTCATTACTTATACCATTCACCCCGACTGGAGTCTTCAATCACAGCCATTCGTGTGTCCCAAGCTGATCAAATGTGGACCACAGGATGGTTCAACACTACTTGCCACTTACAAGACAACCAGAAAATGTTGCCTTCTCCTCAGTCGAATGAACAAAGTCTGCAGTTAGGCTTTTAATGGAGAGTCTTCCAAATGGCCTTTCACATAACATATTCTCATTGGAAGCAGAGAGATAGAAGGTAGCTCCTTGCTTCCACACAATTCTGGCCTTGGGTCTATATGGAGTGTTAGCTCTGAATAATGGGAAATGAATAAAAAACAAAAAAGGAAGAAAAACCTTCTGCCCCTATTCTAAATATCCCTTTAGTCTCCTTTGAGGCAAAGCCCCTAATTATGCCAGGCAGGCTGACTGATGAGTTGTGGTTTTGTGATCCCCACCATTGTTCAGAAGGGCTGAGATCACCCATGCATTTTACTAGGTATAGAGCCTGTGAAGGGGAAAGTCTGAGTACTTATTATCTCTTTGTGTTCTTAAACAGGACCTATTTACAAACTTTTCAGTAGTGAGTAAAAACATTTACTGGCAATAAAACATTGCAGTTTTTTAGAATGTTAACCTCTTATCCCAAAACATGATAAAGTACTATGTGTTTTGAGGGGGGTGTTATTTATATATTTGCCACAAACAGAATGAAGAGATGAGTACAAATAATGAAGATTACCAGGCTTTCCTCAAAAATCTATTGCCTTGAAGATATAGTGCAAAAGAAAGCAACTTTACCCTGGCCATGTAAAATGACAATAAAAACATGTATTGCATTAGATAGGGCTGGGGGGTAGAGGTTCTAACACCTCACAGAATTATACTGGCCATAAAATATGAAGCAATAAATAAAGAAAAAAAAAAGCATCTGTTTAAGGAGTGTAGGGAAGAGACCAGCTAGCCTTATTTTAATCTGATGACTTTTTTTTTCTTTTAAGAAATCAAGGGATTCCTTCAGCACATTTATAGTTTTAAAACACTTTTATTTCTAAGACTTTATAAAGGTCCTGGGGACAAGAACTATAAGTATATAATTTTAAATCACTAAATTCACACAATACAAATAATACACAATATGTTCCTTCTATAGTTTCTCACTATTGTTGAATAGATAATGCAATGTTTTCTTTAGCATCAAGAGCACTCATTTAAGTCTTGAGAAAAAGATATGAACATGCAAAAAAAAAAAAAACCTGACCAAATGTTTTCCTTTGAGAGTGAGATTTTTATTTTAATATGCCCCTACATCTATGTTCCTCATACTGTTTCTTTCTTTTCTAACAATTTGCTTCTTTTTGTGCGGGTAGGGCTTGGTTCTGAATTTCCACCTCCATGAAGCTTAGCTAAGAACTAGAAAGTAAACGTTTAACAAAAAGAAATGTGTTTAGCCTATAGATTCTTCTCTTTGGTCCAACTCGGGAAAGAGTTCATTTCAATTTGCTACAAGAGAAAACAAAACAGCTGTGAAGATGGAAAAAAAAAAGTCATAGTCCCTATTCTAACTTCCACAATCTAAGACTCAAGTCTCCAGGACATCTGTGGTCTAACATTTCCCTGACTGTACACCCTGGATTGCTTTTATCTCCAGAGACCTTTTATCCCCACCTGCTGGAAGCATGAAACATAACTTAGTCCAAAATAATCATTGACATATTTGAATAAGAAAAAAAAATCTATGTGAATTAAATTTTAAAGCTCCCATTTGAAGGAACATCATTTGATACAGTATTTCTGTAACTGAATTGATTCATGCCACAACTCTTAAACATCCCTATTTTAGGATAGTTACAAGGTTTAGACTTTTCAATGTCTTTTAAAGTTTTAAAACTAGGCATTACATTTCATCAAAGCTATAAGGCAGAATGAAGGAAACCGTTGATTTTTTTTTTTTTGGTGAAATTTTGGCCCTAAAGAAAGACATTCGGATGGGAAGAACACACCTCACATACTTGAATTATGAGGAATATAATACCTATTGTTCACTAAATATACAAGAACATGATGCTGAGCCTCCAAAAGCAATATGAATTCTTTTTCACAGAGGAATACAGTTTTCTCTTGATGAAAAAGACTCAGTCTCTTCAAGAGAGAACCCATAGTTTGAGCACCCTCAGGGGTTATGGGGATAGCAAACAGCTGCCCTGGCTTCTTCACCTTCTGTTGTATAAATTAATCCCCATTGTTGATTAGTCAGTAATTCACTTAAAAAAACCTCTTTCAAAAAAGCTATATCAATGTTGATAGGAATCATTTTAAATGTAAGATATAAAGTGTTGTTTTTCCAATATGTTTACATATAATGGATACAATAAATAACCCTAGAAGATTATGAAATCCTATAGAAAGTCAAATAAAATCCACATGGGTGAAACTTTTTTTCTATCGCATTGGTGATTAATAATAGCAACAGTCATTGGAGAAAATCAAGTAATAAAAAATAATCTATAAATAATACTTTCTTTTAAGATAAGGAATACTTCCTTTAAAAGCTTCTTGGCCAGGCACAGTGATGCCTGTAAACCTGGGTAGTCAGGACAAAAAAATTGGGATTTGGGAGGCAAAGATTGGGAGGAAATTAGTCTGGGTAAAAATTTAGGGCGACCTCATCTCAATCAGTCCTGTGAACCCATCTATGTGGGAGGATTATGATCTCATGATTGATGATTCTAAGCAAAAGGAAAAATAACTAAAGTAAAATATACTGGGAGCATGGCTTGAAGAGAAAATCATCTGCCACGCAAGTAGGAGTGTCAAAATAAAATTTAAAAATGCAATCAATGTAAATTAAACTGCAGTAGGAATTGTTTTATCTATCTGTCTATCTGTCTGTCTATCTATCTATCTATCTATCTATCTATCTATCTATCTATCTATCTATTTCGTCAGTCATGAGGCTTGAACTCAGGGACTGGGTGCTGTCCGGTACTGGGAGCTTTGTCGCTCAAGGCTAGCACTCTACCACTTTCAGCCACAGCACCACTTCCAGGTCCCTTGTGGTAAGTTGGAGATTAGAGTTTCATGGCCTTTCCTGTCCAGATTGACTTTGATCTGTGATCATAAGATCTCAACCTCCTTCAGTTACAGAAATACTGTATCAAATGATGTTCCTTCAAATGGGAGCTTTAAAATTTAATTCACATAGATTTTTTTTTCTTATTCAAATATGTCAATGATTATTTTGGACTAAGTTATGTTTCATGCTTCCAGCAGGTGGGGATAAAAGGTCTCTGGAGATAAAAGCAAAGATTACAAGCATGAGCCACTGACACTGGGCTCTAAGAATCATTTTGTGCTTTGAATCATTTTGTGTTGCTTTTGTCTAGCAGGTCTATCAAATCAGTGTGGAAATACTAGCACTATATTTCTATCAACTGAGATAACTATTAGTGTTCTGCATATAATGGTCCAATATGAATTATATTATGGATTGGACTAGCAATTGATTAAGACTTTAGATCAAACACACACAGTTTTTCCTCTTTCAAGAATTTACTGAAATCAAATGAGGTAGGAGGTTAGAAAGATGCAAGATGAGGGAGATGGGGGAGTTTGATTAAAGTATTTTATATAACTATCAGAATATACCCAATTGTTCAATTAATTTACACTAATAAAATGTTTTAAAGATAGTATATTGAAACAGAAATTCAGAAGTTCTAAAGGAAAAATGATTCTAAAATGAGAAAATACAATTGAGGGTACACAGTAGGTACCACCTACAAACAAGGCTTATTTAGTAATTTTCTAGATGAAGGTGGATTATAGTAAGAGGTACAGATTGAAGTTTTCTGGGAAGACATTGAGAAATATAGGCATCCACTGAGCTATCCATGGAAACCAAGATCCAAAGTCAGCAGGAACTAAAGGAGATGGATGTGCAAAGGGAATAGGAGATACAATTGAAGGTCATTATGAAGGCAACTCTTTCACTTGTCGCCCTTTCCTCCCCAACTATAGGTAAGATTAGACAGCTGTCATTTACCTCGAGCAAAAGCAGCTGATCCTGTTCCATTAAAATTGTACAAACTGCCAAGTGAAACCTAGTATAACCCACATTCTTTAATTTGGTTGGTCCTATTGCCGAATAGATGGCTCTCTGGCTTCCTTGCTGATCTCTCTATGGCAAAGTGTCAAATTGACTTATCTCACAGAGAAGTCATGAGAATTCCACAAATTGCTTTTAACATGGAAGCAGAAGCTTCTTATTAGCAACATAGTGCCTTCACCTATAGGATTCTTACATAAGATGAACAGAAATGTTGAAATGAAAGGCCAAAGTGAAAAAAGAACAAATTCACACAATAAGAAACAGAACTACCTCGGGCATCTTAAAAGAAGTCAGAGGGGAGGAATAAAGTAAGAAATATTCAGGAAGATATAGACAGTCTTCAATTTACAATATTCAACTTAATTTTTTTACTTTATTTTTGCACATTAGCTAGGAACCATACTTGAATTTTGAAGTTTGATCTTTTCTTGGTCTTTTATTGTATAAAACTCCTTGAAATACTGGGAAGCACAATAAATCAGTCACTTCCACTCAGCCACTCAAGTCTGAGAGTAAAGAAGCACAACTCTATAATGCACTGGTAGATGATGATCAGATAGATGTATATTGACTACATTCTCAAGATAGAATATTTCAACTTTCCAATGGCTTAAGTGGGATATAACCATATCTAAATGAAGCATTAGTGTTATCCACAAATAGAGAACAAAATGCTGTGAAAAATGAATAACTAGAAACAAGAGCACACCTATAAAAGTTCTGGTGTCTAAGTTTAATATTTTTGCTAAAATTAAAAAAAAAAAAAACATACCTATACTGAAATCAGTCAAGATGGAAACATAATAATGTGTCCCAAGTACTAATAAGTGTTAGATTACATAGTAATTTGATCTAGCAAATGTTTGTATTCCTCTCTAATGGCTCTAATGCCATCCAAGTTTCCTAACATTTCTGTACTGAAGGTATTCCCAATCCTACATCCAAAGTTGGCTATGCCAACCTCTGCTTGCATGTCATTGTCCTGGTTTATTTATGGGTCCCAAGGTGGTATTTATCTGAATACAACCACAGCAAACTGGTGAAAAGAAATGTTACATTATGGGAGGGAGACATTTTGATAGTTACCATTAACAGGTAGATTGCTTAAAAATGTGAAGCAACATTGAATTGAGGCAGTCCTAGCAATAGCAGAGAGGCAAGCAAAAATAGTGGTGATCTTGCTAATCAGTTTTTTTCATATGGTGTCTACATAACGCATATATGATACATTGGATTACTGTTCTGAGTAATAAAAATCAAAGTTTGCTAGCAAAGGCTACCTGCACAAACTCCTTAGCAACATACAATACATAGATACAATACAATACACATACCACATAATAAATACAAGTATGCTTGGAATTATGACTTCTGATATCTCCACCTCCAGCTTTAAAGTCAAGACGAGGGCAGGTACAAGAAATTCTTAGAAATCCTTATATCCTCAATCAGGGTCCAAAGATATAATATCATCATAAAACAATCTCAAATTAGAAGATAACTATTTCAACTATCTCTGTGTACTCAGTGTTTTCCAGAGTGACAAAATGTCTTGCAAGGCAATCACTGAAGTGTATCTGAGTCTTCTATTTTACCAGAAACTGAAGCAGCAGTAAGGAAGAAAGCACTTGCCAAGGTTTGTTTGGAAGACGAGAGTGAATTTATTGATCTAGCTTACCACTGAGTAGCAGAAAAGCTAGGCATATTTCACCCAGGTATTTCACAATAACAGATAGAATGTTCCGTTTCAATCTGATAATTGCTGCCATTATAGAGCCCCCTCGCCTGCAATAATCAAAAGAAATATATCCTGAACATGAAGACTGAATTCGCATTTTATAAGGCAACACTATATTCCTGAATGAAAAAATTTCCATAATAGCCCGGTTGGGGTTGTTTTTCAGTGTTACACAAGATTCATATTTAAAAGGAAGGTGCTCATATGCATATGTACGCACGCACACACACACACACACACACACACACACGTTCAAATTGTTTCTGAGAACTACACATTTAATGAGCATATTTAACTCCTAACTGAACTTCATGCTCATTTTTTCTTTCCTATGTTCAAGTTTCTTGAATTTGAGTGAATTTCAAACACCAACACAATAGTCTAAAAGTCTGCATATGCTCATCCTAGTATTTAAGTTGAGCGAGAAATGCAATATACTTATGTAAGTAGAACTGAGTCAAATCAGCTCTTATGGATGTATTGGGGCATGACAATGTTGACACAAGGCTAAGTGCACAGCCTTGACCTATGCATTTCCACCATGACCTCTGGGACTGGACTTGCTCATCTCACTCCAACAGTTACTACCTGAATGAACTCAGATCAGATTGCTGTGGTTTTTTTTAAGGATCAGTCAGCCCAAAAGAAAGTTATTTACTCTGCCCATCATTGTTATTGCCTCTGAGTTGTTTTCTTTCTCTTCTTTTCTAGAGTTCCCAAACAACCAAACCCATAGGACTTTTGTGAAAAGAAACTGTCCCCTAAAATCTTTCAACATTTCCATCATAATCTGTTAAGTTGTTCTCTCCCCACCAAAGCTAGTTGTATTTGGACTGCAATGACAACTAAAGCAAAGCTGTATGTGGAAAGGATGTTAAACATTTAAGAAGGAAAAAAGAAAAGTTCAATTTGTTAGATTGATAATAGGAATCCTTTTAAAAATTGAATGTAGAATTTTGGTTTCCAGCATTAAACTTGAGTTCTCCACTAATAAATCTAGTCATTTTTAAATAAATAAATTAAGTGTAAATAGACCTAAGACAATTTCTCACATGTCTTCTCAGTGCTTAAGGTATTAAACACAGCTTTAAGAGGAAGTTCTACACCCATTGCTTCAAACTTCATTCCTTTACTACAATCCAGTTGCCAAGATTTGAATCCAACCAATGAAAAGAAAAGGGCCATATTAAATTACTCACAGTACTTAGAAGTTGAGAGGATGGAAAGCATTTGGAGGAAGCTGGATCTATTGGAAACAGTCAGCAGAGAGCAAAAGGCAATTTACCCCTCTAAGAGTGTGTGAATTTATTTTATTGAGGTAGATTGCCTTTTTTATGCAAAAGATAGCAAATCTGTTGATGCCATTTGGTAGGCCAGTCTTATCTCAACAAAGAACATCTCATTCAGGCTCTGAAGTTTCTAAATTTCAATGATACTAAGCAGAGTTTTGAAAAAAGAACTTTAAATTTGAAATCCTGACCAAATGGGTTCACACAGCCTGGATTTTATTGTAGACTCACCTAATTTTCACATTTTCCTCTCTTTAACAAGCAAGTCATTTGTTCTCTGTGCTTATAATGGAAAGCAAACAAGAGTTTCTTTGTTTGTGTACATTAACTTGATGCTGTAAAAGTCATTCAGCCAACCTTCACTATATGCTCACCTTTAAACCTTTACCCTGACTTGTAACAATATTTGTAGCCTCTAAAATTACATTGGTTGAACCCAGACGGAATTAATCACCCTTCACTGTCTCACTGAAAAGTATAATGACCTAGCATTTAATGTGAAGCTATTAAAATGCTAGAAGGGGCAAGAATTCACATGGTGTGTTTATAAATACCACACAGACATGAATCCATACATTCAACCTCACAGGACACTTTTCATATGGCACTTGTTTAGAGAACACAGATGGAAAATAATGACTGCTGTACACTCAAAGCCAGAAGTATCGACTCTGCTATCTGATGCTGTGCACCTTCTACTTTTAGTACTGACATAAATTCATCCTAAACAATTCCATTTGTAACTGAACAAAGAAAGAAAAACCAAATCAAACTTGGATAATTAACGATATGTTTTTCTTTTTCCACCATAACTTTCCACACAAGGCAAATTCATCAGCTCTTTGATTTCTACCTGCAATGTATCACCAAAAGCCTACCATCAACAGGCTACATTGTACAAATGCAAACAGTACAGCTTTGATCACTTCGCTCCAGAAGGCAGTCCATCTTGCTGGCATGCAAGATGATCATGAAACACTGAATCATAAAGAAGCAGAGATCATTTCTTACAACATCTCTGGTACCAAAGGAGACTGGGCCACCATCCATGAAGGGGTCTGTAGGAGCATGTTTTTCAAAAAAAAAATGTAACTCCTCTATTTCACATTATTGAAGTCCTTATTAGTTTTTTTTTAAATAGTCCCATTCATTTAAGTAAGGGATCAATCTTCACTAAGAGTTAGAGCAAGGGAATACATGGTATTAATAGATTACCATCAAACCAAAGTACTTAGTGTATGGGGCTTAGTATATTGAGGGGACTTCCTGGAGGGGAATTTCTGATTCATTTCCAGGTGAGAACTTACATATACTGAGAAGAATCCAAAAAAAAAAAAAAAAGATTGTCTCATGAAACCTATTATATATAGGTTACCTCTCAAAATTAAAGCAATGTAAAATAATTCGAATACTTCTGCTAATCAGCCTCAGAAGAAGCAACCATTCCTGTTTTATCTCAGTTCTTGGAATGGATCTCTTATTTATCTAATGAATTAAGCATTTCCTACCTCAAAAGCTTTGTGCTTCCTTCCCTCAAGTTAAACTATATTAATTTCTATTCCATAAATTTCAGCTCAAAGCTCTCTATTTGAGAATCTTTTTCCTGATTATTCTATCTAAAATTGGCTCCTTCCCCCAAGGTCTTACTTATCACCTTATTTCCTATTTGATGTCTCTTATAGAGTATCATCCTCACAAAACAGGGTTTGCTTAATTCACACTTATAAATTTGGTCTCTAAGAAGTGACCTCACTGACATATCAATTAAGCACTTCAATAATTTCAATGCAGCATATGTTGAACTTAGGTAGTATTCACAGTTCTAAATTTTAAGCTTCTTTACTTAACAAAAATATGGCAGACTGGTACCTGCCAGAAGCTAAAGGTAAGTTTACAAGCTTTTATTCAAAAGAGAAAATACACATTTGTGTATACAATACAGACATACACATATATGCATATATGTGTTTATATGCATGATTTTTATATTAGGAGATATTCATGTATCTCAATGTAGTCCTGCCAAACTGAGTCTTTGATGGGTAACTTTTAGAGGTATAAGAAAATATTGCTGAATTTTTACCCTGTAGGAGGTTCAGCAATATTTTTCCCTATTACAACTGGAGGGACACTATTGTCATCTACTGATGTAGGTCAAGGAAGTTGCTAAACATTCTCTACCCATTGGAGAGCATCCAAAACAAAGAATTCCATGATCCAGAAGTGCCCTAAGTGTCCAAGTGGACAAAGCTTAATAAGGTTTTTCTCTTTCCTTTATTCCAACTTTCATAAAAGAGAGAGAGAAAGAGAGAAAGAGAGAGAGAGAGAGAGAAAGAGAGTACCAGTAACTTCACCAACATCTGTTTTGTGGATGGTAAGGATTAATTTTAAATTAGTTTCTTAACATCATTCTGAGATAAATCTTATTGTATTGATTGCTTCTCAAACCACTAGCATGTAAGTTCCATAAGACACTAGGAAAGGAAAGAAAAAAAAAGATCCCTTTTGTTGTTCGAGTTTGCTTTGGCCTAGTACTATGGTGGTCCATTCTGAAACTTTAGTAAGTGAATAAATGAATCTACTAGCAATGATTTGCTTTTATGCATCACACTGGCTTTGATGTTGAATATTGGCTCAGAAATTGAAGCTCTCAGACTGAAATATGAGTCATTGATGGGTTCTAGACACATCTCTTCACCTTCAAATTATTCAAATCAGGCAAAAGAATCAAATAACCATAAAAAGTAATACAGTATAACTGACATAGTATTTTAGTAAAGTCATGAAGAGAACACTGTGTTAGCATACAAAGATTTCAATCTCGTGGACTTGAGGAATGGGAAGCTGAAGTAGAAGAAATGTGTCAAATAATTTCCTATACATGTACCTTGTATGTGCTGAGTTATACTTAAGCAGGGGAAGAAAAGGGAGGATGGGGGAAACAGAATTGCAAAAAAGGGACTTGAGAGTTTCCACAGTGCAAGTGTCTAGTATTATTGAGGTAAGAGGGTGGTTTCTCACTGGAAACGAATGGTAACACATTATAGCCCAGTACATGACCATAATGAATATGTGTTGGACCAGATTTCTTTGTTTTCGTTCCATTCAGATCTCACGAACCTCTAATTTTATTCCAGGTACTGTTACATAGTAATTACTCAGTAATTATATTTGTAGAAATATATTGTAACTGGAAACTACTCTAAACTTCATGTTTTATTTTGAATCAAAAGAGCACTATTGAAATGGCAATATACTTTTCAAAGAGTAAACTTGTTCACAACTGAAGTCTAAAACTGACTAAAAAACAGCCAGGTCCTTTAATTTTCTACTCTTTAATAATATAGACCACTAATCTTATGTACAGACTAACATTACCGAACTCTAAACATAAGTAATAATAACAACCACAAAAGCAAGCACACAGGAAGAAAGAACTGGTTTAATTGATGTCTTGTTCTCTTTTTGTCACCCTCTCATTAAATAAACTTTTCCTTACTACTTACACTTAGGTTACCAGAGAAGTCTTCTCTAGATTATTCTCTTAAAATTTAGATGCATTTTTTTAAGAAATTCAGACATTGCATTTCAAGTGATGAATGCTCAGGAAGATAATCTACTGCTATCACCATTACAGGTGTCATATAGATCTCATTCTGACTTAGTGAAGTTTTTGTGAGTTACCTAAAATCCCTTCCTGAAACATATATTCTATCAATGTATTCATTGTATCAACCCTCAAATCTCTCCTTCCTTTCTGCATCACTTATATTGATCTTGCCCTTGTCACCACTTTCTTTTTTATTTTACTACTAATAAAATAGAATAAATAGTAAACTAATTATTTTTCTTAAATATTATTTTAACCTATATTCCATGCTACTAGGTGAGCTCTTTTTACTCCACTCAAGTAAACAGTCTCTTCCCTTCCTAAAAGCATTTAGTGGTTTTCCTTTTCCACATAGTAAAATTCAATCTGTTTAACTTGGTGTTAAGAAATAATAATAAAAATTTCACATACTGACCACAATTTTGGTCAAGCACCTGATTTTTTAGTACAATCATCCTTCAGTGTCACCAGGACTTTACCCCCAGGAGAACTAAGTCCATACATGTTCTAGTTTTCTAGAAAAGAAATAGTATAATGTTTGTACACAGCATACTCAGATCCTCTCATATTTTAAATAACTCCAAGGTTATTTAGGCCATTAAAGACAGTGAAATAATTGTTCTACTGTATTGCTTAGGAAAGACAAGAAAATAAATCTGCCTATGATAGTATATTCCTTGATGTCATTTGATGGGAATAATTTTATCTCAAGAAAAGAAAAATCTCAATTTTAGGTGGTTTTTCCAAATATTTCAGTCTGTGGTTGCTTGAATCTGTCAATAAGAATTTTTCAGATTCAGGGAATAGGTTCTGATCTCCCTAGTATCATGATTTATTTACTCTCTGGCTTAATAGATAATATCTTATGGAAAAACAGGAAAAATGACATTTTTCAGTAGTTTGTCTATCTATCCTCTCTCTCTCTCTGTGTCTCTCCCTGTCTCTCGCTCTCCCCTCTCCCCACTACCCCTTCACTCAGCTCATTCTCCTCTCTCCCCTCCCCCCCTTGCTCTCTCTCCTCTCTCACCAGTACAGAACTTTGAGCTTGCTATGCTCCTCCACTAGCATGTGAGCTATTTCTCCAGACCTGTTTTCACTGGATAATTGGACATGGAGTCTCACAGAGAGATCTGCACATTTACTTTAAATCTTGATCATCTAGATCCCAGCTTCCTGAGTACTTAGAATTACATATATGAACCACCCATGCCCAGATTTTGTGCATGCATGTGCACTGTATTCTAATTATTTATAACGTTCTCAACTAACAAACATTGTGAATGTTGCATGAAATTATCATAACTAAATTTGAGCCAATGTTATCAGTGCCTAGTGTAGTAAAAAGTTTTAGAATGAAAAATACGCTAAGAGTTCATACACGCCACAGGGCGCCAGTAACTTATGCTTGTAATAGGAGCTACTCAGGAAGTTGAGATATGAGGATCATGGTTCAAAGCCAACCTGGGCAGGAAATTCCATGAGACTCTTGTCTCCAATTAACCACTAAAAAACCAGAAGTGGCAATGTGACTCAAGTGGTAGAGCACTAGCCTGGAGCTGGAGAGCTCAGGAAAAAATGCCTAGGTGCATAGTTCAAGCCCCACAACTGACCACCCCCCCCCAAAAAAAAAAGAATTCATATACACAGTATATTTTATACCCACCTACTTATTAGTGACTTTCATTAAGATATTAAGTAATTTTTAATTTTAAAAGTTAGCCAGGCACTTGTGGCTAATAACTTTAATTCTAGCTACTCAGGAGGGTAAGATTTAAGGCTTAACACTAGCCTGGACAGAGAAGTCTGTGAGACTCTATCTCCAATAAACTGCTCAGCAATAACCATATGTGGGGTTGTGACTCAAGTGGTAGAGTGCTAACACTTGACCAAAGAAGCTCAGAGACAGTGCCCAGTCCATGAGTTCAAACACCAGGATGGGTACAAAAAGCAAGCAACAAAAGAAGAAAACAAAACAAAAGAAATGAACAACAACAAAAGAAAAACCTGAAAGCTCTTCTATAATTTCAAATATTAAGGTTATTAATGTGGATTTTTTAAAGAAAGAAACACTAAGTCATTTACGTATGTCTTCTTGGTAATGTTCAAGGAAAACTCATACTGTGAATCTTTTCCTAACAAGGTTATGGGAAAAGTAGAATAAAAATATGGAGGGTAGTTAAAATATCAGTTAGGTGTGCTCTTTGACATGTAAAGGGAGAATTATTGATTTAGGATATACACTGTTATTTTAGACTGTTAAAAGGATCATATTATATTTTGTCCACTCAAGAAGCATTTAGTGGACATTCAGTATAAGGTACCCGGTTAGCTATGGAGTGCTGAGTCTTCCCTCACAGAGATGGGAGATTATTGGCACTGGTATCAGTAAGAGGGTCTGTGAATAAGGGAGACAGAAATAACATTTGAGACAAGAATGCTGAGAACCCTGGGCTAGGATGAAATACAGACTTTGTTATGTACAGGTGGATGCGTCTCACTCGAGCAATAATATCACAAAGTGCCCTTTGCCATAACAGCAAAGTCTACAACTCTCCTTACTCTCTTCAGATTCCTTCTAGTATTTGTATTACCAGTTAGTATGTAGTGAGCATGATGGATCACTCCATTATTCCATTGCTTTCCTGGAAAAAAATATTCACATGAACAGATCAAATGAAATAATGCATCTATAAGAAATGTGGGCTAGTGTTTAAAGGTAAAAGTTCTACATATTGTAAACTGAAAATACCTCAGTGGTACAGTGCTAACTAAGCATTTATGAAGTCCTAGGTTGGATCCTCAACAACACAAACACAGAGAGATGCATATATAGAAAGGAAATCTTCATTGAATTATGTGAGAAATAGCTTAATATTTGTTTTTTTTCCTTTTGAGTAATCACAAAATTTTATCACATCTTTTTAAAACATAAACTATCCCATGTAGTTCTCAATAACTTAATATTGGTTTGAACTCCAAAGATTTGTGTATCTTCTTTCAATTTAAATCTGATGTCATTTATTGAACTTTTTTTAAATAAAGTCATTTGTATGCCTTTTCTATTTCATCTACTCTCAGTTTACAGATGAGAAAAACTTTGTTTAGAAAAGTTTAGAAATATAATCAAGTTCACACAGTTTGTTAATGATAGTGCCAAGAGTAGAACACAGAGCCAAACCTCAAAGGCAATAATTATTTATTAAATAGATGACTCACTCTATACTTAATCAGCCTATCATTCTATAAACAATGTGCAATTTCCCAAGCTATGCCAATGGTTCCTTTAAACATATTCATAGACCATGGTGAACAAACTGCTTGTAGTTTGATCCTTGAATTGTTGAAAGAAGTATGGTAGTAATGAAAAGAGTAGCTGGGTAGAGTGGTCTCGGATTCAGAGAGCATTTTAAAATGCAGTCTACAACTACTATTTCTATACTTACTCTTGGCCCTCTCTTACTACAGGATCCGAAATGCCATTTTGTCCTAAGTTCCTCTCCTTGTGCTACACCCCAAAGCAAAAACTCCATTCAGACTGGGGTCTGAAAGATTTGGGTCCAACTTAAAGGGGACCTATAATCTGATTAAAATAATTCACAGTAAATTGCAAATCTTTTAATCCTCTTAGAGGCATTAACTTTTTTTTTAAATAAGGGGGTGTGGTTGGGAAGCAACTTGATATAACCTTTAATTGTTTGGCATTTTTGTATTGCATAAACAATATTATATTATCCTTTATTCACACAGAAATGACTATCACATTGGCCTGGCAGTCTGCCCAGAAATCTGTCTCTGACCTGTCAAATTAACCCTAAATTTTCTCTTAAAGATGCTCATACATCTGCTTTGTTTTTCAATCTCGGCTAGGACGTCTAAAGGTGTGCATTCCGTGCAGATGTCATTTTTTAAGGCTGAAGTTGGTAATTTAGGTTCACATCCAGCTACTATCATAAAATAGTTTCTTTCAAAGGAACTCTGGCAACGGCTGTCAATCAGAAAAGTAATAATAAAAATAATGCAACAGTTCCCACTTAAATAGAAGTTTACACATGTAAAATGACACTTGAGGTACCTCACACATGATAATTTATTTTTTGCATAACGTAACATGCTCAAGTGACAGAGTGAGCCCAGATTTGAGCACTAAAGGATTCCTTTTTACTCATTATTCTGTAACTAAAACCACACTAAGAATAAACATACTGACCAAAAAAATCAGTTTACCATGTTGTCTTTAGGTTAAATTCTGGATGAGATGTAAGTATAAACTAGTTGAATTCCTGTTGTTTACAGATGAAGAAACTAAATTGCCCATAGTATGGTAAAAAGTGGCATATGGTAGAGAACAAACAAGTCTTGTTTTTTGCTCACTCCACAACTATTATTCCACAAGGTAGGGAACATAGAAAATTAGCACACTCCAAACAAAAGTACACATATAAAATTCTATTTGATTCCTTCCAGTGACCCAAAATATAACAAAGTACCCTCTTTTACACTATGACTTGCACCTGACATGATTCAATAGCTCTACCACAAGTTGTTCTAAAAGTTTTGGGGGTTTGTTGTCTCTGTTCTCTCTCTCTCTCTCTCTCTCTCTCTCTCTCTCTCTCTCTCTCTCTCTCTCTCTCTCTCTCTCTCTCTCCCTCCTCCCATCTCTCTCTCCTCCCATCTCTCTCTCCCCATCTCTCTCTTTTTCTTCCTCTCTCTCTCTCTCTCTTTCTCTGCATGTATATGGGAATAAATTTTCCTGATATTTGGGAATTCTAATATTTCTCTCCAACTGTTCACTTTTCAATTTCTGAAAAAAAGTAAAAATAAATTGCTTCAAGTAAGGAGAATGAATCCCTTGTATAATTTTGTCAAAGAAAAGAAATCCATGACTCAATTTTATTCACGATATCCATTTTTTTTTCTCACTTGAATGGACTATATGCTGGTTATAATGAATTAATCTGACATAGGCGCTCAGAGGTTGAAAGGAGATATAGATAAGTAGTTCATGCAAAATGACCTAATGGTAGACAATATGATTTGGTATAGGATGCAGATGATCTATGAGAACATCAAATCTGTAATGAGTTAGTCAATAGGGCAGCTTAGGCTTTCCAAAGGAGACACTTGCAATATATTCCTTAGGTGAAATATGGGTTGAGATGGAAAACAGGGGCAGAAAAAAATCAGAAAGAAAGGGGTCTTAGCAGGCACTCCTAGGTAAAGGGAGCAACCATTAGAAAAACCAGTTTGTTGAGAGGGTATGCACATAGCCTAAGTTGTGTCCTAAATGAGGCAGGTGTGCAATATAAGACAATCAAAAGTATCAGTGCTACCAAACACAAGGCACTCTCTCATAAGAAAATAAATCATATGTAACATTTCCTTCACAAAGAAGGAAGGCCCTTTAGAAAAAAACTGAGAATAAAGGGACAATTTCTGTGGTATAGGGAATGGTAATGATCACCAAGACGTAGGTGACTCAACTACAGAAATAATCCATTGAAATGTAGGCATCACTGCCACCCTTTCAAGTAATGAAGAACTGGTTATTATTGGCAAGCTATTTTGTCAAAATATCAGCTAATGCTCATCTTTAATCATGCCTCCTGTGGACAATGAAATGCTGAAGACTGTTTCCAGCTTCAAATGAATCAGCTCTCCTTGCTTAGGGCACATTACTGCTTCTGACCTCTTCTCTGCCCCTTCCTTGACCTCCTCCCACTCAAATGTTATTCCCTGCCTCATGGCTGTGAGCATCTCATATTATTTGAGCTGCAGCTCTAGAATTTAACATGAGGAAGGCTGCCCCAATAGATGCCTTAGTGAGTAATGCTAATGATCCCCAATGGGACCCTGCCATATTATTCCAACAGGATGAGTTGTTCAGACACAAGAAAATTTTGTGCACTGCAGTAAAACATAATGAATAAAATTTTCTACTTGTACAACTATTTCACTAGCAAGAAATGACCAAAGCTTTGGGAGATAAGAAGATGTCTAACAAAAGTTTCTTCCTATGTTGAGTTTTATGATAAACGGTGGCCTTCAAAGTAAATTATACTATTCCTACATTGCCTGAAGATATCCCCCAAATGTTACATTAGAAACACTTATGAATTATGCACCAGGTTTCTTACAGAAATCCTAGATAGGCTCTTAAAAACTGGGCATAGATCAATACTTTCCAAATTAATTTTTTTCACTGACAAATTATCTCAGAGATGCATTCATTTCTGAGTAATATCCAATTGGAACCGATTACTGTCTTTTAAATTACGCTTCTTTCCTGATTGCATTTCTTTCAAATAGACAACAATGCATTGAGAAGTATTTTAAAAAATAAGAGTCTGTATTTTGGAAAGGATACTACAGTAATTTTCGAACTCCAAGCTTCTTTATAATTCTGTCACAGCCTTAATTTCCTTGATTTGTTTCAATTATATTTTTTTCAGATTTCTTTGAGGTATTTTCTTTGTGTACTTCATATGCAACACAGTGGTAGCTCAGTAAATATTTAGAGTGTTGATCACCACCATTATTACTCAAGACTATTTACTTACTTCATCAGGGGCTCTTAGTTCATCAAAGATTTTATGGTTTGATTTAGTTTGATTGTTTGTTTTAGGACAAAAAAGTAAACAAAAACAGTCAAACTGACCACTTTGCCTAGCTCAACAAACACAATTTTGTAAAATGTAAAAGGTTCTCAATAGAGGTAGAAGCTTTAGGTTAAGTAAACAACCATTGTGTGACTGTTTAAAAAGTAACACTATAGTGAGGAAAGTCAAACACCAGAAAAGTAGAATCTCCTAAAATACTGAAATGACACAAACAAGCAAAAAAAAAAAACCAAACAAACAACAACAAAAAAACAAAACCACACACTAAAATAGAATAGGAATAAGCTGTAAAGGATGGGTCAGTCTTCCACACTAGATGGTATCACTCAGTAGTCACAAAATGGATATGACCCTAAGGCCATATTTGTTTTTTGGTTTTTTTGGTGTTTTGTGGTTTTTTTTTAATGTTTTTTGTTTGTTTTTTTTGCCAGTACTGGGGCTTGGATTCAGAGCCTGAGCACTGTCCCTCGCTCAAGGCTAGCACTCTGACACTTGAGCCACTGTGCCGCTTCTGGCCTTTTGTACATATATGGTCCTGAGGAATCGAACCCAGGGCTTCATTTATAGGGAACAAGCACTCTTGCCACTAGGCCATATTCCCAGCCCCTTAAGCCATATTTGTTATGAGGACATATTACTAGTGCTATTATTGTTCATTTAGACCCACCTTCCCCCATTTATAACTTAAAAAGTTATAGTTAGAAAATAGGGATTGATGATTTCTCTTGGAAACACTGAACGGCATCTGAAAATTGATCTAAACTGGCAGCCTATTTCACGTGGTACAACCCAGCCACCATATCTAGTACCACATACAAACCCTTCCTTCTCCAGACACTAAATAGGCATTTCAGTTTCTACCACTTACAAGGTTTATCAGATGGAAAGCAGAATCTCACAGCTTCAATGTTGTTTATCTTATCCTCCAAGGATTGTAACTTTAGACCAATGGTTCAGTAGGAAGCTTAGGTGAGAAGACACATATCTAGCTTTTTAATCCATTTTATATCTCTGGATCCAGAATCTAATTACCACCCAGACATTAGAAGAATTTTCAGATAAAACAATAGATTTACTACAGAAGCACCAAAAGATGTATAATGTAAAAAAAAATCCTTACATCAGAGTTTCAAATTATGTTTAAGCTTAATAAGAAGACTAAAGATTGAAAATGGGATTGCCTGTGCTAGAAGGCTAGAATGCTGACACAGATAATACTAAGGGATGCATAGAGACATCATATGAGGGCACTGACATGGGTACACAAAGAGGAAAGGTACACAAAGAGGAAAAGCTGGTGTCCTAAGCAGTGTCCAAATGATATTCTAATAGGGTAAGAACAAAATACATCCAATAGTAGGTTTTTAATCCATTTACCTCTAATTGCTATTCATACCTTCAGAGATGATTCCCCACAACAAATGTTTCCATTTCTAAGAATTAGGCCATCAAATTTATTTCATTTTTATTTATATTTTATGAAAGCTTTTCTAAAATAAATCTTATTTTGACAGGCAAATAGTACATATGTACATATGTATACATATTGTATATATGTATGAATATCTGCTATGCAATTTGATGGTTTCAAGCTTGTATTTGCTATAAATTGCCTAAATTGAGACTATCCATATGGGAATTACTTTCATCATCTAAACATAGGCTTTCAGAGCAATTATGCATAACTCTATTAAATAACCTATTCAGCAATTAGTCATTTATTATAAGTTCCTTGAGAACAAGGAATTAGTACTTTTTTCTGTTTTGTTGCTTGATAAGTGGATGAAGAATGAACTTAATAATGTGCTCTAAAATATTACATAATATGTGAAATGCCTAATAGCAAATTTTGGTAAAGACTATCTATCACACTGACATTTCTGGTTATAATTCATAGATTCCTTTCTCTAACACAATCCTCAGCCCAATCCATCATTTATCTTCATTATTTCTCTTATCACTCTTTTGTAATTCACCAATTCCAGGTAAATTTCCCTGCCTCGGTAATTCTGCTTCACCTACCAGTCCCTCATATGTACGTCTTTCTTCTCTCAAAAAGTTCAAAATATCTCTCATCCCAATACTGCCCACGTGGGAGTATGCCTGTAGCTCATATGGTAGAGTGCTAGCCTTGAGATGAAGAACTGAGGACAACCCCCAGGCTCTGAGTTCAAGCCCATGACCAGCCCCCCCGCAAAAAAAAATTAGTAACATCATTCAATATATTTCTGTCTCTATATTCAACTGAGTCTTCTGTTAATACTTCCTATACATTTTCTAATGTGTGAAACATTCCTTGTTCTTTTTATTATTTTAAAATATCTCTACAAGGGTGAAACAATTTTCTAAGTATCTAACAGCAACTGAGGTTGACAACTGATTAATAATATTTTTATTATCATGATTTATAGTAAATGACCTACTGATTAATAAAATAACATTACTAAACTCCATTAATAAGGAACAAGTAGCATTTGCAAACTGCATAGCAATGAATGCATAAAGATTAATATATTGTGAGGTATATTTTAAGTCATTATATTAAAAAAAGAAAAAAAAAACCCTTAAAGATAAGGCCCCAAGTCTCATTATAGGAAGGATTCATCCATGATATTTGATTTACTGAGTGGTGTACAGTAAGAAACTTGGAGAAGATTCTATTTTTAAAGTTTGAGTCTAGTCACAATCTCTTGAAAATAGAGAAAGGAATATAAAAATATGACCCCTATCTACACAATTTGAAGTGATATTTGAAGACCACTGAGTTCATCTGTGAAATATATACCTAAGAAGTGATAAAACAGTCATAATCAGAACTATACAATTAAAAGAGTAAAAATAAATACATACAAATCCAAAAACAAAACCCTCTGAAAACCTTTTCTTGTACAGACTACACTACTGCATTAGATAGCTTTTAAAGACTCACTCAGGCTTTATTGGCAGAAATCCTGTTAATCGATGCTATGTGCTTGCTTCATTTCTATCAAATCTGTCATTGAAGAATGTACTTAAAAACAAGTAACATTCAGAATTCCTAACCCAGCTTCGGCTTAATAAAATTTTAGCACCAAATGCATCTTATCCCTAAAAGACAATCTATTTCCAAATGCAACACCAAATATTCAAAACCAAATCTTTCACAGACACTAGTAAGCCCACAGATGTCATTTTCAATGTAAAGAAAACTTGATTCACTTACACAATTTAGCTATCATACTACTATCATATTACAACTTGGCATCCCCTAGCTTAAGTTTATCGCACAAACTGAACAGCATTGAGTTTCACTAGACCATGTTCTGTTTATGCCTAAAGTCGGTATGTTTTATAGTGCTTAATATCAAGGTATTGTGTGTGTATTAATATGTGACAAACCAAAGCGGGGGAAAATCCTTGAATAAGGTACAACATAAAAATCTAAAACCTTAGCCAGGCACTGGTGCCTCACACTTATAATCCTAGCTACTCATGAGGCTGAAATCTGAAGATCACAGCTAAAAGCCAGCAGGAAAGTCCATTAGACTCATATCTCCAATTACCCAAAAAGGCAGAGGTGGCACTGTGGCTCAAGTGGTACAGTGATAGCCTTGAGCAAAGGAAGCTCAAGGGCAGTGCCCAGGGCCAGAGGTCAAGCCCTAAGACCAGAAAAAAAAAATTTGCACCATAAAATGAAGCAAAAATAGTGGCATACATACATAAACGTTGAAAAAATGACATCCTGTTCTGTTATTTATAAGTCCTACCATCTCATCTACATGCATTTTCCTGTAAGGAAGTAGTGGAGCATGTCTCAGTAACTGTGAAGATCAGATAGGCTTGTTTCCAATCTCTTCTCCAACTGACTGACAGATCATAATCGAGGAGCTTAACTTTTCGGAACCCCATTCCCTGTGTTGATAAACAGGGATAATAGCAACACATTCCTTTCTAACACGGTTGCTCCAAGTATTAACTAAGATAAGGCATGTTAGCACTTTGCCAGGCAGATAAGAGCACTCTACACATTTTATGCTTTATCAGTCCCACTATTATTATTGGACACATTATTGATTCTTAAGTCCTTCAGATTCATGGTATACAACCAAGTCCTTATTACATTGGTTCATCTTTAATTACTTTAAAAAAATCATCATGCTTTGGGAATAAGATAAGCAAGTAGGAGTTTACAGACCAAATACCACATTGCCTTTTCTTCTTCTCCTTTTTTTTTTCTACTATACTGAAGCTTAAGATAGCTTTATTCATTCTGAATTCACAAAGATGAATAGCAAAGAGCTCTTCCTTTTTTTTTTTTTGGCCAGTCCTGGGCCTTGGACTCAGGGCCTGAGCACTGTCCCTGGCTTCTTCCCGCTCAAGGCTAGCACTCTGCCACTTGAGCCACAGCACCGCTTCTGGCCGTTTTCTGTATATGTGGTGCTGGGGAATTGAACCTAGGGCCTCGTGTATCCGAGGCAGGCACTCTTGCCACTAGGCTATATCCCCAGCCCCAGCAAAGAGCTCTTCTGTAAATGCCCTAACCATCTGCAAAACTATCCAAATAAAGGCTTCTGCCTCTATCGTACTTTTCTTGGAGTTGTTTAGGTGTAGGCAATGCATTACCGAGTAAGTTGACTGACTTAAGAGAGTTGGAGTTCCAAATTTAATACCAGATTGCTAGGAAACTTGTGCTTCTCATCAGAGAGGAGGTTTGAAAACAGATGAGTTTTCTCTCCCACGGACGGTACAAGGCAGTTTACTTTACACAGACAACTTGCTAATTGAATGGTCTGAAGTCATGAAACCTACTTCCCAAACCAAGCAACAAAAGCAATGGAAAACTACCCAGAGGTGTGCAGTTAGCACATACAAATGGGCCTTAACTCATTGTGTTATATGAGCATCACCACTGCAGGGAAATTTTAGAGTGATAAAGACTGCCTTTTAAATCAAGCCTGGGTAAACAAAGCTGTCCTTAGATCTGTGGAAACTAAAAGCATGCATCAGTTTATTTTACAAGGAAGGAATTGCAGATAAATTATTCTTTGTTCAAATTAAATGCTCATCATTATTGATTAAAAGAATATGATGGGTTAATAGATTATTTAGTTTACACATGAAATTATGGCATTTAGCCTAGGTTATTAGCATGATATAGCCTGATTCACTCATTCTTTGGCTCCATTTTCTTTTTTTTACTGGAGACTCTAATGGCAGAACATAGAAAAAAATCACTTCCTAGAATGAAGCTTAAATCCAGCCTTTGTTTCCTCATTGCCTGAACTTAAGGAATACATGTAACAAACTGACTTATTTCCATAATGATTCATAAATTTATGGCCATATAGGATATGTTATCCAGAATCTCATAGTCATGTCAACTTTGTTTCTATACTCAGTGAGTTTTTTATTTAATTCAAGAGATGACATACTTCAGGTGATTTTTTTTTTGTAGTACTAAGTGGCTACAGTTGATGTATTGTTTGGTTGGTGAGACAGAGCCTTACTATGTTGCCCAGGATGGCCTGAAACTTGTTTGTATCAAGGTTGGCCCGGATAATGTCTCAGGTTCATAAATGGTGGGATTGCAGGCAAATGTGCCCATGTTTGGCTACATGCACTGATTTTATTATTCTTCAAATACCCCTTTTCCTCAAATAACAGTAGAATTTCTAGGAAGATGGTGATAGGAACTGGAGCTTAGTATTTATTCTAAACTTGGACCCTTGCAAAGCATTGTAGCGAACAATGTGAATTTAATGAGCCTTACATGGCTGACTATGAGAGAAATTGGCCCCAGTTCCCAGGTCTTGTACAGAAGGGTTGAACAAAGATATATATGAATGTGACTCTTTTGAAAATGCAATCAAGCATACTCTGGAAAAGTGTGCCCATGAGTTGCTATGACCAGATGTGCTTCTTAAAATATGTTGTCTAGTGAATGATGTTCCACTTTGCTGGAAGAACATTAGCTATGCAAAATACATTGCATTACTAGGAACCAAAGCTGATGTGTATGATACACATCAATCACTAAACACAGAAAGACTGCATTCTCACTTAACATAGCCACAGTGCCCTGTTGACATTTGCTGTATCCATTGATGGTGCTTTTAACACTTCATTCAAGTGTCAAACTAAGTGGCAGGCACCAAACCTATACAATATCTACTACCATCAGAGACTCACAATCACAAGATTTTATCTTCTATACACTGACCCTAGAAAATGAATTAAACAAAATAAATAACTGGGTATTGGAAGCTCATAGCAGTAATCCTACGTTACTCAGGAATCTGAGATCTGAGGATTAGGGTTTGAAACCAGTCCTGCCTGTAAAGTTCCAGGAGACAATTAACTACTAAAAAGCTGGAAGTGGGGCTGGCACTCAAAAAGCAGAGTACTAGCCTTGAACATAAAAACTAAGGGACAGTATGTAAGCCCAGAGTTCAAGCCCAGGTGACAAAATTGATAGACTGATAAATGATAGATAAAATAGATACATAGATAAATAGATAGATAATCTTTTCCAGCTCTAACCTATACATAGCTGGGAATGCTCAGAGATATTTCTCTCTATGAGTAAAGTCAGAAAGATGTATAGGCATGTGATTCAAAATATTGTTATGTGTGGAACAATACTTTTGTAAGATGTTTGGGAGCCAAGTAAAATCAAAGATGAGACGAGATTTGTAGCAGCCTGAGTTTAGGCTGAAAGGAAATGAAGCTTAGCTTTCACATGAGGGAAACAACTTAACATCTTCCATTGTTAGAGTCCTGGATGGGAAGAGAAAAAGAGGTGGGGGAGAGGGGAGGAAGAAAGAAGAAAAACAGAAAGAGAAACTGCAAGAGAGAAACAGAGATAAATTGAGAGTGAGAGAACTGAGAAAAAGAAAATGAGAGAGACAGAAGCAGAGAATCTGGGAGAGACTCAGATACAGAGAGAGGGTTATGTACATGCAGAAGTGGAGATCAAAGCTATCTTCCTTTTCATCAGCAAGATTGAAGAAAAGAGCTTTAAGTGGAGGCAGAAGAGGAAAAGGAAACCAAGTTAATCCACAATTGTAAAGATAGGAGGTGGTCTTTTGATCTCCACAGGATGGCAACTTTATTGGCTATGCATAAGCAGTTTCTAACAAGCTGATCAACCAGGTATTAATGCCCAACCCTTCCATGATCAGTAACCATGAAGTGAGTCATCTGTGAACTGCAATCAGGCAGAAGGCTCATCTACTGCTAAATGATCGCCAGCCCTTACCTAACCCAGAGGGTAAGAGCAACCACAGGGGACATGATTGTCTCTCCACAGGCTCTTCTCTGACAAGCACCAATTATTTGTCTTGAGACTCAGAGCAAATGCTTTCCTCAAGTGTGTATGAATGAGAATAGCCCTAATTTTCCAAAGCACAGCCTGGGATCTATATGCATCTCTACCTCCAGCGGGCAGTGTTATGACAGACACTCAGTCTCCTCTTTTCAGCATTTCAGAGAAGCAGACAGGATCAAAGTTGATTGTGAAATGGTTAGGTAGAAGGAACTGAATGTCTTGTCTGGCTATCTACAAGTTTAAAAGTCTTTTCTTTTTCTTTTTCTGTAATGACAGGAAAAATAATGACTTCCAAGTGCTCAATCTACAAGACTGTAGATTCTCCTATAGGAGTAGATTCTCCTTTAGGTAGATTCTCCCCGAGGAGTGTTAGAGCAACCTAGGTGATTCTTGACAATAATCCTAGCAACTAATGAGTCTGAGATCTAAAGATCAAGGTATAGGCCCATGTCAGTCCAATACCCAACCCAGGCAGCAAAGTCCATGAGATGCTTATCTTCAATTTACCAAAACTGCCAGAAGTAGAGATATGGATCAAGTGTCAGAGTGCTTGGTTTAACCAGAAAAGTTCGGAGGAAGGCCTGTGCTCAAGCTCCAGGACTGGTACAAATTGAGTGAAGAAATAAATAAAAAGGAAGTCATATCACATTGCTGATACCACGAGGCCATAGAGTTCTCACAAGTATTACATAAGATCATGGTGAACATTCAACCAGTGGTAATCGTAACTTCTTAGTAGTAGACTCAGTCATTGTGACATTTAATTTGCTCCAGAATTTGTATTTTATCTCATTTTAAACTGAAGCAGTGCTCAGTCTGAAAACTTGTTAAATGTCACTTAAAAACATTCTATCACTACCTAAAACATTTTTCACCTGTCTTTTTGTTTAATGAAATGCAGCATTTTTACTCCTTTGTGTAATTGTTACATATTGAGTACCATTGTTGGTATCAAATCAAAATTGCACATTCTTCATTGACTTCTCCCTGTAGATGGCCAGAGGTTATACTTTACATTAGCCTTCCACTGCTACATATTTTCCATTTACAGACAGACAGACAGACAGACAGGCATTGTGTATGTGTATGTGCATGTTACTTTTGTGGTGCCTGGGATCAAACCCAGGGCCCCTCTCAGGCTACACAAATAGCTCACTGAATAACCTCATCGGCCTTCCCACACTAAAACTAAGATAATTCTAGTTCTACATTTCTACTACACCCCATTTCTACTTTCTTTTTCCTTACTTTTTCTTGTTCCCAAATGTCTTTATTTTATAGCTTATTATGGGCCTAAGTTTTTCCTGAATAGCACCTTTGATTTCCTTCTATTTTCCCATTAAAAATGAAGCTTGCAGAGCATTTTGCATTTTTTTCTATTAAGAATTAAAAATTTAGGTGTTGTGATGTAGCTCAGAAGTAGACTGCTTCGCTAGGCAGACCCTGGGTTTGATTCCAGAACAACAAAAATAATTTAATATTTTTAAAGGAACAGAAACTAACATAAATTTTACCTTAGTGTTTTTATTGACAGGTAGAACTACTCAATTACTTAGGTTATTATTATAAGCTATTTTCCTTCCAATTTTATTTCTGTTGGTCATTTATTTTAAAATGATAGACACCAATACATATATAATCTAGTTAATGTAAAAGTTAACAAATAAATATTAGCATTGGTAGTTTGAAATGTAGCATTTTACAACATTTTAACTGACATAGGAATTTTTATTATGGTAGAAAAAAATTAATAAAAAATACTCAGGTAAACTTTGTTTTAAGAGCTGGCAACCAAAAATTACTGTTAAGAAAAAGGTCCCATTAAAAGGAAACGTTTCGTAAGATATAAAGTATATGTATTTGAAATCCAACAAGGTTAAAAAGAAACTAATCAGCACTTGGGACTTGTTGGAATGGCCCAAGAATTTTGCCAAAGAAAGTAGGGAGGGAAGGAAAGAAGGGAGGAAGGGAGGAAAGAAGGAAGGTGGAAGAGGCAGATAAGTAGCTGAAATAATGAAACTTATCAATAACCATCCTCCTCTTAACAGAGGTATGGAAGGTAATATTACCCTATATCCCTCCCCCCAAAGTAATTCAGCAATACAGCACATCCATTTTATTTGGAATTCAATTTCATGTAAGTTAGAACTGAAATTCACTTTTTCACTTGGTGGGTTTTAGCAAATGGGCGAGAGAAGAAACCCATAAAACAGGAGGCTTAGAAACAGTTCCTGGAGAATACAGAGTTGTTTGTTTGTCTGTTTTTTATTTTATTTTATTTTATTTTTTACATGGCTACCTTTTCTGGTCTGCACACCTAAACCTCACACAAAAATGTAGTTCTCCATTGAAATAAATGGAAGTATACAAACTTGATACTCTAGTGGCTGAGATCTGAGGGATCACAGTTCAAAGCCAGCCTCAGAAAAAAAAGTCCTTGAGATTCTTATCTTTACTTAATCAGTCAAAAAAAAAGAAGACCCAGAAATAAAGCTATGACTCACATGGTAGATTACTAGCTCTTGTGTCAGAAAAAAAGCTCGGAGACAGTGCCTAGACCTTGAGTTCAAGCCCCAGGAACAGAATTTCAAAAAATACTCACCTGACCTCCATATTTTAGCCTCACCAAAAAAGATACACATTATAGCACTAAATTTTAACAAAACAAATAAAGCTACACAAAGCAAATACTCTTAAACATACACTCAATGTTAAGTATGCTATCCATACACCAAAATGAAGTACAGAACCTGTTTGAAGAAAACTTACAGGACCTTGTCATAGTGGCAGCCAGTTTAAAAAAAAAAAAAGTAAAGAAAAAAATAAAAGAGCACTGACAACCAATAGATGCTTTTACAGGTTAAATCTTGTTGAAAGTACCTTACCCCCTCAATACACTTTGATTTATTTAAGCTCACCACATTTCCCTTAAATACACTCCATTAACAAGTGATAGGCTGTGATCTTAAGCTCCAGGCAAGACATGAAACACAATCTTTCAAGAACTTCATTCATTCCTTGACCAGGTGTCTCCAGCACACCCAAGTTACCCGTTATAACCCTTTTAGGTCTGTAAAGTTTTATTTAAATCAATAGTGTTGCTTTACAACAGCACCCTGTCATTTAATCACTCTAGCAGTCCAATAACTTCACTGGCCTCCCAAGTCCAGATTCACAGCATGAGTGAAAGTTATCAGAGCAATGGTTTTAAAAAGAATACTTCAAGTTAAATAGCAGAAAGCACTTCACAAAGAAACCGTTTCCCAAGACCCTGACAAAAAGTAGTTAAGCAAAGAAGTTCCACATTTCTTTAAAAAAAAAAAATCATTGACATATGTAGAAGTGAGATACAATAAAATAATGCACGGTATCAACTTATCTTTAACAGCCTAAATATTAACCCTCAAATATTAATCCCAAGTGTTAATCACTAAGTATCAATTACTAGTCAGTCCACTAAATATGCTAGAGTAACCAAAACACCTATACTTCTCCAAATGGAAACAGAACCTGCGGACTCGACCAGTTTTCAGTGATATCCTATTAGTGTGCCCCTATCTTTAATCTACAGCCATGATAAAATGTCCTAGAATATACAAACCCAGCTCAAACAGTGACTAATGACCATTAATCCCCCTATCTTCAGTAATCTTCCCTTCCAGTCATTTATCACAGTGACACTTCACTTTACACACGTGAATAAACTTTAACGGAGAAGGTGAATCAACAAAACTCTCAAAGGTATCTGAAACTATGGAGAGACAGAGCAAAGGGAGACAAATAGATCAAATCTTAATGTTTTTTGATTTGCACCCATAGCTAAGGGGTGGGTGTCTGTTCAACCAGATATGCAAACTCAGACAAAAAGAAAAGAAAAGCTGTTTTATGGAAAAGAGAAGCTGGGAATGGGAATTGGTGGCCCCAAAGAATGCTTACTGTTTTGAACCATCCACAGTGCTGTATATATAAGCTCCAAGAATGAAACACAGTTTCTGTCTTCTTCAAAGGAATAACAATTTAATGAATTTCTTATTGAGTTTACTTCAAATGTTCCTTGTAACTTTCCGCCAGGAACCACATCTCCTGGGTTTAAATTCTTTTAAGGGGCTTTATTTGCTGTCATTTAGCTGATGTGGGTTTTTCCTTTTTATTTCCTTCTCATATTCCATTAACTATTTGGCTTAAGTAAAAACAACAACAACAAAAATGGTCAAAGTAGAAAGGATCACCATAAACCACACAAAAAAGGTTCAAAGTAACCTTTAGAATGATTTCATAATTATGCAAATAGAGGGACTGTAACCTATAAGTCCATGACTGTGGAATTCTCTATGGTGAGGGGGGGGGGGGCGAGAAGAAGGAAGAAGAAAGAAGAAAGAAGGGAGAGAGAGAGAGAGGTCTTTATGGCCTGGAATAGGATCTGTGATTGAAACCAGAATCTACCAGAAGGACAGAAACAAAAGCTGAGTCCTGGCTCATCCACCTATAGTAAAAGTTCTGGAGTTCAAGAAAACTATTTCCAAGTGTGGACACAGTGCCAGTGTACACTCATATGCCAGAAGGTTCCCGTTGCAGCATCCTTCCAATACTTCCCATGGAGTCTCGATACTATTTAATTAATCTTAGAATTCTTAATTCAGCCTTCTGTTCTCCCTTGCCTCGGATGAGGGTTCCCAAGCAACTAATTCACTGTTCCCTTCCAGATACTTGCAAACGCCTGTTTTCTTTCTAAACCCAGTCAGTCAGTGGCTAGTTTATATCCTTCCATGAGGAGTTACTTCCTGAAGTTTCTTCAGAATAGGATTTAATTACAGACTTCAGTTACATAAAACAACTACTAATAACCCCTTGTGTTTGGAAGGGGAGGCAGTGAGTTGGGAGACCAGATTCTGGAATCCTGGGGAGTTTCTGGGTCGCAAATTCCCCACTCATCCCACCCCCCTGCACAGTTTTTCCCTACCCCAGCCCTGCTAGGGAGCAGCCCCTGGATAAAAGCGGTTTGGACTCACTCATCTTGGGGACCCAAAGCTCACCGCCAACCACTCCCTCTCCCTAGTCTGGGACTCAGACAAGCTTTTGCCCCAGAGTAAATTGGGCGTGCCCTGAACTTGGCAAAGGGCCGAGATCAGAGAAGAGGTTTGGGGAGGATTGGGGACGTTTTTTGGGAGATGAGAGAAGAGAGAAGACGAGCAATCCCAAAATACAAAGTAGAGGCCTTTTCTCCTAAAAGTTCAGCAAGGATGGAGCCCCTCAGGTGAAGGGAGAGACGGCCAAAACACAGGTCAGGGCTTGCCTGAAAAGTGGAAAGGGGGACCGGAGAGGAAAACCACGGGTGAAGAAAAGAAGATGTAAGTTACCTGAACAGAGGCATATTAATCCAAAGAGGTAAAAGTGAGCAGGCTCCGCGATCATTGTCCTCGGGTAGGTCCTGTGTACTGTCTCATGCCAAGGAGAAGCGAGTCGAAATGGGTCCCCAAATTTAGGAAGCCACACACCCTACACACAAAGGCTTAATATAAGCAACGTGGGTCAATCCGCCCGGAGTTTGCAGGGGCAATGACTTGCGGACCTCTCCGGAGAGGTGCTTGTCAATGTCTTGGAGCCCTTTTGCCAAGGAACAATTCCAGGGTTCAATCTCCTCCGGCCCCCAGGGTTTCCGAGGACGCTCAGCTACTTCCAAGGCGCATCCAAAGCGAACAACAAAGAGCCGAGGCAGAGGAGCAGGAGTGCGGCTTCCTGCCTCAAACCGTCTGCCCGAGCTTCCCCGCGTGCGCCCCCACGAAGTCTGCCCAGAACCCCACAGCGAGGGCCAGGCGGGGCGATGGCAAAGGTGGGGTGTGAAAAACGGATGAAGGAGGTCCGAAAAAGTGCTGCTCCGTCTTAGCGGCGAGTTTCGTCCACAGCAGGGGCCCCGTGCGCGCGCCGGGCCGGAGATGGAAGTCAAAAAGGTAGCCGGTCGGCGGGACCGGCGTGGGGCGACGGGGGTGCGCCCGGGTGACTCCGCGCACTGGAGGCGATCGAAGGGGCGGTGCGGCGTCGGAGGCTGCTTGGGCGGGTCCTTGAGCCCATCACTTGAGGGGGATGCCGAGGGCACTGGGGGGACAGTAACAGCCCCTCGGATTCACGCGCGCCTTCTAGGCACCTCCAGCCCAAGCGCAGCACCCAGCATTGCCCGCTCTGGTCCTTCTTTCTACTGGGGCGCGCGCTCAAGACACCCCTAAACCACCTCGGGAGCTAAAACTTCCTAAGGGTGGCAACTTCCACCCCTGGCTTCTGGCAGTTGCGCGAGAGAGGGTCCTGGTCCCCCCACGCCTCCGAAACCTACCCCCGCGGATGGAGAGGCGCGAGGAGGATGCTCACGGGTGGGAGCGAGCCGCCACCGCAGCCCAGCCGAGCTCCGCCCGGAGCAGCAGTGTCTGAAGTTTCAGCTCTCACGCCGCCTCCTCTCTGGCTCAATTGCTTGCGGGTTTCCCCCACCGTCCCCGAGGCTCTCAGTTTCCTCCCTCTCCCAGCTCGGCACAGGAACACTTAAAGGGGCCGCGCGATCCTCTCTGAGCCTGTGTTTAAGGTCTCCAGGTGTTGGTCTGGCAAGTTCTGCTAGTTTACATTTCCACCCACAAACCAGGGTGCCCAACTGCGCCCTCGGGTGAGGATCATACTGCTCAGGAGTGGAAAACGAAGCTAATGAGAACTTAATCTTGTTTCCCTTGCCACCCCTCTCTCCCCTGCACCTTTCTCCAAATGGAACCTCCCAGCCAAAGACTTCAAAAAATCCTCCTGGTCCAGCTTAACCTCTTCCTTACTGCCTCCAGGAATTTGGAAGAAAGTCCCAAATGGATCCACCTTCACCTTTATCCCCATTATCAAAAAAATTAAAAATAAAAATAAATTTAAAAAATAAAATAAAACTAGAAATAGAACAATGAGCCCATGGAGCCATAAGTACAGAGGTACTGAGATAATTATCTATACTGTAAATGACCACTTTTACACCATTTGTTTTCTTTTGTCGAAGTTGTTGAAGAAGGTGCAGTAGAAAGGCTATCCAATGAGCAGAGGACTTAGGGTTAGGCCTTAGGCTGGTTTCATTGTGCTTCAGCAAAAGTCTCCTCTTCAACTTCATGACTGAACACTAGGGAGATATGTATGAGAAATATCGGGGAAATACTTTATTAACCCAGTTTGATCTCATGAGGCCTTTCAAAAACAGTGAACATGGTAGTTCTACACAGCCCGCATTTTAAAGTCATTAGCCCAGTGACCCTGTGAATTCTGTTTACTCATCTGAGGATGGAGGAAGGGGGAAGAGGACTGGGGGTGGGGGTGCTTGAACTCAGGGCCCAGGTGCTGTCCCTGAGCTTCTGAGCTTTTGTGCTCAAGGCTAATTCTCTACCACTTTGAGCACCACGCACCACCTGCATTTGTGGGGTAGGTAATTAGAGATAAGAGGCTCAAGGACTTTCCTCCTAGAGCTGCCTTTGATAGAGCTGCCTTTGAACTGCAATCCTCAGATCTCAGCCTCCTGAGTAGATAGGATTGCAGACATGAGACACCAAGTGCCCAGTGCAAATTATAACTTTTGTGGTTTGGGTCATGGTAAATGAACTCTGGTCCTGGGGGCTGTCCCTGAGCTTTTTTTTTTTTTCTTTTCTGGCCAGTCCTGGGCCTTGGGCCTGAGCACTGTCTCTGGCCTCTTCTTGCTCAAGGCTAGCACTCTGCCACCTGAGCCACAGCGCCCCCTCTGGCCGTTTTCCATATATGTGGTGCTGGGGAATTGAACAGAGAGCTTCATGTGTAGGAGGCAAGCACTCTTGCCACTAGGCCATAATCCAGCCCTGTTCCTGAGCTTTTTAACTTCAGGCTATCTCTCTACCAGTTTGAGCCACAGCTCCACTTAACTGGAAGTGAGAGTCTCAGTAATATTCCTCCTGATGAGCTAGTTAGTATTACAGGTGTAAACCACTGACACACTCCTCATATTATGATTTTAAAAAAGAAAATAAAACAAATCTGGGATATCGGGCAATCTTTACTTCATTTGGCATTCTTTCTATTAAATAAGACAAAATGCAAAAATGGATGTGTGGAAAGCTTATCAAATGGAAGATATTGGCAAGTTAGGACTATTATTTTATGAATAATTAATATTTATAATTCATTAACAAATTTCTATTTATGTATCATAACACTACACATGTGGAAAACTTAGCAAATGGAAGATATGGGCAACTTAGAACAATTATTTTTAATCAGTTAATATTTACATTCATTAGTAAGTTGCTATTTACATATACTAATCCTCAAATGATTATTTAATTAATAACATTGCCTCTGAAAGAAAGGATGTGAATATTTTTTCTTGTTTGGGTGGGGGGCCGTCCTGAGGCTTGAACTCAAGGCTCATGCACTATTCCTGAGCTTTGTGATGTTGTTTTGTTTTGTTTGCTCAAGGCTTATGCTCTACCACTTGAGCCAGCTTTCTGTTTTTTGTTTTTTTTTGTTTTTAGTGGTTAATTTGGAGATAAAAAGTCTCTCAGATTTATCTGCCCAGGCTGGCTTTGAACCTCAATCTTCAGATTTTAGCCTTATGATAAGATCTCAGGAGTGAGCCACCAATGCCCAGCTGAATTTTTGTCTATAGAGACAGTACTTTTCTTTTTTTTTTTTAAGTTAATGCATTTATTACTTGATTTAAAAAGTAAAATGTAAAAGCATGTTGCACATTCATTTCCTCACTTCTGGCTATAGTCAATAACCTCAGAGCCACATTTTGTGAAAAGAAAAGTCTGGCTAACTGCACCTATCTTTGAAAGTGAAAGATAGTTTAATCCTGAGAAGGCTGACTGAAAATTCAGTAAACAGGCTGGAGATAAGAACTCAAAGACTCCAACCAGAATCATTTCAGCAATAAAAACAAGAATGTGTAGCAAATGCTGAAAGACCCAGGTTGATTCAGTTTTGGTGAAAGGACATTTAGTGAGAAGCATAGAATATAACTTTGTTTGGAATAAAATGTGCTTTTAAGATAAGCTTACTCAGTAAAAGAGAATAAATAAGCTGAGGTATAGTGAGAAAGAGCAAGAGAGAAAGAAAATCCTTTAAATCCTCCTATCAGTTAAGTGGATTTTAAGTTTAAAAATTCTCCTTAGTGCTAGATACATGCTTCATATATGCTCCTAGTATATGCTAATCTATACTCAATCCAAAAATATGTACTTATTGAATGGAAGCCATATTAATACTAGTGTTTTCCTCCCAACTTTAGCAAACCACAACCACCCATCTCCCTTGATTCCAGCCCTAGAGATGAAATGACCTAGGACAGCACAGTAATTATAGTCCATCAACTATAGCCACTCCTCTTATCAAGATTTTCATCATCAGTGTTGAGTATCACCATCATTTATGTTGCTCTTTTCTTTCCCCCAGAGTCTCCAAAGGGTAGTTGGAATCTAGAGATTTCTATTCAGCAGAAATAGAGACCTATGCATAACAAGTAAAAGTCAACCTACCAAAGAACTTTCATAATGTCTTCGTTTCACACCTAGATTTTGTCCATGCCAACAAACTATGATGAAACCACTTCTACAAGTAAGTAAAGGGTGCCAGTAGTGAAAGAGGCAAATGTAATCCTATTCTCAGAACACAAAAAAGATCTTACTTACTATAGTGATCTACTCACAGAGTAAAACAGATCCCAGAGTTGAATATCTGGACCATCCCAGCAGAGACATTGGAGGTGAAATGATTAGTTTGGGACATTCTTGGAGAAAGGCTCATCATAGCTTGTCACCTGTCTACTTTTTCCACTGATCATTAATTAGCTAGAATAACATACAAAGCACTCACTGTGTCTCTCTGAGTGTCTGAAAAAGTACATGTGTATAATCAGTAAGAAACATACTCAAGGGGCTGGGAATATGGCCTAGTGGCAAGAGTGCTTGCCTCCTACACATGAAGCTCTCGGTTCGATTCCCCAGCACCACATATATGGAAAACGGCCAGAAGGGGTGCTGTGGCTCAGGTGGTAGAGTGCTAGCCTTGAGCGGGAAGAAACCAGGGATGGTGCTCAGGCCCTGAGTCCAAGGCCTGGGACTGGCCAAAAAAAGAAACATACTCAAGTCAGGTCTTTTGGCAACTAATACCTGAATAACAAAACTTTATTCATTCCAAGGGCCAAGGGAAGGAGAAAGTGTCTTTATTTGCACTCAGAACTTTAAGTCAGATCACTATGACAAGAATGAGTGGTGCATTTAAAATTTTTATTTACAGACTTCGGGTCTCACTTTTACAGTCAATGAAATTCAGATTCCCTAAAAGTAAGATATCCCATTAGTCTCATGAAAAGAGACTTTTTCAACAGGAAACCTTTAAAGCAGTGGTGATCTCTTGGTTGCTCCTAACTGGCTTTATCTTTTAAAGAAAAGGTAAAGTGCAGGAACTTGGGAAACAATGAAATTCCAAGTCAGAATCTCTCCAGAGATCCCAAATGAGACTTCTTCAGACTAGGAGGAGCAGAATAGAGCTCCTAAGGAAACTGCAAAGCAGAACATGTGTCTGTCTTCCTTCTTAGTAAGAAGCTTTAGAATTCAACAGAGCCTGGGATAAAAGCCACAAGTCCCAGCAGATTTGGTGAGCAGATCTATCAGTAGTACACACTAAGGCTGTGCTAAAACCCCTGAGATACCATCCCTCAGGGTATAACAGCTAGTTTAGCAAAATTTTTTCCACAAAATTGTTGAATAAACTATACAGTTCTTGACATTTAAATTGATGGCCTAAAATAAATATGTGAAAGTTTTCCCAAGTCTCATTAATTGGATCTCATATCAGAGAGTAACCTACAACAGTCCTGATAAAAGGAAAATAGATTCACATTTGTTGCAGTATCCACTGTATTTCAGAAGACATCTATATGGTGTCTTTCATATGTAGGGGGCACATTGTAACAACATCTTTGTTTATTTGCCCTTAAGAATGGATAATTACTTGCTTCAAACCAGACAAACATCGGTACAAAGGTTCTTTGGGTTATTTATCTTCATTTAGTTAAAGAGTTAAGTCATTGTCCATGACTGTCAGCACAGAGTTTTATAGAACATCAGTAGTCTCACCTAATCATGCACTTCAGCCACAATGAGACTCTCTAAGGCTTATTAGAAAATATAAACTAGGTGCACTGAACTTGGTGAAATTACTGTTTGTCTGTATGCCTTACTTAGTGTCTCTGAGTCTTGGGGACATTGTCGATATTCTAAACGCAAGTACTATATCACAAAACTTTTTTGATATGGCCGGGGAACTTAAGTACCAGCAACAATGTCTTGGTAGAATTTATACTTTTAATGTTAACAGATGGTTAGTTTTTTAAGATAATAAAAGAGGATATAGGGAATTAGCATTAATTTTTTGAGGTCACAGTTTGGGCCCCTTTACAAACATTATCTAATTCTCACTAAGTGAGGTGCCCATCTCTATCCTAATAGTAAATGATTAACTTAAAGTTTAGTGTCTTAGAAGCCATGAAGCTTCTATTTGAACTCAGTTTGTTTTAAACCAAAGCACTGCGTGGGGGGAAAGACCCATGGAAGGACAGGTGTGGGAGAATTTGAATGCAACATATTCAAGGATTCCCTAATGTCTAATATGTACATAAGTGTTGTGAGTTCTTAAGGGAGAATAGATTTGAAAAAAAAAGAAAGAAAACTTAGGTTTTTCAGTAAACAAGGCCCTGTCTATTGCATGCTATTATTGTGACATTATATCTCTAATGGCCCACACCTGGAAATTAATATCTTCAGCTTTCTGGACTTAACTGCACATGGCAGTTACTTGGCAGAAAATATGTGTGAAAATGAGCAATGGACCATTCTTTTTTGAGAAAGGCCGTGTATTGAAGAATGTGTACTTGTGAGTTATTCTTTGTAAAGTACTCTAACCAGAAGGACTTTGTTAACTTCAAGTCAGATCAAGTCTCTCCTTTCCAAACCCTCAATTAGTTTCCGCATCCCATTTGAAGTAAGAGATTATCCATCGTTTCAAAGCTCTGCGAGGTCTAAAGTAAGCTGGTCCCCATGATTTCTGACAACATCTCCTCCTAGGTTCATTTGCCTTTGCTTACTTTGTTTTTATGCTGTAACTAAGAAGAATCAGACAACCAACTGTCTCTGGGATTTTTGCATTGCGTTATGCAAATTAATATTCCCATCTATCTGAAAATTTACACACCCTTTTCTGTTAGGCTTTTAATATTGAGACTTCTCAGAGACACTCATTATGAACAGTCTTCAACATTAAATCATCACTGAACACTTTGTATACCCATTGCCATGCTTTGTTAAGCTATTTGTTTTTGGTCTGCAATGCACATAACCCTATCCAATGGACTAACACATTTCCATCTCTCCATTATTTCTATTGGCTGCCCCTCTCCTTTTAAAATACTACATGAGTCCAGTGATTTTTTACTATTCTGGTTACTGGGACATTAAAGGATCCCAGTGAGTACTCAGATTATTATTGAATGATATGATTTAATGAATGATTTGTAATTTACTACCTATGTGTACATATTCAGGAAGAAACTTTTTCTTCAATAAGCTTATTTCTATATTTGTAAATTTTATTTTTCCTGTCTAGAGTACAACCATTTGTCAACTAGCTGAGAGCTACCAGTGATTACAATTCACTGTCTCTGGTGCTGTCTTTGTGACCATCTACAAACTCCTACTCAAGGTTCAGGCCAAATACACTTGTGATTACTTTGAGTTAGGCTATTTGGAAGCAAAGAGATCGAAACCACCAGTGAATTTGAAGTATTCCATCTAGAAACAGCCTTCACAAATGTGTTCTAACATGCAAAGAAGGAAAATTTTGGCTTTCCCCACAACACCTTCTTGCATGGGGTCTAACTCATAAAATACCACTTGAATTATTAAAAAAGATTTCTTTTCACTATAACATCTTAGACAGAATTTCTGAATCAAGATTCTCTACATTTAGAATACTTATGCTGTTAGGCCCAGAGTAAGATATATGATATTATTGTTGCATTATGAATTTGCAAATGTGTGATTTTCAAATGTGTGACTCATACACAGGCATTTAGGCACTAAATTTTGGATTTGTTTGCTCCTTTGTGACATTATAGTCAACATATGTGGCCTTAGATTCCTAGATACCATTCTAAGGACATTATACATTGGAATTCATTTAATGCTCAAGGGAAAAAATACTGTCAGTTCAGTTGCATTCTTTTTCCACTTACTAAGGTTGAGCTTAGATTTGAATTTTTACTTTCTGGATCACTGACTTTTATCTATACAACAGACAGTTCGGTACAAATAACAGTACTGTAAACTTTGCACTTACTCAGTTATAGGACATCTGTGAATAAGTTTTGCATTGTTTTGTTTAAAGATGTCATTTCATTTTGGGATTCAGTACAAGAAAGTGACTCTTAAGTATATTTGGTTTTAGTTCTATTTCCATATGGAATTTTAAAGTGTAAATCATTTTTATGTCCAAAATGTTCAAAGTGGTATGCATTGTTAAAATATAATGAGATAGCTGGGAAAAAAAGAAAAGGATGGAAAGTGAAATTGGTTAAGGCAATCAAATATATATATAGGAAAACATCAAGATGTGTGTGTATAGCTTTCCACTGGATTTTGCTGCCTTTTGGTTTCTTCCTCGTTTATCTGGAACTAAGCATATACAATACTAACCATGATTTTAAAATTCTCTTAAATTGCTATCATAGTTAACAGCTGCATGCTGAAAGCTCTACTCTATAGGCTTGCAATCTAAACACAAACTCTTTTCTAAGTAATTTACATTATGTGTAATTCTGCAGATGTGTTTTACGAAACTGTTTAATGTTTTTGGATTTCCATTGCTTTTTAAAAGAACCTTTTCAGGAAATGTTTACAGGATTGAGGTGCATATGTGGGGATTTATGTCTTATTTTCAATATTCATTATGGTTAGTCCCATCTGCTAGCTCATTTTTTCTGAATGTTTTTCCGTAGATTGTAACAGTTATTTTAATGAATTCCTTGAAGAAGTATTATGGTGACTTGAAAAACATCTTTATATGTACAAGGATCTAGTTCTGAGTTACTAAATCTGGTTTACTAAATAAGTATTGTTACTTTAATTTAAATTTTAATGTTACTGCTATTTCATGAAAAAAAGAATATTCAGGTTTATAATAAATAATACTGACTATAATAATTAGTTAAAATGTACTATCCTAAATAATTTGAAAGTTATTTATTTTTATAGCCTATTATTTTATTTTCTTATATGGCTTCTGCTTCACATTTGGAAAGCTAAATTGGGGCTTTGAGATTTAATAGCTATTTAGTGATTGGGGACAGAATCCTAAATATGGAGGTGTTCGTTCTTGTGGATAAATACTGAATCTGAATCCTACAATTGTCAGTGAGCAACAAACTGCTGCTGAAAATTGACATGAAATGTAAACCCACTGTCTTAACAACAAGGATAATTATATATTTTCCCAAGAGCTTAACCACCCCCTCTCTGGTATCCTGGACACATTCCAGAAAGAAATTGTCCAATTCCATTATTCTAACCAAAAGTCTTTGTTGATTGGATCTAATCTCATCTTCTCAATTTCCTATCACTAAATACGACTTTAAAGCTACTTCATTGCACCTAGAATATAGAATTTCCCAAGCCCGTAACTACCTTATTGTGCTTATGTTTCATTAGGAGTATCTTTGAAACAAAGCAAATAGTAAAACTAAATGTTAGCAAAACAACTTTATTTCCAGAAACATCATACAAAAAAATCATACTCATACAATGATCCCTAAATATTACTTTATATAAAATATTTAAAAAAGGAAATATTGTTTTATTATCTTATGTTAACATTTAGCCAAAAATCATATGCTAAATGACTTATAGCTTGAATTCCTGTATTCAGATGTTAAGTGAGCCTGGTGAGAGTTTAATTTTTTTTCTGACAACAAGAGTAATATACTTAAAAAAAAATTGGTAGAGGCATAGAATAGAAATAAAACTTATAATAATTCTTTGAGATATGATCATATATGCAATCAACTTTTATTATTTGTCATTTTAAATTTTTTGTTTATCTACATTTTCCCTCTTAAAATGTTTGCCTTTTACAATGTGGAATATTTTCAAAACCTGGTATGAATGGGTGGGGAATGAAGCCTAGTGTCTGAACTCTAACTTTCATGGTGGTTCAATCCACAGCTTCTCTCTCTCTCTCTCTCTCTCTCTCTCTCTCTCTCTCAAACTCTCTCTCTGTCTTTATGTGTGTGTGTGTCTCTCTCTGTCTCTCTTTCTGTCCCCCTCCCTCATGCACCCATGCACACACCCCCACCTCCCACATAAACACACACACACACACACACACACACACACACACACGCCCCATACCACACACTCTTGCCAGTCCTGGGGCTTGACCTCAAAGCCTAGGCACTATCCCCGAGCTTCTTATTTGCTCAAGGCTCCTGCTCTACCAATTGAGTCACAGTGCTACTTATGGATTTTTCTGAGAGAGAAGTGTTTCAAGGCCTTTTCTTCCCAGGCTGGCTTTGAACCATGATCCTCAGATCTCAGCCTGCTGAATTGTGAGGATTACAGGCTTGAGCAACTCATTCCTGGAAAAATCTCTACTTTCTTTCCACAAAATCATGAGATTATTTTTTACTTGCTATGAAATATTTCCTAACACCATCATTAAAAAGTAAAATAATTTACATCATATGAATGTGTTAAAAGTATTTGCAACTAATTTCAAGTTTCTACATAGGAAGTTAGATGGCTAGCTTTTCCCAGGTGACACTAACTGAACAGAAACTTGATTTTGAAAGATATCTTATGATATTTTGTTTTTAGTTAAATCATTGGTAAATTTTGCCTTAATTACATATAGTCTGCGATGTAACACATATTTCACACAGCTTATTTTTACTCACTTTTAGAATTACTATGGGAATTGTCCATTAAAAGTTTTTGAACCAATATACACAGGAGTTAAAGATTACAGCAACAAAGGAGAAATATTAGACAATTCCTAACAACTAAATGCTTTCTATTTCAAAGGGATTATCACATATTTGCTCAAGGGATGCCATTTGTTTTCATTACCCCTGATTAATAAATAAAAATGTTTGTATTTCACAAGTATGTTTGAATTTCACAGGTCTTCTATTTCACACCACAAAGCAAATTCCTTTATTTTAGCAAGGGCGATAAATCCTGACATTGTGGACTTTTCCAAACTGTTACCTTTGGGAGAAAGTATACATTTACACACAACTCATTATTTTATGAGTTAGTCCTTTCATCCAGGAACATCTATGCAATAAATATTTGTTAATTGTAATTATTGATAGTAAACATGTAAACATCTTACCAAATAGGAATCCTCTTAGGTATATGTTATACTTACTAATTTACCTGTATAATATTACTTTAGCTACCATTACTTAAATTCTTGATTTTCTTCTAAATTCTAATAGGAATAAGAAATATTTCAATATCCTCCCTTTTTGGCAAAATATGAAAAATAAAACTAGAATAATTAAATAAAAAACATCAGTTAGTGGATATTTTAGTTATTGAAAAGTATACATTATTGTATCTTAAGATGAGAACATTTATCATGTTTTAAAAATCAAATTTTTATCTAGAAAATACATCTCCATTGCAATTATGAACTTCTGTCTGTTCTATTTAGCTCATACTGACATATACTGAACACTAAGCCAAATCAAGTCAATGAATCAGGTTATCTACTATGCTGAAGTTTCTGAAGGTTTTCCCCTTAATATTTTCAAACAATTTCACAAAGGATGTTAGTTTTTTGTTGTTGTTTTATGCTGGTGTTTGGTCTTGTGCTCAGATTTTTTGAGAAAGCATCACACAACACACACACACACACACACACACACACACACACATTTATAAGAACATCATTAAATGTGTTTTCCAGGAGGAAGTTAAGTGATTAATGTAGGAACACAGATAGAAAAATTTGCCTTTTAGCCCAGATTTCCCCTAATTCTGAGATCAAGGTCTCATGCTTGGAAAGGCCTACCTAGTCCTGCCATTTCCATTCTTACCCAACAGGACAGATTTCTGTGTGAAATGTTCCTAGAACAACTTTCACCCTCTCTTCATAGCACTAATCACAAATAATTACTACAAAATGTATCTTTAATCTGGTCTCCTTGTAAATCTTACGTCTTTTTTTCCAAATTAAAGATTTTTTTTGCTATCAATTCTGTCTAATATCCTAAGATTTGAAACCTATTTAGGAAGAATAAGAAATCCTAAATAAAGATTGTAGGTAAAAGGGTTGTGGTTCAAGTGGTAGGAGCACCAGCCTTGAGCATAAAAGATCAGGGACATTGCCCAGGCCTAGAGTTCAATAACAACAGAAACAACAACAAAACCTTACTAAAACTAAAACAAAAAAGATTCTCAAAATAGATCCTTTTTCACTGTGAGAACAAGTAAATACAATTCTAAGGTAAGTGGGATGTGATGATGTATAACAGACATGTTTGGTTTTTAAAACAAAAAGACAATGCTTATAGTCCAAACAGTGATTGCATATGTAGGTATATAAATGAGAAAATGTCACTGGGCACTGATGGCTTGTGCCTGTAACCCCCACCTACCCACCATGGTATTCTTTGGTCAAACAGGAAAGTCCATAAAATATTATTACATGTATAGAAATATGCAACCTGGTTTATGAAGATTGCAAAGACAAAAGGTACAGAAAAGGAAATAATTATATATATATATTAAAGTGTCATCTAAGGAACTTTCTAAATGCTTGTCTATTTAGGGATAGGTGAAAATAAAAACTTTTTGAAGGAAAGAATCATCCAATAAGGGAGAGTAATATATTCCAAGCTTATTACATTGACACGCACATTAAATTAACTAGGTTTAGAACACATAGTAAAGAATATAAAATATTTTAAATGCTGATTAAATTACTTCAATCAGATTTTTCTAACGACAGTTCCCATTGTGTAAAAATCTCCCCACTTTTTTTTACAAGTAATTTCTTTGTCAAGCCAAAAGTATTTAAAGCAATAAATAATAAATATTGATCTTAAAATAGTAATCTCAGGATGAGTCCATAAATGACAAATGCTTAGTTGTATACCTTTATTTGCATATATATACATATCTATCTATATATATATATATCTATATACCTATATGACTGGTCTATTAGCTCAAAGATAATTTTTCCTATCCTGCCACTACAAAAGGAATAATAGAATCCCTTTGTGGAAGTTTCTTCACAAAAACTTAGAATTTTACTTTGAATTTCCCTTCAAAATTTGATTCACATTAAGCATTTGGCTACTTATTGCATACTTTCCCACTGGTTCTCTGAGAATTGATGGCAAATTCACTGCAGTTACAATAATTGATCACAGACAGAGTTCAAAACTCTAGGTATTTATACAAGCACAGGTACTTTACTAAAATACTTTAGTAAAGCACAAAAAGAGAGTCTCACATTTGTTTGTATATTTTTCTAAAGAAGAAAATCCTTCCTGTAATGTTTAAATTGGCCGAGGGTAGTTAGTCCACAATGTTCTATTGCCCTCTGCTGGCCAAAATATAAAGACTTTACATCTACATTATATGGGTGTGTTTAACTTAGAAAACTACCTAGGGAAGATAAAAATAAAGCTCAAAATGAGGAAAGAATTCGTTGGAGTGTTAAGAAATTCAATTTTTAATTTCTAAAACATGTCATCATGTTCCCAGACTACCCTTATTTTATTCACTCTTTGTGTATTAGCTGAATATTCTGGTCATATTACTTAACTAAACTTTCATTAATTCAAGATATCACTGTTTCATAATTTCAAAGCATCTAATTAATCTTGGTATTTTTCAAAAAGCTATGTATGGCAGTGTAATGCTGGCACATCTGTGAAATATTTTATACTGATATTATGGCACACTAACATGAGTTCACTTTTAAAACACTATATCAATGAATTTAAGAAATGGTCTAGACACATTCTAATAAAAGTTAATGAATAAGTTGAATTATTTGCAATTTTAGTGTTATTTTGAAAGCATTCTTTATGTGCTATTCACATCTCATTGAGAAAAGAAACCATTATATATAATACACTATAATTTCATCAATAAACTTAACACTGAAACACAAAGTATACCATGATGAATCTACCTAATTTCATTTAAATATTGCATTCTGTTTTCATGAGTGATGACATTTATTTCAAGGACATTTCTAGACTGCAACCTGGCCACCCATGACAAAAGGGGTAAGTTGTTTTTTCTTTCCCTTCCTCCCTCCCTCCCTCCCTCCCTTCCTCCCTTCCTCCCTTCCTCCCTTCCTCCCTTCCTTCCCTTATTTATCATTATGCCATAGCTTTAACTCAGGATCCAGGTCCTGTATTTGATCTTGTTTTTGCTCAAGGCTAGTCTACCAGTTGAGCCACAATGACAGTGCAAGTTTTGTCTTACTGGAAATTAGAGTCTCACAGATTTCCCTGACTGGGCTGGCTTTGAACCTAGATCCTCAGATTGCAGCTTCCTGAGTGCTTAGGGTTATAAGTGTGAGCCACCAACTCTAGCTGAGGCAGATTTCATAGTGGATACCTTGTTGCTTTTCTAAACTAGATGAATTAAAAAGTTGAAGTCAACTTGTAAAAGACAAAATTAGCGTTTTATATTTTCAATGTATTTGATGTTTTTAATAGTTTCTCTCAGATGAAAAATATGTTGGAACAATCTGTTTTGTTATTTTATTTTGTTTTTCACATTTTACCTCTTGGGTTCTACCTTCCCATTCCATTTCAGAGCCAGTTTTTATGGTGAGTCAAGAAGGTACTTTCTCCTATAATTTCCCTGGAAAAACAACGGTTCATCTTTCAAAATTGTTAATTTTTTTCATGAGCAAGTGATTCTTTAGGATTTATGCTATCTCTGATCTAGATCATAGTAATATCTTTAGCTTTCTAAAATATATTTTCAGCTCAGTCTGTATCTGACTTTTCTATTAACTGAAAGAACAAAATATGAACGTAGAAATTATTTAAAGATGGGAAACAGCTTGTATCACTTCCCAGTTCACAAGTGAGATTAAACAGTGATTCATTGAACCAAATGATTGTTACTTAAAAAAAACAAAAAAAATCTTTATGCTTCCCTTTGTTGGAAAAAAGTGTATTCAAGTACCATCCTCCCTAACTGCCTGCCCCCTTCTCCATTCTCCTTGAGAAAGTCAGGGGAGGAAATCAAGAATCGAGTTTTGCTAAATTATATAATTATCTAAAAGGGGTGAAAAGATGTGATGAGACAAAGGGTGAACTAACACAACAGTGACACTCACTAGACACTATGTTGGAAATCAAACTCTACAACTTGTCGGGGAGGCAATCAGGAGGTGAAAAAGTAAGAGAAAACAAGTGAAGAAGTGACACTGTTCAAAAGAAATGTACTCACTTCCTGACCTATGTAACTGTAACCTCTGTGTATATACATTTACAATAAAAATAAATGATGGTTTATCTTAAAATATTAATGAAGATCACTTGGTCTTTAAAGAAATATATTAAAATAACACATTTAATTTTAATCCTGTGACTCAGCCGGATTCTAGCTGCATTTTATTTAAATGTCACTTGATTCTAGAGAATGAAGAAATTCACTGTTTTATTCCCAGTGAGACTGGAATCCTGGGATTGTAAGGTAATCGTACAGTAACTTAATGTCTGAGAAATTAAGGACAATTTCCACATGACACGAAAGATGTCCATAACAATATTGATTTTAAAACATGGGAATAAAAGGGAACAGGCTAGAAGAGGTGTAAATTTTGGATACAATTAATGGATTAGGAAGAAGCCCATGATATTCTTTCAGGGAGCATTCTAGCAAGACAAGAAATGTACTCACTGCCTTACATATGAATCTGTAACTTGTCTGTACTACACTTTGACAATAAAGAAAAAAGCTAAAAAAAAAAAACAGTGGTAAGATGTTATTTGAAAAGAGTAACAAAACACCATGCTCAGTTATTAAAATAAAATGATGCTTATAGGTAATGTTGGAAGGTATACTATACAATTTTGGGTTGTGAAGCATTATGAAACCTGTATGTGTGTTCTGTGATAACATTTTGAAACATCACCATATGTCCTAAAATATATCTAATGTGAATAGATGGATATATCTATATCTTTCTACGTGTGTGTGTGTGTGTGTGTGTGTTTGTGTGTGTATGTGCACAGACACATAGTCACACACTAACAGACAGGCAGAAAGACAGACACACGGCACATATATATTCAGATTGGGGCTCACTTACTTCACACACTGGCATTTTGATGGGTTTATTTCTTGCTCTTGGTACATTCCTCTTATAGAACTAATTTACATCATTCCAAAAGGTAAACATTTAAAACCAGATGCCTTTTTTGCCCACCACAAATAAGTAAATTATTACAATAGAAACCTATTAATTTAAAAGTCATCAGTTATTTAAAGTGATAATCTGAAATTTGGCTATGTTTAAACATTAGTTGGACTCAAAAATGTTTCTTACCAGAGTTGTTGAGGCATTTATGCTAGAGATACATATTTACTTATAATAAATATCCCATATATCTCCTTTGTGTATTTAGACTATAGACTCAGTGAGACAATGTATTTTATGTTATATCACATTAATACAAACTTAAGAAATTATGACTTAATTTGATCTGGGCCACCATACTTAACTAATATAATAGGCTCCAAACTGGAACAAGGACTAACAAAGTTAACTTCATCTTTTAAATATTTATTAGAAGTGAAAATATGCATCTTTTCTCTCTTTATTTTTCTTACTTTCATTTCTCTTCATTATAAGCATATAGATACATAACCAGTTATACTTGCAGAGCCTTTTTGCTTTTCCTTGAATGAATGTTCCTTTGAATGAAACAATTGCTGATGTGAATTTATTCGTCCTTTTTTTTCTCAAGTTGGTAACACATCTTTGCTATTTCTTCATCATAGAAATATTAACTTGCTCATTTTCAACAAAACTAAAGATAGAGTTGCATGCATACAGACTTTCGTGAACAAATACTTTTTCAATGTCCTGCTCTGAGCAGTGCTTCTCTTTCTAAAAGAATCTTTAAGCCTATAAATAAGCCCATTTTCTTTGGTTTTGAGATTCCTACAGTAGATGGTCTTGTGCACACATTTAAAGAAAATCTAAAACCTAAAAGCACTAATAACTAAAGCAATAATTAGCTAATGACATCAGTATGCTATTTTAAAACACACATATAACAAAATTATCAGTTTCCTTTACTCATCCTTTCTGAAAAAAAAAAGACATTGACTTGGAGTTTTATAATGGCCCGAAGGAAAGATTTCCAAGTTCACTGAATTCAGTATTCTAAGTTTCAGTCAGCTGTTAAGAATTACTGAATTATCCAACGCAGAATCTGGGCGATGGCTCACATTACAGTACACTGGATATGAATAGTGGAACACAAAAGGGGTGAACACTTCTCAATGATTAAAAAAGGCTGTGGGATTGAATTTTTGGATTTTAGTGCAGCACATCAAGAGAAAGGCTGCAGATTCTCGAGTTCTCACAGCACACGGTGCCTGAAAATTAATGGTGTGTCTATAAAGAAATATTTCAGGATGGCCCAAAAAAGAAGTATAAAAAGAAGAAAAACAGTTCTTTCAGGTCTCATGGAAAGAATTATTAAACTTGATGCAAAAGGCAAAAACTTAACGAAACTTAATAATTGAAACACATCTATATTTTAGTTGTGCCAGAAATTAAGATGGATTCAATGGACTACCTTATTTTCTACTTTAATAACTTTTGAAAACAAGATTTACTGAAGCTCACAGAATTAACTCAAATTAATCTTTATTGTGCTTCTTAAGTAGACTATTTTGATGAATATATCAAGGGTTTTTTCCAGGTGAATATCACAAAACTAAGTCAGTCTTGTTATCCATGTTTCCATGACTTTTCTCTTTCATTTCCTATTTATTTTCTTGGAGCCATTCTTTGTAAATAAAACTGAGAATTAAAGAAATATATTCAGTTAATGGCTACTCTATGGTATGTCCACATTGTCAATTTAAATGTTATCCAAAGATACAATTTACAAAGAGACTACATTGTTCATTCAAGCAAAACATTACTCTTTCATGTCAGAATACATCTTTCTAATAGTAATGTACATACAACAAATGGATTTAACTAATTAAATAGTTAGTTATATCAGTAATAGGGCTTGAACTCAGGGCCTGGACAATGCCTCTGAACTTTTTTGCTCAAGGCTTAGCGCTTTACCACTTTGAACCATAGCACACCATTTCTGGTTTTCTGGTAGTTATTGAAGAGTCTCACATACATTCCTGCTTTAGCTGGCTTTGAACTGCAATCCTCATAGCTCAGTCTCCTGCAAACCTAGATTACAGGAGTGAGCCCACAGTGCCTGGTTACAGAGGAATTTTATATTTACAAAGGAAATTACTTAGAATTCTGCTCCTTGTTATAGTCTGTTTTATGTTTACTATCGTGTGATGAAGCAGGTTTCTATTACAATTGTCATGTCTAGAACAAAATCTTGATGTTGTTGCAAAGGATTCTTAACCCTGTATTCTGGTAATATAAACTTTTCCATTTTGTTTGAAATCAGAATTTACCTTCAGTTGAACATTTCATTGTGATTAGGAACTGGGAATTCCTACCACGTGTCATGTTTTCCTTGTGATATGCAATGATATCCTTAAGGTTTTAATTATAAAATTAAGAGTGATAATCCTGTTAAGTATTCAAGAAAAAAGCAACTATAAATGAAATTATTTCTCTATAGTTTATTATAATCCAAGTCCCATTTATTTTCTCTTGGATAAAGCTTGAACTCTGGCATCATGGTTCCTAAGCTTCATTATGGCTGGAGTTCTACTGCTTGGGCCAAACTTCCAGTCATGATTTTTGCTGGTTAATTAGCTATGGAGACTCATGGACTTTTATTTTTGGGATATCTTTGAACTTCAGTCTTTGAGATTTCAACCGTCTGAATAGGTAGGATTATAAGAATAAGCAAACCAGTGCCTTGCTCAAGGTCAGTTTAAAAAAACAAAACAAGGGGCTGGGAATATGGCCTAGTGGCAAGAGTGCCTTCATGTGTACATGAAGCTCTCGGTTCGATTCCCCAGCACCACATATATGGAAAACGTCCAGAAGGGGCGCTGTGGCTCAAGTGGCAGAGTGCTAGCCTTGAGCAAGAAGAAGCCAGGGATGGTGCTCGGGCCCTGAGTCCAAGGCCCAGGACTGGCCAAAAAACAACAACAACAAAACAAAACAAAACAAAACAAAACAAAAACAACTTTATCTGGCATTTAAACTCATCTGACAAACATAATGCTGTATGAGTAGCTAGTGCCCTCTTAAATTTTATAGCTTTAAAAGTTGCAGCCTATTTCTAATAAGATAATTGAAGATGATATGTTTATATACTGGGACCTAAATTAAAGCATGGAACAACCAGTATTGTCTGTTATGCAGATATTTATGCAACAGAATTGATACACACTTGTCTTGGAATTTATGAAATCTCCTACTTAGTGAATTGAGAGAGAGCCTTGAAACATATAAATGGCTTTTATTTTTCAGTTTTTTTAATGCTGGCACTGAAGCCTGAACTTAGGGCCTTATGCTTTCATGCTTGCCATTTTCTGCTCAAGGCAACTGCTCTTCTTCTCAATGATTTTGTTCAAATTTCTAACCTTATAGATAATTAATCATATGAAACCAAATGCATAGATCACAACTTTAGAAAGAATAGTTTTCAAGAGTAGTAATACATCCAGTTTCCTGAAATTTCTTAGATAATTTGTATGATTATCGTTCAAAAAGTGAAGAAGTATTTACTTATATAATTTTTATTCATACAATATTATTTCCTTATGTGATTATTTTCCTTATGAGATTTTTTAATTTGTGAAGTTTGATTTTTAAGAACAAAGATAAATTTGTCTATAACATATTAATCCTCCCCCCCAAAAAACCTCCTTGTCTTCCTGAACATATTAACCCCATACTTGTCAGTAAATTAAAATCTACTGATTTCCCCAAGTTTATACGAGACAACTATTAAATGCTACCTTTCAACTCTCATTATACCACTTTCCCATGTCCCACAAGCAAATCTTCAACTCAAGAGCGGAAATGACTATTTTCTAAGACTGGAAAAAATACAAGTGTCAGTCTTCTCAAAGAGGCTACACTTCATTCTCTCTATATTACTCTACTTGTGATGGGATTTACTGATTGTACAAAAGAAAATTTGACAGTGGCAAATTCACTGTGTGAATGAGTCTGAAGATTCATTTCTAAACAATGATTCAGAAATGAAGCATAGAAATTTTTTCAGTCTCAAGTTCTATATCATTCAGTAAGTTAAAGTGGAAAGGTTCCTAAAGAGAAGTGCCTTTTTGTTTTTATTTTTTTTGCCAGTCCTGGGGGTTGGACTCAGGGCCTGAGCACTGTCCCTGGCTTCTTCCCGCTCAAGGCTAGCACTCTGCCACTTGAGCCACAGCGCCGCTTCTGGCCGTTTTCTGTATATGTGGTGCTGGGGAATCGAACCTACGTAGGCCTCGTGTATCCGAGGCAGGCACTCTTGCCACTAGGCTATATCCCCAGCCCCGAGAAGTGCCTTTAAAAAAAAAAAAAATTTATTATCAAACTGATGTACAGAGAGGTTACAGTTTCATACGTTAGGCATTGGATAAATTTCTTTTACTGTTTGTTACCTGTCCCTCATACCCCCTCCCTCCTTCCCCTTTCCCTTTCCCCCCCTGAGGTGTTCAGTTCACTTACACCAAACAGTTTTGCAAGTATTGCTTTTGTAGTTGTTTGTCTTTTTTTACCCTGTGTCTCTCAATTTTGGTATTCCCTTTCAATTTCCTAGTTCCAATACCAGTATACACGGTTTCCAATATACTCAGATAAGATTACAGAGATAGTGTAGGTACAACCACAGGAAGGTGATACAAGAACATCATCAATAATAGAAGCTACAGATACACATGGGACGTTGAAAGTAGTTACAACTGTGATATAACAATTGTTTCCATAACATGGAGTTCATTTCACTTAGCATCATCTTATGTGTTCATAAGGGTATAGCTATTGGGCCTTGTGATACTCTGCTATGACTTGCCTAAACCTGTGCTAATTATTCCCTATGAGGGAGACCATAGAGTCCATGTTTCTTTGGGTCTGAAGTGCCTTTTTTTTTTAACCTAACAAAAATGGATATAATCGCTGTACTTTAGGGGGGGTGTTCTTCCTTTCTTCTTTCACTTTCAGAGTCCAATAATTTACTCTTCCTGATGCATTTGCATATTTTCAAATGTTTTATGAAATTCAACCTTAGAGCTAGAGTGTGAATTAAATGGTTGCACATATAATCATAGGTCAGGATTGTATTGTCTGTCATGAAGGAAAATAGCCTTGGGTTTGGATTGAAACTGGCATATATTGAAAACTCAACCCACATAAAGACAGTGTGGCTAGTGCAGTTTTCTAAATCACAGTCTCAGTTTCGTCATCTACACTCTAGGATAGATAGCAGTTATTTCTCATCATGGGTGCTCTCAGCATGAAGTGGGATACTTTATACATGTAAAAGTCTACAATATTAGATGCTTAATAAGTATAAGGTATTTAATGCTCACATGATGAATTCCACTTTAAGTTAGATTAATAATACCAAGTAGCAATGAAAATATAAAAATTTTGTGATCATAAGTAATGAAGAACTTCTACTTAGAGATTTGCTGATTTTCTCTCTGATACTTGATATTGGTAAATAAACTATGAGTAAGAAGTAGGATTCTGCATTATACTTTATAATCTTGTGCCTACTTGTGTCTCTATTAATGGAGATGTCTTTCAGAGTAAGTTTGGTGCACATGAAATTAGCTAATTGTTCAAAATATATTTTTAAACATAATGTCATGCTAAATCATCACTGACTTCATAATCTTTCATGAGTCTAATATCTCAAATGTGCTAAATCTTCTTTCCTATATCATTCATACAATTTCAATAGATGTAAAATATAAGTTTAAATAATAAAAACATTAAGATGTTTAATAATGTGAATAACATTCTTATGATAAGAAAAACAGTTTATGAGAAAGTACAAAATGGAACATTTGTGATCTAATTATACCTTTTCATCAAAACTAAAAGTCGCACCTTTATTTTTTCCCAATGTAAGCATTCAGAGGTCTTTAATATCACTCATGTCATACTTTCCAGCTCACCCAACACTGTGTATACTTAGTACAGCATGGCTGTTTTTTCACTAGAGTATTATATTGCTCCCCTTGATATGGACATAAAACATAATACAACTACACTAGATTCTCTTTTTCATTTTGTGAATCCAGTGACAAACTACAATTCCTCCTTCGTGATCCTTGAATCAGCATTATCTTTTTCTCAACAAAAAACATTCAGTGATATGACACTTACGTTTAAACTTTGGTATCTCCTAATGCTTACAAGAAACATTCCAGACACTTTACAATAGCCCAAACAGCCCTTCCCAGTCCTGAGAACTCCTATCCCCTTCTCTTCTCTGGTTTCTTTACATGCTTTGGCTGATTTATTAGGTCCTGGAAACTTCTCAGGTATCACCTCTATACCAGGCTGGAAATAGGTCTTGTCTTGTGCCTTTTCTCTTAAATTCTCTTGAAACATCGAATAGCAGCTTAACAACCTTGTCTCCTACAACTATTCTCACTCCTTTAGGAGTGAATCTGCTTAGCTGTCAGGATTTTGCATTTTTCTATTTATATTTGATAAACTTTGCCCACTCATTTATGTAATATTATTCCTGCTCATCTATAGTTTCACACTGTGTTTAGTTATTTCTTTGTTTCTTTTATTTATGGAGTGTTGAATGACTTAGATATTGCTCATTTACATGACTCCAAGACATGGAAATGTCTCTTCAAATTTGTTGGTGGAATCTTAAAGACGTAAATCTATTTGAGCTTCTGCTTATATCCTGAAGTTGAAATAACAACATCTACAGTTAGTTACTTCTTCTAAATTATAAAAACACACTCCATACAATATTTTTACCTGTTTATAGCTTAACTTAATGGGGGGGGGGGTTGAGTGATTTTTCTTCTTTTTATTATATTCCTAATGATATGATAATAATAGAATGGAAAACCAAAGCAAAAATGTGATTAAAATATAATTACACAGAAAGAATCAACTGTTTCTATGAAAATGCTGATTAGACTATCTTGATTTCTAACTGTTTCTATAACCTCCTGCATCAGATGCTCACATCAAATTACAGCCTGGCTAACTTCTGCAAGGACAGATTGGCTTTCTCCAAAAGGAAATTCTCTACTTGGTTTGCACGGGTAGCCCACGCAAACAACCTGTAACACTGTCTTTGTGTGAATAGGAAGGATGTTAGAAGAACAGCAGCTTCCCTGTAGTCTCTGAGCAGATGCTGCACGTGGCATGGCCTCTAGCCTGGAAACAGGAATGGAATGCCTTATCATGACCCAGATACTTGGCCCCATACTCATGGTCATTGTGGTGATGAAATGAAGAAGTCATGTTATTCCCACTTCTTCATTCATATGGTGACAGAAGTAGACAATCCTGACAAGGCGTGACTATACAACAGACATTTCCTCCTCCAGTTGGCTCTCTGCTGGGCTACAACTCTAGGTAGGCCACTTTCACACACATTGAGAGCTTCAAGTGTTCCAAAGTCACCCATATATCATTTCCAAGAATCATAAAATTAGATTATATATGCCTTTTTGTAAATACTTCGATTATCCAAATATTAAACCTATACATCCAGACAAGGCAAAAAAAAAACAACAACAATGTAAACACACACACGCATAAATACACCACACAAGCACATTCACATTCATTTCTTGGCTTATCCAACAGTATTTGAACAGCAAAAATAACCTTGGTAGTATTTTATATAAAAATAACTACCCATATATGCTTATTGCTTTTCTAGTATTTTAATTGTAGTATCTTAATAATGTATCATCTTAAAGATGAAACATTTGAAACAAGAGATATTAGAGAAACAAGAGAAAGATAAATATTTTTAATATTTATCTGATAAAAATATTTATCTGATAAAAATGAGTGCTCTTAAACTCAAGAATGGTATGTAAACTTCATCTCTCTGTACTTTTGCAGATGACTCCATGAAAAGAATTTATCTTGTAATTCAAAAAATATAAAAATTATGGGCTGGGGATATGGCCTAGTGGCAAGAGTGCCTGCCTCATATACATGAGGCCCTGGGTTCGATTCCCCAGCACCACATATACAGAAAATGGCCAGAAGTGGCGCTGTGGCTCAAGTGGCAGAGTGCTAGGCTTGAGCAAAAAGAAGCCAGGGACAGTGCTCAGGCCCTGAGTCCAAGCCCCAGGACTGGTAAAAAAAAAACAAAAAAACAAAAAAACAAAAAAAATTATGCAAAAGCACTAATATTATCATTGTAACAACAAATCACATCAAACTGTTAACACATAATTCTTCAAAGAGTTGTAAGGACATATTTCAACTTAGCAATTTTGTTACTAAATCAAAACTTTCTATATATGCAAAATAGAGAGTTTACCATTGAATATTCAGGGATATATGCATTTAAGTGATCATATGTGCCTATTGTGTGATTGAAATGACAAATATTTTCTCAAATGAGCATATCAAGTCATATTCAGGTACACTTACTAGGGCACTAGTAAAAGTTCTACAGTAAAAGCTCAAAATTATACTTGTTTCTTGAAGCACCATTTCACTCATAAATTAGATTTTTTTCAGATGAGGGGATTTTCTTTTTTATTTATTTTGTTTTTAAATTTTATTTTATTTTAAATGTGATGCACAGAGGAGTTAACGTTACATATGTAAGGTAGTGAGTAAATGTCTTGTCAAGTTTGTTACCCCTTCTCTCATTTTTCTTCCACTTTCCCTCCCGCTAGTCCTCCTCCCTAAGTTGTGCTGTTCATTTCAAACATATTATGTTATTCTGAGAATGTGGCTTAGTGGTAGAATACTTGTCTAGTATGCATGAAGCCCTGGGTTAGATTACAATTTACCAGGATGTCAACATGCAAATGTCAACAATAAAGTTGTATTCTATTGTATTTTCATTTTTTTGCTTCCTGACATAAAAACTGCCAATTATAATTCTCTTTCCCCTTCTTCATTTAAGTTATCCTCATTATTATACAAAAATATCAAAAAGTAATCTAATTCAGTATTTGCCTAATGTTCAGGAAGATTACAGAACTGCAAGGAGCAGTGTAAAAAGTTTCCAAGAAACCTTGAGACTGAAGGTTTGTGAATATGTGGCTTAGTTACTTGCAAAAAAATAAAACACTAAACAAACACAAACACAAAATGGCAAATCATCTAAAGTAGGACACTAATAAGTCAATAAAATTATTTAAATTGAAGAATTTTACATCCCTGAATGTCTGAAGCTTTATGGTTTTTAAATTTGTGCTTCTGAGGCATAAAAGTCTCATGTTGATCTTATTGGCTATTTTTAATTGAGAAAAATTTTCTCTTTGGAAAATGATCCATCTGTTTATTGAAACAATCCTTTGCAAAGCCAAGGAGGTCACTTCAGGTCAAAATCCATATCTAAGTTGGTTTAAGCTTAGAGTAACCTAAATAGTGTGTCAAATTGGACTATTCAATGTATAAAATGACATCATGTGCATTGAGAAAAATTCCTCTCCGATTTTTACATTCCGTATGGGCAAGACTTGAGGATGGGGGCAATCTGCTAGAAATCAAACTGCATTTGCCACTTGTTTATATTTCCACATCATTATGCTAGATTTAAGCTGTCAAACCAAGTTGGTAACAAATGTTAAGTATAGAAATGTATACAGCAACCGTCTTACTGCCAGGGTAGGCAAACAAAGAACTCTTGTCAGAGGGCCACAAATGCCAAAATCAAATGCAAAGTAATATTTTCAGAACAAGGTTTGCCTTTTATCTATTAGGAAATAATTTCTAAAAATATCACGTATGTGTACAACACAGCATGATGGATACTTCTTTCAGTGGAATTCTGCAGTGGTTCACATCCAAAGCTTGCTCTAAAAGTGTCATTACTGCATATCTACACTGAACATTGCCTTGAGAAGAATCCTACTGGGTCAAAATTGAGATTTTTCGAAAGCCTAAACTTTTCATTGCTTTATGTGAGGGAAATCCACTTGTTCTTATATTTTCTTGTGATCTGAGTGTTGGTGGCAAACATCTGTAATCCTAGCTACTCAGGAGATGTGATATAAAGATCACTATTTGAGGCCAGGAAAGTCCATGAGACTCTTATCTCTAATTAATCACTAAAAGAGTTGGAAGTGGAGCTGTGGATCAAATGGTAAAGCACTAGAATTGAGCACAGAAGCCCAAGGACAGCACGCCAGCCCAAATTTAAGCTCCAGGACCAGCACAAAAGAAAATTTGAATTAATGTGAAAGACACAGGAAAATATGAAGGAAAAACAATACTTTGCTTTTGAACTGTTATCCTTGGCTCTTATTAAAAAGGTAGAAATAGAAATGTGGTTCAAGTTGTATAGCACCTTTCTCAGTGAAAAAGCTAAAGAACAGTGTTTAGGCCCTGAATTCAAACCTGGAACTGGTACAAACACACACCACACACACACCCTCACACACATGCATAAACACACACAGAGATTTAAAAATTAAAAACAAAAATATTTTACAAAATTGGCATAGCTTTTAATCCTAATAGATGTTTCCTGATGTATTGAAGAAATAATTAAGTCGGTGTTCTTTTTTTTTATTTTGCAAGTTTAGGGCAGCAATATTCTAATCAAATGACTATAGCAAGTAATGAAAGAAGGAGCTTCTTAAACATATATTTGACAACTGTCATAAGGATAAATAAATATAACTTCCTGTCATTACTTAGTTTCCATGCAATGGATGCTCAATAAAAATGTTGTAAATAAAATAGGTGCAATTTTTAAGTTTTATGTATCAGTTAAAAACAAATTTTATTAGATTACAAACTGTTACATGAGAAAAATGGATAAAACTCATTATTTTGATGATGGGAAGAACTATTTTTTTAGTTACCTTAGAAAGGTAAATTAGCATAAACAATAAATAAAACTAAACTATTAAATTTTCTAAGGATACATATTTGTGTGATAAAAATCACAAAGAAGAATCTAAAAAGATTATATTTAGGTGGATGGTGAGGCTGACGACTTGAATGAGACCCATGGAAGAGCTTCTAAATGACTGAGACCACTGTGTTCTAATGTCAAGAAATAGAGTGCATTTCTTTGTACTTATTCATCAAATTATACATTTGTTTTAGTTACTGTATCTTCATCTTATTTTGAAAGAATAGATTAAATGCTATAGTGGGACTTTAAATAAAATTACTGAAAAACAAGTAGAGCATGACTGTAATGAGAACATTCAAAATACAAATGTGACCATGAACAGAATTGCTAAAATATTCCTTTTTTTGATGTAAGAAAAATATTTCTGAGAGTTAAGTTTTACATAGAGTCTGATTGTATCGGTGAAAAATGCAAGCAGGAGGTTTCCACTTACCATTCTTGCTCTCTTTGGTCTTCTTTTTTTACCATAATAACGAGCTCTAGGGGGACACTTATAACTTACTGATGGAATATTATTCAAGAAGATATAAGGCAGAAACAGTATTTCAGAGGGAGCCTGAGCATGCTTAGAAACCCTGTAATCATTCTCAACAGATAACTGATTATTTGGCTGGAATGTTCCTCCAAAGTTGCATAACTGTGACGGCAGGGTTCAAACATGATAAAGAACAGTAAGAGTTAGAAGAGCAGCAACAATGATAAAGCTTTTATGATTTCTTTAATATTGCCAGGAAACACATAAAAGGCTCCCAGAGGTGACTAGATACTATTAAAAAGAATTCTGCTTCCTGGGCTGAGAATCACAGATCATTTAGACTTGGAAAATGATTTGGTAGGCACACAAGGCAGGAAAATGAAATTAATTTAAGTTTCAAGTGCTCTGGGACATGATGTTTTTCTGATGATGCCTTTGAGGAGCAAGCAGAGTTTAGGATACTTGTATAAGATGTTGAATATTCATACTAAGAGTCAGTCCCTTAATGATTGTTAAATTCTATGGAAAACTATCATCAGACTAATAAAATCTAATCACAGAAGTAATTCAGAATTACTTTTTTATTTAGTGAATTTCCAACAGGGAAGTTTTAAATATTATGACTCAATGATACTTTTAAGGAGTTAGTATTTATGCCATTCATTTTATAACCATTGCATATAAAGCAAAATTATACTAACTTTAAGACAAGAGATTCACAGTAAAATTCTGATTCTGTCATAGACTGGGGGACTTTGAAACCTATTCAACTTGTCTAAATTGAAGGTAACTTTCCATCAAACAAGAGGCTTGAACTACATGCAAACATAGGTGTATAGATTCTATGAAAGTCCTAAATTCTAAGGGTCAAATGTTTGTCTGTATTCTCAGTTGAATTGGCTAGGATTCAAGGGTTGTATTTATTCCTAATTGTTGTATTTATTTTGCCCAATTCTCTTAATTCTGGCCTGGTAAATTATGCTCTTTGAGGCTTTCACTTCAAGATCTTCACATTCTTTTCTATATTCTACTCAGAGTATTTGCTATTAACATGTGTTCAATGATATACTTTTGCTCTCAGTTGGTGTTAATTTGTTTGACTAATTAATCAATTGTTTACTGTAGTATGGAATTTGACAGACTTTCAAGATGTAGACCAATGCTACACTACATTAGCCACACTCTAAGTCTGCAATATAGTGTTTCCTTTTAAATGAAATTTCTGACTATCCCTTAGGTCTAAATGAGCAAACCAAATTTTGATAACCTGGTATACTTCTGAAATGTATCAACATTTTTCTCTGTGTGAACCTTCAAGATTTACTTCCTTAGGAACTTTCAAATATACAATGGATTAAGTTAGCATTGTGATGTTTCTGTATAAAAATCTCCTGAATGTATTAATTTCAATATACCTTTTCAATGATTTATATTATGTTCCTTAGTCTATTCATTAGTATTTAACTTTAATTACCACACCATTCAGAAAAGTTTGACTTTGTCGTTTTTAAAATGTGCTTATTCATATCTAACACTTAAATTTTTGTTTTTATTTATTAATTTAATTTTACTGTCAAGGTGATGTACACAGGGGTTGCAGTTACATATGTAAGGTAGTAAGTACATTTCTTGTCATACTTGTAACTCCTCTCCCTCATTTTTTGTTCTGTTTTCCTATGTACTTTTTATTTTGCTCTGTAGTTTCAGGAAAGCTGGTAATTTCACTTCCATTAATTTCCATGGCAGTAAAATGATAGTATCTTCCAGATGGCTCAAAAAAATAGTAATAGCTCATAAATTTATGAGCTCAAATGATCAAATTGTGTTTTATTTAATTATGTGGTTCACAATTTTTGTGGCAAATTATTTTCTATGGACAACTTACATTGGATTTTTACATATGGGATTTTTTCAGTGATTTAATAATACTATCTCAGCTTGTTATTTCTGTTTCACATATTATATGTAGTCCCTGTATATGGCATGCTATCCTGGGAGTATGTACCCTTGTGTCTAAGCAGTAAAGATTCTAGTGTGTATTTGCTTCATTGAAAGGATATATGGATGACCTGTGTATTTCTTAAACACCCAAATAAATAAGTCTATAAATAAATTGGTCATAATAAATCCTGAGTTATTTTTTCTTCTCAAAAAATAGAAGACAATGGAGGGGGGAAATGGAGTCAGGAATTCAATGAATAACCTGCAAAACTTTAAAAAAATAAAGGAAGGGGTAGAATGGGAGAGAATTGAATCAGGTGATATTGATCAAGATATATTGTATTAATAAACTGTTTTGTTGATTGGCAACTTCTTTGTAAAATGAATTAAAGATTATAAAGATTATAAATATATATATATATATATGTTTTGCACTCCTCCATTTCTGCTCACCCTGTTTACTTCCTCTATCTCATAATAATTCTCTCCAATGACATCTCTTTCATATAGGTTTTGCTAAATTTAATAGAGGATATCTCCAAATTTCCTTTGAAATATACTGAATTTTCATTTTTATATATTCCCATATTAATTCTTACCTATTTGTTGCATTGTATCATAATTTTGGTGTGTATGTAGTCATAAGGCCTTTACTGATATTTGACGTGCTACAGAGGTTCATCTCTTTGCCAGGGTAATCACTCTTTTAAAAAAATTTCATGGATTTGTCACCAACATAAAGCAATCAACCCATTAGAAAATCAGATATGTGTTGTTTGTGCATGTGTGTATGTCAACAATCAATTAATCTGGATATGATAGCCCTGCACCTTTAACTTTGGGCCATTGCTTAAAATTGAGTTGAAGCTAATGGACTCTGTGCTCATTGACTGGTATATCCACGTCACTGAAGTTCCCATGATTTCTTTGTGTTTTACACTGTGTCACCTCCCCTCAGATACATTTCTGACTGCCTCCAGGAAATGTTTACATTTTGAGATTTGATATGAAACTTTCTTCAGATTCAATGCTGCCTCTTGATCTTGGTGTAGGCCACAAGATGAAATTTTTATGTGCTGCTGTCTGTTTGAAATCAGTTCATTAGGACTGTAAGAACTAATAAACAGTAAGTTAGAAATACAACCAGCCATTGTACTGCTAATCTTTACTTATTCTTATCTTTCATGAAAACATGGAGTCATTATTATATAAACACATGATGTAATAGCTACATCTAAGTTGACTAGAATAAAACTTGCCTAAATCTGTCTTGGCTATTACTGGATGTATTGGCAACCTCAGCAAATATGTATTAGAACCAGATGTAATGAATTCCTACTATGAAGAAAAATGGAAGTGTAACAAAAATGGAAGGCTATCAAGCAATTCGTTCCCTGTATAATCTATTAAAAGCTAACAACATCTGTACCTGTAAAGTTTCTACAGTCATCCAAATAATGGCTGTTAGGCACTTGAGCAGTGAGGCAGCATTGGACTCTAAGCAAGTTGACAAATTCCTTGTTTTGTTTTAAGAAATAATAATTAAATTAGTTTTAAGGTAAATTAAAATGAGTCAAAATTATAAAGTAAATTATTATAGAAGTTATTGGAAAATGATTTCATTATTTTTTCTCCCCTGGAAAGCTTTAATTATTTTAGTTGCATGAGACCATAGTGTTTATAGAGGTTCAGTAATACAAGTGTTGTTAAGACTAAGTTCTGTGGGAGAGCGCTAAGTATGTGAAACATGGAGAATAATAATAGGTGAAAATTTAAAACCCCAGTCTCAGGACCTCTACAGCTATATTTCCCAATTAATTGGAGACATTGCCTATTCCTTAGGATGGTGCCATAGGGAGTCTTTTATCTACCATGCAAACTTTGATACTGACTGAGATTATGGACAGTACTGGAAGAATGTAATCAATATTCAGGCAGAGCCTACATATATGTGATGTGGCCACTCTCTGGGGAGATCTATAAAAGAAAGAACAAAGAGTAAGTTCTTAGCATTCAAAAACAGTTTGCTTTATGTGGTCTGAGCCTGTCTGAGCATATTTTTGCTTTTGATGCTTTGCAAAGGTAGATCGTCCAAAAATGACAGAAATACTGTGAATGTGACAAAATGTTTGCTCCTGGTTAATGTACGATTAGACTCAACAAGGCTCGACTGTAAATACTGTATTGCTATACAGCTCTTTCTTTCCTACAGCAGGATACCAGAGAGAAGGGAACAATAAACCTAAGGATACTGTTATTATTTCTCTTCCCAGACATAGATGCAAAAAGAGTTATACATAATAAGCCACTGATATTCTCCTAGAACAATTACTGTTCAAATATAATCTCATGGTTCTATAATTATGTCCAGTTTATACATTTAGAATGGAAAAGAAAAAACATTCCAAAAGGAAGTGCTGCTTCCCTTAAATTGTTACTACTCAGACCTTGTCACAACCATTCTGCCCACTGTCTGAAAATATCTGGCCTTTTGTATATGATTTATTTCTTATTTTCACTTTATTTCATTTTGCTTTTGCTTGTCCTGGGGCTTGAACTGAGGGTCTGTCCCTGAGTTGCTATGTGTTCAAGGCTAGTGTCTACAACTTGAGCCACAGTGCCACTTCTGGTGTTTTCTGAGTAGTTTATTGGAGATAAAAGCATGGCTGTTGGCATAGCTCAAGTGGTAAAACACCAGCCAAACATACAAGCCTAGTAAGTATTAGGCATTTAGTTCAAACCTTGGTAAAGAGATTACTTATCTCTGTGATGTCAATATAATATTTACATAGTTGCTTTCTGTGATGACAAAGTGGAAGAAAAATGATGACAAATTAAAATTTGCTTTATATTATTTTCACCTTGTTTTGTATGCATACAATAGGTAAACACTTTTTATTAAAACAGAAAATAAAATTTCAAATGCGAATTGAAGGAAAAAAAATCTATTCTTGAAAGAAAGATGAGACTACTCAATACAGGTAGGCCATACCCTGTAGTGGCTACAATTCACACAACCCTTTAAATACAATAAAACACATAACAGGCCTTATTTGCCAATCTGTACATTCTGGGGACTTCAGCGTTTGGATTTCAAAACTCTTATTTTAGATGATTAAGAACTAAAGGATAAAGAAATGCACACACATTTTGCATGCTTCACCTTAAAGAGTACAGTGGGTTGTCCCCAAATCCACTAAGGCCATTGTCATTCTAAGGCATTATAGCTCCTGAAATGAATGATTAAACTATACAGTAAGAGCATAGCACAATCAAATGCAGATGTCAAGATACCGTGATTAATGTTCCTTGGATAAAGGCACAAATTCCAAATTTAAGACAAGCTCTGGTTGTTCATGCCTGTAATACTAGCTCTTCACAAGGCTGAAATCTGAGGATCATGGTTCAATGCCAGCCCAGGCAGGAAAGTCCATGAGACTCTTATCTCCAGTTAACCACCAGAAAATCAGAAGTGGAGCAGTGGCTTTAAGTGGTAGAGTGTTAACCTTGACTGGAAAAAAGCTTAGGGACAGCTCCAATGCACTGAGTTCACATCCATAGTTTTCTCCAAAGCACTAGAGTATTTCCTCTGTTTAAAGGGTGACCAAACATGCAAGTTAGACTTTTGTTCCTAAGTTGAAAATGAACACATGCAAGATTCACTATGGGAAAAAAATGCAAAATCAAACGTTGCGATAATGATGATTTTACAGCATATACTGTTTCAAGATTTGTGTACATTTTAAAAAATTACAAGAATATTAGCAAGATGATAATATCGGTGATATGCTCATAAAATTTTAGGAGGTTGACATTAAGTTAATAATTAGAAATGATGAACCAATACTAATCATTGATATACTTTATTAATCCTAGAAAAGTATGCAAATTACAGTACTTTAAAGAAAAATCATTATTCAAAAAGGTTTTTCATTTGTTAATTTTTTTTGGTCAATTAACTCATGACAGATACTTTATTGGAGCTCAGGTGAATATTTTACTATTCATGTTATTAATAAAGTGAAAGCTATGCCTCAAAATTTTATTTTTACCACTTTATATCATCACACATTTAGCTGAATGCTTATAGTGAAAGTGCAGGTTAAGGATACTAATGTTCAGTCTAAGAAATCAAAAAATATAAAGATGGGCTGGGGATATGGCCTAGTGGCAAGAGTGCCTGCCTCGGATACACGAGGCCCTAGGTTCGATTCCCCAGCACCACATATACAGAAAACCGCCAGAAGCGGTGCTGTGGCTCAAGCGGCAGAGTGCTATCCTTGAGCGAGAAGAAGCCAGGGACAGTGCTCAGGCCCTGAGTCCAAGGCCCAGGACTGGCAAAAAAAATAAAAAATAAAAAATAAAGACACTGTTTATTTTGGCTTAAGAAAAAACAGACCTTTTCAGATATTTTAGTGATCATTTCTCATCATTTAAAACTGTCTCAAATTGTACTAGATTCATGTTTCAACAAGAAAAATATACAAAAAAATGGAAAGATGCATGAAAAGCAACACTGTCTACTCTTAATGCTTCCGAAAATGTTTGATCCTTCATTGAAATTAGTAAGTCATTGATAAACACTACAAAAAATCTTGGTTCTGTTAATTCATGCAAGCTTCATATTTGCAGAGTGATATATTTAAAGCTTTAGGTGAACTCTTGTGTGAACATGGTAAGTTCAATTTTTTCTTGTTTGGAGAGTTTCTATATTTATTTAAGTATTGCATTTATCTTCACTAAACTGATTATAAACTGGAAATTTTTCTTGAGTTATGTTTAGTATCTACCTCCAAAACAAAAATAAAAACCTTTCTGATGCAGTGAAACAGATGAGGGCAAATAGTTTAGTGTATCTATCTGAATTTGATATTTGAAGGCATATACTTAATCTTATGTGAAGATATTTTAAAACCAAGACAACTGGAAATGACCATAAAAGAAAATCAGCCTACATTGTCTTAGAAGTTTTTCATAGGACAGTCATAAAGTCTTCCTACTTAAATAGTCATCCTACTATTTTATAATGTGGCTTTGGTAGTACACTTACTTTACTGATAGGAATTTTCTTTGCCTTCATTTACATTTTTGTGAGAAAGAAGGCTTCTTTAGATAATTGGTGCAAAGTTCTCTATCCCCCCTCCTCCTCACTAAGATGCTGCCTTTGCATTAGTAAAATAGGGCAATCATTTGTTGGGCATCATGTCTTTTTTACAAAATTCTCACACTCAGATGCCTGTCAATGGGGGTGCCTATGAAGCGTTATGCAAAGCCCCCTAAACACTTTGTAAACTTCAAGTCTTTGAGCACAATGGTAAAAGTTCAGTTCTGGAAAAAGATAGTGTACTGAATACACAATAAGGAGCTTTGTCTGTTTGTGGCTTCTGTGAAGGGAGAAGGCTACTTAATCTCCCCATTTGCCCTGGGGATTCTAACTGTTTTAATGTGGCCTTTTTGAGAGTCTGTGAACTGTAGAATATAGGCTGGTAACAACTTTCTTCGGGGCTTTCCTAGGAAAAACCCAAAGCTGCCAGCACAAAAAAAGCTGACACAGTATTGCTAACAAACACAAAGGAGGCCTTTAGCTGTTTGTGAAACTGCCTAACTAAAGTTTCATGTCATGCATTGATGAAGGATCTAATTCTTTGGCTCATTTCATAGGAATCTAGCTTTTGTGACACTAGGGACAGGAGAGCGTCCTCAAATAGAGGAGATGGGAAAATTTGATATAACCTCAAGGAAATTTGTAATACTTGACAACAACAACAAAGATCAACTCATGAAAGTGTCTTCAAAACAATGGCATTTAACTTTTATAATATGAATTGGCTGTTAATGCTTTTCTGAAGTTAGAAAAAATGTTAGGGACTTTTTACATCAAATGTAGAATCCTTAGGTGAAATGACCATATTATTTTTCCTATTATTATTCAATACAGTAAAAATATAGGAGAAAACATTACACAAAATATGTCCTCAAATATGCAGTTTAAAAAATTGGAAGGCTTTTAAGTAGTTGTATTTAAAAATTATTTGATAATTTTGGAGAATTACTCAACCGATGATGATGATGATGATGATGATGATGATGATAATGTGTGTATGTGTGTGTGTGTGTGTGTGTATGTGTATTACAAGAAAGAAATTCTACAACTAGCTATGGTACTTATTCCAACTATTTAGGGAACATTCCACTTCCCATCTTTAGTAAATTTCCAAGAGCTGATCCGTCAGTGTACTGGAATTTTGCCTTCCCCAAATGTCATATATTGCCTGAACATAGGAATTTATGATGCTTAAATGGGTTGCTCAAATCATATGCACGTGTGAGCTTAAGATAGGAACCTTAAGAGCAAAAAAGTGAGGATACGTTTCTACAAGCCTCAGACTTGTTAAATATCATACTAGTAGATGTCAAAGAAGTTTAATGTATGATAATTACCAAATAAGTGAAGATAGATATTTTTAGTATTTGAATCCAGCATCTCTTGCATTCTAGGCAAGTGCTCTTACACCTTGAAGCAAACCTCTTCCTCCTTTTTTGCGCTCGCACCCGTGTGTGTGTGTGTGTGTGTGTGTGTGTGTGTGTGGCCTCAATAACTTTGTGTGACAGGCCTTGAACTTGAGATCATCCTATCACCACCTCCCAATTCTCTGTGACTACTGGCAAGTACCAAAACATGTGGTCAGACTCATTTTCTTAACATAAAGAAAGTAAACATTTTGAAGTGAAATCGAAAAAAGGAAAGACAATTGTAGAAATGTTGCAACTGAATAAATGAAATAGAATGAATTGAAGTTCCCAAGCCCAGGTCATCCAGAATAGAAATCCCAACTTGCCTGCCTAGTGCTTACTATATTATTTCCACATCTTTTTAACACCTTATTATCCCTATGCCTCTTCTTCATTGTGACTTGGAGATGGGAAGTTTAAATTCGTTTGAGAATGAAACTTCTTTCACCTAATGTAGTATATTCTTCTGCTGTGAAATAGACAAGTTTTAATGAGGCCTTCTGAAATGTTTATATACAAGTTGGGAAAGTACTTTTAGCTTAGTTTGGATAATTAGAAAATGCTTATTTGTGAATAGTTGAACTACAATAAGAGAAACCATTGATAAATTTACCAAATATGTAAAAGCTATCTACTATGATTATAGGTGGTAAGGGACTCTAAAACCCTACTGACATGAGTTCAGAATTGAACATACTAAATTATTTTCTCATGAGAGAAAAAGTCAATGTTGAACAAGGGAAACATTGTAAGCAAATTTAAATGCAATTTCAAAGTTACACTCTTAACATTTATGGACATACTTTCAGTTGCTAATATTTTACATGTATGTAGTAATTTATTTTGAGATTACATGTATATATACATATATGTATGTACACACATATAAGTGTACATACGTACATAAACACACACATATATTCATTTTTGTCAGTCAAGAGACTTGAACTCAGGACCTGGGTCACTGTCCCCGAATTTTTTTTTTTTTTAAGAATAAAAATATGTGATTTATTTGCTAAACAAACTGAGTCTGAGTCTGAGATATGGTTTCATTGAAATTAATATAAATCAAAGTATTCATTGCCATTGAAAAGCAGTACACAGACAATTTTAAAAATATGATATTTAACTTGGTTGAGGTCACATGGTAGTTTGCTCATGGTGGTTTTTGAATATAATTAACTTGTGAACCCAGGGCACACTCTCCCAGGCCACTGTTTTGCCTCTTTTTCAATGTACTTGCTTGAATCTAATAAACATCCATTTTTACTCTATGCACTGTAAAGTCTTTTTACGGCATCACATTTTCCTATCTTGTCCTTGAAATTTTGTGATGCTTCCTTCCTGCCATTAGCGTTTTCAAGATTTGCTGAGCACTTTGTTTGAGAGTTTACACTTCTCAAACACATGGGACAATGCCAAGGCAAAAAAGATCTGTCTCAAAGCAAGTTTGCAATAATACACTTCAGTCAAAAAAGAACTGCCATCTAAGAATTTTCACAACATTCTGAGAACACAGGTGTGGGGTCTGAATCCAGATTTTTATGAGGTTACATAGCTTTTGTAAACAAACCTGGAAAAACCCCACAACTGTCCCTGAATTCTTTTGCTCAAAGTTAGTACTATCACTTTGAGCCACAAAACAGTTTGGATTTCTAGTGGTTAATTGGAGATTCTCACGGCTTTCCTGCTTGGGCTGGCATTGAACCTCAATCCTCAGATCTCAGCCTCCTATGTAGCTTGTATTACAGTCATGAGGCATCAGAACATGCTTTCAAGATACATTTTTGTGTGAACCTAAAAAAGACATAGATTTGTATCCTTTGGGAGTTTTTTAAATGGTTTTATATAGATAAAACCCTGAAGACCTGTAATTACAAAAATCTTTGAAATTCAGCAGCCTGTTAATTGTATATTTAAAGTAAGAAGTTAGATAATAAGAGTTTTGGTGTTTATATGAAATGATTAGATTATTTCTTTTCTTAATTTCCGTCTCTGAGTGAATTTATTGAATGCATTTACTCTGATATCATTACAGATACCTTACTCTACAAAAATTGAGCAACACTAATATATATAATCGGAACATGAGTCATATTTATTTAACTTGCATGGTTTGAAAATAGTTAAATTTTATTTTCACATGGTTTGATGAAAAACATCAGATCTAAAATTAAGTTTAAGAAACGGATGGGAAGGTTTGGAGAGTGTAAATAATCTGTTTTTCAGGCAAGTACAGTTGGAATAAGAAGGAACTTGCCACAGATCACAATAATGTATTTTTGAGGGCCTATTACTGTCACATTATTTTTGTCAACAGCACTACATTTCATCTTTTATTTGATACAGAGGATGATGCACAGTTCTGCTTTTGTGAGTACAAATTAGCAAAATACAGTAGTTATTATGAGAGGAAAGAAGACAAGAAAAGCTACGCTTAGTAAAATACTAAGGTGGTAAGTGTGTGAATCAAAACTCAAATTTTCTGTTGCCTGAGGAGTTCATTTTTTTTTTTTTGTACTGGTAGTGGAACTTAAACTTCAAACCCTATTCTTTGGCTGGAATTTTTTTCCTTCAAGATTGTCACTCTACCACATGAGCCACACTTTCACTTCTGTTATTTTGGTGGTTTACATGAGCTACCCGTGTCTCAGATTTATCTGCTTGGGATAACTTCTTCATACTTTTTCCTTTAGTAAGTCCCAAATTGCTTAAGATAAATTATCTTCCCCCCTAGGTTCTACTGTTTCATATCAAGATAGCTAAGACTCTATATTAACAAAGTCATTTTAGAGGAATGACAGGAACATAAATAGATTGATAAAGAAATTACATTATATTAAAACAAATCCGTGGCATTACTCAACAAGAAATGTACTGTTTCTCTAACTTATTTAACTGTAACCCCTCTGTACATCACCTTTGTAACAACAACAGAAATACATGGAAAAAAGAAAATGAGTGATTACAATACTATTGCAATATAATGGCTAAACTTATAATTTGTTAATGTAGACATTTTAAGTAGGGGCTGGTTCTGTATCAGCTGTCTTCAGAGATTTTTTTAAACAATTTCAACAGTCTTTTAGAGTGAAAGTAAAGGAGAAATAAGAGTTAAATATATAAACACATATCTTTTTTTTTTTTTAAGCCGTTGGATAGGGAATGTATAACTAATTATATTAGAATCTGCTGATCTTCACTAGACTTCAAATTTAATATTTTTCTATAATCCAAGAAATTTGTTTAATTTTACCTCCCATAAGAAATCCTGGTAAATCTGATCTGGGAATGTTAAATTATCTGGAAGATTTCCCCTTCAGAAACGATAAGAGACTGAGCATTTCTTATGGAAATACCTCTTCCTTACAGTGTTACATGCAAACTGTTAGGTCTCCACTAGAGGGCGATCATTAGGAAAAGCTGAGAAATTTTCCTTTAAACGGTGAAAAACATGATGTAGAAAACTCATTTCCCAAAACTAGACTTTTCTTCTCTTTTCTGTTTTCACTGTGTAAAAATTAAACAAGCTCTTTATTTTTCTACTCTTTTATATGTGTAAGACATTTAATGTAGGATCAAATTCTTCTTTCGATAACAGTGAACAATGCTTTGTAATCAAAAGAATAGGGCTTCTCCTTGAGGTTTTGTTTCATTTTGTTTTATTTATTTTTCTCTGTATCTTTCATAAACACATTTTGGGAACTAGTTTTCTAACATATTTCATACAAGTTTGTAAAACTTAGAGACAAAGAGCTGAACAATTCACTTAAAACATCAAACACTTTAATGTATACTGTGTGGGCTGTCTGTGGTGTGTTTGGGGAGGGGGGCTGTGTTGGTGCTTGGGCCTGAATTCAGGGCCTATGCACTGTCCTTGAATTTTTTCCCATCAAGGCTAGTGTCCCACTACTTGAGCCACAGTTCCACTTCTAGTGTTTAGGTGGTGAATTGGAAATTAGTGTCTCATGGCCTTTCTCCACTGGGCTGGGTTTGAGCTGTGATCCTCAAGATCTCAGCCTCCTGAATAGCTAAGATTACAAGTGTGAGCTCTCAGTGCCAGTTTATTGTGTATTTTTAATAATGTTTACAACTGCTAGCTTCATTAGAAATCATGAAAACAGATTATTTGTTTGGTCTGCTTTAATGTTCAAAGAGTAGCATCTTTCCGAGTAAGGAATTGTTAATGCATATTTAAACAGACAGTGAGTTTCTGGCCCTTGAAATAAGAGAAACAAAAAACTCATTTTATAAAAACTGAAAAATAAATAGCAACTGTCCCCCCCCCCAAATAAAGTCAGTCACAGGACTTTCATTAATTTCAAGCCAAGCCTAAAAATGCACATCATTTTAACCTAAGTAGCATGATTTCAACATTATGCCACTTAATTATTTTGAAATTTTAAAAGCTAATGATATGCAGGCAAACTTCCAAATCTTGAATGGTGTGATTATTAAAATATAATGACTTACCAGTTCTTTCTTCTCTCAAATGAAGTGACAAGACATGCTTCCACATGCTCCCCTCTCCATTTATTTCCTCCTTGTACTTTCCTTCTTTAATACATATTTCCTTCCTTTCCACCTACCTGCATTCTTCCCTTCTTCTTGCCCTGTTCTTGTTTCTATTCTCCAATTATCAAGCAAACACGGGCGTTAAAACAAGCTGGAGACCTTACAGATTTAAATGATGATGATGAAAACACAACAGTTATATTAAAGGAATATTTTAAGATAAAGTCTTTTATTTTTAAAAGAAGTACAGTTTATTAGTGTCTGATCCCATTATTTTTATTCCACCCACACAGTATTGATGACTGCCTTTATTAAGTGCTGATATATTGAGAAAATACTCTATCTAAAGACTGATTAATTAAGGGGACATTTTTGTGATTTCCTGTTACCCTGAGAATCTCCATTTACATATGTTTAAAACTCACTTCCATTGTTGATGGAGGTTCAGCAATTTTGAAAAGGAAAAAGGTTTTTTCTGTCTCCTTCTGTCATGGAGAACAATGACATCACAATACTAAACTCAACTCCTGTTCATGACTGTTGTGCTCAATTTCACACTAAATTTGGTCTGTTTCTCATGGGGCAAGATGTTAATTCTGCTGGGTATTTGATATGGTAAAGCGCTCTGTCACTGGGCTAGCTGCTTTGTGATCCATGACAAACAAAATGACTATTAAATTAATTTAAAATTATTTATTATAAACATCAACTATCTCCTTGACTTGAGTGAGATTAATTTTGATCATAAAAATGATGAGGTGGTTATATTCCACTCTTAAAGACTATTGGGATGTAACTGATGAGAGAAAGGACTGTAGGAAGACTTCAAGTTTGTTTTAGTAAGTGATTCATATGGAAGTTAAATGGCAGTTTTTTTAACTGGGCATTTCTCAAACATATACAAATGTTCGCTGTGTTATAAAAATATTCAAGTTTAAGTTGTATATACTAGTTTGGTAGAGTTAATTACTATTTAAATAAACACAGTGAGCACTTTTGTGAAGAGGTTACAAGAGAGGTAAGAGGCAAGGTCCTAACTCCAATGAACTGGATTTATTTCACAAAAGGATCTTTCTTTTGCCAGGAGCAGAACGCTGGATTTCAGAGCAAGGTTACTGATGCTTAGTGGTCACAATTGTTGTCATTTCTTCCTTTGTGAAGAATTTTATCTGGTTTATAACTAATAATAACTGTCAATAAAATCTAATCACATTGTAAGCTTTTTATTTTAAGGCATGTTTGTGATAGAAACAAATACTTTATTTCGTTTAAACTAATGTGTATTTCCATGGGTATTTAACAATGATATATTTTGCTCATTTAGTATATTTGAGTGGAATAAAATTGAGGTCATTTGGCAAGATTGCCTGTGAAAATTAGAATGAAAAAGTTTATAATTGGGAGTAAACTAGAGCATGGGCCATTATTTTTCAAAAATATTTCAGAAAAACTATGCATTCTGCACTTTTAGTGATGCTACTTTTGGTTTTTGTCATATTTAAATTCTTTCACAAAGCTTTCATAAGGAGTACATAAAAACCAAAATAGAAGACTGCATCTTATCTAATATTGAGTTAACATAGTTGTAGAGACAATTGAATACATCTGTAAGGCTTAATACCAAAAATGGTAGGGACCCTCCCCAGCCATCCATTGGTTCAAGATGTAAGCTTGTCATGTGCCATTCTAACATACTACATACTCTGCAATCAAATATATTCCATTGTTCCTTTTCCTTTTATAATAAGGATGACATGAGCTTTTAGTAACTATGTTTAGTTATCTGAAAAGGCAAATGTCCATTTTTACTATTCTTACTTTTTTTATTTTTGTCAGTCATGGAGCCTATGTCTGGGGCTGGGCGCTATCCCTGCCCCTTCAGCTCAAAGCTAGGGCTCTACCGCTTGAGCCACAGCACCACTTCCAGTTTTGTTTTGTTTGTTTTTTTTGTGTGGTTAATTGGCGATAAATGTCTCACAAACTTTCCTGCCTGGGCTGGCTTTGAACTGTGATCCTCAGATCTCAGCTTCCTGATAGGACTCTTAGGCTTTTAGAGAAATAATCCATAGGTCATTCTAGATCAGGCATAAAATAATTATTTCATAGTTTTAACCTGTTCAGCTATATAGACATTAAAATGGATTATTTCCGTGCAGTATCATTAGGAAAGAATTCTTGCAAGACAATTTCTTTTCTTTTTGCCATGACTCACAATACAACACAAAGAAGTCGTTCAGGAAGATTCGGCTTGAAGGGCAAGAAAGATGTTCCAAAGATTCAAGATTACCCAAATAATACATTATTGCCTCATGTCCCAACATCTTCTGATTAGTATAAATTATTCTAAAAAGGACAGAGTAAGTAAAATTGTTCAATGCAGAATAAATACCCCATGATGGGAGAATATCTAATAATTCTGTTAGAGAGGTCATTTGGTACACTGACAAGATAATTCCAGGAGAGGGTGACAGCACAAGGTAAAAAGATTACTTATCCTGTAATGAGCAGTCCTCGATGGACATTCTTTGATATGCACACACAAAAGAACTCAGGTCTCATCTTGTTCACTGCATATGGCACTTCAAATTCAACTTCTATATGTCTGAAATATCAGACATATCAAGCTACGTCTTGGTGAATAGGATGAAAAGAATAGTGACATTGCTGCAGGTGTTAGTTGAAGGGCTGAGAACCTACAGTAAGCTTTCATTTTGATCAACTTTACAAGGTACTTCATTGTAAACAGTAATGTCCTTTAAATAACTTTTTTTTAATCTTAGAATTTGTTAAATTGTGTATAAGCTCCTTGAGCTTATATTTAGGAGGGATTTCAGATATAGAAACTATGATGCAATGAAGATAGTTTCAAGATCTCTAAATGTCTCAGAGATGAGCATTAATAGATGAGTGCATTTCCTTTAGTAATTCATTCATTCAATCAACAATCAAGCAATATGTATATCAGGTATGAAGTATTCATTCTGAAACTCACTGAGGTATTTGATGAAGAATTGTAAGGAATATTCTTTGAAAATTCACTGGACACATAGTAAGCTGGAGTTTGTTAAAAATTAATGCTTATATTTTAACATTCAAAACGTAGAATTCTATCTATTTAATAATATGCATACTCTAGTAATATGTATTATTTCTAATGCAGTAGAGTTTTATTGAGTTAGATTCCAGGGCCTTTCACCGGGTTTTAACTCAGGGCTTTTTGTTTGCTAAACATTCATTCTATCACTTGAACCTCCTGCCTGACTTTATTACTAGTTATTTTAGAAATGGAATCTACTGAAATTTTCTGCTAGGATGGGCCTTTCAATCGTTATCTCAGGCTCCTGGGTAGTTAGTATAATAGGCACAAACCTTTGGCTTCCTTGCTTAGATATCCTTTTAATTTCTCATCCTTTATTGCCGCTATAATAATATATTATAAAAATAATACTATAAAAATAATATATTATAAAAAATAACAGGTAAATCATTTTGAATGCTTGGGAAAATGCCTTAGTAGAAGTCTGCAATTTTATTCACTTGACATTTGGATTTTTTTAAATGTTATTGCCCAAAGACTGTCTGTTGAGTTACACTCCAAGAAACAATGCACAAGATTCTGTTTTTGTACACTTTTGTTAAGGATGACATCGCTTCCCTTTAAATGTAGACCTTGTGCCTGATTCAGATTTATAGAGTCATAAAGCTATTGATGAAACAGGAAATCTCATAAAACCTAGAGAGCATTTACATCTATTATTATTATTATCATCCTCCTCATCAATGTCATCATCATCATTATCACTATCATTTGGTAGTAGGTCTTGACCTTAGGTCCTCTGTCCTTCTGCCCTTTGCTCAAGGCTAGCACTACAACATTAAGCCACAGCATCAAAGCCAGTTTTTTGGTGCTAATTAGAGATAAGAATCTCACTGACTTTCCTGCCTTGGCTAGCTTTGAACCCCTGTCCTCAGATTTGAGCTTCCTGAGTAACTGGGATTACAGGCATGAGCCACCATCACCCTTCCTGCATTGGCAGCTTTTACATGCAGAAATGTACATTTACTCATAGTAGAAGAATGTAAGATATTGATAAACAGGTTTGGAAGTTAATGGCCCAGTTCAAAGCATAGATGAATGTATTTCCAACTCTATTCTCCTTAAGAATTTTGTTGAAATAGGGATGAGGTAGGATAACTGTGCATAAGACCTTTGTACTGTAAATGAAGAATCACAAATCTTGTTCCACCTTCAATGAAAAATGTATAGTAATGAATGATGAATGAGAATTTTATAGATTCATTAACTCCTTAACTTCAGACTATAAGATATAGTAAAAGTTTTGTTCTCTTGAAGTGTATTTTGTACATGTAAGCCATATATATATTTGGAAATAAGAAAATTTATTTCAAACACTACCTCATTGGCTTTTATTTGTCCTTATCTTAAAATTTTATTTTTAAATTACTTTTGTTATCTTTAGTTGTGAAAAGGAGTTGCCATTAACACAGCAGTTTATGAATATAATGCATCTTGAACAACACCACTCCTTTCTTTTCTGTAGTTAATATTAAATGTAATTAATATTAAATCATGTCTTCAATACTTCATTGCATACAGTTAATACTAGGTGGAGAAGAAAATATGGTACAATAAGAATATTGTCTACATGCATGCATAAATCTTTTAGCTTTAAAATACATTAGATTTAGAGATTTTTTTTCTTTTTCCTTTATTGTTAAAGTGCTATACAGAAGGGTTACAGTTTCATATGGAAAGCAGTGAATACATTTCTTTTACAACTTGTGACCTCCTCACTCATTATTCCCCCACACCCCCATTTTCCTCTCCACCCCATGAGTTGTACAGTTGGTTTATACCATATAGTTTTGTAAGTGTTGCTGTTGCATTGGTTTGTCTTTTTATCCTTTATACCTATATATACCTATCCTTTATACTTATACACCTATATACAATATCCAGGGTAAAACAATCAGTTACAGTGACATCAGGGGTAAAAACAACAGGAAAGAAATACCCCCCCCCCAAAAAAAAAAGAAAAATGAAAAAAGAAAGGGGGGCATGGTTTCACATGGCATGTTGAAAATAACTTTTCTCCTTAACTTGAAGTTCATTTGGCTTAACATTATCTTATGTGTGAATGCCACTCCTTTCAACATTCTCATCCAGCCCTCCCTTACCCACACCTTGCCTCACTTCTCTTAATTTTGTAGGACATACATTGAATTGAATTCATGAGGCATTTTCTCCCCTCTTCTCTTTCTTCTTCTCTGCCCCCTCCCCAACTCCTTTCAAGTACCAATTTCTTGGGGTTTATTTTATTGGCCACTGACTTTGCCTTTCTAAGAAATTACAGTGAGTTCTCCCTTGAATCTACCATATTTCAGCTAATATATTTTATACATTTGCAAACCACCCACCATATTTACCTATAAGTTTATAAGGTAAATATAGTTTCCATGTGTTAGGGAAAACATGTATCCTTTGTTTCTATGGGCCTAACTTACTGCATTCTTTAAACATGTTTTTTTTTTTTTTTCAGGTACAATATTTTACAGGGTGAGTTTGAGAAGCTGTGATAAATTAGCCAGAAACTAACTTTCTTAAATATGAATTAGTAGGCTATAGTTTGAATACCAATCTATATCTAAATCTTTCCACTTACACAATAGATCAATTCTTCAGTCTAGAAATTAGTTTGGGGTGGGAACATGGCCTAGTGGCAAGAGTGCTTGACTTGTATACATGAAGATCTGAGTTTGATTCCCCAGCACCACATATGTAGAAAATGGCCAGAAGTGGTGCTGTGGCTCAAGTGGCAGAGTACTAGACTTGAACAAAAAGAAGTCAGGGACAATGCTTAGGCCCTGAGTCCAGGACTGGCAAAAATAAATAAATTTGAAAATATTAACAAAATGTATTATAAGTTGATTGAAAGAGCAAAACAAATTTTCATTTCCTTTCCACTTAATTTCAATATATGTTTTTGATATGGGTTTATACTTCATCTCTGAAGGAGTATTTAAATATGTCTCTATGATGAATTTATTTAATAGAAATTGTTAAAGATATATGCATTCAGTAATGTTTACTAAGAGTAATATGAAGTTTCTACTTCTATGACTGGCTGCCTAGATATGTTATACTACACTTTTAATGTTAGTTTATCACCTAAAGCTTGTATTAAGATTAATTATTCATATAGGCATTTATGAAAACTTTGTACATTTTAGTGTCATATTAGGTACAGTGTGAAGAAAGGGTCGTATAAAATATCACCTTTGATATCAAGTTTGTAGAGGTAAAAACATTAAGTAGAGATGGGAATGAATATCATGATAATGCCAGTTCCTAATTGTCTTGGAATCTTCTATGTCTTGTTTAAGTGACCACTACGTGCCTTTGTTTCATTGGACATTCCCCAGTGTGGCCTGGACTCACTGGGAAAAGAGGGATGGCCTTTGACAACCTTGCAGGACCCCTGATCCTGTCTCCAACTTCTCATCAGTGCTTACAGTCTATACCATTCAAAGGCTTTGGGAAAGGCCAATCTAGATCCTATTATTGGAAGACTAGAAAATATTATTATTTTTTTAAAAAGTACATTTAAGTCCAGTGAAGCTGTAAAGAGTCATGGGAATAAAGATGAAGTTTCAATTTGATTGCATGAGACAAAGGAAATGCATAGAGTAATAGTGAGCCTAGTAGAAATTCAGATTCAGATTGCTTTGTTCTCTTGTTTTCTGACATATCATGTCTTTTTATATTATAATACTTAGATATGGAAACATCAATTTAATTTAAAATACAAAGGTCAATTTACAATATTAAGCTTTGAGAACCCATACTTATCAACTTCGGTCCTAATGAGTAGAGAGATAAATAGAATAAAGAAGATTAATGAAAGCATGGCACAATGGACAAATCTGTGAATGTATGCATATATATATATATACATACATATATATGTATATATTTAAAAATCTCTCAGGAGAACTTTTTTAAAGTGATTCAACCATGCAAGTGGGTTATTTCTAATTTATTCAATTATTCCAAGAGACAAGCATTTTACTCATCAAGTACAGGCATTAACTGTGTATAAATTTGAATTTTTCATGGATTTCATGGTTCCACTGCTCTTGTTCTGAGGAAAATGGAGCTGGAGTGTAGACAGTGTTGGATTTTTCATTGTTCTCAGTACTATAATGGATGTGCTCATTAAACATAAAACAAAACAAAAGGGTGCTGAACACAATTGTACAATGTAGAGTGTGTTATATAAGAAAAACTAAACTTATTTCCACTAGCAATTTTAGTCTTATAATGAAACTGATGTTATGACCATGCAATTTATAGCTATGTCTTAGAGGTGAAAGTCCAGTGCATTAATTCACTAAGCATATATTATTTAAAGGCCAATTAAACGGTCAATGAATGTTCATTATATTGTATTTTTAAAATTGCCTGTAACTAGTGAGAGAAAACACTATTAAAAATGTATCTTTATATCTAGTTCTAGTTCATTACTTTATTTATTTATCTAGTTCATACTTTATTTGCAATATCCTTCTAAATACTTAATATGCTATTATATGTGTCATTTCATCACTAGAAGACTTAGGAAAGAGGAAATACATGAATTTAAATTTTCCTTTACCCAAAGTTCAACTAGTGGAGGGAAAAGCCATTCTAATGTAGTGGTGATCACTAAAATAAACCATAATATTCTGTTTTTATGTGCAAATTCCTAATCAAGCATAAATGCCTAATCAACCATGATAAGTTGACTTCCATATTGTCTACAAAACAGAAACCAGTTTTGTTTTCCCTTTGGTGTACTCACAAGAGTTATGTGTTGTGAGAAGGCAATGACAGTAATGTTCGAAAGGAATAGGTTGATGACTGAGAATGAAGTAAGAATGTCTGTTCATTCTCATCTACCTTTGTGTCTCCACAGAGGAGATTTATAGGCTGAGGAATGATCCATATGGATGCTCACTTTCCAATTGTATGGACTTACATTTGTGAATGGGTTAATATATAAATTCTTTACTTCTTATCTGTATTTAAGTGAAGTATATTTATGATACAACATTATTTAGAATAGCAATTCTTGAGGAGCATTTTACTAGCTAGGCACTAGAATCAAATTTGAAGAGGAATTTTAGAAGTATGACTTCCAACATTAGGTTCTTTTTGCCATTGTCTTGCTGTGACCGTGCTGATGACATGATATATTAGGCATGCTACAAAAAGAACCATGATATTGACATATGGGAGGAATATTCTCAGGGGCTGTCTGTCTCGGTGCAGATTATTTACCCTTAAAGCAAAACACACATGGTCTTAGCCCATGCCTGTAAAGCATTTACTGAGTCTAGATGACAAAGGTTACACACAGTGGGAATAAATTTCTAAGCTATTTACCATGACTATATATAAGAAACATATGAAATACTTTATGTGTCCTGAAGAGTAGATTGTATTGTATCCAAAGTGTTTGTAAACTAGTTTACGTAAAACTATCTTTTTAGAAGAGATGTGTACTTTTGGGTTGAAAAATAATAATCTCACTGATCAATTACCACCTATAAGTACATGAAAATACAATAAAACATCTGCCTTCAAGCCAGGACAGTCCATGAAACACATCTCCAATTAAACTATCACATCAAAACTCAGAGGTAAAGCTGTGGCTCAAGTGGTAGAGTGCAGCCTTGAGCACAAAACCTCAGGGAGAGGGACAATACACAAGCCCTGAGTTCAAGCCCCAGTATCAGCACAAAAGGAAAAGAAAATAAAGACCTGGTACTCAATTTTTTGAACTTATAAATGTTATTTGAAATTATACGTGATAGTAGATAAATTATATTTTCTTTATGTAGATGAAAATGCAAATCACAGAAAAAATAGAGTGATTTCCTAATGGTATATGGACACTTAGTCTCTTTTGAGATGAAGAATAAACAAGAGCATCTTTTTGACATAAAAACTATTGTTTTTTTACTTCCAATCCTTAATGTTTCTTCTAAGGTAACATTTAAAAATATTTGTCATTTTAATGACAATTTTCTAAAGTATTTATGCTGTAAGTATTAGAAATACATAATAATTCTGCCTCTGAATTGTCTTTCTCTTTTCAAAATACATTTGTACTCTTTCTGTGTTTTTAAATAACTGAAGATCTTTCAGAAATGAGTTAGACTTAAACTTATCAGGGAGGTGTGTATAAACAAATTAAGGAAATGGTAAGGATGCAGATGGAATGGATTAACAACATGCCCTAAGTGTTATATGTACTGTATAGAGCAAATATACTGTGTTCAGCAAAAAACAAAATAAGATTTTTTTTAACTTTTTGTGAGACTTTCATTTTTGAAATGTGTAACTTTTACAGCACAAACACAATATTTACATTTCAAGTTCTTTTTATAAAATATGTGTGCCATATTGAAGAATACTGTTGAGATCATGATTTAAAATACCTGTCAGAGTTCAAAAGGGACTCATGGAATCCACTGTGTAATGACATAACAAAACATGGCTGAACAGAGGGTTTACTCATACATAAAAACGATGCTAATTCCCAGTGCTCTGCTGACAATGGCCCATTTTAGTAGAGGCAAGTTAAACATAGGTTTTACATTTGTATACTGTTGTTTAAAAAAATACAAATACCAACCAAACAACACCAAAGAATAATATGTGACAGAGGCACATGTGTTCTGCAAGTATTTTGGCCTTTTTCAGTTTGCTCACCTTCCATCTATACAAAGCCAATCAGGGGAAGGGGGTGGCTTGCAAGGGTGTACACCACTAGAACATGTGGATGAGTGTTTAAGTAGACACACAGTTTTGTGATTTTCTTTGGGAATAAATCAAGTAATCTCAGAATGTCTGACACACAGATAAACTTAAAAGTAAAGGGAATTTTAGATAAGAAGCTGGGAGGAGAAATGGTAGGTATTTAAAATTATATAACTGAATTCTCTTTTGGTTTCAAGCTTGGGAAAAACCCACAATTTTGATTTCACATATATGACTTTTCTTTACATATATGACTTTTTATAAAAATAGATACATTTATTTCTATAATTTCAAAATAAGAATTTTATACTCACTAGAGATTAAAAATATATAATGAAGTATTAGGATTTAATAAAGTTACTAGAAGTTGACAAATAAGTATTTGTATATATATTTGCTTTCTTTTTCTCTGTGCTAGTACTGGGGCTTTGTCTCAGTGAATTCATGCTGCCTCTTAATCTTTTCCCTCAAGGCTGGTGCTTAACCATGGAGTAAAAGCTCTATTTTTTGTCTTTTAATGGTTAATTGGAGGTGAGTCTTTGGATTTAGCTGGTCAAACTGGGCAGATCCTCATACCTCAGTCTCCTGAGTAGTTAGGATTACAGGTATGAGCAACCAGTACCCAGCTTACATTTCCTTTGTTGTTCATATAAATACCAGCTGGTCATTCATGATATCTCATAAGCTATCTTAAGTTTCATAAGCATTTTAAAGATCTTTAAATATGTATCACATTTTCTAGGCGTGACAACTAACTCAATTGACATAGAATTTAATTTCTTCCTATAGAGGATGGAAAACAAGTCAGAAAGACACAATCTTGACACCAGGTTTAAAAAAAGACCCTACACTCCATTTTAGAGGATGTTGGATTGCTATTTGAAGTTGTTAATAAATGGAAGAACAAATACCATGAAGTTAAAAAGTCTTTTTTTTTTCACTCAAAGGACACTATGATTTTGTTTTGTTGTGTTTTATGATAAATTTTCAAACTACTTTCCATGATGGTTATACTAGTTAGCATGTCCACCAATAGTGTATTAGGGTTGCTTTTCCCTACATCTAGAGCTACATATTTTGTCCCTATTCATATGTGTATTGTTAATATATTATATATAATATGTATAATCTTTAATTAGTTGTACAAGGGAATTGACAGTCAGAAAAGAAAAGTAAAATCCTTTCCACAACTGCATTTCCTTTAGGATCTTCCTTGAAATTCTATTTACTGTGTCATACTTTTTCTCTTTTCTAATTCATTAATCTGGTAGGTTTAATAACAAACCATAAGAAATTTTAGTATCATCATTTTTAAAATACATCAAAATCTGTTAGTTTAAACAGTATTAAAACAAATGTGTAGTAATGAAAAAACTTTCTCTAATATATAAAATTTTGCTTGTTCCAGTACTGAGAAATGAACTCTTACAGTTAGGTAAATATAAGAGTAAAATAACACTCATATACATTTGAGTACCATTGTTGATTCTAATCTTGGATTAATAGGTATAAGTTAATTCTAAAAATACCATAAATGACACATTGAATTGAAAACCTTTTTACAATGTCTTAAAGAGAATTATAAATAAACAAATAAGCAAATAAATGAATAAGAGGAAAATAAATACCCTTTCAGCACAGCTTCACATTTTTGAGATAGTTAACATTCCTTTTTTCCCCATTTTTTAAAAAATCCATTGACCATTAGTGTAAATAGCTTAAATGAAAGTCTGTCTCTCTAAAAATCTAATTCTTGTTTTCCCTAAGCCACTTTCCTAATTTTCTTTCCCCAGTGCTGTTTCTTGACATGGAGAGGGGTGAACAGCTTAGGAAGCTGAATTTAAGGACACAATAGCCAGCCCCAGAGCACAGGAATAAATAAATACTGTAGACAATGAATAAAGCTCATTCACAGAAACCACAGCATGAATTCAGATGGTCCTATCTAAATTAAGCCTGAATAAAAATAAAGTAAGCCTCAGTTTTGTTCAGAAAGCTAAAATAATTTATGTTAAGTGACAATAAGTTTCCCCTAAGTCTTCCAACATTCATCTCAAACCATGTTCTGGGGATTGTAGGCTTTTATCCTCATCTATCCTTTTGTATTCTAGGAAGGTCTGTAATGAAGATGTTTCCTAGATTAAAACAGAAGGGCAGTAGGAAGGGAAGACTTTAAGATAAGGCTATTTGAACTCTTAATTAGCAGATGGGTCCCTTTGAAAAGAAGCTTGAGGCACCATGGGTTTTGTTCTTGGACAGAACAGAGAGTTCTTCTAGGATAATCTATTATTTATAGGCTTTAGAAAATAGGTCGGATAAACAGAAGGTTATTAGTACCTGTGGTAAAGCAGACAGGGTAGTCTCTTTTAATGGAGTGTGGATAATGTTGAAACACTTGGCTTCTCTGTATGAAGATGATATAAGAAAACTCATTGAAGGCTGTTGCCTGATAAGGGGTTTGGGTTAAGAGAGCAACAGAGGGTATAATCTGATTAAAATATAAAGCGTGCATATGTGAGATACCATGGTATAAGACCTTTGTACAATTTGTACATACAGACACGCACAGAAAATCTTGACAAATAAAACATGCTCTGTTAGGCTAGCACTGGGAAGCTCTGGGAGTACTGTACTACTGAGAAGGTAGAGTGGGTGGAGAGGGTGACGATGATGGAGATATTTTCCATACATGAATGAAAATAGAACCATGAAGCTTGTTGAAGTTGTTTTAAAAATAATGTAGGGGAAATGAAAAAGGATAGAGGGGAGAAATATGATGTGTGCAATAACCCCTCCCAAGGATAACTAATAATATATGCTAATGTTAAATTAATTCCATCTTTCCTGTCCCTTGGTCCCTCCCTCTCTTCTTCCCTCCTTTCAAATTCCTCCTTCTCTTCCTTTTCTTCTTTTTTCCTTTCCTTTTATTCTCTCTATCTCACTCTTTTCTGCCTGTCTCTGTCTCTCCCTCCCTCCCTCATCAGAATCAGGCACCATGCCAATCTAGCAGATGGTCAGAAGTACAGTTGAAGGTGCTTGTGTATAATGCAGAGACAGAATGGCTTCCAGGGCAATAGAAGAGACAGCTTCCGCACGATTGAAGACCAGAAATCATTTTTTAAAAACACAGAAATAGCTACTCTGGCACCTGAGAACGCTTTGGAGAATTGAGATCAATACAGCACATAAGACAGAGGCCTAATGACATTCATGAATTGAAAGACAAATTTGATGGTCAAGCCATGTTTGGGAACAAATGTGGCAACAAATGAGCTTTGTCAATTCCCATGAGTGGACAGTGCAAATTCTATTAGCAATTCATGATTCAATGCCCAAGATGTTATGTGAGTCCCAGTAAACAAAAGTTTACATTTATAAACATAATGACACATAATGACAATTTTTGAAAATGAAGAGTAAGATTAGTTTTGGCTGATTTGATAATGAATCTGAATCTGCCACCTGTCTAGGGTTTCCTCTCAACTGGGGGTTGCTAAGAGTTTTGTCTATTTCTTCTGCTGAAAGCTCGGAATCTCCTTTATTCCTTGAGGTTTTACTCTTGGCAGAGGTCTGCTAATTAGAGAATAAAAAAATATTAAAAAAAAGGAACGAGTTTGAATATTTGTGTACTTTGAAGCTTTACTTTGTAAGTAGTACAACATCAAGAATGGTAAATAGCACCCATTTTGTGTGAAGAATGTACAAAGATGACGAATGTTTAGGGAGTTCAATGTAGTTGAATTGCTGGATATAATTTGTTTTCTTTCATCTAAATGTTTTAGGAGAGTGCAGATAGTTGCCTTAGGATTTAAGTGTTAAAGCATGATTGGACAAAAATGTCAATAAATGCAAATGAGTTTTGTAAAACAAGTTTCATGTGAACCGATATATTGCTCTGCTCACAGAGATTGGATTTAATTGAAGCTGATCTCATTATACTCTAGGGGATGTATTTGGAGCTTTGACCTACCTAACTTCAGCACCATTATTCAACCTTTTTCAGTATTAATTTTGATCAGAATTTGCATGAACACACACAGAAACATTTTTATTATAATTGTAAAAGTGCCAAGAAAATATAAACTGTTTTATCATTTGCAAAACAGCAACTATGGCTTATTGTGAAATAGCATACAAAGCCAAATTCAAAGTTAGCATCATTTTTGTCTCTGAACACATTTTTACTTTATTTCTTTATTTTTATTAAAAAGTTGATTACAGAGGGGTTATAGCTATATAAGTAAGGCGAAGAGCACATTTCTTTTTCAACAATGTCACCCCTTCTCTCCTTCTCTCCCAGTTTTTCCTTCTCATCTCCATCTACATGTTGTATAGCTCATTTTGAACATAGTGTCTAGTAAGTACTACTGCTGCATTAGTTTATCCTTTTCCCCTCCATTTCAGTGCCTTTTTATCTTCCCAAAGAAAGACAAATGAAGTAATAAAACAAAAAGAAAAGAAAACTGAAACAGAAATGAAAAACAGTTTGTTTCCATTTCCTGGAGTTTATTTTGACAAATACTATTTTATATGAACAGACATACATAGGCATTATGCCTTTCTATATCTCTACTAAGAGTGTCCTCCTTTGGTCTCACTGTGTGTGAATGGATAGAGTCTTGTACAGTTTATTATTAGTGTATTTTAGATTTAGCTTAAGTGTATGAAAAAAATATGGGCTGTTTGTGTCTCAGTTTGGTTTACCTCATTCAACATGATTTGTTCTAGGTCCATCCATTTCCCTGAAAATGATTTAAATTATTCTTTGTAATGGCTGTATAAAATTTTATTATAAATAGGTACCATATTTAATAGATAATATTTTTTCAGATGCAAAGAGTATACATTTTATAGCAGATAATAATTTCCTTTTATATATATTTTTTAAACTATCTATTGTAAGCTATGAAAATACATTTTACCTGAAAGACTGTGAATGCAAAGCCTGGCCCATATCCTACTACCATAATGTAACCAGAACTCACCCAAATCACTGCCAGGAAGTTCTCCAAGGCCAAGATTTTCAATCATAAGGGTGAAATTCAGTGTATCCAACATCCCATATATTGTGGTCATGACACATGAATGAAATAAAGATGTTATTTTATCTCTTCCAGTAAGTAAGCACAGCTATCCTAAATAAGTTTGCCAGTTTACATGAGTCTCCTTTGTGCATTCCAGTTTTAAAATTAATAAAAATTATTAATTATATAGCAGCTATAAACTTACCCTAATAATTGGTTGAGTAAACAACGAAATTTACAAAATGAATTTATTAGCATCACTTTGAAGGAATTTCAACTATGCTTGGGGATTTTTTACTGAACAAAATCCACAGAAGCAGATGTGTATGTCTAAAAGACAAGCACATAAAAATTATTTGTGCTAGTTTGTGCTTGATAAATTATTAAAAGTGTTTTATTATTTATGATGAGTATTGTTTTCAGGTCTTCTCTCAAGGAGCTTTTAATGATCCTTCTAATTAAGAGTAGTTTACTATATCTGTATATGAAATTGGTACTGTAAATTCTTCCTGGTCTTGAATAAAAATGTCATATGCATTTAATGATAAAACAACAGGAAAACTTAAAAAGTTAATTATTAAAGAAGTGGTCCTAACATAATTCCCAAACTAGAGATTAGTGATCCAGTTGAAAATCTGAAATGCTGTGTACCTTCACATATGATCACATTCAACTTAATAAGAAAATGTACTTATAATGTATAATTTGCTTGTACTAGATTACATTTATTAGACTTATAATATTATGTTTTTTATGCTTAAGTATGCATAATAATTAAAATATCATTTTTTTAAAAAGCAAAAGGAAAAGAAAATAAGAACAGTGAGTACCGATTAATGCCCACAGCAAGGACTAGGTACTATTAGATTGATAAATAGAACTAAAGCTCCAGTGTTAGGTCAGTTTTTGCATTATTGACTGAGGTTGGGTGACTCCAAAGAGATAGGGTTCACACATACTTGGAAAATCAAGCACATTATCTCTAGTTGAAAGGCAGTAATTACTGCAATAAAGGAAGGGTGACCTTAGTTTAAACAAATGGATGCTTTTTGTTAAGTAAGCAGTTTGCCAGAGCAAACAGTCCTATGGATTTGCTTATATTCATCTACAATTTATCCATTTTCACTGGCAGGCTCTGAAAAAACTACGAGTAAATTCAGATTAGAGATTCATTATTTCTCCCCATGTTATCAAATACCAAAGTTTACTGAAAATATTTTTTATCTTTATCACTTTGGCTTCTCTACAAAAAAGTGGCCAACTAAAAGAGATCCACATAAAATACACACAAATATTCATATGTGTGTGTTTTATGCATTTTAAAGTTACATTTATTAATATTTTAGATGAGATTTCCTTTGCCTCTTCAATTGTCAAATCAAATTTTGTATTACTTTAACCTAAGGACTTTGGCCTCAGTTAAAGACAATGAAGGGTGTGAATAAATAACTTTTCAGTTTAGAATTAATTCCTCGCATTTAACCTGAAATTTAAGATGGTTGGAAGGCAAAGGTAATGTCAAAAGGAGTGATCCGTCTGAACCCTGCTGAGCAATATTATCCACTTTGGATAAATTCAAATCATCTAGGAAAGATTAAACAACAATAAGATCCAGTTTTAACAGACAACAAACAAGGCTACACTAAAGCTACTAGCACAACCATAATCATTGCAACACTGTTTACCATAGCTAAGATAAGAAATCATCCTACATGTCCCTCAGTGGATGAAGGATCAAGAAAATATGATATATGTACAAAATGGAATTCTATGTTTCCATCAGAAATAATGCCATTGCCCATTCATAAGGAAATGGAATGATTTGGAAAAAATTATGTTAAGTGAAGTAAGGTAGACCCAAAGAAAGATGGGTTGTCTTGCTTCCCTCATTTTTAATAATTAGAATATGTCTATAAATCTACACATAAACTGCCAGATCAGGTAAATGTGGATTAACTCAAGATCATTAAATTGTGACACTGAGTTAATAGAAAGTAGTTTATATGGTTAGTCTATTTCTTTTTTTTTTAAATCTTAATTAATTGTACAAAGGGATTTTAATTCAACTTTTTACCAATCATATTTCTTGAAATAAAATAGGAGAGTATGTAAACATTTATTTTTTACTAGTTGATGTTCATTAATTAAATATCCAATATTTATGCTGGATGTTAACTCTCATCAGATGCCTGAATGTCATGCTGTAGAGATTATCACTGTTCTTTACTAAGAGCAGACACCTGGTTTAGTATCCTTGAATATTTTTCTTTTTCTCCTGATGTTTATTGAGTGACTATTTAATTAAGATGACTTGTTAGCCAGCCATGATGGGGAACACTGTGTACTTGGGAGGAAATCCAAGTAAGTATACAACTATACTGTTTACAAAATAGCAAAACAAAACATAACTGAGAAGACTGGGTCCATGACTCAAGTGATAGTGCACTTGCCTAACATGAGCAATGTCATGGGTTCAACTCCAAATATCTTCCCACCTCACAGAAAGATGCATTAGTCTATTGTTCAGTGATAGACTTACAATATTCTTCTTAATTCTCAGTCATATTAATTATGCATTAGGAATCTCATCAATGAATAGAAAGCTTACTTATCTCAAGGCCACATTATTATATGACTTTAATTAATGGAAACACAATCCATTGCGGGTAGTTAATAGAGATATATTTTTTTAAGCCTTGATTTTATTTGCTGTCAATGGGAAAATGCATATGCTTTTTTGAGATACTCTAGAGAAATTAAGTTACATTAAAAATAAATTGCAAAATTGACTTTAAGATGCATTAAAACTTGATGTGAGAAATTTAGATCTATAAAGTTAATAGAGAAAAATACAGGAGAGTTTTAATAACTAGTTCAAAGTCAAAACCATAAGCCAATAATATTATGACTTGATCTGTATGAAAATGAAGGATTTCTGATTCCTACATCAAGGAGAAAGGTAATGGAGAAATGATGAATAAGATTTTTACAGCAGTTAAAATCCAAAATGATTTTCTGAACACCAACAGAAAGAGGTCAGTGATTGTAAGAGAAAGATAAATGAAGTATATATTAAGTGATAGAGAAATCTCATACAAAGCAATATCCAAAATCACTACTCAGAGGAAGGAAACAAAGTTACATAAATAATATGGTCATCCATCTGTTAGACTGATAACTTAATGTACCCTTTTTGGGAGTGCAGAGTGGTGTACTCATTCTGGAAGGGAAGCAGGCAGTTCAACAAGTCTAACCTCTAGATGAATAAAGGAGTATTAATCCATCAAATTTAGACTTCAAAATCCATGTTACTTTTGGGTAAATGCCAAGAAATGGGATTGCTGGGTCAGAGGGGAGCTTCCTCTATGATTAGCCATTTGAGGAACCTCCACACTACTTTCCAGAATGGTTGAACAAGTTTATATTCCCACAAAAAATGTAGTAGTAAATTTATCCAAAGCATAACAAAAAAGGCCATACTAAAGCTACCAGAACAACCATGTTCATAACAGTACTATTTATTGTAGCTAAAATATGGAACCAATCCAGATACCCCTCAGTAGATGACTGGATCAAGAAACTGTGTTATATATACACAATGGAATTCTATGCTTCTATCAGAAAGAATGGCCTCGCCCCATTCATAAGAAAATGGAAAGACTTAGAAAAAAAATCACACTAAGTGAGCCAGAAGCCCCCCCCCCCCCAAAGAAACACCCTAAACTCTATGGCCTCCCTTATCAGCAATAATTAGTATATGTCTAGGATAGTCCTAGCAGATAATCACAATAATTCAATAACTGTGTACATATGATCACATAAAATGATGCTTAGAGACATTACCTCCAAAATATGGAAAGAGGTGGTTCATCATTAATATTGTTATTTTCAACGTACTTTGTCAAATTATTTCTTTTTTCATTTGTTCATCTTTCCTATGATTTAGCCCCTGTGGTCATTGTATTTGATTCTGGTACCCTGGGTATTTTATATATGTCTGTCTGAATTAGGGAAGGAAAGGGGAACATTAAAATGGTGAGCAAAGGGTAAAACATGAACCAATGCAACAGCAATACTTACAAGAAAATATGTTGTAAACTGTACAACTGAGGAGGAGGGGAGGAAAGGTGTGAGAAAAATAAGGGAGGGTTGGTCAAGCAATTTACTCACTATCTAATATATGTAACTATAACCACTCTGTACATCACCTTGACAATAAAAATTAAAGAAATTATGTTACCTCATGCATTCCTATAGCAAGTAGTGATAGAGGAAGGAAGCATGTTCTCCAAATTTATATTAATATTGATAACATTAAACTCTTTATAGTTACTTTTTTTTAAAACTTGGAAATAATAATTTTGGAAGAATGATGAAAGTGGGTGAAGAAGTGCCATAAGTGTCCTAAGTGTCCTAAGTATGCAGTGCAAAGAGTAGCCTATAAGACAGACCTGAAAGTGCTAACCCATTTCAGAACAATGTTGGTTATAGATACCAATAGATATTTATGGAGCTCCTGCTGAGTGTCCGCCCAGGGAAACTCTTACTTCTGTAGGATGGGTTGTTCCTGGCACTAGGTAGGGTTCCCTAGAGATTTAAACTTGGCTTTTCTTTTCTGCCAATTTTGTTAAATTGAAGTAAAGAAATAAGTGTGTGTATTATATGTATATATGAAAGTTTCTTTTTTATATTTAAAAAATTGAATACATTTGTTAATGTAGAAAAAATTCGCATCTCACATAGTTGGATATCTTGCTTAAAATTACAGCCTCTGAAAAATATTTTTCTGATAACTTTCTTTTTAAAAATGTTCTAATAACTATTTCTTTTTAATAAGAGTTTCCTGCTTTCAAAATGAAAATAATGTGCTATCTGAATATAAAGTTATAAATGCTAGCTAAGGGGTTTGAAAACATGCATATCTACGTATGTATGCATGCATGCATGTCTGTCTGTCTGTATGTATGTATATAAATCAGAGATTTACCGGATTTACCATTTATGATCTCCCTTTGGGAAACATTAAGCTAAATTATTTTTATTATATTCCATTAGTACAGCTCAATTTTATTTTTGTGATGTCACATTCTCAGAGATTCATTAACCTGGCAATATGTTTAATGAATGTTAATTGCTTAAAATAGTTTCTCTTTTCCTCTCAGAAAGAAACAATGCTTTAGAAAGTGAGATGAACTATTCTATTTGGATAATATGGAGCAGCATCTGAGATATAGAAAGTACTAATTTATATTAGTGTGTTATTCATGTATTATATGAATTTAAGCCAATATGACTTTCTGCTACATTCATTATTTAAGAATAAATTATCTTTGTAATGACTTAAAGACTTAAGCAAGGGCTAAATCCTAAGTGTACATTCAAATTTTAGCAATCTACTTTTGGGTTAGTAGTTATGAATGACATGGTACGTTATTATTAAAACCTCCATTATATTCAAAGAAGGATTAATAGGTTACAAACAATATGTACAGACATCAAAAATAGAAATTTAGAGCTGGGAATATGGCCTAGTGTCAAGAGTGCTCGGCTTGTATACATGAGGCTGTGGGTTCGATTCCTCAACACCACATATATAGAAAAGGCCAGAAGTGGTGCTGTGGCTCAGTGGCAGTGTGCTAGCCACTGAGCAAAAAGAAGCCAGGGACAGTGCTCAGGCCCTGAGTTCAAGGCCCAGGACTGGTAAAAAAAAATAGAAATTTAACATATACACTCATAAAGTATATCACTTGTGACTTAAACTTGCAAACCTTACAAGGTACATAGGATTTTGCAAGAGAAGATTTTTCCATGAATGTACTGTTGGAAAACAGCTTGTATCTAGTCCCACATAAAGACACTAATATGAGACTAATATGAGAATTTTAGACACAGATGAGTTAACATTTGAGGATGAGGAAATCTATGTATGACTAGATGGGTTGCACACATCTGGGAAATTGTGTTGTAATATCCATATATGTCTAAAACTTCTTGTATTGCTTATGTAAATGAAGCTTAGGAATTAACAGCTTTCTGAGAAGTTTTAAATATTTACCATATTTTATATTTATAATCTAGTTGGAATAAGTAAGGATAATATTAAAACCAACTAAACATATCCTTTGAACTTGACAATACACAAATTATATCAGTTTTAGCAGAACACAAGCAAATGATCAGAGGATTCCTCACTAGAAATCAGAATGCTAGTTCAATATAAAAATAAATCATAGTTTATGTTCAGTTTACCGTACTTTTCTGGGCACCAGTGTAATCCTAGTAACTAAGGAGGCTGAGATCTGAAAATTATAGTTGGAACCCAGACCATGTAAACAAATTTGAGAGAAACTGGAGGCATGTTTCAAGGGATAGAGTGGAAAAGCTAAGTAAGATTAAGAGGCCCTCTCTCAGTTCAAGCCACAGTCAGTAGTAGTACAACTCTCTCTCTCTCTCTCTCTCTCTCTCTCTCACACACACACACACACACATAAACACACACCAAAACAAAACAGAAATAAACAACAATGAAAAAATCCCCTGAATACTCTCTTTTTTACATGCATTGGTTGATTCTAACAAGTGTCTCTAAGACAAATAAATTTAAGTGCTACAGTATGAGTGATTGAAATGATTGATTTTGACTATTTTTTTGCTTGTTTGGTACACAAAAAATTATGTCTGTTATATCACTATAAACATCTAATTCATGGGAGATGGTACAAGAAATGAGAAGTAATGCTTATAGAAAAACCCATGCTTCTGTAACTAGTGGAGGTCTTCATTTTAGCTTCTCACCATTCACTTCTCCACTGTCACTTTGAGACATCAGTAACACACTGTAATGTCCATTCAATTGCTTTTATGAAGTCAATACATTCATACTAATTTTTCCATCTTAATTAAGTATTAGAGAAATTTGTTACATTCAGACAAAATTATAACAAGAGTAATTCATTTCTAGCATTTTCTCTTTAATTTTTAAAGGCACTATTTTTCTAATTATAGGGTATTTAAAATATTTATGTATTGTCAAGGTAATGTACAGAGGGGTTACAGTTTCATATGTAGGACAATGAGTACATATCTTATCAAACTTTTTACCTCCTCCTTCCCTTTTCTCCCACCTTCCCCTCTCCCCAGTTCCCTCCCCATCCTCCCCTGAGTTGTACAGTTGGTTTACAGCATATTGTCTTTTAAATATGGCAGTGCTACATTGTTTCCCCTTTTACCCTTTTTCTCTCCATTTTGGTGTTCCCCTTCCCTAGTTCTGTAAATGTACATCCAATGCCCAGTGTAACAAAGTCAGTTACAGTAACAATAGGGGTTAAAACTATGGGGAAGATAGACAAATGAAAAAGGTATAATTTCATATGGTATGCTGAAAACGACAACAAGAAAGTAAACCACTTATTTCCAAATCTTGCAGTTAATTTCGTTTGGCATCATCTTATATGATCATATATGCGTTGCTATTGAGCTATTGTGCTCCTCTGTTAGGACTATCCTAGACAAGTACTAATTGATTTTAATGTGTGAAACTATAGCGTTTATGTTTCTTTGGATCTGGCACACTAAACAGTATGAATTTTTCCTGGTCTTTCCATTTCCTCATGAATGGGGCTAAGTCATTCTTTCTAATTGTATATATTTACTACATTTTCTTGATCCATTCATCTACTGAGGAGCAATTGGGTTGGATCCATATTTTAGCGATGATAAATTGTGCTATGATAAACATGGTTGTGCTTTAGACTGATCTTGCTTGTAATCCTTTGGATTTCTCTTTTCACAAAAACTGTCTTTAGTGGACATTTGAGATAGAAATAGATAACCAGAGAATAGGATAAAGCTCAAAGGCTCTACATTTATATTAAGGTCTAAGGTAATGGGGGGTTCTATCACTAGTTATTTCAGAATAGAGTCCTGATTAAATTATAGAAGGAATAGTCTGATGACTTTTCTTCAGAACATGTTCCCTAATGAGGATTTCAGTAGAAAATTCTCATCTAGAAATGGAAATTTAGCTCTGTAGAGTTCTTTGTAAAATAATTTTAGTGCGTCTCAGGGCTTTTTAAGTTGAAAACATTTGAATTGTACTTGAATTTTAAATTGTATTTATATTTAAATTGCATTGATTCTTTTAAAGTGAAAGATCATTTACAGGTCTTTTTTTCTGTCTTTAAGAGACAAAGTCATAACTAGATAGGACACTAAAATCACAACACATCAAATGCATCTTTAATAAGAAGTAGAACTCTGGAAACAGCTCTTTTCTTTTAAATTTATTGCAACATAGTTGTGTCAATTTATAGTAATTTTAACCTTCAACCAAACATCAGTTTTAAGATGCTAATACTAGCATTGCATATGAGATACAACTTAATCTGCAGTAAATAAAGGAACATGGCAGAACTGCAATACTTTTAAGAAATAATGTTAATTTCTTAAAACTGTTTAATGTGAAGTCATGCAATGACATTTCACATGTTAGAGAAGGCTGCACACATATGATTGACATTCACTTATGCATCTCATAAGCAAATACTCTTCGCTGAATTTGCATTTTAGTTGCTACTCAATTAGACCATTCCTTTTTTTTTTTTTTTTTTGGCCAGTCCTGGGCCTTGAACTCAGGGCCTGAGCACTGTCCCTGGCTTCCTTTTGCTCAAGGCTAGTACTCTGCCACTTGAGCCACAGCGCCACTTCTGGCCGTTTTCTGTATATGTGGTGCTGGGGAATTGAACCCAGGGCCTCATTTATACGAGGCAAGCTCTCTTGCCACTAGTCAATTAGACCATTCTTAACATTATAGAAATTGCAATAACCTTTCTCAATCCTTTCCTAGCTCTTACTTTCCTAGAAATAGCTAGCTTCCTAAAGTTAGTGTATATTATTAGCTCTGTGTGTGTGTGTGTGAGTGTGTGTTTACAATTCTTTATGTGCGGTTCCCTTATTTCATCTGGAAAATTAAGGTTTTATACTTGATAAGGTGATATGGCATTATTTTTAGTTTTTAAAAATATTTAAACAAATCTCACTCACTATCACTAGAATTTAAATAGACTAAGGTGCTGTTGCGACTTCAATCTTTAAAATTGATTTTGGGGGAAGAAAGAGCCTTTTATGTAACAGTGGTTATGAAGTATTCCATTTTTTTTCTATGACCTTTATTTCCCACTTGCATAATCATTTATACTGAAATTCATTAGTCGGTTCCTAAAAAGCAGCACTAAAGGCTATATAACTAACCATGGGTTAATTGGATAACTGGGGTAATTTGAAAGCGTAGACATGCTGACTTTGCAATTATTAATAATACATGAAGCTTACTACAGACGACTGCTACACTGCTATGAAAAGCAACTGGGAACAGAGGCTATATTGTCTGAATTTGATAGTATGTCAAATCAGAGAAATCTCTGTAATTTCATTTGACCTGTTTTCTTCTTATACAAAATAGAGTAAAAACAAGCTGTTGTGGCCAAATAAACAGAGCCCATGCTTTGTAAATTTAAGCTATTATCATGAATGTGAATGGGGCATTTTAAACTTTCAAAATTAATAAAGTAGTTCTATGTTCTCTAACCTAAATGTTTTTTTTTTTTTTTTTTTTTTTTTTTTTTTTTTTTTTTTTGCTCACAGCGATACACACCTGTAATTCCAGCTAAAGGAGATGGGAGAGGAGGATTCGATTTTGAGCTCAGTGTGAGTGAAAATTAACAAGACCTACTGCACAAACAATCTGGGAATAGTGGCTTAAGCTTCTAGTCCTAGTCACAGTGGAAACAGAGTTAGGATTTTAAACTGAAGCCAGTAGGGACAAAAGCATGAGACTCTATCTGAAAAATAAATAAAAACAACAACCAAAAAGATTGAGTGTGTGGCTCAAGTGATAGAGCACTTGGTAAGCAAATGGTACACAGTGCCAATACTTTGTGGTCTCTGTCACTCAGGCCAGTTTACAACTATGAAATCCAGCTAGCTAGAACTCACAATCCTCCTGCCTCAGCCTCTGGCATGCACCCTCATACCTGGATGTGATACCCAATTTCTGGTGTAAATAAAATATGATTGCTTCTCCAAAGCAATCTTTCAGTGGATTTTTTTTTTGGGGGGGGAGCTGGGCTTTTTTTTAAGAGCCTAATTTATCTTCTAAGTCTAGTAATCGTATAACCACTAATTGGTCATTTTATTCTTCCTAATTAATTTTTAAACTGATTCATAAAATATAAAAATTATGCATATTGTAGCTACCTAGGTAGTTTGTTACAGGAATACATTGAATAATATGAAATCAGATTTAAAATATGCAACCCTTACAACATGTTATATCTCTATTGTGAAAACATTCAGAATAACTTCTGTCAGCTTTTGAAATGCACACTCTGATTATTCATGTATATTACCTCTTTTATAAAAATATTAGATTCCTTCATGTCAACCCTCCTTGACAAAGATGTGGGGACAGAGGTACACCATACAGAAGAGGCTCATTGTTGGTAAGAGGACCTCAAGAATGGACTGTTTATACATCTTGCTTGACCGGAAGTGAATAAGATGAAATTACTTTGTTAATGAGGCCCTGGTAGTAACATGACAGTGTCATGTCTCACCTCTAGAGAAGGGACTGAATTCAGGCTTAGCATGTCACAGGTGCACACAGAAACCATGAAAAGAACTAAACTGTGCAGTGTGTGCTAACCTGCATGAACAGAAACTTGAACAGAATATCAATGGTGCTATTATTCTAAATGTGCTAAAAAAGAAAAGAAGAAAATGATTTTAAAGTATCTGAATTTACTATTTATTTTATTTAATACAAATTTGGTATTCAAGGATTCCTTGGAGCAGATGGAAATGGTTCTAGCTGTGTGCTTGCTAACAACTGAAACTTAGACCCAAATAATGTTTTCAGTAAATAGAATTTAGATGAGTGGGAGGAATTCATGTGATTATCAAGCACTTGACATGTGAGATATCCAAAATCAAGATTATATTATGTGTAAAATAAGGCAAATAAAACAGTAAATTATCACAAATATATATTTCAACTGATTGTAGGTTGAAATAATAAACCCTTGACTATGTTGTGTTGAGAAAAATATAAATTTTGAAGACCAATTTATTTGTTTTATCTTACCTTGTATTAAAATATGAAAATTAGGACTTGGAATATGGCCTAGTGGTAAAGAATTCACTGCGTATATATGAAGCCCTGGGCTCAATTCCTCAGTACCACATATATAGAAAAAAGCCGGAAGTGGCGCTATGGCTCAAGAGGCAGAGTGCTAGCCTTGAACAAAAAGAAGCCAGGGACAGTGCTCAGGCCCTGAGTTCAAGCCCCAGGAATGGCAAAAAACAAAACAAACAGAAAATATGAAAATTAGCAAATTTTAAACTATACATGTAGCTTACATCCATAGCATTTTATTTCTGCCTTGAAGTGATGGTGTGGATAATATGAATATCAGAGTGAGTTTAGAATATACTTTCTTCATCCTCCAAGTCTTCTTGAAAAGGCTTAGAAAATATTCACTGAAATACCATTAAAAAGTTCTGGACACCCCAGAGAAATGCTTCTCCATCCTTGAAGAGCACTGCAGTGTTTTTAGTCTGTTGTGCAGGGATGGTATTAGGGAGTATCATACCCAGGGTAGATTCTGATTGAAGTGTGGTAATAAGGTGAGGAGGAGTCAAGGTCAAATGTAAGCAGTCAACTAACAAATTAATTCTGGTATCTAAAGGTCAGTCCAGGAATATTCTGATGTCACTAAATAGAATTAATTTCTTGATTGGAAACGGTATGATTTAATATGATTGGATTGACTTTATATAAAAAAGAGTTTGAAGGGTTCTTTGATACAGACCTGTCTTTAGTTAGGTACTGCAAAGGCTTGGGCCCCAGGCTTAGCTGACTATCAGAGCCCGGTGCTGGTCCAGCTGAGGGCTTCTGCTGAACCCGTGAGAGTGAGACAAATCTAACCGCAAAATTCTACTTCTATAAATGGCTTGCTTAACTCATTTGTTGCTTGCTCTACCCCCTGCGTCAACCCCCTATATCTGTGCTATGCTTTTACCGTTATAAACCCCAGCTGGTGGACTGTTAGGGGTCTCAATTTCAGCTCCCGAGTCTGTGCTGTGTCCCTGGCCGGTCAGTTCGGTTTTTACTTCCCCAATAAGTCTATTTTTGCGTGAGACTGTCTCTGCGTGGCGGACTCTGGAGGGACGTGGGTTTGAGTCCCACTTGGGGTACCTTCCCCGGTCCAGGTAACTAGATCATCACCCTTCACTGAGTTTGGAGGACTGGATGAGCCCTGAAATTAGAAGAGAGGCCAGGAGCTGTGTAAAGGATTATGTAATACCCTCCTACCTATGGACTATACTTTTCCCCCCTGAACTGAGAGAAAGCTCATTCATCAGGATGTCTAATGTGAAGAAAGAGAGACAGAGTATTGATATCACTCAAACATGGAGTCTTACTATATTCCATCAGTCAACTTTATCTCAGGAACGTCTGTCAGAGGGCCTAAAATTCTGTCATGTAAGCACCATGCCAACTCTTGAATACATAACTGAATCAGCAATTTGTAGGAGGAGCCAACATTTCTTACGGTATGAAGCCTTTAGTATTGTCAATATATGCAACATAAAACCAAAACTACCATGTCTCTGGAAAAAAATGAGCTAACAACAGAAGCCCAAAACATGTATTGGAACTAGGGAAGGGAAAGGGAACACCAAAATTGAGAGACAAACCATTGCAAAAGCAATACTTACAAAACCAACTGGTGTAAAACAACCATACAACTCTTGGTGGGAGAAGGGTATGGGGGAGGGGAGAGACTGGGAAAGGGGGGGGGATGAGGGAATAGGTCACTAGTTGGATAAAAAATATACTTGCCTTACCTATGAAACTGTAACCCCTTTGTACTTCACTTTGACAATAAGAAGAGAAAAAAAAAAGATTGAAACATCCAGGAAATATTTGCTCTTATTAGCTAAACTTACTTCTCTAGTCTGTTAGAGAAGAAATATAGGATTTAGAAAATGACAATGATTACTACTTAGCAAATGAGGGAGAGATTTCAAGTTAAAGATTTTCAGATAAGACATGGCTGGAGGTAGTTAGCAGAGAGCTGAGCACATCAAATGTAGCTACAATTCTGGCAAATGAATTTTCCTCTCCAAATTTAGTGAGCCATAGTAGAATAACTTCTTTTACTCACAGGTACAGTTTTAGTGCACATTGACTAATATATTTTATCTATATAATTATCAACGTGTACTCTTTGATATATTTTTTTTCCTCCTGGCATCCTGACAAATTTACCAACTTGTGCCAGTAGAGTGAAAAGATTGTTGATAGGTCTTGGAGAGTTACAAGCAGGAGATATAGTGCATGCTATTCTAAGACAAAGCATTTCAGGGAATGGGAGATATGTCTCACAAAAGTTTAGAGTGTGTCTATTATCTCTCTGAATTTAGGAAAATCCAATTTTATTTTCTCCCATGTGAAATACAAATGAATCATATTTATTTCTTTTCAAATATGATTGCCGATTGGTTGACTTCTGACTTGGGAGGAAATACATGCCATTAAAGCTGGCTTGTTCCTCATTTTAGCTTTGTAACCTACAATGCTATTACTTTTTAACTGTGACTCAGAGCCACAGAAGGCTGTCTTGTGGATCAGTTTACAGAATGAAGTAGCTTTGCTATTCACTTCATGAAAGCAATTGTGCAGTCCTGAGATGCTGTGTACTGGTTTTGCAGGTCCAGTAGAAGATTCATAACAGGTCTATAAGGCTTTACAGAAGAGGAATGACCTCTTGGAAAAGCAATGTGTTTTTGAAATACCAATTTTGTCTTGCAACTTGGAAGCCAGAGTAATTGGACTTCTGATCGAAGAAACACTTTATAAACCATACAATGAATGGAGTGATATTTGACCATTTCCATTATAAAAATAGGTATGCATAGAAGCATAACAAGGTCAGGATTCTTTTGCCTCAAAGATAATTAAAAATGAGTTGTATACGTTTTAAAGACAACAGAAAGTGAGTTGTACAAGTTTAAGAACAATTCATGACTTCTACTTTTTCTACTGTGAAGTCCTACAAGACAGTGTCAAGATAGTGCACTACTGTCTCAGAAATGGAAGGGACTATGGTGAGCACAAGAACTTTCATATGTGAAGCCTAGGTGGGATATTTGTTTCATTTTAATTTCACTTGTTACCATGACAAAATGTATATAATGCCCCCAATATCTGTAGTGTCAACCCATAGATGAACTGGCTGATTTTTTGATGCAATATGAAAACTTAAGAGGTGAACCTCATCTCAAACAATAAACCAGATATAGTAGCCCATCTACAATCCCAGCTATCAGGGAGCCGCTCAGGCAAAACACAAGTCCTTATCTCAAAATAACTGAAGCAGTGAATGATTATAGATATGGTTCAAGATTCTGAGTGTTTGCCTAGGAAGAACTGAAATTAAACCCCAGTACCAGCAGAGGGGAAAAATGTATTGTAAATGTGTATTTTTTAAAATTATAAAAGAAACCATCCAGAAGACTAAGAAATGAGGTTATATGAGGGGCAAGGTTTCAAAGATGAGGAGGTAGACTAGATTGTTTTACCTTAAAACTTCTGTCCTATTTGATTCTTGAAAAGAAAATATGTACATTGATTCTTGTGACTATTATGAATATATGACTAGAATTTGTTGAGGTCTAATATTTGAAGTGCTTTGAAGAAGAATGGCTAATGTGCTTTTTTTCCCACTACTACATGTTCAGATAAAGACAGCTGAAACAACATCACTCTTATTATATGTTCTGTAAGATTGGAAATATGCCATTCATTTTAGAGTAGTTCTCTATGAGACTATTGACTCGGACATCTTGTTATTATAAGAAGACTTTCCTGAAAGGTAGGATTGTAAAAACTCAAAGAGTTGCTGCATAAAAAGTACTTCAAATTACTTGCAAACATGAAACAGTAATAAGTGCTAGTTATTGATATTAATATAATAATTTTAAAAATTCATTCTTTCCCTCCCTGCAAGCTACCAAAAAGAAAGAAGGCCAAGGGGAAGAAGAGGGTTCTGGCCCTTGCTTTCAAAGAAGCCAGTAGGCCAAGAAAGGGTGAAATCTCGATTTGAGAAACGGTCTAAACATTTTGGCACTGAACAGGACATCCAGGGACCAGAAGCCTCACACGTATTGGCAAATGGCCCTACTATATGCGGCTGTAGCTGCAAAGAGAAATCCTCTACCTGCGGCTGAAAGTGCTTCTTGTGATTTTCCAGTTTACCCAGTCCCTGGACCGCCAGACAGCTACACAGCTCTGTAAGATGACCACAAGGACAGGCCACAGACAGGGCAGGAAGAAGCAGAAGCTGTTTGAGCTGAGAAGAGAGCTCCTGGCAAAGGAGACCTCCCCACTATTAGACCTTCAGTCCTACGATGAGGGATTAACACTGTTACTACCACAGTGGAGAACAAGAAGGCTCAGCTCCTGGTGATTACACAAGACATGAACTCCTTCCTGCCTGCTTTGGTGTCACAAGATGGGTGTCCCTTACTGCAACTTCAAGGGGAAAGGAAGAGTGGGGCGCTTCGACCACAGAAAGACATGCACCACCATCACCTCCACTCAAATTACCTCTGAAGACAATGGATCTCTGGCCAAGATGGTGGAGGATACCAGAACCATTTGCAGAGACAGACCTAATGAGAGCTGCTATCCTGGGTCCAAAATCTGTAGATCAAATTGCCAAGCTGTGAAAGACCTGGAGCTGGCCCTCAAAACTTGGTTAAGTGTGCGGTATTGATTCCTCTGTACACAAAGATAATAAAACAGCCCTTGCTCAAAAATTAAAAATAAAAATCCACACATTTAAATGGAGCATTTCTTATATTTTACTAATGAAGATATAAAAACAAACTGTGTGTATGTGCATGTGTATGATTGTATGTGTGTGTGTGTGTGTGTGTGTGTGTGTATAAAAACTAAGCTATAAAGCTAGGAATGCAAGGGAAAAATGAATGCTACCATGTAGTTAGCTATTGAGATAGGAAATATAGTTTTGTATCTATCATTTTGTATTCATGTGGACAAAAGTACTAATGTGTCAAGGATGTTTTTTGCATATGAGACATATGTCTTACAATATTTTAAAAAAATATTATTATCTATTACTTATTTCCTGAGTATTTACTTGCTGTTAACATTATAACTTTTTTTTCTGATTGACTAATGCTTACATGTGCAATATGTAAATTTCACATGGATTATATGTATGTTTCAGAAATGTAAGTATTCTTAGACATATTATTTACTTTTTCATATTTGTGTGAAATAACACATGTGCTGCCAGTAGTCAATAAACAATGAGCTTTTTCAGAAGCCCCTTTAAAAAGGAATTGATTTTTACATATTCATGCTCTTTGGGCTATATTTTTGCTCCCATAAACTGCTGATTTCAAACCCTCTCTAACTTGTTCTTGTGACAAAGGCTATATTCTGTGAACTGTTAAATAACCCCAGTATTTATGCCATGGTTGGTTAAACAGGAAATGGGCTATTTCATTATAAATAATGCACAAGTCCACTTTAATAACAGAGCATAGTGCCATCTTAGAAATTGCTTTGTGTTTATTGATCAGTAAGAGTAAAATTGTAATATTTTAAAACCTCACATGGCCTTATATGATTGTATGTAACGACACTAGAAAGAAAAAGAATCAGTATATATTTCTTCTCTGAACTCCATATTAGCATTTTTTCCCTGGGTCTCTCCACTAAATCATTTAAACAATTTAGATAAGAATGGCATGTGATATATGCAGCAACTGTTATCATTTGTTGACTAGATCATTAATGAAAACATAAATTCATGTAGATGACATGAGACCCATGGTTTTGTAGCATGGGTCAATCTGGCAGTGATGGTCCTGCATGACTTAAGTAACAGGGCAGGCCTTATAGTGATAAATTAGCTTGAAATGGAAACTATACTCTTTCTATCTCCTGCTTATTAGAATATATTAATTGTGCAAAGGCATTTCATTATGATATTTCCAAACATATAAAAAAAGAGCTTTGATCCAATTTACTCTTTGATCAATACGTCTTGTAATCATAGTATTTTTAATGTTTAAAAAGGACAGGGGAATATGACCATGAATTTTTTATAATATGGTGACTTATATAATTTTGTCATATTTCCATATATATGCACATATGTACATAAACATATATGTATACATATAATGTTAGAGGAGAAAGTTTGCTAAATGTGTATTGTTTACTTATTACAGTGTTCTTGCTGCTGTACCTAGCAGTACTGAATTCCAGATGTATTAAACTATGGACAATTTACATTAAATATTTAAAAACATTTCTAACATAAAGTCCATTCCCTCTGAACTGGATACTCTGCAATGAACTTTGAATTCTGTCAACTTGATAATCTTAGGGCTTAGGAAAGACTTTATAAGCACATCACACACATACACACACACACTCTCAGAAGAAAATTTCAAGTAATATTTGAATGATTACTTCAAATTTAGAGCCCATTGAGTTCTTTCTTAACATAGTTATCAAGAAGCCAAAACATTCTATCTCCTTTTTCTTATCAATAAAAGTGGTAGTATTAATGAGTAAAGTTATAGTAAACAGGAAAATAAGGCAGACACAGTACCAGATTTAATTTATGAGTATAAAAGAAGCTCCTCCAAATAAACTCTGAAATGAATTGTGCTAAACTTTTTTTAGTACTAGAATATCAAAATGTTATAGACTCAGGAACAATATCATTCTGAAGGTTGCCTTTCAGACACTTTGCAATGAATTATATTCCTTTAATTAATTCTCTTGTACAATATAAAGATAATATTGCGGGTTTATTACCTTATGTTAATTCATTTAATTATATGCTTTATAACTAAAATCTGACTAGTGATTAACCCAATAGGGGAAATAAGTAGACTCAAAAAGTAATGTAACATTTAGTCTTATATGTATTTACATAAGGTCTCTTAATTTAATGCTCCAACATAATTGTGTGTTGGTTTTCTATACTTTCTATGAAATCCATAGGAGACAAAGAAAAAATCCTATTAGTGTATCAGAACAATACAGTCTGCTTAGATTGGGTGAGCACAAGGCTATAGAATAAGGTGCATTGGCAATGAGGAGATACTTAAGAAAGTACATTTTTTGAGTTTCTCCTTTTATAAACATGGACTCCTTGGGTGTATATAGTATTACGATGATAATTACAACTTTGTCCTAACTACTGTGCTAGAAAAAGTACCAGACAATTAGTTTAGTATCCCACCTCAAGAATTTCTACTTTCTTGAAAAGTAAGAAAAAAATGAGAATGGGAAAGCTTTAGTACTACAGAAACACAGTAAGTATTAAACTTGTTTTTTAAAGGTTGTTGGTAGAGGAGAAAAACTGGGAAAAATGAGGGAGGAGGTGTTTCATTACCTGACTTATGTATCTGTACATCACCTTTATAATATAATTTAAATGAAAGATAAAGTTTTTTTGTTAATTTTAGTATTAATTCAAAATGTTAAATACAAGATTGGGTAGAAGTGGACAGGAATATTTCTGTTAAGACAGGGAAGGAGGATTTTAAATATTAGCTTATTATTTTATCTCAAAGTATAATGTGTCTACTAGATTACTATCTTTTCATTATAGTTGTCTGCTCAATTGTGGTAGCTTAGAAGATTTCTCCATTATTCTTAAGTCCAAACTACCCCATCTCTCCCACAGACCAAGTATCCACAGCTCAAAACAGAACAAAATCTATGGTGAGCCTTGTTAACAGGGACTAATGAAAAGGATATAATTAATAATATTTCACAAGACTCCCATCGCATCTTTATCTGACTTAATTTTGAAAATGATGTCTTTTATTCTTATCTAACATCTTGAATTTTCTTAGAGAGAACTGTAATTTATTCAATTACCTTTTGAATAATACTTAAAAATCCTTTAGGTAAAACATTGATATAGTTTCAAGTCAATCATTCTTAGACATTCAGGTAAATAATTTGTAACACATTCAGTCAATTTGTTACATTTATGCAAATGTAACATGCATTTAATTAGGAAGTGGTTGAGGACAAAATAAGCGAGGCAAAAAAAAAATCAGAAGATCGAAGTTGGCAATTCAAAATTGCTTTACCCTTACTTCTCTTATATGTAAGACTAAATGTATAACAACAACAAGAGAGCGGTAATGTGGGAACCAACTTACCTGCAGGTGTTCTCACTATTTTTTCCTGAGAGCAATTTAATCTAATATAAAACCTCAGAAAATGTATTCTTCTAAAGTGATAAGTAATATCAGAGTTTCAAATTCCTCTTCTATTAAGCACAAGAAAACAACAAGTGGCAATGGGTTTTTCATGTGAAATTTCTATTCCTGAAAGTATTTACTTTTTCAGACAACCTTCTCATTATAGAATGAAGTCTGGAAAATGAGGATGGAGGAGAAGTTGTGGTTGTTAGCTGGAGTCAGGGATGGACTGGATCATTTTAGACAGGTGGCAGATGATAGATGGAGGTGGAGGGGAACCCTGAAGGAAGTGAGTATTTGCCAAAGAAAAGACTCTACCTGTATAGCTCAGCGAATTGTCATCATTATCGGAGGTGGGGATTGGCGTCCCGGTGTTCTTCCCCCTCTCTAGGTCTTCAGGGTCTGTCGGAAACAACACCAGAGCTGCTGATGGGGTCAAAGTAGTAACAGTAGTTGCCATTTCGATCACAGCATGTCCAGACACAAGGAAATCCACATGTGACAAAAACACACACACGGACAACACACAGCACACTTCTTCCTCGCCCTTCCTGCGGCACAATAAGCCCTGGAAAAGTCTCAGCATCGTGGTGTTAGAGTTTCTCCTTCTTACTCTTAATTTCCCTAATTCTCTGCTCTCTGCCTGCACCTTTGCCTGCACTTCAAAGCTGGCTAAGGGCTCTGACTGCCCTCTGAGAGGCTGCCAGCATGACTGAGGGAGCATATGGAGGAGGGAGAGGGCAGGGTGGCTGAATGCTAGCATTGCTAATTTCCTACCTTATTGTTAATCAAAGCTATTGACTCTGATCACTCCCATCATCGCTTCATCTCCTGGCAATTACAGACTCCAGGGACTGTACCTCACAGGAGAGGGGGAGGCAAGTGGGGGGAGGGGGAGGATAAGAGCTTGTCAACTAAGAGAGAGGATGGTAACAATGTGCTCCTTTTTGTCTGAGAAGCAGCAAAGAAAGTGCTGCAACATTCTGTCTTTCAGAAGACAACTCTGAGAAAAAAATAATAAATAAAGAGCATCTCTTTTAGTATCTGTCTTTTTAAACATGTAACAGCATTCGAAATAGCTTGAGGTTCAATGCTACAGCCCCCTACTTAGGTATCTGCATCTTCCCATTTTTCCAATAAAGATATTATTTGTATGTTTGTTCAAATTGCATAGTCAGTTACCTATGGGGAAATTTAGAGATGAAGGCTGAGCCCAATTTTCAGTTGACTCCAACCCCCACTGGCTGGGATGCCATGTGTGGATTGAGACAGGACACGTCTTCCTCCATCCACAAGCAGACATGTGCGTTCGTTGAATATGAACAGTGCTTATGGCTTCTCTGCTGATAAGCAGACACAGAAACAATAACAACCAAGATTATACCTCCTAAATTGAATTAGAGATGGAGTTATAGGTCACTCAAGTTTTGCAGTGTTCTGCAAGCTTTTGATCACCTTAACCAGGATCAACAGAGGATTTCACATGGTGAGCAGCATGAAGGCAGCTGCTCACTGCAGGAAGAAAGCCTGTCACTTTATGAATGAGGCAGCAAGTACTCACAGGTAATGTCTCTCCAGGAACATCCCAGGCACCATTCATTTTGTGTCACAGCTTGCTTTTCCCTAGGTCAACACATGGTGTCTTAGGCAACGCTATTTAGGAACAATTCAGTGATGTTTGGAAAGGAGTGAGAAGTCATAAAAAATTCATCCTTGTGGTGATTCTTGGATGTGGCAAATTTGATAAATAGACAAGTAAAGAGAGTAGATAAATAATGTATCCCTCCCATCTCCCCATTGTCCCTCTTTCCTACTCAGCAGGGTCATAGAACATACTGGATGTGACTAAAGTAGAAATAAAAGTTCACATCAGTGCAGACAAAAGGGGAAAAGCAATCTGAGCCCTTGCTTTATTCATACTTGCCTCTCTAGCAATGGATTTGTCATGTTTATTTTTGTTGTTGACTGATTTTTATAGTATAGAAATGAGAGCATCTCCGAGCTTTTCAAATTATTGTGTATATTGTTTAAGTCAGTTTTTAGTCTCATCTACTAAAGAGAATGGGACACAGATTTTTCGGGGGGTTTTGTGCAATTTACGGCAGTGTCAGCTACCAGTGTTTGGTTACAAACTACGTAACCTTGATTCTGATATCAGCTAGGAGACTGACAGAGAGAAATGAAAAGAATTTTCTTGTTCAAATGCATTTAAAGGGCTTTTGGGGAAGGAGATAACTCTTAATTCTTCTCAATATTGCTTTAAAAAAATTTCAATATACAATGCATGCTGTATTTAGGGAAATGGATTTATCTAGAACAGATCTTGTTCAGTGAGGTAAGCCAAGCACCTGGAGACAAATGGTACATTTTTCTCTCAAACATAAACACTAGTTACAAAATACAACTGGACATGATAAGTTACACAAGCCTCTAGGCATTCACACACAAACATTGGGACTAAAGGAAGATAGCCATAGGGGAGGAACCCAAAGGCATAACTCCTCTGAAAATTTAAAGTACCGTTTATTGAAACAAATTTCAAGAAATTGAAACATGGGTGTTTTTATTATTGGTGCTGTTGTTGGTCATGGTGTTTGTTTTTGATTATTTTTTCTTCTGTCTCTTTATGGAGGGAGTAGAGGGGTGCAGACATGAAGGGAGGGAGGGAGAACAAATGCAGTCACACATTTGTAATCACACTACAAAAATATAATACAAAAGTCCATGAGTAGAATAATAAGAACTTACATGCAGGTGTTTTCAGTTATTATAGCTAAATTTCGTTGTTCACATTACATTACATTACCTTGGAATAAGATTTTCAACCTCAATTATTGAAGCCTTCCTGAGAATGATGGTATTATAGAAAAAAAGATAAGTGAATTTCTTCTCATTAGAGAGGAAAGGGCCATCTATGTAAACAATATTTCCCTAGCTCAATTTACCCTAAGTTGCTTTTTGTCTCTACCCATCTTCCTTTTGGCTCCTTTTTAGGTTCAGAACAGAATAGACTTTGCATTAAATCAATGAATTTTACCATATCTATAAGACACATTCTGTCTACCTCATGGCGCCTTTAGCTAATGATATGCTGGCCATAAATGAAACAAAAGGTAGCATTTTTACTAACTCCACTATTTTTTTCTTTCTCCTCTTTCTTGTCAAAATATAACAAGATACCATGAAACATGCAAACCTGATTCACTACTCAGGAGATGGAGGACAATTTCAGTGTCCCATTGATATTTACTTGCATTTTTGTTAAATAGTATTGATTTTTTCTTCTTTTGAGCCATGGACTAGAAGATAATGAGGAGAGCAGCTATTTTCTTTGGACCATATTTAAAGGTCTTTTTATATCCAAATTCCAGATTCAAGGCCATGCAGCCTGGATTGAAGTAGGTGCAGCTGTGATGGATGAAAGCCCCACTTCCATCTAGAAATTTTCCAGCAGTGCAAGGTCTGGGTTTTAGGGCTCTCATTACATTAGGCATTTAATTTCCCAGGTCCAGGTACTTGTCATTTACCCATCTATCCACTTTACATTGACCCTAAAACAATGAGTTAATGAAGAAACAACAACTAAAAAAAAAATGCGAACTTGTGAGAATTTGAACCTACTGAAAAAAAAACTTTTAAAATTCATTTTCTGCAACAGTATCAGATGTAAGAAAAATGAAATTGCTATAAATGAACTCAAATATTATTGCATCTGTCCCCCTGATATTCCTAAAATCATGTAAACCATTTTATAACCACAAAATGAAAATTATTGGCACATGCACACACACATAGACAAACGCACACATACACACAATCACATACATAACTGGATGTGGAAATCAGTCAGATGGATAATCACAACTTTCTGTCAGAAATGGAGCCTCTTGTGAAGGTAGCAGCCATGCGGCTTTCACTGTCATGCCCAAGTATTTCTTGGATTCTTGTGGTGCAACTAGATAAAATTTGCCCTCAGCAATGATCAAGAATACATGCCTCAAGGTTAACTCTAGCCACCATTCTTCACTATACAGTAGATTGACATACATTACTAGATCTCTTGTTCCTCTTATTTAGCTGGAATTCTGTATTGTTCTTATATGCAACCCTCAACCAAAATCTAGTTAGACAAGAATGGTTGACAAAGTAGGCATTTCATAGTATAAATCTCAGAGATTATCTGCAATCAACAATATAACTATATGTAAATCTCCCTATATAAAGTATCTAACAATAAACTTTTATAATGGGACTATCAGCCAGTCATCACTGTACTCTGATTAAATTCAGTATCATCAATAGTGGATGAATGAAAAAAGTTGGTTGTGTGATACACCACACAGTATATTCTATGAAGCCTTCCCACAAACAATGTTTGAACTGAATTTAGTGAAGAGTTGAGACTTAGTCTAATGTTTACAAAAAAAATAAATAAAATTATAACAATGGCCTTAGTATCAGAACATATCCATGAAATAATTAAGGGTTGACATGATCAACATATTTTTAACTTTCAAATGACTTGAGAAAAACGTCTTTAGAGAAGCCAGAGCAAAAATATCACTACGTTAACAATTACTCAATCTATTATAGACCTTCAGAGCTTGTTTAGATGTTCTAGCAGGGGAGACTGGTTCTTCTCTATCGAAGACTGTCTCCTATGACCAAACGCTCAGCTCAGGGGTTGCAGGAGAGGTGAGGGACAAAGCGACACCTGACTAATCAGCCTGATCAGCTGAATCAACCCTGTCAATCAATGGAGTGAAAGCTGAATCACCTTCACATCCAACTTCATGTACTATGAAAACAATCAAAAAAGTTTAAGGGAAAGTGAAGAAAGATGGGGCTGCCCAAACATGTCTCTACATTGTGCTGCAAAACTTCATGCAGCAAAGTTTCTCTTTGAACTGGTTATGTGATTAAAGTAGCTAGTAATATTTTCACAGGGTACAGACTTATACATCCAGCTAATAGTCAATCTACACTTCTCTGACTTCTCATTATAATAGTGTTGTAATGCAAAGGCCCAATGCAGAGAAAAACCTTATAAGAAGTTTAATTATTGAAGTTTTCATTTGTTTTTGTATGTCAGAGTTCAAATCTTCAGGCTTTTGAAACAACTTTTCTGTCTGCTGCTATACTCCTTTCTGTCATATTCAGTTATGCAAATACACATTAGTACAAAAATATTCCTTTTGCCCCAACTGTGCATTTTCAAGCTGGTTTTTTTCATAGGGTTGCATTATCACTGTGCAAAGCTTTAGCACAAATTGACATTTTGAAGATGACCATTAATAAAAGATTAGGGAAAAGCAAATGAATATAAACTACTATCAATATGAGAATTGTGTTCTACAAATTGGATCAATTCTCATTGATTCTTTCTTACCAATCAAGAGGAATGCAAGGAATGGATCCTTTAACTGAAGTACTGAGAACATTTAATTAGAAACATACACAATGAATTATAAACATAAGCACCAAAACCATGTAAAAATTGAAACCTGCACCTGAAATTGTAAAATCTCAAATTTCATAATTACAAGAAAATTCAAGATTATTGACTTCTATATATCTCTCAAAGACAGAGGGATAGAAGAAACTAGATGGTTATAATGACTTACATGGGTAATTCTTTAAAAAAATTAGATGAAATGAACCAAAATGTTATAATTGATGTACAATTTATATTAAGATAAAATTTTAGTGTCTGGATGGCTCATCCAAAATGTATACAAACAAAAATAGCTAGATAAATTTTATCTAGTTGAGAGGAGAAGTATTTAGGGAAGTTCATTCTTTTGGAGTAAGTGAAATAATCTTAATAATAAGTATGATTTATTCGGGCATTGGTGGCTAACTTCTACAATTCTAGCTACTCAGGACGCTGAGATCTGAGGATTGTGGTTCAAAGCCATCCCAGAAAGTCCTTGAGACTGTTACCTCCAGACAACCAGAAGTGGTGCTGTGGCTCAAATGGTATAATGCTAGCCTTGGGCTGAAGAGCTCAGGGACAGTGCCCAGGCCCAGAAGTCAAGCTTCATGACTGACAAAGATAAATAAATTAATTAAAATTAAAGTAAATAAATAAAAGTTAATAATAAATGTAATTTGTGATCTTAGTGATGTCTGAAAAGGTAAGTTATCTAAGTGTTTAAGTGAGTTCAAAATTCATGTTACTGATTTTCTAGTTTAGTTGATTAAATAAGTATATGAAACAAAAGGGGAGGATAATGTACTGTCTATTTACAAGTAATATTTATATAAATTTCAAATTCATCTAATACATACATGCCTTGCACTGTGATATGTTTATGGTTCTGCCCTGCTCTTAATCATTACCATATCTTTCTGTTCCATGTTGCTGTTTTTCAGATGCTGAAACTAAAGCTGCTGCTTCTTTTTACTTTTTCATTTGGACTCCATTATGCACGTAGGAAACGGTGGGCTTGAAAATTGATTTGAGAAGATTTCTGACTCCAAAGTAGTGCTGTTTTATTTTTTTTCCTGTATCCTATGGATTAAACTTGCCAGTCAAATTAAAGGAACTAGATGGAATTTCAATAGTAAATCAACAATGGGAAACCAGATTATCAATTCTTTTCTGGTCACTGAATCCTAAGATCAGAAAACTTCACAGATCTATGTATCAGCTCCATTGAGCCTGTCACCACAACTTCCTGAGTGTTTGCAATTGACAAGATATAATATTTAATAATGATGGAAGTTGTGTACAGAATAAAATATTATTAACATAATTAAAATAGGGGCTATAAATTATAAGTTGTTACTCAGACTTGAAAAATATGTTAATTTTGGGGACCAAACTATTCATTAATTCATTAAATAAAGTCAAGATAATTCAGGTTTCCTTCCTTCCTTCCTAGGTTCCTTCCTTCCTCCCTACCTCCCTCCTTTCTTTCTTTCTTTCTTTCTTTCTTTCTTTCTTTCTTTCTTTCTTTCTTTCTTTCTTTCTTTCTTTCTTTTTCTCTTTCTTTCTTTCTCTCTCTCTTTTTCTTTCTTTCTTTCTTTCTTTCCTTCCTTCCTTCCTTCCTTCTTTCTTTCTTTCTTTCTTTCTTTCTTTCCTTCTCTGTTCCTTTCTTTCTCCCTCCCTTCTTTCCTTCCTTTACTCCTTCTTCTTTCTTCCCTCTCTTTCTTACTTCCTTTATTCTTCCCTCCTTCCTTCTCCCCTCCCTCCATCCACATCTTCCTTCTTCCCTCCCTCCCTTTCTTCTTTCCTTCCTCGCTCTCTCTGTCTCTTTCTTCCTTTCTTTCTCTTTCTCCTTTTGCCAGTACATAGGGCCTGAGTGTTGTCCCTGAAATTTTTGTTTAAGGCTAGTGCTTTACCAGTTGAGCCACAACTCTGCTTCCTTCTTATTAGAAATTCTCAGAAACATTTATGTCCAAGCTCAGTTCAAACTGTGATCCTCAGATCTCAGCCTCCTGAGTAGCTTGGATTAAATGTGTTAGTTACAAGTGGTGCCTAGCTGGATCAAATTCATTTTTTAAACATAATTTATTTCAAATATATGCTATTGCAGGCATATTCTAAGACCCAAGAAAGGGAAAAAAATTCAGTGCATTTTTTCAAATAAATTTCAAATTAAGTTTGTAGTAATTAGTGTAAAATAATATTATTCTGGATGGATGACAAGAATATATTATTTGAAATAAATTAAGGTATGGACATTTATTATGAAAATAAATTGAATTTGGCTGTTGAATGATTAGATGAAGTATTTAAAATGCAGTTAACTGTTCTAAGTGAATAAATTTGAATTACTTTCTTATTTGCTATTTTGTTTTAAGTTATCTGAAATACTATAATCACTATAAATTTAATTCATAGCTACATTATGGTAAATTATTATTTCTGTCATCTTTCTCCTGGTTATCCCCTTAAATATATATTTTAGGAAATAAAACTCTTTATATTCTGGCAGAAGTTTTAGTGGTATTTTTCCTATGTGCATATTAAAAGGCAATTATTGATAAACTGTATAAAATAAGTGTAATAAATAGTAATAAAACTCAAAACGGAAGGAAATGGTTCTATCAGTAAACAATGCAGGTATTTCAACTATTATGTCCAGTAAGTAAATCGTGTTTTTCTGTGAGTACCCTCTAATTTGAGCAATAGAAGATATAGCTATGTAGATGTGAATATAGGTATAAATAAATTTATAAATATAAGGTAAATTGTGAAATGTTAAGAAAGTAAATACATTAATGGTTAAGTCTGCAAGTTAGAATAAAAAGTCTTAGAATAAAAGCTTTTAACTCATTTATATTCGTCCTAATTTGACAAAACAATGGAGATTGCCTTCTATGTGGAAATCATTCTATTGATGAAGAGAGGCTTGTAGTCTAAAAAGCATTCGTTTCTAGATCTCTCCTAATGGAAACATTTACAAAGTACACCTCTTAAAGTAATTGGGAAAATTATTCTGCAGCATGATTCATTTTTATTCCCTACTGTCTGAATGTTTGGTTGTAGAACTTCAGGGACGTTTTCATGTAAATATTAAGTGTTGGCTGATCTTTTGTATAGAAACTAAGCCAATTGTCCAGTTAAGTCCTTCATTTATTCACAATCATCAAATCAAATCCTTGAAAGCATCTGATATGATGAATACATTAGTGGAGTGGAATTTATTCTGCAGAGATTTGTTGCCCTGAACTTTTATCTCTGAGAGTTAATTTCTGGTCCATTTTGCTCATCTTTCTGACTTTCTCTTTTCTGTTGCCTTCTTAGTTATTCTCTCCACCTACTTTGCCCTGGTATTCAAAGGATTTTCTTTTATTGTGGTCAGCATCTGTTGCTATTTCACTCCCTTCCAGTCAAAGCAGAAGGTAACTTCAACACTGGCTAATTAAATGGTGCTTGAAGTTAGTTAACAGGTGGTGTTCCAGCTGCCCTTGGAGTATGTACAAACACATCTTGCATCTTAAAGGACAAGAATGGCACAATAAGAATATCTGAATTAACAAATTGTTCCTTTTATATCAGAAGAACAACAATCTTAAGTCAGGAAGAAATAAAATCATTCCTTTTTTTGTAGAAAGAGAAGTCGAGCTTACTTCTGAGACATTGAATAAGTACTGAGTTCTGTTTTTTTTTTTAAATTTTTATCACACAGTATGCCAATGTTGTACAATTTCTCTCAAATATGTTACTGCTATTTGAACACATGTGCAACGATATTCAGATAGGATCCAATAATTTGTTAAATTCATTCAAAGTATAAAATACTTGACATTTTGGAACCACTACAATCAAGTATATATAATTCTTTATTTATGAGACTGATATAATTCTTTGTTTAAATAGTCAATACGGTGTAAATTTTGGTACCACTAGCCGTGTGACTCTGCATATATATATATATATATATGTCATATATATCTTCATCTGTAAAATTCAGAGTGATTTGTATTTCACAGGAGTATTTTGGGAACAGACTAAGCAACTATTCATGAAGATTTTTGATATATTTCTGAAAGGTTATGTACTAAGTCATTGAATTAGTATTACAATAAATCCAAGTAGAAATCATTTTAAAAGAATAAATAAAAATTATTTTTTCATATGTTCTTCCTGTAGAGAAAAGACAAAAGGTTTCCGTTTTCATGGGCCAAATTTGGAGTTTATATAGGTGAAAAGTGAATAACGCATCTGTTAAAATTCAAAAGGACAGCTTTTGAAATTTTTGTTTGGGTTCCTCAGTCCTCAGCATGCACATCACTTTTACATGGTAAGATCTCTTCCTCCTGAAGAACGGTTCCATAGAGATAGCATGGCACCCTTCATAATGCCAGTTCAGTTTGAACTTAGTTTGCTGGATTGCCCAGTAGCTTTGTGCTCACAAAACTAAGTTCAGCTTTTGAGAACAACATTAACAACAATTGATTATAAGATCACGTGACAAATTTCTTCACGGTTGGGAGCCATCTCTATCTCTTGGCCCAGATGTCTTAACATCTGCCCCTCTCCTGCTGTCTTTTCAAGAGTCTCAGAAGTGGGCTGGATGCCTTGCTGGGAGGTCGGCATATGAACATTTGATCCCAGGTCAAGTCATAACTTCTCCTTCCTCTCCACCTGCTTCTTCTCCCAGAAGTGAAGAGTCATGGCTGCTATCCCTCTGTATCCATTAGGGCATCTCTAAGTTGGTATTCAGTCAACTACTAAGGGAACAATTTCCCCTGCAGTGAGCTGCATTGTCCGCCCTTTCTAATCGCAGTCACGCTTTTGCACTCTTCCTTCTAATTGTGCTTCTGATTACTGGGGTCACCTTATACCTTCGCCTTTTCTAAAGGTCACAGGGATTAGCAGTGTCCAATGGCAGGCACGACTTACTCCCCATTCATCCACCACCATTGATTTCCCCTCAGTGTGAGTTCCACTCACAATGGTGGTTATATTCTCTTCCTTTCTAAACTCCCCTTTGTTATTTTCCTTGCTCCCTTCAATACTTCTCCGTGGGGCAAGCTCTGTGTAACAAGGGTGGAGGCACAGGTGTGTTGCTCATTCCACTCTGTTCCTGATTCTTCGGCCTTCTATCATTATATTCGTTTAGCTCACAGCACTGCGGATTACTACTTGATAGTGACACACACACACACACACTCCATAGTTACACAGATAATTTAAATCTACTTGTATAGTACTGAAAACATCAATATTACATTTTTGGTTTTTCTCTTCAACGTGGTGTTTATTTTTATTCTTTTTTCTTTTGCTGATTCCCAAACTTCATTGTGTATTTTGGGGGGTGGGGAATCCAACAAGATTTTATTGTCAGAATTAGAGTGAGCCATTTCTCATTTATAATTTTTTCCTGCAATTGTAAATGAACAGAAATTTGTGTAACTGAAGACTGTAAAAGTAGGTATTTTGAGGGAATTTGCATATAGGTGTACATAGGGGGAGCATACTTTATTAAAATACTTTACTACTAATAAAAATATTTTAAACATATTAGGTTGTTAACATTCACATTCAAGTGATAGTAGAGAGAGTTAAGAATAGTTAAGATAGGAGAGTTAAGAATGTAAAATTAAAATTACTTTTTTTTTTTTTTTTTTTTTTTTTTTTGCGCCAGTCCTGGGCCTTGGACTCAGGGCCTGAGCACTGTCCCTGGCTTCTTCCCGCTCAAGGCTAGCACTCTGCCACTTGAGCCACAGCGCCGCTTCTGGCCGTTTTCCGTATATGTGGTGCTGGGGAATCGAACCTAGGGCCTCGTGTATCCGAGGCAGGCACTCTTGCCACTAGGCCATATCCCCAGCCCCTAAAATTACTTTTTATGCAACAATTCCCTTGGCTGACAAGGAAGGCAATTCATGACTAATAGCTGATAGTGCTCAGTATATTTTCTGGCATGATTAAAGTTAGAAGTGACTTCATAATTGGTTAGATTATCTGCTTGGCTCAGAAGAAAGCTGTTATGAACAATAACTTACTCGTTACCACGTAAAACCACAGAGCAGGAATAGATTTAAAAACAAAAACAATTTTATATTCTATTTCAAAGGCATTGTAACCAACCAGTTTTTGCCTTGTGCTCCAAAATTCTTGAATACTAAATGTACTCACTGCCTTATATACAAAACTGTAACCCCTCTGTACTTCACTCAGAGAATAAAAAAAAAATTTAAATGACCCTCCCCCCACACACAATGATTTAGTGGCCACAAGACTATCTCTCATTTAACGTTTTCCAGTACACTTTTTAAGACTTTTCAAATGTTAACAGTGGACCTGCCTTGGGGGGGGGCTTGCAAGTATGAACATCTATTTCTTAGGTGCAGCTCCCATAGAAAGTCTTGCACATAATATATAGAGAAGGATGAAAAGCTTTATATAGTAGTTAATATTGTTTCCATTTTACAATCACTTTTTAATAGAAGTCAGGATTGTAAATAAACCTATTTTCCTACAAATTAGACAGGAAGATTTAAGTTTATAGCCAAAGAATAAAAATCTGCTGATCTCTAATTTTGCCATAATTATAGTAACTAGTCATGAATATTTTCTGGAAATATAGGAACACTAAATTACTTATTTTACTATGTGAAATTGAGTAAACAACATATAAAACAGTAATCTGAAACCTTTGACCTTTCTGTATGTCTTAAGACTTCAATATAGATCTTAAAATATTAATAGGAGTCAGAGAGACACTAACATTGACACTTTTTTAAACAAATGGATGTTCAGACTTGCATTAGTAATAAATTAATGTAAATCAATCATGCACCAAGGAATATGTTCCTTTTTCTTAGATTATCTTTTCTAGGATGAGACAAAGCTATTTGTTGATGTTAAAACTCCTTCAGAATGTACACTTCAATGCTCAGCTATGATTCCAAAATTATCTGATAGTATAACACCTGGAAAGTAAACTTGCCAAAAATATAAATCTTTCATTGACTAAGTTGCTTGCTTATTTATGATTCAATGATTCCTGGTTGAGAAAAGAATCTCTCTAATAATACAAAATTCTTCCAGACAAATAGGCATAAAATGTAACAGCGAATAAGAAAAACACAAAAAATAAATACTATAACAAAATAATTATATAATGCAGGCAGTTGACTGATCAATATAAAAAGAATAACAGCACATTGTATTTCATAGTAGGATGATAATGACGTTATCAATTTCCTCATCACTTACATGAGTAGTTAATTTATTATGCCATTAAAAGTTCTATTGTTTATTATACTTGCAAATATTCCTAGTCAGGTGGTACTAAATCATTAAGGACTGTGTCCTGACAAGTGCAAATACTTTCAAGTTTGGTACATTTGTCTTTAAAGATAGAGAAGATTGGATATGCTAAACTGATTCTCAGCAGGCTTAAAAAGGTATTATTGTTAATAATTTGAGATAATTTTAAGTTTATACACAGAATATAGGGGAAAGAAAGAAGGAAGAAAAGAAAAGAAGGAAAGAAAATGGTATATTGGCAGATTTGAATAAGTATGTATCTTCATAGAGGAAAAAAATAGTATATAAGTAGATAACTGTAGAACAAAGCGTGTGTGAAGCCCTATCATTCCACTGTAAGACATTAAATCTGTAACAGTATCCAAATGTGGTTAAAAGTTGGAATAGAACTGGTTACATAAAGAAGTGCTCTAGAAACATAGTTTTTGTGCACTCACTCAGATACTTTAAAGTATGCATTTTATCAATTTCATACAAATTATTAAATAGGTTTTGTTTGATATCATGAAGCTATTACAAGGAATTGTCCATAGTTTTTAAAACTAGTTGTTGAAATATATATTTAAATTTACTATGATAAGGAGAATAGCTCAAAAAATTCACTATAAAAGTAAGAACAAGAGGAATATATTACCTCACCTATTTTAAGTGCAATAGGTAACTGTTCTTATAAACCTTTACATTAAGGAATTAATAGCAATTGGCATAAACTTTATTTTTAAGTTAATGTATGAGAATTTACAGTGGTTTTACTGTGATGCTTCTATACATGCCTATAATGTGATTTGATCAAGTTTACTCATATAAAAATAATTGTGTCATGTGGTGTAAAGGTCTATACAAATGTATTAACTGAAATATAGTAGAATTAAGGGTGAACTCAAATAGTTCCATGCCTTAGAAAGCCAAAATAAAAGTTCAGCAAAGTAAAATACCAGGAAGAGGTGAGGTGGGTTCCAGGGGAAAGGAGTTAGACAAATGAAGAGAGGGAAATATAATCAAGAATTCAATGTATACCCTACAAAATCAACAAGAGTGAGAGAAGGGGTTGGGTAGCTGGGGAATGGCTAAGAATGTTGAGTAGTGTGACACTGATCAATATATTGTCTTCATAAACTGCAATGGCAACTCCTAAAATATGGCAGCTCCTTTGTACAACTGAAGATAATAAAATATAAAAACAAATGAAACATATAATTATGAGAGTATTGTGAGTTTAGTAGCCTTTGGTAATTTAATGTTTGGAGGGCTGTTATGCTGTGTCCAGTTATTAAACATTTTGTTTGAATGCTCCTTTAAAAGTTGTTTTTGTTTTGTTTTGTTTTTTTTGGTCAGTCCTGGGCCTTGGACTCAGGGCCTGAGCACTGTCCCTGGCTTCTTTTCACTCAAGCCTAGCACTCTGCCACTTGAGCCACAGCGCCACTTCTGGCCGTTTTCTTTTCTTTCTTTCTTTCTTTCTTTTTTATTTTCAAACTGATGTAGAGAGGTTACAGTTTCATACGTTAGGCATTGGATACATTTCTTTTACTGTTTGTTACCTCCTCCCTCATTCCCCCCTCCCATTCCCCCTTTCCTTTCCCCGCCCCCCCCCCCCCCCAAGAGTTGTTCAGTTCATTTACACCAATCAGTTTTGCAAGTATAGATTTTGGAGCCGTCTTTTTTACCCTGTGTCTCTCGATTTTAGTATTCCCTTTCAGTTTCCTAGTTCTAATACCAGTATACATGGTTTCCAATGTACTCAGATAAGATAAAGAGATAGTGCAGGTACAACCACAGGAAGGGGATACAAGATGATCATCAATAATAGAAGCTACGGTTACACATAGCACGTTGAAAGTAGTTACAACAGTGATATAACAATCGTTTCCATAACCTGAGTTCATTTCACTTAGCATCATCTTATGTGTTCATAACGGTACAGCTATTGGGCTCTTGTGATCCTCTGCTGTGACTTGCCTATATGTGTGCCAATTATTTCCTATGAGGGAGACCATAGAGTCCATATTTCTTTGGGTCTGGCTCACTTCACTTAGTATAATTTTTTCCAAGTCATTCTATTTCCTTATGAATAGGGCAATGTCATTCTTTCTGATAGAGGCATAAAATTTCATTGTGTATATGTATCACATTTTCCTGATCCATTCATCTACTGAGGGGCATTTGGGTTGGTTCCATATTCTAGCTATGACAAATGGTGCTGCGATGAACATTGTTGTGCTGGTGGGTTTAGTGTGTTCTTGTTTGTGGTCTTTTGGGTAGATGCCCAAAAGTGGGGCTGCTGGGTCATAGGGGAGCTCTATGTTTAGCCTTCTAAGGAATCTCCGGACTTAGTTTGCAAGATAAAAAGAAAGCCCACAGACTGGGAAAAGATCTTTACCGGCCAAACAATGGACAAAAGCCTCATATCTAAAATATATGCAGAACTCAAAAAATTACATTCCTCCAAACTGCAAAGAACCAATAGCTCCCTCAACAAGTGGGCTAAAGACTTAAAAAGAGATTTCTCTGATGAGGAAATGAGAATGACCAAGACACATATGAAAAAGGGCTCTACATCAATGACCATAAAAGAAATGCAAATCAAAACAACAGTGAGATTCCATCTCACCCCAGTAAGAATGTCCTGTATCAAGAAAACTAACAATAACAAATGTTGGAGGGGATGTGGCCAAAAGGGAACCCTACTTCATTGTTGGTGGGAATGTAAACTGGTTCAGCCACTCTGGCCGTTTTCTATATATGTGATGCTTAGGAATTGAACTCGGGGCCTTATGTGTATGAGGCAAGCACTCTTGCCACTAGGCCATATTCTCAGCCCCCTTTAAAAGTATTTTTCCTCTGGGGGTGAGGATGTAGAGGTTAGACTATGAATTGAACTCAGAATGTCATGAATGCTAGACAAGTAGTTATTTCCCCAACATTTAGGTATTTTTTTCTATAATGTTGCTTTAGATATTTTAAAATACTTCATTGGAACATACTACACATGTTTAGAAGACATATGGACCTTTTGCAATATCTGTATATAGTGTATAAGGATCAAATTAGAAGAGTTAAATGTACAAAAGCAAAACTTGCACAGACCTTGGAATTGTCCCTGCCCCCACTCCAAAGGCCCACTTGTCATCAGTCATGTTTAAAGAGGATCCTGTGAATGGATACTTAAGAGTCTCAGGGATGGTCCCCATGTAATAAAGATGGAAAAGAATAAACCATTGAAAACTTTTAGAAAAGAAATGATCCATAAAGTAGAGCCCATTCATTCTCTGAGATATATTGATTTATTGTCATTTCTGTAAACATGGTTGCAGAAGATGGTTTATTGTTGTACATTTATAGAGCTATATATAACACATCAGATACAGGAACACAAAATATAACTATATGTATAAATGTGTCCTTGTGTGAATGCCATCACACATATATGTTGGACTTATATATAATATGAAGAAAGATTTCTTAAAGAATAGTTTTTCAGAGTGTATTGCTAGTCAATAGTGTATAGAATTAAATGTATGCTACTCATAGAACACTTAGTATTAAAAGTAAAGAAAATATATGAGAGTATCAAGAGGAATAAAGAATACTGAAAGAGAGAAGAATATGTCCATATTCATTTATATGAACAGGTAAATGTGAATATAAAGGGTGAAAGAAGAGGTAGCAAGCATTGACTTCAAGGAGAAGACAAATTTTTGGAAAAGAAGATAGTGAAAAAAATTTCATTAATAGCTTTGGTATATATTGTGATAGTTCACCTGATACTGCTAAGATTTGTTGGAAGAAATGGATAGATTTAGAAAGAAATAAAAATCAACATGTACATCTGCTTGGAGAACAGCATTTCTGATCAAAACCAGATAGATGCATAGATGAAATTCTGTGAATTTACTTTTTAAATATCATATAAGTACAGCAATAAACATTTTACCTTAAATTTTAGATTACCTATCAGGTAGAACTCTAACACAAATTTTCAGTGATGCTTGCCTTTGAAATATACTTTGTTAATCAATAAATTTAATAGTATTTACTGTTTAGCAGAAATAATGATGGTCTAACAGTCCAACTGGCCATTTTTCCCAGAAAAAAAATACATGAAGCAGGCAAGTAAGTTTTCTTTTCAATAAATGAATCTTTATCAGAAGATCAGAGGCTGAAGATAGGGCATCCAATATTTGGGCAACAAGTTTCTGGTACAGCTATTTTCCTAAAAGCAGCTCTTGCCCCAGGTTGAATTCAGTAGGCTTTGAATTTGAGTTAAATAATCCCACCCTTCAAATGACTTTAGAAAACTGAGTATTATGAGACCAGAGGAGCAGCACATCTCAGTTATGTGGTCCTTCATCAAAAAAGTACCTTTGTTTTTATTTGGGTGCAAGAAAGTCTTATTTAACTTAACCCATCACTTATCATACCTGGTAGGTAAGATAGTTTACTACTCTATTGATTGCTTTTGGTGCTTAATTTTATATATAGCATTTAACTGAAGTGGGTTCTGTTCTATATTTGTTATTGATGCACCTATCTTATCACTATAATAATAATTTTGAAAGGGAATTTTGTAATGATCTTATTTAAAACTTCATTTTAATTATCTTTTATTTTCTTTCAAATTTTAGGTATTTTCCATGTCTATGCTTAGCTTCCAGGTTTTTGTTTTGTATTACCAAAAAGAAAATAAAAATCATGAATACCCACCCTCCCTACAGTTAGTCTTTTTTTTTTCTTTTCCCTTTTGCCTCTCTCATATTCTCATTTTATGCACAATGCAATAATTGTTTTATTTATTTTTTCTGTGAAAACAGATATGGCACACATGAGGCATGCCTTATCTATTCTTCTTTTCAGAAATGGAAGCAAAGATGACATTTGGAGGTCATAAATATGGTCAAAAAATAACAAAATATGAACCAGATTCATAGGAGAGAAAAGGTCGCAAACTTGCATACAGAAGAAATACTGTAATGAGTAACTAAATAAAATTAAAGACATCTACCTAGCAGCAAGAGAATCCCTGGGAACACTAGCTAATTCTAAACTAACATTAGATCAGAAGAAGAAAACAATAAAATAAACTCTGCATCATTTGAGAAACAATCAGTATAGGTTTCTAAGCTGAGATGAATGTCTCAGCTTAAAATCTATCTAAGTATTTATGTGATATATTATAGTCTGTTTACAAATATTCATGTGTATTACTATTGTACAAAGTCAATTATTGAACTCTGAGCTATCTGAAATCACCGTTATATAACAAAAAATCCAAATAATTTTGCAAAAGCCCCTTTATTTTTTTTGCCAGTCCTGGGGCTTGAACTCAGAGCCTGAGCACTATCCCTGGCTTCTTTTTGCTCAAGGCTAGCAGTCTACCATTTGAGCCACAGGGCCACTTCCAGCCTTTTCTATATATGTGTGCTGAGGAATTGAACCCATGGATTCATGTACACAAGGTGAGCATTTACCACTAGGCCATATTCACAGCCCTATGCCAAGGCCCTTTCTTGACATTGGCAATCATTCCTTTACTATGCTGGATTTCTCATATACATGGTCTAATAGCAACACTGTTTAATGTTAATGCTGATTGTACTAGTTGCATAATGCTGACATCATCAGTAATCACAACTCAGAATTTGCAAGAGCATAACTCCAGAATTAAGGCACTCAGACAGTAGTGTGCTGGAGTTGTATACCAGTTCCACATTCATTATTTCCGAGTACTTGGAATTTACAACAATTGTTGGAATCTGACAGTTGTTCCCAATAATTTTTTACTTTTTATATTTTATTTTTTTTGTAAAGGTGATGTACAGAGGAGTTTCAGTTAAATAAGTCAGGTACTGAGTACATTTCTGTTTGAACAGTGTCACCCCCTTCCTCATTTTCTCCCAGTTTTTTCCCTCCTGATTGCCTTCCCCCTCTAAATCCTATAGTTCATTTCCAATATAGTGTAGAGTGAGTATCAATGCTGAATTAATTATCTCTTTGTCCCCCCATACCTTGTTGGCAAATTGATATTTTCCAGGGTGAAAGCTATTACATCATGGAAATCAGTAACCATTATAGTTAAGTATCTTTTTCCCAAAGAGCTTTTTCAAGTTATATCATATATTGGTTATAAACTCTAGGCTTAAGTCAGTGAGGATCTAAGAAAATAATGACCATTTTCTCTAATTTTTCAATATTCCATTGTAAAACTGTTATTCAAAATGCATATTGTTATTCAATACTCTTCTGTTAAACTATTTTTATTTTATCATATTAATAGTCTTGACTAATGTTTTCTTTTCTTAGAGTATCAATTTGATTATTTTTCCAATCTGTTTTTGATAGTAGTTCAAATGCAACATGCATTTGCAATGAATCCAAGTATACCTGCAAACAACATACTATGCCTTTCTCAAATAGTGTACAGCACAGTGTAGTAGGACTCTAATTCTTCTTATCTTTCCCTTGCTCCACTGAGGGTCAGGGTCTTACTATGTTGAAAAATGTCTGCAGGTGCTGGTGTTACTAGGAGGCAGTGGTTAGACACAGTGCCTCGAGTATCCATGGAACAGCAGACAACAGGAGCTGGTGGAGTCACCTAGCTGTCTTCCAGACCCTGATTACACTTCATTCAAGGTTAGGTCAAAGATGTGCCTACTTCTCGAAAAATTACATTTCAGGGCTGGCAATATGGCCTAGTGGCAAGAGTGCTTGCCTCATATACATGAAGCCCTGGGTTCAACTCCTCAGCACCACATATATAGAAAACGGCCAGAAGTGGCGCTGTGGCTCAAGTGGCAGAGTGCTAGTCTTGAGCAAAAGGAAGCCAGGGACAGTGCTCAGGCCCTGCATCCAAGCCCCAGGACTGACACAAAATAAATAAATAAATAAATAAATAAATAAATAAATAAATAAATAAATAAATAAATAAATAAATAAATAATAAATTAATAAATAAATAGTACATTTCAAAGGGAAAGAAAGCAACTTAGATTGAAAAAAAACCACATTCTTCCCCCAACACTGCCTGTAAAGACAAGGAATCCTTTATTTCTCCTATGTCATTTAAAGATAAGAAAAGAGAAAAAAAAAACTTTATTCACATAGGCAATGTTAAACAGATTTTTAGGGCCCATCATACTCAACTTTTCTATTTTCCATTTTAGTATTAGTGAAGTTATTATTTTTTTTTTAAAGAAAAGATACTTTTGGGAGGTTCACGAATATGGAAATCAAGTAACAGTCATCTGAGTGACAATTCTTGGGGAAAATTGCTTAATGTGAAATCTCAGTCTTTTGGAAATTGTTCTTTAGCAGATTTGGTGTAGTATATTAATTCACCTACTTAGATTGGTTTGTTTTCATTAGTAGCTTTTATGGCTTCTAGTTCTAATAAAAATACTGAATTTCTCATGTTTTGTGCTAATCACCATACTGAATATAAACTTGCAGGAAAACATCACACAGTCAGAAACTCATTCATGACCCTTGGCGATCTCAGACAATTTATCCTATGTGTTAACACACTATGTGAAAAATAATCAATGTTTCAAATTACAGTAAAGGAGAGAATACAACTATGCTTTATTTCAAACATAGCAAGAAATAGGATGAGTGGGAAAAAATAGACAATGATAATGAAGAAGGAAGAAGATGAGAGGTATCCTGCAGAGACAGAAATGGATCAGTGTGAGATAATGGAGTAGAAGCACTGACCTTTCAGTGCTTAAAGAGCACTGACATTTTTATTTTAACTTTTAAGCGAAGCAAAAACAACAGCTTTGTATACCTATATGCCAAATACAAGAAAATGCATTTTTGTAATTGAAATGTGAAACAGCCATTCATTTATTCACTCATTCACTCATGTAATAAATATTTGTTGAGTTCTGCAGGATAGGGTAAACATTAATGATGTAGCAGAGGGTTACAGTTACATATGTAAGGTAATGTGTACATTTCTTTTTAAATACTATTACCCCTCCCTTACTTTTCCCACTTACCACTCCCCACATTCCCCCTCCTCCCTACCAGATTGTAAAGTTATTCCCAACACAATGTCTAGTGAGTATTATTGTTGCAATAGTTAATCTTTTGTCCCGCTGTTTCTGTGATCCAGGATAGGGTAAAAATTACAAACAAAAATATGAAAAAAGTATTCCTTTGCCTCATGGAGTTGACTCTGATGGGACAGTATATAAGATATCAAAAATGATGAAAAAAGATAATAATTGTAAATTACACTGACAGTAAATAAGACACTTAGACAAGTGTGTGACAAGGGGCATATTTGAAAGAGTGGGGGGAATGCCAGGTAATGCATGCTGTGATACTGATCTTTAAGTGGAGAGCTGAGGCAAGATGAGGCAGTTGTCTGAATTTTTCAGAAAAGTCTTAGGTATTCACATTCATGTAAATGGAAAACACAAGAGCTTATTTTGAAAAATAAGTGATGTTCTGGTTTAGTGAATATCAGGTGATATAGCAACCATTTAGACACTTGAGGCCATTCAGAGGGACATAGTCTAATCTATACCTATGTTCTTAAGATAGTAGATTGTCTGTCATATGAGAATGAAGGTGTGCAGTACAGTGTGTGGGGGAGGGTAATAATGGACATCTCTGTCTTCCACATTTTGTAGATTTGTTTGACTCTGGGTTATTTCAAGCTTAAGACTTCAACCCAGCCAAACTCCATTTTTTTTCAAGTGGCTAATGCTCAGTCTGTTTACCTGTATCAAGGAGCAGAGGACTGGATCTCAACTAAAAAGGAACTAAAAAGGAACTAAAAAGGAATAATAATTTTCACTTAGTGCTGACTTGCAGTATCTGTAAGAGCAAACTGAATGATAGTGTTAACTGTAGTGCAAGCTTTGAGAAAAAAAACAGAATGGAAAGACCTTTTCAGTTGCACAACAGAAAGGTTAATATTAATCAGCAAATTTTGCTATCAGTATTTAGGCTCCACATCTGGAATTTGTTTAAGCAAAGAGACTTAAACTGGACTTAAGGCTTTTTGCAGAAAGTGACAAAAGGAATAATTCAATAACAAATGCAGTTCTTTCTATACAAATATACTTAGTTGTGACTATTTACATGTAGAATTCTTCATGTAGTCATTTCTATGAATAAATAGATAATAATGTATTATTTATGTTATGTGTAAATAATATATGCAGGTAGATTTTAACCAACATATCATCTTGACATTTTCTAAGTTTGCAAGGACATTGCTAACTTATTGCTAGCTTACCATTTCTAAGGATGCATGTATATTGCTAGCTTATGAAGCAGTTTTATTTTATTTTTTTCACATTTATTTATTTATTTTATTTATTTATAAAATACCTCCTGCCTCATTTTGAGTTCAGTTAGGTGTCCAAGAACAGCATTTAATATCTGCTTCCTAGACAAGATGCCACTAAATACCTGATCTAGATAGCACCACCACTCATATTTCATGAATCTATTACTTTTTCCAAATAATCATCAGTTTAAAATGGTCTATTTGTGGTTTTTGGTCACATTAAAATCAAAGGCTGATGAGATAGTGCCTTTAATTTTACTATATAAGAAATAAATTTTAGGTTTTAGTGTTAAAAAGTAAACTTTGCCAAGTAAATCCTCTTGAGCACTGATATTGGACTGAAAGTGTTTTACCCATAACAGGTGATAATGTAATCAGTTTATTTAGCACAAAGAATGTGGAAGAATAAAATAACAACCACCTTTTTTTTATTTGCTCCTTTTTTTTTTGTAGTTCACTGCTGTGACAGGTGTTCTGAGGCAAGGGTGAAAATAGACTTATGTGCCGCTCTGCTTGGTGATACACATGAATGCCCCTCAAAGGACATATTGGCTGCCATGGCTAGCGATGCATGTAGTTCACAAACAAAGATAGGAGACTATAACTACTTCTCTCACAAATGGCACCAGGTCTGTGGACAATGAACAAAGCAGATTCATAAAGCGCCTTTCTTTTTTAAAGGCTTGATTTATTGATTGTTAATCATGTTTTGCAATGCTCTACCTTTTGTAGAGCGAGAGAGGGATAAACAGGCCTTATGAAAATTTATGCACATATCAGGGAAGTAAAGTAGTTGTTTTTATTGTGTATTGAGTTGAATTAACTATTTAATAAAACTTAAACCACAAAATAAATAAATACAAAATGGTAAACATTATATACAAAGGTATCTACAGGGCTCATGTGTTGCCTTGAACATTTAATGAACCACAGAGTTTCTTCAAATAGAGTAGGATTATTGTTGGAAGGTAAATTGCCAGAGAAGACACATACTGAAGAATCAAATCTGGGAGTCTTTATTAGAGCACTAGCAGACTGCAGGCAGCCAGTTGTTACAAAGGCCTGCAGCCTTTGTAACCTTAAGATACCCTTAACATTGTTAGGAAACTGGGAAGAAAGGAAAGGTAGATAAAAAACAATACCAACAAACCGATTCAGCTCCAACAGAGAGTTGAAGTGGGACACCATGATGTCCAGAGACATCCAGGAGACAGGACACAAGATACAAACATGGAGGCATGTGGCAAGGCAGGATGGCAATGAGCTGCCTTGACCCTAAATAGGGTCAGGTCATGGGGCAGGGTCACAGGAAGCTCCCAGTCCCAAACACTTGACTGACAGATTCAGTACCTATAGGCCAAATGCCCACTCCTGTCTCCAGGGATTCAGGAAAACCCATCACCATTGGGTGGGACTTTCCTTCCTCTAGAATTTCAGGAACACCCATGACGACAAGATGCCAGTCAATACATTCATGTGTGGCCAAGATGGCGCTGGCAGGACCTGATCTCCTTACTTCGATATGATTATCTTAACTGATATTTTAACTTTAACCAATAGCAATGTGAGGGAAGGAAAATCTCTCCTCTCTATGCAGTGCATTACATAGGACTGTGGCAAGAGTTGTGTTGTTGATTTCTTGGAATTATGTTATTTGTTCCCCAAAAGCCCTGAAATGAAGATCTAGACAATCTTGTTTTATGAATGAAGAAACAGAGGCTATAGAGAGGGGAAAAAAACATAACTATCAAGTGTGCATGAATGGCAAGTGGCAGAGACATAATTTTAACCAGAATTCTTGGCCTTAATCAAATGGCCTCACAAAGAGAATTTAGAAAAATAAAATTTACCTAGAGCCATGAATTAAATTAGGTATGCAGCTTCAGTCCTACTTCCAACTCTGGGAACACAATCTCTCATTCAGTGTGCTCTGAAAATTAATAAGGACCTAACACAAAAGTTACTTCTCAACTTATAGTCCTGAATATGAGCAAAATCAGTGTTCAGTTTCTAAGTGAGGTCTGCAATGCTCTTGATCATGTGGAAACACCCTACAGCTATTGCCTTCTAAATACCCTCATTCTTACCATAAGTAATGGTCTTCTGCTATCTATTCACACTTTACTCAAATAACTTCAACTTCCCTTCACCCAGCACTGCCTTTGGTGACTGCCTTACCTAATGCCACAAGGGGTTATCTGTTCTTTTCATAGTCACACTGACTACAGTTACTGTAAAATTAACACTAGGGATCATGAATTTTGGTTATGTAATTATTCATTGGTTGCGAATATTTTAAGTAGAGAAACTAATTTATTTTTGAACCCCAGGTATTTTTTGTGTTGTTGCATATGTAACCAGGAAGTTTTGAGTAAATGTAGAAAAATAATATTATATTTGAAACATATAATTATAAAGAAAATATATTGTCATATTTTCACTTTAGTTTGTACAGCTTAGTCATCTGCTAGCAACTCAATTTGGTTACAGGGTAAAAAATTAATCTGTCAAATTAGAAATCATTGCTTACTTTCTAAACAATTATTTTATGTATGATTTGTTATTCTCAAGACACAATGATCAAAAACAAAATCATGAAGTTATTTTAATACTGGAGATTATCAGTTAAAAATTTTAAGTAAGTTTATAGTTTCATATAACTTTCTTGATGAGTTAAGTAAACTTATAAAAAGTACATACATTTACAGAAACTATATAAATTTCCTTGTTATACTGGAGCATGTACAAATTGACAAATTGTTACCATTTCTTCTTAGGGAGTTTGTACAGATTTCTAATAGTACCAGGGTCATAAATTTAGACTCAGAAATCAGAAAGTGTTTTGGGCCTTAGTTTCTTCTGATCACTCACATGAGGTAGTAAAATATAAACCATGAAGACCTAAAATATACCTATTTATTACTAACATTTAGAAGTGTATATTTTATATACACATGAAGGCCTGTTCTCATGTTCTGCCTCTCTGGGGTTTCTCTCTCTTTCTCTCTCTCTCTCTCTCTCTCTCTCTCATTTTGTTTGTGCTTTTATACTAGGAATAACTCTTTAGGGATTTGATTTTTCATTGTTGCCCCTGGAATTTCTGTTCAATGATTTGATGAGTGCATATATATATGTATATACATATGTATACATATACATACATATGTATATACATATGTATGCATATGTATGTATATGTATATGTATGTATATGTATGTATGTATATATATACATATATACATATGTATACATATATATACATATGTATATATATATTATTGTCTACCACCATTGCCAAGCTTACCCCAAGGTCCAGGGTTGTGTGCGTTGTATCATGGTTTATTGATGAGAAGTGGGAACTTAAGCAGAGTTGTGGAAGCTTAGGAACCAACCAGGCATTCGCAATAAGACTATTTGGTTTGCAAAGTTCCTCTCAGGCCAGAGATGGATCTGAGGTTGTATTGGAAGGAAAATATTCAAACAACCAGATCCTTTAAGTCTGTTGTGTCATTACCAGTTTAAACCTAGCATTCATCCTTATTACACTTTAGAATTTTCCAAAGGAAACTTTATTGTAGATCTAATAATCAACCATGTTCTCACCCAAATTTTTTAAGTGTACACTGACAAGAATATTAGTTCATTTCTTCAGAATAACTTGTTTTAGAAAGTAGTTGAACTTTCAAAAACTATATACCGTATATACATAGAAATTTATAATATCAAACATTATGGAAGAATAATAGAGGTAATCACAGATGTAATAATTGTTAAAGGTCACATGCCAGTTTTATTCAAAAGTACTTGGTGTACATTTACTTCTTTTTAAATTTTTGGTCATGGGACTTGAACTGGAGACTGGGAGCTTTCTCTGAGCTCTTTTGCTCAAGGTTAGTACTCTACCATTTTGACTCAGAGCTCAACTTCTAGTTTTCAGGTGGTTAACTGGATGTAAGAGTGTCTTGTGGACTTTTCTTGTCTGGCTAGCTTTGAACTGCGATCTTCTGATCTCAGACTCCTGAGTAGGATTACAGAGACATCAGTGCCTGGCATTCCTTTCCTTTTTAAATATAGAAAATGCATACAAGTGCATTTCCTAATGTAATATTAGTTTCATATGAGCGAAAGAATTTTCTTTGTTCAATTTCAGTGGTCCATTCTATGCATATGCCACAATTTATTTCCTGTTAATTTACAATGTTTACTAGTAAAATAAACATTCAAACAGAAGTAGTTTTTAAAGTACATATATTTCAATTCAATCCCCAAATCAGGGAAATGTATATACCTTTGACTTTCTATGAAGGTACTGAGACCCTTTTCTTAGCATTTGTCAATAACACTAAAATTTTGCAATTTAAACTTGGAATTGCACTTTTAATTGTTTTAACTTTTTAAAAAATAAACAATTTTTAGAATTTATTATCTATTTGGATAAGATGGGAAAACAGTAGGTTGCGATTTTTATTTTAAGGTTATTCATTTACATATTAATAACTTATATTGCTTTCACATGTAATAGCATATAATGTATATTATTGTTTTTGGTAATATACTCTAAATATTCTTCAAGTTTAATACTTACGTTTTGCTAGTGTCATTGGATGCTTTTGGTGGAACTGTGGTTTGAATTCAGGATTTCACGTGTCCTAGGCATGTAATCTATTACTTGAGCCCTCTTAGCTTTAATTATTTTTGAGAGAAGACTTCCCTTTATGTCTGTACAGGCTCAGACTGCAGTCTTTCTATTTTAGGCTTCCTTCTATTGCTGGGTTTCTGTTGAGATGGAGTTGCCAAGGATATTTTTGTCAAGTGTAGAATGGAATTTTGATTCTCTCAACCACTACTTGCTATAGGTAAGCTTACAGTCATGAGTGACACTTTTATTTCTTATACTTCTTACATTGTCATAGTCTAGCAATTTTCTTTCCTGTGAAATAAAATCTGTTGTCCAATCCAATCATAATTTTTATTCCTTTCAGATATGTACCTTTTTATTGGTTTTATTTATTTATTAATTCTTTTATTTTTTCTTCTTTATTGTCAAAGTGAAGTACAGGGGGGTTACATTTCTTATCCAACTTTCCATGGAAATATATTTCACTATAAAGATGAAAGAAATAAATGTTTTGCTGGGAAGTATATAATGCCATTCACCTGTGTCTCTAATGCTGTTGTTCTTTAGACTATTGCATTGCTTTGTGCTGTTTTCCTGAAATAACTACTTTTTATGTTTATTCCACCTTTAATAGCTACTCTCCCTATCTACATTTTGAAAATGCAAGTACCATGTACCTCTAAAATTCTACTACTGTTTTGGGTTATAAACATTATTCAGAAAGTGTTTTCCATATTTAAGAGATTTTCATCTGTCTATTTAAACTAGTTACTAAATATAGATTACCTATCCTTTGTTCCTTAAGAATGAAGAAAGAATACATGAATTATCTGGAGTTGAAAATAAGAAATAGCAAGGAAAAATAGATCCTACATTATTCAACTAATTGGTAAGATTGTGAAAGACAAATGAGTCTATTGGTAAAATTATTTGAGTTTGCCCCTAAAAACAAATCTTCTTCTCTAGTAACTGACATTCATGGCCACAGAGTTCTAGTACATCATTTTGCCTTCATTAGTATTTGGTTACTCATGAATCATAAATGTTTTGAGACTATTTTTCAGGAATTTAAAATCAGAGCTACATGTGATACTGTAAACTTTATTTCCCAAGGTTAAATTAATTCCAGAATAATTTTGATTATTCTTAGACTCATTCTAAATTGTGGCCCCTATCTAGTGAGCTATGCTATAACATTAGTCAAATTATCTGTGAGAGCATTCATTTAATTATTATTGCCCAGGATTCCTTTTCTTTAGAGGAATGTAGCCACATTTACTTTTGCCAGGTATCTAAATTAGTATACCTATTCACTAAATGCACTTCTAATGAGAAATGTTTAAATATAGGGCTAAAAATAGAACTACTATATGCCCAATAGCATACACACAGGCTTATAAGTGACTGTGTCTTGTTACTTTATTAGATTTACTCTACTCTGATTGCCAAATTTCAGGTTGTGGTCCCTTCTATTTAACCCATATTAAATCCTTCAACAACTTGAGAATTTTTCTCCTAATCCATCAGTTTGTCTTGATTCCATACTTGCTATTCACAGTAATAAGTTTCATATTTCTATGTTCATGGTTGGACATTTGATGCAGTCCTGGACATCAGATTTGTATTCTCTGGACACAGTCAATAGTTCTCAGAGGGTATGGAACAATTCAAAGCACATGAACTACAATGAGACTTTAACTGGAAAGGAAATGTCTGAAAGTCTGTAAAGTAAGGACTACTATAGAAACTTGATTGTGTCTGAGAATAAAAGCAGAAAACAAAGACTATCAAGAAGTATGAAGTACTAATTATTCCCTATGTGGGAAACAATAGAGTCCATGTTTCTTTGGGTCTGGCTCACTTCACTTAGTATAATTTTTTCCAAGTCCTTCCATTTCCTTACTAATGGGGTAATGTCATTCTTTCTGATAGAGGCTTAAAATTCCATTGTGTATATGTACCACGTTTTCCTGATCCACTCGTCTACTGAGGAGATTTGGGTTGGTTCCATATTTTAGCAATGACAAATTGTACTGCAATGAACATTGTTGGCATTGTTGTGCTGGTGGCTTTAGTGTGTTTGTGTTTGTAATATTTTTGGATAGATGCCCAAGAGTGGGGCTTCTGGGTTGTAGGGGAGCTCTATGTTTAGCCTTCTGAGGAATCTCCATACCGCTTTCCAGAAAGGCTGAACAAGTTTACATTCCCAGCAACAATGTAGTAGGGTTCCCTTTTGGCCACATCCTCTCAAGCATTTGCAGAAGATCACAAAAGTCCAATAGCTATGCCCTTATGAACACAAAAGATGATGCTAAGTGAAATGAATTCCATGTTATCGAAATGAGTGTTATATCACTGTTGTAATTATTTGCAACATGCCACGTGAAACTAGCTTTTGTTTGTTGATGATCTTCTTGTATCCCCTTCCTGTGGTTGTCTCCATGCTATTACTGTATCTCATCTGAGTACCATGGATACTGTATATACGGGTATTACAACTAGGGAAGGGAAAGGGAATATTAAAATTGAGAGACAACAGATAAAACCAAAACGACTCCAAAGCAATACTGAGAAAACCATTTTGTGTAAACTAACTGAACAACTCATGGGGGGAAAGGGAATGGGGGAGGGGGAGGAGGGGAAATGAGGGAGGAGGTAACAAATTGTACAAGAAATGTACCCACTGCCTTATGTATGAAACTGCAACCCCTCTGTATAACACTTTTTTTTTTTTTTTTTTTTTTTTTGGACTCAGGGCCTGAGCACTCTCCCTGGCTTCTTTTTGATCATGGCTGGCACTCTACCACTTGAGCCACAGTGCCACTTCTGGCCATTTTCTATATACATGGTGCTGGGGAAATGAACCCAGGTCTTCAGGTATAGCAGGCAAGCACTCTTGCCACTAGGCCATATTCCCAGCCCCCCTCTCTATATCACTTTGACCATAAATAAATAATTATTCAGAAAAAAAGAAGTATGAAGTAACTTAGTACTGTAGCCATCTTTTAGTTCAGCATATAGATAGCTATCACAAAAATTTCCTTTTTCAGATGAAATTAATTTAGTGGCATCACCCCTATCCCCAGTACCAGAGTTTGAATTTCAGGCTTAGTGCTTGCCTGGCTGGCACTAGATCACTTCAACCTGGGTAATTGTTGTCCTTGAACTGATCTTGAGTAGTTAGCATGACAGGGTTGAGCCACTGACACCCAGTTTATGCATTTTTATTTCCAAAATTCTATGAGGAATTTAAGGGTCTTTAGCAGTACTGTGGATTACATCACACTCTCCTGCATACACAAGTACACCCTTCTAGTGGATAATATCTCAGATGCATTTTTACTATGTACATCAAATAAATAGAAATATCCCTTAGATATACTTCACTCATGAACTCATTCTCTAAGTTTAGTAGCTGTATATCATTTGGATAGATAGGTTTTGCCTTTTTTTCTCCCCATTAGAATGACAAAAAGGCACAGTGTGTTGTGGTAATCAACAGGGGAAAGTGACATGAGACCATAATAAGGGAGACCCAGCTGAAGAGGCTGCTATAAAACAATGCCATGCATAATTGGTCCTTAATTACGAAGATTGAACAAATGGCAGAAGCATAGCTTTATTCCTTGGCTTAGGCGGCTTGCCAACTCCACATGCTGGTATGAATGTAGGTAGGAGCCCTGACTGTGATCTGAACTGCAGTGTGTCTTCCACAGTGAACACGAACACATTTGTGGAAAAAAGAAATCCATTGATTTGTTCAAACAAGCTAACTCTGTTTTTAGTATGAGTGAATACCATCAATAATATCATTAATAAATTGCTAATTAATTTCAAATGATTTAGAACCCCAGAAGAAACCTGTGCAATATTTCAGCTATAAATTTTTGTAGGAGAAAAAAATAAGCCTGCTAGTTCTTTGCCAAATATAAACTCTGAAAATAGACATGTTTTAAAAAAGTAAATGCAAGTTAAAAAAATCAGTTAAAGAAATAAAGTACAGAGGAAGTCCATTCCTGATGTATGATCACTTTTATAGCATAATTTTTATGTATCTTTGAGTCTTTGAAATTGTCATTTGTAACATATAAGAACTGAAAAACAGATTATTTTATTGCTCAGATTTGGGCTCTTATCAAGGGCTTGCTTCTAGTTAAGTCCCTTCCCACTGCTCTGGAGCTATGGATTCCTAGTGTGCTGCCCACAGGCACTGGCTGTTCTTAGGAGATTATAGAAAATAGTTGGGCAGAGTCCAAGATTCCCACAACTTTAGACTGGTAGATTTGGCTTGCGGTGAGCCACATTTAGATATGCTTTCTAATGCATCACTCTGCAGATGACTTCAATGGAGGAAACATAAATTTGTTTGAATAATTTCTTTCTTCTTTCACTCAAGTTTATTTATGTTACCACTATTTTGAATGAGGAAGAAATGTAGCATGTCCCAAGTCTATTTTCAGTCTTGGCAAGGAACTTTAGTTCTTAAGGTTTCCTAGTTGGTAATAGGCAGGAGAGTTCTTTTTGGCTTCTTGAGCAGCAAGCTTGGAATGGAGTACCCTGACCACTTGCCAGAGCTTGAGACAATAGATCATGGGGAAATGTATTTCACTGGGCTAGAAGAAATCCCTGAATTACTAAGAAGAAATGGCATATACAGAGTTGTCAAGAATTGACTGACAAGTGAAAAGAAGAATAAGGGACAACAGTATATGATAGCTGTGATTTAGAATTATATTGAAAGCTTACCTAATAAGGAGTGTTAGTAAGGAGAACAGATTGAGGCCTACTCTTTACTAATCTTTGGTTTTAATCTTATATGTTCTTTTGACATTTGCTATTATTAACAATTTCACATGTAAAATGAAGCACATGTGTCCACTTTTTGGGAGAAATAGTGGCATATCAATTATCTGTCATTCCGAATTCTTAAATTTCACAATTTGAACAAAATGAAGTTTTTATAGATTACTGTAGTAAAAATACTTCATTAATTTACACTGACACCTAGTCTATAATTGATTTAGTATGAGATATTTTTCCCCCAAACACCTACTGGTATTTCCTTATATGAAAATTTCAGACATAACTTTTTAGAAGTAGGAGACTTGGTTTCATGTAAGTAAAACAACTAGAAAAATGAATACTGCATCACAGGCTATATAAACCGTAAATCACTAGAAAATTGAATAGAATCTCGGTTTCTGGAATGAGTACATACATTGTACTTCAATGAGTGCTTCCAGGTTCTTTTAAATATGTTTCATATCCATTATCTGTTTCATATCCATTATCTGTTTCTTGGGGCTCAATTCAAAGCACTACTACTTTTATCCTAGTGAGACACATGAGACACATCTTACAAATGGGAAAATGTATGATTCAGAAGTGTTAAATGCAATTTTATTGTGTAGGCATTGTCACCATTCATTGTCACCATTATATTGTCACCCTACAACTCTTTTGAGTTTGTAAAACTGAATTCGTATACCAATTAAACACTGAATCTCCATTTTCCTGTCCCCACAGTCTTAGGAAATCATCTTTCCATTCTGAATACTTGAAATACTTCATGTAACTCTAAATGTACAGTAATTACTGTAAATCTTTGTGACGAGCTAAGTTAACTTTGCACAAATTCATCAAGGTTCATCTATGTAGTAGCATTTGCCAGCAGTTCCTGCGACTTTGAGGCTGAAAAATATTCCATTTTATGTAATTTACACATTTTCCTTGTTCATTCTTCAGCCAATAGAGTTTTGGATTTCTTTATGTTTTATCTAGCTTTAATATAAACATAGGCATGCAAATATATTGTTAGGATTCTTTTTTGAATTTGGCGGCACATACCTAGCTGTACAATTGCTGTACCTTATAGTAACTCGATTTCATTTTTAAAGGAACATCTGTTGTGTTTTCCATGGCAGTCATTATATTTTACATTATCACTACCACAGTCGCTCTAATTTCTTCAGATCCTTACCAAAACTTATTATTTTCTCTTTTTGATTATCTTTTACAATGGTAGCCATCATTAGACCTCATTTTCTGAGAGACTTCATTCAGGTTAAAACAGGAAAGGAAGCTATACAAAAAAATTTATAGGTCTTGAAGATGAATGAAATAAATCATTTTAAGGATTATTTTTTCCCAAATCCCCAAATTGCCAATCCTACAAGCATGTTGAAGTCACAGTATTTAGAGATTTTCCATTTGCAAATGACATTAGCTAAGTGATAAAATGTAGTAATGTACCAGTGAGATTCAGCTTCAAGAATTTTTTTTTTTTGCAACATGATATTTGGGGAGCTGGGAATATGGCTTAGTTCGAGAGTTCTTGCTTTGCATGCATGAAGCCCTGGGTTCAATTCCTCAGCACCATATAAATAGGAAAGTCCTGGAGTAGGCTGTGGCTCAAGTGGTAGAGTGCTAGCCTTGATTAAAAAAAAAAAAAAAAGAAGAAGCTAGGGACAGTGCTCTGGCCCTGAGTCCAAGCCCCAAGACTGGAAAAAAACAACAACAAAAAACATGCTATGTGGGATTGATTTGAGGAGACATAATCAAAAGTTCAAAGACATCATTGTGTTATAGCAATTGGATGTTTACAATGATCCAGGGGTGAGGGAAATTAAAATAAATATCGAATACATAGTACATACTATTAAAAAAGAAACTGGTGACACAAGTGTCACCCAAATCCTTTCATAATTTCAACAAAAGAGGTTTTGTATGTCATCTATTACCTAAGATTTTATAAAGCAGTAAAAAGAAACACACTAGACATTTGTCGTTTCAAAAGTACACAATGTAATTCATTTAAAAAGAAAACTATCAGGCAGAAATACACCTGAATTTCATTTCTGCAAAGTTTAGTTTATCTTTCATTGGATGACCAATTTCATGATTATACAATGCAAAATTAATTACCAACATCTCTGTAACTTAACCAGGACTGTGGTAGTTTCCTCCTCCACCAAAATCTTGATTGAACTCACCACCAACACTTACATGAATTATTATAAGATTTTGATCTATTTTTTCTTTAATATACTTCTGATTCTCTACAATTCTTTCAAAACAATATATTTGATGATAAACCCTATTGTGGTACCTTTTTGCTGTAAACCATCCAATCATTCTTGTTTTTATAACTGAATAAAAAGCTAGTCTTTATAGATAACTACAGGGATATTTATGATCAGTTCTCTTTCTTTTTCTTTTTGATATTTCTTACTTCTGTTCTCCTACATCTATTCCATTCTAATAGTTTTACTGTTTCTCAAACACACTGCAAATTGCATCAGCTAGAATAGTCGTTCCTCTAATACTTTCATAGCTTTTCATGTCTTTCTTCTTTGATGCTTTCTTCTTTGTTCCCTTTCCCATCTTTCTCCTTACTCAATATTTTCTTTCTTTTTCCTTCCTTCCTTCTCTTCACCTCTCCTAGCCTCCCCTCCCCTCCCCTTGCTTTCTCCTCCTCTCCCCCTTCTCTCCCCTCCCTTCCCCTCCCCTCCCCTCCCCTCCCCTCCTCTCTTCTCCTCTCCTCTCATCTTTCCTCTTCTTTCCTCTTCCTTTATGTTCTCACCTCTCTTCTCCTCTATCCTCCTTTTCCCTCCCTTCTACTTGTCTTCCTTACCTCTCTGCCTCTGTCTTTGTGTTTGACTTTTTGACTCTGAATTTGCCCCCCAGCCCCCCTTTCTCTAGGGTCTCAATATGTTGTCCAGGCTGGTTTAAACTCCTGAGTTCTTGATGGTATTATTCTGCCTTAGTCTTCCAAGTAGCTGAAACTATAGATGTATACCATTATGCTGAACTAAGAATTACCTCTAGATATGACAAATTCTTGATTCATTATTATTTTGGCAGATGTGACTGCTTCACTTGCTATTCAGTTTCACTTGAAACTTGTCAAAAAAGGATCTTACCACCTTCCTTTTCCTGATCAATTTTCTTTTTACGATAACACATTTTGAATGTTTTAAAATCGACTGGTATGTTTTATTTACATTACTGTCTCCCTGTATTGTTATAAACGAAACTCCTTAAGGACAGGGATTACTAACATTTCCCCTCAGAAATATATATTCAGAGTCTAGAATAGTCTGTGACATATAGGAAGATGCTTAATAAACATTTGTCGTTCACAAAGCAATGAATCTCAGTGTCTTTCTTGTAGTTATCATGTAGGAAGCCTTTACATCCTCCAAGACAGCTTTTCACTCCCTATCATAAGTAGATGATCTACAAAGCCTTTTAGGCAGTATCTAATTCAAATGGCTAAGAATGGGTATTTCAATTTCTATAACATATTTGAATGATGGGAAGATTCAGGTTACCTGTAAATTCTCTCTAATTTCAAATGCTGATACTTGGGAATTTCATAGAAGAGTAATATAATATTTGGATCTATCAATTGAAAAACTATTTTAGTTTCCTCTAGGGAATTTGGCTATATAATTGGATTATGTTTATGAAAGAATACATCAGACCAACTAAACATAATCCACTGTGGTAGTTCTTTTGATGTGCTAATTTGGTTAGGCTACAGTGGCTAGTTATAACATCAAAACAGCATTCACAGGTTGCTGTGAAGATACTTTGTGGCTGTGATTGATGCTTACCCTCAGTTTCTCTAGTTAAAGGATATTATCCGAGATAATATGAATGGACCTGCTTGAGAGTGTTCAAAGACCTCATAAACAGGGCTGAGGTTTCACTGATGGAAGAATTTCTGCTTGTGCACAGTAGTCTGGGATCAAGCTGAGGAACACCAGTCCATTCTTCCAGATGGTGCGGCCTACCAATTTCAGACTTGCCTAGCCAGATCTCACATGTGCTCAAACCAAATTCATTACAAGCAAGTCTCTTAATGAGAATCCTCTACTGCTCTGCTTTTCTGATGGGGCCCTCATTGATATAAGTATTAATGCCTCCAGGTAAAGTAAAATGCAGAGATAAAAGTACTGCAAGTTTCACCCTAGCACAGTCCCTGAAAAAAAACACCCCTCTTTACATTGGGGTAGAAGTTGTAGAGATCAAAAGAAGAAATTGGAAATGTTGGTAAATCTTATTTAAGTTTTGTACAATTGATTATGATGCTGTTACAGAGACACCAAATATCTTTTCTTGTCAAGCATCTTCAGATGGAATTTAAATTTCCATGTAACTCTTTTCTACATGCAGAAAAATATATTTTCTGTTTTTTCAAATAAGTTAAGCAATATCTACACATAAATGTATACATACACAAATATAATTACATATACATATGCACATACACATGTATATATACATACATCTGCACACATATATGTACACATGATCTATATGACTTGTGGGGGAGGGAGGTCAGGACGGTAAAAAACTGGGAGAAAATGAGGGAAGAGGTGACACTAGTCAAAAAGAAATCTCCACATTACCTGACTTATGTGACAGTAACTCCTCTGTATATCACTTTTACAATAGCAATAAAATAATATTTAAAAATACTACAAACATTCTACTGTGCAATTTCTAGTCACATGTCAATTATATTTCTTAAAAGAAGCAACTACTGCCAACTCACTTACTTTTTGCTCAGCAAGGTGTTTGTGATTATATGATCACTTTAATACATGTGATTTAGAAGCCAGGAGCCAGTGGCTCCTGCTTATAATCCTAGCTGTGCAGGATGATCATGATTGAGGCCAAGCAAAGCAGAAAAGCATGAGACACCATCTCCAGAAATGAAGTCAAATGGAGACATATTTCAACTGGTAGCATGCTAGTCATGAGTGAGAAAGCCAAGAAAGACAATGAAGCCTTGAGTTCAAATTCCAGTACTGTCAAACATGAACGAAAAAGGTGATTTAGCCACTCAAATTAACATCAAGGAACATTTTCCATTTGATCAAAGCATCTAAGTTACTGTCAATAAGTTTTTATTTACAATTTCTGTTTATTCTAAAACACTTATGACTTCTTCCAGAAAATACGTGACAGCACAAGAGGACAATATGAAACTGAGCTGTTATTGAGTCTATGAAACTGCTTTGCATACACTCACATACTGTACCTTCTTTATCAAGTCAATGTCACTTCTCTCGTCTACATTCCTGTGAGTTATATCTACATTTATATCTACCAATTTGGGGAAACCTTCTTCATAATAATAAAAAAACTGGTCAAGATTCTTTGTTTTTAATTTGTGTCTTTATTGAAAAAGTCATGAGCAGTGGGGTTAAAGTTACCTGAATAAGGTAATTATTATGTTTGTTTTGAGACAGTGAGATTCTTATAAAAAAAAAAGCATGCTGTCTCTTATCTGTCCTTACTATGATTATCCCTTTACATCAGTATTTTATCACATTTTACTTAAAATTTTTTTTAATACAAAGAATAAATTTTCATGATCTCACTGTTTTTGTTTTTTGCAGTCCTGGGGCTTGGACTCAGTGCCTGAGAACTGTCCTGGCTTCTTTTTGCTCAAGGTTAGCACTCTGCAACTTGAGACACAGTACCACTTCTGGCCTTTTCTATATATGTGGTGCTGAGGAATTGAACCCAGGGCTTCAAGCACTCTTGCCACTAGGCCATATTCCCAGGCCCCAGATTATACAATGACCACTCATTTTCTTTCTTTTATTTTCCAGCAAAAAGATGATAAAAGGATGGATTTACTGGGGAAGTAAAAAGCAAACCGACTGGCCAGGGTCGCAGCCCAGACTTGGGAGCTGAAACTGCAACGCCATGTAGCCTTTCAGGCTTGGTTATAAAGGCAAACATCACATAGTCAAACCTGCCACACTCAGGTGGCCGATGAGGTTACAACACTTACAGAGCATGCTAGGTAACACGCAGGTGGCCAATGGAGTTACAGTCTGTCTCACAGTATCTGTTTGAGCCAGCCTATTATTCTAGTTAGACTTGGTGCATGGATTTGGTGGGGCTCACATGATGCAGGTGGATACGCCTACTCGTGGGAGGGCACAGGGTTAACCTTGAACTTTTCTTGAACCTTCCATGCCACAGGTTGACCACTCATTTTCTGCAAATACTCTGAAATGATAACTAACATAGCTTAAGAACATGGACTCCAAAATCAGACTGTCTACGTCTGAATTTTGGCTTTAAGGTTTACTAGCCATATAACTCAGAAGAGTTACATTAATGCATTATACTTCATCATGCTCATCGAAAAAAATAAAATAGTAAGAATATCTCTTTCCCAGATGTGATTATGAGGATTTATTGAGCTAATAATAAGAACTGTAAACCAACCTGTCAAATGGTTAGTACTGAATAAATTGTAGCTATTATGATTATCTGTATTGTAATGATTTTAACACATACCAGATGTTGGTTAAACATTACTTGCTATTTTTTAGAATTTGTACTTTAATACAGACAGAGGAAGTTTGCAGATCTGGGAACATAGAGAAACTGGGTTGAGCAGCTTCTCTTGTTAGAGATGCTGGCAAAAACATATTGGCCTATGCATGATTTAGTTAACAGAACTTCCATGAGAAGCAACAGAGCTAGGTAACCTAACCAAAGGAAAGATTTTACCTTAATCAATCCCCAGCCTAAAGACATAATTCAATGCTAACTCACATTTTTTATATACAAAATATTCCTTCTTCTGGAGAATTTGTTTTAAAGATATTAATATCAAAAATAAAACAAAATGAGCTGGGAATATGGCCTAGTGGTAGAGTTCTTGCCTCATATACATGAAGCCCTGGGTTTAATTCCTCAGCATCACATATACAGAAAAAGCCAGAAGCAGACTCTGGCTCAAGTGGTAGAGTGATAGCCTTGAGCAAAAAGAAGCCAGGGGCAGTGTTCAGGACCTGAGTTCAGGTCTTCAGACTGGCAAAAAATAAAATGAAATTTAAAAAATAAAATAAAAAACTAAATTTGGGAGCTGGCCTAGTGGCAAGAGTGCTTGCCTCGTATACATGAAGCCCAAGGTTTGATCCCCCAGCACCATATATATAGAAAACAGCCAGAAGTGGTGATGTGGCTAAAGTGTCAGAGTGCTAGCCTTGAGCAAAAAAAAAAAAAAAAAGAAGCCAGGGACAGTGCTCAGGCCCTGAGTCCAAGGCCCAGGACTGGCAAACAAACAAACAAAAAAGTAAATTTTGCAGAAACTCCATTAGTTTCATAAAATGGCTTTTGACTCTTTCATTGTGGTAATTCATAATCCCAATTTCCTGCACAGTTTTTTGATGCCTGCCATATTTTCTTAGCTAATTTTTCCTCAATGATTTTGAATACACTTTCTTTCCTTCATGAAAGTCATTTCCCCTCTGTATACTAAGAGGCCTAGTTTGTCTTCTGGGTGTCTTAACATTCCCGAAACACAACAAAAATATCTTCATTTCTGATCGTTCATGCATTCATTCACACTTTCTCACTTTGTTCACAGATTATATTGATTCAGTTCCCCAAGCTTTCAGACACTATAATAGAAGCTGAAAAGAAAAATAACCAGAATTACAACTTATACAAGTAATCAAGTATGTTTTAGAAGAGTGTTTAAGAAATGTGTTCTAAAAGAAATATCTATGGATAAATGACAACTAAAGCCAAGGCTTGAAGAAAAAGATGAATCACCTAAGCAAAGCCTGGGGCTAAGAAAGAGAGGATGTTTGAAACACTGAAAAGTGACAGGAAAGTGAATAAGTGTGTAAGACATAAGATTGGAACATGGAGGTATTGAAGACTTGGATGGAGAAAGGTATGGCTGTACTCCAGATAACTAAGACAAAGCAATGTTATGGAATGAGCGTATTCATGATTGGACTTCCTGAATGGTACTTAGTCCCAATAATTTGAATCTAAGATTATGACATAGAGCTGGAGTAAATATCTATCTCATTTTATTATTATTTATATTAATTTTATTGTTCTTATCAATTCAAACAAACATTCCACACAATCTCTAAGGTAGAAGTTGAGATATCTTGTCATTTATTTATTTTGTTTGTCTTGGAGATATATATATATATATATATATATATTCTCAACAATCAATATAACTACTTGTTGAGATTACAAGATCATATTTTAACTCCACCAGCTTTCTTTTTTTATTGTAGAAAGGTACACATATGTGTCCTGGTTTAAAATATTATAGCAACAGAAATTTTCAAATGATTTCAGAGTAGCCAAGGAATTACTCAGACTACTTAATCAGTGTAGGCGATAACTCTCTTCTGTGACTAATGATTTTAAATTGAAACGTGAAATAAAATTATCTTATATAAGCCTTGTAATCAGATTCGTTAGGGTTGGTAAATTTGGTAACTCCTTAAAACATTGAAAATGGTTCAGCTTTGGCTTCACCACTTTAGAACCAGAGAGACTATCAAGAAGGTTAAATGAGAAATGAACAATATAAATCATTTTGTTTTCTCCATTAAAAATGTCACAAATTCTCGAGTTCATAATGTGAAAAGCATCTTAAGAGGAGAATGTCCTTTATTTATGGGAATGTAGTAAAGGCAATAAGAGAAGGATTGTATAATTCTTAAAAAAACTGAAAATATTTGAATATTAATATTCTTCAGTTTTAGTTTCTAAACTGTATATTGAATCTTCAAATCTTTAAATTTAAATGTTTGACAGAAAAAAGCCAGAGAACAGAGGGAGTCTCCATCAGCTTGTTTGTTAATGGCAAAAGAATAAAAAAGAGAAGGCCTGAGTCTTGAATATCTGCATATGTTAGCATAGAGATTTTTCATAAGCCATTCTCATTAAATTAGAGTTCAGAGCTATTGTGTCAATCAAGAGTAAAGTGGCAAGGGAACCATCATGCTTTCATCCCAGGTCCTAATTTACCTACTAATTACTGATGAGATCATTGTAAGGACTCCATCAGTTAACATACCACTCATTTCAGTTAACACATGAATGCTGTCAGAGGCCACGGTGTTCTATATAGTGTGTTATTTATCAGAAAATTTAAATGTGTTTCCAGTTCGGTAAACAATCAAAGGTCTCTCTTCTCTTCTAAAATTAATTCAAGTAAAGTAAACACACGAACAGTAATTTATGAAATTCACCACTATGGTCAATCACCGGTATGTAAATGGTTTATTTTAAATATTTTGTGTATAAACTAGAGGATCTAAAATGTTAATAGCCTTTTCTCTAAATTTAAAATCAGTGTACTCTTTGTGCAGAAAACAAAATTCAATTTCTTTTCCTTGTATAAACTACTTAGGAAAGTGCAGAATTTTGTAGATGTGTGTGCTGCAAATCTATCTAGAGGCAGAAAAAAATGTTTCACATAGTTTAGAGACATAGATGTTATTACCAGCACATTTAACAAATACCTTTTTTTTTTTTCAGCAAAAGGTTAAGGAAGAGTGATGGATAAACATGTTAGGAAATAAAAAAGTTGACTTTTACAACAACAAGTTATTTTTTGGATATATGCATATGACTTATAGCTTATTTTTCATACTTATATTTATGTGTGTGTGCGCACACACATGAAAGTGAACACACATGCCAGTAATAGAGATTGAACTCACGGCTTTGTCATTGCCCCTTAGCTTTAGTTCTCCAAGCTGGTGCTCTATTTGAGCCACCTCTTCACCTCTGGCTTTCGTTGGTTAATTGGGTAAGTCTCACAGTTTCTACCTGGGCTGACTTCAAACATCAATTCTCAGATCTCTGCTGATTAGCTATGATTACAGGAGTGAGCCACTGGTCCCTGTTGTGTTTATAACTTTGCAAGACAACTTTCTATTCTATTAATACCTTTACTGCATTTAGAAAACTTTCATTGGCTACTGGACCCAGATTTACTAGTTCACAGGGACATGAAATATTTTGAGACATTTGTGAGCTGGATTTAATGAATAAAACAAATTCATATTACATTTTAAATGAAGACTTAACTACCACAATTTCTTACTTTTACTATGAAGTAAGGAGGTCAGATCTGGCCAGCACATCTTGGCCATATGTTAATTGTAGCGTTTGGCAGCTTGTCTGCATGGTTTGCCAGTATTCCTAGAGGAAGGAAAGTTCCACCCACAGCTGATGGATGTTCCTGAATCCCTGGAAACAGGAGTGAGCAATTGGCCTATAGGTTACTGAACCTGTCAGTCCAGTGGTGGGGATTGGGGGCTTCCTGTGACCCTGCCCCCTGACCTGACCCTATTTAGGGGCAGGCCAGCTCATTGCCATCACGACTAGCCACATGTCTTGCTGTTTGTGTCCTGTGTCCTATCTCCTGGTTCGTCTCTAGTTACCACGGCATTCCATTTCAGCTCTCCATTCGATCTGAATTGATTGGTATTGTTTTTTTTGTTTTGTTTTGTTTTGTTTTTTTCTTTTTTTGCCAGTCCTGGGCCTTGGATTCAGGGCCTGAGTGTCCCTAGCTTGTTTTTGCTCAAGGCTAGCACTCTGCCACTTGAGCCACAGCGCCGCTTCTGGCCGTTTTATATATGTGGTGCTGGGGAATCGGACCCCGGCTTCATATTCGGGGCTTCATGTATTCAAGGCAAGTGCTCTTGCCACTAGGCCGTATTCCCAGGCCGTAGGTATTGTTTTTGATCTACCTTTTCTTTCTGTCCTCTTTCCCGAACAGTGTTAGGGTATTTGTGGGTTGCAGGCCCTTGTAACAATTGGCGTCCTGCAGACTGCTAATGCTCTAATAAAGACTCCAAGACTTGATCCTTCAACATCCTTCTCTAATAATTTACCTCAGAGCAACTACATTGTCCTTTTTACTAATATCTACTATAGCATCTACTATAGCATCTACTATATCTACTATATTACTAATATCTACTATATCTACTACATAGCAGGAGTGCTATTTTACATACTGGGTGCCAAGCATTTCCAAGCATCTCTCTCAATATTACATATTTACTAATTTCATATTTATTAGACATTATATGAGTATTTATACCATGGAAATTGAGACCAAAAATAAGCCACTTGTATCACTTAAGGAAGTGATAAAGTAGGTATTAATAGCATATGTTAAAGTTCTATCCTGTAAGTAGCTTTTAGTTTGATTAGTTCATGCTTACATGCACATACACCAAAACAAAAATGTCTCCTAATATTAAAAACTACTATTATTTCAGCAAGAAGTCCATTCACATTATTGATGATCAAGGAAAATTCTGACATCAACTTTTTTTTATTAGATTTTCTTTTCTTTTTATTGTGGTGGGATTGAACAGAGGAAACTAGTATACTCAGCACGTGTTCTGCTATTGAGCTAAACCCCCACCCTGCTGGGCTATTGTCACACTTTTGACTTGTTAGTTTGAAGGAACACATCAATCAGCATTTATGTGTGAACTACTAATGTAACTATAGGCTTGCTGAGGATAAAAAAGTCATGGAAAAGCCCAGAAAAATGCTCTTTTGAAATCAGTCTTCTATATAAAATATATAATAAAATCAGCTTGAAATATTACTTAGAGACCTTGTGCTGAATCTCTTTATATTAGGCTATTAACCACATAAACACATACACCTTCCCTTTGGAGGGTATTTTATAACACTGCACTGTGTATATAGCAAGAAATGTACAAAATAAAAGTACATGATAAAGTAAAACAAAAGAAAAGGCAAAGAAAAGGAACCATAAAAGAGGGGCTTTAAACAATATCCACCATCACAAAAAATACCAAAGCCTATTAAATTTTATAGGTAGTTTAAATTTAATTTTCCAAAAGCCACTTTGATAAATAAGATACAGTGGACTGCTAAGTCATAATAACTATTACTGTGAATGTACTGATTATTCACAGACAACCTATTTTTGGTGTTACCTTTGTTAGGAAGTTTAATAAAATTGCAAACATTAGAAGGCATGATTAATGACTACAAAAATATCCAAACAAAGTAAGGGAAGCAGTTGCCTTCTTGAGCTAAAGGAACATCTTTATTGTCTTAGAGAAATCATTAACAATTTGGTTTCAATCTTCTGTACTTACTGATCCCATTAAAGTAGTATCCTTGGAGAGGGGCTAGTCCTACTTCTTCCTCTGAGGATGGAGCATATTTAACAGGGGAGACTTGATTTTAAAGTCTGCAAAGGTGGGGTCATCACAGACGATTTTTGTTAATGTGGAACAATCCCAGTAAGTTTATATAAAGTTGTGTAATTGGGAACAGCATTGTTCCCAATTATAAACATGTCCTCATTGTTTTTCAGCTGTCTCCTAATTCCTATTTTGTAAATTGTGTGACTGATTATAATGCTAAACCCTTCCAGCATGTGCCATTCACTTAATTACATTATCTTTAGCTTATGGCATTTATTTTCTTGTATTATACATATTTCCGTGTGCAATCCCAATGAATGATTTTTTGTTTATCTTTAAGGTTCAAGATTAAATGCTAACGCTTGACCTTCCCAGTCAACAGTAATAGTTGTTTTAAACGATATTGTAATTATTGTAAATGATACTTTAATGTACTAAATTTTAAATATTTCTGGTGCTTAAAATTTTAGTTATATTTGTGTCTACCTCAACTCAAGTGAGGGTGCTTGAGGAGGTGAAGTCAGTGTTTATAGTTAACACTAAGAGCAGAAATGTATGCATAGTGTAGGTGCTTTTATAAGTGAAAACCCTGTTGCACACTTGTACAAAGAATGAAATAGAAAATCACTAGTTTAAGATTCCTTGAGTTTTATAAAAGCTTATTCTTAATAGTCAACTAAAATGGCAAGGCATAGACAAATAGCACCACTTCAGTACATCCTATGAGTAATGACACACAGTAACACACTTTTTAGATTGAAGAAAGCTTATTTCTTTATTTAGAAGAAAAAATAAGTTTAATGTACATTTGTTTTACCTCCTTATCTTTCAAAGAATGCATCAAGTTTATGTCTACACTTGCTTCCCTCCAGATTCTTCTGTTTACACTTCCTACTAGTATAGATGGTCTAGGATTGCAGGTAGGAGCCAGAAGTACATTGGCAAGGAATGCCTCTTTCCTACTCATTACAGAAAGGAGAAAAATGAATCACAATTTAATTACTTTTAAAGTTAACCTTATTTATTGGTAACACTAACTTTTCAAATTAAAGGAAAAATATATTTGTGGTAATATTGGTTATAATTAGATTCTTTATTTTAGGCTATTTTCCTACCCAGAACAGAAACACCCGTGGTTTACCCATCCTTATATTCAAAAGAAAGAGAAGCAAGCATAATTTTCATTGATAACATTATACCCATGTTTGATTGACTATATTAGTTAATCTAACATTGGCTTTTAGGAATACTGAATTGGTTATTAAATTACATGATTTATAGAGTTCCACTGGTTGGTTCCAATCATCTAATTTATTTATATTATTGTTCACTCATTATTTCTTTTTCAAATACTGGAAACAGTTCTTAAATTTTATTGAGGTGACATTACTGAGAAATAGCAGCTAGTGCTGCTTAAAATGTCTTGTTATTGGATTATTGGCTATTGCAATAAACAAATTATCTGACAATAAACAAAATAGACATTGTTGTGCACAACAACAGATGATCTTCTAACACATATTCTTTACTGGTAACCAAATGGCAAGAATGATTTTCAGCTATAATAATTAATGCAAATGGTAGCTTTATGAATATTATCTACCTTTCAAAATCATAAAGAAATAAATTGCATTGTTGAAGTCATTTTTGATCTGCAGGACTCCACTTAAAAATGAAAATTGCAGTTTTACAAAATAATAACAAAGGAGGCTCTTACACTGTTCTGGTTATCTTCTTCTTCCCCTTCTAATGCCAACAACCTGAGCTCCCTTGAAGTTCAGGTTAATCTACTGGCAATATTGGGTTCATTCTGGTTTATATCTAAGTAACAGTGAAAAGGTGAAAATGAGCCAGATCTCTAAGCCCAAGGGACATCTAGCTGCTTAGTCTTCTAGATTATGTGCTTTTCAAGAGAGTTTCTGAAGTTCAAGTGTGTATTTAAATAGCTCATTTTGCAAGGGACACCTATTCTTTGTTATAATGTTCCTAAAAGCATATATATTTCATGCTTTATATACAAAGGAAAAGCTAAAAAAGGCATCTTCTTTCTCTCAGTAAGCTCTTAATCTAAAAGGAAAATAATTCTATTTGCTCAACTTCCTCAATAATATTAATTAACAGCTAGTAACTAATGTTTTGGAACTGGAATTATTTGTAATAGTAATTTCTGCTAGTTTTAAACTACAAAGAGAATCTGTAGGATTAGAAATGTTTGAAGGTTATTGTTTTGGTTAGAAGTTTTCCTCCTTTTTCCCGAATGTTGTACTATCTGTTTTAAAATTCCCTAAATAATGAGATGTCATTTATAATGAACGTAGTTTAAAATCTTGTAATTAGTAAATGTAAATATCAAGTTCTTCAAAACATATTAGGCTCTAATACCATTTACTAGCTACTTTTTTAGGAAGTTAATAAATATGGTGTCAGTGACTTAATGAAGAACAAGGCTCTGTATTGGAGGCCATTCTCCCCAACATTGGGGGAGAAAATAAGGGAGAATATGAAAAAGTATAATGAGATACTTTATATGCTTTAGAGGATCTCAGATATAATTACTTCTAAAACATTTCTAGAATGTTTCCAAAGACAAACCCACCCTCTCCAGTTAGGCCTCAAAGTGCAAAATGGGGTTTATTTTTTCTTTGTTTTCATTTTTCCATCTAAACAATAAACTTCAGTGACTTTAAAAAGGCAGAGCTGTGTCTGCTGTGGAAAATCAGTCCTTCCTGAAATAGGTAGGCCTGGTACCATTAATAATGTTTATAAGTTGCTAGCATGATTCAAGCAATAGTTGTGGCTTTGCTTGCGAACAAGTATCTGGCCCAGATGGAACACTGCACAGATCAGTCTGCTATCTAATAATCAATTTTTAATCTCTCCAAGGTCAAGGGACCAGGTGCATACAGGATGGGCAGGTGCCTTTCTTTCAATTTTCCCTTGTACTCACTGTTACTGCCACTCAGGCGGTCCCATGCCAACTCCTTCCCATTTAAGTAGACTACAAAGCTATTTGTTCAAGTTATAATAACAAGTGTATATCACTGTTATAGTTATATTCAACTCGCCATGTGAAACCGTGCCCTTCTTTTTTTTTTCTTTTTCCATATTCTCTTCATGTGGTTTTATGCCTGATAGCACTGTAACTGATTTCAATACCCTGGATATTGTGTACACGTGTATTGGAATTAGTAAAGGGAAAGGGAACACCAAAATCGAGAGACTAAAGATAAAAAGACAAACCAATGCAACAACAATACTTACAAAATGTTATAGTGTTAACCAACTGAACAACTCATGGGAGGAGAGGAAAATGGGGAGGGGGGAGGCACGGGAAAAATAAGGGAGGAGGTAACACGTGGGATAAGAAATGCACTCACTGTATTAAGGATAAAACTGTAATCCCACTGTACTTCACTCTGACAAGAAAGAAAGAAAAAGAAAGAAAGAAAGAAGGAAATAAAGAAAGAAAGAAGAAAGGAAGGAAGGAAGAGAAAGAAAGAAAGAAAGGAAGGAAGGAAGGAAGGAAGGAAGGAAGGAAGGAAGGAAGGAAGGAAGGAAGCAGCCTACACAGAATAAGTTCCCCACATGTATTAAAGGACAACATTATGGAGCTGCATTGAATTGATTCTTTCTGAAAAAACTATGAAACCAAAACACCTTCATCTTACTTTATAGATGATGTAGCTAATTAGAAAATCTCTCTTGAGTATAAAGATGATGACCATTTTACAACAGAAAAATTAGAATGAAAAATATAATTCTTACTTCCATTTCTTTGATAGTTTGACTTTGCTTCCTGATCTATGTACAGATTTACCTAATTATCAAAAGAAAGCACAATGCCCATTAAATGATTGTTGCTCAATAAAACCATGTAAATATTATTCATTCCTTTCCTAGGAACTACAATTTTTGTTTGAATATGAAAACATAATGACCAAAAGTAGTATCAAAAAGAGTATTTATGAGAGAAAAAGGATTAAAAAACAAACCAGTGCAATAGCTACACTTATAAAACCAATTGGTGTAAACCAATGAGTGGTGGGGAATAAGGAGAGGGGTGTGGGGGGGAAATGAGGGAGGAGATAACAAGTCTGGATAAGAAATGTGCTTGCCTTACATATGAAACTATAACCCTTCAGTACTTCACTTTGACAATAAAGAAGAGAGAGAAAAAGAAAAGAGTATTTATATTTTGGAGGATTTGAAGTACCTTTGAAGAATAGTAAGTATAGGAATTATTGTTGATATAAGAATTTATTCTGAAAAAAAAGTATCAGGACTTTAATTGAATATGTTCCTACACTTCAACTGAGACACACAACATCCCTTTAGCGAAACAAGTATCAGTACCAATCCCCACCCTGTTTTTCCTCAATTGATTTACATGCCCTTTTTTTGGCAACAACAATACTGGTGAAAGATAGGACTTTTTAATAAAAGGGGGGGGGGGGCGCAAAACCCCCACAGTGTCACAGATGGCTGTCAGAATGAAATGAAGCATGGGTCTGTTGAGGGACTCAAACATGAGTGTGAAATCCAAACAGAAAGGCATGGAGCAGAAGGCAACACTTCAAAAGGCATTTGGCACCAAGTGGCATTGTGAGGGTTAATTTACTGCCAGGAGCTGCTAGGCCTTTCATTCTCCAAAGACACACAATAGACAGATCCCTGAAGTACCCAAAACAATCACAGATGCTGAGGGATTAATGCTAAAATGAAAGCCTCATGAATATTAAAAATATCAAACCTGCTAATGATGTAGCAGAGTTTGAAATAACATTCAATCTCAAAATCTAAGATTATGGCACGCAGACATTGTAAGACACTGTCCTTTTAAAGACTGATTAAAACCTACTCAATTTGTAACAGAAAGAGGCTTATGCATATTAGGACCTGAATTGGCTGCCAAACTTTACAAATTGCAACGACTAATTACCATAATTTAACCTTGGGTTGAAGAAGAAAATTTCATTTATCTCAGGCTGACTCAGTGGAAGTTCAACAAAGAAAGAATTCACATCATATGGGGCTTTTTCCTCAAATGATAGTCAAAGCCATATAAAAATAAACAAACAAACAAAACAGGCCCCATTGCCCCATTCACTCAGAGGCAGGAAGAAGAACATCCATGTAGTTTAAAAAGTGGTGATGAAGAGAGGAATTAGTCAATACTATAAATAGTAGCTTAGGTAATTTAGAATCTGCTGTAAAAGACAATTCCCATATTGATTTAAAGACATTTCTATAATTAAAGAAATTTGAGTTATAAGTACTCACGCAATGGAACTAATAAATTCACTCTATGGCCTCAACAGCACTATACATTCAGTTTAGCATTTAATTAGCTTAGTTTCTGGAAAGGACAAAGAAAGAATATCTTAATAACCATCTTAACTCTACTCTATTGCAGACACCAGTAATAGAAGCCAATGAAGTTAGATCATACTATATTTTGTTCATTTTTGGCCTTTCTGAAAACATTTATAAAAGGTCACATCCTCCTATAACAATTATTTCTGTGCATTGCCAAGCTTAAACTTATTTATTAGCAAATCAGCAATTTAAAAATGTAATCATGATAGTTGACATTATGAGTAATAAAATTACTACCCTTGTGACTATTTGGAAGTTTATCTCTGACAATGAATATTACAGAATAATCGATTCCAACAGTTATGTTTGGTATGGAAAGCATTATGATCAAATTGAATTTTAATCAGCACTGAAGATTTGGTTTATATTTTGGAATGGATTGATCTTGAATTTGAGTGAAGCTTTTGCAGTTTTAGTTCGCAAGAGTTGCTCATAGTGCATACAAACCCAGCTGTATGTTGATTTGCAGTACTGGTTTCTGTGTGGACATGTTTGTTTATTTTTGGTGTACTTTATTTTATATTTCAATACCTTTCAAAATTAAAGTATTCAAATGTTTACTTGACTTTCTTTTTTTTAATCCTATATGGACTTGTAATCTCACTTAATCTATTGTCCCCAGGAATCGTTTTCATATTCTTAGTCAACCATATGACCATACCTTTGACCTTTCTAATCTCAAAAGCCATGATATCTCTTATTACTTTATCTCATTCTGTCTCTCATTCTTCATTACTTATTATCATTTTCTCCTTCATTTTCTTGTTTTCCTCATCCATTTTTATGAATGCCACTACATCAGAAACTCTACTAGTTACTGCGAATGAATACCTAATGAGATGAATGATTCTGTTGCAAAGGGGAATTTGGTTTGTTGGAAGACAACATTTTCATTTATTTATTTTTTTATCGAGAGATAAAGGATAAAAAGACAAATGACTCCAAAAGCAATACTTACGAAACCATTTGGTGTAAACCAACTGAACAACTCAATAGGGGAGAGGGAAAGGGGGAGGAGAAGGGGGGAATGAGGGAGGAGGTAACAAATTGTACAGGAAATGTACACAATGCCTTATGTATGGAAACTGTAACCCCTCTGTACATCACTTTGACAATTAATAATTATTTTTTTAAAAAAGAAAGACAATATTTTTAAATGGCTCTTGCTTTCTCCTACTTATCCACCACCACCCTGCCTCACACATGCACATATACACCCACACTGTATTTCCTTTGTGCAAGCAAAGGGCAGGTGTAGTGTAGCAGATATAAACATCAACCCTAGAGCTTCTTGCAAATCCTAGTTTCCTTGCTTAGGAGCAGAGGAATTTGAACAACTGATCAGTAAATCATTTCTGAAAGGTTCTGTGGGAATTAGAAAATGGAATGTATTTTATACATCTGAAATACTCTGCTATGTATCAATATCAGTTATTATTATTACTATTAGTTTAATTAGTGGTAAAAGAAAGGAAATAAACATTTGATGACTTGTAAGTATGTAGTTGAAAAAACATAGTCTAAGAAGTCATTTTCAGCCTCTTAGAGGAAATAACTATTGAGGAAATAACTGATTTCTGAAGGACGCACAGGTGAAGAAATGAAAGAAATGTGTATGTGTGTGAGAGAGAGTGAGTGCATGTAAAAGTGTTTTCCATTCAGAAAGTACTTTCCTGAGAGCACCCTGAGCCAATTGCAGCTGACCTATGCTCTTAAAGAAGGTTACTGGGTATAATACAGGGAAAACCAATGAAAGAGGGCTGCTACAGTAGTGTGTATCTGTGGGATTGTTGTGTTTCCTATTGTTTTTAAACTTTCTCAACTTTTCTATCCCAGGCCATACATATTTCACAATCTTCTCCAGCTTTGTCAAGATACTTAAATATACTCTGAAGGATGATAACTGTGATGCACACAAATGCAAGTATGTAATATTATTTTTTCCCTCTCCACATCTTATCTCCATGTATTTTTCTCTACCAGCATCCTCCCATGCTCTACCAGGTGCTTCTATTCTATAAGAGCTCTAAGCAATAAACACATTGCTGTATGTTGTTCTACTAATACTATAAAAGGAACTATTGAACCAGAAGCTCTTGCTGTTTTATCATTGAATTGATTTCCACGTGGCATCACAAAGGCTGTTATACACTGCGTACATCAAGGTGTTGAAGATTTGTCAATAAATTGTGTATTTGTCCTCAGAGCAGATCTTAAACTTTGAGACTATAATTCTATAGAGATTTTTGACTTATAGTGGAGTTATGACCTGATAAACTCATCCTAAATTGGTAATATTCTAAGTAGAAAATACATTTGTTGCATGCAAACTCTTGATCATCTGCCAAATTGTGCTGGCTGTTTTTCCCCCTGATCTCATGCTTGATAAAGAGCTATGAGTTGCTGTTTAGTAGGGAGGGACAGAAGAGGATACCTATCATCATTGCAAGAAAAGATAAAAATTGGCAATGTGAAGAACATTTTTTCCTGAATTTTCTTTGGCTTTGCAGCATTATAAATCTGAAAAATGTTAATAGGAATATTGTCAGTTCTTCATGGAGTACATTGAGATTAGTTATGCCTACTAATTCATGGGCAGATGCCTGGAAATTCCTTATCCTGTGAAATCTACAATTTCCTGGTATGGATTGTTTATTCTTACCATAAAATCTTATACCAATTCACACGGTTTAAAATACAAGATGAATTGGTGTTCCTGTAATCATTCTTTTTAATAAGGGTGAAGACAAACTTAAGGTATATGGGTTTTATCATAATGTAAGGTATTTTGTCAGATTTAAGTTTAATCTCTCATTCATATGTCCAGGACATATGAAACAGAATTGCTCAATAGGGGGCAAGTGAGATATTTAAAATAAAAGAGAACATTCAAGTCACTATTTTCTCAAATCTGTCATGGATTACACTTATCTAGTCCTCGTTTAGTTGCATAGGAGAGACATAATTCATTACATCCAATGAATATCTGAAATCTTTAGTCCTAGTAAACTCTGGTTGTGATGAGGTAGACTGTGAGGTCAACAAATCAAAGTTGGGGTCCCCTATTTGTATGGGGCAATGCCAGGGATAGGGAAAGGCCTTAACAATGTATTCACCTTCCCATATTATTTTTCAATTTGCAAAAGCATGATATTAAACTTTAATCCATGAAGGGCCACATTTTATTTTATGACATTTTTTGGTCTGTTGTGGGACTTGAACTCTGTGCCTGAGCACTGTTCCTGAGCTCTTCAGATCTAGGCTAGTGATCTACCACGTGAGCCAGAGTGCCACTTCTGTTTTTCTGGTGGTTAGTTGGAGGTAAGAATCTCATGAATTTTCCTGCCACGGCTGGGTTTGGGCCAAGATGCTCAGATCTCAGCCCTACCGCGCGCCCCCCACCCCCAGTAGTTAGGATTACAGGCATGAGCCACTGGCACCCAGCAATTTTGTGTTTTTTAAACAAGATTTCACATATGTAATAATAATCATGTCTGTTAAATACTAGATCTGCCATGAAAATTAGGTGAAATAAAATATATCAGACTTATATGCATCTAGCTTCTTTTTTTTTTTTTTCTTTTTTTTGGCCAGTCCTGGGCCTTGGACTCAGGGCCTGAGCACTGTCCTTGGCTTCTTCCCGCTCAAGGCTAGCACTCTGCCACTTGAGCCACAGCGCCGCTTCTGGCCGTTTTCTGTATATGTGGTGCTGGGGAATCGAACCTAGGGCCTCGTGTATCCGAGGCAGGCACTCTTGCCACTAGGCTATATCCCCAGCCCTGCATCTAGCTTCTTTTTCTCTGCAAACTAGAAAGTGGTTAGCTCTGACAGGACACAAGTGGGTGTTGAGATGGAGAAGCTACAAGCTAAAAGTAAAAGTAAGTATGTCTACAGAATGGGAAAGTGCCAAAAAAGTGTCTTGCTCTATCAAGAAACTCTCCAGGTTTCTTCAGTCTCTTGAGGAATGGCAAATGCAACTGGCTCTGAATATGCAATTGGATTAATAAATTCTGGAAAGAGCCCAAATGAGTAGAGAAAGGAGAAATAAATTTATCTTGTTGCTAAGAAACTTTTCCCAGCTTTGGTTCATATCAGTCAAAGAGAAAAAGAGATCTATAACGGTGTGAGCTATTGTGAACACAGGCTTGAAAAACAGAAGGAAACAGGTCCTTTATAAGTTAGTATAGATGGTTGGTGGCAGAAATATTGTTGGGCCAGTGTTAGTCCCAAAACAATATTGAGAGGAGTGATGACGAGGGTAGGAGTTTATTCCAATAAAGCATAGGCTTTAGCCAACAATTGAGATGGGTAACTTTAAGCACCTAACTCCATGTCTTGCATATTACATCATAACATTTTTTTATTATTCTGGAATGTGTGTTGTTGGATATCAAGCTTATAGTAAATCAACTCTATAAAAGTTATTTCTTTTTTTCTTTTATTTATTTTTCTTTTCTTTTCTTTTTTTTTGGCCAGTCCTGGGTTTTGGACTCAGGGCCTGAGCACTGTCCCTGGCTTCTTCTTGCTCAAGGCTAGCACTCTGCCACTTGAGCCACAGCGACACTTCTGGCCATTTTCTGTATATGTGGTGCTGGGGAATCGAACCCAGGGCCTCATGTATATGAGGCAAGCACTCTTGCCACTAGGCCATATCCCCAGCCCTATAAAAGTTATTTCTAAAAGTAAAGAGCAGCTAAGCCAGTGATACTTATTTCCTTAAAATTTGATTTTGAAAATTTCAATTAGATTTAAGGTGCTGATGAATTCAATATGATAACATAATCCTTAAAAATAGTGTCAGGTGCTGGTAGCTTACTCCTGTAATTCTAGCTTTTTAGGAGGCTGTGATCTCACTATCCTGGTTCAAAGACAGCATAGACAAGAAAGTCGTTGAGACTCTTATTTCCAATTAACCACCAGAACACTACAAGTGGAGCTGTGGTTCAAAGAGGTAGAATGCTATCTTTGAGTAGAAAGGCTCAGGGACAATGCCCAGGCCCTGAGTTTAAACCCTATGACCACCACCACCACCACCAACAACAAAAATTGACATAGTGTTATTACCTGAAAAACAAATAAACAACAACAACAAATAAAAATCCAAAGCCTACTTACCGTTGTTTAGGTAGATATTTTGTTCTGTTTTGATCTTAACACATATATTCATACACACACACATACACACACACACACACACACACACACACACGGGGAGGAGACAGAATACTTCAGTCATTTCTTTAATATACAATTACAAAAAGGGAAGGAGATAAACTTATAAATATATATGGATATACATATGCATATATATGTGTGTATATATATATATGTTTGGTAAGAATCAGGTAGAAGATTCTACTAGAAAGTTATCATTTCCTTTATATGTTCAAATAAGTTGAAAATTCTGAGGAGAACAAAGGCCAGGCCTTCAGCTACTAGATTAGAACACTAGATAGAAATCCAGAAACTAACTTCTACTATCTTTTATCTCAAGTATCTGTAGCTGATATACATGAAACAGAAAAAAACAGCTCCATCAAAAGAGAAACTCCAACACACTGAAGCTTTTTGTAATGTTGGTGGTCAGGTCAATCATAATTTTGTGGGCAGTTTATACAATCTGCTTCAATGGGATTCTACTTGCACAACGGCACAGCCTTTCAAGTATGCTTTGAAGTAAAATGCAACATTAGATCACATCTAAGAAAGTCAAGTGTGGTTATTAAGAAAAAAACCTTTGAAAGATAGTGGCATGCCATACTAAATAGCTAGACCTAAATTCATAGCAAGATAATAAATAAGTTATTGGTGGCCCAAGAAGTGGTTCTTCTTTTTTAAAACTGTCTTTTTTTTGAGGGGGGTGTACTAGAAATGGAACCAAGGATGTTGCACTTGCTAGGGAAGCACTTTACCACTGAGCTACATTCCAGCCTGGTTAGTTTATTTATTTATATTTTACTGTATTTTTTTGGAGGTGAGTGTTTTCTAATCTGTCCATGATTCACATGTGTATTTACACAATATCTTAAAAGAACATTGATATGCAAATACTCTTGACTCTGAATCTGAAATCAATGGTAGTGAGTTCACTAATAGCTTAATATCCGATAATGGTTATATGCCCAAGTGCTGGTGGATCAAGCCTAAAGTAGTAGAGCATTAACCTTGAGCAAAGGAAGCTCATGGACAGCACCTAGGCTCACAGTTGAATTTCCAGGATGAAAAAAGAAAAGAAAATGGTTATACATTCACTAAATGATCAACTTGTGTATTTGCTTTGTTTTAGTAGTATAAGTATTCTGCTTGTGTATTTCTTTTGTTTATAATAAATTTTTGGAAGACAATTTTTTCACTTTTTTATGCAGTGGTTAAATATTCCTTAAAGATGACTAGTCGTTTGTCAGCTTGATTGTTTCTGAGTAGAATATAATCTGATTTGTAGGAAAGGCAATGGAATTTAAAGCAATCCCTAATGTGGTTGATCTAATGGGCTACTAAAACATCTGTTGTTAATAAAAAGATGTAGTTTGGTATTCCAGCCAAAGCAAACTTGTTACTCCATTATTAATAATATGACAGTTATGCTTTACTATGCTTCAAGTAAAATAAAATGCATTGTTTAAATTCTGGAACCTTCTTGATTCTTGCAGAGCTTTTTTTTTTTTAACAGTTGTGGATCAGAGAAAAACTAATAAAAGCATTGGCAGGAGGTAGGGAACTGAGCACACAGGACTTTTAAATAGACCAAATGAGGATGAGACTGCATATTGTTGAAAGGATGTTCTACAGAACCTTAATGCTTTGCTGTTTGCTCACATTAGTTCCTCTCATCAGGCCTCATTTTAAAAGACAGTAATCTATCAACAATAACTTGAAATGTAGGTCATTCTAGGCTTTGAAAAGAGAGCTGAGCTCAAACTTAAGACTACAAGTTTTCAGTGTGGCGGTTAGCAACTTGCTGTCTAAAGAACTAGCCAAGTACATTCTGAGAATTTTACAGGGAGTGTCACACAACTTATAGTTGTTGATGCTTTAATGAAGCAAAAAGGCATGACATAGACATGTATCTGAGTAAAAAGGCTTAAATATACTTAGAACACAAAAAATTCAGGAAATCCTTAAAGAAATAACAACCCAAATAATAAAGGGAACTAAAGCCTTAAAAAGAGATTTCTCAGAACAAGTAAGGATTGCCAATAGACACATGAAAAGATGTTTGACATGTCTGGCAATAAAAAAAAGTGCAGATTTAAACAACATTGAGATTCTACCCCACCCCAGATAAAATGTCCATTATGAAAGAAACTAACAACAACAGATGGGATGTGGCCAAAGAGAATGCCATTACACCATTGGTAGGAATGTAAACTTGTTTAACAATTCTGGAAAGCAGTATGGAGGTTCCTCACAAGACTAAACATAGAGCTTCCCTATGACCCAGCAATTCCTTCCCTGGGTCGTTTAGCCAATAGACCACAAAGAAGGATACCCGAAAGCTACCAGCACAACCATGTTCATAGCAGCATTGTTAACCATAGCTAAAATATGGAATCATCCTAGATGCCCCTTAGTGGAGAAATGGATCAAGATAATGTGGTATATGTATACCCAATGGAATTTTATGCTTCTATCAGAGAGAATGGCATTGCTGTATTTTTAAAGAAATGGGAAAGGTTTGGAAATAATTATATTAAGCATAGTAAGGCTCTGTTTTATTTAAGTCAATGTGACAGTGAAGGAAGGTCAGAATGAGGACTCAAATGGGTGGATCAACTAACTAACAGGGTTAAGCAGGAATGAATGAATGGTATATTTTTCATTTTCTTGTAATAGTGGGAGCAATGCCCCCCCAAAAAAAACTATAGGTTTGAGGGGTAATGAGATTCCTAACTGATCACATTTTCCCAGTGAGTTATAGAATACAACTTCCTTCAGTAGAATGTGGTTGATGACTTTTGTTTCATAAGTTTCCCCTAAAAATGACAATAATTGCAACAGGATATATAAATATAAAACCAGGCTAATTAAGTAATCCAAGTCACAGAAAAAATGGTTTACATGACGTAGGTAATTTGGTGGTTTCAAGTTGTTCCCTGCTCTCTATGTTTCTAGGTTTGAGAGCTTTATTTATTTATTTATTTATTTGTCTATTTGGTTGTTCATTTATTTGTTTTCACAGGTCCTGTGGATTGAATTAAACGTCTAGATATTTTCCCTGAGCTCCTTGAAAAAGGATAGCACTCTACCGTTGGATCCCAAGCTCCACGTCCTAATTTTTGGTAACTTATTGGAGATAAGTATTTCATGTACTTTCTTGCTTGAGCTGGCTTCACACCAATGATACTTAGATCTCAGCCTCTGCCAGTAACACTTGGCTTAATACTGTATTTTTAAAAATTTAATTCTATTCCCAAGGTGATGTACAGAAGAGTTAGAATTACATATGTAAGTTAGTGAGTGCATTTCTTGTCCAACTTGTTACCTCCTCCGTCATTTGGGAAGGGGAACATCAAAATGGTGTGACAAAGGATCAAAGGTGAACCAATACAACAGTAATACTTAAAAGACAGTATGTTGTAAGCTAACTGTACAACCTGAGGGAGGGGAGAATTGGGGAAGAGGGAAGGTGAGAGAATAATTTGTTTTTTAGAAACTTTTTCTTTCATAAGGAAATGGTTTTTTTAGAGCAAAGGAGGTTATTGTAATGGTGGAAGTTGAGGTGAGAGTCAATGGAGACGATATGGCCTTTTAAAAATATATATGTATATATAGATTTATATATATATAAATTTACAAGTATGTCCCTAGGGAACTAATCCATGAAGACAATAAATATGTTGTCTAATGGTTCTTACAACCTTGCAGTTTTGCATCTCAACCGGAATTTTTACTTGCTTTATTCTTAAATTTTTGTTGTACTTGAGAACTGATTTAAACAGTTAAGGAGCTAAACAATAGTCATAAGAAGACTCTGCCTTCAGGGTACTTATTTAAATCCTCTTGGATTAGGATTGTTGCTTATAATCAGTAATGACCCACTTATCTTGACTGGCAAATTGGGAATTAATTTGTTTCCATAATTCATTATCTACTTCCATTGAAAAGTTTCTGCCATTTTTGGTTGATCATCTTAGAAAAGTGCATACACTAAGTGCTTCATCTAGTAATGGAAAAACAGCTTGATTTCCTTTTTCATGTAAAATTTCTTAAAATGAATTTCAGTTTGAAAAATTAACTACAAAACTCTCTATGTGTCCATAATACGTATAATATTTAAATTCTATGCTACCATATCTATTACTTTCCCTCTTTCCTAACATTCCACAAAGCATTACTTCAAATAAGGAAACATTTAAGATTAAATAGACCTTAAAATTAGGATTAGAATGTAGAGGTTAAGAACCCTGGGAACTTTATTTCAATGTTTAGGGACCCAGAGATAGATACAGGCTATTTGATATTTTCTACAGCATTAATCTGTATGTAGTTCAAGTCCTATATTCTGTCCTAATCTATTTTTGTTAGAAAATGCTAAATTTTATTTCTTCACTTGCATATATGTTTTTCAATATAAATGTTTATGTTGAACTTTCTCTCCTTGAGAATTGAGAGAGGTTGCTCTTTATGAATTACCAGTATTCTATTTCTCATATGCATTTTGCCCAAGTTTTTTCTTCATTTCTTTCTCCAATATGTTCATTTTCTCCATTGTACAATCATATTTTTCCCAGACACAGGTTTCTCTCTCTAGTCCCTCCTATTTGCATAATATACTCATGTTTCCATTAATTAGAGTTTTACACCTCTTATTCTGATGGCTACCTTTTGGAGACATGTGATAGGACTGGATTCCTCAAGTCCTTTTAAGCATTGTATAACCACATGACTTGTTTTCAATGAAATATAAACACATCCAGAATCCAGTACTTGATTAATCATCCTCTGCTAAAATAAAAAACAATGTTCCCTTTGGTTTAGAAGAATAAAAATAATTGTCCAGTCATTCTCTAAATATCTTGCTGCAAATTTCATTCAAAGCACCATTCCCAGGGCTGGGAATGTGGCTTAGTGGTAGAGTGCTTGCTTAGCATGCAGGAAGCCCTGCATAACAACACCACATAAACAGAAAAAGCCAGAGGGCTGCTGTGGCTGAAGTGGTAGAGTGCTAGCCTTGAGGAAAAGGAAGCCAGGGACAATGCTCAGGCCCAGAGTTATGAGAAGATGTTAAACATGTGGAGCTTTTTGATCATCAGGCCAGACACTGAAGAGGAACATCATAATCATTTCTAAATTTCCTTCAAATATCAAAATTCTGTCATATTTTCTTTCTCTCCTGAATGGCTGTAGCTTTTTACTAGAACTAAAAAATTATACTCATATGATAATTCTCAAATACCAAAGGATAGTGGGAATTACCATGTAGAGTGTAATCATCTCAAATTGGATGCTTTCCCCTCAATCAGTTACTGTAAAAATTTTAAATCTGGTGCTGAGAATAACTTTTGCCCAACACTGAATAATTCAGTCACTCGAAGAAGAGCCATTGATATGCAAAATGTTGGCAGAATTCTTTTTGAACAAAAGTTTCCAAAAGCAATCCAGAAATCCAGATGGTCCCAGTATTAGCTCACACTACTAGGATTTCTGGAGCAGGTTTTAATGGCAGGTATTTAAAATGATTTATAAAATAGAAATCTGCTTAAAAGGGTCACATATAAACAAGTTCCATAAAAATAATTATAACTTCTCCTGGCCTATTCACAAAGCAAATATGTGTTTATTTTCAGCTATGATTCAACTGAAGTTACTTAAGTTGGATATTAAGACAATAGTTGGGAAGCAGGGGACTGGATTCAAAACCCAGGTTTCACTACTGATTACCTCTGTGATCTCAGGCAAATTAGAATCTTCACAAAGCTGAAATGTTAGTTCAAATATTAACATTCTATGTATATGCCATATCTTTGATAGAACAAAAGTTTATCTTCTTCCTTTCTTAACATTGAGTGCAGAATTATTATAGTTTGCCATAGAAACCAGTCTTAAATCACTGTTATACTGGAAAAGATGTAAGAGATAAAAGATAATAAAATGTGAACAAAAATGAATTAAGAAAATATGATAAGTGTCTTAGAGGTAGTATTTCTGTCTTTATACCTGCATTTACAATATTTTCCAGGTAAATATCTTGAAGTATATGTGTGAATTTTGAATGTGGAGAAGAAATGTGATGTAGTTTTGATTTATTGTCTAAGCATGAAAATCAGCACTCACTAAATTAATTTTATGGGGGAAACCTTTAGATAATTGGTCATTCCTAGAGTAACAATTTTTACAGAAATTAGAGAAATTAGGATCAAAAGTATTTGTTAATATCATTGCATATATTTATCTAGAGACAATGTGCATGAGTGTACACTGCTATACATTTTGGAAAGTACTTAGTGATGGAAATCTGCATTGCTCTCACAACCCAATGCTGCCTTCATAGCTCACTGACCCCATGCCCCTGTGGTTAATTCTCAGAAGAACCTTACCCATAAACCTTTTTCTAAAAGTGCACATTGCCACTGATGAGACTTTCTGGAATAGCTGACCTATTCAAAACCTAAGAGCTTTCTCATTTTGTTCTTCTTAGACCCAAACTCTGCTTTCTTTGTGCTCCTTGTATCTCTCACTCTGCTTAGTGCTACTATGTCCCCCTGCTGCAATGGTTTACATTTTCTGTGAGCTGCTGAGGTCTCTGTCGCCTCTGTTCCTTAACACTTGGCCCATGCATATGAAGTAAACATGCACAAGTAACGATTTTCCTGCTTGCAATAATGACATGTTTTAATTCATTTTTTGAACTTACTTTGCCATTTACTATGAGGATTTTTTTTATGGAACCAATGCATTTAATGGAATGTGAACAAATATTTTATTCATTTTATTATTTTACATTTTATTGTTATTATAAAGGTTATGTAGAGAGCGATTGCTGTTTCCTAAATTAGGTAATGAGTACTTTTCTTTTAGGGCAATGCAACTCCTTTCTTTACTCTCAGTTTTTCCCTCCTGTTTCTGCCCACAAGTTGTATAGCTCATTTTCAACATAGTGTCTATTACTGCTGCTGCATTTGTTCACTCTTTCTCTTACTACTTCTATTCCCACATCACCCAAAATGACAGATACATTAACAAGAAAAAATTATAACAACAACAAAAAACTCTGGCAGGCATTTTCAAATCCTACATTTTATGAGCGCATAGATACTGCACAAAGCTCTGTATTATTTTCTAATATAAATTTTAGTAGTTGTGTAAAGGGTTTTAATTAAATATTTCAATTTACATATAATTTATATAGTTTGATCAGTCACAACTATCTTCATTCTCTCATCTATTCCTCCTCAACCCAAATCACAATAACTGAATAGTGTAATAAAATTGTCTTTTTATCCAAGTAGTTTGCTTCCTTTCTGTTAATCTTTTGAGAAGTGTTTTTTTCTGAAAAGTTCCTGCTTTGGCTAGGTGGCTTGGCCCTTGTTAATTGCATTTTAATTGCATCCTTTTCCTACTCTAAGTTAGACATCCTGTTAGAAGTTCCTTGAATTTTAGTTACATCCTGTTAATTAAGCCACATCCTTTTGGAGATTGTGAACTTGAGCTCAGCCAATGGGAGCAGAGGGACAAGGCCTGATGAGTTAGGGATCAAAAGAGAATAGCCTACACATTCTCTGTGGATTCTTGCCAGATTTTTGGCTGATGGCACAATTTTCTGCAGAAGTAAACTTTGCCTTTCCAAGTTCCTTTTGAGTCGGTGTCTGTTAGGTCCACCTTGGAGAAATGACCCCTTCTCTTTGTTCTCTCCTGTAACCGAAGCAACTGGCATTTCTGGGTGAAAGTTTTACAAAGGCTGGTTCTTCAAATGTGTGGAGTGGGAGGTCCCTAGGATCTGAGGTCATTTCCTCATCCTCTGAGCATCAGCTCTGGCCATATCTCTTTCTTGACCTCTTCTATGTCATCTCTCCTCCTGCCATAAGCTCTCTCACTGTGCCCGCCTGCATTTCTTGTGGGCTGGAAAAATGGTTTCTTTCCATCTCTCCTAATAAGCACTCTTCTGCCTGTGAACCAACCCTAACAGTGTCCTTATTCCTACTTGACACCCTAATATCCTTAGCTATTTCTAACAATAGTTTATTTATTTCTGTATTCTGGACATTTATGTCCTCTCAAAATCTATAGGTTGAAGTCTATTTTCCAAGGTGATGATTCATACCTTTACATTTGTTATAATTAGGAAAATAATTCTAGGAAGACAATTTAGGCCACAGAAATACATCTCCACAGAGTTTTGATTATTATTATTACTATTTTTTTGTGGCCAGTCCTGGGCCTTGAACTCAGGGCTTGAGCACTGTCCCTGGCTTCCTTTTGCTCAAGGCTAGCACTCTGCCACTTGAGCCACAGCGTCTTTTATATATGTGGTGCTGGGGAATCGAACCCAGGGCTTCATATATACGAGGCAAGCGCTCTTGCCACTAGGCCATATTCCCAGCCCTAGAGTTTTGATTATTAAGACTCATATGACTGCATTTACTATTTTAGTTAAGAATAAAGACCCATATAAGAGTGAAGGATGAGATCTTTCCTTGAGTTAAGAATATATAAACATAAAAAATAAAATGTGTAAATTAGGAAAGAGAAAATGAGAAGATTCTCACCAAGGTCATGCTATGGAAGTACATAATAACTACACAATTCATTATTAATGGATATCGTTACACAATATGCACACAATATGTACATGCATATATTCCCCATATGTTTACCTAGCTATAAAACTCAAATATTAAGAAAATTAAAAATCTAAGCTTCTGGCTTAAAGGATATTTATTAATGTTTCCTAAGGGAAATAAATATGGTAGGCCAAGATATCTGTGCTTTCAGACTAAAAATATTATAACATAAAATGTTATATGACAAAATAAAATGTCACTTTGAGGTATTAAGCAGTACATGTTTTTGCAGCATGGGAATGATAAGAAAAGTAATACATTGAATCATAACATGTTTGAACTTGGATTTCATTTTGATACTCAGTTTGAGATCTTATTTTAAGATTTAAGTTTTAAGAAGCATAATACAGCAATTTTTTACTTCAAAAGAACAAACAAATGACATAGGATGTATGGATTAAAATGTGGATGGTAAAGGGAAAAGGATCTAAGGGAAAGGGATCTAAAGGGAAAGGATCTAAGTTTATAAATGAATTTCGTTACAGAATTTTGTGTATTGGCTGTTTGTTTCACTTGGGATGTATTTTCCATGGAAGAATGGCTTGGTTACTAAAACATCCATAAATCTTAAAACAACACTAATAATAACATACTATATTTTAAGTAAAAATCATCTCTACTTCTGCATTGTTCAGGAATGCCTTTGAATACCTCATGGATTGTTAGAAGTACTGCTCTTTTTAAGCAAGTCTGAGCTGCCAGAAATATTTTCATGTTGACAAATAATTTATAAATCTAACTTGCTCATTGAGTGTGGCAAAACTGTAAAGTAAAACTGAAGTTATTCATTGTTAAGTTTGATTAAACTCTAGTCACATTTAGATAGTGGCTACTGATTTGATATAATATGTCTAATTGTTATTTTTAAGGAATTGTTGGAAAATGTTTATTGAAGATAGAATGGAGACAATTCTTTTTTTTTTTTTTTTTTGGCCAGTCCTGGGCCTTGAACTCAGGGCCTGAGCACTGTCCCTGGCTTCTTTTTGCTCAAGGCTATCACTCTGCCACTTAAGCCACAGTGCCACTTTTGGCCGTTTTCAGTATATGTGGTGCTGGGGAATCGAACCCAGGGCCTCATGTATACAAGGCAAGCACTCTTGCCACTACGCCATATCCCCAGTCCCTGGAGACAATTCTTTACTGGTCATGGCAATGAATGAAATAGCATGATAAGACTTTCACTAATACACTATCTACACATGAATTTTTCCTGTCACGAGAATTTCTATGGATGTCTTGCACGCTCTTCTTCCTATCCTTGAGGAAGAACTCTTTACAGTGGCAAGTTCTAACTTGCCACTGTAAGCTTCTGCTTGAATAAGTCAATAGAATTTTTGCAGATATAGAAATTAACACCTATAATATAGGGCATATCATGACCTAAAGGCTTTAAAAAATGTTTATCTATCAATTTTTATCTGTGAAGATTTTGTCATTACTATTCTTCCTAGAAAAACAAGGAACTAGAAGCTAAAATACATGAATAAAACCATTACACTTAGAATATAATATAGAATAATAATGATATATATTTATATTTTATGTGGGTGTATGTGTGGGGTGTGTGTGTGTGTGTGTGTGTGTGTGTGTGTGTGTGTGTGTGTGTGTGTGTGCTCCTGGGGCTTGAACTCATGATCTGGTGCTGTCAATGAGCTCTTTTTCTCAAGGCAAACACAATACCTTAATTCCACATGATCTAGGTGGCAGTTAACTGGAGATGGTTAATTAGAGATGAGTCTCATGGACTTTTTTGTTGTTTTATATGGAGTAAAAATTATTTAATTAAGAACAGAGACCCATATGGGAGTGGAGGATGAGATTTGTAGGTTTGGCTTCAAATCGTGATCCTCAGATCTCAGCTTCCTGAGTAGCTAGGATTATAGGTGTGAGCTACCAGCAACTGACCAATAACAATTTAAAGAATGTAGCAAAAGTTAAATATTCATATATTCTTAATTCTAACAGGCTCCCTGAACAAATCATGCTGCTTTTCCTAGTTGAGTAGATGATTTATTGCTGCTTTTCAGTAAACATTGTTTCTTATGTTCATCACTGCATCATTACAAATTATGGTGGAAATTAACACAATGTATTGAACTGGTTCTTATATAGAAAAAACAGCAAATTGTGCGGATTACAAATTATGTGAGAGTTGTGGAATATATTAATGGCTAAATGTTCTAATATCAAATGTACCAAGACACTAAGTTAGACATTGCAAAAGAATGAATTCTTCAGAGGAATGTAGGACACTGTTACAAGAAGATTTACACACTTTAAACATTCTTCATGTTATTTAAATCATATTTCATTTGTGGAAATAGATAATTAACTATGTGTAAGTAATTAATCATATAAAGCCCATACCAATCATTCAGACATAAAATATTAATAAAAATTTGAATTATTGACATATATCACATATTGTATGAGTGAACTCACAGCATAAAGAGACATACTAATGATTCCCTATGGGAGTAAAAGTGCATAAGGACAGCATATTCTAATTTTACTTCTTACAAGCCTACCGTCTGGGAGGAATTTGACTAATGAGTGAAGTTATGAAAGGTATTTTACTTTGATTCATGTAGTTTAATTTTTATAAAAATTTTCCAAGACTTTATGAGCATTCCAAATAAAGTATTGGTAAAATATTCCTTTAGTCCTAAGAACTCTTGACAGAAGAACTTTTGTGATCTAGGAACATGCTATACATTTTATTAAACCAATACTAACTGATAATTATTTTGATTCAAGAGGCTTCAAAATTGCTATTTTTGTGTGAAATGTTTTCTTTACTAAAGAAACCTAGAGGATAGCTTGAGTACCTAAAGCAGGAGAATAAGTGATTACTTAATATTATTGGCCTTATTTTCATTCTAACAGATTTTCAATAAACCTTTTCCAGAATTTACTTCAGTCTTGACAATCTGCTTGCCAAAATATTAATTTAGAAGCATATTTCTCATTCTTTGGCAAAATCAGTTATCTTTGTTTTCTTTGATTTGACAAATCAAAGATTGTAGTTTTCATTCTTGTCACTTTTCTCTAGTGTACCATTGCTCGCTAAGTATACTTATTTAACAGATTGCAACTGAGTTCAGACAGATTGCCAGAAAATGTGATGAATTTGCTGTATAATATTACTTGCTGACATTATGTTCTAGAGGAAGGGAAGTTACTGATAAATTAACACCCAGGCAAGGTAAAATTAAAGTCTAGGGTAAGTGATTGAGGAAAGTAAGGATGGAGGTAATGTAGATTGATGAAGAATTTATCAAGAAAGGCTGCTCTATGGAGATGATGTACGAGCTGAGACACAGGAATTAATGAGACACATCCCTGGAAATATCTAAGGAGGTCAAAGGTGACCTGTGAAGTGGCCCTACAAACCCTGTGGATAAGACAGATCTCATGTTGCAGGAATCCTCAGAGGTCAGAGGCTAGAATATAATGGAAGAGGAAGGTAAACTGCTGGAACATTCAAGATCATCTGTGCCGCAGAAAATAACTGAACAATTGGCTTTAGAACAATATAATGTCACCTAAAAGTTTTAGCAAAATTGTCCTGTAGTTTAGAAACAGGCATTAAATATAACAGAGTGGACAAGAATTTATCTATACTTCAGAATTTTACCTCATTCCAGAACATAGATGGTGGATTCCTGAACCATGGAGGTAGTAAATTGGGAAAATGTGTATTTCAAATACTCATGGATGCATAAGGGAGTGAAAAGAAGAATATGGTCATAGTACAACACTTTTTTGTGGTGATATTGAAAGCATGAGGGGAATTGAAAACTTGTGGACGGTTTCAAGTTGACTAAGGGTGACAAGACTTTAAATTTGAGATGTTTGTAAGATACAAAAGGAGACCTGCCCATGTTGATATGTAAGTATAGAAATGGGAAACGCAGAGGGAGTCTGAATTGGGCACAAATGCCCGTGAGTCAGATATGGTGAAGATAATAGGAAACACAAAGCACACGCATCTGGAGATATATATGCATATCCAATTTAATGGCCAAAATAGCATTACAAAACAATTATGATTATTTTCATCTCAAACTGAGGCATCAAAACATTATTTAGTAATTATAGAGGTGAGACAATATTAGAACTAACACAGTCTAGATTCAGAAATTTACTCCTATCTATTGTACTACATTGTCATTCAGGAAGGACTAAGCCACACAAACATTCACAGGTTATGATGGTTTGGCTTGTTATTTCCTTTGGTTTTATGATGAAGCAAAAGCTCACATAGCCACTAACATTCTGTTTTTTCTTCTTTTTTATTGTCAAAGTGAAGTACAGAGGGGTTACAGTTTCATATGCAAGGCTGTAAATTTCTTATCCAACTTGTTAACTCCTCCCTCATTTTTCCTCCTGCCTCCCCCCTCCCCCTTTCCCTCCCTCCTATGAGTTGTACAGTTGTTTATACCAAATGGTTTTTTAAGTATTGCTTTTGGAATGGTTTGTCTTTTTGTCATTTATCACTCAATTTTGGTATTGCCTTTCCCTTCCCTAGTTCTAATACACGTATATAGTTCTAATACACGTATCCAGGGTACTAAGACACTATCTGTTTTTTCACTTTAAAAACAGTTTTCAGCAAGTTCCATGAGCTATTCAATATCTTTTTTTTTAAATATATAATAGGCTTTTCACTAGACAATGTTGTCCTACTTGTGTTCTGATCAGGATTAAGATATACACAGCTAAATCATTATATTTGTTTAAATACGGGTATTAAATGCATTTGGACCTAAGTTGAAAATTTATGATGGGTTTATCAGCATGTAACCTCATCATATCTTTATTTACATTTACCTTAAATTTATGCCAATGCTGTTGCTTTTTAAAACATTTATTTTTGCTGTTACGCCATACAACATAAGGTTTTGATGTAAGATTTATCTGGTGAATATGGAGACAGTGAGGGATTAGAAGGGATTCAATAAATAAAAAATATTCAGTGAATTTCCAGAAATAATTCCCTATCTTCTATTTGTAGATGATTTCCATTTGACTTTCCTAATTCTCATGTGATGATCATTAATATGGAAAGGATATCAATGAGTTACACAGATCAGAAAGAAGACAGCTAAGGACCAAGCCTGGAGGAAACCTTAGAAACAGTTTTTTAAAGAGAAGAAATTAACCAAGAGATTGAAAAGTTGGGAAGAAATATGAGAAGAAAATGAAAAAGAAATTAGGTTTATAGGAAGTAAGGGAAAAGGGTTTAGATATTTGGAGTCATCTTCCTTGGGCTTCAGAGACTAACTCAGGATAGTATAAGCCTCAACCTTCTTGTACATGGATGCTAAGAAAGAAAGAATATTAAGTGGGCATGAACATTATGGATCTTTTCTTACTTCTAGTATTGACATTTCTTAGTTGAGTAGCATGATGGTAGTCTCCCAATCTATCTGGATTTTGGACTATTTTTGTAAAACTAAACCTGTGCAAAATAGTCTCCGGGGTCTTTGTTCACCAGTTTTACATTTATGGCTTATTAATGTTTTATAGTGATGGGAAAAGTTCTTTAAAAAATTCCTAGCAAATAACACTTCTTCTTTACAAACTTTGTATTATTTATCACATTTAGAAAGCAACTTGCAATGTACAATAAACTCTCAATGTGGAAAGTCAGTTTATATACATGTGACATGTAAACAAACAAACAAACAAACACCTTTTCCTTGTTGATGGAAGTTCCAATAAGAAAAAAAATCACAACTGAATAGATCCAGTTTTCCTCATGAAAGTTGATTCTAAAAAATCCTAATGCATAATTTCTGCTATCTATACAGGACGTATTTACACACAAGGGAGCTTCAGAGGCTCTCAAGTGGTCTGGCTTTCACCCTTGTAAATGTTCAATTTGGCAAGTTCTTGATGTACTTGTGCACTTGACACTGGCATGGGTGTGTAGATATATAAATGCTACATTGGCTGAACAATGTGAACTGCTATGCAAAACCAAATGACACATTTAATCACATCCTTCTGTCTTCAGGAATCTTCACTGACTCTTATTAATAGAGAAGAACGATGGAGACAAAAGCTCATTATATTCTTTACATGTGTGGGAGTCTTGGTTGTTCTTTGAGTGACTGAGGACAAATGTACTGTGTTTTATTAAACCCTATGTAAAGTTAGAAATGTTCTATGTATTTTACTGATGGGGACAGTTTTGTGCTTTGACAATAAATGAGTTTATTATTCTGAATTATAAATATTAATTAGGTTTGACATTTCTAGTTACAAAGATCCTGACACAATGGGCAATGTAGGATTAGAGGGTTACATTGAGATAAAGAATAAGCAGCCTTTGGAAATTCTGTTTAAAAAACAGTAGTTTTGTACATCTTAACTACAAATACAAAAGATAAAATATAGACACTTCTGTCAAATGGTAATAGGTTTGAATTTCAGATTCTACTAAACATTATTTGTCTTACCTATGTTAGGTCATTTGACTTTTCCAAACGCTACTGTATTTATAAGAATGGGAATAATGATTAAATAACACTTTGCAATCAGTCAATCTTTTAAATCATAATATATTGCTTCTGTGCATATACTAAGGTATCAGTTATTCAGAGTAAATTTAATTATCACTTTTATATTGCTCTCGTAATTTCTGGCCCCAAATTGCAGAATGAGTTTTGAGAAACGAGGAACCAAATTCATAAATCATGGTATTGAAAGCACGAGATGCATACATCTTGATGTAATATGTAGTTAGCTGCCATCTTATCTTGGCAATACTCTGTTGAACTACATTTAATATAAATATTCTATAAAACATCATAGTTTAGCCTATCCTACCTTAACTCTACCCAGGACATTACTTTAGCTGAAAGATGTGAAAGTTGGATAAAAAGCATATTTTACTTATAATAAAATGTTTAATAGTCCATGGTATTTATTGAGTACTATATTGAAAACAAGAAACAAAATACATGCATGGCATATTTTCTCACAATCACACACAAAAAATTGTCGTTCAAGTCTGGGTATAGTGGTACAATCCTATTACTATTGTTGTTGTTGTTGGTTGTTGGGCTTGAACTCACAGCTCAGAAGATGTCCATGAGCTTCTGTATGCTCAAGGCTAGCTTCTACCTCTTGAGGCACAGCACCACTTTCAGTGTTTTCATGAGTGGTTAATTTGAAATAAGAGTCTCACACAGACTTTTCTTCCTGGGCTGTCTTTCTACCCCAATCCTCAGGTCTGAGCCTCCTGTGTAACTAGGATTGCAGGTGTGAGCCACCTCCACCAAGGTGATGAAATTTTACTATTCCAGCTAATCTAGTATCATAGACTGAGAATTTGTAGATCAATGCCAGTCTAAGCAATAACAGTAATAAGATTATTTATCAGCAAATAGGCCAGACATTATTGTACAAGCCTAATCCTGCGACTTATTCTGGAGGCATGAGTAACAGATCACAGGGTCTGGCCCTGGGAAAAATGTGCAAGATCATAATTAAAAAGTAAGTAAAAGAAAAATAGTTTGGGATGAAGTGCGGAATGAAATAAGAACCTCTCAAGAAGGTCTTAAGTTCAAACTCCAGCACCCTATTTATTTATGGTTGAGTAAAGTAAATTGTTTCCTCATAATTTTAAATCCAGAAATGCTAAGATTATCCACTGGCAGCATCCAATCCAATGAATTAATTACCGTAGGTAAATTCTTTGTCCAACATCCAAATATAGACAATACTCCATCCTGATTCAGATGTCTCAAAGTTTCAACAATGACTCTTTCCTTCCTTCCTTCCTTCCTTCCTTCCTTCCTTCCTTCCTTCCTTCCTTCCTTCCTTCCTTCCTTCCTTCCTTCTTTCTTCTTTCGTTTTTGTTCAGTCGTGGGGCTTAAGCCTAGTGCCTAGGTGCTGTCCATGAGCTCATTTGCTCAAGGCTAGCATGCTACCACTGTGAGCTACAGCACCACTTCTGGTTTTCCAGTGGTTAATTGAACATAACAATCTAACAAACCTTCATGCCCAGGCTGGGATTCTTAGATCTCAGACTCCTGAATAGATAGGATGACTGGTGTGAGCCATCAAGGCCTGGCTCAACCATGATTTTTTTTCTCACTGAGTCTGAATTTCTCCATGTTTTCAAAAATTCTTAACTAAGGTCCCATTTTCAGTTTTATGAATATGTATGTTACTTAAATTTTGTTGCTTTTCCATATTCCTACATGATAACCTAGCACACGTGACTTTATTTTTCTTATAGACTTTTGATAACAAGCAGAATGGTGAAATAGACCTTCAGTAGTTTATATGAAATGTGCACAAATATTCAAGCTATTGCATATTACTTCAACAGATTAGATATAAGGCATTAGAATATTTAAACACACCCAGATATTGAAATTTTATAGTTCATTATTGTAAGATTATATATATTGAAGACAATACACAGAACTTGTGTATGTAGGAATTTAAAAACATGTGTAATTATTAACCATCTTGTGTGCCCTGATGTGTGGGAGAACTAAGTCACACTCCCAAGAGAGCATGTAACAGTTGTGTCTCACAGACGAAAATAATTTGTATGTCACTTCCTTTCTTTGGTGTGTTCTTCCTTTCTTTGGAGTGTTCCTAATGATTTATCCCACTTGGAATGTTGACCTTTGATGAGTATTTGGAACAAGTTTATTTATCTTAAAAACACAATTACCAGGTTTTTTAAAAATATCCTTTCTTTTCTGAATGCCAGTGTTGCTCAAATGACATCTCCATGAGACATACAGTTTAGTATAGGAGAAAAATCTAATGTCATGTTTTTCTACATGCTTGCAAATTTAATTGCAATGCTCTCTCTCTCTCTTTCTATCTCTCTCTTTAGTTGAAATCCAACTGTTTATCTTATGCATATTCTTCATAGCAAAAGGGAAGAGATGTATTGCACAACATGTCGGTGAAATCTTGCCTTTTACTGTAAAGACTTTTTAAATCTTTGAATAGTAATTCTGAATTAGGATGGGACTAAAGGGAAGTTCAGAGTGAAAACAAAATCAAAGAGGAGAGAGAAAAAATAAGGAGAGCCATCAATGCTGTAGTTGTGCAAAGATAAATAGCAGAAGAGGAGAAGAGAAATAACCACGCACAGGGTCTAATCTGGGGAATCAAGGAGGGAACTGTACCATAATGAGTGAATGCAGACCAGGATGAGTCACCAATGCAGTATCTTGTTTGTGAAGTTTTTCTATCTTAAAAGATTTGGAAAACCATAGCACCTAGTACTAAATTAAGGACTTCCCTTGATATGGTTAATCATCTAGAAATCTATTTATAGAAAATAGATACATTCATTTTTTTGCTGTTTTTTGTTACCTACTGATATAAATGATGATATGAGAAAACTGTATTTATATATATTTATACACAAACACACACATGCACACAGTCCTGGGGCTTGGACTCAGGGCCTGAGCATTATCCCTGGCTTCTTTTTACTCAAGGCTAGCACTCTGCCACTTGAGCCTCAGCACCAATTATATATATGTGACACTGGGGACTCGAACCCATGGCTTCATGTACACGAGGCAAGCACTCTTGCCACTAGGCCATATTCCCAGCCCTTGTCCTTATAATTTTACATGTAGTAAGTAGACTATGGAGTAATAAGTATAAAAGAAAAATGAAATGTTTTATATTGAAATAAGAAAATTTGACATGGATAATGTCACAAAGAAGGGCAATTAAAGTATATTTTGAGAATAGGCTTAGAATGAGTTAGGAATTTTCTAGACAATGCATAAAAAGGCATAGAGGCTTATGAATGTGCAATAGTTGGTCAGAGAATGGCAATAATCTTATGTAACATGAGAAGTTTACTCCCTCTGAGCTCACTAAACAACTCTCATACTTAAGTTACTCTGTAATGGAGGGACAAAGGAAGAACAAAAGAAGCAGTGGTACTTGGTAAAAACTGGGAGAGAGTGAGGGAAGGGGTGACATATCCAAAAAGAAATGTACTCTTTTTCTGAAGTACATAATTGTACCCCTCTGTACATCATCTTTATAATGACAAGAAAAAAATATTTAAAAGTTGCAAAAAATGATGAGAAAAATGCATTTCAGGAAAAGTTAATCCAAAAAATGTTTTAAAATCCTTGAAATAAAATTATTCTCAGAAAAATGATAATGCTTTGTATTCTAGAAAGTGCCTTTTATGTTTATTTTGTTAGTTTATGCTTTGTGATATGAAATAGTCCATGTGTTAAAAGTGCTAGGGAGGTAAGATTTTCTTCAGAATGAAAATAACAAATCTGGATCATGTAGGAAATAATTCACATTGAATATTTGTTTGATTCCTACATTATCAGCACAGCCACAGAAGACATGTGCACAATAGACCAGTTTAATGTCAGGAAAGCAGTTTGACAGGGCTGGGTTATGTCATCATGCCTGCATTGCATGGGGTCTCTGATAACTAAACAAAATGTAAATGAGAGAAGTCAAATGCCATCACCATTCTGGAGAAGCAACTAGAAGTGCACAGGTGAAATCACATCAAAATTTGAAAGGCAATTTGATAAAAAGAAATGATTTCTCATCTTTAAAATCCTTAGTAGTTTTAACATTATATTAGTAACCTATTGGCCTAAGTTATATATCATTGTAACATTAATATTAAAGTCTATATGGCAGTAGTGTTACAATAACATGAATGATATAACAATCTAATATTAAAGAAAGTGAGTGCTACATTATGTAGAAGATTTGGCCTACTAAGCAAATGTAAAGATTCTGAGGAGAAACCTATTCATAATATTACACTTCAATGAAAGCAAAATGCTAAAGACAAAGGCAGTGAATGTAGTTATTAATAAAATGTATCTTTTTCTTATGTTTAAAATATTAATGATAAAGTTTTATGTGCAAGGGGGGTTTCATCTACTCTCTTGGTACTATTTTGTAATGGCTAGCATATGCCATGGGAAAAGTCAGTATCTCCAGGAAACTTGCCTTCTGAATTCACCTTTACAAGTCAAAGATTTAGTCCTATATCAGTATGAGGAATTGCTTTGCATTTCATCTTTTGTATCATCTTCAAGAGTGGCCAAATGCATATTATGTACAACCCACTGTTACGAATTTTCCTGAGGCATTACAACAACCTTGTATATATTTGATCTGTCCTGTGTGTCTCCAGGAAGAAGAGGTAACCCAATAACAACTAATACAGAAATGAGCTGACAGTCTTTGGAAGGAATTCACAGTCACTCTCACAAAGCAATGAAGGGGACAAGCCACATGTTCATGGGCCATCAAGATAGTTCTATTAAGGTTCATAAAAAATCTGAATTTCATTTGTCATCAACTAAGAAATCAAAATCGAGGCACATAACCAAAACCCCAAATCTCTCTATTTCTTAAACAAAAGGGAGCAGTACTTTGAACAAAATTGTTACAATCATTCTCAATGCATGGTTAAGACATTTTCAAACGTTTTGTGGTTTGTTGTGGGATAATTAAACTCAATCTATTGGAATATGCAGTAATATTTTAAGAGTATGTTTTAAATGTCCTAGTTTACTTTTTCCAGGTCCTCTAGATTTCATTAAATTTGGTTTAAAAACATATGTAGTACATGCTAACAGTTTTTTTAAAACTTGTTTAGTAGTAGTGTCAGATGACTTCACTGCATTATCAGATTGGCTATCTTCCTAATTGCAATGGACTTCCTTCCACAGCTCATCCAACTGCGTGGCTTGTATATTCCTCAATTCCATGTCCTATTGCTTTAGTTCCTCAAGGTGGAACAGTATCTACCTACCTCCTATAGGTGTTTCAGGGATTAATAAATTGCTGTGTACACTGAAAATTTTGGAATCAATATCCTCTGACAGCCTGAAGTATTACCATGGCTACAAGTATCATTTCCAGATGCTGAAGCTCCAAGGACAAGGGCTTAGGTCTGGAAATCTCATCCAAGCCTCCCACATGGAGGGCTATTGCCAGGCCAAAGACTTACATTTTGATATTTAAATATCCGTGGTTTTATATTAAAGTCAACTTGTTGGGAGATTTTTTTTTTCTGGACACAGCAAGCGCCTGAACTGGCACCACCAGCAGCAGCAGCCCTGAATCATTAGGACTTTAAAACCACATGGAGAACTATTCCCAGGAAAGAGTTTATCTCTATTAGAAATCAAAGAGATTTTTTCCCCTTTGCCTTGGAACAGATAACTCAAAGTTATAAATGACTGGCTCCAGTAGAATGGCTCTTTATGTAGTCACATTGGTTACAAATGCCTTGAAATTTGAGAAGTTTCAACGAAAGGGATATTGAAGCGGTGGTACTACTCCCAGGTGAATCCTGGGAGTTGTCTGGAAATTTTGATTTTAGGGGTGAGGAGACATTTAGTCCAAGGAATTCAATTTTACTCAAATTCAGTGATGCATTTGCAATAAGCATGTGTATCATTAAATATGAATGAATTCCACTAATGTGGAGTCCCATTCTGTTTGTTTTATGAAGCAAATGTCCATTCATAATTTTTGTTGTTTTGTTTTGTGACTGGAGGTATAAAGTGAGATAAATAATAACTTTGTTGTTACCCTGGCTTCATCATCAGTAATATAGGTCATCTTTTACTCAGCTTATTTATTTATTCTCTACTCCTGTTGCCATTCCTCACTTTGTCAATCCTAGTAAGTGCTATTGGTATGTAGTGTACTTAGTGTAATTTGCTCCTATAAAATATTGGGACATTGTGTGCAAGCATTTTTTTAAACAGACATTTATTATGTAGGTGCCTCTTATTACTTGTTTATTTATTTTTCTACTGAGTATTATATTTTAAAGATCAGTTGCTATGCAGTATGAAGATGTAGCATGTTATCTGTAACCCTATGTTGTAGTAGCCCACTTGTTATACCCTCCAGGCTCTATTTATCTATTGCCTCCAATTCCTTATTACTACAGATAATATCTTGAATTGCATTCCTGTTTGGATTCTCTTTTATCATCTATGAGAATTGTTCCAAGCTCTGCTTGTGGTGGATTTAAAGGGAAGAGCAGATATGTGAACTAAAGTGGATGAAGAACTGCTATAGATTGTTGTGCAGTATGATTGCTCCTTCTGTGCAGGAAGACTTCCTAGTTCCCACACCTGTCAACATGGGGCCCTGTCCAGCTTTTCCAAAGTTGCTATTCTCATGGGTTTAAAGTGATATGCTGATGTTTTAATTAGCATGCCCCTAATTCCTAACAAGTTTGAGCACATTTCATATATGTTAGACTTAGATTTCCTATATTTTATGAATCTTTGTTGGTTTTATCCTTTTAGGTTGTCATTTGGAAATTTCTCCTTCTTAAATTTTGCCTATCTCCTTCCTTGAACAGCATCCGTCAGTACAGTAATTTCTGGTAAACAGTAAAAATATGTATTAGTTGAAAGATTGAAGGGACTGTTATAGAAAAATGTGGTCTGTGACATGAATATAAGAGTGAACATGTGTTAGAGGGTCAGAAGAAACACATCAGAGTGACAGCATATATATAAAATGTTTCTCTTATATTGGGTGAATATCTATTTTCACTAATAAAAATCTCATAAAATTTAGTACTGAATTATACTGTGATTTAAAGGTGAATGTAATTTGTTAAAATCAAATAACTTAAATACAAACATATTTGTCTTTACTATATATATATATCAGTATTTGAGATCATAAGGTGGTTTCACCATAAATTAACTATTTCCATTCATTAATAAAAATTATAAGATTCTGACATATTTTCTGTCTAAAACTTGTTTACAAGATAAAGTTAAATGGCAGTCACCTTATCAGTTCTACAGGCAATAAGAGAAGGTATTTGAAACATAAATTTAGAAAGCTTATTGAAATTAATTTATCATATTTTAAAAATTCAACTTGTATATGTGATTTTTGCTATCCTTTTTATGTGTTTATAAACCAGTAAGCTCAAAAATCCTTTGGAAGAACAATTCTGATGACACTACTTATTCTTGTGAGAAAAAAAGTATCTTATTCTCTTTCTAACACAGACTTGGTGTAAACAAAATTGAAGCTTTCTAAGATCTTGAACTGCATATCAACTTGAAAGGGCTGCTATAATCTCTTGTTAGAAAGAAATAGGCATTTTTAATCTACTGTTTGAAATGATTTTCAATTAATTGCATTTACTTAAGAAGTGGTTCAGTGATTTTCTCCAAATTCTGTGATTATATATTCTTGAATTCTAGAAAAGTAGATATTTCTTTCACCTATGACTTCTGTGTGTTATAGCATGAGTATTCTTTATTTTGGGGGGTTCTCTTTATATATATATATTTATTTTAATTTAATTTTATTTTCAAGATGATGTACAGAGGGGTTACAGTTACATATATAAGGCAGTGAGTACATTTCTTGTCATACCTGTTACCCTCTCCCTCATTTTCTCCCTTCCCCCCTGCATGTGTTGTACAGTTAATTTCCAACATATTATCTTGTGCACCACTTAAACTTTGTCTCACCATTCTGATGTTTACCTTCCCTTCCCTAATTCAGATAAACATTTATACAATACCCAGGCTACCAAAATCAAATACAGTGACAACAGAGGGTAAACCATAAGAAAGAAAAAAGAAAAAAAAGCAGAGTCCATTAAAAATAACAACATCAGTAGTATTCTTAATGATGAAATATGTAAAATGATGTTCCATTGGTATTCTTTCTTGTACTTTCCATTATGTCCCTGTGTGTCTTCATATATTATTGTCTGTGACAACAATATAGTTCAAGTTTCTTAAATTCCTCTGTTTTATATTCCCAGAAGTTCAGCATCAATTTTTTCTCTTTTAATATTTATTATAGTCTATGATACTGACTCAATGAAAGGTTTCTTACAGCATTTTGAAGAAGAGCAGGTATTTTGGAACTAATAGAACCAATGTCCTCATTAAAATCTTAAATCAAATTGCAAAAGTCTCTAAACTTCTGTTACTGCTTAGTGTCTCTGCTTATCCCAACTAAAGATCTATCATCTATTTGCTCTGCCTTCTAAGTTCTGTGTACTATGAGTAAAGGTACATTTGACCCCAGATTTTTCTCCCAGCAGGCAACATGCAACATTAGACTAACTAGTTTTATAACATAATCAAATGATACATCCAATTAGTATCATTCAGTTTCTATATTTATCATTTAGTTTACATGTAATATGTGGTCATTATAGAAATGCCACAGGGAAAGTTAATGCATAAGACTCCATTACACCAAATGAGTTTTTGGCAATTAGAGTTTGTGTTTTTAATGAAAACATCAAGATTTTTTCTAATAAATTTCTTCCATGAGTTTTTTTTTTCAAAATATATTTCTAGTATCTTAAAGTAATTGTACAAAGTGGTACCATTCAACAATCATGTGATTTAAAAAATCACATTTGAGTCTGGTAAAGCAGTTAAAATGATTGTATCATGAAATATGAAGACATCTATTTGCACAAATAGTATTAGTAGCTGGTTGGCCTTCATTCAAGATACTTTGATCTCCTGAAAATACAAGTTAGGCTGAGTTTATAGATCACTGAAGTAAAAACAGATAGATTATGCTTTTTTCTCTTCCAGGATTAGAACTAAGAATATGCTTATTTTATCCAGGGTATATTTTTAAAATAGTTACTGGCACAAAGTTTTCCATTGCATATATAACTGTAGTATGTAATATTAAGAAAGGAGGGAAACTTTATGATCCTGATTGCAGGCCGTGATCAGAATTATACATCAAATGAAAGACTCTGAACTTAATATAGTAATCAACAGACAGGATCAAAAACATGTATGGTTCAGTACTACCAGAGATGTTATTATTATACAAGAGGAGAACATTGTGGAGAAATGCTTGCCAGCAACATAATCAACCACGAGAAGGCTACAAAGACTAGGTAGGGGCCAAAGGTGGAGAGTTCATGGATTAGTGTTTTGTGGTCAAGCTGAAAAATATGAGCATGATTAAAAGCTATTTTTGTAATTAAATAAAAACAAGTACTAGTAATTCATAATAACAGAATCATCAATTTTCCAAACAGAAAATAACTTAATCAACATTAGCCTTCAAGATCTGTTGTACTCATAAACTTACATGTCTAATTGAAAAAAACAAACAAACACATTCTTCCCAATACAGTATATTTAAAACTAAAAAGAAAGGAAGAAATAACCAACAGAAACATCCTTGAGATCAAGCTCCTCTACAATAATAAGAGTTCCCAGAGGAAAAATAATTGCCTTACATTGCTGTAGAGGTGATTCAAATAATCACAATGTCACTTGTAAGACTTTGGGTCCGATAATTAAATTTTCCAATATCTAAATCATCTCACAAAAATTTAGAGATATTTATTTGTCTTTTTCCATATGCAAAATATATATGATGAAGACTAAGTTATTAAGGGCTAAATAATTATCAATTATCATTATCAGATTAGTATGCCATTTAGTAGACCCTATAGTAGACCAACTTCTTTGGGGGAAGGGTCCTTACAGTCTTAAATTTGTTTCATAAACACTATACTTGCTTTCGATTGGCATGTACTTGGGAGGCTATTATCTACCCTAGAAATCACAGATCATATCTTGAAGAAATGATCCATCTCTGGAATACAGTGGTTGACTGAAAGCTGAAAACAATACCCAATTTACATGAAGTCAGTGACTTCTATAGATTGTTGCTATCAGAGAAGTAGATGTAAGAATGGGACATTGCTCGCTTCTTTACAACATGAAAAGAGAATATATTTGTAAAAATAGAAAGAAATTGGATCCTTGTAACACATGAACAAATGAGTGCAAAGTAGACCCCAATCTCAAAGCAGATGTACCTCCTTCCTTCCCTCCCTCCCTCCCTCCCTCCCTCCCTCCCTCCCTCCCTCCCTCCCTCCCTCCCTTCCTTCCTTCCTTCCTTCCTTCCTTCCTTCCTTCTTTCCTTCCTTCCTTCCTTCTCTCCCTCCCTTCCTTTCTTCCTGTCTTTCTGTCTTTTTGTTTGTTTGCTGCTCCTGAGGTTTGAAGTCAGGATCTGAGTGTTATTCTGGAGCTACTTTTGCTCAAGACTTGTAGTTTATTGTTGATAAGAGTCTCACAACTTTCCTTCTCTAGTAGGCTTTGAACCGTGATCCTCAGATCTCTTCCTCTTGAGTAGATAGGATTAGAAGCTGGGGAAAACATGGGGAAAAGTTCCACTAGGGAATGGTTAGAGTAATTTTAATTCACTGCAGAGAATATGACAAAAATTACAAATAACCAGGATCTCTGAGAGGAAAAGCAGTCTTTCCAGGAGGATTGAATAAGTTAATTAGTTTTGAGGAAATAATTTAAAACATGTTATAAAGCTACTTTGGAGATAATTTTATTAGCTGCATATGAAAGAATATTGGATTTGTAAAGTATGTTACAATCTAGAGCTTCAAGAAATCAAGCAGTTATATTGCTCAAAATGACATCCTTATATAAGCTCAATTTGCCAAAACATCTATAAAGTTGCAAATGAATTTATGTAAAGTTCATTTATAGAGTAATATTTAGTAAGATTGAATGTGAGTCACTTTGAAGATAAGACTATCACATTACATTTAAATCTCATTTAATGCAAATAAACCATGAGAACAAAACATCAAATTGTTGCAAATATAAAAAGTAATATAGAATATAGGAAGTGTGGGGGGGGGCGGACACTGCAAACAGCTCACTTAATTAGAAAAAAGTAAGTTGTCTTTTGTTTAAATTGGAAAAATGAAATAATGCAATTTTTCAAAATCATGATGAAGATATGTACAGTTAAACGAAAACAAGCAAAAAAAAAACACCCCACGAGAGGGCAGCACTGGTGGCTCATGCCTTTAGTCCTAGGTACTCAGGAGGCTGAGATCTCAGGATCACAGTTCAAAGCCAGCCTGAGCATGAAAGTCCATGAGCCTCTTATCTCTGATTAATCACCAGGAAACTAGAAGCAGTGCTTTGGCTCAAGTGGTAGAGGGCGAACTCTGAGCTGAAGAGCTCAGGGCCAGAGCTCAGGCTGAGTTCATGCCCCACGACTGACTGAAACAGAAACAAAACAAAACAAAAAACCCCAAAACAAACAAACAAAAAAACTAAGTGTGTATGTTATTGAAACTTATTTGGAGAAAACTAGTCAGTCATGGCCAAGCAATCTATAAATCTCTCCCAGATCTCTCCCAGAAATAGGGATGGGCAAGTCTCATGTTCTTCAAAATCTTCCACTTATCAACCTTCTCCTTTCTGGACATAACTATTTTGACAAAATACCCTGGAGAAGTTGATACTGTTTCATCCAAAAATGTGGAATTTTTATAATAGGAAGTCAAGTCATTCATATAATAAAGAGTGCTTGATCTGAAAAGAGCCTAGACTGGTATCAGGGATTTGTCAGCTATCCCTCTTTGTTTGTTTGGTTTTATTTTAATAAATTGTGTTTATTTGTGCACATTGGATTTTCTGCTTCTTACAAACAAGAATTCCCTGATGAATATTTGCAAAGAATTCACATAATTTTTTTTACATAGAGATTCTTTTTTTCTGAATAATTATTTATTTATTGTCAAAGTGATGTACAGAGAACCCATAGTTTCATTCGTAAGGCAGTGGGTACCTTTTTTGTACAACTTGTAATTGTTGACTTTTACATCTCAAAGCAACCCAACTAGTTGATATCAAGTTTGTAGTGTATAGATATTAGAAATTAGTGATGATTTGGTGTATTAATGACATTCTAGACCCCGAATATTCCTTAGGAAATCAACTAATTAAAATTTCCCTTCACATGGAAAATAACTATGACATATATTTTAGAAACCACTCGTAACAACAAATTCTGTGTGTGTGTGTGTGTGTGTGTGTGTGTGTGTGTGTGTGTGTTTGCTAATTCTGGAGCTTAAACTCCTGCCCACGGTGTTGTGCCTGAATTTTAATTCAAAGCTAGTTTTGGCTTTTTGGGGGGATAGTTAATTGGTGATAAGAGTCTCTAAGGACTTTCCTGCCTGCGTTTACTTCAATCTGAGATCCTCAGTTGTCAGCCTCTTGAGCTGATAGCCTCACAGGCATTAGATATGAGAACTTAGTTCAATTATTATTATTATTACTATTATTATTTTAATTTGTAAAGCATTAACTATCTTGATATCAAACAATAATTGAAGGTAACCACTCTTAAGCTCATTATTTTCTTTTTTTTAGTAGTTTGTTTATTTTTTTTCAAATTTTTATTATCAAACTGATGTACAGAGAGGTTACAGTTTCATACGTTAGGCATTGGATACATTTCTTGTACTGTTTGTTACCTTGTCCCTCATACCCCCCTCCCTAAGCTCATTATTTTCAAATGAAGTGAATATATTTTCAATTGAGACATAATTTTAACATTTAAATTATTTTTCAGGACTCTGAAAACTGCATGTGACTTCCTCCTCTGATTTGTTTTCAAGTTTCTACAGCATCCAACTGTTTAAGGCTAAGTTACCTTCCCTTTCCACCCCAAGTTTAACTCTGATTCTTGTCTTACTTGACAATTAGATACAGTCAAACCCTACTTTTCTTTCTTGGAAAATTCCTCCTTGGGATGGTGCTTCACCTCTTCAATTTCAGCACTGCAGAAATGGTGAAAAGAACACAAGGTTTAGGCCAATCTGGACTATAAATGAGTTTTTTTTTTCTCAAAAGTGTATGAAAATGTACTATTCATACTGCAAACATTTTCCATCCTTTTGAGTTAATTTTACAAATATTTAATATTGTGTTACATTTCTGCTTTTTTGTTTAATAAAACATGCTTCAGTAATTTCTAAGTCACATGGTTTAAACTGAGTGTGTTAGTGCATTCTAATAATCCCAGATGTGGAGGGAGAAGATGATAAGACAATGAAAGACCTGCTCCATGAGTGGAGCCCTTTCCTACTAGGAGTGAAACTTAAGTTCACACACCAGTACCACCAAAGGAAGGACATAGTTGTACAGGTAATGATAAGAAATAATTTGGAGAATACTTGTCTACATCTGAAATCAAATTGGTAAGCTTTTTTGTTTGTTTTGCTTTGTTTTTAGTAGATTATGATGGAAGATTTGAAGTGTAGACCTTGTAAGTATTCTAAAGTGTGATAACAAAAATGATAAATTGTGGTAGAGGAAGTAGTTTTCAGTAATGGCCTTTGTGTATCAGAATATATACAGGACAAAAGTCTACTCATAGTATTTCTAGAATTAGTGTTAGAAAATTGATAAAGGCTGACCATATTAATGTTAGTGAGCATTATACACATGAGACAAATATGTTTTCTAATTACAATGAGACAAACTGAAAAAAATCCTGAAGAATACTTTTTATCTGTAGAATGCCATTTCTGAAGAAAATGTCAAAGCCTCATAGGTAGGAATCAAGGAGATAAGAATACTTTCACTAATAATCAATAATATACACCTGCCTTTCTCCCTGGTTTGGTGATTTTATTTTATTTTATATTTTTTATTTTAGTATTTTCTTGTTTTAAAATAATTACTTATTTATTGGCAAAGTGATGTACAGAGGGGTTACAGTTTCATACATCAGGCCATAGGTACATTTCTTGTACTATTTGTTACCTCCTCCCTCTTTCCCCCCTCCCCCCTCTCCTTTTCTCTCTCCCCCCATGTGTTGTTCAGTTGGTTTACACCAAATGGTTTTGCAAGTATTGCTTTTGGAGTAGTTTGTCTTTTTATCCTTTGTCTCTCGATTTTAATATTTCCTTTCACTTCCCTAGTTCTAATACCAGTATATACAGTATCCAGGGTACTCAGATGAGATACAGTGATAGAGTGGGGACAACCACAGGAAGGGGATACAAGAGGATCATCAACAAAAGAAGCCAAGGTTTCACATTGCATGTGGAAAGTAATTACAACAGGTTTCTTGATATTAATACACATCATATTTGCTTATGTGATTTGACAACTGATGGCTGAGGTTCTTGTTTGGGAGACACCAACTTTTGGGGCCACAATTTGGATCTACCTACATAGATTTTTCCATATCTTCTTTTGTTATTTTAATCCTATTTTTTGCCTCCATATTATATATATAAATACATATATGCATATATAATCACTGCTGTATGTATTTGAGCCTTTTTACTGTGATTCCTTTGGAAAATAAATGGGATATAAAATAAACAAATTTAAATAGAAGTTTCGAAATACCTTTCAGATCATTTTAATGACCAGGTCTCTAAGTATGATTCAGCACTTCCCCAAGTCTTTAAAATACTGTGCGTGAGTGTAATAAAACTCAGTGTTGAAAAAGAGCAGGCTGGGAAAGTCCTGTTACCAGCATGTTTTATTGAAGGAAATCTAAACTGAATAGTCTTCATTTCAAAAAGCTGACTAAGTTTAACTTTTCCTAATAAATTTAAACTTATCTCAAAAGGAACATTCAAGTTAATACACGCACATGCGAACTCACTTTTGTGGCACAAAGTAAAAATTCAGATACAAATGTATTTATTTTTTAGTTTCTAGTCTTTGCACTTATATAAAACTGAAGCAGAGTTAATTATCTTAATTTATATATTCTTGAATATTATTATTTTTTTCAAGTTTTGTATATGTGTGTGAGCATGGTGTGTATCTGTTGAAGATAAATATATACATTAGAAAAAATACACTGATGAATATTTGCTAATGGTGTGTTCATTGACTTAATTTCACATGTGGAAATCTAGGGACTTCTTCCAATAGCTAACTGGCAGCATCAATAACAGCAATAATAAAAAGGACTTTCAGGTTCATATTATAGCAATTGTGCTGTATTATTTTATTTTTTCACATAACATCCAAAGCATTTAAAATGTGTAAGTCTGATAGTCCTGTTAAGCTTACTCTATGGATTAAGGCTCTGAAGTTTTAAATGATCTTAGTTTCCAAAGATCATGAAATTGCAATGTGTTAAATAATGAAGCCAAATCAAACTTTTGCTGACTGACTAGTCCATTTAGTCTGAGACTGGATCTGAGTATTGATTTTGGTGAACAAGTATCATGGGGTCTGAACATCAATTTACTTCTCCTGATCTTATTGAATTGTAATAAAATTATTCTTTAAATGTTTAGGTGATCAAGGCATATTGGTAGACAAACATATGAATTATTATATTTAAACTGAAAATTGTACCTGAGAGGAAAGTGCAACTATTTAGCATTTTATCTTGGTTTTCAGGATGAACTACAACAAATTCAGTGTTAAATTTATTATCTAATTGTGAAAGTGAAATAATTTCCTCATCATTTATTATTGTTATTATTGGTGCTAGCCTTGAACTCCGGGTCTGGGTGTAGTCCCTTGGCTTCTTTTTGCTCAAGGCTAGTGATCTAAGACTTAAGCCACAGCTCCTCTTCTTGTTTTTTGGTAGTTTTTTGCAGATAAAGGTCATGGTTTTTCCTGTCTGATCTGATTTCCAACAGTGAATCTCAGATCTCAACCTTCTGTATAGCTAAGATTACAGGAATCAGCTATAGTCACTCAGCTTAATTATTATTCATAATGACCCATTTTGTTAGTAAAACTTCTATTTAAAGATTGAGAAATCCTTCACTTATGATGTTGCTATAGAGCTCAGTTTTACTTGGTGTGATCATGGGAAGCCATGGCAAATGCTGCTACTTTTCAGGGAGACATGAAATTTATTATATACACACACACATGCACACAGATATAACATATCTATATCTATATCTATATATCTATATCTATATCTATATCTATATCTAATGTTCCTGGGACTTGAACTCAGGCCTGAGCACTGTCCCTGGCTTCTTTTTACTCAAGGCTAGCACTCTACCACTTGAGCTGCAACACCACTTCTGGCTTTTCTGTTTGTGTGGTGCTGAGGAATCAAACCCAGGGCTTCATCCATGCCAGGCAAGCAAGCACTCTACCAATAGGCTATATTCCCAATGTGGTTCAAATATTTTTAATTGACCTAAATTTCCATTTTCAATAACAGTAATAAAGAATCACAATAAGGAGATAGCAAGTGTTTCCTAGTTATTTCCTAGTTGTGGTGATCTTATTATTCTTTATTTCTCAATAGGCAGACTGTGAAGTAAAATCACTTTCTCTCTCTCTCTCTCTCTCTTTCTCTCTCTCTGTATATGTATGTCTTAATATTTGAATTAAGATGTAAAATGAGGATAATTTGAGTCTTGTTGACTAGATGTCTTTGATCAGGTAATTCAGATTCTTTTTTGTATTCTGGACAATGGGAAAAATTGAAAATAAGGACCCTTTACAGCTACCTATAAAGTATTTAGAACAATGCTTGGACATATAGTCATGTTCCACAAATGGTAACTATTGGGCATAGAATGCACTAGAAGGTAGTTCATAAGGCAAATCATGTGCATGAAGGTTCAGTCTTAGTACTTTTATTTTTGGTTATAGTTTTTTTTTAACCGAATTGCTATATCTGTAATGATAATTATTATTATGCAATTTTGTACTTTTTTGAAGGTAATAGTGTTTTTCCTCATTCAACTGCCCTCAAACCCTGTCTTTTTATAATGCCAGGCAAAATTTCAGTTTCTCCAACATGGTAGTCTTTAAGCTGTTAGGAAAAATACCCTCATGAGAGCATCTGCAAGATATTTTACCAAACACAAGTTACTTCTAAAACCCATGTATATCTTCTTTATTGGGCAGACTCATTATTATCTGAAGCTGTGTCCTGAGTATGAGTGTGTGATGGTAGTGTATCAGGGTAAAACACAGTACCAAGTAATCCAAGAGTTTTTTCTTGGTTCAAGGAGACATTGTCTATGTAAGTGATAAGAATTTATGCTCACCTAGCATTCAGTTACTATGTCAAACCAGATCTCTTTCATATGTGAGAATAGATCAGTCCTTTAAAACAAAAACAAAACCAAAAACAAACCAGCGCTCATTTCCCACGTGTTGGAGAGTAGAGTTCTTCCATCTGTAACAATCTTTTCTCTCTGTTTTGATCATGGAATGCCGCCATATCCCACATGAAAGAAGACATCACAAACTAACTGGGAGAGGCAGTTTGTAATACATCTTCCCTTCCAGCTTTCCCCACTCCATCCCTGCCCCCCCCATCCTCAAACAAATCATATGTAAATAAAGACACAGAGCCAAGGCAGACACTAAGTTGCCTAAATTAAATGACTGTTGCTCCCTGAAGACCAACCAACATTCTCCAGGACACCAAGGATTATGGTCTTTCTCTTGCACTGTCTGACAGGACAAAGGATTGTTTGGGTAACAGATATCCAGTCTCAGTCCACCCATTTACATACATAGAAATTAAAGCCTTATGGATAAGCACGAGTGTGAATGCAGAAAACTTTTCATTCTTCTTTCCATTTTATCAACACTTTGAAAATATTTACTTCTTTAGACAATTTAATTTGCATTTATTTCATACTTTAAATACTATTAAATATAAAGACATTAAACTTTTCTATTTTTCTATAACTCTTTTACCAAAAAATACCATGAAAACCTCTTTTAGGTAGCAGTAATATTTTCTTTTTAAATAAAATAAACTCTGCATTATATGCAGTCATATATATATACACACACATATACATATATGACTTTCATCAAACAGATTTTAAGGAAGCGTTTGTTTTCTAAAACCTCATACAACTTACTGTAGAAAGCTAATTAGAAAGGTAATTACTGAACAGAAATGACTTCTATTTATCTGAAGGCATTTAGGTAATGGACAGGCTTCTGGGCCATGAAGAAAAGCACAATTTCTCTACGTCTTTTTCATCTCTGAATCATGCTTAATATTCTCATTCAGTAAAATAAACTAGGCTTGCATGATTTATTTTTGGATTTCTATAAAATAATTAGAAAATAATTAGACTATTTTATTCATGAAGGACTATATTGAAATTGAGCCTATTTAAATTACATGACTACAGATCTGATAGTGGTGAATATTTCATGATATTCTTCCCTTTCAGAATATTTCCAAGAAATAGTATTAATTTTTTTTTCAAATTTTTATTATCAAACTTATGTACAGAGAGGTTACAGTTTCATACATTAGGCATTGGATACTTTTCTTGTACTGTTGGTAGTATTAATTTTTGTTTTTGAGGGCTCACTAAAGTTCTCCTCTCAAGAAATACTTACTTTCAGAATAATTATTCACCACTTTACTAATAAGGAAGAAAATAATTTAAAGTCAACTCTTTAGTCAACTAGAACAAGTAAAAAGAAAATGTGGGAACATTTTACCCACTCATTTTCCTTTTCTGAAAGATCAGTTGAGATAAATCTACTCTTGAAGATGCAAAATCTACTAAAAAAGATAATTTCAAAAGGAGGTATATCTCATAATTTTTTGAGAAATCATTAAGCCCATGCTAACCACATTAACCAGTAATAGTCACAAATTTTAGCTAATAAATTATTAATGTAGACCATTTGTTAGTAGAGAACTCTATCCAATCTTTTCATTCTCTTCATTACCCCTTTGTGAGTAGTCTGATTAACTGCCAGTTACATACATAATTCTTGTTACACTTTGTTTATTGCTTTTCAGCATGCCGGTAATCCTAGGGGATGAAAATATTTTTCATTTGTCACAGTGACACGTGCTACAAAGTAAAACTATGAACAGCTGCAATATCCTCAAAACTGATATATATATGCATATATATATATGCTAAAATTAACTGCTGGATTTGGTTTCAAGTATTTTTCTACTGTAAAATAATTTTTAAAAAATTTTGAAAAATAATTAAAAAAAGGCTTTGATCATCACATTTCAAATGTGACATTTTTTATACATTTCTCCTAAGGAACTTATCCCCAGTAAATTCTTAGATCAAGTTCACCTTATGCTTGGCTTTTCAAGAGTTCTTAATTATTCTCTGTTTATCTCAGTCAAGGCATCATTTTCATCCTACTCTGGACTAGCTTCTTGGGTGGTAGGTTATGTTGCTTTGCCCTTAGACTATTTCTGTGTTTCTACATTCTTTCTTGAGCAGTGGATCACCACTAAAGAAATAGCCAAAGTATAAAATATAAACATACATAATCCATTAAAAAATGAAGAGTTTGATTGGGTGGGGAGGTAAATTATTTTTATCTTTTCTGAGAAAATTAGTGCTTTAAATATATGCTGTTCCTGCTATTTTAAGTTTGATTTAGTACTACATTTAATAAAATAATTATTACATATACTTTATTGTTATATATTTATTATTAATCATCATACATGTCATATATTCAATAAAATAATTTAAAATAATAGCAAATTATTTAAGGTTCTACTGATAGCAGCATATACTTTGGTAGTAGTAAACATCATTTGAAATCCAGAAAACTTATCACACATAAGATAGGCTAAAAAGCTAGAAAAGGGAAATGGTAGGAAATTTGCTATTTATAAAAATTATATTACTCAAGGGAAAATAGTACACATGGAATACATGTAATTAGAGACTAAAATCTTTTTTGGGGGAAGGGTATAATATTTCAACTTGAATTCAGGGACTGAGCACTGTCTCTGAGATTTTTTGCTCAAGATCCACAGCTCAGCTTCAATTTTCTTGTTGGTTAATTAGAGATAAACATGTCATGGACTTTCTGTCCTAAGCTGGCTTTGAACTGCAGTACTTAGATCTCAGCCACCTGAGTAGTTAGGATTATAGGGTTCAAGACATCAAGACAGCAAGATACTAAAATCTTCCTTAGATTAATTTTGTGAGATATCCCCAAGCAAACATAAACTGAAATTCTTCTTATGGCCCTTAAATATATTTGTCCTATGTGATGAGTGACACAAATAATCTCCCACTAAAAATTTAAGAATTTATGATATAAACATGCATTATTGTCCTTTGAGAAACTCTAAGCTCTAGCAATAGTGTTCTCGGATTGCCATATGGAAAGAATTTGCTTTAGAAGCATATGCACCCTAACCATCTACTATTTCCTATTTTCTTTCACTTAGGCCATGTCAGGTATGTACAGAACCTAGAGCATGTAGGCATGTGTGTTTGAAACTCATACTAACTATAATAAATAAAGATTTTTGGGTAGAGTCCAAAATACAGCTTTCTTACACCAAATCCTGTTTTATTGCCAAGAGGGATATGATAAATTTATAATACATAATTAAATATTCATGTTCCAATGTGACTGCATATAAATTATAGCATGGGACAGCTCTAAAATATCAGGGTAAAACTAACATTTTAGTTTTGAAGTAACATGTCTGAAGGGTTTCTAAATAGAAATGAATCTTTGATTTATAGAATCTAATAGGCAAATAAACCCTCAATTGCCTTCAAGGTAACCTTCCATGTGGTGGCTTGATAATTTCTAAACCAGAATTATTTGTTGGCACAAATTTATGCAGATATTACTATTTGTTTGTACAGTTAAAAGCTCAAATCTATTTTACTTGATTCTACCAATGTTAAAGACAAGCTATCTTACTAAGGAATATTGTTTATTCATACACCAAAAATTGTCTATTTTCATAAGACATGTTAAATACACTAAAGTTTCCATAACAAATATTAGCCCAGTATATAAGCTACAATAAGTTACTCCAGAATAATAAAGAGGAAATACCATATATTATTGACAGAAAATATTCAGTTAATTTATTAACTGAATTATTAGTTCTGACTAGTTTGTGTCTAAAAAGTATGACATTTCCCCTTAGTTTTTTTTTTAAATTTTAATGTTGACTTGGTTTAATACATATAAAAACTCTCAATCTCATCCTTAAGGGATACAGTAATCTCTGTTCTTATTCGCAGGTTTCTGGGGCAGCGGAATGGAAGTACTAAACTTTACCAGAGTGATAAAGATATAAATTTTTATAAAACTCAGATATACTTAATGTGATGACAGATATAAAACCAAGTGTCATCTCACAAAATTATGTCATTGTACATATGACATGAATATTATATTTTAGTTGCATATCAAAAATACAAGATCAGCAAAGGACTTTTCAAAGTTCATGTTTGTTTGTATCATTCCATTGCGACTCCTTAGCCATCCCTTATCCCATTCTGAATGCTAACAGGATTAGCTAGTATTAGTCCTCTAATCACAAGAAGTACAATATGCAGTGTGACCTGTGAATCTCCCCTGGGATTGAGGAGGGCTAAGTTGAACCATGCATGATTTCAAAGCAATTCTCAGCATAATTATCTGCTTGACCTGCAAGATGAACAAGCATATCATTTAATTAATTGCCAAGCTCTTGTGAACAGAGCTGTTCATTTTTCTAGTAATTTCACAATGATATGCTCTTGCTGATTTCTACAGGAATGATGAAAATTGCGTATTAGCGGGTCTGATGGCCACTTTCCACATTGCTATCAGGCACAACTTATTGTAACATGCATGCTTTTTTAAAGAAGTACCATAAAAACATCCAGAAGATAACCATTTCCTTATAGCAGTGGCAATTTTGAACCACTGAAGTCAAAGCACCAAAATATCTTTCCTTATATACTGGTGATGTAAAAAAATGTATTAGCAACAGCTCTAATATTGTAAAAGTCTCTAAAAATTTAAATCTGCTTGTTTCTACGAAAGAGTGGAATTAATACAAATATGTTCATCTATTCAAATAGAATAAGGGGGGGAGACTTCATTTTCTTTTGGGCATATGGAAATAAAAAGAAAAACGCATAAATATAAAATAAATATAAATAAATAAATATAAATCTTGCTATGTAAAAATTACAAGCTGTATTTGTATATATATTTTCTGGAAGCTTAATTTAAAACTTATAAATAAACAAATTAAGAAACAGCACAATAACACTGGAAAGACAAAAAGGAAAGCATCTAAAATATTTGGCCTCAAAATTTCTCTACTGTATGGATATTCCTTCTACCTCTTTCTCATTTTCTTTTTCTATGTGATTTTTAAAATTATTTTAAGTAGTTGTACACGGGAGTTGCCATTTTATGTTAATGTATTGCTATTTTGAGCTTCAGTGTCTACAAAATGACACAACATTCTAGTGTGTAATAAAAAGGAAGCAAATTAATTCATTGCATGTTAATATTCAGTTCTAATTAATATACAAATAATTTGTACTGCAATTTCCTGATATAGTACAGATAAAGTCAATGGTAATGTATAAGAGCACTCTTTGAGTCAATTGGCATATGATATATTTCTATTATCATTATATGTAGTAGGTATGTGTGCATTTCCCCAAGAAGGTGATTGAGGGGCTGGGGATATTGCCTAGTGGCAAGAGTGCTTGCCTCGTATACATGAGGCCCTAGGTTCGATTCCCCAGCACCACATATACAGAAAATGGCCAGAAGTGGTGCTGTGGCTCAAGTGGCAGAGTGCTAGCCTTGAGCAAGAAGAAGCCAGGGACAGTGCTCAGACCCTGAGTCCAAGCCCCAGGACTGGGCACCCCCCCCCAAAAAAAAAAAAAGAAGGTGATTGAAATGGGCCCATCTTCATTTCACAGAGTAAGATTAAGATATGATTTAACTAGCTTGCTGCTAGTGGATAACACATATAATCTGTGATACTTAGAATAAGTTCACAAAAATCCATTTCAAAATAACCAACATGCCACTTGGGCTGGAAGCATAGTTCAAGTAATGGAGCATCAGTTGTAATAAAACATAATTTATAGAAGAAAGAGCAAATGAGTTATTTGACAAGTCATAACATAAGATAGATTTTTTCTTTGCCTTTTTGTACAAATATTCCTTAGGTAAAATTAAGCAATTGAATTTTTTTTTCTCTGATTAGGATTTCTGAGAAGGACACTTTCAGGTTCAAATTTGGAATAAGCAATAATGGCTTACTTCTCCATCCTTAACACACATAATTATGGAAGGTATGTTTTACCTCCTAGGGCAAGCAAATCTCCTTGTCATCTACACAAGGAGGGTATAATCAGGAAAACAATATTATTTACCTTTAGGTAAATTATGTACATCAACTAAATCATTCACAGAGTACAGATTACCCTGGGATGGGGAAAGGTGGGAAAACTGGGTCAGATATACAAACAGTACAAGAAATGTACCCAAAGCCTAACTTATGAAACTGTAAACTCTCTGTACATCTGTTTGACAATAAATAAGAAAGAAAAAAAATTGAAGAAAATAAACACAATAAATGATGTCCTATTCTGACACTGATATAAAGCAGATCCTGTTCTAAACACATAGTCTGTTTATTTAAAATTATATTTTTAATATTACCATATCTTCATGTATTCCAGTTCAAAGCCTTGTACTTTGGTACAGTCACCTGTTTTTAAAGGTATCATTAAACTGAAGACTACACTTTTCCTTTTCAAATTACCCTTTTCCTCTGACATCCTCTTTCTTGTCCCTTTTCTTTCATCTCCATTATCAAAGTCATGGCTGTTGTTGTCAGCAACAGCATCATCATCTTCAGCATTTTCTAGTTACCATTGCCTTTACTTTTGTTTCTGAGAAAACCCAGAAAAACATGTGTGGTGTAAATGGACAGCAGATACGTTCTGTTATCAGGTAGGTGAGCCTGCCAAGCAATCACCTTCCTGAAATCTTAAAATTTTCATGTGTAAAATGAAGTGTCCTCATATTCTCAGAACAATTTTGGTCTAAAAGTAGACTCTCCATCTGGGAGTAATTGTCCTTCACTAAGCTAAATATTGGGAAAGGTATATTAAACTGCATGCAAATTAAATACTTAAAGTCTAATATTAAGTAAAGTAATTTTTATTATAAAGTCTGATAAAGTTTATCATGGCCCCTTATTTTCCCTTATGACATTGTCTCTTAAAAGGTTTTCAAAAATGGATTGTAAAATACCTTGAGAAAAAGTATGCATTGTACCTGTTTATTATAAATATAACATCTAGATTTTAAAACATGTTGAATACTGAGTTTTATGACTCATAAATGAATTAATATGTGATATACAAATGGAGTTCTTACTATGATATGCATTATAAAAACATTTGGAAATATCTGATAAATTATTTTAAATATTCAAACTGAATTACTTGTCTTGGTAAAGAAAAGGAAAGGGTTCATACACCAGATAGGTGTTTATACACCTTCAGTACCACTGTTTTGATACTCTTCTATTACTCAATACATCACTCCTATTATCTACCAATAGTATATTATAGAAACTTGTGACCAAATTACTCAAAGGTATTTTATGTAAGAAGTAAATTAAGAGTGAGAGTTCCTTCATAGTAGGAAATGAAAGCGGGACAAAGAAAATTGGAAGCAAAATAATCTATTTCATACCTGCCTCCTGCTATTTCTGTCAATTTTCACGAAAGCAAAGTTTCTTTAAACTTTAAATCCAATTTCCTTGGATATGACATACTGAGGAGCCAGGAAATGAGGGACACAAAAGGAGTAGCAAATACTTCTGGATCAGAGAACATTTACCTCAACCATGGAAAAAGAAATGTTTCTAACATCTGAATTGTATCTCAAAAATTTAGACCTCCCTCTTTCAATCCACCGGCCCCCTGCCCCATCCCGTATTTCTTTTCCTTTCACCCTGCAGTCATTGTTGATGAATAGCAATATCTATTTTATTTTAGTGAAAGCCAGAGGAAATTGTCCAGCTGCATTCTCAGCCTCTCCATATGCAAATACAAAGAATATTCTATGTCTTCCTGACACTTGAGAGCTAAAGGCAGCAATGCGGTTATTTTGGGACCCATTCCTTATCCTGGATAGCTTGCAACAAGATAAGTGCACATATGCATTAGTATCAGCAGGCAGAATGACTGATGGCTTGAGACTCATCCATATTTATCTTCCAAGGATTGAATAGACAGGCACCCTATTGATTCATACAGGTCATTACATAACATGTTAACAATCCAGTACCTTCCAGTTCAAAAGGAAATTTGAAATTAGTGATGGATCTTCTTGCAGGTCCATGCCTAAGGCACAAGATGGGTAGTGAAGCATGACTGGATTTTGACATCATTATTCTCTCTCCTCGTTTAATGTCAGTCATTCTTACACAGATAACTCCAAAAGGATGTGAAATATAGAGATTGTCTAGGCAAAGGAACATTTTAGAAACTGTAATCCTTTTCATATTCCTAATATATTCTACCTAGAAAACTACTTATGGGAAATTAAACATAAATTTAAACATGCATGGGTATAGTTAGTCATACTTTATTCTAGGGTAAATGTATGTTAGTGCCCATCTTACATACAAACTTTTTATTGAGGTCATATTAAAATAAAAGATAAGAAATGAGGGAAAATAAACCCAAAATTCACATGGAAAAATCAATGGAAAATACAGAAAATTTGTCACCAGAATCATTAGGTTTGAAATGATTAAAAAAATCTTCATAAACACTTTAATAACAATACACGTTTCAAAAACAACACACTGAGTTCTATATTCAGTCAGATGGAAGCTGACTATGTTCTAAATAGGATGTTTCAAAGAGCAAAACACAACCTTGCTTTCTTCATCTATTCTCCTGGTTTCCACATTCCTATAGTTTAACTTTTGCAGTTGTAGAAACTGGCAGGCAATTTGAGGCCAGGCCTTGACATGCCTGCAGGCTCTCAGCTGCAAAGTCAGGCAGGCTCATGCATGGGAACAGCACTCTGCTTTATTTGGTTTTGAAATTAAACCAAAAGGAGACTATTCAGTGGGCTATTTGATAGGAAATTCAGTTCTCAAATGACATGAAAATCATCCTGTGATCCGGAGGTAACTGAAATAAAGAACCTCCTTTAAAATGGCTCATTGGAAAATATATTCATCCACATGTGTGCTGTACCCCATAACCTTAAAGAGCCCCACTTTGATTCTAACAAAGAATTCATTGATTTAAATATTTTTATAAAGTGTCTTTTGGATATGTCCACAACCCCTCATAGCATCATTCATTCTATTAAGTCATGCATGCATTCCCTTGTGACAATTAGTTAGTGAACTTTGAAATGTTCCAAGTGTGCTTTGGATGCTGTTGTGAAGGCAAGAGATCTATGAAAACCCTCCTACTAGGACCTTGAATTTCAGTGTAAGAGGAGAGAAAAGACATAAATAAACAATAAATTAATCACATGGCATCCTGGAGGACAGAATGTGCTGAATAGGAAAATGAAGCTATATAGGAATATAGGGAAGGTTGGGTGCAGAAATGTCCATTAAAAAGGTATCCTGGTGGCGCTGGGGATATAGCCTAGCGGCAAGAGTGCCTGCCTCGGATACACGAGGCCCTAGGTTCGATTCCCCAGCACCACATATACAGAAAACGGCCAGAAGCGGCGCTGTGGCTCAAGTGGCAGAGTGCTAGCCTTGAGCGGGAAGAAGCCAGGGACAGTGCTCGGGCCCTGAGTCCAAGGCCCAGGACTGGCCAAAAAAAAAAAAAAGGTATCCTGGGAGCAAAGATCTAAAGGTGTGGATGGAGTGAGTCACGTATAAACCTTGTACAAAGATGGTGTAGAGGAATACTGCAAGTGTTAAACTGTTTTATGAGAGGTTCATTACAATGTGGAGTTAGAGACTATCAATGTGATTTAATTTAATTTAATGTAACAATGTGATTTAATTTTATTCACTTACAAGGAAGATGATGATTGTTAGACTTATTACTCCATGGGCAGAAAGTATCTGTCATATCACTCCCATGATTCTCACCACTTCCATGTCCTTTTGCTGAGTGCTTGGAACCAATATTTCTGCCTGAGGAAATCCAATTCACTGCAGCTTTCTCACCACCTGATTGCGTTAGCTGAACCTTGGCTAAATTGTGGAGATGTTCTCAAGTTCAGTGCTTTGAATTAGTGTTCCTAGTACCCGGTATATTTCAGGTGCTCACTGTGGGTTTGTTCCTCCACAGTCCTTTTATCTTCAGATCATTATTGTTGTGCCTCTTGTTGAAAGGAAAGCAAAACAAATACAATCCCCTGTTTCTGTTTCGAATGTATCCCAGTCTTCTGTTCTTTGCCACTATCTCTAATTTTGTCAGCCACTATACTTTATTTACTAAATTTATTGGCACTGGCTTACAGTCATTCATCTATTTTCAATTACTCTTCTATTTGGAGCTTTAGAAACATCTCTGTCCTAGTCTCAGGTATTTGATCTCCTCATTAGGAGAATTATTTCCACCCTGCCTTCAAGTCAAGTTCAAGTCACATTAGAATGGCACGCAATTACTCCACATCTAACATTACAAGCCCAAACACTACCTGCTGTCTCCTCTTTCTTTCCACAGCTAAGAAAATTGGTTGTTTAAGATCATCAGAGCATTGTCCAGTTTATTTCTTTCAAACAGCCACTTTCTCTGTATTCTTTTCCTTAGTATTTAGCATAGTCTTCCTGAACTATAATTTTAATAACTAATACAATGCCTAAACTGCTTTGTCTTTTTTTAAATATCAGGTCAACATTGCCAACATTTTATCTGCATTTTCAAGCTTTCTCAGGAACAGTGGTAATGAGAAATATCAAGCTTCAGTGTATGAACTCTACTTCAAAAGGTCCTGCACAAGATCCACTTGACAGGAAAACCCTCTCTAACTCTTCTCTCTAACATACCCAGCCTTCTCTGAGACCCTGAAACTACTTTCATTGATGTTCTTCCTCTCTGTGATCCTACCTTCTATGTCATGAAGACATTTCTAGATTTTTTTTTCCCAAGAAATCTTTTCGACTTTCTGTTTTCCAATCTGGAATTCCTCCTTCCTTTGTGTCCCCTTCTTGCCTTCTGTATTTGTTGCATCATGGAGGCAACTTCTCTGAGGCCAAATTTATCACTGCTGAATCCTCATCCCTTTCCTCTTTCTCAGACAGAGAATGGATACTTTCAAATATGCTTTTATATTTTTGGATATTCAACTATATCTTCTCAACTCCATTCTTCTCATAGACAGTAAAACTTGTTCTATATCTCTTAAAAAATATAACAGCAGAATTCAAACCTTTCTCAATGTCTAAAACTACCAATTCTGTTTCTTCACAGGAAGATTCAAAACTTATTAAGGAGGCAGAAAAAAGTCCCTAGAGATCCATAGAGGTGATAAAAGAAATAATTGTCACACCTCTTCGAGTCTTCATTTCTTTCCCCATGACCTTTCCCATGACTAGTCACATCATTCTGGCTTCTAATCTCATAATTTCTCAGGAATAGTGTAGGATTGAAAACAATCAGAGTCACAACCTGTGATGCTGGAGAAGACTTTCTAATTTCTTCCCCAGCCCTAACTGCCAAGATTCCTTGCAGTCTAACCATTCTCCACCAGCTCTTTGATTTGAGGGGTTACTCACACTCCAGTTTAATGTCTCTTGTCTCCATTTTCTCAAGAATTTTCCCAGGTAATTTCTTCCCTATTCATTGTTTCTTCTATTTTTTTTCCCCCAGTCCTGGGGCTTGAACTCAGGGCCTGAGCATTGTCCCTGGCTTCTTCTTGCTCAAGGTTAGCACTCTACCTCTTGAGCCACAGCCCCACTTTTGGCTTTTTCTGTGTATGTGGTACTGAGAAATCGAACACAGGGCTTTATTCATGCTAGACAAGCACTCTACCTTTAAGCCACATTCCCAGCCCCTCTATCCACTTTCTGTACAAAATCTTGGATTTTTTTCTCTCCTCAGTCCTCTTTCCTCAGCTTCAGCTCTGCATTTTTGTTGTAACATCACTATCCACATCTCTAGGAAGAGAATTCATAAATATACTCTCAGCCCTTCCACACTCAACCTGGCTTTTTCCCATCCTTAGATGGCCCAGTGACTGACATCACTGGAGCTAAGTAGTCATCCCTGTCCCTGACCTCTGGCTCACCTCTCAGATTCGATTCATCACAGAATCTTTTCAATTTTGCTTTCCAAATTACCCTAAAATTAATCCACTACTTTCTATCCCACTGCCAACAGCTTAATCTAAGCTACCATTATCTTAATTAACTATTTGACCCTGCTGAATGGATTCTAATTGTTCCATCTAGGCAATGTCAAAGAAACAAACAAGTCAATATAAATTTATGAGCAAATAGTTGAAACTAATTAATTAATTAATCAAAATACTTTTATCCTTTGTCTTGATTTTCAGAATGATCTTAGACACATAGGAGGGTTCATTCTGGTAGTTTTGCAGATCAAGAGCATTAGCAGATATAGTATGCCAAGATCAGATTTTGATATATAATATGTATACACAAAAATGTTAGTTATATTGTTATTCTCAGTCCTTAAATTAAATAACAAAATATCAAAATTATTTCTTATACTCTCTCCCTATTGAGATCCTTTGATATTGCTTATTAAATTCAAAGAAAGTTTTTTAGGCATGGCAGTTTGTACTTTAAAAAATCAGCTTATTTGGGCTGGGAATGTGGCTTGGCAGGAGAGTGCTTGCCCACCATGCATGAAGCCCTGGGTTCAATTCCTCAGCACCACATAAACAGAAAAAGCTGGAAGTGGTGCTGTGGCTCAAATGGCAGAGTGCTAGCCTTGAGCAAAAAAGAAGCCAGGGACAGTGCTCAGGCCCTGAGTCCAAGCCCCGGACTGGCAGAAAGAAATATTTTTTTAACGTGATATTAAAAACAAAAACCATATACTTTGATAGAGTACATCATAGTTTGATACATGTATATATCATATCAATACTATGTATATTGCATGCATAATGTGCAATCAGGGAAATATATCTATCTATACCTGTCTGTCACTATATGTCTGCAAACATTTACCATATTTTTATGATGAAAACTGTTAAAATTACTTATCTAGTTTTTGAAGTATATTGTATATTAATGTTACCTGTAGTGGTGATATTTTAAATAAAATCATTGACTGATTTAGGAAAGGTTAAAGTAATAAAAATGTCAAGATTGTTTTAAGATAGGTTTATTGAACTCTAACAAATGAAACAATGTTGTTTTAGAACATTTCAACAAGGTTTAACTTTCTCTTTCCTTCCTTCCTTCCTTCCTTCCTTCCTTCCTTCCTTCCTTCCTTCCTTCCTTCCTTCGTTCCTTCCTTCCTTCCTTCCTTCCTTCCTTCCTTCCTTCCTTCCTTCCTTCCTTCCTTCCTTCCTTCCTTCCTTCCTTCCTTCCTTCCTTCCTTTCTTTTTGCCAGTCCTGGGGCTTAAACTCAGGGTCTGAGCACTGGCCCTGGCTTCTTTTTGCTCAAGGCTAGCACTCTACCACTTGAGCGACAACACCACTTCCGCCTTTTCCTATATATGTGGTGCTGAGGAATCGAACCCAGGGCTTCATGTATATGAGGCAATCACTTTACCCTGAGGACTTATTCCCAGCCCCAGCAAGGTTTACTTCTATTAAAATGTTATTAATGAATAGAAATTCTTATATGTACTTCTGTGTATAAATGAGTGTTGGAGAAGAGAGAGGGGATAAAAAGACAAAGAAAACAGCCTTTTGAAGGAAGGATGTATGAAAGAAGAATAAAAATTTCTCTATATAGCTGAAAATATGGATAGTTTTGTAAGAATTATAGTTATTTCCATCATCTGAAGGGTCAATGTGAAGCTTCTTGAAAACAGACAAAGATTAAAAGCCATTCAAACTATCAATGCCTGGGAGAATTCTATAATGAATGTAAATGTAACTTATCCAGTGTCTTCTGATAAGGACAATGAACAAGGAAAAAAGTCTTCTCAGGGTGTACATAAAATATTTGGACTAAGATCTGAATTTGCTTCCACTGGCACTAGTGGCTGGAAATAGCTTTTGAGAGGAAAGTGAAATTGCAATTCATTTCTGCAGATGGGTTATAATTTATATTATTAAATACTCTATATGATTTAATGACACACCCAATTCAGAGTCAGTATGGAGGATTTCTTTAAATTTGAAATCCTTAGAATACACATCTTTCTCAAAGATGTGTTTATTTTCCGCAAAAGCAAATGATAAGCTTCATAAAGATTGAATGTGAAATTACACTAATTATCACTGAAACCTTAATTTCATTTTCAGAAAGCATAATCTACTAATAGATACATATATTCAGGGATTCATTACAAACACCCACCAAAGCCAATGAATCCTTTAATTTGTAAGATGGATTTTAATGTTAATAAAGACCCAACTAGAGGGGTTATATAAAATATATTCTTAAAAAAATCTAATTTAAAGTGAAAATTTTCAAAGGGAAATCAGTACTTATAGTATACTTTAGAAGTATACTATATTTATAGTATACCATATTCTCAATGTAAACCATTCAGTTACATTTAATTTCTTTTCTAGAGATAAATCTTAATTTATTGAATTATAGAGAAATAATTATGAAATTTTAAACTTTCAAATGTATTATTTTATTTTAATAATCTTTGATAATTTTTCATAAAATATTTTGGTTTTAGTTTTTATTTTTGCTTCTTAAATGATAATTCTCTGACTCAAATTTGCACGTAAGTGAAACTATCATTTAGGAGATGCATTGTTATGTAAATGACATCAAGAAAGTCTAAAAATTGACAAAAAATGAAGAAGGAAATCACTTTCAATCCTCCAATTTTGTAATAAATTAGTATGCTGACCCATGATCATAATAAAAGAACCCCTTTAGTCCTACCATTTCAGAATATTTCTGGTTATATTTACTCAAAAATATTGAAGACTTTAATTACTAAATCATCATTTTCCTTATTAAGGATCTTTCGAATTAATATTTGACAGTTTTCTAAAAAAGTACACTTTAGCTAACAGAGATTCTTTCATATTTATTTTGTCTTAAGGTGTTGTGTAGAAGGATTTTGCAATCAGCTTTTTTCTGATTGCTCAAGAATTAATGCTAGCATGCATGCCTCTCATACTATCTAGCTTTGTTCAGACATATTCATTTAAATGGCACATTCATTGTTCATCCTTTCATCCTTCTAGGTCCTCACTATTCCAACAAATCTTCAGGTTGGTTTCTGACCTATCCAAATCCATCTATTGTCCTTAGAATTCTTTAAAGCCCACTCTCCTTTACAAAGATTTATCAAGTGTGTCAAGCTCTTACCTTTCTTTCATTGAATTCTTGTAGCATACACAGCAAGATACAAAAATTGTTATGTACTTTCATGGTCTTTTTTCCTAAATTTTCTGATATAAGACCAACACTTTTAGTTTTACATGTCTTTATAGACTTTCAGTGAAACCTCCTTTCATAAACCTTCCCATGTCATGTGATTTTGGCTAACAAAACAATGGAAATTATACAGTAGCGGGTTCAAGTATGGCTTATTCTTTGGTATCATGCCTTTCTAGACACTCTTGGAATCTAGTTCCCTTTACATAAATAAGCACACTGAGGCTGCTGGATGATGAAGCACCACAGGACAAAAGGCTTGTCTATCTCTGCTGTGCCAGACAAGGCCCCTTCTGACCTCTAAGACAACTGGCAGCTGCACACATCAGACCACTGACACTACCCAGACAAAATTCCTACCCAGAAAAAAAAAAGATGAAAATGAATCAATTAAACATTTATTTTAAGTCACTAAATTCTGGGCTGTTACTTGTGTTGCAATGGATAACTAGTAGAGTCTCCCAATTGAATACTAAACTCCAGTGAAGCAAATATTCTGTCTCCTTTTTCTCACTCTTTTCAGTGAAAGAGAGGTAATCAGAGATCAAACGTGAGTCTGAAGGTCTAATAGTGTCTTGTCTCTTAGCCACTACAAAAGAAAATTGATTAAAAAAAGGATGCTAATGCAACTTACTAGAACTGAAAAAAATATAAAAAGATGAAAAAGTTAAACTTAAACAATTAACTTAAACAATTTCCTAGTATATGGTAGAAAAACATAAAGCAGAATTTGGAGAGAAAATAGAAAAGATTTTGAGTTAATTCAAGAGATATAATACTGAGTCACAAAATTTTCTTGCAGATAGAGGAAAAACTTAAGGGAACAAAATCAAGGGAACAATGTAGATGAATTTTGTAGAGCTCATGGAGCTCATCACTCTTCTTTGGTCTGAAAGGTTTATCAAGTGCAGGGCAGGTTTACGATAAAAAAAAAGTCAGCTATAAACAAGCCCTAAAGAAGATTGAAAGCTTCTACAGAAAAGAAAATCCAATCTCCAAATAAAAGAGAGCTCAGTTTTATATCAGCAGACATAATGGAAGAAAGCAACATAGCAATGACTTTAAAATTGGGAGTGGAAATAATTTTGAGACTTGATATTTGATATGCAGGCCAAATCATCAATCAAATGTGATAGAAATTTTTTGGCACAAAGTACTTGAAAATTTACTTCCTATTCACCTTCATAACATAAGCTTGAAGATACAAACACAGTGAAATAAAGAGGAATCAAAAACTAGGAAGATTTGAAATACATGATAGAGATATATTCAACTAAATAAGTATGATAGATAATAAGACAACACCTCTAGAGATGGCTGGATGGCAAGAATTCACATTTAGCAAGACCAGGAAACTCACACAGATGGAGTGAATCTTGATAAAATGGGATACATGGAAGAAGAAAGGAAGAAAACTAAATAAAATGAAAAATCAGTGAGTTCTTTATTTCTTACTTTCTGAATAAATATAACACTTTTTTCATTACAAAGAAAAGGGATTATAAAGAGGGAAAAATGGAGAAAGGGTAAGAAAGGCACAAATCAGAAATTTAAAATGTACAAGAAAGGCATGACTGAAATATGTAATCTACAAGGCCCCTAATTGGGTACTTGGCCAAAGGAGCACAGTAATTCCGACAGAGAATAAAGAGATAAAATACAATCACAATTCTCAGGTAAGACAATATTCCAAACAATGCTTATCAACACAAATAATAACATACATACATAAGATTTTAAAAAAGTTAGATGCATACTTGAGACACAGGATTAAGAAAGGCCATGGGTAAATGCCTACATATTGTAGAGAAATGGCGTAGATTAGAGAAAGTGTTGAGAGGCTACCACTGCTATCAGGTCTAGAGAACAGTAATGTCAAGACTTGACTTTCTGGTACAAATCTCCCTCCACTTAGTAAAGCTGTATTCATCAAAGATCAAGAGTGGCACTTTGCAGTGAACCAAAAATAAGAGGTGGTAGGTGGTGTCCCTTTACCTGCATTTCTGTTCTTTTCCTTTCTTTTGAAAAATTACTTATTTATTGTCAAAGTGATGTATAGAAAGGTTACAGTTTCATACATAAGGCAGTGGGTACATTTCTTGTACAATTTGTTACCTCCTCACTCATTTGCCCCCCTCCCCCCTCCCTGTTTCCCTCTCCTGCCATGAGTTGTTCAGTTGGTTTACACCAAATGGTTTTGTAAGTATTGCTTTTGGAGTCATTTCCCGTTTTATAGGTTGTCTCTCAATTTTGATATTCCCTTTCCCTTCCTTAGTTCTAATACCAGTATATACAGTATCCAGTGTACTCAGATGAGATACAGTGATAGTATGGTGACAACCATAGGAAGGGGATACCAGAGGAACATCAACAACTAAAAAGCTAGGGTTTCACATGGCATGTTGAAAGTAATTACAACAGTGATATAACACCCGTTTCCATAACATGGAGTTCATTTTACTTAGCATCATATTATGTGTTCATAAGGGCATAGCTATTGGGCTCTTGTGATCCTCTGTTTTGACTAGCCTAAACCTGTTCTAATTATTCCCTGTGAGGGAAAGCATAGAGTCCATGTTTCTTTGGATCTGGCTCTCTTCACTTAGTATAATATTTTCCAAGACCTTTCATTTCCTTATGAACTTCTTTAACAAAAGTCCAAAACTGCAACAAATCAAAGAAAGGTGGGAGAAAAGGGACTGCATCAAACTGCAGAGTTTTTGCAGGGCAAAGGATATAGCTTGCAAGATAAACAGAAAGCCCACACAGATTGGGAGAAGATCTTTACCAGCCAAACAATGGACAAAGGCCTCATATCTAAAATATATGCAGAACTAAAAAAAATTAAATTCCTCCAAAACAAAACCTCAAAGAACCAACAGCCCCTCAACAATTGGGCTAAAGACCTAAAAAAGAGACTTCTCTGAAGAGGAAATGAGACTGGCCAAGAGACACATGAAAAAGTGCTCTACATCACTGGCCATAAAAGAAATGCAAATCAAAACAACATGGAGATTCCATGTCACCCCAGTAAGAATGTCCATTATCAGGAAAACTAACAATAACAAATGTTGGAGGGGATGTGGTCAAAAGGGAACCCTACTTCATTGTTGGTGAGAATGTAAACTGGTTCAGCCACTCTGGAAAGCAGTATGGAGATTCCTCAGAAGGCTAAATACAGAACTCCCCTATGGCCCAGCAGTGACACTCTTGGGCATCTACACAAAAGATTACACACAAGAACCACCAGCACAGCAATGTTCATCACAGCACAATTTGTCATTGCTAAAATATGGAACCAACCCAGATGCCCCTCAATAGAGGAATGGATCAGGAAAATGGGGTATATATTCACAGTGGAATTTTACCTCCATTTCTTAAAAAGTTAGTCATGGGGCTTGAAATTGGGGCTTGAGCACAGTCTGAGATTTTTTCGCTCAAGAGTAGGTGTCTACCACTTGGTGCCACAGCCCCACCTCCATACATCTGGTGGTTTATTGGAGATAAAGATCTCAAGGACTTCCCTGCCTGGGCTGCCTTTGAACCATAAGCTGCAGATCTCAGCCTCTGGAATAGCTAGGATCACTGGCCACCACCTCCCCCACCTGAATTCTTATCTCATTCATGACTTTTGTTTGATTTGCTACTTTAAAATAAACACAGGCTAACTGTACACCAGGGAATCGCTGGACACTGGCGGATCACACCTGTAAGGCTTAATTACTCATGTAGCTGAAATTATAGATCATGATTCAAAAGCAGTCCAGGAAGGAAATTTCATGAGACTCTTAACTCCGATTAACGATCAAAAAGCTGAGTCAGTATTTTTGCTCAGGCTAGCACTCTACCATTTGATCCAAAGCTCAGCTTTTTGATGTAAAACTATGTGCTATTTATTTGAAATCATGTTTTTGAAAATGTACTAAGATTTCAGAAACATATCCTTGAAGCAACTAGTAAGAACCAAAATACCTAAGAATGAAGAGAGCATTGTGCTTGAAGAGGATGACCTCCGGTTTCAAGTTTAGATATTGTTCAAAACCCTGTGATCACTTTCCCAGGAGATTAGTGCATCTGATCACACACTTTTCTTTTGTGAAAGTCTCCCAAAGAATGGTTGGAAAGCTGACTGTTGTTGAGTGATGTATTGTTACTTTTCAGTACAAAAGATATAATTTAGGGGGGAAAAAAGGCTTGTGTACCAAAATTTTGTCACCTAGAGTTTTTGAATTCAAATAATTTCAGCACCAATAGCAGCACCTTAATCCAATTTACCTGCCTATGAAAGTATTATACTTGAGAGTTGATATTGTAATGGCAGAGGCACACGGTATCAACCAGAACACTTAGCAGATTGGTGCCAAAAATGTAGTGTGGTCGTCTGCCAAGCATGGCGTACATGACTCATGCTATTAGGTTTTGGCACAATAAACTCTCTGGTTGCTCATGCTCTTTTCTTGTAAAGGCTATTCTTTCTTCAGGAAATACACTTCAGTTTGTGTATGAATATAGTTATGTCAAATGAGGAAAATAAAAACCCTATGAACACAAGTAAAATAAATTTGTATTCAGTATTATTTTTTATATTGTATAATTTTAATCTTAAAATGCAATATAGTGTGTGTGTGTGTGTGCCAGTATCATATCTGGGATTTGGCTTCTAGCTCTTGCACCATCCCAGATATTTTTTGTGGTTAATTGAAGATAGTGTAGCAAACTTTTCTGTTTATCCCAGTATGTCTTTAAATCAAACCAAGATTATCTGATTTTAGCACCTAAAATAGCTGGGATTTCAGAAATGGACTACTGATAATGTAGCAATTTCTAAATTGTGCAAAAATATGTGTAATACATCATAATCATTAGCTAACAATGAGACCTTTAGATATAAAGAATATTGAAATATTCCATATATTCCACTCCACATCCAATATCTTGATATTAATTAACTAAATAATTGGTGTTTATGAACACAAAAAGTATTATTCCTGAATTAAAATAGTAGGGCATAGTATTTCAAAATCTAGAACAAAATAGCATATAGTGAATGTGATGAACACACTATGTTTCCTGCTGTCAAATATTACTTAGTTTCAAATATCGTGGCAGCTCTACCCTCTGTCTCCATAATAACATCAAACTTGTTGCATTCTGAGAATCTTAAAATGATAAGTCAGAGAAACAAAAACATGATTGCTAGTATGGTTTTTCTCACAACCTGATACTAAATGTTTTCATAAAGACTGTACACATACACAATCATTTTAATATAATATTTTTTAAACTTCATTTTTGATAGTAGTTGTGTGTTTCTCTCTCTCTCTCTCTCTCTCTCTCTCTCTGTGTGTGTGTGTGTGTGTGTGTGTGTGTGTGTGTGTGTTGTGGGGAATGCAGTGAGGGTTTGGGCACTGTTCCTATGCTTTTGTGCTCAAAGCTAGTGTTCTACCACTTTTGAACCATAGTGCCATCTCTAGCTTTTTGGTAATTAATTGGAGATAAGAATGTCATGGACTTTCCTGGTTTTGAACCTTGATCCTCAGGTCTCAGTCCCCTGAATAGCTAGGATAACAGCCATGAGTCACTGATATTTGGCTTCTTGACAGTAATTTTGATAGCATTCATTATTGAACTGAAAAATCATTACATTAAAAATATATGGGAATTCAATACTGTTCATGTGATCTCCATGGTAATGTGTCTAAAGTCCTGTTCTTGAGTCTTCCTTGGCTTGGCTCCCTAATCTCTTCAAAGGCAAAATGGACTGTTTTTGATTTGGGCTCAGTATTCTAGCATGTATTGGAAATGTGATTGGGAAAATACTACCTTTACATTCTAATTTCCAGTTACCACATACAGATAATATATTGTACCTCAGCATCAGAAAATGTAGTTAAGTATGAAAAGCTTTGCTGACTGCCTGATATACTGACATAGTTTAAGGTTCCATATTGGTGAGCTATGGTGATGGAGTACTGATGGCAAAAGCAAAATCCCATAGATCACTTGTGATGGCTCCTTTATCTTAGGTCTTGATTAGATGTAATTAATCACCCAGTCCCATTGATTTTTATTCCTTAGTATATTTCAAGTCTGTTTCTCCTTTCCATCCCCAATATTCCTGCATTGCTTTAGGTTTTGTTGTCTGTCATAGCAGTGTTCTCCTTGCCTGTACTTCCAATGCTTCCACTTCATGTCTATTTCCACTATTGTGGATTAATCTGATTGAATGATCAGTTCTTTTCGTTTCCATTAAGGTTAAGAGGAAAAACGAACTCCAAGCTAATAGTCTTTTGGGCTTAAATCAGTGTATATTTTCTAGCTTCAATTTGTGCCACTCCCTCTTTCAGTATACGAACCAAGAGAATTGATCAGGACTAAAGGAAAATTAACAATAATTATTATTGACAACATTTAGGAGAAAAAAGTAATAATAAATTACATCATATGCAAATGTATTTTAAATTGCTACGATATAAATATTATATTCCTTAGAAACAGAGATATATTTTAAACAAACACCATGTAAAAGTGAACATAGAACTGATAATATTATGCCTGCAAATGGCACTATGAACCAAAACCCATCCCCATCCTCACTGATAGATTCATTCTCATTTTGTGCTAGTCATTTTTTTCTTTTCTTTTCTTTTACTTGCCCTGGGACATGAACTCAGGGAATTGTCTGTGAACAGAAGGCATGGGTACAGTCTCTGAGCTTTCATTTTGGCTCAAGATGGGCACTATAATACTTGAGCCACAACACTTCTTTCCACTTTATTTATTTTTAATTTTTTGGTTAATTGTAGGAAATAGTGTCATGGCCTTTATTGCTCAGGCTGGCTTTAAATTGGAATCCTGAGACCTTAGCATTGTGAGGAGCTTGGATTAGAGGTTTGAGCCACCAGTGCCCAGCATAACAAACACATTTGATAAAAGAAATATGATTTTTTTTTGCAGAAAAAATTAAAACTTTGAAACACTTTGAAAATTCAGTCAATTCATATTTACTTTTACCTTTTTACTTTGGCTTTCAAATTAATTTTTTAGTTAGAGACATCAGTAGTCAATTTTTTGTTAATTAAATTTTGTTGACAAGGTGTTGTGCAAAAGGGGTACAAAATAGGTCAGTGAGTACGTTTCTTGTGATATCTTACACCTTTGTTTTTCTTTCCCTTCCCTAGATCAGGTAGGCATATATACAATAGCCAGTGTATCAAAATCATATACAGTAGCCATGTGGCGTACGCCAAAGGAAATTCACCTAGAACTTTAAATATAACGTCAACAATAGTTTGCTTATCCTTGTCTTATATGATCATATATACATAGCTGTTGAGCTATTGTGATCCACTGAGAGGTCTATTTAGACCTTCTTATGTTTAGTAGTTGCTTGATTTTAGATACATAATGTAAGGTCGCTGACCCAAACCTGTGGAAATATCATTTGACAAGAAGTTTTTTGTTTCAAAGACCTGGTCTCTTTTATTTTATTACTCTTTTATTATGTAACATTAAAGAATAGATTTTTTCTCCGAAATATTTGTATATGGTCCCTCCTTGTGTAGGTAATAGCACTGATAAAACATAAATATCTTTTGATAATTAGCCTCAAATATAAACTCTTGATAAAGGCATGTTTATAAACAGCTTGGACATACCTGATTTTCCTTCACTTTCCTTCCTTCCTTCCTTCCTTCCTTCCTTCCTTCCTTCCTTCCTTCGTTCCTTCCTTCCTTCCTTCCTTCCTTCCTCCCTCCCTCCCTCTTTCTTTCTTTTCTTTTGCCAGTCCTAGGACTTGAACTCAGGGCCTGAGCACTATCCCTGGCTTCTTTTTTGCTCAAGGCTAGCACTCTGCCACTTGAGCCACAGCGCACTTCTGGCCATTTTCTGTATATGTGGTGCTGAGGAATCGAACCCAGGGCCTCATGTATACGAGATAAGCACTCTTGCCACTAGGCCATATTTCCAGCCCCATCTATCTTCCTTCCTTCCTTCCTTCCTTCCTTCCTTCCTTCCTTCCTTCCTTCCTTCCTTCCTTCCTTTCTTTCTTTCTTTCTGTCTTTCCCTTCCTTCCTTCCTTTTACCCTTCCCTCCCTGCTTCTCTCTCTTTTTTACTTTCTCTCTCTCTCTTTCTTTCTTTCTTTCTCTTTCTTCCTTTACTTTCTCTCTTTTCCTCTTTCTTTCTTTCTTTCTTCTTTTACTTTCTCTCTTTCTTTCTTTCTTTCTTTCTTTCTTTCTTTCTTTCTTTCTTTCTTTCTTTCTTTCTTTCTTTCTTTCTTTCTTTCTTTCTGTTTTTCTGTCTTTCCCTTCCTTCCTTTTTCCCTTCCCTCCCTCCTTCTCTCTCTTTTTTACTTTCTTTCTTTCTTTTTTCTTTCTTCCTTTCATTTTCTCTCTTCCTTCTATCTTCCCTTTCCTTCCCTCCCTCCCTCCCTTCCTTCCTTCCTTCCTTCCTTCCTTCCTTCCTTCCTTCCTTCCTTCCTTCCTTCCTTCCTTCCTTCCTCCCTTCTTCTCTTCCCTTCCCTTCCTCCTTCCCTCCCTCCCTCCATCCCTCCCTCCCTCTTTCTTTCCTACTGTACTGGTGAGGGGCATGAACTCGAGAGTTTTGTACTGTTACATAGCTTATGTGCTCACAACTGATGCTCTACATGAGCCATGCCTCTAGCCTGACATTTTATGTGTCAATAAGAGGATTCATATGATATTCAACCTGTGCTGGCTTTGAACCTTGATCCTCTAGATCTCAGTGTCCTGAATAGCAATGTTTATACACAAGTGACCAGCTCTTGTCTTACATGAATGTTTTACAAGGGCCTAAAAACACAGAAATACGAGATTTACCAAATTATTTTTAGAAATCAACAAATATAGGTATTACTGGGCACCTGCTCTGAAGTAAAAGGAGTACAAGAATGGACTTGTTCTTTCTTTGATGGGGGGGGGTGAAATTTGCATAGGAAGATATATACAAATGAATGTTTCCACAAGGCACAATAGTGATGACACCCGGAAAATGGTGCATGCTTTAAATTTCAACAAAATCTATCTAGACCATATTTATCACCTATTATTGTCCCTTTGATCCATACTTACTACCTAATGTTCATCAATAAATGAAAGCTGCTGCACACTGTACTTGTAAAACGTTTCACATAGTTAATATTAACTGTCTTATTTTCCTCTCACTGCTGCTGAGAAGCTGGCAGTTTTAAAGCAATGTTTTCGACCCATGTTTATAGATTGCGATCCCTGTGTTCTTTAGTGTACACTGTTCCTCGATGGGTTCTCCATTATATACTTAGTTTTATTGTCTAACAAGAACACATTTGATCCTTCACTCTTCTCATTGACTGTTTCCTTCTTGATGTGCACACCCATAAATTACTCATATAGGCACAAAGGGAAACTTCTTAAACTAAAGAATAGATGAAGCAATGTGCCAAGGCAAACTTCACTCCCACAGCCCTTGAAAATAAGGATGTTTCTTCAAATAGAATCTACCTCAAAGACACACATTTCAACATATATCCTCACATTGTTCTTTTAAACATTGTCTTTTCAAACACTTTAGCACAACAGATCTCTTGCTAATTTCTCCATTTTTCTTTAAAGTTATTGTGATTTAATTTTGTGAAATAAAAAAGTTGTAAAATATTATTTATTATAAAAAATATTCTCAGTACTGGCATCATGTAGCGGTACCCACAGGCTATACACCAGTGGTCAGAGAAGGTAGGAGATACAAGGATGGAAATACTTCAGTATCTATTATCTGATTCTGTAAACATATTCTGTACCTGAGTGAATCTATCTATACATCCATCCATCCATCCCCTCACATATCGATAAACACGTATAAGTTATACAGTGTAAAACAATTCAAGGTGATGTGTTTGTTAGTCTTTTTTTTGGTCTATTTTCTAGATCCCCCTTCCATTCTTTTAAGATATAGAAACATGAAACAGAGCGCTAACAGGTCTCATGTTTTTGATTATAAAATTCAAAAGTAATGTGCAAGAATATCAAGAGATTCATCCATAAAATGAACTTTACATTAACTACATAATGAAAATGTTTGAAACTTGGGTCAATGCTTAAATGTTTAATATGCAAAAAACTTCAACTATTCAAACCATCAATGTTTTTAAAACCACTGGGTCTTTTTAACATTGCTTCCAAAAGATCATATAGTCTGTTATTCTTTGGTAAGAAAATTTGGTTTTAAATTCATTCATCTGGACAGAACATATTTTTTTATTTTTATTAACTCCAGATCCTTTTTTAATACTGAATTTCAAACAAAATATTTTCACATGGAAATCTACTAGTAGATACCTACATATTTGGTGTGTGTGGGGGAATTACTTCATATAGGATTTCTAAGTAGGTCTTTTAAATTGCATTACGTTTTGTGAATGTGACTAGACACTGTGAAGTTGGGCATCTGTGTCCTCTCCAGTATTCAGTTTTGTTTTCACCCACTGAAACATGAGAGACTTTGAGCTAAAGTGGAATCTTATGCTGTCATATAACTGGCTGCCTAGGTTTCTGTCTTCCCAAATAGGCACAGATGGGGGAGTATAAATTCTGAGAGATATTACACAGAAAAATAAAATAAAAAAATAGGTCATTACTCCAGCCAAGGGTGGGGGTGGGGGTGGGGATACAAACAGCAAAGGCAAAGGTACACTATGGAAGGTGCTTGTCATAAAGAAAGAATCATTAGGAATGCTGCCAGTTCTGTCCCTGGAGACCCTGGGGGAAGCGTTTTGTCATGCTTAATGGCAAGTAACTTACACAGTGGCAATAAAAAAAGAGGCAGGTCTACCCTAAATTGATTGAAAAAATAATGAAAAAAGTCTTACTTTCATTACTAGGTAATGTGCTCCCTACAGAACACAGACTGATTCCCAGAATTAGGGATCAGAGCATTAATATATTTTCTCCTTGAGTCATGTTGGGCTTTGTCTGATTTGATCATTTCTTGATTTAATGAGTGGCTAAATATGGGATGAAATTCAAACATATAATTAAATTGGCTCTTTGGTACCAAATATTTTAAGAAGGTACGCCACAACCATATTGTTTTTTTTTTCTTTATGGTACTGGGTTTTAAACATAGCAACTAGGTAGACAAGTTTTCTATCACTTGCATCATATTTCCGGCTCATTTTGCTTAGTTGTTTCTCAGATAAGGCTTGGCCCAGGCTTTGGCAACAGTTCTCCTGCCTTTCCTGTCAAGTAGCTGGGAATACACAAATAGACCCCCCTGTCCTGCCTGTTCTTTGAGATGCAGTATCATTATTTATTTAAGTAGATGGAATGAAAGGTATAAGCTACTGGTCTGGATGATGTTATGCTCTCATAAATATAGCCCTTTAAGTAGTTGAAAGTAAGCTGGGTATAAAGCTATTATATTTTGGATGAGTTAAGTTTTCAAACTGATGACCCAAATCCTTAGGAATCGTGGCATGACTAGTTAGGCACCAGTGCCACATGACTTACTTTTAGCTATATGGGAGTCTACAAACCAGAGGTTTGCAAGTTGAGGCCAGCATGAATAGAAAAGTTCATAAGGTCCATTTTCAACTCAGAGCTAGATGTAGTAATACACTCTTACTCATACCAACCTACATGGGAGGCTGATAATGAAAATGCGGCATTTCTAGGCAAGCCTGGAAGAAAAGTCTGAAAGATTCCCTCTGAAGAAGGGATGCTAAATGAGGTGTCAGGAGCCGGTCATGCCAGCAATTATAGAAAGCCTAAATTAATAGGTGGATCACAGCTTAAGTACATACATGCCTCTTTAGTAAGTGGACTCTATCTTATAACCAACCAAAGAAAATCAGGTCTGGAGATGTGACTCAATGGTAGCCTACTGAACAAATTCACATCCTAGTACTGAGAAGAAAAGGGTTGTATCTAAAACAACTTTGGAGATGTGATTAATTCATCTGTGCTTTATGGATACCAAATCATTTTTTTCACCACAACCCGATGTTGAAGGGGGTTTCTGATATTATCTGAAACTGTAGATGAGATAATGTAGGCAAAATGAATTTGGAGAATTAATTATGGAGATGATGTTGGGATGGAACAATATTGCTCCTGTATTTGAATAATAATAATAATTGTTGTATTAAAGATGTTTGTTTTTATACTGATGATTAGAATTTCAGACTCAGGATAGATATCACAGCTGAAAGTCTGTTCAACAAAACTGTAGGTGTCTCCTCCACCTATTACAGATGGTTTATTATTTGCAGCATGTTTTAATTACCAGCAGTCAATTGTATTCTGAAAATATTAAGTGGGAAGTTCCAGAAACAAGCTTTCAGTGTGAATGTTGGTGAATGTTGGCCACTGTACCCTCTTCTTAGTGCTATCTCAGTGGTCTCACCCTGTCCCAATTGTTTGGTCCTAATTGGGACAGGAATTACATGCTTTTCCACACATCCACACTGCCTGTGTGCCCTGCCCCTTGTTCACCTACCAGCCTCTGTGGCTAGCAGATCTCCCAGTGGGGTGTTGTGATCCTTGTTTATAAGGCTTAGTTCCCTTGGAGGCCAAGGTATTCACTGGTTATCATGAACTACAAATGTCACTTTATTTTTTTTCAGGCACCAGTTTATTATTCAGTCTTTTTTTTTTTTTGCCAGTCATGGGGCTTGAACTCAGTGCCTGGGTGCTCTCAAAGCTAACACACTACCACTTAAGCCACAGGACCACTTCGGCAATTTCACTATCATTTATCTTGTACAAAGAGGTTACCATTCAACAAATCAGTTTGTAAGTACAAGGAATCTCTTTCATCATTGTCCCTCATCCTTCCCAACCCAAATTCTCCCTTCCATTTTATTAAGTTCATAGGATAGAGACTTAATATTATGATTGCATTCTCCCCCACTCCCTCTTTTTATACTCTACCTCTTCTTGTTAATCTCTGTCCTATCCCCTTCAAGTGCTAGATATTAATGTTATTGGACTAGGAGTTTATTTTTCTATGGAATTACACCATTTGAATTCTCCCTGGCCAAATACAGTATTTCACATAATACATTTGTATATACTTGTATACAACCCTGCGCATGTTTACTCGTACATTTATAAATTAGTTCTAGCTTCTCCATGTGAGGGAAAGTATGTGTCCTTTGTTCTGCTGTGCCTATCTTACTTCTCTTAGCGTAACTTTTTCCGGGTCAATTTGTTGTTGTTGTTGTTGTTGTTTTTTTTTTTTTTTTTAATGATATCTGTCATCCAACCTTTGTCACTGAGGTTTGTGGTGAGAAGTTTGGGAATGACTCTGTGTGCCCCATTCCTAGCTTTGTCCCTTATAATCTGTTTGGTTTTGTCTTTTGTGCTTCATTCCTTAACATATAAGTCACTATATACTATATGTGATCAGAATTTACAGACATCTAGTGAGAATTAACCAGCCTATTCACACAAAGCACTGGGAAATATATGTCACAAAGTAACAAAATAAAAGCCAATAGTTATAAGTGTAGCTATTCTTTGGCAATCCTCAGCTTACTTAATTCTCCTTTCCTATACTGCTATATGGACTTCGTGAATCTTCTTACTGTATACTATTTTAAATAAAAAAATAAGTGTTTTGTTTAGTTCTTGCAAGAACCAGGAAAGAAAATAGGAAAGAAGCTATAAACACAAAATATGGTATATATTATAATGCAAATACAGAATACAGTAGACTTTTATACATGCATATATATATATATACACAAACAGTTAAATTGTTCCAAGGTGCATAAACTACAAAAGAGTCTACTGTTTGTAACAACAGAGTTTCCTACAGTCCTGACTGCCAAACTCCATACCAGAAGCACCAGAGACAGTTGACTAACATCATCCTTGTCCAATGACTTGAAACAAAGAAATTTTGAACTTGGCACCAATTGTATTTTTGAAAACATGAAACTAGGGAAATGCATTTCCTAAGTGAATCTTGTTTTAAGTAACAGAAAGTAAAAGTTTTTCAAAGCCAAAAGAGTAGTGGCAATAATAGAATCTCCCTAATTTGGTTTTGCTATTTCCAATTTAGTTGACAACAAAAACTGTCCTGCTGCTGGGTACAAATAGCCTTAATCTTATTTCAAACTTGAGTCCAACAGGAGAAAAATTACTTAATATTCTGTGTTACAATGTACACAGACACCCTGGAACTTCTGTGAGCTATAAGAACTACTCCTAAAGTAACATACCATGGCATGGAATCAATGAGAAAATAATTTGTTCACCAGCTAGAAGGGAGCACACTAATGAGGCAGAAGGACTTATTTAAACTGGAAAGCCCCAGACACAGAATAAATAAGCGACTTGGCAGCCGCGTCTGGGACAGACATGAGTGCATGTGGATTTGGGAATGTGCTTCCCCGCCGGAAATCATTCAATTATCAAAATTCTTTCCCCCTGAGACTAACAAACAGAAACCTTGGCTCCTGCTCAAATATTAAACATTAATGATGTTCTTCTGATGTTTAAAAAAGAGAGGGGAATCTATGGACGACTGTTTCTTTAACAACAGTGGATGGAGAGGTACTTTTGAAAGAAAATGATATTGACATCATTCCTCATCCTTATTTCTCCAGTAAGATGGAAAGAATTTCCACACCTAAGGTCGATGTTGAGATAAAAGATCCCGTGCTTGCATTTAAGAGAGCAGGAATTATGTATTCATTTGACAAATATTTATTGATATCTACTGTTTCCTGGTTATCATGGAAAAATGCAGGATAATGTGGATAAAGAAGATAATACCTCAGTGTGCAGGATAGACAGCAACAATCCAAAACAGAATCAAACAAAAATGCTTGAGTTTTAATCAAGGAACAAGAACAACCAGGAGACACAGTACTATAATAATGCTATATAGAGAGAAGAAAGGAGGTGGAAAGTTTAAATTTTACTCTAGTCCAAATAGAAAGTGATTGAATTTTACTCTATACCAAACAGAAAATTATACCAAGGTTTGGATATAGAAATGTTGTTATCTCATCTATAAAGATTGCTACTTACAAAGGTAGTGTAAGGTCTCGAGGAAAGATTGGATGTGTGGAGACCAGTTAATCTTTTGGATCATTGAGCTGAATAAAGGGATGAGGATGGCTTGCTCTAAGAAGTTGACAGAAGTGAGCAAAATAAAATAGTAAACAATCAAGGTTTTGGTGAACCAGTGGTGCCTGCTTGGGGAATGAAGTGTGGGAACCAATGAAAATTAGACATGACTCTACCTATTTTCTAATCTGCATAATTTGGTATATATAAAATTCTGTTTACTGAAAGGTAAAAGATGATATAAGGAGTCATGTTTGTGGTGGATGGGGCATTTATTTTAGATCCTTTCAAACCAACTATTGAAAAACAAAAGGCATGGATCCCAAAATTAGAAAGCAAGAGACTTAGCAAGCATGAAGCCACAAGTTCAAATATGAGTACCAACTGGAAGGACTCTCAACTGTTGTATTAAGTGAAAATTTAGAAAATTTTTCTTTTTAAGATTACTTATGGGGCTGGGAATATGGCCTAGTGGCAAGAGTGCTTGCCTCATATACATGAAGCCCTGGGTTTGATTCCCCAGCACCACATATATAGAAAACAGCCAGAAGTGGCACTGTGGCTCAAGTGGCAGAGTGCTAGCCTTGAGCAAAAGGAAGCCAGGGACAGTACTCAGGCCCTGAGTTCAAGGCCCAGGACTGGCCACAAAAAAAAAAAAAAAGATTACTTATGGCTCACTTTGTAACCTAAATTTAAAAAATATGGCTATCTAGTTTATAGCATTTACTATCAGTTTATAAATCTTCAAGTACACCTGGCACTGATCTACACAATCTCACATACAAAATGCATTAATCCATAATGTTTCATATTCTCTCCCAATGTAGACGTCTTACATTACATTTTATTAGAGCTTTCTCAAACCTACTGGAACACAAAACCAGGAACAAGATTCAGTTTACCATACTTACAAGCATCACATAATTTATGGTAGAGTAACTTGGATTATACATATGCCATATGCTTTAAAAAATTACAAGTTATCTTCACACTTGTTTTTAGTCTATGCAAAGAATATGCACAACATTTGTTTGTATCTGGAGACACTAAAATGACAATTAAATATAGAATCACTATATTCTTTGTGGTGTCTAAGCTAGTATATAATTGCTTGACTGAATTACCTACCGTTTTAACAATTCACATTAGTATCAAAGCACACAGCCTGACCAAACCAGAAGGAAGTTTGTAGGGCAACACTGTTGGTAACTGACTCCAGATGTGCCATAAGAAGACCCCAAGGAAAGCTACCAACTGGACATTCAGAAAACTTCTATGTATGCTAATTACTCTTTGGAGTGAATAAGGTATTATCTTTCACTCTCTTAAGACAATGTATTGATTGATTCTTACAATCCATGAATATGTCCTAATTCACCATTCACTATATTAAGAGCAATGACATTGAAGACATGGTATAAAGGATCTCTAACATCTAAATTCCTGGTTATATTTCTTGCTGGATTAGGGACAAAACAAGGGGTGACTACTTAGGTTCCTTTGGTTTAAGATGACCTGGGAGGTTTGCAGGAATTCTTCTATGCCAGTTAGTACAATGATGGAAAAAACCAACATGTAACAGTACATCTGTGGGAAAACCAAAGAAAGAACTAAGTTGGTTTCAGGCCTAGGACTTCTTAAGGTATAAACTTACTGTGAATGCTAAAGATTAATGATGGTGAAAAGGGTAGAGAGTAGTCAGTAAGTTATCTTTGTCTTTAAAACATAGAGTATTCTGCAATGATGAGCCTTCTAAAAGTGGGTCACACACATCTGTAAGCCATATGGATTTTTTTTTCAGTGATTAAAGCAGAATGCAACTATTCAGTAATTTCAGTCCTGCCACGTGTTTTTTACTGTGGTTTGAGTTACAATGTGGTTTAACTCCTCTGAAGTTAATTTTTTTGCATGTATGCTCTCTGTGGAATATTTATCTACCTGGCAAGTAAGCTCTGCAGTGTCTTTAAAGACTTTACTTTCGCGAAATGAGGTTATTTTCTTTGAAAGGGCATCTAGTCTTAAGAAATGATCTCTTCTATAGGCTTGGAAGAAAATTATCTGGGATTAATGTGCAATTGTGATATTAGCATGATCAATTTCTTTATATTAACATTAAGTACTAATCTATTTCACTTTAACTACTGCTTTCTACAAGAGAAACATGGTTTTCTTTTATTTCTTCAATTTCCATTAGTTTCTTTAGACATATATATTTTCCAATATATATATTCCAATATATTTTGGTATGCCCAACATCTTTTTACTTTCATCAGTCTTTGACATAGATCTTATTTTTCAAAAGAAAGGCAACATACATACAAAAGTAGACACATACCATGGCCACTGTAGCACAAATGGATGATTTAAACAAGACAGGCATTAACACAGGAGATGATTGGTCCACTAAACAAATAGGAGTGTATGAAATTTTCTGACATAAATGAGTAACATTATATGAAAGTAGTAGGAACTTGGAAAATATATATGCTAACTTTGATGTCCTTGCTTTCTCATTGGGTATGTAGTAGACTTGAGAAATCTCACTTACTGTCTGAACACCCTTAAGAAGAGGGAAACTTATTTCATTACAAAGGAACACTCATAACAAAGAAAACCATATATTTTCTTCATAGAGAAGGACAGTGCTCAGAGCCATGTTGAGAATATTCAAGTAATTTTATAGATGTGTGGGATATATAATCAAATGACATATTAAAACATAAAATAAGAATTATGTATATGTGTGTAAATGTATATGTAATATAGAGAAATGTGGAGAGAGAAAAGAAGAAGAGGGGAAGCTGGAGAGATAAGGAGAGGGAGAAAAAACCCTCCAGTGTTTGTTGTGTAATACAATCTTCAATCTCACATACCAAAATAAGGATACCGGACTAATTGAATTTGTATGTCCTTCATTCACATGAAACCAGGGTGGAAAGCTTTGCCTTCCCACTCTCATGTTGCCCTTTCCATATTCCCAGATGCAGTTTAGCCTTAAGAGGAAATGTATTGTTCTTGACTTTATTGCTGAGCAAAGTTACTTTCTGACTCAACATATAATGACTACATTAAGCAATCTATTTAGATTGTCAACAAAATCGTGTTTATATAAGCAAAAGAAAATTTTTCTGCATTTTAATCATTACTTTCACTGATTTTTTCCACTTGTTCAGTAAAAACAAATTACTACTCTGAAAATAATGGACATGCACACCTTCTCTCTATGTGTCTTTCTTTCTCTCCCTATTGCTCTTGTAGTATATAAAAGTAGGTTTCTTTAGTTAACACTGAGCCTCAAAATTGCATAATGTCAACCATTAATCATGTCTACCTCACTCCCTCTCCTCAAATATACAAAGTGCAGGAAGAAATGCATTAAGAGAATTACTTCCTCATAAGTGAGGTACCATATGCCTCAAAGCTGGATGAGGATGTAGCAGGAACTGAAGGTACAAAGAAGTGCTCACTTGAAATGTAAGAAACACATACAAGTTAGTATTAGGGCATCATTTAAGATTTGAATGTACCATTTGGTTAAATTATAATAAAGCAAGCATCTTTTGGCCCACTGGTAATCTGTGTTAAGTGACAGAAAAAATCATAAGTTATTTCCATCTTAACATTTTCCTCTTTAAACTCTATGAATCAAGATGACACCAAACATTTAAGAACAGATATTTTTCCATCAACACATTGAAATAATGAATATCTGGATTTTCTTTTCCAATGGTAACTTTCTCATTTTCCTCTTACTTGGTTCTCATCAGGAAGAGCTACCCTTTCCTCTCCACATGCAGACTCAAAGCACATCTGGTCCTTAACAAGCTCACATTCTAAAGCAGTTTCAGTAGATGAGGCTGGAGAGTATAATTAATAGAAACCAGATGAGCATGTTAATGTACTTGACTAAAACCATCAGAAGCTACAGTTTACTGTTACCAAAAATAATGTGCTATACATAATTGAGAGGAATTGATTCTCTATAATAGACTATGGAGCATAGATTCTCTCTATAGATTCTTTGTAAGGCCATACCTTGTTTGATTATATTGGGGAATGATGAAAAATAATAATGTTATCCATTTATTGATATCTAGGATAGAATTTTCATTAATGCCATATAAAAACAACAATGACTAAGGAAATAATGTTAAAGATGAATTCATACTAAATTTTTGAACTCAGTTAAATTTTGTCATCAAAATATTTGATGTCACAATTTGTCATCACTAAAATATGGAACCAGTCCAGGTGTCCCTCAGTAGATGAGTGGATCAGGAAAATGTGGTATGTATACACAAGAGAATTCTATGCCTCTAGCAGAAAGAATGACATTTCCCCAGTCGTAAGGAACTGGAAGGACTTGTAAAAAAGCATACCGAGTGAAGTGAGCCAGACCCAAAGAAACATAGACTTATGGTTTCCCTCATTGGGAATAATTAGTACATTTATACGATAATCCTAGCAGAAGATCACAATAGCTCAATAGCTATGACCATATGAATACCTAAGTTGATGCTAAGAGAAATGAACTCCAAGCTATAGAAACAAGTGGTTTATCATTGTTGTTTCTATTTTAAACATACCATGTGAAATTATGCCCTTTTTCTTTTGTCTTTCTTTCCCAGAGTTTTACTCCTGATGTCAGTGTAACTAACTTTGGTACACTGGATATTGTATATACATGAATTTGAATTAGGGAAGGGAAAGGGAATACCAAAATTGAAAGACAAAGGGTAAAAAGACAAACCAATGCAACAGCAGTACTTAGAAAACTATGTGGTGTAAACCAACTGTACAACTCATGGTGGGGGTAGAGGTAAAGCAAGAGGGGGGGTGCAAGGGAAAATGAGGGAGGAGGGAACTAGTTGGATAACAAATGTACTCACTGCCATACATATGAAACTGTAACCCCTCTGTGCTTCACCTTGACAATAAAGAGGAAAAAAAAAGAAATAGAAATGTGGAACATAAACTAGGTTTCTTATTGTTCTGATACAGGAATTCAAAGTGTACACTATGTCATGTACTACTGTAGGTACCAGAGTTCTAAATGTATTTAATGTACCATTTTTACATGTCTACATTCTTAACTTAAAGTTTGGTTCTTGGTCATCACTAATGTGAGTAAATCAGTTTATGATTCTGGGTATAGCCTTTCCTTGTGGTAAATTTAGGTATTTGAAAAATAGTTTATATCTTTAGAAATTATCACTTCTTTTCTCTTTTTAGATTTGCTTCATTTTTATTTTAAAAGTGATTAGCAGAGTGGTTACAGTTACCTAAGTCAGGTAATGAGTACATTTCTCTTTGTTTCTCACAGTTGTTTTTCCACTAGTTGCATAGTTCATTTTCTACATAATGTCCAGGGACTATCACTGTTGCATTGTTCACCCTTTGTCTCACTCTTTCTGTGCTCCCCCTTACAGACAAACAAAAGGTATAGACATCTATAAATAGCAATAAAGGAGAAAGACTTATGCTATATATTAGCTGTAACTTTCCAGAAAATAAGCTTGAAGTTGTAATCTTTTTCTGATATTGCTGAAAGGAATAACTCATTAATAAATGCTAAGAGCAAGTTGAATTGAGTTTTGTTTACTAAACCATAGGTTTAGATTTTCTATCTGAGATTTTGACAACTGGTCAAACTGGAAAGTGTAAACTTGATATTATTAGACTCTAGATTGATTTGTATCGCATCTAGTACATAACAGAGAAAGTTTCTAATTTATCATATTTTTAAGGAAAGAAATTCCTTAAAGGCCTTCTGCTTTGCAAGCAAATGATATATGTAGTTCTACTGAAGCACAAATGGAGTTTGACTTTCTGGGGAAAGAATGGGGTCAAGTAGCAAATCTTCAAATTCTCGTAAAAACAAGAACTTCCACGGTTTCTGCCAACCCAGTATGCAGAAATGCTGTTTAGGGGCTGGGGATATGGCCTAGTGGCAAGAGTGCTTGCCTCGTATACATGAGGCCCTAGGTTCAATTCCCCAGCACCACATATACAGAAAATGGCCAGAAGTGGGGCTGTGGCTCAAGTGGCAGAGTGCCAGCCTTGAGCAAGAAGAAGCCAGGGACAATGCTCAGGCCCTGAGTCCAAGCCCAGGACTGGCAAAAAAAAAAAAAAGAAAAAAAAAAAAAGAAAAAAGAAATGCTGTTTAACCAACTCACTGTGGAAGTCTCCCTGCTCATTTGGTCTATTCTGGCACAGGATAATAACCTGTTATTCCTTGAACAACTTCTACTTTATGTCTATCCATGTATTTGGATCTATTTTTCTTGTACAAAAGTTTATCTGATTTGAGGAGGGGAAGGGGAAGCACAGAAACGGTGGGACAAAGGGTGATCTAATTTAGCAGTGGTACTCAATAGACATTACATAATGCTGGAAATGAACTACACAACATGGGGAGAGTTGGTAGGGAAAAAAATGGGAGAAAATGGGGGGGGGACACTGCTCAAAAAGAAATGTACTCATTACTTGAGTTATATAACTGTAACCTCTCTGTACATCACCTTTACAATAAAATTTAAATTACAAAAAAAACCCTCAAAATTTTGGAGTAAGTTCCAAAGGGAAACTATTGTTTGTTTTACAAAAATAGAAAAAACAATCTAGAAACAGCAAAATGACTTCCCCAGGGACACTTGGAAAGGCAGTGGTTGAACTCCTATCTGAAAATTAGTTTTCCCGTGATCCCTTGTTAACATGGTGACCCCAATGCTGCTTACCAATGCCAAATGGAAGTAGTCACTCTTTGATGAAGGAAGCAAGAATCCAGAACAGGGAAGCCATCATTTTAGACTCGGACTTTTTTTTTTCAAATTTTTATTATCAAACTGATGTACAGAGAGGTTACAGTTTCATACGTTAGGCATTGGATACATTACTTGTACTGTTTGTTACCTCATCCCTCATACCATCCCTCCCTCCTCCCCCTTTCCCTTTCCCCCCATGAGGTGTTCAGTTCACACCAAACAGCTATGCAAGTATTGCTTTTGTAGTTGTTTGTCTTTTTTTACCCCGTGTCTCTCAATTTTGGTATTCCCTTTCAATTTCCTAGTTCTCATACCAGTATAAAGTTGAAACTAACAATTTGGTTAAATTTGTTGGTTATCATAAGGTTATAATCAATATGAGAGGATATTTAGTGTCTAAAATGGGAAAACTTACTCAAACTGCTTTTGTTTTCTCTTGTGATAGAGATGTACTTGATAGCTTTGAACATCTACCTACAACAGCTCCAAAGTGATGCCAAATTAAATTATGTTCCCACTGCAAATCTAATTTTATACCTCTGTTATATTTCATGTATCTGCAAATGATTTTCCTTTTATCTTTGCAGTTGCTCCACTTTTCAGCTAACTGGTACTTTCACCTCAATATACATTACTATATAATATCTGTATTCTAAAATTAAAACCAAGAATGAAAACATGCTTGGGACAGGTATAGACCATTTTTGTAGCTTTTTGGCTGACAAACTAAAAAATGTGCTTTATATTGTTCCTACCTTGCCCTTGACTTGCCTGAATTAGATAATTGTACATATCTCAGATTGTTTTTGAAGATCAACAATCACACTAATTTACCATTAATTTAATGCTGTTCTATAGAAAGATTAATATTCTCTATGCCATGCCTCAGTGGGGCCCAGCAAGAAACAGAGCTGCAGTGAGAATTGCTCCAGAAATTAGTCACCACCTTGGCCTGAAGTACAGTTTGGGATTAAATTACTGAGCTCCCAAAGCTAATGTTTAATCTATTAAATATTCAATTTCTATGGGGAAAATCACACACAGACAAGTACAGAGTTTGTGATTTCAACTGCAAAAGCCCATAACACAGCCAAACTTGTCATTGAAGAATGTATAGATGCTCCTCAACTTAAAATAGGATTATGCTGTCCTAAAGTCATTCTAAGTTGAAAACATGGTAAAATAAAAATAGATTGAATACACTTAACCCACCAAGTACCATAGCCTTGCAATGCAGTACACTGTAGACAGTTGGCTGACTGCACTCATGATTGTACTGCTGACTGATAGAGCCAATCATTATGTGCCAATCATTATGTATACATGCATATATATATATATTCCATGAATGTATGTATATGTGTGTGCTTATATGTATTTAAAGTTCTATCTGATGGTTTAGATAGTTAAGTAGGAATAGTCACTGTCATATTCATCAAAATTAATTTTGTTCATAAACTGGTTTGTTAATGGCAACTCCTTTGTATAACTACTTAAAAATAATATTTCACAAAGAAAATGAGTTAGCAACATAACAGGGAACAAAATCTCGTTTACTAGATTTATGAGCTTTTGAGCACTCACAGTATCAGATCAGTTATATTTCAGGGTAACATGGTCAGGATTTCTTTTACGTCCCTACTAGAAACTGGATCTTATGTCAGAATGTAGAAGAAACCCATTTTAGAATGTGAGCTCTTCATGTTTTGAGCTAATGATATTACTTCTGAACTAGATGGTTTACAGAAGCTATTTCCTATTAGAATCCCTATCAAAATTTTATCAAGTAAAAAAATCGTTTCAAATGTGTTTTTGAGATTGTCAAATCAGAGAGCATGTATTAAATTGTCTCTTAATATGTAAGACAAAATAACATAATTGTTTCTATTATTTCATATGATACTGCTATCTATCTTTGAGCAGGAGATGAGTTTAATTTCAAAATTTGGAGCAGGTTTTTCCTGAGCATTCCTGTTCAGAATTTAGCAAATAGCACTTTTAAAACAGAAACTGTATATACTGGTATTAGAACTAGGAAAGTGAAAGGGAATATCAAAATCAAGAGACAAAGGACACTATCTCTGTAATTTTATCTGAATATATTGGAAACCGTGTATACTGGTATTAGAACTAGGAAATTGAAAGTGAATACCAAAATTGAGAGACACAGGGTAAAAAAAAAAAAGACAAACAACCACAAAGGCAATACTTGCAAAACTGTTTGGTGTAAGTGAACTGAACACCTCATGAGGGGAAAGGGAAAGGGGGAGGAGGGTGGGGGGTATGAGGGATAAGGTAACACACAGTATAAGAAATGTATCCAATGCCAAAAAAAAAAAAAGATGTAAAAAAAAAACGATTAAAAAGTAATACTTGCAAAACCATTTGGTGTAAACCAGCTGAACAACTCATGGGGAGAGAGGGTAAGGAGGAGGGGGAAATGAGGGAGGAGGTAACAAACAGTACAAGAAATGTACCCAAGGCCTAACATATGAAATTGTAACCTCTCTGCACATCACTTTGACAATAAATATAAAAAAAATACTCTATGTAAAGTCCCGAGTGAAACACAATAACATAGTATCAATAAAACTAGCATAATACCTTCTATAATGGAGTTTAGTGACCAGAGTGGAGACGTGTTAAGTACATGAAACACAAGTAAACAACTGCTTATGTGTTCAAAGTTATATAAAATCATAAAGTATTATAGAACTAACAGAAGCAAATTTACAGTGAGGAAGGATAGATATTTTAAAATCAGTTGCTAGTGATATTAATAATAAAACATTATAAATATCTTAAAACTTTCATCCAAGTATTCTACTGAACTGGATGGAGATACCAAATATATAGGATTTTTGTAATGCAAATGTAACTAGCTAGGTCAACTGTCACCTTTTAGAATTATCATGTATATTTTTCATTTTGACATATCAATTAAAATATATTAAGAAAATTTGTACATAATTTTATTGAAATAGCATTTCCTATGAAGTAATGATGTCATATATTAACATTTTTAAATATATGTTTTAGGAATAATAAAGTCTGAATTAACAAATCAATTGCAAAATATCAAAATATTGAAAAATAAATTCAAAATGTAAAAATTGTGAACAGAAAATATTAATGATAAATACTGAAAATTTTGCTACTTTTGTTGTTATATGTAGGATACATTTGTGATGGTTAATACCATTGTAAATCAATGCATTCATCGATGAGACATTATTATGTGCATATGTACAGGAGTAAATCCTTTGTTTCTTTTCTTGAGAGCTTCCCACACACATCTGTTTCTTTCTGCAGATACTCTTTAAGATGATGAATGACTTAAGTTGCATGTGAATCAGAATGAAACCAATCAGTTCACAGAGAACATGCAATTTGTATCTGTGGTAATTTTGGTTGGGGAGAGGCTGCAAAATGGAAATGAAAGTCTGATTCAAATCTATTTGGTAATGTGTAATTATGAATATTCCATTTTAAGCTTCCTTCAAGTTGGAACAAACCTTCAGGAGACAGAAAATATCCTCCTTCAATACTGAACACTTCATGTTTGGATCCATTTTCTTCTCTGTGGGTGGCTGTTGCTATGGCCCCTTCAAGAATCCCAAACATTTCATGGTGTATGGAGGCATAGATGGCACATTTAACCATGGACATCACATTTTAGACCAAGGATCATATTTCTATTAATGATATTGAGAAGTAAAAAAATCGTCAAGCTAAACTGTTACTTGATATAAAATAAATCAACACCCATTCCCTGAGCAGGGAATGTTTGGTTGGTATTTAATGACCATGATTGATTCAAGCAGCATGAAGTCATCACTAACTGTTTTCATGAACTTCTGCTTGAAAGAGTGCCCAAGTCTTTTATACTAATCAAGGTGGATATATACTTTGCACTCATTTGACTGAATATAGCAACTTTTAAAATCCCTATCCATATGCTGACACAATGAATAACTACCTACAAGTTTTCTTTACCACATTTGAATAGAATATAAAAGTTCTGAAGTTTCTCTATTTTCTCTTTCATTTACATTTTAATCAATTATTCTTGATGCCATTAGAAAGACACAGATTGTATAGTTCACACTGCCCGCTCAACATGCTGCCACCTTTCATATTTCAATTTATAAAAATAAATGTTGAATTCTTTTTCATTTGCAACAGGCTATCTCAAGTGCTTCAAAGTCATAATAGAACATTCCCATTATTATAAAATTTTTTATGAAAGAAAAGTACATAATAAAATATGGATTCTTTAGAATTTAACTGCTTTGGGTTCATCTGGAATCACTCTGGATTCCTCAGAGTGTTTTAATCTAATCTTCCTACATCATTCTTGACTTCAATCAGTGTGTGTATGTGTGTGTGTGTGTGTGTGTGTGTGTGTGTATCTGTGTGTGGTGTCCTTGTCCTATGGCTTAAACATAGGGCCTGGGCACTGTCTCTGAACTTTTGTCCAAGGCTAGCATCTTAACACTGGAGCCATCGCTCCAGTTGTGCCTTTTTTAAACATAGTTGTTTATTGGGGATAAGAATAACTTGAGCTTTCTTGCTTATGCTGGGTTCAAACTGTGATCCTCAAACTTCAGCCTCCCAAGTAGCTAAGATTATAGTCATGAGTCAGTAGTACCTATCCTGAATCCACTTATTAACATAACAACACAGGCAGATTAGAAAAACCAAGTAACTTATATCCAGGTTTTTAGAGATTTTTTTTTCTTTACATTTTCTCTTCATCATTGTCAAAGTGAAGTACAGAGGGGTTACAGTTTCATATATAAGGCAGTTAGTACATTTCTTAACCAAGTTGTTACCTTCTTCCCTCATCCCCCTTTGCCTCCTCCCTCCCCCTTCCCCTCTGCCCTCAGGAGTTGTACAGTTGTTTATGCCAAATGGTTTTGTAAGTATTGCTTTTGGAATGGTTTGTCTTTTTATCATTTGTCTCTCGATTTTGGTATTCCCTTTTCCTTCCCTAGGTCTAATATACATACATACAGTATCCAGGGTACTAAAATCAGATACCATGATAGCAGGGGTATAACCATGGGAAGGGAATAAGAGAGAGAAAAAAGAAAAAAAAGGGGTACTGTTTCACGTGATATGTTGAAAACAATTACAAAAATGATATACTACTTGTTTCCATAACGTGGAGTTCATTTCACTTAGCACCAACTTATGTGCTCATATGGGCATAGATATTGGGCTATTGTGATCTTCCGCAATGACTAACCTAAACATGTACTAATTATTGCCTATGAGGAAAACCATATTTGTCATTGCTAAAATATGGAACCAACCCAGAGGTTCCTCAGTAGATGAGTAGATCAGGAAAATGTGGTACATATACACAATGGAATTCTATGCCTCTATCAGAAAGAACGACACTGCCCCATTCGTAAGGAAAACGGAAGGAGTTGGAAAAAAGTCATACTAAGTGAAGTGAGCCAGACTCAAAGAAACATGGAAGCTATGCAATCTTCTTCTCTGAAGCTACTTTTTCATTTTCCTAACATGACCTGCAATTTCATCATTCATTCCTCACATCTGTAATACACGTACAGTATAAGAATTCCTTACTAGTGGCCTTAAATTCGATGAGGAATAATTGTTTTCATTTAATTGAAGATAAGCCCTTAAAAATATCATCCTGTCGTTATACTCCTCTATATTAATTCTCCCGTGTTCATGAAAAGGAAACTTAGGGGGCTGGGAATATGGCTTATTGGTAGTGTGCTCCCCTCATATGCATGAAGCCCTGAGTTGATTCCTCAGCACCACATATATAGAAAAAGTGGGAAATGGTGCTGTGGCTAAGTAGACTGCTGGACTTGAGCAAAAAAGAAGCCTGGGGCAGTGCTCAGGCCCTGATTTCAAGCCTGAGGACTGGCAAAAATACAAAGCAAAACAAAAAAGGAAAGTTAGGTTTAGAAAAAACAAATTTCTTACTGTGATAAAACATTTAAATTCGGGGCTGGGGATATAGCCTAGTGGCAAGAGTGCCTGCCTGGGATACACGAGGCCCTAGGTTCGATTCCCCAGCACCACATATACAGAAAACGGCCAGAAGCGGTGCTGTGGCTCAAGTGGCAGAGTGCTAGCCTTGAGCGGGAAGAAGCCAGGGACAGTGCTCAGGCCCTGAGTCCAAGGCCCAGGACTGGCCAAAACAACAACAACAAAAAAAAAAACATTTAAATTCCACATTTAGGGTTTTACAGAAAATAATATTTAAATATTCCTCAAAACATTTTTTCTTAATTATTGTTTTTCCTTTAAGTGTTTCTGAAAGCCTGGAGTTTTAGCGCTTTCTAGGCTTTTCATAAGCTTACCTAGCATATATATAAAACTCCCTGTTCAATCTTAAGAACCAAGGAAAAAAATATAGGTTGTATCTACCTGAAAATATTCTGCCTCTTTCTCTGTCTTTTATCTTTCCATGTCATTTAAAAGTTTTTAACCTTCGGCTATGAATGCCCTATTCATAAGGAACTGGAAGGACTTGGGGGAAAAAGCCATACTAAGTGAAGTGACCCGGACCCAAAGAAACATAAGCCCTATGGTTTCCCTCATAGGGAATAATTAGTACATATCTAGGATAGACATAGCTGAAGAGCACAATATCTCAATAGCTATGCCCATATGAATGCATAAGATAATGCTATGGGAAATGAACTTCATGTTATGGAAATAAGTGGTATAACATTACTGTAGTTATTTCAAAATGCCATGTGAAACTGTACCTTATGTTCTCTCATTTTCCTTTCCTGTGGTTTTTATTCCTGCTATTACTGTAACTGATCTTAGTATCCCAGATAATGTATAGATGTGTATTGGAACTAAGGAAGGGAAAGGGAATACCAAAAATGAGAGATGAAGGATAAAAAGACAAAACATTTCAAAAGCAATACATACAAAACAAATTGGTGTAAACAAACCATACAATACATGGTGGGGAGGGAATTGGGGAGGAGGGAGATAGAGGAAAAACGAGGGAGGGGGTAACAAGTTGGATAAGTAATGTACTTGCCTTACATATGAAACTGTAACCCCTCTGGACTTCACTTTGACAATCAAGAAGAAAAAAAAAGTTTTAACTATGAGTCTTGGTCACATCAAAAGTGTTAGATGGTCTGGAAGTTGGTTACATCTGCCTGTTGAATTGCATAGGTTTTATTATTCTATCATGGTTTCAAGTTTACTCTTTTGTCTGAAGATCATATACCTGGTTCTAGTTCAAAGTGCTATCTTGATAGGATTCAAGGGAATGCAATCTGACGGCAGCTCTCACTAGTCACTGACTTCACCAATGTTCTGGGATTTAAATAATCACATTACTCACTTATTGTAGCAATCATTTGGTCCCTAATAGTACCACTTTGTGTGGGTGTGCAGGACTTCTTGCAGCCACCATTGACCATGGAGTTAGATGACATGGGTTTTGAGTGCAGAGAAAATGGGTGCTGTTTCAATTCTAAAACAATTTTGGGGCTGGGGGTATGGCCTAGTGGCAAGAGTGCCTGCCTCATATACATGAGACCCTGGGTTCGATTCCCCAGCACCACATATACAGAAAATGGCCAGAAGGGGCGCTGTGGCTCAAGTGGCAGAGTGCTAGCCTTGAGCAAAAAGAAGCCAGGGACAGTGCTCAGGCCCTGAGTCCAAGCCCCAGGACTGGCCAAAAAAAAAAAAAAAAAACAAACAATTTTGTTTGGTCACACGAATGTCTGTTATATTACCTTTTGGAGATTTGTGCACAATTCAAATCTTTCATGAGGGCTGGGGATATGGCCTAGTGGCAAGAGTGCTTGCCTCGTATACATGAGGCCCTGGGTTCAATTCCCCAGCACCACATATATAGAAAATGTTCAGAAGTGGCGCTGTTGCTCAAGTGGCAGAGTGCTAGCCTTAAGCAAAAGGAAGCCAGGGACGGTGCTCAGGCCCTGAGTTCAAACCCTAGGACTGGCAAAAAAAAAAAAAAAAAAATCTTTCATGAAAATGACATTATTTAGTGCTAATTATTTTTTTATTGTAAACTATTTTCTTTTTTCCATTCTCAGTAACACTGAAGAACTTCAGAAAAACATAAATTTTCCAATAATACTCTTTATAGTTATTAGGAGATGACAAGTTCATTCAACTAGGTAAAGCAAATGTGTGTAAAGAGATTAATGTCTAAAATAAATGTTAAATAGGTGAATATTTAAATAGTTTACATTTCCTATTTTCTCAGACGAAATGTAATACTATTAAAATATAAAGGGGAAATATTACAAGGAGTTACATTATAAATGAAATATGCCAGAACAGCATTGTTATATTTATCATAATGATTTAAGAATTTTAATTATTACATGTTTTCTTCAGTGTCAGACAAATATTATGATTTTTTTGTTTTTCAGAAGCAGAAAGTATATGTACATAAAACATCACACAGTTATTGTAATATTGGTCATTCTTTTACTTACAATGGCATCCTAAGTACTTAGAGTACTAAATATTTCTTCTATTAATCAAGTGTCAAAATCCTTTCCATAGAAAATAAAAAGGATTTTGGACAAATTCAATGTTACATCTAAACTACTTCCAGTTTAAGAAGCACTTCTTTTTTCTTTATGTTTGGCAGAACTGGGGTTTGAAATTCTTTCCCTGACAAGCTTTAAATCACAAGCTACCCAGTTTCTGGTTCCTAAGTAGCTACAATTTCAGGTACAACTCAGCATACAAGGCCAAAACACTATGTATGCCTAGTATATTAATAAATGAATGAGGGGCTGGGAATATGGCCTATGAAGCCTTTGGTTCAATTCCCCAGCACCACATATGTAGAAAATGGCCAGAGTGGCACTGTGGCTCAAGTGTCAGAGTGCTAGCCTTGAGCAAAAAGAATCCAGGGACAGTGCTCAGGCCCTGAGTCCAAGGCCCAGGACTGGCAAAAAAATAAAAATAAAAAAATAAAAATGAATGAACAAATTAGAATGGTTTTACTTATATAAGTACTTAGTCATTTTTCTTTTAATTTTCTCTACTCTCCGAAGACAAAAATGGGAAATATATCTAGCGATAGCCTATTAGCATAAATTTCCATATTGTCAAATTGTAATAAATTCTGAAAACATTGATTTCTTGGACATTTATCATGGCTTGTTCTCTGCAATTCTGTGTGTTATTCACAGTGAGCTTCAAGATTTAGCTGAAAATTAAAAATGTATCTGTGAAATCTCCAAGGAATACATGGAAGCTAAAATGTAATTAGCACTGTATTTTAACAAAATTTGAGACTGTTCTTCCTCAAGATACTGTGGAATAAGAGCTGCAGATGTGTTTATTCTGGCAAAAGACTCAAGATCAAAACAACTCCTTTAAAAGACTGAAAAAGTCATTCCCACCCTAAAATCCTTTATCCAAATCTTACATTTAGCAATGAGTATTACAGTTCACCATTGTTGCAAACATGTTTACAGAATTGTTTTAATTAACGCAGATAGAAATATAGTCTAGTTGTTTCCTTAAAGAGTGGTTATTTGAAAACCACTTGCAGTAGAACTTGCTAGTTGAAAAACAGTCATGTTGCAGTTTCTGATGCATGAGATATAACATATGGCATATAGCAGCTCATGTGCTATTTGGTTTCCTTGCAGGTTAGCAAGCATGGACCACGATATGAAAAGAAACACACAGGCACCAATGTCCCTTGGGTTATTTGGATAGGTTAAAATCACAAAGTTCTCTTTGTGTTTCCCGTCTCTTTCTCACTGTCTGTTTCTCTGTCTTGCACAAACACACACAGATTGGAACACACACACATATATTTCAGAAGTTAAGTGAGACACATTTCCTTTTGTTTTAAAAGACAATTAAAGCATACTTCGCTGGGCAAAATCCAATCACACTAATAAGGAAACAATGACATCTCTCAGTGCCCAGAGAAATAATGGAATTGTCAACATTTATGACTGCGATATAAACAAAGTGTCAAGCATTTAAAAAAAATCACAAATTTGCACAGTGACAAAGGAAGGACTATGTAAAAGTAAGACGGGAATGCACCATCTAAATGAGATGAAGTTTTGTCCATAGCTCCAACAGAGCTGGTGCAATAAAGGTCAATATTGTCCTATCACAAGGTAATTTAGATGTTTGCCATCAGTCAATTGTTAAATTTTAACTTAAAAGTTTCAAAGTGTTAAGTTCTTGGTACACACACACACACACACACACACACACACACACACGTATATATTTTTTTTCTGTTCATAAATGTTTCAGGATAAAGGGGAAAAAACCCACACCAAAAACTAAACAGAAACACAAAAACATCTGCCAGACATATTCAGCTATAAAACTGCCAATGTAGGACCTATGGTAAAGTCAGTCAGTGTGATCCATTTTCAATCTAGTATAGTTGCCCCTATTCATATAAATCTCTCTGGGCCACAATGCTCCAATAAAATGTGTTTTAATGAGACAACTATACGTTCTAAACTCTAAACTAGGGCAATTACTTTATCTTATATATTTATTCTTTAATTTATCATAGAAGAAACAATATTTAATAAGAGCAAATAGCTACCACATTTTTACTAACATTTGTCATTACTGCTGCAAACAAATTCGATGAACACTTAAAGTGGCTGTGATAATAATGGAGTTGTTCATTCAGAAGAAGTAATATTATGATACCACAGTCAATTAATTGATTTTGTCATATAGCAGAAAGTAGAAAAGTTAAGTTTGAAACACTTGTGTTTCAAAAACAAATTACTCAACTGATATGTCTCATGCACTCTAACAAGTTGAGCGTGGGCACAAACAAAATCAACATGTGAAAACAATCCATTAACAGAAGTTGCAATTGGAAAGCAAATACATGACCAAATCAATCAAAGTTATTCTTCTTTTCCAGTTTCTATTAGCATTTTTTTAACCATACCCACAGGTTCTACTTTAAGTGCTACCAATAATGTGAAAAAGCACTTACTGTTTTCTCTGCTGCTAGCTTTCATACAGAACTGGCCAAGCACAATAGTCTAACTGTGGTTAAAGTTATGTACAATGATGATGCTGTTCTCTGTATGGGAAAATGTGAAGATATTAAAAAAAATGCTGCTGGTAGCAACCATCTCTTCTTAAAATTATGTTTCTCATTTTCCCTCTGCCTAGAATGCCTTCTTGTTATTTTGTCAGGAATTTTCCATTTAAACTTGGAGTTACCATTGGCTTCTTCTACAATGTGTTTTCAACTTCCATAGATTAAAAACTCCCCCCCTATATCTTTGAAACCATGATATGGACATGCATTTATATGTATTTTACAATTTACCCATTATTTTCAACTGGAAAGATTCCTCAAATCAATATTATATCTCAGACATTACCTACTAAAATAACAGTTCTTTTTTTTTTACTTTTTGCCAGTCCTGGGCCTTGAACTCAGGGCCTGAGCATTGTCCCTGACTTCTTTTTTGCTCAAGGCTAGCACTATGCCACTTGAACCACAGCACCATGTCTGGCCATTTTCTATATATGTGATGTTGAGGAGTCAAACCCATATTTATTTTGATAGAAAAACTCTCATTATCTGGTGCTGAGACCCACAAGCACAGAAGAAAACCACATGATGTCACAGGAAATTAAGTAAAAAAAGAATGCATGCACTGGAAAATAAAATCTTATCTGCTTTGCTTATTTTTTTCCCATTTTACAAATTCTATATGAAGTGAATGCATTTTTTCAGATGAGGAGAAATTATATTATATAGTAGTTGAAATAATTGTACAAAAATTTCAAGCCTTGTATGGGAAAAATGTCCTATGAAACAGGTAAGTTTATACTCCTATTTTCTGTATTCAATAGGCTATTTTTAATTTAATCAAAATTAGATTCAATTCTAGACAGTCTTAATTTATGTGAACTGTAATGCCAGGGATTTTGTTAATTAAAATCTTACACTGTTATCTCTGTGTATAAAATAATGAAAACCTATTTTGCAGATGAGGAAAATAAAATTTGAAAAAACATCAAAGATTATACACAAAGCAATATAGATGAAATATCAATCTTCTTAAATAGTTTGATGTGATTATAATGTATAGGGCAGTGTTCTAGACCTCAAAATGAAGAACAGTCTTTGCAACCATTCATAATTTTCTCATTCATTTTATTCAAGCAATATTAAGCAAGCAGTCTGTGTTTCACCCTGTACTAGTCTTGAAATGGTTACTAGTGTGGTGAGGGAAGAAAAACGCATGAGGTGAAAGTTTTAGTGGTATGTTGGGCTGAGAAAAATATAATCACAATGGGCTTAGGGAATCTAGACATATAACCAGTGCTGTTATTCAGGAAAGAATATCTGTGGTTGGTCAAATATTTTCTGAATGCTCTGTAAAGGTCAAAAATGAATGTACCAAATAAGGTTTACAGAAAGAGCAAGGTGAGTGTAGTCACCAAAAATAGAATCTTTCTTTGTATCCATCTGTATATTAGGTCAAAAATTTTTTTTTAGCATCTAATATGTTCCAGTGACTATTCAAGTGAATGAGAGTGATAAGGCAGTGCTCTTGGAGGGCTTTCATGATGGGAAATGGTGAGAACAAGGTCCAAGCAAGACCTGGTGAGAGCTTGGACAGGGAAGTGATGCGTCAAGTGGTAGATAAGAAATGTACTTGAAAAATATTTAGAAGATATAGGAAAATAACTTTTGACTGATTAGATCTGTGGGACAAGGGGTCAAGAGCAGTCTAAGAGGAATATAAGATTTGGGCTTGGGAAATTAGATATCTTTAATGAATACTAATTAACAGATGTGTCATTAGAAGAATTATGTTGATTTTAGAGATGTTGAGTTTTTGTTGTGTTCTAGAGACAGTGCATATATAATTTAGAGATAATGCATATATAATTTAGCTAGTATGGAGAAAAAGCATGGTAAAAATACAGATGTTTTGACATTATAGTAAATGGACACACCATAATTTAGAACAAGAAAATAACAAAAATCAAAATGGTGAGAAAGAGATTAAAAGGCACACGAATGCCACAGCAAGACTGACAAGACAATATGTTGTCTTGGGGGGAAGGTGGGAGAAAAATGAGGGAGGTGGTACCAAGTTTGATAAGAAATGTACTCACTACCTGACATTTGTAACTGTAACCCCACTGTACACATCTTGAAAATAAAATTAATTATTTATTTTAAAAAGAAAACGCATTCTAGAGCTTTCAATGAAAGATATCAGTGAAAGAAAAAAAGCAGCTAGTAACTAACAAAATGTTCAAAGGAGAGTTATACAGTTTTGAGCAACTAACTTGACTAGAATATTTTACTATTGTTTAAAGAAAAACAAATACATAGGTATTTCACAAAAACTAAAAATGAATCTCACAAAAGAGACTCAAATCTATGCTATTTATACTTCTGTAAACAGCATCACAACTGAATCAATTTCAGAATAAATGTAAATAATTCTTCTTCACCACGTTCATTACTGGTTCTGTATGTGATTTCCTTTAAAATTTAAATTCTCTTTTATGGGACAAATGAAATCGCATTGTATTATACACACATTTCCACCTCTGAGCCCAGAAAATACTGATTAAACAAAAAATATAGCTTGTTACATTAAACGTTTTCAGATCAGACTTAATTTTCTTTGAGGCATGAGAGAATTTTCAAGTCTTTATACTCTAAGAAAAATTGAGAAACCCTCTTTCTTATCCCTATTTTTTTCTCCCATTCAATCTAATAAAGCTATGTTGATATTCTGTTTTCTTTTCAGGAACACATAGCACAGAGATCCCACATTATTCATGAGTTATTTAAAAAGGGATTTTTTTTTGAAATTCTGGAACCTTGGTGATATTTTTGATGTGATATGCCACAATACACAGAGAAATACACATATATTTACAATAAGTTGCTTACCTTACATTTACTCAATTTAGGATTTTATGTGTCTAAATCTTCACATTTTGATTTATGATGAGTGAGTAGAGTGGAAAGCGGAACATTTCTAAAAGCAGTACACAATGTACATATTTATTTCTTCCTAGTACAGAGAATTATTGTACAAATGTTATGTGACAACATGAAATATTTAAGTTTATCATTTAAAAAGAGCACGGTCTAATTACACGGAAATTGTTCTTTATTATTAAAAATACATTCTTATAATACTTTATGTAATATTTATCTCAAAGCTTCCAGAAGTGTTCATTGAGACTAGTCACTGAGGTTTGAAAGTATAATTTTATGTAACAATTGACATTGAAAACAGTATCAAGCTAGCTATAAAATTAGAAAAGTCTAGCCTACATCACAGATTTTCCTTGATGATGTTATTAGGGTGAGGCAAAACATACAAAAAGCAAACAGAATGTTAGTTATTGATTACTCATCCTAAAACATGAATCTTCATGTGCACTGGAAATAAGGAGATGAAAGTGAAACTGCATAAAAGTGATGAAAATACTACTTCTAAGTTAATTTAATTAACTCAAAACAGATAGAACAGTTGAGAAAACTGCTGACAACATAACTCATAGTCATATATTTTACCACATTGGTTTGTTTTATGTTACTCCCACTCTACAATATTATTTTCTATTAATATATATATGTCCATGTATATATATACATATATATGCTCATTTCACCAGGTCCTTTGATTTTTAGATAATTATATTAAGTCCTGCTGAATAATGGAACACATTGAAAATTAAATTTGAACATTCCCAGTGATTTATAATGCTACAAGTTTTTGAGAGCATTTATTCAAAATTCTACATAGCTAGTTGATTAAAGCTATTCAAAGGTAATATTTTAGCTATGAAAAACAGCAAGGAGGGGAAAGAGTTATTAAATCTCACACTCACTTGACTTAAAATCTATAGCCCCCATGGAGGCATGTGAAATAATGGAAAGCCAACAAACCCTGCAATGTTTTTCTTAACATATTGCCTGCACCTGTATATAATTGTAATTTCCCAAAGCATTACTAAATAGTTCAAAGGTTATAGAATTACTTCACATGGAATTGTCCTTTAAATCTAGAATCCCAATGTCTCCTATTAACCATACATTCAGTCTGTGCCTAAAATTAGCAATGTGAGGAATGTTATCTGGCCTGTCATGGTCATGTCTTGCCTGGTACCCAGAGGCATAAAAGAAACCTTGAACATGGGGCCATTTGAGGAAGCTGTGAAATAAGAGGAAGAAGGACCTGGGAGACCTATCAAAGTCCTCACTTTTTTTCCCCTTAGCTCTGCAGAAGTTTAGTGAAATGCATCCTAAGGGAGAGGATATGGGAAATTGGGTAATATTTTGCAAAGACCATTAAACCCTTATGCCTCTCAATAACCTAACACATGTAAGGCCTAGAATTCCAAGAAGCCAGATAATATGAATTTAATACATTAGTTCTTTGAGAAAGGGGAAAATATGGTTAAACTTTAAGACTTTTACTAGTGTTGTCTTAAAACACTAACATTTGATAATATGGTGGCATGAAGTAAAAAAAAAATCAATGAAAGACAGGTGAAGAAAAGAAGAGACATAATGGTAAAAAATGCAAGGGGGTAGAAAAATATGTCAACTTCCTTTGTGGTATTTAGGGGTGTAGAGACAAATGAAATTTAAAATGTCAGCTGTGAACTTTTAAGTCAGTAAGATTTTAGTATAAATTTAGTATCCTAAAATACAAGGCCAAGGGGAGAGGAATAGATAAGTGAAGAAGAAAAGATGGGGAGAATTCAGACAAAAATTCCATATATATTCTACACCATTAAGGAATCTGAGAGATATTGATCAAGATACATTGTAGTAATAAACTGCTTTGTTAAACAATAACTTCTTTGTTCAACTTTTTATAGATAATAAATAAAACTACATGGTTGAAACAAATGAATCACTGAACAGGACACAAAGTAAATGTTGTATACTATTATAGTTAGTGAACTGGTCATATGCCCCTGGCATATTTTCTGAACAATTCAATTAGCATTAACTGTTAAGAACTGCATAGTCATATGTTTATGGATAACAACAAAACCAGTTTCAACTTTCACATGAAATTTTCTAGCAGGAAATCATGTCTTTTTTTTTTTTTATAAATTCCTCATTGTGGATTATTTATCATTTTCTCTAGTTTATTCACATTTTTCCAAAGAATCTATGGAAATGCATTAGTTTTCAATTCCACTAAAATGCTATATTTTTCCTTACATTAAAGGCCACAGAGGAGCAGATGAAAGCAAATTTAACAAAGAATTAGAAACACATTTCTACTTATAGTAAAATTTATACACACCAATATTAAAATACTAAGGGATATTTCAACTCTGATGTGATTTCTGTGTATAACAGAATGTAGCTTTGAGAAATGAATGGATTTTAAACTCCTGAGGTTACTGTTTAAAAGGGCTGCTTGAGGAATAAATGGTATGAAGATACTACATTTGGAAAAATAATAATAATTAATAAGATTAATAAGATCACAGCCTAAATCTCAGCAGAAAATAATTATACTCAATTTTCATTTTACCTAACTTCCAGGTAAACTTACAAGTATTTGATATAGTATATGACTTTGCAAGTTCATGTGAGTTTTAAAGATGGGTATCAACCATTTTCTACTCTGGAATATAAAGTTCAGTCATAACAAAATCAAAACAGAGGGTCCTTTCCTAAACATTTCTCCATCACTTTTTGTATGCAAGTGGTCACATCATTTTACCCACATTTATTGCTTTACATGTCAATTGGAAAAATATCCTGAACAAAATAAGTCACTCTATCCTATCAAAAGATGGAATGATGACATCACAGAATTTTAACACTAAATTTCTAGTTTGTGGAAGCAGATACAAAACAGTACAAGAAATGTATCCAATGCCTAACGTATGAAACTGTAACTTCTCTGTACATCAGTTTGATAATAAAAATTTGAAAAAAAAGAAATGTATCCAATGCCTAACATATGAAACTGTAACCTCTCTGTACAACACCAGTTTGATAATAAAAATTTGGGAAAAACAAAACAAAACAAACAAAACAGACTAGGTCAAAATGTGAATTAAATTATTTGCAAAATTTTCTAAGTTTGGAAATATTTTGGGTTCATGCACTTCTCTTTTCGGTGTGGATGTATCCTCATCTGTGTCTAGATGGCTGATATTTAATCTGATAGCATAACCAATCAATATGTCTGCTTGAGTGATCGCTTGGGTAATAAGCCAATCTGAGTTTCAGATGGCATGGGAGATGCAGTTCCTAGTCATTCTCTGACTATGCAGACCCCATTAGTTTGTATCATTCCATTAAAAAGACTAGCAAGAACACAGTGGCAGAATGCTGTACTTAATTCATCTTGTTTCACAGGCCCTAAAAATGTGAGAATCACAGTGAATAAGTTGTGCGCGCCTTCCTTCAGAGGCTTCCTCATCTGTAAATAGTAGGAGGGTGACAGAATGAAAATTCCACCTTCCCATATCTTATTCCTGGTTTATGACACATAATTCTGTTATTTTTCCTCTTTGCCTAATTCAATTATCCTCTATTTCTTCCCACAATATTTTTTTTTTATTCCCAACCTCCTCACTTCATTGTCTTTTTCTTCCTACCATTTCCACTTCAGTGTATTTTCTCTATTTCCAAAAAAAGGGTATATATTAAAAATACTAATATGTGATTTTGATAAATGGATCTGCACTTATTAATTAAGGATTTTTCCAAGGACAGTAATGATTAACGTCCTTATATTACATTATTGTGTTTTTGTATTTTACACAATATTAATTTAAATCAAAGAGATTCAATTCAATGGAGAGCATATTCCCATCATTTGAAATAAGCAGAAATAGCAGCCAACTCTACAGCATGTATGCATAAGATGGTACAACTAATTTTAGAGATAAATTTTCTTAAAAATGCATCTTTCTGTATAGAAAATTAAAGTTGAGTTCACATGTAAGCTTTTTAAGTATTTTCTACAGTAAGTTAGAACTCTCCTTTTCCTCTAGTTTTCCAATTTTGCACCTGATAATAATAATAGAGAAAATGTCATCATTTCCTTCTTCCCAGTAAAAGTTTTAAAAGTCTGGAGAGTATGATCCCCTGATACTTATAATTTACTATTATTACTCCACTTCGGAACCTAAGGAAATCCTTTTGAATGACATCAACTTTTATTCTCTTCTGAATGACTGGCTTTGATGAAATATGTTAAGTTTAAAGAAAATACTTCCGGCTTCTATGCCTAAGTCCAAGACAGTGACTAAAGAAAACAACAACAACAACACATCAACCTGAAAGCAGGTTGAAATAGTCAATCTTTTCAATATTTCAAACTGACAATGTCTATTGATGTGTATAGGTATGTGTTGTTATGTGTTTGTGTTTTCCTAATTGCAAACTGCAGTTTAAGGTTTGCTCAGTTGTGATCTTGGATGGAAATCTGGAAATGTTTGAAATCAAGGCAGCCAGATGCAGCAACCCCGTTGAACAATCAATCTTTCCTTACATTCAATCCCCTGTTATTGGAACAGCTTCCTTTAGTACTCTACAGCTGCCCAGTAAAATGACCTTCAGCCTTCTATGCCCTTTTTATTACTATTATTAACACAGAGTATTTTATTTCTCCTCACCTGTTATTGTCCTTTTTACATTTCCACATTATTCCCCATGTTCTACTTATTAGAGCTAGCACTCAGCGTGAATAGAGCTCATAGAAAGATAAATGTGTTCTTTTTTTCTCATTTGTATTGTAGAACCCATTTATTATACTCCAAGGAAATGCTTTATTAGTTTGTTTTATCATGTTGGGAATGAGTTTAGATTTTGACAGAACATCAGATGACTTTTGTCACAAAATAACAAACATGAGCCTCATGTTTGAGATGCAAGGAGGGAGAGGGCTTGACTGTGCTTTCTCTGCATATAAAAGATTGAAGATTTAAAGTAAAAGGAGCAGTTAAACATATCTAGAAAGTTTAGTATAAGTGTAGGTAAAATTACATGAACAATTCCTCTGGAATGCTTCCTACGTAAAAGTGGGAATATGCATAAAGATATTATTGTGTATTAAAACCATAATACCAGTGTAAATAACGTTACACTTATGACAGTATCACTTCTGTGAATATTAAGAATAAATCCTTCAGTGGATAAACTACATTTTAATCAAGGTTGTGAGAACTGCTATTAAACTGGTATATGTTCATATGGCTGGGAGAGTATAAAAGTAAAAGTGGGAAAAATGGTGAAAAAGAGAGTTTTGACATCATATTTTGAGAAAGTAACCATTAGAGGAAAGGACCAATAAAACAATGTATTCATTTAATAGCCTCTTAAGGAAAGTGCTGCACCCATTTCAACGTTAACTCCGAATTTTCAGGGTCCCTTTCTCACCTTCAAAAGTATAAACTTGAATATGTTTACATTCCCACAAACAGTGAAGTAGGGTTCCCTTTTGGCCATATCTCCTCCAACATTTGTTACTGTTAGTTTTCTTGATAATGGACATTCTTACTGGGGTTAGATGGAATCTCGGTGTTGTTTTGATTTGCATTTCTTTTATGGCCAGTGAGGTAGAGCAGTTTTTCATATGTCTCTTGGCCATTCTCATTTCCTCACTAGAGAAGTTTCTTTTTCAGCCACTGTGGAAAACGGTATGGAGATTCCTCAGAAGGCTAAACATAGAGCTCCCCTGTGACCCAGCAGCCCCACATTTGGGCATCTACCCAAAAGACCACAAACAAGAACACACTAAAGGCACCAGCACAACAATGTTCATCACAGCACAATTTGTCATTGCTAAAATATGGAACCAACCCAGATGCCCCTCAGTAGATGAATGGATCAGGAAAATGTGGTACATATACACAATGGAATTTTATGTCTCTTTCAGAAAGAATGACCTTGCCCCATTCGTAAGGAAATGGAAGAATTTGGAAAAAAATTATACTAAGTGAAATAAGCCAGACCCAAAGAAACATGGATTCTATGGTTGCCTTCATAGGGAATAATTAGAACAGGTTTAGGCTAGTCACAACAGAGGATCACAAGAGCCCAATAGCTACACCCTTATGAACACATAAGATAATACTAACTGAAATGAACTCCATTTTATGGAAATGAGTGTTATATCATTGTTGTAATTATTTTCAACATGCCATGTGAAACTGTAGCTTCTTTTGTTGATGATCCTCTTCCTATGGCTGTCCTGGCACTATCACTGTATCTCATCTGAGTACCCTGGATAATGTATATACTGGTATTAGAACTAGGGAAATGAAAGGGAATATCAAACTCGAGAGACAAAGGATAAAAAGACAAATGACTCAGAAAGCAATACTTGCAAAACCATTTGGTGTAAACCAACAGAACAATTCATGGGGGGAGAGGAAAAGGGGGAGCGGGGAGGGTGGAGTGAGGGAGGAGGTAACAAATAGTACAATAAATGTACCCATGACCTTACATATGAAACTGTAACACCTCTGTACATCACTTTGACAATAAATAACTATTATTTTAAAAAAAAGTATAAACTTAGATTCGAACTGGTGTTCTTTTGGTACTAAAGCCAATATTCAGTCGTTGAGACTTGATTTATCTTTTACCTTTTAGTTCTACTGTGTAATATAACATACTCTTTGTAGAGGGAAGAAACAACATAAAACAGAAGTACTGTGACAGAAGGGAGAAAATTTACAGAAACATAGCTTGAACATATATTTGGCCTCACTCTTGTTAGCCAGGAACTTTCTCCTTCGGCTACATCTCAGCTTGTGGCTTCAACTTCTCTTTCACGACATGTTAACCAAAGGACATGTATTGTAAGGGTAAAAATGTTTCCCATTACCAAATGGGTATTATAATAAGCACATTTTAATTTTATGTAGGTAGTGAGTAGAAATTTCCCTTTGGACTAATTCCCTTCAACCAGCCAAGCTACAGTTTGAATAGTTAAGTAGCTTCTTTGAAGAAACAACTGATGGAAAGTCCAACTATGAAAATTGCTTCCAAGTTTTTCTTATTTATGTAAAACCATTTACCTCCACTAAACTTGTAGTTTTGAGTCTCTCATTTCTTCAACGCATCTGTTTCATGCTATTGTTATTCTCTTACTCTGCAAAAGTCTTCTCTATTTAACTAGTTTATTCGGCAGCTGAAATACATAGTCAATCTTGACGTAGTCTCCTATTGTTCCCTATCTACTCTATGCTCCTGTGAACACATCTGTTTAACATATCCACAGCCTTTGGTTAATAATGCTATCAGTAACTTCCCATTAAATGACACAGGGCCTTAAACAAAGAACATTCAATCTCATGACCTCTTGGTTCTTGGGATCTGGAAATACAGTCTTCACTTTTGTTCTATGTTTCTTCTTTTCCCATATTAACTTTATTAAAGGATATTTTATTATTCTAAACCTCTTCAATCCTTTTTTCCCATTTACGTCATCTGATTCTATCCTTGTCACATTCATAGAGGATATTTTACACTTTTTTTTCCTTTTATCCAATCAATGCAGTTATTCTTTTTTTTTACTTCAAATTTTTATTATCAAACTGATGTACAGAGAGGTTACAGTTTCATACGATAGGCATTGGATACATTTCCTTTTTTTTTCATTTCTTTAAGTTTATTCACAAATTTAGCGTACACTTCAAAGTAATGCACATCTTTCATTAAGCAAGACTTTTTTTCCATGACTATATCTATCATCAATATACATCTAACATCTGTCTATGTTCAATCCATGACAGATCATTATGGAACAGGCTCATTCCCCATTTCTAGCAATGTGGATACATTTCTTTTTTTTTTTTTTTTAGTGTAGCCCCCCTTTTTTTTATACTTATTTTATTTTATTTTATTTTTTTTCTCAAATTTTTATTATCAAACTGACGTACAGAGAGGTTACAGTATCATACGTTGGGCATTGGATACATTTCTTGTACTGTTTGTTGCCTTGTCCCTCAGTGGATACATTTCTTATACTGTTTGTTACCTCGTCCCTCATTCCCCCCTCCCTCCTCCCCCTTTCCCTTTCCCCCCATGAGGTGTTCAGTTCACTTACACCGAACAGTTTTGCAAGTATTGCTTTTGTAGTTGTTTGTCTTTTTATACCCTGTGTCTCTCGATTTTGGTATTCGCTTCCAATTTCCTAGTTCTAATACCAGTATACCCGGTTTCCAATATACTCAGATAAGATTACAGAGATAGTGTAGATACAACCACAGGAAGGTGATACAAGAACATCATCAATAGTAGAAGCTACAGATACACATGGCACGATGAAAGTAGTTACAACTGTGATATAACAATCGTTTCCATACCATGGAGTTCATTTCACTTAGCATCATCCTATGTGATCATAAGGGTATAGCTATTGGGCTCTTGTGATCCTCTGCTGTTACTTGCCTAAACCTGTGCTAATTATTCCCAATAAGGGAGACCATAGAGTCCATGTTTCTTTGGGTCTGGCTCACTTCACTTAGTATAATTTTTTCCAAGTCCTTCCATTTCCTTACAAATGGGGCAATGTCATTCTTTCTGATAGAGGCATAAAATTCCATTGTGTATATGTACCACATTTTCCTGATCCATTTGTCTACTGAGGGCCATCTGGGTTGATTCCAGATTCTAGCTATGACAAATTTCAGTGCAGTTATTCTTGTGATTTAAATATTCCTGTGAAAAAGTTGGACCTCAGAATTTCAAAAAAATTGATCCCAAATCTACATTTGAGATATGGCATCAAATTTAATTGTCTTATCTAAATTGTGTTCCCAATACATTTTTCCTGTCCATATTGATTACTAATTTTATCCACAATGAAAATTGAGTCCTTGAAGCTTAAAATTCAACCTTCTAATCACTTGAAATATGACTGACCACAATGAAAGTTACTCTTGAGTGTCTATCTGAAAAAATAAACCTAAAAGCATGGCTCAAGGGGCAGAGCATCTGACTAGTAACTTTAAGGTCCTGAATTTGACCCTCAGTACTGATAAATATAAAGAAGGAAGGAAGGAAGGGTGAGAGGGAGGGAAGGCGGAAGGAAGGGAAGAAGGAAGGAAGGAAGGTGGGAAGGAAGGAAGGAAAGAGGGGGGAAGCTTTTAAGATTATACTAAAGTAGAACGCTTAAAACATAACCCATACTAAATTCATTTTTTAATCATTTATCTCTCCACATTTTATAATATCTAAATCCCCTTCCCCCACACTCCTTCTAATTCTTCTTTTTCTGTTGTTGTTTGGTTTTGTCCACAGTGGGGACTGAAGTCATGTCATCACATTTGCCAGGCAAGAGTTTTTCCACTTCAGCTACACCTCCAATCCTTTGCGTTTCATTTATCACATAATTTTCTTCACTTTAATCTAGGTCATCATTCCCTTATTTCTGTCTCTCAAATTTCTGTGATGAGAGGTATGAAGCACCCAAACTGGCTAGCTTTGTAGATAGTTTTAAGAACATTTCTCTGGGCTGGTCTTGAGTCAGGATTATCTGATCTTCATATACTGATCATTCTTACTGGGTTTGCAGTGCTGCAAACTGGACATGGATCTTCCATATTCTGTTCAAATAGTCAAATAATGAGCTACTTACTCAAGTAACACATTAATCTTTGCCTGATATATTCACAAATTGTCTTTTGGGATTCTCCTTAGGCCAGTTTCTTTTATTATATTATTTATGGCTCACAAAACATTTGGTGCCTTTCTACCAAAATGTTATCATATTTATCAAATATGGCATTGTCTCTGAAAATCTTGGCACTCTCTCTTTTCTCCTGAATGATTTGCAGTAAATGGTCTCAACAACAGGGAGATAACAATCCCATTTAAATCTCCAATATCCAGCATGATGTCAGCAGTATAACAGGTTTAAGGACTGCACACCTACACTAGAGCTTGTAATTTCTAGTCACATTGGACTCACAACTCTAAATTTCAGAAATATTTTTAATGTTAGATATTAAATAGATGTCTCAAATCATGCTCAGTACCGTTGAATGTTCAGATAAAGTGATAGATAATTTTTCACATTGAATCTTGATTCATATGACTATTGGAAGATTAGGAAAAAGAACAAATATACTAAACCAACTTGAGAAGCCAATATTGATTTGACAACCAAGAAGAGTTAGAATTTCCTTGTTCATGGATTCAGAATTGTAAAATCAGGAAATCTGGGTCATTAAAAACTGAAATGCAATAAAGGAAACAAAAATCTCAAATGCCCAAAACTTAAAACTGCCCAAATGCCCAAAACTTAAAAATTTCTTGAGGCAATAATAATTGTTGGAAAAAAGATTAAGTAAAATGTAGTTGGAACCATGATTTTTAAAAGTCATCTCAGTCAAGTAACATTAGACCACACCTATAATCCTTGTTAATCAGGAGGCTGAGATCTGAGGATAGTTGTTCAAAGCCAGCCCAGGCAGGGGTACTGGTAAGACTCTTAGTTCCAATTAGCCTTCAAAAGCTGAAAGTGGAGCTGTGGCTCAAGTCATAGAGAGCTAGCATTGAGAACAAACGCACAAGGACACTGACCAAATCCTGAGTTCAAGCCCCAGAAACATCATGTGTATGTATATAGACACATCAACACCACCACCCCCACCATCACCACCACTACCACCTTTCTGAAGATTTTTTTCATTGTCATGTATAGTTATTGTTTGTAACTTCCATGAAGACACAACAGGCCAATCTAATTCAGTCTGAAATGCTATTGGTAAGAAAAGGTCTTTCCTATCAAACTACATAAGAAATTCTTATGAGAAATTTTGGAGAAGTTCTGTATCAGCTAACACAGGTAATCTTGTTTATTTATTACATAAAGTGAAAATGAAACATATTGCATCGATAATTAGTTTTTGCTAAAGTGTCCAAAACAACAAAACAAATCATGTTTTACATAACTTGCCAATCATCTCTTACATAACAGCACAGTTGAGCCAATTAGCAGGTTTAGTAGACTTAAATGATTCATGGTTCCATTCGACATATAGATTCTTCGAGAAACAATTGCAACTTGAAGCTACCATTTCCTTTCAGAATAAAAGAAATATTCATTGGGTAACAGGATGCCCATCAGATGATGTTTTGTGTGCAGCATCTTCCATTCTGGACAAGTTTTGTGGGATGCTTTGGGAGTAGATGTTATATAGATTTCCAGCTGAAAGGATTAACTTTATGAGAATTAAAAAATACTACTTTATTCCAGGCTATATTTCCACTTGGCATTTACCATTTGGGCCCTGGGGGCCAGATTAATGTCTTTTTACAAAGACTTTAAATTTTAAATGAGGTTCATAAACCAATGCCATAGCTACAGAATCATCTTCCAATCAGAACCATGCCTGGCTTATCCTTTTTTATGGTAACATTTAGGTTTTCTGTAGCTACTCCAAAAGGTATAGTAACTGTAAAATTTAAAACTCTATAAACTATTTTTGATACATTTAATCTTGTGAGATCTAGCTTTATAAATCAACAACAGGGTAACTGGAAAATGGTATCATAATCCTTGAAGGTATCTTGAATTTTTATGACTCCTAAATTTCTAAGGTCTAATTCACAATTCTGCCTTTGTTTAATAAGTTTGCTTTCTGATTTCACTGTATTTTTAAAATGATGTTATTGGAATTCAGATGAAACACTCCAGTGTACTTGCCTCTTCCTGGAATACAAAGCAGATAGACTAATTACACATATTTTAGGCACTACATAAAGTATAAACACGCAAAATAAACTGTTGGAAATATTCACATGAACTTAACTTCCTTTAAAGTGGTCTAGTTCAGTCCAGCGTTCTTCAATGGGTCATTTATTATGTCAACCCACTATAGCCTACATCAAAAGAACTTGTCACTAATTGATTACATTTCTGTACCACCAAATGATTCACAGTTCTATAGGGACAATTACATAACTGCTTGACTTTTGCAAAACTATGAGTTTAAGCAAACACAATTCTTTGTCATTATGAACTCTAATGGGCATATGAACAGTAAGTATCATGGTGTGTAACCAGATCTGGTTCTATTGTCTATCTGACTTGTGACTCACAAAAAATATCCCTTATTTGTGGCAACTGGAGTTCTGTAGAACAGCTGCTGATCTCACACTGAAATTAAAAACATTTGTGTTGTTTTGATTTATGTTGGCTCCCATGGGAAGAGAGAAATGAAAATGGAGGCTCAGTGTAAACAAAATGCCATTTCTCTAAACTGTATAGAGTAATTGTTCTGAAGGCCCTGGTATATTTCCTTTTATTAAAATATGGTGAGATTCTGTGAGTACTACATTCTTAGAAGGGAGAACAACTAGCAGTCTTGTAATAAACAAGCTTTCCAGATTTTCTTTCAGCGTCATGGAAATGCAACTTTACCATCTTTCCTCTGAAATCCAAATCCTCGGGACAGAATATCCTGTAATGGATTGCTTAGCAATGAATATCATTTAAATGATACACTTTCTGAGAAGTCCAAGAATGTGAGCTTTTCCTTCCCCATAAGAGCTATTCTATGAAGACAGTGTAAGATATCTGACTTTAGTGTTTCACTGTGTATGAAATAATTAGAACAGGGATTAGTGTAATAGAAAAATATACTTCTATACTAATAACTGCTTAAATTGAATTCAACATTATAGACTCTTGTAATGTAGCTATACTGTACATTTTTGTAAATGTCAGTTTACTTTATATACCTCTTACTGGGGAGAGGAGAGCAGGTCTTTTCACGGTTAGAATTCCCTTAGGATCTTGTGAAAACAGATCATTTGAAGTAACCTATAACCACACCAGCTGGCAAGATTGATTGGCAGCAGAAGAACAAAAAGCCTTTGGATTTAAATATACATTTTCCTTCTCCCCTACTCAGTACATTTTATACTTCTCAGTGTTTTCTTTCTTTCTTTTTTTTCTTCTTCCTTTAAAAAATGCTCTCTGACCTTGAGAGAACTGTTAAGGCTAAAGCACATTATGGATGATAATATACCTCCCTTCAGGAAGTGGGGTTTAAGAGTTAGAACTTTTCAGTAGTCCATGCTGTCTATTTCAGTATTTTATGGTCCCTTTGAAAAGACCACACCATTCTTTTTCAGCAAATAAGACATGGAGACGTTCTTTGTCTTGTCTTGGGACATGCTGAAACAGAATGCCAGCTAATTCATAAACTTCTACAAATGCTGTAAACTTAGAGGTAAACAATACTGTTGTTAGCACTTCAAGACATAGGAATAGGCAGAGACTTACTAAAGAGCAAAACCCGACATATGGGATTGCATGAAAATAAAGTTCTGCCTAGCAAGGAAACAATGATCAAAATAAAATATCAACCTGCAGAATGAGAAAAAAAAATCTTTCCCAGGTATTTATCTGAAAAGGGACTAAAATCCAGAAGGTATGAACAACGCCACCCATGAAAACTAAAAGAACAAATGACTCAAGCTATAAATGGACAGTCTACAAAGTAGTACAAATGACCAATATATGCATGAACATAATTTTAAGACCTTTCACTATCAAGGAAATTAAACTATTGTGTCGTGTGTGTGTGTGTGTGTGTGTGTGTGTGTGTGTAGATAGGTAGATAGAGAGATAGAGACAGACAGACATACATGACAGACAGACATAGAGATTCATCTCACTCTAGGCAGAATGGCTAAAATCATGGATACAAATAGCAACAAATGCTGTAAGTATTTGGAGAAAAGAGACTCTCATATACTGCTAACAGCAATACAAGTTCATCTAGTCACTATGTGTTTCCTCACAAGCCTAAATAAACCATCATAGGATCTTGCTATGATTCCTGGCCATATATATATTCAAAGAATCAAAGCTAATTCACAGTAAAACTAAGCATATAATTCCAAAGAACAAAACTATGTCTGTTGCTCATATACAGACAAATATTGTATACTAGGAAAATCCATTAGGAAATACTAATTTTTCTTCACAGGTTGAAATGAACTCTGGCCTTTCAGTGGAATGCATTCAAAAGTTGAAGGAAGAGTTGAGGGCTGAATATGAAATGACTGAGGCCTGTTAACTGGGACCTGAAAATTAAAAGTCATGTATAATCAAGTAGGAAAAATTAAAGAAAATAAGAATTCAAAAGCAACAAAAAGAGGAACCATTGGAAAAAAGGTTTTGAAAATCTCTTAAAGGTATTAAAATTTCAGTATTGCATATTCAATATTGAATATTATTTATGCAAGAAAGCAATGTCTCTAAAGACTAAAGGAAGATTTTTTTTAATGAGACACGTATCTTGTAAAGATATATAGCAGTCTGTTGTGATATTGGACCTGTAACCCCTTCTCAACTGGAGGCTGAAGTAGGAGTTCCACTGGAGTCCAAGAGTTGGTCATCAGCCTTGGCAGATAACATGGAGAAAACTTTCATTGTTCACATATAATGTATATTACATATATGGTCTGCGATACTGTGAAATGTGGCTGAGAATACAATTTTTCAGTTAATTAATTTTCTGCAGCACGGAGACTTTACATAAGAAAACTGATGTTTGTTCTTCCCTTTAAGTAAATCCTTAATACCAAGGAATCCACTCTAATTTATACTAATTTAATAATCTAGAGTGCATAGTAAATCTAAAGTCACAGTTTTCTTTACATTTTGCTGGTGTAGGCAATTGGATTCAAAACTTTGAGCTAGCCAACTAGCATTCTACCACTTGAGCCACCTATTCAATTTGGCATTTAGTTTGTTCTTTTGGAGATAATGGATGTCAGATATTTCTGCCTGGGCAGAAGGTGAATTGCAATCCCCTCCTTCTCACCCTTCCTATATATGTGATTACATATGTGAACTCTCTATACCCAGCTCCTATAGTATTCTTATTATTTGAATTGGTATTTTCTCTAAGTACATCATAGCTCACTTAAAACAATCTTCTGCATTCCAGTACATGAAAACATCCTATAAATAGTTTAAAGAAAAATAAAAAGATTATCTTGGTTAGAATTGTTAGCTTATTCTCAATATATAATAAGAAACAAGAAAAGTATTTTCCTTTTTATCTTTAGAGAAGCAAGGGTTATTCTTTTAATGTATTTTCTAAAGTGATTCGAAAGACAATTTAAATAGATAATATTGAGCTGTCTTTCAGGCCTTTAAATTTTTTTTGAAGAAAACTTTCTGCCTTCATAAAACTAACACATTTCCAGAGTCCAAGTAAAGTATTTTAGAAAAGCTGCATACAAATGTACCACTTTTGACTATGAATCCTAACCACTTACTGTTAGCCACAGTATTGTCTGTATAAGCAACATTCCACAAGAGTCCAATGGAGAGATAAGTAAGATGGTTAATGAGAACAGACATGCCACACAGGATTTATTTTTGGCAAAAGTAAAATGAAAGGGACAGACAAAATTCCAGGAACTGAATGTTAGTGCAGGAACTCTCCTCGCCATACACAAGTCTCAGTAATCTAATCTAGCCCTGCTCTCCTTTGCATACACAACTCTGCTTCCTTCTACATATTTCCTCATTTACACTGCTCACCACCTGATAGGGCTCATTAAGTCAAAAGCAGGTGATGAATACTGCCAATTACATTCCTTGCAATTTATATTTTACCTTTGAGCACAAGCTTCGAGAATGTGCCTTTGTAATATTAGATGATTATATTTATTTATAGTTGGTTCATGATGTGTATTTATTTATATGTGAGGTAGGAGTTACAACTGTCATCTTCAAAAATTGATTTGGCTTAATTGAAATATTTTCCTCACATTTGAATTTGGAATTTTGTTACTTTATATACACCTAGAGCAAGTATTGATTCAATTAGAACATACATAGTTCAATTTGACTTTGAAAGTAGAGTGGAGGATAGGTAAAGTAAAAGAAAACTTTTATCATTTTTTCTTGTGAGTCTTTCTCCATAATTAAGGAAAAATGATGCTCCTCTATTGAAGTATATTTGACATAAAAAGACTATATATTTGAGATATACATTTGAATAAGTTTTGGCTTATGTGTGAAAAATTCTATCATTATCAAGATAACGAATATATCATCCCCACCAAACATTGCCTTGCACTTATTTGCACCTTTTGCTTCCTGACTTCCTGTGACCCAATTAACTCCTACCTGTTAGTATTTATTTCCCAGAATTTCATATAATTTAAATGAAAATTCATTTTTCATCTGGCTTGTTTTTACTTAGCAAAAGGACTTTTGGAGATTCATTCATAATGTAGTGTTCATTGTGTGTTCTTTTAATTGCTAACTTGAATTCCACTGCTTGAATATACTATGTGCAACCTTTGTCATGGTGTAAAATGAACATCTTGTCTTTGCTTGAGATGCATCTATCAGTTTCTGTTCTGGTCATTTTTTTATTCATATATATTTTATTATCAAACTGAATTACAGAGAGGTTACAGTTTCATACATTAGGCATTGGATATATTTCTTGTACTCTTTGTTACCTCGTCCCTCATTCTCCCTCCCCCCTCCCCTTTTCCCTCCCCCCCCATGAGTTGCTCAGTTCATTCACCAAACAGTTTTGCAAGTATTGCTTTTGTAGTTGTTTGTCTTTTTATACCCTGTGTCTCTCGATTTTGGTATTCGCTTCCAATTTCCTAGTTCTAATACCAGTATACCCGGTTTCCAATATACTCAGATAAAATACAGAGATAGTGTAGGTACAACCACAGGAAGGTGATACAAGAAGATCATCAATAATAGAGGCTACAGTTACACATGGCACGTTGAAAGTAGTTACAACTGTGATATAACAATCGTTTCCATAACATGGAGTTCATTTCACTTAGTATTATCTTATGTGTTCATAAGGGTATAGCTATTGGGCTCTTGTGATCCTCTGCTGAGACTTGCCTAAACCTGTGCTAATTATTCCCTATAAGGGAGACCATAAAGTCCATGTTTCTTTGGGTCTGGCGCTCACTTCACTTAGTATAACTTTTTCCAAGTCCTTCCTTTTCCTTACAAATGGGGCTATGTTATTCTTTCTGATAGAGGCATAAAATTCCATTGTGTATACCACACATTTCTTGATCCACTCGTCTACTGAGGGGCATCTGGGTTGGTTCCAGATTCTAGCTATGACCAATTGTGCTGTGATGAACATTGTTGTGCTGGTGGTTCTTGTTTGTTCTTGTTTGTTCTTGTTTGTGGCCTTTTGGATAGATACCCAAAAGTGGGGCTGCTGGGTAATAGGCAAGCTCTGTGTTTAGCCTTCTGAGGACTCTCCATACTGCTTGCCAGAGTGGCTGAACCCGTTTACATTCCCACCAACAATGAAGTAGGGTTCCCTTTTGGCCACATCCCCATCCAACAGTTGTTATTGTTAGTTTTCTTGATGTAGGACATTCTTACTTGGGTGAGATGGAATCTCAATGTTGTTTTGATTTGCATTTCTTTTATGGCCAGTGATGTAGAACACTTTTTCATATGTCTCTTGGCATGCTCCGGTCATTTTTGAGATTGTTTTTGTTTTTTTTGCCATCCTTGGAGCTTGCCTCAGGTCCTGAGCATTATCCCTTGCTTCTTTTTGCTCAAGGCTAGCACTCTGCCACTTGAGCCATCGTGCCACTTCTGGATGTTTTCTGTATATGTGGTGCTGGGGTATCAAACCCAGGGCTTCATGTATACAAGGCAAGCACTCTTGCCACTAGGTCATATTCACAGCCCTCATTTTTGAGATTGGATCTCGCTTTTTGTTTGAGCAGGTTTAAGTAGCAATCCTTTCAGCTAGAACCACAGCAATATAAGACCATGTTTTACTTGCTGAGGTAGGGTTAATTATTATTATTATCTTTAAAAAAATTGCCCAGGTGGGCCTTGACTTATGATCTTTGTTATATCAGATACCTGACTATCTAGAATTACAGGTAAGAGCCATGACAATGAGCATGCTTATTCTTATGTTGGTATGTATTTTTTTTAAAGATTTGTTTTATTGGAGCCAAATACGTTATGAACATTGACGTGAAATATAATATGGTTTGTTTGTTTGTTTTGGTCATGTGGCTTGAACTCACATTGAGCTTTTTTTACTCAAGGCTAGTGAGCTATCACTTTGAGGCACAGCACAACTTTTGTTTTTCTGGTGTACTTTCCTATCCAGAATTCTTAATAAACAAATATGTTTTTCAATTTTAAAAATTAAATTCTTTCTTTATATGTAATTCCTTTTAGATATACAACAACTCTGCAGAATATAAGTAATTTCTTTAACAAGATTGTATGGTAGGTGTGGCTAAGATAGTTTACAAGCATTTCAGTTCCTGCATCAGAAATGTAGCACTCCAAACCAAATTGTTCTGCTATTATTGTTGACATGAGACTACACTCTAATGTGTGGAAAGAAAATAATGTGCTGCTGAGTTTTCAGAAGTAAAAGTAATTTCCACCTCTAATAAGTATTAACATTTATCTATGTATGGAGGAACGATGAAATAAATGGAAGGGCTCCTGTATAACAGCTGGAAGAGAGTGTTAAAAGCAGAATTTATCTTACAGAGTTTTTAATGTCCTAAAGACTACTGAAATAAATATGCAGATGCTTAAAATTAATAACAAGATATGAATTTCAGATTATTTTTCACTGAGGGATAAGTGAACTGACATTTATTGCATACATCTTTTTAAGGGCAAAATATACGAAAGTAATAAAGGATATAGTCACAATTCCTTCATTGAATTTCTTTCATTATTATAGCCTTTTGAAGTCAACACTTTTCAAGTGTGTCTTTGATGATATTTGGAAAAAAATCACATTATATATTTTTGATAGACTATGGTATTGGAAAAGGAGACGAGAGGTGGTAGATAAAATACGAAAAAAGTCACCTTATAATTTAGAAGGCCAGATTTTAATAGCCAAACATTTTGTGGATATGCATTTTATTTTTTCTTCAGATATCAACATATCATGATCTTTTACTTCTGGGGAAAAAAAAGCCTTCAACATTTTATCTCTATGAAAATTAGTTTTAAGTTCTTAAAATAGGCTCCTTGAAGAAATGGAGAAGTTATTCAAATGATTAAGCAGTTTTCATTCAATATAAGCAGCTATTAGGCAAAACTGAGTGTTTGCTATGACTATCTCTTTCAATTATTCATAACTCTCCCTAAAAATGTAAAATGAGTATTTTCACATAACTGTTGGAAAATAGTCTGATACGTATAAGCTAAAATGACTCAAGGTTAACTTGTCAAACTTTTCAGTTCACAATTCTTTCTCAGAGGTGGAAATGTATAGAAAAGACAAACGAAGTAGAATTTCTCAAAACAAAAGAAATTGAATGTTTATTCCCTTAGTTCCACTTCTTTAAGCACAAAAGGGAGTGGGGTCAAGGAAGGCTCAGAATTCAAGGAAGTGCTTGCAAAAGTCATTCCCTTGCTGCTGGAAACATTTCCTGCTGGAGGGATGGGAAGCATCCATCAGCCCTTGTTATCTGAGCCAATCTGTTTACCTCTGATTGTAAATCATCTCAGTATATCCAAAGTGGGCCCCGCTGAGATGCCTGGCTCAGCCTAGAGACATTATGGGTTTACAGGGTATTCTTGTCTTTCCTTTAGAAGTGAAATAAAAACACAAACCCGATGCATTGCAAGAAAAAAAAAATGTATGTTTACACAAGCAAATGATTGCACATCTGGTGAAATTCAATCTACCATTTTGTAAAACCAACTCTAAAGTGTATTGCTCAGAACACAGTGCAAGGTCTCTTAAAGTAGAACAGGAATATATGCTGAATTAAACTGAGCATTTCAAGATTTGAACCGATGACATAATGCCTTCACAATTCTTTTAATTTGTTCCTCTTATAAATTTTAGCTTGTTGTATTAAGAGGGAATACACTATAAAACTAATTCTGAAGTAAAATAATCTAATAAATATCTCACTAGAATTTTTTGATAGTTATTATAGTAATGTACTTAAGGAGAATAGTAATATTTTGGTAATATGTTGGGTAGCTAGGTAACTAGATAGCAGTAGAAAGCAAATATATTTGTGTTTCTGTTTGCCTCAATTGCACTAGGAAATATGTATTTGGTGAACCTTGAAGTAATGCCTGTATTGATATAAAAATGCTATGATAATAGTCAAAACAAAAATAGAAATCATGTTAACTGATATATGTTCCTATATGGTAGAAACTACCTTATATTTGAAATCAATAAGCCTGATTGAATTTTTCTTTAATTTTCTTAAAACAATGAATGAATTATTCATTGGTAAAACAGTTGAATAAATTCCAGTAAGATGACCACAACATGGAGGAAGCCATCTTTATAAGGTTACAAGAACAAGCATATTCAGGTTTCATGCAACAAGGTCTTTTGTTTGTTTGTTTGTTTTTGGCCAGTCCTGGGCCTTGGACTCAGGGCCTGAGCACTGTCCCTGGCTTCCTTTTGCTCAAGGCTAGCACTCTGCCACTTGAGCCACAGCGCCACTTCTGGCCGTTTTCTGTATATGTGGTGCTGGGGAATCGAACCCAGGGCCTCATATATACGAGGCAAGCTCTCTTGCCACTAGGCCATATCCCCAGCCCTGCAACAAGGTCTTTTATAGTTACTTTTTTCATCTTTAAGTATTTGTACAAAAGAGTTTCCAGTCAACAAATTAGTATATGAACAGAATGAATTTAGATCAGTGTCACCTATTTCATCGTTCTCTCCCCTTTCCCACCACTACCTCTTCCCTTAATTCGCTTATATATTTTAGAATATGAACTGAATTTTATGACTTGCATTTTCCCCACCTTGTCTAGGAACAAAAAAAAAAAAATATATATATATATATATATATTCATGTTTGTATATATATAGTAATTGAAAATTTAGAAATCATACCATTGATTTTGGTATAAAAAATGGAGTTGTAGGGGAGATAAAAAGTTTATAGCATATATAAAAGCCAACATAATCAATAACTTTATAACGAATTTTTCTTTTATGGTATACAAAAATAGCATACCATCCTATGCATTGGGGAAACACATTTATTTTTTGTGGGAAGTGTATTATTTTTCAGTTTTGAAAATATACATTTAATTTTTATGATGAGTCATTAAATGGCTGATAGTGACTTTATCTTCCTTTGAATTTATTTTTCATTACTTTTCAAGTTAGTTTAGAAATAACAGTAAACCAAACATATCTTTTGCTCACAGAGGGAAATAGAAGAAGAATAAGCTATTAAAAGATTTGCCACATGCTGAAAAGTTTACATAAAGGATGCAAGCAGGGCCAGTGTCATTGAATGGGTTGCAGAGGTTTATATCCTGTGGATTGGGAGATTTTCTCTGATAAAATGAAACATTGAAAGGAGAACAGAATGCACTGAGGAGAAGCCAGCATGTAACTTGTCCCTGACATTTTTTAATTTATCTTCTGCAGGATTCAACTGCAAATTGATAAAATGGCAACACAACAAAATTTCATAGACCTTTGCCAGCACAAGGCACTTTTCACTAGGATTAAAGGAAGAAATTACATTTAACCTAGCTGCATTTGTGGAATTAAAAAGTAGCCAAGGTTTGCTATCAATATTGTATCTTAAAAAGAAACAAAGTTTCAATTTGAAATCAATAAGTGATATTTTCTGATGATAATAATACCAAATTTACAAAGACACGGTCCCAACTCTAAATTAATGGAGTTTGTGGAAGGGGGAGGGGTAACAAACAAAAAAACAAAACCCACCCACCAGTTGTAACTAGAGTAATGTTAAAATTTCCCCGTCCATGTTAGACTAAAATAATATCAAAATATTCTATGAAGTTGTGAAATACAAACTTTCTTTCAGTAACTTTTAGAAGTTATTTCAGGTGAGTTTACTGTCAACTTCTAGGTATCAGGAATACTACTTGAAATATATATGAAACCAAATTATTCAAATGTTTAAGCCCCAGTATCAGCACAAAACAAAACAACGACACAAATAGACCCCACCTCAAAAAAAAAAAAAAAAAAAAAAAAAAACACAGACAAAACCAAACCCAAAACCAAAAAGAAAGAAACAGACTGAAATCGAAACATCACAATGAACTTCTACAACGGAAGTCTTTTTTTTTCTTCCCTCAGTTCTGGGGATAAAGCAACCGCTCTACCACTTGAGGCCCAGCACCCCATCTGGCTTTTTTGAGTAGTTTATTGGAGATAAGAGTCTCATAGACTTTCCTGCTTGGGCTGGCTTGGAACGATGATCATTAGATCTCAGCTTCCTGAGAAGCTAGGATTACAAGCATAAGCCTTTTGTACAAATAATATACACTAATACTGTTTAAGAAAGAAAGAAATGTTAACTGTTACTACAAAATAGCATTTTAAAGGCAAATTCTAAATCTAAAATTTGAATTCAAGGGTGAATCATTGATAAGTGGATACGAATTTCAAGAAGGCTACTGTTAACCATATTTAAATATTATTACCCTACTTGTTTAATTCTTAAAATAACTGTAATTGACATTCACAATCCCATAAGGTGCACACCAGGACTCATGGAAGCCTTGTCACAGGCCTTGAAAGTAAAGGTTTTGTATCACTTCCAGATTTTCAATTAGATCCTAATTACAACATGCTTCATTTAAAGCTACAGGAATCCCAACCCTGTCAACACAACAGGACCATAACCTGGCCTGTGTTAATCAGATCTGATTAGTTCTGGGCCCAACTTACATCGTGGATCCTGACTCTTCTCAGGGCTGCTCATCTGTTTGGCAGCTGCTGGAAGGGATGAAACTTATTCATCATGCTGCAAATAAACATGTTCCCTCACCCTTCTTGTTGGGGATTATTATGGCCTGGGAAAGGCTGCCCTTCCACCAGCCTTGGGACAATGGAAGTCCCTCCCACCTTCTGGCCTCCACCCCTTGGGAGGTGAACACGTGCGTGCCACCATGATGGGGTTGTCCCACCCACAAAGGGAAGTTTCGTGATGTCACTTGATGAACGTGGTCCCTAGCCTATGACTGGCCCTTTGGCCAGCCCCCTTTCTTTCCCGCCATTACTTCTATATAAGTGCCCTTCCATATTAAAGTCTTTGAGACGCTTCCCACCACCGCAGCGTGTCCCTGATGCCTTCCTTTTCGCCTCTGCCCTTGGTAACATGTGGGGGGACTGGGGGGAGGGGAGGCTTCAGCAACCCTTCCTCAACTTAGCGCAGGTCCATGTGAGCATGCCTTTGGCCTTCCGCTGGCGGAGGGCCAGGCTGAGTGCTCTTTCATAGAGTTTGTGGTTACCATTCTCCCCGTGGGGGGAGAAAGGGGGTGTCCAAACCCCAACACCTTCTCTCCTGGGATGTGGGGCTTTATGCTATCACAGAGCTCCATATGATAAAGCCACGTAATGCATGTCACTTATCACCGGCAGTGTGGTAAAGCTGGGAATGGAAACCGCACCTGCCAAAGGGCTCCTTAGTTAGAAGCATCAGGAGCTAGTCATACTTTCTTTATCCAATGTGGTTCTATATGGCTATTCGACATTCTGTAATTTTGTATTTCATATAGCTATGAAAAAAATTCATATAGCTATTAAAAAAAAAGTTCCCGTCAGAAATTTTCCGAAAGTTTTTTTTTTTAAATATATGAGTGTTACCATTTTCACTGATTGAAAAAAAAAAGAAAAGAAACACCACCACCTAAATAAATGAAAAACGTGGGAAGTCTCTTGACCAAAGTACATAGTGACATCTGTTGGGGTTTGTGCTCTATGGCATTTACAATTTTTTTTCCAAAGCCTCCAGGTAAAAACACCCATATTGATTTTTTTTCCTCTTTATTTGATACACTAAGGTTGCTTCATGACTAATGGCTCAAAAGCCATTGGGGCATCTTCATTTACTTTGCTTTGAAAATAATTAACTAAATACTGATATTTTTACTTGAATCTAGTGGAATGTCTCATTTAGTTGTGAGCAGTAGCTGAGGGATATCAGATTTACTGGATTAGCAAGAAGAATGGTCTTCACATTTTACCCTTTTGTAAGCTAGTAAGAGGAAATTTGGAAATGGATCAAACTGTTGCATAAGGTGTGGAGCCACAGTGAAATCATAATGTATTAAGAGATACGCAATGCATTTCATAACTAGAATAACAATTGAAATGAGGGCTTTAAAATTCCATTGTTGTTTATTTCAGGGACAGCACCCAGGCCTTGAGTTCAAGCCCCACAACCAACAAAAAAGAAAAAAAGTCTAGAAATCCGCTAGTTATTTTCATTAGGCGAAATTAAATTGTTTCTTCTTTTTGTGAAGGTGACTTTTTGTCATTGACACTATGTTGTTGCAGGGTTAATTGTGTAGATAAGCAAATATAAAAGATGGCTCCTATAGACATACCTTATTCACTGGCTGAGGTAGACAACTAAAGCAGAATATTAAGAATCTATTCTTACATATAAGACAGAAAGTACAGAAATCAAAAAGAGTAAAAAAGACCAAAAACAAAAAACAATCAAAAAACAAAACACCCCACAACAAAACAGAAATAAAAAAGCCAGATACCAAAAACAAACAAACAAAAAACAAAAAAACTCTCTTGTGTCTGTGCCTGTTTGGGGACAAAGAAATCGTTGGACAAAGGGCAAACAAATGCACTCTTTAAACACTATGTTAAAAATAAGCTATTCAACTTGTTGGGGATGGAGGTCTGGAGGGAAAAACTTGGAGAAAGCAAGGGTAGAGATGACACTGTTCAAAAAGAAATGTACTCATTACCTGACTTATATAACTGTAATTCCTGTAACTCTGTACATCAAATACAAAGTAAAAAGGTCTACTCTTTTATATATTTCTTTATTTTTAGAAATAGATCTGCCCTTCTTGCATTTTGCTAAAATTCTAGAATACCGTTCTTCATTTCTAGAAACAAATCTCGCGTCTTCATTCTCTTCTTCCTATTAATATTGCTAATGCACCTTACATTGTAGACTTGTTGTATGATAAATTTAACTGAATTAGAGATATATTTTTTAACTAAAAGAAATAAATACATTGAATTTGAAATTAAGCAAATTGCCCAAGATGCTACTATGGAAATACAGAGGTAAAGTGTGTGTGTGTGTGTGTGTGTGTGTGTGTGTGTGTGTGTGTGTGTATGCACATATGTAGAAGTGGCCTTTTATGAATCTTCTTTAACCAAGATGAGAGATATTAGAGAGTTCTGGGGAAAGTAAACCATTTTTTTTTATATTGCCACTAAGTTTTTGGACACAAAATGCAAAACATGTTGACGTTGTCCATTAAACCCCATGCTTCCTTTCATTGCTCCAACATAATAAGCTCAGCCCCATTTAAGACTGGTTGTGCAGAAGCTTACTTAACACGGGAAACTCCAGCCCTGATTATTTACAGCCTGCTCTTCTCCAGAGCATCTTAACACTAATCTCTGCTGAAATCTCCCCTCTTACAAAGGCCTTCCTATGACCTTCTTGTTTAAAATAGCATCCTTGCTCATCATTCTTATATTATTCTCTGCACTTTATTTTTACTAACACTGTCTTTATTTATCTAGCCCATGTAATCATAAAGTCCAAGGGAGCTAAGATCTACTGATTTATTCATGGCCATCTCCCTTAAATTTGAAAAGTATTTGGTACATGTATATGTTCAATAAATATTTGTGTGTGGGGTCAGAAGAAATTTTTAAAAAGCTAAGTATTACCTGATGGGAAATCTACAGAACTCTAGCCATGCAGGTATTTGTTCAAACTTAAAGTATATAGCAAAAGACTATAGAAAATGGGTTTGTCTTCATTCCAGGCTATTTATCTCTAAGCATGAGGCCTGTCCTTGAAAATCTGGTCAGAATTCCAAATAATTCAGGAGAAATACACTAATTATATTCCTTTTCTCCACCTTCATTTCTCCTTAACAAGCACTAAGGTACTGAAGTATCATTACAGTCAAAATAGGGTTAGCACCTTGAAACTTTAGGCTTCTGATCCCTTCTGACTACTCCAACTCCTTGAATTTTTATATACTTCTTGCTGTTATTCTCTTACTTGAATATTTATGTTGTTTTACTTCAAAGACTTCATACCCAAACCATCCTCTTCTTCCTATATGTGATCTCAATAGATACTCTCTGGTCACTACGCATTTAAAAAGCATCCATGATTGCTTACTGCAAATCCTTACCCCTTATAGACACCTTCCCTTCACTATAGAACCAATTATAAAGATCTGTACTAATTTTTATACAGAGAAACTGAATTTCAATGTAATGTCTCACAGTTTCTTTATTGGAATACATATTCTGACATTTTCAGAGTACTTGAATTTAGAAAATCAAGCTATTAGATAATTCTGTAAATATTAATTCAAACTATTCACATTTAGTCTCTTCTCATTGTTTTTTTCTCATTTTTTTCATTGTTCCCATTATTAAGTTACATTTCAAGCTGCTGTAACTGCCACACAGAGCAAAACAATATAACATAACCCTCAGTCTCCCGTTCTAAAGTCACATGTGACCTTGACAATGAAGTTTGATTGGACTTTTGTAGCTAAACATAAATCCCTATACCATGAACTTTTTCCCAATTCCATTTGCTTTCTTTATTTATTCCGAGGAAGGATCCCTATCAGGAATTATATAACTTATTTGCTAGCACCTACCAAACCTACCAATCCAAAGGAAAAAAATGCTCCTTGAGATCAAGGACAGAACCTAGAACAGCTACTGAAGGAAGGATCGTTGTCTGCCTAAAATGCATGTGTTCAGTAGATTTTTTTTTTAATTTTATAGGGCTGTGGCTCAAGTGGTAGAGTGCTAGTCTTTTTTTAAATTAAATTTTATTGACAAGGTGTTGTGCAAATGAGGTACAGTTACATAATAAGGCAGTGAGTACATTTCTTGTGATATCTTAGTCCCTCGTTTTTCTTTCCTTTCCCTAGATCAGGTAGGCATATATACAATAAGTGTTTGAAGAACTATGCTCAACATTATTGCTCCTCAGGGTAAGATATTTAAAATTCAAAATTCTTGCTAAGATAAGGTATTATATCTTCACAAAGTTCATTCATGTAAGAAGTATTATCTCACTGAAATTTGTAATTAACCATAAATTATTTCTTCAGGTATCTCTGAAGTTGGAAAGGTGCAATTTAGATTTAGGCTGAGATACTGACATCTGGGTCAGTTCCTAACTTCACCACACACAGATTGTTGCCTTTAATTCATATACTTAACAGTGATAACTAGGATTTAGGGAAAACAAGGCATAAAGAATCTATCTTTAAGTATTACTGTTATTAAATGTGATGATCATCTCTACTTTCAGCTGATTAAATAACAAGTATATATGTATATAAGTATGTGTGTACATATGTATGTATGAACTAGAATGAAAATAATTCACGAAGACAAGTGTTTTTATTTATACTCCATAGAAGTATTGTTTAATTTTCTAAAAATACATAAGTATCTTACATATTTCAAATGTAGCAATTAACAAATTCTCATGTAACTAGAGTGTCAAGAACATTTCAGGGACATTATAAAATAGTATGGGCAGAAAAGAGACTTCAATCTTGTTTATACCTTTTCAAAAGCAATTTAACAAGGGTACAAATATAAAAATAACATCCTATTCTAGAAACTTTCATCTTCACTTTTAGTGTGCAGCACTATTATGATTAAGATTGATGGATTTTCTTCAATAGAGGGATTTACTGTAGGAGGCCAAGAAAATTGTATTCCTTGTTTTAACACTGCCTCTGTAAGGTCTTTTCCAAAACTTTATAGATCTCTTTCTGTGTTGCTCAAATAGAAAAGACTTCCATATTCTAGTTTTTTTTTAATATCCAAGATCCCCTCCTAAAGAGAATGGTTATATATGGCTTATCTTTCAATTTTGAGTTATGTGCAGAAAAATAGCAACTTAATGTCACTATGCAGATGAAACAATTTTCTCTTTCATCTACAACCCAAGCCATGTACAGGCAGCTTATAGACTCTTAAGAAGACTTTCCTCAGATATTTCTAAGCTACTAACGAGTAAACAAATCTAAATTTAAATGATTTGTGTGATGTCTCATGTATAGTATATGTTCATGAGACATAAAAGATATTTAAAATTTCTCCAGAAAACTTAAAACATTTGGGCAAGAATGATGATAAGTGAAAGAACATACATCTACAATTAAAGAATTATGTTAAATCCACAGGCCTTTTCCATATGTGTTTAGAGGAATAACAATAAAGTTACTTCTCTTACCTATCTAATCAATATAATACAATAAATAAGTATATCGGATTTATTTGTGGTAGTCATTTCTTTTGTTGTCTGAAAAAAATTAATTGATACATAATTAGGATGAGATCCACCAAAGACATCAAAGGCTAGGCAGATATTGTAGGTAGGAAGACAACTTTTGTATTTCATATAAGTTTTATGACTATGGATTGTTTCATGACTTCAGAATCTGTTTCATATTCCTTTCCAAAAAGCTAAAATCGTGGGCCTATAATGTGACTGGGACTGTGTTTTGTTGTTTTATGTCAAGCTTATATTTTATTTTTTTGTTTCTTATTTTGAATGATGAGTTACACCAGATTCTGCTTATTTGTTCTTTCAACAAATGTTCATTGTACAACAAAAATTATGGCTCAATCGGCTGAGTGCTGGAGTAGGCCAGTGAAGGAAGAATAAAAGCCCAGGTTCCCATGGACTCTTAAGTTATATAGTAGCAGCAGTCTTTCCATATGAAAACAAGGAAGTAGCAAGCAAGCATGTGAACTAGTGACAAATAGTAAGGTTGTCAGTGAAATTAATGGAAATAGAAAGAATGGATAATACTTGTACACAATAAATAAAAGTTTAAAATATGTCCAAGAGAAGTTCTCACTAGAGGAGTCTTTGAAACAAAGTGCCAGGGAGACATCATACATGTCTTAAAATGAGGGGTTGCCATTTTAAACAGTTTGATATTTAATTGATAATGATGGAAGATTGGGGTGTTTTTGAACAGAAAGGTAATGTAAAGTGATACATATTTAAGCTGTAGATTCCAGACTACTGTGTAGAGAAGGAATTGAGAGGTAAGCAAGGAAACTGGAGATATTTTAGGATCCGGAAGCAGATGTAATAAGCTAGTATAGAGACAGTAGTGATATAATGTAATATCGTTGCATTGAAGGTAGTGAACTATTCAGTCTCTAAATATTTTTGAAATGTTGAGAATATTGCAAGCAAGAGTGAAGAAGGAGGGGGGAAAGTTACAGGACAGCGTCAGAAAGGGATCCTTGGTTTTTGTCCCAAGTACAGGAAGGATTGTGCGTTCAGTTCTCAGCTGAGGAAAGACTGGAAAGATAGTGGAAACTCCATATTGATTATATAAGGTGCCAAATATCTATATTAAGGATGAACTAAGTATCTATTACATTCTGAGTACAAAAGTAAAATAGTCAAATATAAAAATGCCAAGATGTGAGGAGGGGTTTAGTGAATCATCAGACACATAGCTAGCATTTACAATTGTGTGTCTGAATAAGAACTTTGGGAAAAAAAGAGGAGTAAAGGAATGGGGAGAGCCTCATGCAGTGAGCCTTGAGTTCTCTCAATTTTTAAGGTTGAGAAAAAGAAGTAGAGAAGTAAGAAAGCCTGAGATGGAGTTGTAGAGAACTAGAGGCAATGAATAAAGCTTATTAACATATAGTCATAAAACTATACCAGGTGAGATTATTTCTGAAAGAGACTACAACAGTTATATCACAGTTGTAATTATTTTCAACATGCCATGTGAAAGTGTAGCATATATATATATATATATGTGTGTGTGTGTGTGTGTGTGTGTGTGTGTGTATATTATCAAACTGAATTACAGAGAGGTTACAGTTTCATACATTAGGCATTGGATACATTTCTTGTACTGTTTGTTACCTCGTCCCTCATTCTCCCCTCCCCCGTTCCTTTCCCTCCTCCCATGAGTTGTTCAGTTCATTTACACCAAACAGTTTTGCAAGTATTGCAAGTATTGCGTTTGTAGTTTTTTGTCCTTTTTTACCCTGTGTCTCTCGATTTTGGTATTCCCTTCCAATTTTCTAGTTCTAATACTAGTATACCCAGTTTCCAATATACTCAGATAAGATACAGAGATAGTGTAGGTACAACCACAGGAAGGTGATACAAGAAGATCATCAATAATAGAGGCTACAGTTACACATGGCACGTTGAAAGTAGTTACAACTGTGATATAACAATCGTTTCCATAACATGGAGTTCATTTCACTTAGCATTATTTTATGTGTTCATAAGGGTATAGCTATTGGGCTCCTGTGATACTCTGCTGTGACTTTCCTAAACCTGTGCTAATTATTCCTTATAAGGGAGACCATAGAGTCCATGTTTCTTTGGGTCTGGCTCACTTCACTTAGTATAACTTGTTCCAAGTCCTTCCATTTCCTTACAAATGGAGCAATGTCATTCTTTCTGAAAAAGGCATAAAATTCCATTGTGTATATGTACCACATTTTCCTGATCCATTCTTTTACTGAGGTTCTACTGGGTTGGTTCCAGATTCTAGCTATGACAAATTGTGCTGCGATGAACATTGTTGTGCTGGTGGCTTTGGAGTGATTGTGTTTGTGGTCTTTTGGATAGATACCCAAAAGTGGGGCTGCTGGGTAATAGGCAAGCTCTGTGTTTAGCCTTCTGAGGAATCTCCATACTGCTTTCCAGAGTGGCTGAACCCGTTTACATTCCCACCAACAATGAAGTAGGGTTCCCTTTTGGCCACATCCCTTCCAACAGTTGTTATTATTAGTTTCCTTGATAAAGGACATTCTTACTGGGGTGAGATCAAAGACCTCGAAATCAAAACAGACACCCTGAAAAACCTAAAGGAAAGAGTAGGAGAAACACTTGGGCTTCTTCGCCCAGGAAGGAACTTCCTTAACAAGACCCAGAAAGGCTACAAATCAAAGAAAGGTTGGACAAATGGGACTTCATCAAACTGCAGAGCTTCTGCAGGGCAAAGGACGTAGCTCACAACATAAACAGAAAGTCCACAGATTGGGAGAAGATCTTTACTGGTCATTCAATGGACAAAGGCCTCATATCTAAAATATATGCAGAATTAAAAAAATTACCTTCCTCCAAAACAAAACCGCAAAGAACCAATAGCCCCTTCATCAAGTGGGCTAGAGACTTAAAAAGAGATTTCTCTGATGAGGAAATGAGAATGTCCAAGAGACATACGAAAAAGTGCTCTACATCACTGGCCCTAAAAGATCCCCTTCCTGTGGTTGTACCTGTACTATCACTGTATCTTACCTGAGTACACTGGAAACTGTGTATACTGGTATTAGAACTAGGAAAGTGAAAGGGAATACCAAAATCGAGAGACACAGGATAAAAAGAAAATTGACTACACAAGCAATGCTTGCAAACCTGTTTGGTGTAAACCAAGGGAACTACTAACTCATGGGGTGAGAGGGAAAGTTGGGGGGGGGAGGCGGGGAATAAGGGAGGAGGTAACAAACAGTACAAGAAATGTATCCAATGCCTAAGGTATGAAACTGTTTCTCTGTACATCACTTTGTCAATAAAAAAATAAAAAATAAAAATAAAAAGTCTTTGAATGTATTCTAGCAATAGTGAGATGACTAGCTTTCTTGAGAGGAGTTGATATGTTACTGTACTAAATTAAACCCTGACTAGAAGTTCAGGAAAAAATGGAAATACCTAATTGGAAAAAAAATCAGGTATATCCTTCAGAGAAGTTTAGCAGAAAATAACACTAGATGTAGGCTTTTAACCTGTGTGTGTGTGTGTGTGTGTGTGTGTGTGTGTGTGTGTTGTGGTGTGTGTGTCTTTGTGTAAGATATAGTAAAAATATCATGACTGAAATGCATGAAACATATGTATTTTATATCAAGAGGTTAACTTTCTTAGAAAAGAAAATTTTGACGATGAAGGAGGCAGAAAGATAACTTTTCTGCATTTATCCAGAAGAGGAATGGAAAGATAGCTTTAGCCAAGCATGTGGGAAAACATTCTTAGTGAACAAGGTGTGTGGATGTGGTAGACAGAGGAATTTGTAAACATTCTTTTCTGGTTCTGAGACAAAGAGCTTAAAGATTGAATTAAATAACATAATACAAAGGTGGAAAACTATTAAATATTAGTCTGGAAGGCTGGGTGAATGGGTTAGAGAAATAAGGAGCCTAGAAAGAATTAAAGAACGATGTAAGATAATTAAAGAATTATACATATTCACTTCCTACTTTACTTATTTTAATTACTGTTTGCAAGATTATGTCTTCCTGATTCTAAACAAATCAATGACCAGAATGATTTTCAAGAAGACATATATCAGTCCTCTAGATCACAGGCTGCAGACCATTATTTCTGAGTACTAAGAAAAGTACAAAGGAAATGCGAATCATATTGGTGTGATATCCTGCAATGTTAGCTGCACAGGAACACATTTCAACTTCTATTTATAAAAATGTTTTCATCTCAGCAATTATATTAGAAGTTCTCTTCCATGGACTGATTCATGATATGCATACATAGAGACATGCATATATATATAATACATATATAATATAATATATAAAAAATCTATTATTGCATATGTTATTACATATAATTTACATTGTAATACATATATCATTGTATATAATATGTAATATTATGTATGTATTATACATAATAATATATAATATATGCTACATAATATAGATTATGTTATGCTGTAAATATTATATTATATATAATATATGTGGGACACGCCTTGCAGCATTAAGAGACAATCAGCTGGCCTGCCTCTTTTCCCAGCCCTGGGGCTGCACTGCTGTTAGCCCCGCCCTGCCTTCTGGGTCTGGAACCAGAAAGGTGGTTATAACTGGCCCTGCCTCCCAGCCTTGGGACCACATGCAGTCAAGATGGCAGCTGGTGGTGAACCCAGAGGCGGTCCTGTGGGCTGTGACATAGATCTAGGCCACACCTTAGGGAGGTCCCTCAGCCCTCCACCCTTGACGGACAGCTCAGGCCCCCACTCATAGACCCTAGCTAGGTGTACTACACCCCTCCCCTTCCTGCCGCTCTCTGGCCCTTAAAAGTGTGATTCCTCCCTGATAAACTGAGACTGTGTGAACTTCTCCCGAGTTGTCTGATTGTCTCCTGCCGAAGGGGGGCTGGGTGTTGGGGTGCGCTCCTCGAAGGACCCCGGCAAATATATATATTATACTTGTTACACATAAAACAGATATAGATGGATATGAATATCTCCATCTCTCTCTAACACTAAGCAAATCAACATTCATATTTCCTAATGGCTAGACTTCCATTTTATATACACAAACACACACAAACACACCAGCCTTTCACATTCCACACACTATTAAAGACTGATGAATTCTACAGTAAAAGTCAAAGTAACGATGAATTTTTCAAACCATAGACTTATCCTCTTCATATTTTCACTGTCTTCTCTCACCTAGATCTCATTTACTAATTTTTCTTGGTATACATTTTATAAAATAATCTTGGCTCATTGCCCCAATTTCCATACCTCCATATTTTATTGTATTTTTCTAACCACAAATAAATTAATCACTGAAAACTCATCCTTCAGATCACAGTAATCTACTTAAAATTTACAGCCCTACAATAAAAAATGAATAATTATATTCTGGAATGTAAGGACAGGTTTAATCTTCCACTCACGTTCTAAATAAATTTCCTTCTTCCGAGAGTTTGAATACAATGCCTAATGTTCATGTGCTCTATTTCATAACTGACACCAGTTGCATGTAACACTTTCCTAACCCTAGCTCATCTATGTTTATATGTGGGCACTCATATTTAAGGCCCAGATCTTTCCTTGGGTCCTGTGAGAAACTACTGAGCTTTCTTTCAACTTAATAAAAATCATTTTAGTAAATGATTCAGTAGATAAATTAAAAAGGCTGGGGAAGGTGGTTCAGGAACTGCTGACACTAACATGGGACCTTGAGTTAATTGCAGATAAGCAAACAAACAAACAACAACAATCTCCCACAACAATGTAGCCAAACAAATAATAAAAAAATACACGTGAGGTGCATGTGTTATTGTAGATCTAACAAAATGAACACTAGCAAGCTGGTACCTGTGAAGTAAGGGGAAGATGTGTATCAGGAGAGAAAAGTTGCTGAATGCAATCATAGTATTCAATGGATATCTCATAAAATTGGGGAAATTTAAGGTTAGGGGAGGGCTAAAGGAAGGAACTAGATGAATGAAGAGAGTAAGGGAGGAGGAGAATGTGTTCATATTATTCATACAATGTTGTATGGAATTATGAAAATTAAAGGAAGGAGTTGGTTTGGGGGGATGGAAGAGAAAGATGAAAGGAGTCATATTGATCAAGATATATTGTACTTATAAACTGACATGAGGCAGGGTGCCAGTGGCTCATACCTGTAATCCCAGCTACCAAAGAAGCTGGGATATGAGGATTGTGGTTCAAAGTCAGCCCAGGTAGAAAAGTCTGTGAGATTCTTATCTCCAATTAACCAATTGGAAAAGTGGGCATGGAGCTGTAGCTCAAAGGGATAGAGCACTAGCCTTGGGAAAAAGAGCTTAGAAAAGAGCCCAGGTCCTCAGCTCAAGACCAATGATCGATAAGAACAAAACAAAAGCTGAAATATTGAATGCTAACATCTGTACAACGATAGTAAAATTATATTCTAAATCTGAAGAATGAACATTCACAGTCATAAACATTTGAAATAATACTTACATTTTGTCATAGTAAAGTTTCACACAGATCCTTTCCTACATTCAATTACTTATCAAATATTGATGAAGTTTACTATGAGTCAGATACTCTTCTAGCTATTGATAGTATGCAAAACACAATACAATTCAATAAAGTTATTACATTTACATAAATTATATTTTGTAAAGAAATAATCACAGCTGGACTCTGACTTATGACAACTTTCTACAAAACTGATAACATGGTTATTCTTTAAATTTTTAAATACTTTGTTGAAGTTGATTAAACTTTTTACCTTTTGTGCAGTTTGAATTTTGGAGCTAAGGAAGGAAATGTTATGTAAAAGTAAAATGGAAGCATATATGGTTAACGTGGATTAAGCAGAAGTTTAGTATTACCTTCCAATATAATTGGAGACTGTTAAGTTCAGCCTCTAAGCAAGAACAATTAGCAACTTTTCCTTTGCCAATTCCAGATGCAACGTAAACAATTGTCCTTCTTAGAATACTATTAACCACAGAAAAGAAGGAAACCCTGTCATTTGCAACAAAGTGGATGGAACTGTAGATGATTACGTTAAGTGGAAAAAGCTTGGTATAGAAATACAAGAGCATGATCTCACTCATATGTAGAAACTAAAGCCACTGATTTCATAGAAGTTCAGGGTAAAATGATAGTTACCAGATGTGAACACACATGCATGCGTGTGTGCATGTGCATGCACAGACACACACAGAGAGAGAAAATGAGAGGGGGGAGAGAGAGGAGAGAGAAGAGCAGGTAGATGATAGAGGCTTGAACAATACCTAAGATAGAGGAAGGAAACTCTGACATGCTATATCAAAGTAAAATAAGTAAAATGACTATACCTAGACATAATGTACTGTTCATTTAAAATCTAGCTTATAAGTATTGCTGACAGTTTTGTCATGAAGAAATAGAGGACTGGAAGTGTTACTTGAGTGGTAGAATGCTAGCTGTGAGCAAGAAAGCTAAGTGAGAATTAGCTACCATGAGTTCTTAGTCCTGGACTCAGCATGAAATAAATGCTTAAAGATAAATATACATATATATATGTAAATTTAAGTAGTATACAATGTATATAGTTGCTAAAATATTACATGATATACCATTAATATGTAAAATTTTTGTTTTATATGCTATTTTTTTCAAATTTTTATTATCAAGCTGATGTACAGAGAGGTTACAGTTTCATATGTTAGGCATTGGATACATTTCTTGTACTTTTTGTTACCTTGTCCCTCATACCCCTCTCCCCCCTCCTCCTTACCCTTTCCCCCCCTGAAGTGTTCAGTTCACTTACACCGAACAGTTTTGCAAGTATTGCTTTTGTAGTTGTTTGTCTTTTTTTACCCTGTGTCTCTCAATTTTGATATTCCCTTTCAATTTCCTAGTTCCAATACCAGTATACATGGTTTCCAATATACTCAGATAAGATTACAGAGATAGTGTAGGTACAACCACAGGAAGGTGATACAAGAACATCATCAATAATAGAAGCTACATAAACACATGGGATGTTGAAAGTAGTTACAACTGTAATATAACAATTGTGGAGATCAATACTTCTTTAGGGACAAGAACTGATTATATTTATTTGTTGTAATAGTATATAGTGAAGATCCACTTTTACAACATGTGTGCATTTTTTGTTTAGTTTGTACATCACAAAATGGCTTATGTCCTAATTCCACTGAGTAGGTTGGGACCTTATCTGTTTAAATTTCCTTCAGTGTGTGATTCATCAATTAACTACACACTCCACATGCAGCTCTTGGTCAGGGTTCTAACAAAATCAGAATCCCTTGTTATACTCCAGTAAGGAAACTCATCAGAATTTCTAATTTAAAAAATAAGAAAAAATAATATTTCTCATTGCCTTATATCAGTCTCAGGTGCTAGACTAATGAATTTTTTTTAGTATTAATTTTTATCTTAAAAAGGAAACTGTGCTTCAGGTTGCAATTAGAGGGAGGTAAGAGATTGAAGTGGAGCGGAGATGGGGAACACAGGATGGTTGCTCCTGTGTGGAGTGTCATTTGAATAATAACAACTTCAGGTATTTACAGGCTGTAAGTTCTTTTCTTTTTTAATTTTTTTATTATACATAGAATAAAATTATATATATATATATATTTTTTCTTTCTTTCTTTTCAAATTTTTATATGCTATTTAACATCACTTTAGGCTGGTACCTGTGGTTCATACCTCTAAACCTAGTTAATCAGGAGACTAAGATTTGAAGATCACAGATTGACAACAGTCTGGACATGAAAGTTTGTGAGACTCTTACCTCCAATTAACTACCCCAAAATAGGAAATGGAGTTGTGTTTCAAGTATTACAGCAATAAACTTGAGCTCCAAAGCCTATTGATAGTTCCCAGACACTGAGTTCAAGCCCAGGGGCAACCCCCCCCCCCAACTCACACACACATGATCACACATATATATACACATACACACACAAATCATTTGTAAATACCCAGTTTTCATTCTTCTTCTGCTGGTGAATTTGTAGGGTTAAATGAGGTAAGCATTGAATAAATCCCGCCCATAAATATATCTAGAACTTTAAAATACTGCTAATACTGTCATTATTGAGTATGTATATTTTGAAAATGGTCTATCTGTACCTTTTCCTATGAGTTTGTGTTTCTTTTTCAATGAAATCATCTTTTAGCCAGCATTATTCCATGTATGTCACTCATTTGTTTCTTGTGTTCATCAATTCTTTGCATTTATTTATGGCAGTATCCTCTTGTTCTTAGAGAATTAACTAATCCCAGTGTGTAATAGGATGTTATAATGTGGACATACTTACACAGTATGCCCAATACACACAAATGCCCTTTTCCTTCCCTCAGTTATCCAAAATTGCTGACAGCAGTTCACCAAGTACTGCAAAGCAGAGGGCTGAGGTTTCTTCTTTGAAAGCACTGCATTTTTGAAACTACAAGTAAGCAGGTTTTGAGGCAAAGAAGATTCAATGCTAGCTTAATCTGCAAGTTGTTTTCTTCAAGTAGGATTTCTCCTTGTTTCAGATGTGGTGGTTCAAAGCAGGGGCAGAAGGAAGTCTAGGTATTTGTGATTTCTCTTCTCAGAAGGCATGGACCCATGAATGTAGAAACAAATTCCCTAACTCAAGATCACAATTTGGAAAAATAGAGCACATTGCTTTCAAGAAAAGTTTCTAGTGTTTGCATTTCTAGAAATTTGTAAGTGCTATTAATGTTCTCGGTCTAGTAATCACAATCTTAGAACCAGTGGCTTAGATAAGAGGAACATATTATGGATTAATAGCTAGTTGGGTTGTGTTTTACTTCAACACAATATGCTATTAATCAGACTTAAGCTAAGTGCTCAACTGGTCTCCTTTGAAATAGCAAGGGATATATATATATATATATATATATATATATATATATATATATATGTGTGTGTGTGTGTGTGTATGTATGTACATATATATATACACACACAGTTATATATATACACTTTTGAAAAAGCTTCAGATTAGGGAATAAAATTACTGTTTATTTTTTCAGAATAAGATGGGTAATAAACAAACCATTAATGGAAACTAATAAGTGCAACTGGGTATATAAACCTCTGTATACTTGCTGATAATTACAGAAGCATAGTGAGAGGCAACTAGTTTACTCTGTGATATCAAGAAAATATCAAGAAAGACACAATCTTGACATATGCAAATTGTAGGTTAAGTAGATATCACACAGACTAGAAAAAGATACTTTTCTTTTACTTTTATTGGTTGTGGGGCTTGAACTCTGGTCCTAGGCATTGTCCCTGAAAATCTTTTGCTCTAGCATTCTACTACCACTTGAGCCACAGGGCCACTTACTAGAAAAAGCTACTTTTCCTTATAAATGTCCGCTTTATTAGCAAATAATATGGTCTATTTGCTTTTTAGATTTTTCTGTGCATCATATATATATATATATATACATACACAAATATATATCTATCTCTCTCTATATATACATACATACATACATACACACTTTTAGGCACTGAAAATCTTTCATAAACGAAAACAAAAGATAATAAAACAGCAAATTTAGGCTGGGAACATGGCCTAGTGGTAAAAGTGCTCGCCACATATACATCAAGCCCTGGGTTCGATTCCTTAGCATCACATATACAGAAAATGTCAGAAAGAGAGCTGTGGCTCAAGTAGTTAGAGTGCTATCCTTGAGCAAAAAGAAGCCAGGGACGGTGCTCAGGCCCTGAGTCCAAGGCCCAGGGCTGGCTAAAAAGCAAAAAAAAAAAAAAAAACCAACATGTAAATTCTCAAGTAATTTTTGTTTTATAATGATCATCAATATAAATTTCAAGTATAGATCCATCCCAAATGGGTATTTCAGGGTTTTTTAAAATCAAAACTGATGAGTAAAACATATAGGGAAATATTCACAGTTTTGAGATGCTATAGTTGTGATTTCCACTCAAAATGATGAATTAAAAAACCTCAAAATAAAAACAGATACCCTGAAATCACTAAAGGAAGGAGTAGGACAAACACTTGGGCTCCTTGGCACAGGAGGGAACTTCTTTAACAAAGACCCAGAAATGCTACAAATCAAAGAAAGGATGGAAAAATGGGACTGCATCAAACTTCAGAGCGTCTGCAGGGCAAAGGACATAGCTCGCAAGATAAACAGAAAGCCCACAGATTGGGAAAAGATCTTTACTGGCCATACAATGGACAAAGGCCTCAAATCTAAAATATATGCAGAACTAAAAACATTACATTCCTCCAAAACAAAACTGCAAAGAACCAATAGCCCCCTCAACAAGTGGGCTAAAGAATTAAAAAGAGACTTCTCTGATGAGGAAATGAGAATGGCCAAGAGACATATGAAAAAGTGCTCTACATCACTGGCCATAAAAGAAATGCAAATCAAAACAACATTGAGATTCCATCTCACCCCAGTTAGAATGTCCTATATCAAGAAAACTAACAATAACAAATGTTGGAGGGGATGTGGCCACACTACTTCAAGGCAACACTACTTCATTGTTGGTGGGAATGTAAACTGGTTCAGCCACTCTGGAAAGCAGTATGGAGATTCCTCAGAAGGCTAAACACAGAGCTCCCCTATGACCCAGCAGCCCCATTTTTGGGCATCTACCCAAAAGACCACAAACAAGAACACACTAAAGCCACCAGCACAACAATGTTCATCGCAGCACAATTTGCCATAGCTAATTATGGAACCAACCCAGATGCCCCTCAGTAGAAGAATGGATCAGGAAAGTGTGGTACATATACATAGGAATTTTACGCCTCTATCAGAAAGAACGACATTGCTCCATTCGTAAGGAAATGGAAGGACTTGGGAAAAGTTATACTAAGTGAAGTGAGCCAGACCCAAAGAAACATGGACTCTGTGGTCTCCCTCATAGGGAATAATTAGCACAGGTTTAGGCTAGTCACAGCAGAGGATAACAAGAGCCCAATAGCTATACCCTTATGAACACATAAATTGATGCTAAGAGAAATGAATCCATGTTATGGAAATAACTGTTAGATCACTGTTGTAATTACTTTCAACATGTGATGTGAAACTGTATCTTCTTTTATTGATGACTCTCTTATATCCCCTTCCTGTGGTTGTACCTGCACTATCTCTGTATCTTATCTGAGTACACTGGAAACCTTGTATACTGGTATTAAAACTAGGAAACTGAAAGGGAATACCAAAATCGAGAGACACAGGGTAAAAAGACAAATGACTACAAAAGCAATACTTGCTAAACGGTTTGGTGTAAATCAACTGAACCACTCATGGGGGAAAAGGAAAGGGAGAGGGGGGAGGGGGGAATGAGAGAGGAGATAATAAACAGTACAAGAAATGTATCCAATGCCTAACATGAAACTGTAACTTCTCTGTACATCAGTTTGACAATAAAAATTTAAAAAAACAAAAAAGCACAAAAATAACTCATTATTACTTAATAAGCATTAGTTTCCACCTATCCTTGCATCATAACACCATTTCTAAAGTCAAAGCATAATTGTAGATTGTTGAACATCATCTGTAAAAAGTGGCATAGCATCGTGTATGTAGTTAGGTGATACCATTGTCAGTCACCATAGAGATGGCTACCAGTTGGAGTTTAAAAACTCTATATCTTCTTACAAATATAGAAATGTCACTTTTATAGCTACTTTTAGAGTTAATTTTATAATATTTATGCTTTCTTATAAAAGTCGAGGTACAACTTCAACAGTCAGCTAGTGTTTTAGCAATGGTAATTTAAGTTCTAAATTATACATTTCCTAACTGAGTAGCACAGTAGTGTTAATCTGTTTATTGCTTTAGTAAAGCCTCAAGTATTTGCCCAACTATCAAAAATCGTTCTCAGAATGTCAAGTTCCTACAAAGACTGTACATTTGTAACAAGTAAAATAATCAATAGTAAATAATTCTTACATTGAAATTTTAACAGATGATACCTAAATCATAAAAGAGATAAAAATGCAAATGATAGGTGGTAGGAAAATATTGGCAAAATACCACAGTACCTCTATTCAGCTTGGCTTTATACTACATGTAACAATATCCACATTTCTTCATCCTGATAATGTCTATTCTAAGTTTTATTTGTCCTTTTAGAGTTTGTGATAAATACAAAGTATAAGCCAAGGGCCCGTGCCTCATAGATGCCATCTTATCTACATAGGAGGCCTAAACCAGAGGGTTGTGGTATGAAGCAAGTTTATATAGAAAAGTCTGTTATATTCCCAACTAACTACCAAAAAATTGGAATGTAGGAATGGCATAAGTCATGGAGGGTCAGCTATGAGCAAGAAGGCCAAACAAAAGTACAAGAAGGTTAAATCTCGGCATTGGCATAATAAAAAGAAAAGGACAAAAGATGTTATATAAGATTATACTTCCCTAGTAACTAATCTATAAAATGATTCTTATATATGGGTAGCATGATTTAGTGGAGATTCAGGTTCAATCCCAACTCACCACTTGTATTCTGTGGGCTTCCTACCAAGCAATCACTTAACCTCTGAGTTGTCCCTTCAACCTCAATTAAAAAATCTCATTTATGTACAACAATTGATGTATAATTAGCACTAAAACAAACTTATAATTTAAAATACACATAAGCAATGATAAATTGTTACAAGTACTTTAGATTGTGCAAGTGCTATGGCTTGAACTCAGGGTTTGTGCACTGTTCCTGAGCTATTTGTTCAAGGCAAATGCTCTGTCACTTGAGTCACAACCTACTTCCAGCTTCTTTTTCTTCTTTTGGTAGGTTGGTCTCATAGGCTTTCCTGTTTAGGCTGCCTTCAAACTGCAATCTTCAGACCTGAGCCTTCTGTGTAGCTAGGATTACAGGTGTCAGTTACCAACCCCAAGTTACAAATAAGGATTTTTAACAAGCAAATTTGGTCAATATAAAAAGTATTTTCGAACACTGAAGCAGTTTTCTAGAAGTATTTAAATTCCAGAGCTTTGCTTTCTCTATAAGATTTTCACCTATTGCATTCTAAGAGACAAAATATAAATGGATTCAAATGACAGTAGGTATTAATATGGTCATAGTTATGAAACGGATTTGCTTACAAATGGATCATACAAGTACAAATATGTGTTCTGACAATAGAACCTTTACTCTATAAGGTATATTAATAAATATACATTTATTCTAAAGGAAAAATATGTAAGTATGTGATAGTAATAGGGAACACAAAGCAAGCATTTTTAGTTTTTTTACAAACAAGGACATGCTTGAAGGCTACCTGATTTTATTTTAAACTTAAATAGAGCTCCTGACTTCCTAACCTTTACCATCCCACTCAAATCACACAAGCTTGTACCACAGCTATAAATCAACATTCTATAACTGAAGATGGATTTCTGAAAATAAATTTAAAAAATATGGATGCAGAACAGGAAAATATGTCATAATGTCTTCTATCTTTTGGAAATAAATCACCATTTGCTTCTTTCTCTGTGTGTCAAGCAGTAAATTTCACTCAAGAGGTAAGGACAAGAGTAGGAGCTACATAATCCACCCTCTCGTCCTCCCCAGCTCTCAGTACAGAGCTCATTCTTTGGGAATGATTCAGATGACAAGCAAAATCCAACAGACAAAATCTGCTTCTTTTCAGTTCCTGCTGACAGGGCAACAATGGAAATAACATCATGGGTCTGATCACATTCTCATAGCTTTTGTGGACTAGAAGAATTTACAGAGTCTACATAATAAAAGCAGACATATGGAAAAAAGCAAACTTTTGTCATTTTGTTAGCATGTACCTATAAGATCATTTAGCCAAATATATTGGATCAGTATTTTGTAAAATAAAACTCATTGCCTTTATAAGAAAAACTGATGGTCCATTAAACAATAATGTTCTGTGAACTGAAACCTACAATACAATTGTGTCTGTTATTTAATCAATTCCATCTAAGCCATTTCCTTGAAGTAAAAAAAAAAAAAAGGACCCAGAATAGTATAACCTGTATGATAAAATATAGGCTTACTATAATATCCTCTGTTCTTTGGAAAAATGGTATATGTGATAATCATTGGAAGTTCTAGTGACAAAATTCACAAACAATTCACATTGGTTTTTTTTCTAGGAATCAATTTAATATAGAAATAATCTAAATGGTTACAATTAAAATATATTTCAATCTGTTTTCCAGAGATTCCTCAGAAAGTACTGGCAAAGTTCTGCAGAAGTAGAATTTTATAAGTATCAATCTTGACAATCATGAAAATATAGCATATATGTTTATCTACTCTAACTGCAATTTATTTTGACAATACAAAGTGCAAAAATATGTGCAGTTATGGATTTTTAGGTGAAGAAAATACCTTTACAAAGCCAGTAAGTTTAATTATTCTGTGAGAATCTCATTAGTGAATGCGTTTTCTAGTTTTCCTAGAGAAACTCTCTATTGCAAAGTAGACCTATGCACACTTCCAGGATTACATTATGAGGAAGCATTTCTCACATTCTTAAAAGGATATGTTTATTTTTATTATAATTATTGGTTTCAAGTCTCTATTCTTAGCCATAAGTATTTTTTCAGATTTATTTCCACATGCAAATTATTGATAAAAATAGAAAATTATCCACTCTATGCTAGTATTTTTTTTTCTTATATAGGTCATGCATCCTCAATTCCTTTAGCTATTTCTCAATTTGCTGGGAAATGAAACATTTGTTCTCTGTATCAAACTTAAGAAGATTGTCAAGAATGCTCTCATTGTGTGTTACTGAGAACACATCAGATGAATGATCATGCACTAGCATTCCTTTAGCAGAATTTACAAGACACGTTCTGGAAAATTGCTACTGTTTTTAGTTGGGAATTACTATTTGTTTGCAAAATAACTAATAATTTCTTTTTCTACAATGTATCTTGGCTCTACCTAGCTTGTAGATTTGTAACATGCATCAAATCATAATTACAACTACATATGAAGATATTAAAATGGAACTTACTGAAAAGTCTGAAGCAGTAGCATTAGCGAATAGGCAATGAAAGCGATAGAGGAGGATAAACCTGTCTAAATTATGATATATGCTCATGGGAATTACTTGGGAAACTCCCTTTTTATAATCAGTATATGTTAAAATTATGAAAAAATAAAGGGCAGGGCATGCTATAATGACAAGCAGGTACTAGTGTGAGGGGGTGACCAAAGAATATGGTTGGTGAAGGTGAATGTCATCAATGTATTTGATCTGCATGTGTGAAGGAGAACAAAAAACCTATTTAAATTACTTTAAGTAGGGGAAGGGGAAGGGAGAGAGATAAAGGGATGAAGTTACTTGTACTGGGTTTATACTCCTCCTTATTTTGTCTCTCACTAGCAACACACACTTTGGAAACAACATTTGTTTGTGGTCTTTTGGTTGGTTTTGCATTGGTAAAATGATGACAGTATATGTAAGTCCTCTTGGCTCCAAGTTCTTCAGTTTCATGCTGTTTAAATGTGCCAGGCATTGTTCTCATATACATATATCTGATGTGGATGAATCGCAATAAGAACCAGACACGCATTGCTCAATCTTTCTAAAATTGATACTAACTATAGTAATAATAAAAAATAAATCTTAAACTTGGTAATGCAGTTGGCATCATTTAGTAGACAACTAAGTAATGCATTTTCAACTTGTCATGCTTGAAAGAACAGAACCACAATTTAGGAAAATGAACACTTCAGCACAAGAGAATTATGACTGCCAAGACCATAAAAATGTAAATCTGAGTTTAATGAGGAACTAAATACCCTAGAACTTACCATTAATTCAACAATATGATGTTGACTAGCATAAAGTATGTTTGACCTTGTAGCAAATATTTTAAAATATTTTTCTATACTTTCTATATTTATTCCAGATTCATTTTTTGCAATCAGCTGATGTGACTTTGAAAAAAATTATTAAACAAATTGTTTTCGAAGAAAGTTTATATGAGCTATAATATTAACATTAATCTTTTCAGGGTGTTCTGATTGAAATAGGACATCTTCAAAAGCTATTAATCTAAAAAAAGAAAAAAGTTTATTTCTTGCTATTATTCTAAAAAAAGAAAAAAGTTTATTTCTTGAGAAATATGCATGGTAATTTCCACATCCTGAATTATTTCTTAGCATGAGTTTGTGAATAATGGTGGCAAAGAGTTTAGACCTTCAAGTCAAAAACATGTAAAGGTAATGAAGTTTTTTTTCACTGACAGTAGTTACAGCTTATAAAAAAATATTACAGAACAAGAGTCCTAAATAACTGAAGTAGATTTTCCTGATTCCTAGGAAATCCCCCTTTCTTTGGAAAACATTTGGACTCCAAATAATCTCCTTGGGAACAACATTTTCCCAGGTTTTTGTCAATCTTGTTATAGTTGTCGACTGAAGAAAGGTTTGGTGATTATGAAGGACCATAACATTCTCAGACATTGAGATTTTGTGGTGACCTCATTTCAAATGTAAAAATTAGCATTCAAGTTCTAACAAGTACTAACGTATCTTTAAAATACCAGGAGACAGATATTATCTGTCAGGCTTGCTTTAGAAAAATCTAAGATGTACAAGGAAAACATCTATGAAAAATTTGCCCATGAGTCTTGAGAATGAATATACCAAGGCATACATGAGCTTATATCACAAGCATAGGCCTTGCTGTTGAATAATTAAGTGCTTGTAATACAAGAGAAAAGTGCTGAGATGAGAGAAGAGACTCTTCAGTTTTCAGAGTGAAAGGTCATATATGCAAGAATGTTCATGAATAGCTCTAGGATGCATCTCTGGTCAGGTTGCAGTTCTATGTATTAACAACTAGAATTGTAACTAGTTTGTAATCATCAGCAACTGTTGAATCAATACCACAACATTAAAACAAAAAGGCCTGTAAATATGTTTTATGTCATTATTGCAAAAAGTGGCCACATTTGGCATGTTGGATGAAATGATTCTTCCAGATACTAGATGTCCTGTTTGAACAAATCCATTTATTCATAAGTCATTTTTAAGCACAATGCTTTGTAAGATGTTCTTGGCAGAGGAGATAAAACATTGAATCAGTCTGTGAGCACAAGGAATAAAAATTGTAGTAGAGAAAACTGGAAATAAATAAAGGATGAAATACGACCCTAATGTAAATAAGAACTTTAGGTAATAATGATATATGAATGCATGTTCATCCTTGCATTTTACCATAATGGTGAGGAGAGAGGCTGCTGGTCGGGATGGAGGCAGAAAAGATAGAAAATGTTTAATATTTCTTTTGAGTTTTGCTATGAAACCCAAACTGCTTAATAATTTCTACTAAGATGTATTATTAGGGTAGTTGCATGTTTAGAATTTTTTCATACTGCTTTCTGGAGTGGTTGAAATAAACCTTACACACCACCCAGCAATTCCACTCATGGGAATTTACCTAATAGATTAGCACAGACAAGGATATAATAAATTCACCATGTTTTATTATTTACATAGCCAAGATATGGAATCAGCCCAGATGCCCCTCACTGGACAAATGTATCAAGAAAATGTGGTTTATATAACTCAATAGAATCTTACTCATCCATCAGGAAGAACGTTATTGTACCATTTGTAAGGAAATGGAAAGATTAGGAAAAAATGTTGAGAAAGACCCAAGATCACTTTGTGTAATATTTTTAAAAAGCAGGATTTGTTCTTCATCTCATTAAACATCTATGGGATGTTTCTAAAATAACTTTATGAGAAACTAAAAATATAGGAGCCAAATATAAATAATTAGAGAAATATTAAAGTAATTTTCCTTTCTTCCTCCTTTCCTCCTTTCTTCCCTTTCTTCCTTCCTTCCTTTCTCCCTCCCTCTTTCCTATCTTCCTTCTTTCCTTTCTTCCTCCCTTCTTTCCTTTTTTTTTTTTAGTTTATCAGTGCCGTAGATTGAACTCAGAATTTTTGTAGACTACACAAATGCTCTAAATCTGAGTATAGTCTCCAGTCCATATCATCTTCATTTGATTGTATTACACAGTAGCTTTCTTCTAAAATAATATTATTCACAAAATTGAAACAGTTATTTGGAATTATCTTTCTGAAGCAAGCAAGAAAATCGAGACAACTTTATGGCTATAGTCACTCAATAAGTTGGTCAAGAAATGATGGTATTTTGCTTAATTTGTGATATTATAATACACATCATTGAACAGCTATTGAATTGTGACAAAAATTATCTTATCCACCTACAAAACAAAACAAAATCGCTAATAACGTCTAAGTTATTCAATTTTTCTACTATTCCATTTTACAAGCTCTAGTCTTTGGATATCCCCCCTCCACCTGTCTTTTTTTTTCTATTTATTTCTCTGCTCTTTTCGGTCTTATTTAATGGGGAGTTCTTAGCTTCTCAAAATCTAAATTGACTTTTTTTTTCTTTAAAACACTTACCTTGGGCTGGGAATATGGCCTAGTGGCAGAGTGCTTGCTTCTCATACATGAAGCTCTAGTTTCTATTCCTCATGTATAAAACATGTATTCCACATGTATAAAACAAAGTTCAAAGTGGCGCTGTGGGTCAAGTGGTAGATTGCTAGCCTTGAGCAAAAAGAAACCAGGAACAGTGCTCAGGCCCTGAGTTCAAGCCCCAGGACTGTCAAACAACAACAAAAACAAAAACTTACCTCTATACTCATTAGATCGCCTGTATTTCAGTCTCATGCATCTAATATCATGTATAAGTTGATGGTTTTCAAATATATTTCTGTTCTGACTACTTAGAAGTATTCCATGGGACTGTCAATTTGTGATATCCATCTGTACAAATATCTATCTCTCTAAATATGCATCTAATAAACCTCTCAATCTCCTCACACAAAGAAAGGAACTCCTACATTTTGACTATCTACCAATAATATTAACATCATTCTTTGTGTTGTTCAGCCACTAAAGTTTGAAAAAAAAAGCACTTGACTTAAATTTCTCTTTTATTTCACATACAATCTACCAATTCATAAACTATTATTGTTTCTTTAAAGTATGCCTAGACTCTCAACACTTCTTACTCTTTCTACTCTTTTGCTCAGATCTGGACCACAATCTTCTAACCAGTTTGTTGGAGTATTCTGTCTGCTCTTTCTGTTTCCATTCTTTCCATATCCTCAGTATCTTCTCAAAAAAGCACAGATGATGGTTAGGTTTATTGATAAGTCAGATAATCACATTCTTCTGCTCAAAATGCATTTCATTGTATATAAACCCCCAAATCCTTGCTATAGGATATATGGCCTTACTTGATTTTCTTCATTCCTCTTATATCTTTGACTTGGAATGTTCTTTCCTTCCCTTATTTATTCTTTCCAGTCATTCTTACCTCAGTTTGTATACAGATATATTACTACCCTTGTGTAAATACAGTCTTCGTACTTACTGTTCTCTCCGACTAGAATGCATGCCTTAGTCCTTCAAACCTTGTCCCCATCAACTCAGTTGACATCTTTCCTACTTATTCTGTATGGACTTACAATTTAAGCCTAGCCTGCAGGGACACCCTATGTCTCTTTTTGATGTATTTTTCTTCAATTCATCTATCAGCATTGATATATACATCACATATTTAGTCATCTTTTCCCACTAAAATGTTAAGCTCCATGAAGACTAATATATTTTTGTGTTTGTTTTGTTTCTTTCATTGATCCTGCACTTGATGTCTATCAGATACACAAAACTAGTATCAAGAATAAATAATGTTTATGGGATGCATAGTTATTTGAAAATAATGTATCTTGACTCCTGGTTTGTGTCTTCATCACTCTAGTTTTTCTACAACTGAAATATTTTTTGTACTTGACTAACTTAAATCTCAACTCTAATGACTTCGATCTTAAAATTTCATGACTCGACAATTAAATTCCAACTCTCTAGATTCCAGTTTGTAGATTCCCTGGATCTTTGTTTCCACTCCCCTGGCCCCCCCTCCTCAGAAACTTGGCAGGAAAGGCACTGTTATTTGCTCTCTGCTGGCCTTACAGAGAGCAGCCTTGCTCTACCACCATCACCCAATGTCTGTCACTCATTTCCCAACAAGAAGCTATGCCAGGTAAACTGCACCTTTCCTATCACTTTTAATGAATTTGTTTCTTCAACACCTGTATGCACCTAGAAATGCCTGCCTCATTGCAAAGGGCACATCAGATTTCATTTCTCTAGTCTTTCTACCTTGGTTCATACCATTGACAATTTTCTTAGTTGTATCACAAGAAAGGAATATTACTAGAATGTTTGACCCTACTTTTGGTGTCCGTTCATTTCTTGTGTCTGAACCAAGTATATGCAGGTTTGGCTTGAATGAGGGAAGAGCAGATTTTTTTAAAAAATGTATCTCAGGAAAGAAAATGTAAGAATTTGTGGATCAGCTTAGATATAAAAGTGGGCTGTAGAATCTTCTGAGTGTTTTAAAAACAACAACACCTAAATTTTCTTCCTTATGAGAACCATGACAGTTTGTATTCGATATCTATTATCTATCTATTCATCATCATTTGATCTACCTATAAATCTATTGTGTGTGTGTGTGAATGTGTTTGTGTCTGTGTGTGTGTGTGATATTTTCCCCTCTTAAGAAAGTAGCCTAAAGAATGTATTTTGGTCACTTCTACCCCATATATTTATTATTGTCTTAGGGTTAGAAATTCTAAAGTACTTTATTTGTTAGTTTTGTTTTAAAAACCAGATAGTAGTGGAAAAAAATAAATATATAAGCTTTCATTAACTAGCAAAATGCTATAACAGAAGAGTACAGGAAGACATATTGGAGTTTTGCCCATGAAATGCCAAACAGTACAGGCAAAAATTAGTATTTTGGCATGAATTTTAAAGCTCAACATTGAAAGTATACAGCAAATCTGGGGAATTGATGAGGGACAATACAAGACAGTCAGAAGCCATTAGGAAATTCAAAGATAAGGTGCCCAGAATAGGTCAGGAATATGTTATTTCTTTTTAATTTTATAAATCCAAGACAGAATGTAATATCATATAGCAGCTTTTCAATTAAAAGAATTTTGAAGGTATGTTAAGTCCAACTGTTAGTAAAGATATGGAAAACCAAGAATATGCATGAGTCTTGAAAGTAAGTTTTTAAGTCCAAGTAGAAAAAAAAACATGGAAATCTAGGAATATTCATGAATTCCTAAATAAATCTGCTTGGGCTGAATGAGGCAAGTATAGATAGATATGGCATGCCATTGGACTGCAATCTCCAGGAGTGAATCTGCTTGTTTCACAAGCTCTGAAAAGGACTACATGGAAGAGGATAACTTTTGGTTGGATGTGTGAATTATGTGAATAAAATTTATGCTTTCATAGCACCAAAATAATCTCTAAAAAGGTTTAGATGTATTATTTATAGGCACCTGATGCTGACTTTGTTTTCTCATTTCTATCTGATAGAATTGAACAAAATGTTTAGTTCAAATATTAGAATTTTCTGTCTTACTGTCCACTCATTGATTTAGTAACAGTCTTTCTGTTTCATTTCCTTGATATCCTTTGTATATTCATTTCCCTTTTGTACTACCATCTAATTATTTTTGTTTTCTTTTATCTTCGTTTTCTTTTTTATTATTTTTCTTTCTCTTTCTTAACATATAGTTATTTTCATGGTTCTTTTCATATTTTTTCATTAACTACTTTGATTGATATTATTACCCTAATTCTTTCCATAGGTCTGTTGTGAAAAAAATGACACTTCCACTTTATAAAATTAGAGGCTTCTTTTTTTTTTAATTTAAGTCCCCCCCATTTGAATCAGTCTGTGATGATAAATTTCAACTAATCAGCACAAAGAGATGGAAAATTTTACTCACAGGAAATTTTCTGAGGTAGGTGAATTGAGAACAAATGCTTATTCTGTGTGGGGGCAAATGAAAGAGAAAGGCATTTCTACTGATGGGGAATTCAAAGTCACACAAATAAGGAACATGGAAGAGTGGAAAGTTGGCTAGATTTAGCTGGACGGGAGAGTCAGTCTGTAGTGGGAAGAGATAAAAATAGAGAGGTACAAAAGTGCTAGTTGACAGAGGACCTTGAATTATAGGCCAAGAGTTTAGACTTGATATGTTAGGAGTAGCTGATTCTTGAGCAGGAAGGTGATGTGATAAAAATGGCATTTGCACAAGATTATTGTAGCAGTTTACAAAGGAATAATTGTACCAAAATGGGACTGGAGTTAGGAGGACCAGCAAAGAAGTTACAGAAACTTCTTTGTGAATAGAATAAGACTGAGATCACAGAAAAGTGGAGAAAATGCTGACTATGTCAGAAACTATGAATAAAAGGAGTTTCAGAACTTGGTTTCTGGACCACCTATTTCAGATTGCCCTAATATGCCTGTTCCAAATTTATATTCCTGTATTGAACACTAAAAAAATTCTAATGTGACTGGTTTCCATTAACACTAGGAATGAGCATTTTTAACAAGTTATGTACATAGTTTATTTCACAACTTGAAGTTTGAGAGCTTATCTGTTAGAATAAATAAAAGAACACAGAAACCGAAGTTAGATCTATGGAGGAGGGGGAACCCAGAAAACAGTGTCACATGCTTGTAAACCTAGCTACTCAGGTGGCTGAGAAATGCAGGATTTCTGGTCAAAGCCAACCTAGCCAGAAAAATCTGAAGTACTCTATCTCCAATTAGCCAACAAATGTCAGAATGAAAGTGTTGCCAAAGAGCATCGTGTTGGCTGTGAATAAGCAAGCATAAGAAGTACAAAGCCCTAAATTGAAGTCTTGGTAATCCTCCCTCCCCCCCCCAAAAAAAAAAGAAAACAAAAATTATTGTGGAAGAAAATAATACAATGATCAGAAGACAGCCACTCTAGGGCTTAAGATAATACAATAATTTAGAGAAGTTTTAATACAACTTTTCTGAAAACTAGCTTAAGACTGAAGAAAAATTGAGTATAAATTACATTTTTCTATATATATATCTTTTCTCTCAGATATTTTTATGATTACTCAGAGATTAATTGTTTCTTTTGAATATCATAATTCCCAAACTGTACATAGAAGGATGGTGGTGCATTTATATTTGTACATTTTAGGAGAAAACTACTGACTGGTATCCAGGTGCGACTAACTGAAATTAAGTAAATTACAGATTAAAAGGTATTCTAGATTAAACAAAGTATCCATTCCTAATCCAAGGTGATATTTTTCCCTAAGGATATTTTGTAATATCTAGACACAATTTTAATTGTCACAAAATGGAAATAGATAGTGCCACTTGCACTAATGATCAGGCCCCAGTGACAATACTAACCATCCAATAATGCAAATAACACCAGAGCAAATATTCACCGACCCAACATTTCAATCACACCAATACTCAGAAGATATGAAATAAGGAAAAATAATAGTTTCGTAAACTATGTAATTCAGATGGCATTGGATTTTAACAATAAAAAATAGCAGTAACATAAGAAGATTTCAGAATACTTGTGAAAAATTGGCAATGGATTACGTAGGTTTAGTATAGATTCATTTGATACTTTTCTGGAGTGTGAACTTATTTGAATTACAGAAATAAATGTTCCTATTTAAGATATGTGCACTGAAGCTTATAAAGTACTTTAAAAATATACATACATGTGTATAGAAATATACAATAAAAATGACATTTTAAGATAAATATTGTAAAATATTTATACTTTTTAAAAATATCGTATTAAAATTTAAAAATAAAAGCATTAGCTGTAGATTATATATACATATACCTGTGTGTATATATATATATATCTTTATGTTAACTATACAGTAACATTACTCTGCATACATATCACATATTTTACATACTTATATTAATTATGCATTTCTGTTACTCTGACAAAACTCTTTTATTATAAAGTGAGTTTTTAAAGTTGGGGGCATGCTTTGGAATGTTTGAAATTTATACTTTCCAAACAGTTGTGGAAAGTTGCATTCCAAGTATTTAGTAATACATGTTCGGATCTGAGTAGATTTTTTTCCCTCACGTTAACTTTGATTCTGAAGTTGATTTTGATTCACATCCTTATATTTTCTGGCCCATTTCCACAACTTTCTTTTTTTTTTTTTCTTGGTCATGGAAAGATTCAAAAGATGCATTTTCTGACAGGAGTAGAAAGAAGGTAATCAACCTGTGACACAGTGAAGAAACTGACAATTTTAGCCAAACTCCCTATTTCATTTCACTTCTTCTGCTTTCTTTTATCAGGAAAGGTTTTTGCTCTCTGGGGCAAAAGATTTGAGACTGCCTCATTCTGCTTCACTTCGCACTGCTGGGTTTAATTACCTGTGTGATACCTGTGAATGGGAAACTTCCCAGTAGCTTTAAAAACAGTCCCTTGAGGCATGTAGAATAGGAAAGGAGATAAAGCACCCCACTGGTCTGCTTTCACTGGAACTATCTAAACCCAACCACAGCCACCCTCTAATCATGATATGATAGCTCAAGTGACTGAATTCCTACCATGGTGAGGTTTTAATCTCTGGCTCTTATTCCTTGCCCTGCCATACCTTGCAGGGTAATGAAGGATTTTGCTGGAGCATGCCTTTCAGCTTTGGGCAGTGTATAAGAGGTTGCACTATGTATAAAAAAAAAAAAAAAGGCTGTTGCTTTTCAAATTTTCTTACTAAATATCTTCAAAATATATTTTCAGTGTTTCTCAGTGATTTGTATTCTTGAGTGTGCTGTAGATATTTGATGAGTTCCTTGGGTACAGGTTTTAAGAATAATACTTTGTACAAAAGATTAATGTATTTAAATTTTAATTTAAGTTAATAATAGAAGTTAATACGAAGGAATTCAAGGGCCAGTAATAATGTCTAAGAGGACTGTAATTAAAGTCAGTATCATCTACATCAAATAATAGGTAAACAGATGCAGTGAACATAAACTCATTATCTTCTTGGCTTTGATGTAGATGACTACGTAGTGCTTAAGCATAGTAATTGCTTATGTTTATGAAGAATACTGTCATCTGATTGTTGAGTTAAAGTTGAAACCTATTTCTACAAAATAAGGGCACAAAATAGTCATGTCTTAAGAGAAAAAGCTTCTGAAGCAAGGGAATGTCTAGGTCCTGTTACGAAAGGATTTCTGTATGCAGTTGTCTACAGTTATAAAATTTTAGAGATCTAAAACTGACATGAGATTAGTTGAATGTCAGAAATTATTTTGAAAGTAAATTTATTTTGTAATAAAGGTTATGAAACTATGGAAAATTATTTGTCTCATTCAGACTTATTTGGACTTTATCAACAACTGTTTATCAACATCTAACTTCAAAAGAGCGCTATGAATTTTCTCATTCATGCTTACCTATCCTTTTATGAGTGTCCCACAGTGAATACCTATGGTGTGAGTGGATATGTTATCTATGTAAAGAAGTACTACTACTCAGTAATTTTCCAATGATAGGCTAGCATCAACTTTACAATTTACAGTTGGCTCTTCCAATATAATTTCATAAATTTAGAAATTTGTACTATGAAGCCTCACTTTCTAAAATGCTCTAAGGGCTGGGAATATGGCCTAGTGGTAGAGTGCTTGCCTCGAATATGTGAAGCCCTGGGTTCGATTCCTCAGCACCACATATAGAAAAGGCCAGAAGGGGGGCGGTGACTCAAGTGGTAGAGTGCTAGCCTTGAGCAAAAAGAAGCCAGGGACATTGCTCAGGCCCTAAGTCCAATGCACAGGACTGGCAAAAAATAAATAAATAAATAAATAATGTTATAAAATGCTCTAAGAATGTTTACAGTCTCAGTTCTTGAAGCATGTCATTTATAAATTGATCACTTTGCAAAATTATACATGTTCTATAAAATATTCACAGAATGAAATTAATGATTATTTTGAACACTTTTACAACATAGTTGGATTATAATTGATAATACATTGAAATAATTTATGAATTAATTTACTTTTATTCTATGACAGTTATGACAATGAAAACTATATAGATCTAAACTACTTAATTTTATAAAACTTTTCTTGGAATTCACTATTTCAGAAAGGCAAAAAAATACAAAATAACGTGTTTTTAATGAGAGTTGTGAGTATGTATAAAACTTTATAGCATAAATAAATATACATAACTTTATAGCATAAATATACAAAAAATGGGTGCCTTGAAAATATGCCTCCAATTTTAATGACTGGTGACAGATATTTAGGGAATGGAGGAGAAAAGGGTTGTGGTAATTTATATAGGAAGGATTAAAGAATAGAATTCCAAGTCAAGAAATAAATCTGTGTGTCTATATGTATGTTGACAAATAATCTTCAGAACACTGTACTTACACATGAAAAATCACCTCATACCTCCTATTCAAATTAACTGACAGTGAATCAAGAACCTAAACATAAGGCTGAAACTATAAACTTCTCCTTTGATAATAAATAGCTGAATTCAAATGACTTTATATTTTACCGTAGATCTGTAGTTCTAACACTAAAAACATGACCAACATACAAAAAACGAGGTGGATAGATACAAAAAGCAAGGACACTAACCCAAAGAACAAGTAAAACTATTTGTAAACTATATATTTGGCAAAATATATTCATTAGGAATATACCAAAAATTTCGAAACTCTAAGATATAAACAGTTCAACTAAGTGAAGGCCAAGACTCTCTATTGATATTTCACGGCGGAGGAAAAACCTGGATAACAAGAACACAAGAAAGTGCTCAGTATCATCAGTCATCAGGAAAATGCTACAACTTTAAGAATATGGACAACTTTAAGAATATTACACCAAGTCAAATAGGCTAATCACAAAAATTACATTTTATTCAATTACACTTATATGCGCTGTTCAGAATAGAAAAATCTTCAGAGACAGAAGTAGATTAATGTTTTCTAGGGCTGTGGATTTGTGGTAAGAATATCATCAAACTTTCTTCAAGTGAAAGAAATATTTTAAAGATGACTAGTTGAAAAGTTGCATAGCATTATGAATATCTTATCAATCATGAAATGATACTCCACAAGTGAGTGAATTCATATTACTTATATGAAATATATATATGAAATATATCTATGTATATATATATATATATCACAAATTATTAAATATTGAGATTTGAGGCCTCTACCAGACATAGGAAATTTATGGTTCAATGAAATAATTTAGCTTCACAATTCATATGGCCTCATATATTTGTAATTTCACCTAATTTGATCTTAGACACCTATGAGACGCATCAAACTACAGGATGAAATTTAGGCTGCTACCAATGGTAGCACAAATGTGTACTATGGAGTGCTTTCAAAAATGAATGATGTAAAATGCTTACAAATGTAAAAGGTTCATTTAAATTTATCTTGTCCCTATTGTTGACCAATTCTTTCTTCGAATAATAGCATAGACGAGCCCCCAAAGAGATTTTAATTACAAAAAAATAATCAACCATGTGTTTTAAATTCTTAATCATGTTAGGATTCCCTCATAGATTCATGAAGACTATCATTTATTTCCATACTGTTCAATTCAACCATTTGAATAGAATGTCTACTTTTATTGTTTTTTAATTCAAAGAAAGACAAAGCTATATAAAAACTATCCAGTGATTATCTCTAAGAAAAGGATATGACAGGAAATAAAGTCCATGAAATTAAAAAGATGGTACTATATGCCCTTGGCACACAGGTCTAAACTAGTTTCAGAAAGATGATTTCAAAGGGTGGAGGTGCAACTTGTTTTTCCAGTAATTACAAATCAAGATTAATATCTCTGCAACAAGAGGGGAACTACAATTTTAAGCAGTTTTCTGGCCTTACTAATTCTATTTTTTTAAAAAAATCTCAACAAAGGCTCCTTAGAGTGGAGGCTTTTACTCATAGATCTTTCTCTTGCTATGTTTCTTCATTATGAACCATATAATGCTGACCAGTAATGGAACTATATGTCAAACACTTAAATTTATTTTACTTTCATAATATTCTAATCTTATCATATAGTGTGGAAGGAAAAATAAATTTCTGTAAAATCTCTGCATAAATTATATTCTCTTCAGCTTACATATGCTTACAAATATTATACATAGTTATCATTGATATTTATCCCAATGTAATATAATACATGTACATGACATGTTTAATTTCACAAGCACAACATGTATTCATTATGCATACTTTACAGAACTAGAACTTCTTCTGAATTAATGATACTACTATAGACATTTTAAACTTGAGATAAAGGGTCAACATTTGCTTTTGAAATTGTACATCTGTATAATATTAAGTATTTGGGGAGGAAAGTAGTTTATTATTGATGAGTTATTTTCCAAAAAAATGTAATGTAAAATTTGAGTACAAAATGGTAAAAGTCCATCGAGACAATGTGGTTAATTTATATAACATATCTTATGTTTAGATTTCAGCATTCAGACACATTTTCCTTCCTTAAATATTTAGTATTACATATTAAATATTATTTTTAGTTTTGATTTAAATCATTAAGGATGTATCAGAGTAAAGGGATAATTTGATATCTTATTTGAAATGTTTTCATAGATACATGATTCAGGTAGATGTAAAGAGAGAAAAAAATAATCGTGACTGCTAGAATAAGAAAGAACTGAGCAGATCCCGCGCGTGCTCGCGCGCGCGCGCGCACGCGTACACATACACACACATACACACACACACACACACTGCCAGGTATGAAAAAACAATTTTAAAATAGGTTTCAGTGTATTCAGTGTATTCCGAACTTTATAAACTACGACTTGCTAATTTTTCCATTCATTTCTTTCTTTCTCTCTATCTCTCTCTTTTATTTTCCTCTCTTTCCTCCCTCCCTCCCTCCCTCCCTCCCTCCCTCCCTTCCTTCCTTCCTTCCTTCCTTCCTTCCTTCCTTCCTTCCTTCCTTCCTTCCTTTCTTTCTTTGTTCTCCCCTCCCCCCTCCTGCTCCCCTTCCTTTCCCTCCTCCCCTTCCTCTCCTTCCTCCTCCTCCTCTTCTTGTCCTTTTTCTAATGCCAGTCCTGGGCTTGAATTTAGGGCTTGGACATTGTCCTTGAGCTTCTTTTCCTCAAAGCTAGCACAATATCAGTTGAGCCACAGCACCACTTCTGGCTTTTTCTGTTTATTTAGTATCGAGCAATTGAACGCAGGATTCCATGCATGCATTCTACCAATATGTCACAATCCCAAGCTTTGCCAATTCATTTCTACAGTTCACCTCTCCTACCTTATCCCAAGCCCTTGCCTCCTTCATCCTCTCTCAGACATCCTCTCACTGGCCTTTGCTGATTCTCCACCGTCTGCAGGAAGAAAGTAGTGCTGAACAGCTCCACGAGCACATCAATATCACTGATTCCTTTCCATCCCTATCTTTCCATTGGAAACGCCTGACAGAATGACCGCCTTGAATCAGTATCACTGTCCACATGTCTACTGTGCAATTATGTGGCTCAGAACTACTGGGTTTTAGCATTCCAACTTACTGATAGTGCAATAATGACCTAAGCTAAGCACGGCTCTCCACAGCCAGCCCTTGTAGATTTGTCACCAGCTCCATTTCTTACTTCCAGAGGGGTGTCTCCTATGACATGATTGGTGCAATTTATAATTCATTGATTCCAACAGGAAATGGACAATCATACTGCACAGAGGAAAACAAAACCTAATTCTCTATCACCTCTATTTAAATCTGTAATTGCAATACATCATCTACAAAAACAATTTTTGAAATGTGAGTAGAAACTATGCAAATGGATTGAATCACCATTTAATTTTTCTTTTTACCAAGTATTAATACTTGGCCCATTTTTATACTTCAAAATAAACCATTCAATATTTCAATTTCCTTTCTTACACTATCCCACTACATTTAAATAGTATCTTGCCTGAGAGAGCATATTACTTATTTTTTCAGAAGAAAAGCTCACCAGATTGTTATTTAACCACACCTTTATAACAATATTAATAATAACTTATAAATAATGTGGGTCTCAACACACAAATGTAACATCCTTTTGAAATACAGATGTTTTGGGTTAAAATACACATATCCTTCCTTAACTTCTCACCTGATTTTTAGCACATGGTTTTCCAACAATAAATCTATCTCCCTAGGATATCATCCTTATAATGGACATATGCCCTCATTAAGTAAAAATAAGTAAACTTGATCTCAAGGTTAATAATGTATCAGATTTATTAGACACGTGGAAGCTCAATACTCAGTGTTGCTTAACCTTTATCCTTTTACTATTTATACTTCTTCATTTATGGCACTATAGGTAGCAACATCTGAATTTATTTCCACTTGTGTAGTTCTGACATTTGCAATGATGTATGTCTTTCTACTTCTAAAGAAATCAGTGACCAGAAAAATTTTAAGGGCATTTAGAGAAGGTTCACAGTCCAACTAGGAAACTACAATTTCTCAGTTTAATGGACTTGTTCAAGATTTCTCAGAGTGCACTTGAGCTTCAGGTCATTTAATATTGTTGCTGGAAATACTGGCAAAGTTCTCTGTTTGTAGGAACTTAAATTTTAGCAATAGGAGTGGCTTATTTTACTATATATTGGTAAGATGTGCAATGGGAAATTCAGGAAATCGTGCTTCCATGCTTCCAAACTTCTAGATTCACTGAGTTTTGCTTTATTTCTAATTCTGAAGAACTTGGTCCTCATAGTCATCTAATAGTACCTAAATGATACATAGGAAGGAATTTGATGGTATGGTTCCATTTTCAAAACCTGATAGACATATACTTTTCATAACTGTATTCTTCCCCTGTTTGTGACAGGTAATAGAAGCACACACTTGAATGATGCTACTTTGGATTTCAAAGTGAGTGAGACTAAACCTCCAGGACCTGCTCCCATTTGTAAATCAACATGCTTCTGTGTATACATAGAGAGACAAGCCCTGCTAGACACACATTCCAGAAGTAACTGCAATGTGTCTTTCATGTCAGAGAGTTAATGGAAATGCCTTAGGTATTAACCTAAAAAGTGAATCATTATGTCAATTAAAAAATTAATTGGTGGTAATTACAAGGAGATCATAGCTTATATAGAATTTAGTTAATTTATACAATTATCTTCAGTTACATGGAAAAATAATAAAGCTGTTTATCTGTCCTATTTACCTAACTGAAAATTGTAACTATAGTGATGTTACATGTACATACTTAAAACATCCATTTGACCTGGGTGTGCTAAAGGTAAGTTGTACACTAATGAATTACCCTGAGGACAGGGTGGTTTGAAGAGAACTCAAGGCTTTTAAAACACAACATTTCATATTCATATTTCATACCAAATCATATTCAGTAATTTTGATTTTGTATTAAATGAGCCTAACTTAAGCATAATTGCTAACCTCCAGCCCACATCTTCTACAGTTGTGTACAGAAGGTATTCATTTCTTCAAGTTCCACTAAAAACAACTTGAAATCTGGTTCCTGACTCATTTAAAATGAAGTAGAGTCAAATTTCTCCTACATCAGACAAGTAAAAAAAAAACCCACAGGAAATAAAATGGTGAAGAGTGAGAGAGAGAGAGAGAGAGAGAGAGAGAGAGAGAGAGAGAGAGAGAGAGAGAGAGAGAAGAGAGGAAGGGAAGGAGGGAGGGAGGGAGGGAGAGAACAATCTATATACACACTTAAGTTTCTTCTTTACATTCCCAGGAGAAATATAAATACAGTTTGAGTTTGTCTGAGTTCATGTCCTGTCTTATTTACTTGTGGTGGAGGTGTGGAGCAGAAGAGGTAAAATCTTGGTTTTAAGCCCAATCTTTCTGCTTTCTCAGTTACACAGCTGTGTGACCTTAGTCATTAAGCTTCTCTCTTAACCTTGGCTTCTTCACTTATAAAGTGAGATAGTGGAAATAATACTACATACCCCAGAGGGATGCTGTTATAACAATAGTTTTTGGTATAAAACAAGTACTATATGAATGTTCGTTATTATTATGGGTATGGGCAAATAGAGAATAACTCAGGTTTAAGTGGTAAGTGATCCTGGGTCCAAAAGAATAAGCAGAAAAATGTCATAGGAAAGAGTCTATCTGAATACTGTCTGATTTCCTCTGTGAGTTTGTCTGAGGAAGATGGATACATCACATGCTTCACCAGACAGGTTAAATTCAATGACTAGTGATTGAGGAAGCTAACTTTATCATCTATCTATCTACCTATCTATCTATTCATCTATCTTCTCAGAAAATAATTTTTGTTCTTATAAATCAGTCCTGAGATTTTTTTTAACAACTCAGGAGTATCTGAATATTTTAAATTTTATATCCTCATACCGGAAGTCTCACTATACATTTAAGAATGCTTATATATTTAGGACATACTTGACTTTCTTTTTTTCAGTAAAAGCACACAAACTCCAAAAATGCAAGAATTTAAATCAAGAGCTTCCTGTCACAAATGTAGTTAGTACTTTCTTGAGGGAAATGCTGCGGAAGAATGTCATGCATGTAGAAAGACAAATAATTATATAAAATTACACCCTTTCACACATTTAGCCATTACAAGTCACTAATGTAGTAAACTGTGTGCCATGCATTTTTACTGTCCTCAACATCTTTTTTGCCATGTAATTAAAAAATAACTGCACATTGGACAACATATCGTGGTTTAATAGCAAGAGTGCAGTCTTTTTTTTCTCTACAATATCCGCATATAAATCAATGAATTGCCATTTAAAATGCATTTTTTCAAACACTAGTCATATCATGTCCTCAGCGCTACTGTAGGATTACCATTTTATTTATCTCTGCTGCTAAGTTAATTATAAAAATGGTTGCAGTGAAGGATCATTTTGCTTGCCTAGTCAGCATCTTAAACTAGATTAATCTTCTACCAACACTTAATGGAAACGAAATCACATATCAACATGCTATAACAATGTAATGATGAAACAGCAAATGAATCACTCAATTAACTCCCTGATAAATATGGAAACATACATTGCGGCTACATTTTATCAAGTCAGACTGAGCCATTGCATTGTCTTCTGTGTATGCCTTAAAAAGTAGCTAAAATTTGGAGAATTAATAAAAAGATCAGCATTTTTGTATTCATGGTAAAAGGAACTATGAAAGATTGATTCGTTTTAATTACTGATTGAACTTCTAAACAATGGTGTACCACACTTGTTAAAATTTGTTAAATGTATATCATTGTTTCCAAAAATCTTCCTTATTGTTACCAGGGTTCATGGCACAGGTTGACCTCAATTGGAGAGTTCTTATTACCCAGTAGCCATATTTTTATTGCACTGTATTTTCTTTTGCATTTTAAATGCCATGGTTCAAGTACTTTGGCCAATGGATTCTAGTAATCTATGTTAATGGTTACCTATTTCTGTGACATTTGATATTGCACAGGTCCATTTTACTAATATGAGCATACGTAAAATTATATAAAAGATCCTAAAGAAAAAAAACCCATCAATATCAAGGTTTGCTTCTGATGAACACATACCATGAAGACGGGAATAACGGCACAAACAGATAGATCTTGGCCTGTCCCCAAATAGCATAAAAACAACAAGGAGAGGCTTTTCTTCACAGTAAATAAATGAAGCGTTTTGGAATGTAGAGAGTTAAAGACATGGGCTTATGTGAATGAAAAACTTTTATAAAAGAAAGATAATTTCAACAAGATGAAATTACATTTCACAATTTGGATTTTACTTACAGTGTCATCATGCTAGATAGTCTGTGAGATTCTATTATCTTTTGAAATGTTTTGCATGGAGTTCTTTTTTGTAATTTAAAAAACAATCCTTTTTTTATTTCTTTGGTTTTCCTCCTGTTTTCTTTTTCTTTTCTCTTTCTTTCTTTCTTTTTTTTTTTTTTTTGGCCAGTCCTGGAGCTTAGACTCAGGGCCTGAGCACTGTCCCTGTCTTCTGCTTGCTCAAGGCTAGCACTCTGCCCCTTGAGCCACAGCTCCACTTCTGACCATTTTCTATATATATGGTGCTGGGGAATCGAACTCAGGGCTTCATGTATATGAGGCAAACACTCTTGCCAGTAGGCCATATTCCCAACACCTTGCATGGAGTTCTTACATGAACAGTTTAAAACTAGTATCAATTATGTATCCTTCAAGTATCAGTACATGAACAATATCAGAATATAAATCACTTAACCTTTATAATAAAGTCTCTGAATTAATATAAAATTAAAGTAAAAAAGGAAAAGAAAAAATATGTCTAGCTAATTTTGTCTATTCATGAATGAACTTTTTCTGTGATCAATCAGTCAAGGACATTGGAATAATCTTTTAAAGTCTGTATTGCTAGTTTTGTTTCATTATTTGTATCATTGCTTTAGACAAATTATATTAACACATTTTGAAAACATACTGCATACTTTCAAAATATATTGGTTAAGATAACAGATATACTTCATTTTAAAATGAACCTTTTTTCTCAAGCAAATGTCTGCCCAGGTAGCAATTTCCAAAGGCAGATCAGTGCCATCTAGTGGTCAAAACAGTTAACAAATTATCCTTCCTAATTAAGATCAGAAGGAAAGTACTGCTGATCTAAATTATTATCATTTATACATATGTAGGTATAATTTTTAAGTGTAAACTTAGTTCCTAATGATCTTTAGTGCAATGTAAGAAATGACAATAGGATAAGTTCATCAAAATAAAATTTTAACACAACAATTTGTTAAATAATGAAACATATGTATCTAACACATAGACAACAAGGAAAGATTCATATTATTAACTTTTATAATAAACAAGATCAAAAGTCAAACAAGACCTCAGGTTGAGAAAAAAGTGACAGTATCTTTAGAGTTAAGATGTAATTAAATTTATTATAAATATTAATTAAAAATGGAAAAGGGACATTTGTTTCTCTGTTTCCTTACAGGTAAAACTAGAAAATAATTAGGTAGAACTCCAGAACAGGACTTTTAATTGACAGTAGCAGTTGATTACCGAGAAAAATACTGGTATGTTTGATAGCCATGAGTCTTCAGGAGAGTTTGCAATTCCTTTCACAGTGTTGGAGAACATAATAATATGCATTCCTTTATAATGTTCATGAACTGTCTTACTTTGTGAGAAGGAAGGAATGAACTGAATACAATTATGTCTCCTTTTAGACTTTAATTGTATCAAAAGCCAAGTGCACTCCCTCATCATTTATCATTTTTGAGATAATATGACTGGTTGACCCAGCTGAAATTCTACCTTTTGTTAGTCTTTTCCTAAGTTTCCAATTAACTTTACGAAATTTCTCTTCAAGGGAAAAATGTCTAGGCAAAAAGATTAATTTAGCTAACAATGCTGTAATATAAAAAATCTCTGTTGGAGCTTTTTCTGACCTATTCCAGGGACTCTGCCAACTCCAATTCTAGGCTGATAAAAGAGCTCTTCATAGCTCATGAGATAAGGGGGAAAAAACCCATCGCATCAGACCCAATTGCTCTGAGAGGAATTCAAAAGAACCCAAAATAGTCATAATGTCTAAAAATGTCACACTTTCTACCTAGAGTCTAGGCTCCAAAAGGGCACATAAGGTTGATTCATCAGTGATGTAATTTTCTCAGCCTGATGAGGGAGGCTTTTATGTGTTCTAAATGAGCTATCAGGAAAGCAGAGAGCCAGCTCTGTCCTCTACCACTCGCTGGAAACAATATGGTTTTATGAAACACAGAGCTAAGAATAAGAACAGTCCTAGAGCTTCTTTCCTTGCCTCCAATCCCTAACTATGATGAGGTTTCTTTCTTTCCCTTTGAGATGGAGGAGCATCTGTGATTTCTTTCCCTTGCTGTAGATTACTTAAAACACTCTCCACAATACAGGAAGCTGAAACAGGATTGTAAGGGTTGATGGAAATGAAAAGAGATGTGGATGAATGAAAAAAGGGAATAGAAACCAAATATAGCCATCATGATCAATATTACGTGTGTGATAATGGAAGTAGGGATGTCAATCTACAGTGGGAGGGAACAGATGGGATGGGACGAATAATGAAAGGCATGATTCTATCAAGAAGCATGGGACACTTCCTTGGACAGGTTAAACTGATTCCCTTTGGTACAACCTTGTGAAGTTAGAACAAAAGTTAAATTAAGTTAAATACTCTAATGAGGCACTTTGTAGTGTAACTTACTTAGCACAGTCACCAAAAAAAAAAAAAAAAGACAGAAGTGGAGTTGTGGGTCAGATTGTAGAACACTAGCCTTTAGTAGAAAAGCTCAGGGACAGTGCCTAGGCCTTGTTCACACCCTAAAAGACCAGCACACACCACACACACACACACACACACACACACACACACACACACACAAATGCATAAACTTGACATGACTATAGTAGCTTAACATTTTCCCTAGATGAACATATAATTAATGTATATAAAATTAAATCTTGATTAATAATTCTTTTCAAGGAAATAAAGTTTCACTGAGTTCTAGCCCTACACAGAGACATACAAGCATACACCAGAATATATATGCAAACACTCATACAAAAACCAGACAATGCACACAGGTGCACATAGGTGCATACTTATGCAATTATAAGCACATGTGTGCATACAGAAACACATTTGTTCTTATATGGTGTTTTTCTTGGTAACCTGTTGGTTGAAGACCTTAATATCCTGTTTATGACAATAATAATGGTTACAAAACCTGTGGAACAGGATCTTCCTATGTATTCCTCTCTGTAACTTTGGACTCCATTCCATACAGCATGCTCAGCATTTGGATGGGGCAATACAGGGCATATAATGAACCTCCAAAGCAATACATGTAGATCAGTCTAATTGCTAACACATGATTGGAAGCTGCCAGGAAAGATATGCCATCAGAATCTCTAGAGTTTGCAGTATTCTGCATGTTCAGTCTCCTAACTGATTTTAGTACTGAGATATTGTATATACATGTTTTGGAACTAGGGAATAGAAAGAGAATACCAAAATCGAGAGACAAAGGATAAAAAGTTGGAGAAGAAATGTACTCACTGTCTTACATATGAAACTGTAACCACTCTGTATATCACTTTGACAATAAAGAAATGAAAAAGAGAAAGAAAGAAAGAAAGAAAGAAAGAAAGAAAGAAGAAAGAAAGAAAGAAAGAAAGAAAGAAAGAAAGAAAGAAAGAAAGAAAGAAAGAAAGAAAGAAAGAAAGAAAGAAAGAAAGAAAGATCTGGAAGATCTGGAGTCCTGAATTCCATTTAAGGCCATACAATTTGTACTAGATTCTTGGGAAGAGATTAAACCCACATCAGTCTCATAACTATTTTCTATATTCTGGATGTCCTAGAAATAAAAGGAAGCCCTGAAGATTACTTGATGTAGTTTTATAGTTGTTATACTTGATCAAAAATAGGAAACAGAACCGGGTTAGGTATATTTCTGTGAAGGCTCAAATTACTCTATTTTGCAAAGTTTAAATTTGTCGGTCATTATCCATAAATTACAGTTATGCATTGTAATTATTTAATCTACAGTTCTTGTTAAACATCTAAATTATATCACTTCACCAATTTAAAGGAATTATGTGATTAGGTATAATTATCCTAAATAGCTGAACACAATTAAAAAATCTTACACACAGATAGTGTCATATATAATATATTCACTTTCTTTTCTCAACTTACTTTCCTGGTTTCTATCAAGAGGAGATAAAGGCCAGAATAGAAAAAGGAGGATGTTCAGGTTTCAGGTGACCTTTGGCACAGGGACCACCTACAGTTTTTCCCTCTACACATTAAGCCTGCTTATAGACAATTGCTGTTGTGAAGATTTCCTGAAGTTTACAGCCAGTGTGAGCAGCTGCATTTGGGCTGACTGACATTTTGTACTGCTTGAGGCTCTACGCAGGTCTATGCAGGGGAGGGACATGAAAGTTCACACTTGGATTTCTCTGCTTCCCAGGCCATCCCCCACCTCTCCCCCATATACATTGTCAGATTACCCATTATCCCATTTGTGTATTTAAAGGTAAAATGTGGTGAAGACCAATCCACTGTTTCGTGGAAATGATGGCTTTGGATATTGACTCAACCTCTTGTCATCTACTTGTTTCTTGTTTTATAAAATACAGATGGTGTTAGTGGATGGCAAATTGTAATAATAACTGTGACTTTCTATGTGAATTTCAGAATGTGGAAAGTCCACGTATGTTCCTCAATTCTCACAATTAGTAATTATTTAAAGTTTATCCATTTAATAATATACTCTTTTATTGGGCCTTGAATTTCATGAATGAAATAGGGGTCAGGCATATTCTGTGCCTTTTGCACTGCTTGGCCATAAAGAAAGCTGAGCAGATGAATAGCTGATAGATTCTTTTTCTTTTTTTTTTCTTTTTATGTGCCTTGTTTTCTTTTATGGTTCCACTCCCACAGCCAGATTTTGTTTCCATAATTACCTGATAAGTTCATAGTTGCTGAGATCCTAGGGATTCATTGCTCGGATCCACACAATAACACATGGAAAGTAACTTCCTAAAAGTGTTGGCAAACTCTTATGTCAGTGAAACATTCTTTTACTTATCCACACATTAAAAGGTGAGAAAGAAGGGTCTTTCTTGCAGGCATAGGCACAGAAGGTGGGCTCAGTAGCCAGATCTAGAGTTGGAGACAAAGTATTTCTCCAGGCTTAGAGTTCTCACAACCAGGCTTGTATAATTCTGCCAGGTGTGAGGCTATCTTGCCTGGGCATCAGAAGTGCCCTAACCACAGGAACTTGTTCTGTTGCTATAAACATCTATTTCACGTTCTTCCCCCAGGCTCCCTCTTCAACTTGTCTCACCCTGCTATGACTCCCCACCTCCCCACCCACTCGGTGATGTCAGTTTTTTTTTTAACTGCTTGTTCTGCTTTTGCTTCTATTAATACACTTCCATTATTTTTGATATTCTGATACCCAGAAAGTCATTTAGTATATATATAGGACTTGATTTACTTTTAGGTAGATACCTCCAATAGGCTGAATTCGCACACTATAACTTTTCTTGTTCAAGACTGCCTACAGTCCTAATGCTTTAGAAAATACTTGCTTATTTGTACATTTTAAATCTGATTTCATTAAAAACCATTTAAAGAACAGAAAGCATGCAAGCAACAACAATTGTGTAAAGCCTCTTGTTTTATGTCCTTTCAAACAGTATTATTTCAATTTCTCTTAAAATCGAACTTCATGCAAAAAAATCCAAAGCATTCTCAAAACTCAGATTTGAACTATTTTAACATATAGACTATAGAGAGGCAAGTCACTTTGAATGTATATGATAGTATCCAAGGGAGTGTGAATTTCATAGGGTATAAGAAAAAATATGAAGAAAAACAAATTTTCAAAGAGTCTTTTGTAGGTGCATCATCACAATTAACACTATTAAATTCACAGCACAGAAAGCCACAAAAATCAATTAAGGAGGATTCTGTCTATTTTATTCTTCTTTCTAATTTAAAATAAAACAAACTGTAGACCTTCTGATAATCTTTACTCATATAGAAGTATAAATCCCTCATGTAGGAAAATTAAAATATGAGTACAATTCAAATAAGTTCCATGTGTGAAATCCCTTTGGCCCAATTGCACAAATAATTCCCCTTACACACTTTGAAATAAGTCAGCTATAGTATTTAGGAATCACCCAGCATCTATTCCAATTCATAGCACATTTCATTCAAATATAGGGAATAGCTTGAATGTGGGCTTGATTCAAAATTCACAGACAAGAAAGACAAATAATCAGAAGGAATTCCCCCTCTACATGACTCCTCTTGCTCCATTCTCAGATAATTTCCATAAAGTAGACTTAGATAATTCTTTGCATTGATTTTTAGCAAGGGCAAGAACACATTGATTTCTTACTTGCTACGTTGATCTGCCACCCTGGGACAGAGAAGAAACTTCTTAGAAAGACTTCTATTGAACTTTTAGTTTGCTGAGAAACTATGTGAACATTTTCATGTTCCTTTTATTTCTTGAGAATTTTAGGGAGGAATTTTTAGTTATTCTAGTCTTAAATGAGTGCCTGCATTTCATGTCTATTTCTTACACTAGGCCACTGTAGAGAGGAAATGATATTGTAATAAGAAAAGTATGTTCAAGTAGAATATATCTTCGAAAATAATCCAAAAGATTGTCAGGTCTGAAACATTGACATGTAATTATTGAACTTGAAAGTTTTGTTAAGAAGAAGATGGGTAAAACATAAGGAAAAATTATAAGAGGAAAATTTCAAGACCTAAGAGAAGTGGGGCAGACCCTGACATGTTGAATTTTATGAATATACAAGTTTACATTTTACATTTTAAAAGGTCAGAGTCCTTTTGGAAAAGAGGGAAAACTCTATAAAAAGAGGAATGAAATAAGTATAAGACCATTCTGTATACTAAACTGATTCTTTGCATGGAAATATATATACATATATGCATAGGTGTATATTCAGGTAACGCATTACATATATGTATACACATATATGTATATACATATGTATCCATACTTTCCTTATGAATCCCTGTATTTGTAATTCAGATGTTACTAGTAGAGCATCATTAATTTTCTGATATGGCTACAAAATCAAAGAATAATGACCATCCTTAGGTAATATATGTACATAGCAACAACCATTGGACTAAAATTCTATTCTTTCCTAAACATTACTATGGTTTTGTAGTTCCTTGTTACTATCTCTGCTTATTCAACTGTGTCTTGGTATAGTCAATGGCAGTAAATCTGTAACCCACATTTTTAATCCAGTTATGCCTTCTGAAATATATTTGAATACTAACTTATAGAAGACAAAACTTAAATTTTCAAATGAATTACTTATATATATGTAAAAGAATTAAAGCATTATGTAGCTATATAATTCCACCATGTAAAAGTTAAAAAATAATGTTTAAAGGACACAAAATGAAGCCTTAAAAGCTAGATTCAAAAGCCAGATTATTGCTAATAAATATAATTATGGCTCAGGAAATCTTGTCTTCAGATATAAAATACCAAATGCACATGCAAAAATAAATTCTGTGATGGTTTGGAGAATGGCATGTTAAGAGTTAATACATAAACAATGAGCAATGAGAAAGTATCATGTCTTGAACCCCCTGAGGATGGAGTGCTGTGGTGTTCGCCACATCTATTTCACATGTCAAAGACCTATGCCCCCAGTAGCTGTATTTAGAGATGAAGACTCTAAGGAAGTTATTAAAATTAAATGACATCATAAGAGTTAAATTCCAATCCAATAGAATTAATATTGTCATAAATGGAGACACCCAAACACTTGAGTGAGCTTTTCTCTCGGTCTGTCTGTCGCTGTTTCTGTCTCTCTCTTACACATGCACACATATACATATACACACAAAGCCATATACATCACACACACACACACACACACACACACACACAAAGAAATGTGAGTGTTCATTTCACTTAGAGTCATCTTATGTGTTCAATTGGGCTGCTGTGACTAGCCTAAACCTGTGCTAATTATTCCCTATGAGGGAGAACATAGAGTCCATGTTTCTTTGGGTCTGGCTCACTTGACTTAGTATAATTTTTTCCAAGTCCTTCCATTTCCTTACGAATGGGGCAATGTCATTCTTTCTGATAGAAGCATAAAATTCCATTGTGTATATGTACCACATTTTCCTGATCCATTCATCTACTGACTGAGGGTCATATGGGTTGGTTCCATATTTTAGCTATGAAATTGTGCTGCGATGAACATTGTTGTGCTGGTGTCTTTAGTGTGTTCTTTTTTGTGGTCTTTTGGGTAGATGCCCAAAAGTGGGGTTGCTGGGTCATAGGGGAGTTCCACGATTAGCCTTCTGAGGAATCTCCATACTGCTTTCCAGAGTGGCTGAACCAGTTTACATTCCCACCAACAATGAAGTAGGGTTCCCTTTTGGCCACATCCCCTCCAATATTTATTATTGTTAGTTTTCTAGATAAAGGACATTCTTACTGGGGTGAGACAGAATCTCAATGTTGTTTTAATTTGCATTTATTTTATGGCCAGTGATGTAGAACACGTTTTCATATGTCTCTTGGCCATTCTCATTTCCTCATCAGAAAAGTCTCTTTTTAAGTCTTTAGCCCACTTGTTGAGGGGGCTATTGGTTCTTTGCAGTTTTGTTTTGGAGGAATGTAATGTTTTTAGTTCTGCATATATTTTAGATATGAGGCCTTTGTCCCTTGTATGGCCGGTGAAGATCTTTTCCCAATCTGTGGGTTTTCTGTCTATCTTGAGCTATGACCATGCCCTGCAGAAGCTCTGAAGTTTGATGCAGTCCCATTTGTCCATCCTTTCTTTGATTTGTAGCATTTCTGGGTCTTTGTTAAGGAAGTTTTGTCCTGTGCCAAGGAGCCCAAGTGTTTCTCCTACTCCTTCTTTTAGAGTTTAACGGAAATGGACTGTTATATCACTATTTTAATTATTTTCAACATGCCATGTGAGAATGTAGCTTCTATTGTTGATGATCTTGTATCCCCTTCCTGTGATTGTACCTGCACTATCACTGTACCTTCTCTAAGTACATTGGAAACTGTGTATACTGGTATTAGAACTAGGAAAGTGAAAGGGAATATCAAAATTGAGAGACACAGGATAAAAAGACAAGCAACTACAAAAGCAATGCTTGCAAAATGGTTTGGTGTAAACCAACTGAACAACTAAGTCATGGGGGGAAAGAAAAAGGGGGAGGGGGGAAGGGGAATGAGGGAGGAGGTAACAACAGTACAAGAAATGTATCCAATGCCTAACATATGAAACTGTAACCTCTCTGTACATCACTTTGACAATAAAAAAAATAAAAAAGAAAGAAAAGTGAGTGTACAGATAGAAGGTGGCCATCTGCATGTCAGGGAAATAAAATCACCAAAGCCAAATTACATTATCTTGAACTTCCATTCTTATCATTAGGAAAAAAAATGAATTTCTAGTCATTTGCTGTGCAAGCTACTCTAATGTAGCAGCCCAAGAAAATTAAGAGAGAGGTTGAAGTTTTGTTTAGCAGTAAGCTTTTGATTTATTCACACTAATTCTTCTTTCATAATGTTCACTAAAATCAATTCCATCTATATTTATGTTTGATCAGCATGTTTTATATATGAGAAATGAAACTATGGTATCACCTTAAATGTGCTTTTTGTTTAGAGGTTCTAATTTCATTGCTAGTATAAAAAATGATGGGAGGGGAAAAACTGGGAGAGGGTGAAGGAAAGGCTGACATTGCTCAACAGCATATGTACTCTTTGCCTGGCTTATTAAACTGTGTCCTTTCTGATTAATAAAGGTTTTAAATAGAAATGTAATATGACATTTATAGTTTCTTCTATGTGTTACCAATGCTTACCTTACATTTCTGATAATAAAAATTTGAAAAAAATAAATATCCTGTTGGATACTACAGATTTATAAACCAATGAACTGATTACCAGTATGAATGTATGCTATTTTTCTCTCCTGTACCACTTTTATCTGGGGTTTAATTGGCTTTTTATTTCAGATGCATTCATACATATATATGCATATATATATTAGTAACTATATCACAGGTTTTACACTTTAGCAAAATGCATGTTGGATAACAGTTGCAGAAGTACATCGAAAAGTGACAGGATGGAATCAACTGATAACATATTTGGATAGAAAAACAAACAAACAAAAACCCCCAGCCATTGCCATTCACTAGGTGAAATCTACTGACTGTTCTGTTACTGTATAGAGGCTGATGTCTCAACTGCATTTGTCCCTGAGTTCAACTGTCAGTATCAAATTTATCAGTCATTTGTGGAATGTAGAAATGAGTGTCTACTTAAGATTCTGAATAATTTCAAAGACACCTGGGTAAAAGTACAATAAAATAAATGTTCTTACAGCCCAGACATTCTTTCCCATTGTGACATTTAAAAATAGAATGATAGGTACATGTTTAAAGTTGTAGAATCTAACTCTTCAAAAAGACATTGCTAACTGACAGTGACTAATGTTCCTAAGCATCTGAATTTTAGGATAAGAAAAAAAAATCATTTTCTTCAGTTTTTCATAAGGGGTAGTAATTAAAACAGAAAGTTTAAATGACAGTGTTTTGAACTACATGATAGGTACATACACTAATGTCTTAAACATGATTTATGTGATGTGAGTTAATATTTGCTACACAATTACTAACTGCCTTTAAAACAGTATACCTTTAAAACAGTATATTGGTTTTACTGTTTATATTTATCACTTAAAGTTATAGAAAAACATGACTTCTCAAACTCAAGAATGTTTTATCAGAATACTAGTATGATAGATTCTACAATCAAAATACTATATATATGTGTGTGTGTAATATATATATATATATATAATATCTATCCATCCTTCCATCCATCTATAATGTGTGGAAACAGAATAAATATAAATAACCTAACAAGCACAGTAGGAAATTAGCAAATAATGTAACTGAAAATTAATTTTCATTACTGAGGAGAAAATATTTAAAGAATATTTTCAATATTCTATACTTGTCAGATAATCATCCTAAATCTATATTTTGAAGGAGGGTAAATCCACTGACTTACTTAGATATGAATCTGGAGCTTAGATATGAGAAAGATATATCTTAGCGAGAAGATCATGGGAAAGATTTGGGGTCCTATGAGTTGATAACAAAAAGATTGATAATTCAACAGTTAAACAAAGCTAAGATAGAATTTGAGAGAGGATGAAAGACACAGAGTTGATGCTAGAAGGAGCTGTGACAGTTATGGAACAAACCACAAGATACAATCCAGCAGCCCAAGCAAAGGGTAAAATGTAACTTCTCAATCTGTGTTGAGATTGTTACTATGCATTGGCCAGAAGATTCCAGAACGGAAAAGAAGCATCTTTACTTCAATTCCAGGAGTTAGTGTTGAAATAAGCACCAGGTTGTGACTATGAATATACTCACATAATGTATTCCTTTCACAGAATTTGTGTGCTTCTTAGTGTCTAAGCCAGGGCTGTACTTCACAGTGGCCACAGAAGATGTTTCTTTTCCAAAATAAAAATTATAGTTGTGGTTCTAAAGATGTATTCATAATACCAATGTAAAAAAAATAAGCGGATATCTGCATAGGATTAAATAGAATTAAATGAACCTACTGTAATCCTCATGAATGCTACAGTTAAGAGCATTCTCAGAAGTGTATTGTCAATCATGCCTGTACATGAGCCACCATGATTCCCTCAGAAGCCAGAGACCAGGTGATACCAACACCCAAACACCTGGAGGGTTGTCTTGCTGTAGTAGTCAAGGTCTTAGCTACACATTTGTTCGAATCCATGTAACTGATTATTTGAAGCTTAAATAATGCCAGTTGTTTTATTTTGTATAGTGATGCACTAATATTATTTCAAAAATCTTAGTCTAATCATCAGTGAGAAATGAATGTATTTTGAGACATTCAAGCCATAGAGTATCTTTAAAAAAATCACACCAATCTTTAGCATTCTCTACTTCCCATCATTGTAAAGTCCCATAATCTACCACAGTGCCACTTAGGCTCTTCTTTCATATCTTTAATGGGTAATTGAAATATATTAATTTGTTCCATGTTAAAACAAAAATGTTTGTTGGGATGTATCTAAAAGGTAGTATTCATTAGTTTAATAGTTACTTGTCAAACTCATATTTGATTAGCGCACTGGATATAAAGCAACAGATGAAGGGATTATTTTTGAAACAGTGAAGAAAAGGAGACAAAAATCTGAAGTAATCTTTTCCTACTCTTCAGCCTTAATTTACCTTATGACAAAAATCACATGTAAATAACAACAGCACTATATGGGAGAAATAAAGATATACAGTTGCCTAATTAATCAAAACATATAGCAGAGGTCTAAAATGGTAAGTTAAAATTAAAAAGTTGACTTGCTAAGGAATGCAAGTTTTCAACTGACAGAGAGGAAATGATAGCTGCTTATTGTATTTGTGGCTTTTAAGAAATATATGTTTTCATCTTTGTGTGATGACAACTCTGATTTAACAAACAGAGGAAAAGAAATACATTCCTCTTGAAAATAAATTTCAAGCCATATTTAAAGATGTTATTTAATATGCTGCTAGAGTATTACAAAGTTCATTATTCTAACACTTAAAGTGTTCTGGCAGAAATTAAACATTTAACAGCTTTTCTCCAATAATTTCCTGACAGAATATAACATTTATACAAATAACCAGTCCTGCCAAGTATCTTTAAGGAAACAGCAAGTGTATTTAAATAATATACCTATTTATATAACTATTCAGATATAAAATAAGTTTTAGTAGTCATTAGGGATCTAATCGAGTAATGAACTATAAATCTTTACAGAACCTCTGCATCAGTAGAACGTCAACTCCAGTATTTAAAACACCACCATCTACTTTAATTATAATTGATTTATTTGATGTTGTATTGCCCAATATTTATGTTTATTGTCTTCATTAAACTTGGTGTCATATATTACTTGGATTAAGGGTTTTCTTTAAAATTTTATCTGATTTATACTAATGTAAGAAGAGCTAGTCATTAGAAAAAGGTAAGTATAATTTCTCTTGGTAATCTGCTTTATTTTTCTAGCTAGAGCCAGAATGCATGTGGGTTTTCATCTTCTTTCTCTTTTTATTTCCATATGAGAGATCTGTCTTTAGTGAGCCCTCAGATAGGCCAACTTAATTAAATCTGGGATGGCCTAGTGGCTTGTTCCATCTTGTAAAGTTGACATGAATTGACAACATGCCTGTATTCAGTCCAAGTTTTTTGTGTTTTGTTTTGTTTTTGGCCAGTCCTGGGGGCTTGAGACTCAGGGCCTGAGCGCTGTCCCTGGCTTCTTTTGTGCAAGGCTAGAACTCTACCTCTTGAGCCACAGGGCCACTTCTGGCTTTTTCTTTTTATGTGGTGCTGAAGAATCACACTCAGGGCTTCATGCATGCTAGGCAAGCACTCTACCACTAAGCCACATTCCCAGCAATCAGTCCAAATTTTACAAAGCCTCTAGCACTTCTGCTAGCTCTGCCTACAAGTCTTCTCCTCTCATGAGAACAGGACTGTGTTTGCCTGTCTGAGAATGATTAGAGAGCCTGTGGAACTGAAAGAAATATCAAGAGTGTTCAGAGATTGTAGATTAAATCAGGCAAACATGGTAGAACTTAGTAGAGCTTCTCAGTGGGTTCCAAATCTTTGGCAAATAATATTTGTTTGCATCACCATTAGATTCAGTCTTCATAGATCATTGATGGAAAAATAAAACTTCTTTTCCAATGGCACAATTCTTAGGTATGATTGTCATTCTGTACCTTGCAAACAGTTTCACCATACACTACATTTGTTCAATTGCTCCACTCTATGTTTTTACTGATTAAAATTATCATTGTCTTCTCTAAAAATCCTATGTAAACTCTATCCTTTTGTGATAGACCTACATATCAAACACGGTCCTTTTCCCATAACAATGTTTAAGACACAATTACAAATTTGTAAAGTAGAGTTTGTGGCTTCACATATGAAAATTGTATTTTTATATATACATGTGCAAATACATAATCACAGAAATGTACATATAAGTGAAATGTAATTTGTACATCTTTTTAAATTCAAAACAGAATTTGTCATGCTCTCTTACATACTCTGGCCCTACTTAACCCAAACCCCTGTTAGTTCACAATAATTTTCTAAACTTTATGTCAGCTGTTACCTTTACTTAGATATCTTTCATCTCCATTTCTATTGACACTAGTCTCATCAAACTCTATCTCCTCACACCAGAATCATAGCATTTTCACTAGCTCTGAAGATCAGTGTTATCAAATCCGATTTTCAATTATGATGAAGGAATATGTGGTATTTGAGTGACATAATCAGATGCTAACCCCTAAATAGAATTCAACTGAAACCAACAAAAATAAATTTTATCAGGAGTATTTTATAAATAACACATGTAATTCTAGTAATATGAACAATTCTACAGTATAAAATAGATATAGAAACATTATGCAAATTTATAATATAAATGCAGTAGACTCATTTTTCTGAGAAACAAGATTATGAATGGAAACATTTGGAAGGCAAGCTTTTTACAGATATGACATGGAAAAATATTTAGTCTTGAACACTGAATCAAAAATGTCTTATATATTTTAAATTGACATTGCAGCAACATTTTTCTTGTGAAATAATCTGATAATATTAGATCTAATATTGGGCTAGAAGCAGAGTCTTATTTTTTTCTACTCTGGGTGCTATTAAAAATTAAGTTGCATATTAGACACTGATGGTTCACGGCTGTAATGATAGTTACTAAATAGTCTTAGATTTAAGGATTTGGCACAAAGTCAGCATGGTCAAAAAAAAAAAAAGTCCAGTGATATTCTTGTTCCCAATAATGTCAGAAATGGAGCTCAAGTGGTAGAGCACTAGCCTTGAGCAGAAAAGCTGTGAATTAGCATCCAAACCCTGAATTCAAGCTCCAGGACTGGCACATAAAAATAATAAGTTTGTGGGGATGTTATTTTTTTTTCATTGAAGACATTGACTATTGAACTAGTACCAATGCCTCAATTTATATTCTTTAACTGGGCAATAATTGATGCTGAATTGATTTCCCTAAAATAATATCTAATTTTTATAGTCAGGACATGATGAAGCATATGTTTACAAGTTGGTAGTTTCTAGTAGTCACTCATATTTCAGCTACTTTTATCATATAGTGTCTGTCTTTTAAGAAATAAAGAGGACAAAGAGCCCAGTGCACCATTTATAACGTGGAGATTTGATAGAAATAAACTATGGAAGATATGGTACATATTATGAAAAAGAGGGCTGGGAATATGGCCTAGTGGCAAGGGTGCTTGCCTTGCATACATGAAGCCCTGAGTTCGATTCCCCAGAACCACATATATAGAAAATGGCCAGAAGTGACGCTGTGGCTCAAGTGGCAGAGCAAAAAGAAGCCAGGGACAGTGCTCAGGCCCTGGAGTCCAAGCCCAGGACTGGCACAAAAAAAAAAAAAAAAAAAAAAAGAGAAAGGAAAAAAGAAAAGCAGAGTCTTCAAAGGGTTGCTAGGGAGGAAAGGAGGTAATAGCAATTCAAAATGAGCTTCCTATTATATTAATCTTCATACATAGGCTAATTGCCTGCCAAGATTTCCTTTTAAATCAAAGTAAAAGTATGCAAGATCAATGTCATACAAAGAAATGCCATTACTTTTTACTACCTAAAATCCTGCAGAGAGCTTTTGTACTGGTCTTATTCAAAACGGAAATGCCTCGCTAGTATTTTGTTTTTATTTTGTTTGCATATTATTTTTTCGTCTCCTCCTCCTCCTCCTGCTCCTCCTCCCGATGTTCCTCCTCCTCCTCCTCCAACTTTTAACTCTGAGACATTGATATCAGGGAATAGAATTCCAGGAATGTTTTCTATGACACGAAATGTCAAAATGAATTATTTTATTTTTTTTTCTTCTTATTGGGATATAATTGAAAAGTTATAAACTATGCAATACAATACAACCAGAGATTCCATTTATTTCTGATGGTTAATTTAAGGATTACATATGATCAAACCTCTTGGAATCCTCTTTTTTTTCCCCTTTCTGTTCAGCCTTTCTTTAGGATAACAAGTCACATTTTTCATTCTTTCTTTCTTAGCTTTCTGGAAAGTAATAGTTTTCTAGTCTGTTTTAACCTATAAAAAACCTTGATTTGAAAAAAATCTACAAAAAATCAACAAAAACAATCACAACAAAAAATCTCAAATTCAAAAAAACAGTCCTGAGAATCTTCATGACCCTCTTAAGCTTCGTGCTGTCAATTTATCTTTGTTACAGTTGGCTTTCATGCCAGTATTTTCCCATCTTTCCTTTGTTAAAATTTATAAGATAAATTGTCATCATGATGACTGTGAAGTCAGTGAACAACTTTTAAATAAATAGGTGTGACTTGTGACTTGCACAGAGTGTAAGTAGATAGTAAGTAATCAAACTTTTTTTCCCAAGAAGTCTTCAGTCCAAAGTAATAACTTTTTTTCTATATACCTATATTACATATGTCTATAGGTGGATAAGAAATAACTATTGGTTTTCTTTTAGAGACAATTTCACTTTGGTTCATCACAGATAGTCTGGGTATATCAGATATAGTATAGGAAAACATCTTTTCCATTTAAAAACTAAGCTATTAAGCAAAAACAAAATTACACCAGGATGAAAACTTCAGTAGGTTAATTTCAAATGTAACAAAATTTCTTCCAACATTATAGAAACCATCTTACATTCTTAAATTGTTCCTTAAATGTCAATACCATATTGTATGACAAATTCTGTGTATTATTTACCAGTTTTGCCCAACTGGGTCTAGGAGTAGGACTTGTACTTTTTGCATTCTTCATATAAATAGAAAATACAGTGATCAAAATTGATGGATTGATTCCTGCATTTTCTCCCCAAGTCAACCAAGACCTGGGGCCTGTGCAAACAGGCATGATGAAAGGCAGGTTATTTGAATCTGGGTTTGGCTAAGGACACCACCCTGATCCCCAGGAGAGAATAGCCCCTCACCCCAGTTGGAGCATTTCACTGTGCGCCTGGCCAAGGACATGACCCTGGGCCCTCAAGAGACCCTGACTCATTTTCTATCTTCTGCTTCATTGGTAAGCCCTATATAAATATAAGCCCACCCCCAAATCCAGTGCTTTGCACAACCGCCAATCCCTTGGAATTGTTCCTCAATAAACAGACATTGCTTGTTGACAATATAGTCCTGCCTATTCCTTTTCCATTCTCCTCTACTTTCCTAACAAAAATTGTTTGCTAGAAATTCATGCCTTAGACAAAAGAAAGTGACATATATGTATATATGTTTATTGGACCTAGGCAAGGGAAGGAGAACATCAAAGTGGAGGGACAAAGGGTATACCGTGAACCAATGCAACAGCAATTCTTACAAAACTATATGCTGTAGTCGAACTGTACAGCTCATGGTGGGGGGAGTTGGGGAGGGGAAAGGAGGGAGAAAAATGAGGGATCATGTAGCAAGTTGGATAAGAAATGTATGCACTCCCTTATATATGAAACTGTAACTCCTCTGTATATCAATTTGACAATAAATAAATTAAATTAAAAAAAGAAATTCAACAAGGGATAAAATACCAAACAATGCAACAGCAATACTTACAAAACTGTAAGCTGTAGACCAAGGGTATAACAATTCATGGGAGAAGGGAAATGGGGAGGAGGAAGGTGAGGGAAAAAATGAGGGAGAGGTAAAAAGTTGGATAAGCAATGTTCTCACTGCCTTATATACGAAACTGTAACCCATGTATACATCACTCTGACAATAAAGCAATAAATACATTTAAAAATAAGTTATTTTCATAGAATACAAAGGAAACTTAACATAAGGTGCATATTCATTCAAATATAAGTAAATATGTAAAGCAATTAGCATTTATCTTCTAGATTTTTATGCCAATGGTATTTCACTTGAACTAATCCAACTAATCTCTTACAAGTAACAGTTAAAAATGTGTTATGAGTTAAAATAGGAAATGTATTGCAAACTAATATGTTTGATCCTTACTTATAATACTTCCTTTCTTACTTGCTGTAATCTTTTTATTTGTTTAGCACACTTAATGCGATATCATGTTATAGATTTTGCATTCATACCTATTTCTATTTAGGTTAGAGTGCACTATGTATATTTATTAAAGTATTTTTAGTCCCATTCATGATCACATGGAGGGTGGAGGAAAACACTGTGGATTCACTGATCAAATAATAAATTATCTCTAGATACTCTACTGTAAACAGAGAGGTAATTTTTTATTCTAAATTCAAGAAGATTAGGACCATGGAATCTGGGACTGAAAAATATGCTAAATAGGATCTACTTTTTAATAACTCTATATCATCATGGTAATGTTAGACTGCTGCACAAAATTATCTTCAGACTATAGAGGTTATCTTCTCACAAAACCAACTAATCCTAAAGGCAACATAAAACTTGCTGGACAAAAATGTGGAACCTGAGACTCATACAGCAACCAGTCATGACCCTATCAATTCTTGCTAAACACCCTAGGGCAAAGTGTTAGATTCTGTAAGAGAAAGAAAATTGGCAGGTCTTTATGAATCCATAACTACCTGGTAGAACATGAAATAAAAATGACTGCACTAGAAAACACAAATAAACAGACAATAATGTACTTCAGAAAAAACATGACTCAATGGAGATAACCTCAAGAAATGATGGTCTTTCAGAGGTAGAGGTACAAACAAGGAATCAATGTCCAAGGAAGAGATTTATAAATGACAAAGAATAATTCAAATTTTCTTTGAAAAATTTCAGCTTTTAATTCTCTTGTATAAAAGCATAGAAAAGTTTCAGATTTAAAATCTGATATATTTTTTTATTATCCTTGGAAATTACTGCAAACTTAGGAATTTACCTTTATAATAGCATTTGAAATATAGGAGAGAATCATACAATGATTCCACAAAATCACACATAAGATGATGCTAAGTGAAATGAACTCCATGCTATGGAAACAATTGCTATTTCACAGTTGTAACTACTTTCAACGTCCTATGTGTATCTGTAGCTTCTATTATTGATAATGTTCTTGTATCACCTTCCTGTGATTGTACCTACACTATCTCTGTAATCTTATCTGAGTATATTGGAAACCGTGTATACTGGTATTAGAACTAGGAAATTGAAAGGGAATACCAAAATTTGAGAGACACAGGGTAAAAAAAGACAAACAACTACAAAAGCAATACTTGCAAAACTGTTTGGTGTAAGTGAACTGAACACCTCATGGGGGGAAAGGGAAAGGGGGAGGAGGGAGGGGAGTATGAGGGACAAGGTAACAAACAGTACAAGAAATGTATCCAATGCCTAACGTATGAAACTGTAACCTCTCTGTAAATCAGTTTGATAATAAAAATTTGAAAAAATTTTTTATCTAAAGTTACTTTTACCTGTGCTACTTTAGTCTATTGTAATTAGAAACAGATATAGTATTTAATTTTAATTTAAAAATTACTGTGAACACTTGATTCTAGAGGCTTTGCCCCACACCTACTTATCTATTTATCTGAGTAATTTCTCTTTTAGCATACACTCAGTGAAATGTAATGGGAAAACAAAGTAAAAAAAAAAACACACAACCAGATAGAGATTGGATATGGATCAATCTTAACATGGTTATATTAGTATTGTGGGTAAACTGTAGGGGAAAAATAAAATGTTAAGCTGAACTGTCTTCTCTATTGATGTTTGACATTTTAACTATCTTTGAGAAAGGACAGGTACATTTTGCTTGTGACCCAATTCTGTCTAGCTTAGCACATATATCCATTCCTTTTGCTTAGTATGGAGGCTTCCTTCTGACTACCTGTTGTCTAATAATGATTAGTATTGTGTCCAATATTCCTTAATGAATTTCACTTGTGCAAATTTAGATGTATCTGCTTATACCTTTGGTGATGTGTCCTGTACATTAGGTTTTCAAAAAGTATATTATATATATATTAGAGATTATATAAATTTGATATATAAATGTATAATTACATAACAAATTTTATTATTATATTATTTTATTAATATGTAAAATACTTCATATATATGTTATAATATACATAATATAGTACAAAATATGCATATGTAATATATATGTGTATATATAATACTGAGGATTTCATATGCAAGGATGAATAAAGAAATAGTAATTTTGAAATTGCAGATGTATAGATTATGTAAACACAAAGAAAACTAAGGCTACTTTATGAGCACAGAATTCTTGTTTTGGTGACACTGGTGTTTTGACTTGAAGCTTTGTACTTGATAAATGACTCTAGAATATTGTATTTTTAACATAGAAAGTAGTTTGTGACAGGGTCTCATTTTTTGCCTGCACTGGCATAGTTTAACTTCCTATTTCACACTGCATTATAGCTAACGTGCCAGGGGAATGCCATCATACCTAACTTTTGCTGTTGACATGTGATCTCACAAAATGTTTGCCTTGGCTTATCTACAACTCTTATCTTCCTTATCTGCAACTCTTATCTTCCTTATCTCTGCCTCTTGAGTAACTGAAATTATAAGAATTGAGCCAAACATAAATTTCTGAGTACTATCAGAGAGATAACTTTACAGAGGGGAGAGGAAAATCGTAAAAACAAGTAAAATGACTGTAACTAAAGCTTGAAAGTTTACAGATTCCTTGTTAGATTTGATGTTTGTTGTAAGGCATTTTTTTTCTTATTTATTGTCAAAGTGATGTACAGAGAGGTTACATTTTCATACGTTAGGTCTTGGGTCCATTTCTTGTACTGTTTATTTCTTTTTTAAAGAAATGAATACCTATTTTAGGAAAGTTGGGTATTCCACAGTGGCAAATGGAGCCATAGTTTGGAATTGACCAAAAGCATAATAGGAAATCAGCATGAAAACACAGATAAATACATTCTGATTTGTTTTACTGATAAAACCCCAAACCTAAAACAGGACTTAATCCTATAGCAATAAGCGAGCATCAGGAAAGGACTCTTAAAGAGATGTCTTTGGTAATCAGTTCTGAATATCTAGGTGGGACTCTCAATTTTGGCTATGAGAACATTGTACAGGTTTAACAAGTAAATAAATATCTAAATAAAGGTTTAAATAAAGGTCTGTAGTGGTAATTAATTTATTGTTTCTAAGTGTCACACAAAACTAATTTGTGTGCTTGCAGATCTAGGCACAGAGAAACTAGTTCGATAGTAATGACAGAACCCTGAGTATAAATGTACACTTTGGACTTTATGTAGCAGTGGAAAAGAGGCTACAGAACTAATTTAGGTACAGAAGTGATGCAACTACGTTTTGTTTCATAAGAAGTATTTTGGTTTTGTGGTGAGAATCAAATAATGGCATTAGAGTAATAATAATGGGATGAAAAGAGGTGAATTAATTTGCAAAGTAATTAAGAGTCTAACAATATCTATTTTGGTAGATGAGAAAAAAAGTAAGAGCTACTTAGAAAATAAAATTTATTTATTTTAGTTTTAAGATGTAAGCCACTGGGCTTATGAAATGTTAATTTCCCAATTCTGGGAAGGGAAGAAACTGTCTCAAAGTTGGAGACACTAAATTGAGAGTCATTAGTACATACACAGCATTTTTAAAGAATTGACTAAATGGGATTATTTAGAGAAAAGGTGTAGAGAAGAAGCAATAAGCTCCAAGCTGAAAGTGTGTGTTAACATTTAAAGACTTGGGCAAAATAGAAGAACTATAAAAGATATATTATGTGTAGGAGTTTCTGTAGAAGGAAAACTAGGTGTGTTTGAGAAAGGTGTGGTTGGGTCTCTCTGTAAACCCTACTACACTCACAAGGTAGTGGTAGAGGTAGAAGGACTATAAGTTCAAGTCAGTTCGGGCTACCATACAAACAAATTATTTTTAAAAATGTATAATTTATTTCTGTACTTAATTGTCATCCTCTCAAAACCGTGCTTTAGTCTGGGATGAAAAGAGGCATTTGATTCAATGAAATCTGTAATCAAACGTAAATAGAGTTTCCAAAAAACAAGCCAAGTATCACCTATATCTAAATCTGTATTTGAGTTACAAACCTAGTTGGTGTGTCTAGATATGAAGACAATGATTTAAGTTTATTTGTAATTCATCACATAAGCAGTTGATCCTCGAAGAAAGTCAGAGAAGTAATGATAGAATGAATGTTCAAATGCCTTGCCATGCACCTGCTTAAGATTTGAGCTGCTCCTTAAACAACTGTCATAACCAATTGAACAACCATATCATTTTGGTAAAAGAAAACATATTCTGTGTGCCAGTACTATGTTAGAAAAATGATGCTTGAAGGCCTAGTATTGCACAAGTCTCAACATTATTTTACAACAATGTATTAATGATGCTTCTAGTTAATAGCTGCAAAAGCCCAATTCTACAACATGACTAAGTCAAAGAAGTTCTCTGGGGAGAACTCAAATGCTGGAATCCATTTCACCATGTAGTTTTCTTTGAGAGCAATGAAGGGCCCTTTTATTTATTTATTTATTTTTCTCAGATAGAGAAAATGTACCATCAAACACAACAATGAGCAATCTAAGAAAATAATTTCAGATTATAACATTAAAGTTAGAACTGGAAGAAACATTAGTGATCCCTTATCCCAAACCACTCGTTTTAAAAACAAGAATGTTGAGACTTTGTAATATTAAATGACTTTGCTCAAGGTCACAAATCATGGGCGCCTGTCAGCATCAGGCCTAACCTAGTCAAGTCTGAAAAGTCTCTTCCTTTCCCTTTGAAACCTAATCCACTCCACTCTTCCAAATGTACTGCTTCTCTTTCCTTCCTTTTCAATGTCCAGCTAGGATAAATCACATAAAGCCTTTTTTCTCTATCCAGGAATCATCAAATCGCTGCCACAGGGGGTTTATCTTCCACACTTGGACTATATATCATTTGTCATAGGTGGAATTAATATGCTTTTTCAATGCCATTGGGCCTACTTGAGACAGTAAATTTGAAATTTAGGAACATTGCAGTAGAACACTGCAGCATTTATTTTTTGAAGGTCACATGGATGTTTGGGGAATATGAATTTTTATAATCACCTACTACAGAGACTGTAATTCTTTAATAACTCAAAGGAATAGTGCAAATGGTGAGCCCAGGCTTTTATTCACTGCATGTTGGCTATTCTATAAGGCTAAATAAGTCAAATCTCAGTGTGTAAAAACAATGTGAGAGAGCCTGGATTTGAGCCCCACACATTCCAAATACCAGAAAATAATTGTAAAATAATCAGCCCAGTTTGAATCTATATTTATTGCTAGCAGTGGCCACCCAAAGTGGTTCAATCACTTTTTACCTTAGGCTTTACTTGTGGGGAAAAAATGATGAAAAGTACCTACTTCCCAGGACTGTTGGATATTTCCATTGTGCTATCCATATAGGGTGATGAGAGAAAAACTGAGCCAACAGTTAAAACAAAAAGGTAAAGTAGATTAGTATTCTGCGAGTGGGTGATTCAGCCTCTTAGTCATTTGACATTCTGTTATAATATGGGTTTGTTTGTGCTTGTCTTTCTACCATCACTCTTGCAAAGGTAACTTCTGACTAGATAGCAAATCCTGTGGCTCATTTTCAGTTCCTGCGCTTCCCAAATGCCCCAGTCACATGCATTTCAGGTTCCTCATTGGTCTATGGCGAATGACCAGTCTCTGTATGTCCTGATGATTTTTGGTTTGTTTTTTGGTTTGTTTGTTGGTTCTGATTTGGTTTTCATTTTCTTTTCTTGAAAAATCAACTCACAATTCTCCTTTCTTGGCCTGGAAATTCTGAGTTTTCTATTTTTTAGTATTTACCTAATTCCAAATGTATAAACTTAAATGCACACTGTTGACAGTTTGCATAATAATGAATATGGTTTGAATACGGTTTGAATATGGAAGTCATTAGATTTTCCTGCAACAAACATCCTTTAGATTCTTTATCCACTGAAACTGACAAAGGCTTCTTTGATTTGTCTTCCTAGGCTGGTATGAAAACAATTAGGGCCCATCTGCATGAGTTTCTGCCTATCATTTCATCTTCATGAGTCAGAGAAATCTTTATTGTTGTCACAAACTTCCTGGTACAAATGATAAATTATGATTGGTACAGGCACTGTAGGCCTCTAATCTACCTCTAATCATCAGCATGATTTTGATATTCTTCTTTATCTTCTAGATTAAGGTTGTTCATTCTCATTTTGTGGAATCTATCAACATTTAATTTAAAATTTATTCGTGACAACATATTTCCAGTTATTATATCTATCACATGGCTACTAAACTTGTCGTTCTATGAAAATGAAACTTAACTTTCATGAAAACATTATTATTGTTTCCTTTCATTGAGATTTTCACTCTATCTTGCTGTTGCCTTCAATATAAAGACAATAAATACTATCTGAAAACAGTATTGTTCATTCTATGCTCTGCCACAATTCACCTGAAAACAGTGGGTTTTATATTAGAAAATATAAGGGTATAGACATGGAATACTTCTTTTAATATTAGTAATAATAGAATAAATGTTGGAATAAATTTTGTCCAGTGGTAAACATAAATTTAAAAATTAAGGAGAGCACAATACATATTCTTGTCTGTCTCTTGTCTGTCAGCAATGGAAAACTCAAATGTGATAATATAAACATATTTAAAATGACTAAAAACAGCATGGGTTTTTATACCCACAGACTAATACATTTATTATTAATAAGTGTTTTATTTAGGATAGATATAAGAAAATGAGTTTCTCTGCTATTGAACAGAAAGAGAAACATGAAAACTTACGTTTCTAACACAAAAGGTTTTGAGATTCTATTACCAAAATGTTCTTTAATATAAAATAGATTGATCACTTCCTATTGTTCCCTGTAATAGCAAACAGGAACTAGAAAAAAAAAACAGCATTTAAATAATTTTGTTGAGGACTTAGAACATTTGTGTGCTTCAAACAAAACTTTTGGAATTTAAGAATAAAGAGGTGAATATAGTGCTCAACATCGCTGGGCATAAAAGAAATGCAAATCAAAACAGCACTGAGGGCTGGGAGTATGGCCTAGTGGCAGGAGTGCTGCCCTCCTACACATGAAGCTCTCAGTTCCATTCCCCAGCACCACGTATATGGAAAACGGCCAGAGGGGGCGCTGTGGCTCAAGTGGCAGAGTGCTAGCCTTGATCAAGAAAAGGCCAGGGACAGTGCTCAGGCCCTGAGTCCAAGGCTCAGGACTGGCCAAAAACAAAAACAAACAAACAAACAAACAAAAACAGCACTGAGATTCCTCTTTACCCGGGGAAGAATGTCCATTATCAAGAAAACTAACAACAGATGAGGAAGAGGATGTGGCCAAAAGGGAACACTACTACACTGTTAGTGGGAGTGTAAACTTGTTCAACCACTCTGGAAAGCAGTGTTGAGGTTCATCAAACTCTCCTATGAACCAGCAGCCCTGCTTTTGGTTATTTACCCAAAGGATTATAAGCAAGATCACAATAAGTTACCAGTGCAACTGTAGTTATCACAGCAGAATTTACCATTTCTAAAATATGAAACCAACACAGATGCCCCTTAGTAGATGAGTGCATCAAGAAAATAGGGTACATATGCACAGTAGAATTCTATGCTTCTGTCAGAAAAAAATGACATGGCCATATTCTGAGGAAATGGAAAGACTTGGAAAAAGTCATACTAAGTGAAGTGAGCCAGACTCAAAAGAAACATAGAGTATATGGTTTCCCTCATTGAAAATAATTAGTACTTGGCTAGGATAGTCCTAGCAGAGGATCACCATAGCTCAATGGCTATGTATATATGAATCTATAAGATGATTCTAAGTGAAATGTACTCCAAGTTTTGTAAGTGGCTTATCTTTGTTGTTGTTATTTTCAATGTACCATATGAAATTAGGCCTTTTTCTTTTGCCTTTCATCTCTATGGTTTTGCCACTGATGTCACTGTAACTGATTTTAGCACCCTGGTATTGTCTGTACATTTATCGGAACTAGGAAAAGGGAACACCAAAATAGAGAGACAAAGCAAACCAATGCAAACAGCAATTCTTACAAGACAAAGTTCTGTAAACCAACTATACAACTCCGGGGGGGGGGGGGGGGAGGGAACAGAAGAGGGGGAAGAAGGGAGAAAAAATGAGGAGGATGTAACAAATTTGTTAAGAAATGGACTCACTGCCTTATGTATAAAACTGTAGCCCCTCTATACTTTACTTTGACAAATAAATTTAAAATGAAATAATTTTAATGTGGCAATATAAGCAGGGAATATAACAGAGTTAATTATTCCTTTATGTTATGATGATGATGTTAACATCTAAGCTCGTCAGACAGATATTTAAACTTTGAATTTCTTCTAAACTTCAAGCATAATTTTGAGCATTCTATTATACGTTTTTTTCCTGGAATTTTCACAGGTCATAAATTTGGAACTCATTCCATGTTCACTGCTAGGAAATTTGGAAAATGCTTCTGTAAAAAAATAATAAATGTTTCAAAATATTAATCTGAAAGAGACCTAAAGGAACAAGTCTATTCTAATGTTCTTATCTTATAAATTAAAGAATATAAGGTATGTATCAGGTATTTAATTGAGGGACAATGCAAGTGAAATGACTGAAATGCTGTGTTGACAAATGGATGGTATAAAAGAATACAGTTTTATAACATGTAATATACAAAGTAAGCTCTATGGATGCCTTAGATTGTTATATAATGCTAACAATTTCACAAATAAAAATTGCTTTTAAAATATTTCCATGCAATACACTGCATATATCTATTAAATGTAGAAGTTTACAAGATCTGTTCTTTCTAGATCACAGTCATAACATTGAACAGGCTGATTCTGAGTAAAAATTAAGGAGTTAGGGGAAAAAATGAGGGAGGACGAAACAAGTTGAACACTAAGAAATGTACTCACTGGCCAGAAGTGGTGCTGTGACTCAAGTGTCTGGGTGCTAGCCTTGAGCAAAACGAAGCCAGGGACAGTGCTCAGGCCCTGAGTTCAAGGCCCAGACTGACAAAAAAAAAAAAAGGAAAAGAAAAAAGAAATGTACTCACTGCCTTACATATGAATCTGTAACCCTTCTGTGCCACACTTTGACAATAAAGAAAAAAGTCTAATAAAAAAATAGATTTTGGTTCCAGGTTACTGTGCCAACATTTCCAACAGCATTCCAAAGGCAATGAATAAACTTCAAAGGACAAACATTTTATTGAGTGTTCTCATATAATCAGTTGTTTTCTTTCTCACAGTATAAATACTTGCTTTGACATCCACTTCATTCAAATGTTGTTTTATTAAATCTTCAAAGGAACTAAATCTATATTTAATAGGAAAATCTTAAGTAATAAATTCTTAATGCAGTTCAAAAAATTCAAGAATACAAAGATTTTTTAATTCTGAGTTTCTCAACTATTTATTATCCAAAGCAACTTGAGAATTTGAGGTAATTCTGAAATGGCTAAATGAAATGATCCATAATTATAGCCATGGTTATAAGAAAGTTAGTGTATATATTTTATTTATCTCTGAACTTTTTAACTGTTAAAAACAAAACTACTAATATTATTTAGGAATTCTATTTGATTAATGCATGGTTTCCCAGGACATATTTATCAAAGGTTGAGAAAAAAGTATCCGGGAATGCTAGAAATTTATATTTCCTGGCCAAAATACATGTATCAGAAGGTAAATGACAAATGGTAGAACAGTGTTTTCAAGAAAAGGAAGAAACAGTTGGTACAACCAAAGGAGAAGAAAAGAGGCATGTCAATGGAAGAACATTGAAATCTCATAGCCTGGCTCTTTTCCTGCAGAAGAAAAACCAAATGGAGCAATGCCTGAGATGAAATATAATACCAATACTAGTTTAAAATTAGTGGCAAAAGAGGAATTTGGGTAGAATTAGAGAAACATTTGTAAAACCATGTGATGATAACAAAAATATCAGATTCATGTTAAATAGTTATTAGATGAATGTATCCACAAATCTTCAGAAGAAGACTAAAGACTGATTGTAAAGCCTTAATGAGTGGGAATAAACTAACGAAAGTCATAGGAACAATGACCTGCTGAGACTTCTATCACAGATGGCACAAATAGGAGGACTGATATGAATGCAATGCTTCATAGAAATGGGACAGTTCCTAAGTACAGCCTTATTATACCAAGACTCTATAAGAGGATGATGGCATTCCAACAATCAATAGAAATGCTTGATAAAATACTGCATGTTCAATAAGAATGGGATGGAAAGTAGCATCAGCGTTGATGGATGAATGGGTCATTAATTCTCTTTGGAGCAGGCAGATCAATTCACCCTGAACATTTGGATAATGTAAAGGCACTTTGAGAAAATTCAGCTCAGGTTATGACAGAACATTAAAAGAGTGAAAAAGAAAATCCTGAAACTGGTACAAAATGGATTTTTCCAGGATCTGGCAGAGAAGGAAAAGACATGAACAAGGATAGTGATCTGCAAACTGATATATTCCCTAGTACTCTGCAATGAGCATAGAATACTGGGAATATTTGACAAAGCAAATAAAAAAATTAAGGCATGAAGTATGCCTGCTTTGCTATAGACATTAGCATACAAAAAATGAACAAAGATATTGCAAAAATTCTAGCTCCTAGGAGGATAAAACATTGAGTAGTTTATATTGTGGGTATAGCCTATGATCTCTCTCTTTTTCTCTCTTTCTCAATTAAAATACTTCTGTCATTTGTTCTCCATTGATTCACAGGGAAAATACAGTAAACTTGGTAATTTGGACAAGGAACACAAATGAATTGAGTTACTATTAGCAAGGCATTTAAACATGTAAGATATGTACTTACAAATATGTAAGGCTATTAAATGAATCAAATGAAACAATGGAAGAGAATGTGTTATACTTATTTGCTGCTAAATATACAGGTATATGAAGATAGTGAAAAACAAGAAAATATATAGAGACATGGGTATAGGTATGAATAGATATTTAGCTGATATAAATTTCAATTATATAAATTTCAAAGGAACTAGTGAAGACATAAGAATCATGTTTATAGTCATTACTAGTGAGAATATATTTCATAATCTAAAACTAATTATACTTGTTGTAATATAGTAAACAAAACTTTTGTTAAACTTAATGTATTGACCTTCTGAAATATGGCATTCTACCACTTGAGCTCCAGCTCCACTTATAGCGTTGGGTGGTTAATTGGAGATAAGGTACACATGCATACATCAGTATACACCACTAGAATCTTAGAAGTAAACTTCATCTTGAAATCATGAATGTTTAATATGTAATTCTTGGACATTTATACACTAAAGACAAAGAGAAATACATGTTTGCAACTGTACCTAGAACAGTTCTGCATCTGACAGTTACAGGTAGAGACCAAATGTGATAGTTATGTTATCAATGAATGCACAGTCATTTGAAGTAACTATTTTTATCTCAGTTTCATTCATTTAATGAAATGGTGATAACCTACGTACACTACGGTTCATACATACAAAGGGATTGCTTTTTCATCCTATGTGACTCAAATATCTGCGTTTTGGAGGCAAAATCTCCTCTGATTGTAAAGACTGTCTTAAGATGTAATTATCTTCTGCCTGCCTTGCTCATTCCCACTAACAACTAAGGTTTGAACACCAACACTAGAGAATTAGTTACAATGCCAAACCAGTGCCCAGTTTGCACAGCTGGAGACTTCTAGTGTCAACAATTTATTCTTAGGTGTGTAGCAGTTCATGTTTATGGCTCCTCTGAGACAACAATGAGTAAGAAAAGTGTGAAATGCTTCAAGTTGGGTACAGGGAAAAGCACAGTGGTCCTACAAATATGAGTCAGCTCATTTTGTTCTTCTGGTCCCCATCCTCCCGTGGTTTCCATCCCCATTCAGATTAAATCGAAAACCTTTCTATTGGCCTATCTTTCCTGCCAGGTCTGTTCTGAGATCTCTCCACTTTCCCCTTTCCTATGATACAGTTCACTTCCCATCACATTCCCATGATCATTGGCAGGTCCACTGACAACATATCACCCTTGCCTTTACTCTGCCATTGTTTTGGACCCTCTTCCGTCTGATATCATAGTTCATGCCCTAACTTTTTTTTCAAGTGCTTGAGGTTACTGAATGAATACTTCTAAATGTAGTGTGTGTGTGTGTGTGTGTGTGTGTGTGTGTGTGTGTGTTTAATCCAAAGGTAATTACATATATTTTGTCATACAGTTAGGAGGCGAGTGCCAGAATATTTTAAGTTACTTATAACTGTAGAACTAAGACCACATATATAACACTCTATAAAATTTAAACACCAAGATTGACTTTAGTAGGAGGAAAAAGAACCTGCTGATTTCACATTAACAGAAGAGTATATGCTAATTGAGAAAAATGGAAGGTGTTTCATATTATTCTGCAGACATTTTTCATTGCTTACAATTTTTCATTGCAGCAGTGACTATGAAATACCTAAACATTGTTCTTAATTTTTAAATTTGTTATAGAATTATTACAGGTGCTTCCCATATATGATTGTCACATGATATAAAAGCTCAACCTTGAGGATTTGTTCACACTAGCTCTTGTGTGGAAAAAGAGACCTCAGAATATGTAGGTTTATTGAGTGCCTTTTATGCCTGGTTTCACATTTAATTATTCATAGATGCTTGCTCTTTGCTGATCAGTTCTCCAAATTATGTCATCAAATATAAATTAACTTCAAAATATAGTAAGTGTGAGTTATTAGCCAGACTTTTAAATTAGAAAAAATATTGCAATCAGCTAAAGTTAACTTAAAACTGTTTATATGATTTCCTATACATGAAAGACAAAGTGTTAAAATAGTTTTCTAAGTTTTTCTATCAATTTCCTGAGTCACTGTATAAAAATCCATAACTCTCACAAAATACACAAGTGCACACACACGGAACAGACTACACATTTAAATATCAGGAAAACATGCTCTAATTGCATTAATTGGAGTAGATTCCTAAATATAAATTCCAAAGCTATGCATTTTAGATTCTTCTGTGTATGAAAATGCAATACTTTCTTTTTCTTGTTATACTAAACATGTTCATTCTAACTTTGAATGTTAAATTTTACCAAGTTCAACCTAAATTTTTATCACAGTAAGTTTATTCTTCTTAAATATTGGTAATCTAGTTAAGTCAAGAATGAGAGCTTAGTATTGAAGTATATATATACAAATGCTAAAATTTCATATATTATAGACTTCACATTGGGAAATTCTGAATAAATGTATCTTTAAATAAGTTTATTACACTGGAAACACTATTTGTTCTATCATGAAATCAATGTTGGATTTTTGCTATTTGGCTTATTGGTATTAAAATTGATAAAAGGTTGAATCTTCTTAAATAAGTGAAAAAATGGGAAAGGTGATCTTAGGTAACTCGTGTTTTCGTTAATTTTTTATAGAATTTTCATCTTAGGATAAAGAATTATAATATTGAAATACTTTCTAAAATAAAGGTTAAACAGTAATCAACAATTGCTAGGTACTTCTTGGTTGAGCATCAGTGATTAAAAGCCCAGGTAGTATCTATACATTGATATTTATATCTGATTCAGAAAGAAAAAAAATAGCCAAAATTTCATCGTTTGAAAATTATCATCTATTATTTCAGTAAAATAAGGATCCTTCATTTGAAAAACTTATTGTAATTATTGGAACAGTAAAAAATAAGTTTGCTGTTGTGGAATATTTGTCCATTTGTTCATTCTTGATATTTATCAAGTAATTCAGTAATTATTTGACTCTAAAATGAGCTGCTATATTGTATATCACAAACTGTATGAAGATATTATAGTAGCTAAAATATAAAAGACAAAGGAAACAGTGATACATAGGCGTCTGTATCTTGAAAATCTAGGCACTCAGTCTTTTGAAGATAAATATTATAAATGTGAATTGATAACAGAGGAGAAGAATTAATTACTTTGGGAATGGTTCATGTCACATATGATTTTCTATGGTAAAGAAGAGGAGACAAATTCCCTTAAAAGTGGGAAGCATTTTAATTCATTAAATGGCTTGCAAGGCTTAAGTGACTTTGAATACTTGCAGATGTCTACTATATATTTGTAAACACAAATGTATTGATGATTCTAGTATTCAACACACTTTATAATCATGAATGTCTGGAGAAGAAGTAGATGATATATATCAGCACTCTACAAGTCAAAGAAAAGAATCTTCAATAATTTCTAACACGTAAAGTGAAAATATTTTATATAGCCATAAAAACAAAATGAGTTCTTGGCAAAGACAGAGCACTTAAATTTCTTCAAGATTTAGCCATGATATTTATGAGACCTTTAAGTATTCTTTCAAGTTAGCTTTAGGGAGAAATAATATTTGGTAATTATATATATAGTACATGTGTATGTGGGTGTATGAATAACATCACTTATAATTGATACACTAATTTATATTTCTTCAATATACTTGAATTTCTATTTGATATATTACCTAATATTCAATTACCTTACATTCTGAGAGTATTGCTTTCTGTATATAGAGTTATTGTACCTGTCAACATTTATTACAGTACCTTATAAATTCAGTGGGAATTAGTAAAATATAAACATAAATTTATAAGGTATTTGCAATCTAGAAATAACTGTTTATGTCATTTAGATATGTTTCCAAATAGTTTTAAAGTTATTAGTATACATTATATTACAGAACATACTACACAGAAATAAAAATTCATTCTTTTGCTAAGTTCATGAGGCTCTTATTTCCCGTTAACCACCAGAAAGCCAGAAAACTGAAAGTGGTGCTGTGGCTCAAAGTGGTAGAGTGCTAGCCTTGAGCAAAATACTCAGTGATAGCACCTATGCTCTCAGTTAAAGACCCAGGACAAACAACAACAACAGCAACAAACAAGTAAACAAAATACCCAACAACATAAAAAGAAGTATTTTGTGAGGGGAAGCAAAATATTATTCATGATCCTTACATCAAGAATAACATTGAGGGGCTGAGGATATGGCCTAGTGGCACGAGTGCTTGCCTTGCATACATGAGGCCCTGGGTTCGATTCCCCAGCACCACATATACAGAAAATGGCCAGAAGCGGCGCTGTGGCTCAAGTGGCAGAGTGCTAGCCTTGAGCGGGAAGAAGCCAGGGACAGTGCTCAGGCCCTGAGTCCAAGCCCCAGGACTGGCCAAAAAAAAAAAAAAAAAAAAAAAAGAAAAGAATAACATTGAGACCCACAAACAGAATCACCAGCATTTAAGCATCTTTATACCAAAACTTGTGGCATTGTGACAAATCATTCCAGTTTGTCATGGAGGACATATTGTTATTTTAATTGGCAAATAAATGCAGGGGCCAATAGGAATCATGCCAGTTTGCCTAACATTTACATTTTCAGGGACAGGCTCAGACTTTTTGACATCTATCTCAATCATGCCTGCTCTTATAGCCTTCATGTGATAGAATGTTTTTGAAATATATTGAAACTTCCTTCATAGTAAAATTTTTGGATAAACTGGACATGATTTGGCTCTCAGTTCTGAATTTTCTTTTCATGGAATGACAATTTTTGTAACTATTTTCATTTACAGAAGATATTTCCTGGCAGGGCATAATGACATCTTCAGTGAAGCTCATATCCTTTCCCCCTTCCGATTTGTTCAGGTTATGCTGCTATTCTGTTCTGACTCGCTCCACTGATTACTTTAGGTTAATGGACTGCCAAATATCTTCAGATTGTCACCACTCTCCTCTAATCCCATTCTTTCCTGCACCATTTTACATCACAAAACATGTCTCAATTTTCTCTCTGTGTTTCTTTTTTGCCTGGTGAGGAAAATGTTGTCATTTTAATGCTTCTGATTTCATGGATTAATTTCTTCCTGACTAAATTAGATGAATCAAGCCCACATTTGAGCCTTCTTAACATTATATTCCATTAATCACATAACTCCAAACTGACATGTAGGAATAAAATCTTAATTCTGAGAATGTTAAGCAGATTCAAGGGACAGAAAATGTGACTGTTTTGGCAGGGATTTTGGATAAGTTACAGCAGTGATGTATGCATCACCACATTTCCTTAGTTCTCCCCCCTGCTACACAGTCCAAAACTAACTGAGTTTTAGCACATAAAAATGGTTAACACTTCTGTAGCTTAGGAACAATTTCAAACAGAAAATAATACAGAGTTTCAAAGAAGAACTGGAGGATGCTATAATTTGAATTTGTCATTTTTTCCTAAATAACAAGTTTTCCTCAAACAGTACACGTTCAGTTCTGCCTTTATTCTATACATAAATCTTCATGAGTTCACAGCTCAAGTTTTAATATAAATATGAAGTAGAAAATAATGATCTGCTGAAGTAATTACCTACACAGTCAAAATCATTGACAAGAAAATATTGTGTGGTTTATTTTTCTTTAAAATTCCTTCAAATATATGCATGATCAAGATGCATTGCATTCATAATCTACTTTGTTGAATGACAATTCCTTTATATAACTACTGAAAGGTAAAAAAAATGTTTTTTTAAAAAATTGTATTTGAATTCATTATACAGGAGAGAGTGTAAAACATCTTGGTCACATGACTGAGTCATTTTTTTCTGCAGCAAAATACAAGGGAAACAATATATTTACTAAAGTTATATCTATAGACACCCTTATTAGTTCTCCTATTAGAATAACTGTCCATAAGGGGGACACACAGTAGTTGGGCTTGGAAGTCAGGGTCTCATGTTTGCTAGGCTTGTTTGCCCTACTGGAAACAAACCTTCACCCATTTTTGTTTTGCTAAACATATATATATATATATATTTTTTTTCCTTATTGTCTTGCCTGAGGGTGGTTTCCAGCTTTGATTCTCCTTTCTGGGCCTTCAACATACCTGGGATTACATAGGTATGCAGCCACACCTGCTTATTTGTTCAGATGCGGTTCTTACTTTTTGTCCAGTTGGCCTGGAACCATAAAGTTCCTGATACACTTCTTCATAAGTGTGATTGCAGGCATCATCTACCACACCCTACATTTCACCTTTTTATAATACCAACGTATATTTACTTTATTTCATTTTGATCAGAACAGAATTACATTTTTTTGTTGAACGTACTGTTTGGAAATCAAGCTTCTAAAAGGTTTTGCTGTTCTGTGTGGAAGGTGGAGAACGGATTACCTGGGTAAATTATTTTTCTATTCATGTGTATGACAGCTGAGTTCAGCTGTTTCTTAAACATGTATGGAAACAGCTGAGCACTTTCTCCTGGTTCTCATATTTTAAATGAAAGGAACTTGAGGTAACCAAGTGTCACTGGAATGTCAATAATCAAGGAACTTGTTTTGCTTTCATTTTCTATCACTATAAGTTGTTGCCTTTTATGGCTTAGCCATGAGTGAAATCATGGGTAAGAGTAGTCACTAGTGTGTGTTATGAAATCTGGTCCTGCTTTTATAGGTCCAAGAATGTTTACATCCATATTCACCCTTGTAGCCACTCCTATGCCCTTCGCACATTTAGCATTGTAGATATAAGGCTACCTATAGGTGCTTCTTGGATTCTAATGTTCACCCAAAGGTAGCTGACACATTGTACACTTTAATTCAGCAAAGAAAAAGCACGTTGACTTTTGGCTCCAACCCTACAATCTGATCAATATTGCTAGAACAGGGCAAGAACTGATAGAAAATGGAAGCAAAAACTAAAGACTCCCTTGTAATTAAATGTTGTGGCCAAAAGCTATCAATATGATATTTCTTGTAAAGAGGTATTTCTCCAGAATTCATAAAATTCAATTGCTTGATAAAAGAGGAAAAGACAAAAAGAGACAAAACAGATAATTTTCAATTAAAAAATCATAAGCCTATTTAGTTGATTAAAAAAAAAACTGGTGCTCTTAACAAAGAGGAATAAACTGTTTGGCACTGTTAAATCTTGCAAAATTATGCAGTATATGGTATTTCTAATAAAGTGGCAGAGTAAACATTCATTTGGAGGAAAAGCAATGGTATCTAAATTTTGGGGTGACTTTGAAACTTCTACTTCAAATGACTTCCTAGAATGTGTAAAGGAATATTCTAATATTTGAATCATTCTAATATTTCAAACATTTCAGCAACTCACACTTGTCTTGTAGCCAGTGACAGAGGAAAAGGAGCAGATGGTGATGGATAATCATAAAGAGATCATCTGAAAATGTTGAGATGTTAAAAATAAAACATCAAAACAAGATATGCATTGTAGCATATTTGAGGATAGTTTCCCAAAAGTGAGCTTTGGCAATCCAAAAGGGTTACATAGGGAAGATAGAGAGAGTGTCTCTGTTTTCTGGGGAGGTGTGCTAATTGAAGGTTACATAAAGGAACTGCACAATTAAATATAAGGTGATCCTGCTACTATGTTTTATTCATAGAAATAAGTTTAAGTTTGCAAATTTAATATCTGCATTTTCTACTTCATTCTAATTAACATTCCCTTCAAGTCATTAACACATTTGGAAAACGATTTTCTTTCTATATCTTTTTTTCTTGTTGCTAAGACCATTATTTAACAGATGTCATATCTTCCTAGTAGATCCACTATAAGTTTTCTTTTCTTCTTTCTCTTTTCATTAATCTCATTAAAAATATGTGTGTTAGTGTGTGCATATACACTATATATACATACACACGTACATACACTATGTATATATATATGTATATATATATGGTACTGGGACTCCAACACAGGGCCTTGCATTCTCTGGGCTTTGTTGAGTCATGCCTTCTGTCCAACCTTTTCTTGGTAATTGGAGATGGAATCTCAGAGATTTTTCTGTCTGGGTTGACTTTGAACCATAATCTTCTAGGTCTCAACCTACAGGCCAACAGATGCTAGATACTAGTACCTAGCAGGTTTTATTTTGTTAGTTTCTATGTTTTTTTTGTTGTTGTTTAGAAAAAAAGCATCAATATCCCATCACTGATATTTTGTAAAATAATAAAATGTAAGTTCATACTTATAAAGTTGAGTTTATTGTTTGAATTACTCTAAAGGTTGAGAAATATAAAGATAGATAAGAATATTTTATAACAAATGTAATAACATGGTCTATAGAGAAATTATAGCACATAAAATAAAATGTTATTTTTCTACACATTTTTCTGTTGTATTTTAGTATGCCTTCTATGATCCAGCAGCTTATCATTCTTTTTACTATTTCTTACTAAAATTATGTGCTATTTTAATATGAAGGTTGAAATTTATGCATATGCCAATTTTATGTGCTGTTTTTATTAAATGATATACATAGCTTTAAATAAAGATTAATATGCTCATCTAAAATTGGAAAAGCTTCAAAGTGTCATTAAATAAGTAATGCAGAGTATATATCAACTTAGTATTTAATAAAATTGCTCTCATTTAATGGATATATTCTAACAAAATTTCTCTTTATACATTACTTAATAAAAGTTATTGAATGAATGCAATTTTCAGGATTTTTACTAGAGATATGAAAATTAATGATAAGAAAGAAAGACATATATTTTCACACCTTGGCTTTGTATTCTGTATATATAGAAAAATACATGTGAGTATATAGTTAGTATGTAGTACATAGCTATATACAGTATCTAATATATAGGTAGGTACAGATAAACGTTATAAATAGAAATAGCTGATTGAGAGTAACTTAGTACTATTCTTTATAACCTGAGAAGTCTTTTATGATGTCTTGAGTTTAGATTCATAATAGATATCAATTTTAGTAGCCTTTTTAAAATCAAATATATTTTAAGCATTTTCATGTGTATGTGTGCACGTGCGTGTGTGTTTGTGTGCATGTAATTGTGCGTGTGTGTGTGCATGTGTGCCTTCATGCACATACATCTGTGCAAAGTTTGAACTCGCTCTTTTTACATCCCAGTCAGGTGCACTACACCATTTAAGCCAGCACTCCAGTCATTTTTCTCTCCTTATTTTTCAATGGGATTCCACAATTATGTGTGCACCTGTCTTGCCCCAAATTCTCCAATTTGCTTTTTTCAGGTGACTAGAATGAGAGGTGAACACCACCATGCCCAGGTTTTTATTACTTGAAATAGTCTTGCTCACTCTTTGTTTGAACTGACCTCAAACTTCAGTCCTCCCAAATTCCGTCTTTCAAGAAGCTAGAATTATAAGTAAGCCACTATGCCTATTCTAAACCAGAAATTATTAAGTTTTATAAGTTTACTATATCTATTTTTCTTCTACAATTTACATTTGTACAATTTTTGTGCAATATTGGATCCAGAATAAACTGACATTCAATAATTTTACATAGTATGCAGAATTTATTGCAAATATACACTAAATTATATTTCCAGTGAACATTTGATTGAAGGTATTAATTCAAAATAACAGTTGAGGCTGGGGATATAGACTAGTGGCAAGAGTGCCTGCCTCGGATACACGAGGCCCTAGGTTCGATTCCCCAGCACCACATATGCAGAAAACGGCCAGAAGTGGCGCTGTGGCTCAAGTGGCAGAGTGCTAGCCTTGAGCGGGAAGAAGCCAGGGACAGTGCTCAGGCCCTGAGTCCAAGGCCCAGGACTGGCCAAAAATAAAAAATAAAAAAAAAATCACAGTTGAGTATGAGAACACTAATTAGTGTATATTCTCAATTACAGAAAATGTTACAGCAAACATTTTTGAAAATTAGAAATATAGAAAAATAATGTATTCACTACCTTACATATGCAATTGTAACCTCTCTGTATATCACTGAAAATAAAATTAAATTCAAGAAAAGAACAATTGAAATTTCTCTGATTTCCATCACTTCCAGTTTAAATATATTATGAAATTTCCATTTCATAAATTTCAGAATGCATCTAAATATTCACAAATTCTCAACGACTTTCTACCCAGTTTAATCCAAAATTTTCATCACAACTTTGTCATTTTGGGTCAATTGATCTATGTGTAGAGAAATTGTTTTAATTTGAAAATTCTCAGTTAATTAACTCGCATGCCCATCCTCATACTTTTCAATTCAAGAGTGTGTTTTAACTATTCAATTCACATTTCCAGAAGTTTATTTAAAAGGCAGAAGTAATAAATTCTGTAACACTCTTCCATCCATCCTGTTTTTTTGGCGTTGGAAACTACCACAGTGATTTTACTATTGACCATTTTATAGTTTAGTCAATTCTTGAAAAAGGAAATAATTTTAAATCATATAATTTCATTATCTCTTTAGAACAACTGGTTTACCATAATTTTTTTTTAACCATAGCACTCTACGCTTACTTTCATAGAGTATTTTCCTAAAAATAAAGCCTTGGTCTTTGGGAGTTCTCAGTTATGTAATTTGCAGCTTGCTAAAGGCATATTCATTGACAGAGAACTAGAAGGAAGTCTCAGTAATGCCCAGTTGAAGTCATATCTTGAGTATTTTTATACAGACTCATCTGAGACAGATTTGGATACATACACAAGGATAGGGGATTACAATGAGATAGGGGTTTTCCACAGTTGGATGGTTATGTGGGGGCTTTGGGCACTGATTATAGAACTACACCTATATATGATCACCTAGGAGAATATTCCAAGGAAATAAAATCGTTTCTTTGTACATCTGTTTCCTCATAAACTTCACTGATCCTTAAGTGGAGTTATCATGCCCATTTTTGCTACCATGCATTTACTGTTAGTATGATTACATGTAATGGGCATGGCAGTTCTATGAGCTACATGGATAGATAAGTTAAAAACACAATAAATGTTATGAATTACAGTGCATAGATTTAATTTTAAGGTAGACTCAAACTTCTACATGTCTTTGTTTTCTCCAACTGGGACATTAGATTTAGACTTCAGAATAAAGTCACTCTGGCTTCCAAAGAAAAATGGTCCCTAACATCAATCATTATTCCTGGGTGGTGGAAATATCAAATATATAGGTTTATCTTTTTAGAGTCATGAAGATGAAAAAAAAGAAGGGAGATTAAAGGTAGAAAGAAAAATGGAGATAAAAGGCCAGTAAAACCTGGGTTCTGGGAAATTCATCTGGAAACGGAGCCATTTGAATCTATAACTGTTGAGCTTGCATTGCTTACAAACTCATTGATTGTCTATTGGAGCTTTCCACCTTGTACTCAGGAGGTAAAACAGAACAGAAAATAGCCAATTGTGACTCAAGCAAAGTCATTCACTTAGCTATTATCCTCAAGGGTACTTTGACTTCCTCTCCTGGAGGAAGTCCCAGTAAAATCAGTGTATTGGCATACCTATTTTCTTAGTATTCAATAACATTTGAGGAGTATGCTTTTCCTACAGACAAATTGCTGGGATCATGTCTATGTCTCTATTTGGTAGACAGATGCAGAGAAGGCAACATCTGCTTGTAAACTTAGAGAAGTGTCTCATTCTAAGCCTCACACACATATGAAAGTGTTTGTATGAAATTGTGCAAGCACAAAGGTGTACCATTTACATACACAAACACACACACACACACACACACACACACACACACACACCCTTCCACCTTTCACCTGTCCTATAAGATACTAAAAGGGAGCAATGGCATAGGTTATCTGGTTTGTAAGCAGACAACCATCAATCTGCTTGTCCATTTTTCTCTCCTGTAATACTAGAATACTGTACTAGACACAGATTTAGTTCCAAAGACTAAAATATTCACACACACACACACACACACACACACACACACACACACACACACAAGCACTTGAGCCACTGCTCCATTTCTGGTGTTTTGGGGAGGTAGGGCAAAGGAGGTTAATTGGGGAAAGAGTCTTATGTACCTTCCTGCCCAAAACGGCTCCAAATCATTATCCTCTGATCTCAGCCTCCTGAGCAGCTAACATTACAGTAAACAGGAGTGAGCCACTGGTGGCCAGCTCAATACTATTCTTTTAAAATATACAAAAACATTTCATAATCATACAGTGAAATTCCTGCAATTCCATCATAAGAAAATAAGTTAACTGCTACAGAATACTATATTTATTAACACTATAAAATATCAAGTCTTACGTTATTCATAAGAGTTCTTACAAATGTCATTATTCCTAATTTTCCTTTCTTCTTACCCTCAGCCAAACTTGGAGTAAAAATACTTTTATTACATACCTAGCACTTAAATATCCACAAGACCTGCAATACACTTTAACTTTTCACAGAAGAAACAATGGTGATGCAGTAAAAGACAGTAGGATCTATTTGTACAGTTTTTCCAAGTTCCGGGAAGTGTAAGAGTTAAAAACCAAGGAAAACTCCTGCAATAAAATCCAAAACAATATTGCAGATGTGTAGTACTTATAGAAGGTGGAGCCCATTAATTCCGCATGCATATTTAATGTGTAAAAATTATTTTTACATCCTGCAAGAAGCTCTTGGAAATGCTATGAAATGAAAAACCAGGCAGACCCTAAACATTCCTAAACATAAAGAGGAAAGAAGAAAATGCACCCAGAAGAATAAAATCCTGGTTACTCACGATTCTTTTCACCTCTCCACCTTGACCCAGCTTTCATTTTACCCGAGACACCCACAGTAGAAGTTATTTCTGCCATCAAGAGCAGCAGCATCAGGAAGAGCACAGCCATGCCAGGTAAAAATAACCTCTATGGAGAGTCCTGTCGCAGACGAACCTGAAGCCTTTTACTGGGAATAGAAATCTGGAGCCAATCCTGTCATTTTATTCAGTAGAAGTGCAAAGATGCTGTTTTTTTTTGCACATAAATATTTTTGAAAAGCAGGTAGCTTCCCATCAGACTTCCTATTTAAATTATGCAGAAAATGTTAAAAAGAAATTAGAAGGGAGGTAAAACCTTCCTCTCTCCATGAGCAAAAATGTCAGGAGAAATATGACAGTTTTCCTGATCTTCCTGCAGCCAGCTTAGTTCTAACCTACCCTTGCTATCTCTCATTTCTTTCCAATGTTTGTCAACATTGTTCATAAGCTGGTGGAAGAAAAAAGCTGAGATTTCTGCGTTTTCCCACCCATCCATTCTGTACCACAGATTATGGTACTTGACAAAACTGAATATTTAATTTTGGCACTGCAAACACACCTCATTTCAAACAGGGGTGGTTGTTAAAGAAAGGGGAAAAATACCACTTGTTCCCAGAGCTCTAATATCTTGGAGAAGGGATTAGATGTACAAATATTTGCTACTAAGACATGATAAAAATACCTCTTAAAAAGGGAGGAATAAACAATGATCTTTCCTATTCAGCGTGCACTCTGCAATTTCTGTGCTCACAGAATAATATATAAAGACAGTCTGCCAACAGTATTTCATATCCATAAAGCAGTCAGGATGTAATGTGCTTTGTACATTTAAGAATCATGTGAAATGCATCATAAACACTCGTTTGCTTTGTAAATATGTGTTGGCATATTCCAATTCTTCTGTTCCTGCAAAATGGTCTTTATTACCTTGTGGGCTGAGCAGATATTCCAGCTAATCAGAGTTCTCTGATTAATACTGAAGCCTAATTCTTAGGAGAAAATCAAAACAGTATCCTGATTATTTTGAAGATGTGCAGTCATGGTGTATGAAGCGTGCCTTCACTTTGGTATAAAATATATTTAATAATAAAAGAAAAGGATTTTAAATGACCAAAAACATTATAGAACAAAAATACACAATTCTTTTTAAACAAAGCTATTTTCAGATACTTTAAAAACACATAATAATGTTATAAACCTGACCTAGTTCTACAATTTCTCACATAGCTACCAACACATGTTCTTCTAACAAGTATCTGATAATGTGCTATTTGCTGTAGAAGAGTATAATTCAAGAAAAGTAGCTACAGCAGACAAGCAAGTAGAATACATGGATGAAACAAAAGGAGAGGACAATGTAGGGGTTGTGTGACCATGGGGAAAGAAATCATCCTTTAGTCAATTCTGTTGAATGGTGCCATTCAGGGTAGAACTCTAAAGTTTTTTAATGATTTTTTTTTCTGATAATATGTTTCAATTCAGGATGTGAACACACTAGGCTGGTTCTTTAACATTTGAGGCATACCACCAGCCTGGCTTTTTGTGGTTATTTTGGAGTTTGATTCTAGCAATCATTTCTTCCCAGACTGGCTTACAACCATGATCCTCCAGAATTTAGCCTCTAGATTAGATTACAGGTTAAGACACAGAACCTAGCTCAGAGCTCTAACTTCAGAACCACATAATATGACAGAATATTTTGAATATTTTTCTAAGTTAAATCTTCCAGTGTCTTGGATCCAACGAATATGTTTTGAATGTTCTCAAGGTATCAGAAATTGTATTTTTGGGAAGATAATGTAGAATTCTTTGAGAAATATGTTATTCTTTATTTGAGCAATTCCTAAAAATAAGGGGAAATGTTATTTCAAACTGAAACCACCCTTCCATTTCAAGAAATATCTATTTGAGAATACTAGTTTGATGAAAAACACGAAAAACCTAGTATCACTCTGAAGGGTCTGTGAAAATGCCCGGCTCTAGTGCCTCAGGAGAGTGTTTGTCATTGAATCACATAGAGTATGAGAACTTTCCTATCATTTACTGTGGCCAGGCCTAGTTAATGTCAGTCTCTTCACAGAAAAGGGGAATTTAACACGGATTAGATGTAGAAATTCAATGTCAATCATACATTTGTATTAATTGTCCATAGCTACATTTTCCTGTTACATATAAGGGTGGATTCTAGTGACATAACGCCTTTGAACAACTAATTGACAGTTTAACAAAATGAAAACTTGGAAGCTGAAATATATTTTGTCTGAGGGAAGAAAAATGGAGAGAGGAATGGTGAATAAATAACACATAATACCCAATTACCAGCCCCTACAAAAGATTGCTCAGATGGTAGTTTGCCAGTAGGGAGTGAAAAATAACTAGCCAGAATATAAGGTCCCAAGTCCAAGCCCCATATGTGTATTTAAACCAGCAGTTTCTCATGTTCCATAAAAAAATAGAATTCTTTAAGTAATTTATATGGAAGCCCACATGAGAAAACATCTGACTTTTTTAGAAAAATCAAAGAAGACTTTCTATTTTTCCCCCCATTCTTACTATGAGATAGAATCTAGTCAAACCAAGAAGCCCAGAATTCTCCATAACAACCTGGGCATCAAGACTATCAGGTTTTTTGTTGTTTTTTTTTGCAAATTTTCTTATTCCAAGAAATATTTTTACCAACATCACTGCTTTGCATAATCCTATTAATGCTTAATAGATGAACAGATTATTATATTCTTAGACTTTCCCAGAAAAATTTGTTTGTCTCATGACTTCTTCACCAAGAAGCAGGGAATTAACCACTAAAGTTTAACAAACAGTACAAGAAATGTATCCAAAGCCTAACGTATGAAACTGTAACCTCTCTGTACATCAGTTTGATAATAAAAATTTGAAAAAACAATAAATTATGTGTGCATCTGTGTGGGTATGAGAAGATTATGTTGTAGTTTGGTGTTGGTGGTATGTGTGTGTGCACAGATCATTTATGACCTAAATTTATTTTATTTATGACGTAAGTTTAGTATTGACTGCTGTGTAACATGAAAATATAGTTTGTCAACAGGTAGCACATTTTGCTATTTATAGATATTAATCTAAATGGTCACATTTAAAATTATATATTCTTAAAGAGCTGGGGTAAAATTTTACATCTATTGGGTATTTATGTTATCTTTTTATTTTCTGTCACCATTAGAATTTCAAGGTGTTGCACATAAATAGAAGAAACCTAGCTTCACTTACCCTCTTTCAGTTAGTCATAATTTTGAAATAGTAATTGTTCTTATTCACCTATAATCCTATCCACTAGTCAAACCCCAAAGCGTGTCTTCTGTATTAACTTAATAGATCACAACTATTCAGATATCAGCAGGAATGAATAATTACAAATATTGTAATATGGCATATTATTAAGAGTAGTTTTCAAAACTGTAAACCCTTTATATTTGTGCACTGGGCAGCAGGTAGGATGAGGGGGTCTCTATAAAATTATAAATTGATTCAAAGCATGTTTAGCAGTCACATTCTAAACTGCACACGTGAAAGTCTCTTCCCTGATAATTGTACTTGTGCACCATAACTTTTTGCTTATTTTAAGTACTTATTCAGTTTTCCAAGCTGTCTATGTAAACTGGTTTTTAGGCTATGGAGATGAGCAATTTCATTTGACTTGAATCAATTTGATGAGCCTCATAGAAATAATCATGCCAACAAAAAGCCTCTATTATTCATTCATTCATTCACTCATTCATTCAACACATTTCAGGCTTTAAGTAATTATTGAATAGATATAATGAATTATTGCATGTACTGTCATCTGTCAGAAAACTGATAGTCTAGCAAGTATTGGTATTGACATATACTATATGTAAAATTAATTTATATCTTATATAAAAATTTTGACCCAGGTTCAGTGGCTCACACTTGTAATCCTAGGGATTTAGAAGGCTAAATCCTAGGATTGTGGTTTGAAGCCATTTGGGGTAGGAAAGAGAGTGACACACTTAATCACCAACTGAAAAACAGAAACAAAACAACAACAACAAAAAGCAAAACCAAGAGTAGAGCTCAATTTTTAGAGTGGAAGACAAGAACAAAAATAATAAATAAATACATGAAACTATAAATAAAATCTCAGAGACAGTGCCCAGGGCCCCTGAGTTCAAACCTCAGGACAGATACACACATATGCATATGCATGGGCATGTGTGCATACACACACACACACACACACACACACACACACACCAATTAGTTTTCAGCTGTATCTGCAATGAGATAAAATGAAAGATTTTAATAAAGATTATAAGAGGGAAATAAATTTAAGGATTCTTACAGCAAGGAGTCCATCAAGCAATGATGAAAGGGAAGAGTAAACATATTTGGAGCCAATGTGAGAAGAACAGAAAGTAGACATTTCTCAGCTGTACAAGAATAAAACAGAATGACAGATCAGCTGGAGAGACAAGAAGGGACATTTTCATTTTAGGCTATCAGAGTTATGCAAAGGATCTCAACTATATTCTAATGTTTTAAGAAGTAATAGATATTTGTATGAAAAGGTTGGAGATTTTTAAAATTGAAGAAGACCTGTTAGAAGACTAATAAATTTAATTGTAATATTTATGATTTAGGTGACAGAATGAAAAATAAATGAAAAAAAATCACATTTTGTAGGCAGAACCAACATGACTGACTGATGATTACCAGAAATAAAAAGAAGTGGGGTTGTGCTTAACTTTACTGCTTGGTGCACTTCTTGGGCAGAGCTTATATGTAAACACATTTGGAGATCAAGAATGAAAGAAAGAGTTTTTGTGGTTTTTAAAATTTTTCTTCATTAAATATTTTTTTCAAAATTTTACAATTACTTTAAACTAGATAGAAAGGAATGCTGAAATTTGTGTAAGAAGATAACTATATATCAATAAAGTAAAATTAAGATCTAAAACCTAGTGAAACCCTTTTGTCTATAGCATACAAAAGTTTTAATTCCTATTTAAGGAACTTTTGATTTACGTTAACATGAGTGATATCATCTTGCCACAAATAAACAGAATGGAAATCTAGATTGACTATGTGAGATGACTATGTTATGTGAATGATTGACTGGGGGAAATGAAAAATGAAATGGAATTGATGGTGTGACTCTAAGACTACATCATAAAGACATTGGCACTACCTCTTCTCTCTGACCTTCTCTCTTTTTGAATGAAGATCATTCTGAGAAACCAGCCATCATTTGTGTAAAGAGACTACAGTAGGTGGGGAAGCACATGAGAACAAAAAGAAAAATAAGAGGTATTAACCTATTGGCCAGCAAGTACCTAATGCCAAATTAAGTTTTGTGTGTAAGCTTATGGGCCATGATGAATATAGACATTGCCTCCACCATGATTTTAACATTCATGAGAGAGTCTGAGTCAGCATCACTCAGTCAAACTGATCCCAATTTCCGGATAGCCTCCAAAACAGATGGTTGTTGTTTTAAGCTGCTGATATTTGGTGGTAATTTATTACATAGAAACAGATAACTACACAGCTTGAATAGAAGGCCCCTCATTTATTTAATCCCAGCTAATTCTAAAACCTTGATGTTGATTTACACATGAGCTGGTTGGCAGAGGTCATGGCTACCCTCATTACCCTCTCACCTACATAATTGCCTAGTGGTCTTTCACATGATAGGAAAAATAAGTGATGCTAATATGGAGGACACCATACAGTAGAGTTGCATTCCAATCAATCTCACAGAACCTTTATGTTTGGTTAGCAAGCTGTTTTGCATCTTTTCAAAGACAGTCAGTTCTCTCAGTTGTTAACATTTCTTCATTTTCCAGCCTAGCCAGATGGCCATGCACATTTAACTTGTAGATCTGGTGTGAGCATGTATATTCTTATCAGATTATTACGAAGATTCTACTACTACTCAACATAAAACACTCTCAAAAGGACATTTGTTAATTAGGTCACTGGCACAGTATTTAATATATGGTAGATCCTCAAAAAATCTCTGATATAAGTGATTGATTGACATGATATTCATCTAGGAATTATATCAATATGATAGAATGAATTCTAAGAATATTTGTGTCTTATGTTCTTGCCCTTTATACTTTCTCATAAGGCTATACATCTATTGCTGCTATTTAAAAGGACACTACTGGTTTTCATTTTACAACCATAAAGGTGGTTTTATAATTGTTTAGGTATCCTACTCCTTCTTTTTTGGGTAACACATGACACCAATCAATAGTATTATCGCAAATTAGGAATGAAAGAAAACACATTAAACATATCACCTAAATGGGATTTATCAAATATATAAAGATAAATGTGGATTGAATTAATTTTGCAAAAATGAATTTATTGTTTCTCTAATGCCATGATCAATAAAGAGATTTTCAGCTGTCCTACAAGCCTCTTATTTTTTCCACCATGAATTAGAGCAGCTATTTATACATAGTTGCAAAAGTTGTCTAATTGGATGAATAAATTAACAAGCCAAAATAAAGAGAATTCTTTTATGCAAATAGTATTAACACAATTCAATTTCTTTTAAAATTAGACAACTATATATCTAATATACTTCTTGCAAGCCTTAGATTGTTTTAGTAGGCATACAAAAAAGAAATAGCTATATCAGTAAACAGACAAGGGAATTGTGTTGGTAAAAAAAAAAAAAAAAACAGGCATTAGATACAATTTTTCTCATTGCAATTTTCAGATATAAATAATGATTGTGTTCAGGCTAAAAATGAGTATTATATAAATCCTAATTGGTTGTAACCTCACTGGCCAGACCAAGAGGAAACTTAGAAAAAGAATAACAACTGTAAGCAAATACTATTCAAAAAATTAGGAAAGCGGTGATACTGTTCAAAAGAAATGTACTCACCAGGTGCTAGTGTCTTACTTCTGTAATGCTAACTACTCAGGATGCTGAGATCTCAGGATCACAGTTCAAAGCCAGCCTGGGTGGAAAAGTCCCCGTGAGACTCTTTTTTGTCTTCTTCTTCCTCCTCTTCTTCTTTATTGTCAAAGTGAAGTATAGAGGGGTTACAGTTTCATATGTAAGGCAAGAATATTTCTTATCCAACTTGTATCTCTAATCAATCACCCAAAAACCAGAAGTAGTGCTCAAGGGGGGGAGAGTGCTAGCCTTGAGCACAAAGAGGCTCAAGGACAATGCCCAGGCCCTGCATTCAAACTCCAGAACCAACCAAAAAAAAAAAAAGAAAGAAAGAAAGAGAGAAAGAAAAAAAGAAAGAAAGAAAGAGAGAAAGAAAGAAAGAAAGGAAGGAAGAAAGAAAGAAAAAGGAATATACTATTTATGCAATCTCTCCGTATATCAGCTGTATAATTTTTTAAAGTTGCAATGTAAAAAAAAGTAAGTGAATATCAAAAAACAAATAATACTCTAAAGATTAAAGTTATAATGAATGGTATAGGTATCTGGGAAATGGACTATGTATCAAAATTTATGGAAAAAATTATGACTTAAATGGGATTTTTAATTATGGTTAAGAACAAATAATTACCATTAGAAAATTCCATGAAAGAATAAAAAGGAAGAAAATGATGTAGATGTGTATTTATTAGGTGAGGGCAGGAGGGCTTGTGTGTCTGGAATGGAAAGTGCCAGTAGGACAGGGAAAAGCAAAATGGAGGTTAGTGTCACACACTGTAGCCCACTGCCATGAAGGTCGTGAAGTCAATTCCAACAAAAATGGGCAAATGGCACGAATTCTGAGAGATTGTAAGGAAGAAGCAAGTTCCACTCCCCAGAGTGTGAGAGATTCGTGTTCAAAGTACGCTATGCTGTAGCTGTAGGAAGTAAAAAGGAGAACATTCATTCATTTAATTTTGTTAATTATTTACTGACTTAATGTTGCCTTTGTGAGTCGCAAGAAAACCTAGAAACTGGACACACTATGTATTAGTGGATAGCAATCACACAGTTTGTAACAGATTAATATCATCTCACTATCTTTATTTTCATGAATTTATTCCCAAAGGAATTTTAAATTTACCATAAAAATTTCCTTAAAAGGGCTGGTTGATGACAGAGGAATTGATAGGAAGGAACTGATGTTAATCCAGTCATTTCTGTAAAAGATGCATCCTAAAAAAGGAGAGTATGCGGCCTAGAGACACAGGAGTCACATCCAAGAGTCAAGCCAAATGAAAAGTCATGAGGGAACTGGGTTTGTCAAATATCACCTAATGTTCTTCATAAATAGAGTGATTTTCAGCAGGACTAGCTTTTAAAAACTAACCTTTGAAATCTGGCCTTACCATATTCTCATAGCAGCATTCATAATGCTACATCTATAGTACAAAAAGTTTCCAATGACTTTCTAATACGACTTTGAAAAGATGAGATGTGATGTTATTGACACAAAATTTAAGTTTTCTGTCAGAACTTCAATATAAATATTTATGAGACTAACAGATATACACTGTTTTGTATGACATATGGTTTCTTTTAATCAACTCCATAAATACAATTGTTTTCCTACCTAAAACAGGTGTTTCACGATTCAGTAGATTCTGCATTTTTAGAATGAGAACAAAGATCTAATTTTATCATTAACAGCAGCTATTAAAATGTTTGTATAGAGAAAGTATTGAATAGTCAACCCTCATGTAAGAAGGCTATATTCAATTTAATTTTCTGCTTAATGGTAATCTACAGAACCTTCACTCCATATTAATGAAAAACTTACTTTTTTAACCAGTAAAATAAATAGCCCACCCGACCAAATTATGTTTTTCCTTATCACATATGGTATTTAAGGTATTTGAGGATCACAAATGTATCATCAGTGTTACTATATAGGACTGTGGAGGTATCCATCAGGATAGTAAATTCTAAGATATGTTTGTTAAATCATTTCTGAAGATAACTGCAATAGTGTCACCCAATCCTACTGCTCAAATTATGTGTGGCTTTTAGAAATTCTTCTGTGAAATAGCCGGAGTCTACTTTCTACCTCTTGAATATTAACCTTGTGAATTGTTCTCATCAACTTGTGAAGTGGGGCCTTAAGAGACCTTATGGCATCTGCTGACTGCCACAAAAACAATTTCTGGTCAGTTTTGGGGGCCCTGACAGAGCATGTAGAAAACAAGGAATACACTGTAGCTGACAGCATAAATGGCCAGTCAGGGAAGCAAGCCATCAATGGACTTTCAACCCAGCTGATAGCAATAATATCGGTGGAATCAACCACAAGGAATAATTTTATTCATTCCCATACATGTGTGTGATTATATGCTTACTTCATCTGTATGGGCTTCAGCCATGAGAGTGACAATACCATCTACTTGGAGGACTATTGAGGATATTCAACAGCATGTGCAAAATAGGAAATTAAAAAACTATTCAGAACAAAGAAAGAGCTAGTGATCTGGTAGTGAGCATTACTGTGTTTTTGACTATTGCATTCTTTTTGTGAGTAAATTATTTTATAATTGTGATCATCATTGTGATTATTATTTTCATAATTTATGATTTGACTAATATGGAAAATAAAAATTAGGCTCAGAGAGATGAAATATTTGTCAAAGCCATGTATCTTTGGAACTATGATTTCAGAGTGGGCATTCTCACTTGTTCTTGAATCCAAGTTGTCAATATCTACATGTATTCACATCTATAACTCAAGAGTTGTAGTTTGTGATGAATGGCTGCCATTGGGCCAATGATGAGCATAGATATAATATATACACATTCATATATATAGTATATTTTATAAAAATTATGTATTATATAACACATATAATGAGCATATATAAATATAGATACATATATTTTAAATATGGGAAAGCTAAATTATAATATTGATGATTGAAATAAAAATAAACGCATTTACATTAGTTCGCTGGTATTGATGTAGGCATATTATTCCTTGTGTACCTTTTACCTTTATATTTATATCTGTTCCACTGGTGCTATTTTATACTTCGTATTAACTGTCCTTAAGAAAGTTTTTGCAGAAACATTTCTACCAAATATTCACTTTCCTCACATTTCTACATTTTTTTTTCAATTCAATTAAAGCCAGTAGGGAATCTTTCTGAAAGTTCAATCTTTCTTGTATGGAGACAAAGTGGTATACCTCATGCATTTCATGTTTCAAGTTATATAAAAAGATACATAAATGCTTGCAGATGTAAAAAAAATAGCTACAGGCCTGAATCTACAGAATACTGTTATATTTTTTATGTCCAAATGGAAAAGAACTTTGAAAGTAAATATGAAATGTAAAAGTTTAACACTAACATTTATACCTTACTTTAAGAAGCCAGCATAGAAAAGACACTGCTGATTTTGATGGCTTTCTTTCCTCTAACTGGGAGTAGCAGTACAGAGGACAGTAATGTTTTACCTGCATTTACTTTAGTTGTTTAATTTATTTATCATTTAATTAAAAATAAATGATGTCTTGAATTGAAACATAATATCTAGTTCTATCAAATTATCTTATAAATTGTATATATTCTACATTGAATATCTCTCCATTATCACCAATAGGTTTTTGAAAGTAACAAGTATATACTATTTTAGTGTACTTGATGACTCAACTAAATACGTCTTAACAGGACAGAAAGCTTGCCTACTTCTAGAATTAAAAAAAATGTAGTTTTGGTATTTCCGGGGATTTAAATTAATTATATACTAAAATAACAGGAAAATGTGTTAGTAAATTAATGTATAGATTTGCCAAGGGAATCTGAAAATAGAATTTCAGTAACTATTTCATCTATGTACTAATTAGTTTAGCTACACTCCCAAGGGTTTCTTGCTTTTACTAGATTTCACTACTGAAAATACATATATGCACTTATTACCATATTGCTTAAAAATAACAGAATTAATGTATCTGGAAGATGGTCTGATGATAAAAGAGGGCTTAAGGACAAATTCACATGTGGTAATTGCAGCATGCCTGGATTTAAATAATTGCCATTTATTGTCTCTAAATCATCTCACGATTATCTGTGTCATTAATCTTTTGCCCATATCATTTTAGTAGAATGCATCTAAATCAGAAAGATTTTTTCTTGTTACACAATTCATTTCCCATGGCCATACTAATCTCTACTTTGTCCAAACTAGTTAAGCACATGTCTCTTCACACAAATATTTTCTGGAATGGACTTATGATAGAGCTTCAACATATGCAGTAGTAGCTCCTTAATTCTCTCTAATGTCAAAGAGTGGCACACAGTTTATGTGGACAACCGCTGTATAACTGCCGGTAACCTATTTGAGCACCAAAGCTGCCCACCTTAGATTTACAGTCTAATGCCTTACTCAGCCATTCTATCCTACTTATGTTCAACAATCGTTGATTATTTTCAAAGAACCATAAAGACATTGGAACCCTGTATCTTATTTTTGGTGCATGAGGTCTCTGGCTTCCTCCACGTTCCCATGAGAAACAAAGGAACACTGAAAGCAGAGGCCTGGGGGCAGTAGTGGTCACAGCAGCAGGACACACCACCACTGGTGTACAAGAGGATGACCTTGTCAACTCTCCTCTTCTCCCTCCCCTTTCCTCATGTAATCTCTTCTGTCCTACCTCACACCCTCTTTCTCTCATCCAGATGTTCATTTGTTGAGATGGAGGTTCTAAAATGTTTTGCCTGGGCTGTCCTTGAAATATACTCTCCACAATCTCAGCCTACTGAGCAGCTAAAATTACAGGAAGGACCAGAAATCTGCCCAGCTACCTGTGTCATTTTAAACAGATAAAAAGTAAATGCATGACAATGCAATGTATACCCAGGAGTAGGAGCACTTCAGCCTTTTGCACAAGCCTGAAATGAACCTCTTCATTCACCCAGAATTCACTAGATGACCTCTTTTTTTTCTATTCTCCTTAAATAGCTGTCAAGAGGTTTCAATTCCAAATGCCATTTTATGACTACAACACACTATATATATATATATATATATACATAAAGACTAGAATAAACAATGTACAATAATCAGTGTCTCCCTTTTCATCACTCTCCCTTATCACTCCCAAGCATACTAATTTTTTCAGCTTGTCTGGTCCCATTTTCACCTATGTACATTGAATAGCATTACCATTGCTCCTTCCTGTCTCTATTTAAGACTGCTCCCCTTAAACTCCTCCAACACATGTGCCAGCTTCCTGCAATTCATTTTATTAAAGTTAAATTTGTAATTCGTAGGAGTACACTTCTCAACTGCATATACCATACCAGGATTCTTTTGCTTTTTTGCATTTAGCTGCTTTAAACTCAATTCACATAATCTTTGTGGTGCTTTATCCATTAGTATAATTTTGTTGGTATATTTTATTTATTTATTTTATATTTTATATCATTATTTACATTATATTATATACTTACTATGTATATTTACTATTGTATACCTTAACTAATGTATTTTTGTAGAGTTTGAGACAATGATTCACTGTATTCAAATGTCTAATATAACTGGAAGTAATTCATTGTTTATAGTAAAAGGCATAAAATCTAACAAAGCAATGTAAGATATTTAAAAAACAACGTAGAAGATTGCTTTAAAACTATTTATCATACTGGTTTTGCCATTCAGAGTCCAAAAGGCTTTGTAGAAATAAACAGGGATTAAAATCAGCTTGACTCAACCTCTTCTGAAGGAAATGGGACTATAAACCTCCCTGGAAATCAAAGATCTAATGATATGTCAAAATATTTTATTTTTCATTCCTAAGAAACCTTGGACTATGCCTTGACAATCTTTGCTTTCACATTAAAGTGTAAATATTCATAGGAAATAACAGTATGTTAAATTTCACTCTCACTTTTGTGAAGTGTGAAAATTCAAGAGACAGTTTTATGGTGTCAAAAGTCTTATAGGAAGAGGCTGAGAATCCCACACTAGATAAATAGATCCAGGGTGGATGCTCCTTCTAGGTGAGCTTTTATTTTCTCACCAGATGAATGCACATACTAAGAAGACCTCCGACACCAAAGTTGTGGGTGACTCAGTTGCCATATTATCTTGGCATGTTTTATGTCTGAATCACCAGTGATAAAAACTAGTAATGTTCATTTTTCTTTAACAATAGCCACCAATGATTTAGTATTTAGTATATTTTTTTTGTGAAAAACAGGAGCACAATTATCACATAAAATCCAGTGAAGACTCACTGGGCATGATGCACAAAAATCACTTGGAGTGTAGAAATGACTAAAATAAACAGGCTTCTAATGATCTTTCATTCTCCCAACTAGTCACATGAATGCACAGCTGTATTTTGAAGATGGCCCTTCCTTCTGCATTGGTGAACAGTGTAAATGAGCTAAATATAAGGATTTGGGGGAGTTTTGTTTCTGTACACATATGCTGTTTTGGACCAATTTTCAATTAATTGAAATTGCTCTAAAGTAACATTTCAAGTAGGTAGCTAGTTGCTTTGTGGTTCATAAGATATTGCCTAAAGTATAATAGCCTATGTATATAATGAACTATTTTTAATGTAAAGCATTAAATATGTTTAAATACAAATTGACAGAATTAAATATATTTTAAATATAAAAGGAATCTCAGATATGTCTGAGCTAGGAAAGATGACTGACACTACTGTTATCTAGACAGATTGGATTTCCTTCACATTAAATTTATGCAACATTAATCATTAGACCTCCACATAGGAGTAAATTGAGATTGGTCAGATGAATATTACCTTGACTATGCTGAATCTCTGTTTTCCTGCCATTCTGAATTTTTCTGTACCTTCCTCAAATGAATGTAAATTATCCAGCAGTCATTCGTTTATTGGCAAATATTATAAATATTCTGCTGTTATTAAAACAGGAGTCAACACAATGTGCAACAAAAAAATTCTGGAATTGACATTCTAAGTATATGTCTTTTTTCATGAAGAAGTATTACCATCCCACACACAGGCTACATCCCAGGACTACCACCCCTGCTAAAGTTGCTGATGAGTTAACGTTTTTATAATATGAAACTTCCTCTACAATGTTTAAATAACTAACTTGTAAAAATATGATGAGAACATGATATGAGAGATATAAACTGAAGATCCTCCTGTAAAGATGCGTTGAGTCAGATGTTTAGTCTTAAAATTGCAAGTGAAAAATGCTGAGAGAATGACAGAGAATTCAAAACAAAAGACACTGAAAGGAAACAGATAAAATAGCATTATATATGAGAGAGTAATACTGTGAAGAAGCAAAGCAGTGGAAAACATAGCGCATGAAACTGAGGAAAATAAAACTTCAACAGTCAGCCGATAGAGACATGTTCTGACACAACTAGGCTTGCCTAGGGTCCTAGAACCATGTTCAGTTTCCGATAACACTGAGCATTTCTTTTGGAGAGGTGGCATTCACATTATGTGTTCTTTTAGAAAGATTATGCTCGGGAAATTTTTTGTGTGTACTTACATTAAGCTAGCATTATTGGAGTTTAAGGTGACTGTTCATTTTGAAACACATAAACAGCCTGAGTTGAAACAGAATGCTTGCCTGTGAAGAAGCATCTGCTATTTCCTTCCATTTTACTCATGTTATTCAGATTGTATATATTCAAGATGAACATTTATAGTAGGTAGATCACTAGGAGAAAGATGTTTTAAGAAACTTACTAGAAAATGACCAATTGATCTTTATTACTGAATAATAATTTTAATGTCAACAATAATTAGCCTACTCTTAAAACTAGAAAAATTGCTTCTGAAAAAATGATAGTTCTTATGAAAATGAGAACAAAATGCTTAAAAATCTCTGGTGTACAGAAAGCAGAAATTTTCAAAAACTATCACTATGGGTCAATTTTCTACAAGATTTAGGATTATGTGGCCAGAGATTCCAGACTATTCTGCCTGGACCCAAAGCAATAAACACACAATACCCAAGATAAATATTAAGATTTAAGTAGATAAAATCTTTACAAAAGACATGACTAAAACAGAAGTGAAAGTTCTCTCTCATGCTCTCTCCCCCTCTCTCTCACACACACATATTTATAAATGCACACATGCACACTTAAGAGGACTTGAAGTTTGAGTGATATAGATCAGAAGACTGACTTAATAATTTTCCTATCCAATAATAGGGTTTGAAGAGGAAATTTGGACTAAAAGTATGGATTTGACATTACCTGTCTCATAAAGGCAACATTGGTTGAGGCCTCAGCTAACTTTACATTTTTTTTCTCATTTAACACTGTAGCCCTTAACATAATAACAGTATTTTATAGAATTATGGGAAGTGAATCCCTTATCTGAGGCTTTATTTAGTACATAACATGAACTAGTATGTTAAGTACCTTCATATTTTGTAGAATATGGTCTAGCTACCAACTGCTTATACTCAACTTTTCACTCCAACATTTTTAATAAATAGCAACACATTGATACTTTAAAAGGAACATTTTGACAGAAGGCAGAATAGAAGCTTTTTATGTTTTGTAATATAGAAGTAAAATTCATAAGCACAAGCCATGATCCCCTGGTCAAAATGTAACTATCACTTTTTATTTTACCTTTCTTTCTTTAAATAAATTTATTATACTTATGTCCAGGAAACATGTTACATCAAGATCTGATAGAAGTTGTTTCATTGTATTTTTCCCTGTACATCAAGTAACAGAAAAACTGCCTGGTGTTACAGTGTTCTACAGTAAGGACAGAAAAATTAAGTTGATCAATGTGAACTGTCAAAAAAAGGCCATAGTCATTTCTTTTTCCATGACAATAAATGACAGAAAAACTCAAATAATTTTACATAGTAAAAGTTTCTTCAGTACAGATGAGTTTTCATACATAATTTTAGTAATATAGAAATAAAGCACATTTCTTTAAATCAGTCCAGTGTTTTATTACTCTTTTTTACGTAAGAAAATTATTAAAATCCATTTCTGCCTCAGATTAAATAGAATTTTAATATTTCAAAGGAAACAGTCTGTGTTCTCGTTCTCTAAGAGATTTTCCTTTGTAATTATAAATTTAGTTCTTTCATATATAATCTAAATCACACAGGTTTGCAGAGTGCATTCCAATTTGAATTGAGATTGTGTAAGTGTAGACAAAATAAGGAACTTGTACATATGAACAGTGTATACTAATGGGATTTTTTTCAAGCCTTTGGATGGCAACTTTTTCAGTTTATGTTCTGTTCAAGATGCCTTTTAGCACTTTGCTTAAGAATGGAATTTTTAGAAATCTACAAAATTTTCTTTAGTGTAGTCAACTCTAAAATCTATGTTTCCATGCATGTAGAGACAAGAGACCAATGTCTTTAGGGGAATCATTACTGAAATCAAAATTTCCAGGTTCGGATATTAGACGTACAATTGTGGTCTGAGAAAATTTGGCCAAGTGAACTGATAGACACTTTGAGGTGCTAATATCCTCCTTTTAGAAATGTAGACAATGATAAGTGTCTAACATGAATTCCTATGCTGGTACAATGAGTTAAAATGGTGACAGATCCTTAGTACAGTGCTATTATGTGGGAAGTGATGAACAGGAGTTCAATAAAATTCTACCATTTCTATTACCTAACTGTTCCTGTTAGTATTATTACATTTTAATACCTTGTCTTTGTGCAAAATATTGAAGTCAGTATTCTAAAACAATGTGATAGTTTCTTATGAAGTTACACTTATGCATTAAGCAATTTCAACATGATATATTCTCAAAAGAAAACAAAACCAAAAAAAGGAACAACTACATACAGTGCATACAAACTTTACATAAGTAGTTATATTCAATTTACTCATGGTTACTCCAAACTCTTGAACTCTTGGACTGGTTGCTGTCTCTGGCTCCTTCTTGCTCAAGGTTAGAACTCTACCACTTGAGCCCGTGCACCAGTTCCAGATTTATCTGTGATTATTTGACAAGAATCTCTCAGACTTGCTTGCTGGGCTATCTTTGAACCAAGATACTCAGATCTCAGCCTCCTGAGCAGCTAGGATTATAGGCATGAGCCACTAGTGGCCTGCTATTCCAAACTCTTAACAAGCACATTGTTCATCAAATGGTGAGCAGATGAAAAAAAATTAGAATGCATATGTAACGATAAGTTCACACAATGGGATTTTAAAAAGCATAACTTGCAACATGGACAGATCTCAAATGTAGTATAAAATGAAGAATCTAGAAAGAAAAATCTGCTTGTTGGAAAATTTGGTTTGGATGATGTTCCAAAAAGGGCCAAACCACAGAGAGAAATCTGTTTGAAGTTATGAGGAGGATGGAGGATGAACTAGAAAGGGACAAGATGAACATATTTTTACATACATTACCTTTGTGGTGATAATTAATGTATATATATATATTTCAAAATGTATGTACATATATTGTGAACCTTAAGATAATGGAGCGTGGCATATATATATATATATAATATATATATGCTTAAGAAACTAAATGCTGAAACAATAATCCAATTAATAAGTTCACAAACAATATAAATAGAAACTTCTCAGAAGAAGAAACAAGAATTGCCAGTACACATGAGAAATGCCAACATCAAGACTATACTTTCAGGGATCATTTCTATAGTTTGTTACTACAGAAATGTTCAACATCTCCTGCTATTTAAGGAAATGAAAATTCAAACCACACTAAAAAAAACACTCAAGGTTGAATGGAATGAGGTCAGATGGACAGATAGAAAATAAAGAGGGGAAGTGTTGGAACATATAAGAATAATATCAAATTTATATATGTGAAAATGGAACTAGGAAAATGAAGAGAATGAGTAGGGTTGGGAGAGATGGAGAGAAAGATTAAAGGGGTGGCATTGATCAAGATGTATTGTACTCACAACCTGACATACTGAATTCAAACCTCTTTGAACAAGTACTTAAAAGTAGTTTTAGAAATATTAGAAAGCAGCCATAACAACAAATTCACAAAATATTACTTTTTACTAAAAAAGGAAAATATTAATATGGCATTTATTATAAAGTCAGTGTTTAATTTTTTTCATCTTTTGTGTTTTTTTTCTTAATATAACATCAAAATGTCATGGGCTATATTTTTTTAATAAAGAGCTAATAGACACCCCTCAATTTTTTTCTTTGCCATACAAGTAAAAAACCTTTGCCATTCAAGTTTTCCACTCCATATGAGAAAGTTTGAGTTTCAATCTGGTGTGTAGGAAATGAATTTGATGACATTTAGTCATACAGTGTTTTTAACCCTAAGCAATTACTTAAAGTCAATATATTTCTCTTCTGAAAAACTACTAACCATGGCTCATTCAAGATGTTTTAGTGACTAATATATTTAGCATAGAAAAATCATGACAATATTTTGAAAACGTTTCTTATTAAAATAAAGAACAATGTAGCTATATTGCAGATTTATGTGATGGTCCTTCCAACTCTACCTTCAGCCACTAAGAGTTGTACACACACACACACACACACACACACACACACACACACACATACACACACGCATGCACACCACTTTCCCTAATTGCTGATCCCTTACTCTACATGTTTTTGCTCTCTTCAGCATAAAACATCTTTTAGATTGCTTACTTAACCAAGCTGTTTTAAACTTTATTAAGCTTGAAAACTTTCTTTATTTACTCCAAATTCATTAATGGAAACCTAGTTGATTATATGTTGGGGACACATTGGCTTTAGAATACTAGAAAAGGCTATGCCTCTGATTTACAAATTATTAAACATATTCCAAAAATATAAGCTAAATTATATTAACAAACATTATATGAGCCATATTTGTATTTATCTGTACAACATTTCGTCTTTAATTCTGTATTGTTTCTAATTTAATTTGAGCCCACTATAGGAGTAATCACACTGGTTTTCATCTCTTTTCTTCTTTTCTTTTAACTTCCATACCAAAGAATATTTGTAGGAACACTTTACAGTAAATTCGTTTGAAATTACAATTGAGCAAAGAATTCCAGAGGAAGAACCAAAATTTGAACTCCAAAAAGTGTTACTGCAAATGTATTTTTAAAGGGAGAGGAAGATGTGGGTGTAAGAGAAATAAATGGAGAGTGAGAGAGTATGAAAATATACCTAATATTCAAACCAGTTAAGAAATCGGGTTTGGGACAAATGGTAACGTTGATTAAGATGCATTATATCCATAAATTGACATTTTTGAATTGGAAATCTTTTATATATTATCTAAGAATAATAAATAAAAAGGAATAAAAAGTGTTGCTCAAGTTAAATAAATGAATTTGGTTTTGAAGTCCAGGCTTTCTGACATTAAATATAGTCTACTGATTTGTTTTAACTTGCTGTGTAACTCGTATTTCAGACAGTTGCCTTTCCTTTCTTGAGTCTACACATTCCAAGGACACAACTCCTTAGAGATTAGTTCTCTAAGGGTTAGAGATCCTTTCATACTTCTTTTGCAAAGATGATAAATCCACAAAGATTTTAATAGAAGCCTCAAGAAAAGAAGAGATATTTGTGAATATAGGAATATATTATGGAAAACTCAAACCAATGCAAAGATAAAACCAGACATAGGCATATATATGTATATATATATTTAATATACTTATAATGTAGAAAAGAGATAGTGTGCTTAATAACATAGATTATTTTTATTTCCACTAAATCTTACTAGTATGTGCTATTGCATAAAGAACACGTTGAAAATAAGCAAAAAAACCAACTCTTAGAAATCACATGTTTAATCTGCACTTAAAATCCTAAATTATGTGTACCTTACAATGCTTGGATTTCTTCAATGATGCACAAAAAAATTTTATATTACCTTGACAATATGTACTGTGTTAGAGTTATATTTTTTCAGTTCAATATTACTATTCTACATTAAAAGATTGTAATTTTTCTTTACTAGCGATGGCTAATTTATATCTTCTTCTACAGATAGTTAGCATCTTCAGTTTTTCATTTCAAAGAGATTATATTTAGTGTTTATTCCCAAAGAAATAGAAGCTTAGTCAACCCAATGTTATTTATTTATTTTGCTTTGATCTGTAGGTTGCCATGTAAACCAAGCAGCAGATTTCTTTCTTGCTTACATATGGGCTTGCTGACTGATGGAGCCTCGAATTTCTTTGTGGTTAAGGAAAGTTATTTTTGATACTGTGTGAGATATTTTTAAAGAGTGTTTGAAGTGTTAAAGCTGATATCTGAGCCAACAAAAATTAAGATCATGTTCTTAATTTTGATCATTCCCAAAACTTCAGGCTAAGCTGTTTTTGTGTCAAAATAAGCATTGTAAAAAGTGATACTAATAATGAAAAGATGGCTCATAGTATTTGAAGTTGTAATAATAAGTTTTAAAAGTAAAATTCAGGCCCTGAATTTTGTGTGTTTATATTCTTCCTTTCATATCTTGAGTCTTGATTTCATATTCTGTAGTTTTCTTCTTTCTCTTTCTTACTATCTTCAAGTAGTTGTAGGAAGGGTTACCAGTCACAAAAGCCATTTATGAATGCAATGCATCTTGTTCTATGTCAGCATTTTCATCATTCTCCCCCATTCATACTAACTTGCCTCAGATTTTCTTAATTTTGTAGGATATGCATTGAATTTTATCACCACATATTTTTCCTTATCCCTCTCTTCATTTGACAAATCCCTTATTCCTTGATCAGGTACATATTTTGAATTCTCTTACTCTGGATTTGTGACTGTTTTGTACAATTAAATGTAAAAGAATTAATTTTATTCACTTAACTCATTCATCAGAATGTTTGGTCTAAATGGCATCATTAATTACCTGCTAACAACATTGGCATTGAGTATTCTCAAATTACACACTAATGGTAATTTTGATCATTAAAAAAATGGTAAAGCTACCTTGGACTGATACAGAAAAAAAGTCATCCGTTTCATTCAGCCTTTTCCTGCAATCCTTACATATTACCAATAAGGCTGGGGTTGATCACTAATTCATATTCTCCATACTAATTGGAATACTGAATTAATTTATCCATTGATAAGATTGATTTTGGTCGTCCCTATCTCCTTTCCCTCTTGTAGTATTTTGTTTTCATTCACTCCTGGTCATTCTCATTTGCTAATTGCAAAGAAGTCAATGTAAGTTTGGGGGCAGAGCTTAATTATTAGTGAAACTTCCTAACAATGCCCAAGGCCCTCTGTGGTTTTAAATTCTAATAAACAAGCTAAAAACCTATAAAGTAGCCTACTTGGTATTTATTAAAATTTAGCACACAAATTTCACAATAAACTATCTTGAGATTCAAAAGCATATAAATTTAAACATATATACATATATGTAAAGAGTCTTTCCCCACCTTAATACAATAGATACTCTTGCAATGTTTTTGACAAAAAGAAATGCTTCAGAGTAAGGTAGGCTTTTGTTGATAATTTCTTTCCCATATAAAATTTACATTTTTTCCATCAAACAAACCATGTAAATTCCTGAAAAAAATTGGATTTACTACAAGGCTTTATTATATAAATATTTGTTAGGATGACTATTTTCAATAGGCCTTCATTCTTAATTAGTTGAGAGAATAATCATTTCTTTAATTGCTGCCCAAAAATATATGACATAAAAATAATTCCATTTTTGACTTGTATATATTAGATTATTCATGAAGCAACAATAGAAATGAATTTAATGGCTATAAGATAAACATAACTTTGAAGGAAGTTCAATTACAAAGTTTTCAAACTTATGTCTTGCATAAGTAGACCATTTTCAGATAAATATTTTGAAATATTAACGAAATTCCTAGTTCCACAAATATTTCTTAAGTGGCTACTCTTTTTAAATTCATTTATTTATTGTTAAAGTAATGTGCAGAGTGGATAAAGTTTCTTACATTAGGTAGTGAGTACGTTTCTTATACAAGTTGGATAAGAAATCCCTCATTTTTCCCCCACATTCCCTTACTCCCCACTTGCCATTTCCCTCCCATGAATTGTACAGTTGGTTTAACGAAAAAAGTTTTGTAAACGTTACACTCATTTCTGCTTGGATATTATCAACTGGAATGTATGAGTCTAAATATGTGCGCACGTGCACATGCGTGATAGAAAGAGGTCAGAGAGAGAGAGAAAGAGAGAGAGAGAGAAAAGAAGGGAAAGAGGGGAGATTGTGGGAATAAGTAGGGAAAAGAGAGACAATAATTTAATGTAAGAAGATATCACTGAGTTCTAATTTGGGGGTCAAACCTTAAGTGATAGCTGAAACTGTGATTAAATGTATTGATGAAAGAATATTACAGGCACCAAAAGATTAAATTGAGACCAGGTGGTACATATGTAGAAGAAGAGCAGGTGAAAATATAAACATCAAACTCAATGTAAGAAAAATGATCATTGAAAAATGTACTCAAAACTTTCCATATCAACATCTTTAGAGTCTTAACACAATATTTTGGAGACTTACTACCCAATGCTATGACTGAGCTTTTGGTTAGAAAAATAGCTTCCTATATGTTCTTTGGGCACTACGTCAAAGTATAATGCAAACTTTTCAGTAGGGCATAACAAATTTTCATATCAATTGGGAAGTTAATATTCCCAGTTTTACCCCCACCTTTGATCTCCCACCTTTTACTTTCATTTACACATCTCATTTGCACATCCCTTTTTATTTAAACTTTGCCAAAGACATCAAAATCTTGCATAGACTTAATAGTATCTAAAATGATTCCTTAATTTATGCTTTTGTTCATCTTTTTAAAGATGAATAGAATTGCAAGTGCTGGGAGTTCTTAACTGAATGACTAATATAATAGCCTTAAGAAGCTTTTCCAGATAATGACTAGTGAATTCTGTATTCAAACCAGTGATCCTAGGCTTCAAGAATAAACAGCTATGCTAAAGGATGCATCTTATGTTTTATGGCAACTGTAGTCATTTAGTTCTTTATCCCTTGGAATAGGTACTACATGCGTGGAATTTGTATCTTTTTTAATCAATACTAAATAGAAGTGTGTTTTTTTTTTTTTTTTTTTGGCCAGTCCTGGGCCTTGGACTCAGGGCCTGAGCACTGTCCCTGGCTTCTTTTTTGCTCAAGGCTAGCACTCTGCCACTTGAGCCACAGCGCCACTTCTGGCCGTTTTCTGTATATGTGGTGCTGGGGAATCGAACCCAGGGTTTCATGCATACGAGGCAAGCTCTCTCGCCACTAGGCCATATATCCAGCCCCCGAAGTGTGTTGTTTTGATTGTGAACTTAGGCAGACTTGAGCAAAGGTGAGTTGATGGGAGCTTGCAAAACGCAAAACAATAACTCATCAAGTGTTATTAAATTAAGGTATTTCACAAAAACCAGTTCATAACTTATTTATAATGTACTTTTCAACCCTAACATTTATATGATAAACAGAAATGTTTACAATGATTCTTATCATTGCCTCTTAAGGAAAGACACTACTACAGAATTCCAAGAGTAAATAGACCATGAGAAACATTAGTTTTCTCAGAGAATTTGGTAGTCATTGCTTGAGAAAGAAAACATATTATTTGCCAAAAATTATTTACCAAAGACCACATTTCACATAGTAAAATAGTATTCAATAATACACAAAGTATGCAAATAGCAATTTGTTATATTATAGTACTTCAATACTGAACATTAGGCAATACTTCTATACATTACATAGTTCTGTAAGTTTGCCTAGTTTTGGATAATTTCAAGCTATGTCTGTGTTTTTCTTTGGTGGTCCCATGAGTATTTTTGTAATCGTGTCCAAGCAGTATTAAAGGAAATAGCTTAGTAGCTATGGGCAATTCTATTTTATAGGATATGCCATAAAGTTAAGAGGAAAGTTGATTTATGCATTTTCATGACAAAAAGAAAGAATATAAGCATGTAAAAAAATCCACATTGCTCTCTTTAGTCCTTTACATAACCACGTTTTGAATTACCATTCCCAGAAAAAAGCAATTGCTCTTCTGTGTTATAATAATATGACTGTGGTGCATCTACATGCACACTATGTCAAAAGAAAAGAAATGAATCTCCTTCCCTTGAGTCTTGAGAGTGCTGCTGTAAGGAAAGGTTAAAAGAAAACTGAAATGAGTTAGAAGTAATAATAGGTAGGACATTCCGAAGGCATGAATCTGTGTTCTAGAGATTACTTCAAAATTGATTGAACTTATAACAACAACATAAATTGATTTTATATTTAACTTTGCAATAGTTTTATAAATATATCTACTATGTCTTTGCTTGAATTTCCTTTAACCAAGTAAGTTGTGCTGATCACAGTCACTTAAGAAACTGGCTTCAAAGAAAATAAAAGGACCATTTATTTTCTAAGATAGACTCAGCCAGTTTTCAGTTATTCATTATTACACTTTTAATCAATATCACAGAATTATTATACTCCTGAAACCAATAGAAGAATATCATCTCTAAGTTTTCCAATTCTTATTTCTTTTTCAGATTGAAGTAAATATCTTTCTTAGAGAACAGCCTGAAATACAGGTAGCTCATCTTTATCATGATATTTTAGATAACATTTTTGAACCCAGTCAAAATAGTGATACTCTTTGTTATATTTTTATTTGCTCATAGATTTCTTTCCCCTAAATTGCATTTTGGTGGGCTACCATCCACTAGTATTAAGCAGAGATTAAAAAAAAAAAAACCCAACAACTCACACACATATAATACCTCACTGTGATTATTGTGAGGATAATATAAAACACTATCCTATACTTAGAGTGTCTTTTCAGGAGGATTTCAGTTGGAAATGACCATGTTTCTATTTGTCTTATGGACTTTAGAGTAATGTAACTATTCTACTTCATGCATATTTTAGTAGAATACTGAGAGTAATTTGGTCTATCTCCTATAGACCTTCCAGAATGTAGTTTTGTAGTGTGTTCTGTTGCCGCCTTCTTACGTGTTTTTGCCTTGATTTTCTGTGAACCAGGTTTAGAGCCAGTTGATGAGTAAGGTCTTTCATTTGTCTTCTCTTCAAAACATCCCATGACAGAAGAGAAGCACTACTAATTGAAATAGGCAACAGATGACTGGCTGAGGGTATGAAATAGCATTGCTACTTTGTCGCAAGCTGGAACTAATTTATGATGCAAACACACTTCAAACTCCTGGTGACACAAGGCTGAAGGACTCCAAGCTGGGACCTTTTTCTTAATTACTTTGCTTTCCAGTTTCTATCCCTAAAATAGTGTTTATAAGAGAAGATTCAAAGAGTACCTTGTATCTCTGGTCAATTCTGACGGTAAGTCAAAGGTGCACTGAGATATCCAAGCTCATTGAACATCTTAGAACAAATATCTTTGTATTCTAAGAAACTTTAAGTTAACATGAATGGAAAATACAAATGTTCATTTCTTGGTGGGTCAAACCAAAACCCAAGTTTAAAACTCTTACAGATTTCTAAATTTTGCCTTATTGTAAATAAAATTATTGGTTTCAAAACTGAAAATAATCTTTGCAAAGTAATGGTTTGAAATTATATTAAATCATATATAGATAACACATTTTGGTAGAAATAGTTGAATTTTGTATCTCATGTATTAAAGCCAATTTTAATTTATTTTTAAAGTAAAGATCATGTGGCATTTAGTATTGTTTTGAAATAGATATATATGAATCTTAATTAAAATATGATAGGGTTTTCTTTCTTCAAGCTGGAACAAATTTTTTTCCAGTCCTGGGGCTTGAACTCAGGACCTGAGCACTGTCCCTGACTTCATTTTGGTCTAAGCTAGCACTCTGCCAACTTGAGCCACAGGGCCACTTCTGGCTTTTTCTGTGTATGTGTTATGGAGGAATTGAACCTAGGGCTTCATGTATATGGGGCAAACACTCTTGCCACTAGACCATATTCCCAGCCCCTGTGACAATCGTTTGAGATAATATTTATTTATGAATTATACTATGTACTTTATTTTTTTTGTGTGCATTCTGACAATAACATTACAGTCCACCACAGAGGACTTTATAAGATATAAGATCAGTAATTATAGAATGAATACTAGGGAACACTGTAGCATTCTTTTTATTTATTGTCCTAGTGTCATTTTCTTGCATTATGAATAAAAATATAGGCCAGGCTCAGTAGCTTATACCTGTAATAACAACTTCATGAGAGGTTGACTTTGTATAGCAATTCAAAGGCCTGCCAGAACAGTTAATAAGATCTCCTTTCAATTGGTAAGCTGAGCATGGTTGTTCATTCATATGATCCCAGCTACATAGGATGCTTTAGTTAAGAGGACTCTTCAGTGGCTCATACCTACCAGCAAAATAACTAAGGAAGAATTGTGGTAGAGCACTAGCCTTGAGCTGAGGAGTTCAGGACAGTGCCTGGGCCCAGAGTTCAAGTCCCATGGCTGACAAAACAAACAAATAAAAAGTATGAAAACAATTTTAAAAAACTTACATCATATGTTTTAAAAACAAAACCTGAAATTACAAATTTGCTAATATAACAGACAATTTTGCATGATAACTCTGATTCCATAACTTCAAATTGATTTGATGTAGATAATCAATGCTATCTTTCCTGATCTACTTTAAAAACCACCATGCAGCATGTGATTAAATAATAATAAAAATTTGGCAGTAGGAGGGTTTGATCTTAGGCTTCAAGTTTCTAGGCAAATGATCTACTACTGAGCCACATGATCAACCCTTTTTTATGCTGGTTATTTTCAAGGATCTTATGTCTTGACTTCTTACATATCTGGACTGTGATCTGCCTACTTAAAGTTTCCTGACATTGCTAGGAAAGCAGGTATACACCACTATGACCAACTTGTTTATATTAAGATGGACTCCTATAGACTTGTATATCTTGAATACCTGGAATGGAGATCCTCCAAACTTCAGCCTCACATGTAGCTAGGATTATAGGCATTAGGCACTGGTGCCCAGTTTGTGAGAGGAAAATTCAAGTTGTAATGGGCAACATGTCACCCATAAAATGAATTTATATTACTAGTTGTTCAATTATAGAACAAAGATGAAAATCTACATGAAACTTACTTGGTGTAAAAAAGTAAAAGAAGTATCATTGAAAATAAGTTAAACGTTTAGTCAACAATATAATAAATACCAGTCTTAAACCAATAAAATCGACTACTAAAGTTAGCTTAGTTAGCAAGAGGAAAACCAACCCTGCATAATGAACTGAATGTTTATATGTTAATGTCTAGAACAAGAATTGGAATATTGAACAAATTTACTAATTCTATAAAGAAAAATGAGTGATAGGATTCAAAGAAATATCATGAGTTTATGTGAAGCTTACTGAAACAAAACAAAATGAAACAAAACAATACAGAGAACATTGTATAGGTCTACATTACAGAGAGATATGGGCATACTTGGTTAGACTGAACAAATATATTTCAAATATGAGGACAGGGACTATGAAGTTTAATTCTCAACCTAAGTCCAACTGTATTTTAAAAAATAATTTTTTGTTCAAGATAACAATGTTTTTTTTCTAGATTACTTAATTTTATGTGGTGTTTTTTGAGAATGTTAAACACTGCTTGCTATAGAGAAGATACATTTTTGGGCTACCCCTGGAAAGTAACTGAAAATGATTTCATCACATGAGGAAAACTGACTAAATAGAATGCCATTATTGAGATAGGACATGAAAATAAGTATTGTGAGTATTTCTTTTCTGTTCATTTGTCAAGGCATTTTATTTACAAAAGAAAATACTAATTTTAAAAGATTATTAATTCAGTAAGTCCATGTTAACAAGGAAACCTACACTTTATATGAGCTTTGACTTATAGTGGCAAACTGAAGGAAAAAAAAAATAGAAATGCATACATTAGATATACAGAAGTGATTCCTTGACCTGGCTTTCATAGACAGAACAACATCTACTTCCTAGTAATGAGTGCTAACATAAGATAAAGGTATGTCATTCCATGGTGAAAAAAGAAAAAAAAAAACCACTCATGTCTACAAAAGCAGCCAGAGACTCAAATCTCTGTAAATAAGCACCATAGGAAATGTTCAGGTACCTCATGGGTCAGTTGTTCAAAATCCATAGTCTTCCTTATTTGCAATTACTTATTTAATGATGAATTCACAAATGTACTCACTTGTCCGGGTCTGGCTATACCTAAGAGACAGGCCCCTCCTCCTGCCCTGGGGCCGCATGGCTGGAAACCACTCTTACCTCCTTCTGGTCAGGAACCAGAAGGAGTAGTTCTGAACCAGCCCCGCCTCCGACTCGGTCTTGGATCCACGTGTCTGCCTCCAAGATGGCGCCTCCGGGCCCAGGGGCGGTTCTATTGGGGTATGACATCAGCCCGTGGGGGAGGTCCTAGGGTGCCACTCTTGATGAACAGCCCAGATCAGCCAATCACTAACGTCCAGCTAGCCACCCCAAGTCCCACTCCTTCCCGCCATCACTCTTGCTTTAAATGTAGTTGTCCACCCCTTGAATAAACGGAAGTCCATCGGACAGCTCCCCGGAATCTCTGTGTCCAGTGTCTGCTCTTAAATGTAAGGGGGACATTGGGATGGGTGATTTCACTGACTCGATCCCCATCTCGGCTTAGCCCCAATCAGGACATGCTCTGGCCTCCTGCTGGCAGGAGAAGTGCATAGGGCTGTCCCCCACACTCACTTACTTCATCAAGGGCTTTCATTGCTTTTCTCAGTTTCAATAAAAACATGAACTCTCCCATAAGCAGGTGAACTAAGTCAAGTAACTCATGCTTCTAGAATTAGCAAAGCCCAAGTTGCATTGATGGAGTTTTAGAAATGGAACAAAACACAGGACTTTTGTTGAACATATGGGAGATCAGACTGCCCCTTCTTTTTGTTTCGACTCTTTTCCTCTGCTAGGTAGTCACCGCTGGAAAACTGAGAAAAACGGGTTTTAATAGATTGAACAAGATTTTCTCAGAGAACACACAAAGTTTTCGGCATTGCAAGGGGGATTACAGTTTAATATGTTCACTCTGAATATCTTTCCTTATTACCTAATTGGTTGAAGTTATTAAAAACTTCTCAGTGAGTTGGGTTTCAATTCACACCTTGTAAAAGAGGCTAAAATATGCACACAGAAAGACTCTGGTAACAGAACAAGTACTGTTACTCTTTAGAATGACTCATTATAACCAAAAAAAGTAGGGCCCAAAGCTAGACTATGAGATTTCACAGTCACCTCTGTGCAATAGGTGAAATGCAACATTCAACATCAATCTTAAGGTTCAGTTAACACAGCTTATTACTGACCAGATGGCTTCACTGCTCTGTCATTTCCTGCATAATTTTACTAAGACTAGAAATTTGCCCTTTTCTTTAGAAAAAAATAAAACAACTAAGAATGTCATAACAGTAAAGGTATTAAGTATGCAGGAGAGATGCTGAGAATAATTTTGGATTCGTTTAAAAACACTTTCTGAAATGCAGGTGAAATTTTCTAGTAGAGAAGTATTTTAAGGAGTCACCCAAATTTTTACCTGCATTTCTCTGCACTTACCATTATAATTACTTCAGTAGTAGGGCCTATAATAATTTCACTGCATTTTGATTGTACATACAGTGAAGAACTATTTGAGTCATGAGTTGTTCAAATTGAATCTCCTAAATCTATGAGTAGAGGTGGATGAGCTACTTTCCTATGCATTCAGCACATTGGAAATAGTTGAATAATGTGCTTTATCTAGGTATACTGAATGTGTGGTAACAGTTATTTAAGTTCAATTGTTAAGTAAAATAAAGCAGTATTTGAGTGAATTATACAGATAGCTTTACTGAATATGGATTATATATGCCACTCTCTAAAATGTTCTAACAGCTTACAGCTGCATATTAAAAATAAAGAAACACAAATAGCTTCACACTCACTGTCCTATGCTATCTGTGTTTCTGCAGGTGCCATATGTTGAAGAGCTCCAGTCACTGTTAAGCATCTTGCATCTAAGCTGCTTTTATATTTCTAGGTTCCAGTATCAGAGGGTGAAATCTACTAGACCATAAATTGTAAACTTTGTTTCTTTGGGTAAAATATCCTCATTTTCTTTGCCCTCATGGAAATGAAAGATATTAGCAGGAAGTACAAATATTGAAAGGAAAACATGATGACATTAGATATAACATGACATCTGTCAAGTTATTTATTCTTTATTTTGCCCCAAAATACTTCTATTTATTTATCATTATTGTCCTTAAGCAGTTGTATAAAAATGTTCCAATTCAATATGTCAGACAATACGGATATCGATTGGCATTTATTCATAATGAAATTTAAATATTTTCAAGAAGTCTTTAGTTCAATGTGTGGACTTAAAATTAGGCCTAGAGAAAATCAAAATGTTTATTAAGAAAAAGAAAGTCACTGGTTGCCTCAACCTTGTACAATGTCGCATGAAATTTCTGCAGTGGCTGCAATATCCAAAAAGACAACACACCACTTAGCCTACAGCCTTGGCTCACTTGTTCTATTCTATTAGGCTCACTACTCTATTTAACTACTTTTAGTGTGTTCTATATGAATTACAGTGAGATCATTCCATGAAAAGTATTAAGTACTGACATGAAACATTTTCTACTTAAAGTTACATCTTGAATGACTCATTTAGCTCACTTCTTACTTTGTGTTAGACCTAGAAAACTATATATCAACATCACCCCCCAGGTGTTTACTCCATAAATATTTTACTAAATTGTTATTTTGCAAAAGGGGTAATTTAATGAATATTTTTAGTATGTTAGCCGCAACTTAGTTTGAACCCCTTAGGTTTAAACTCTTTTTTTTTTTTGCCAGTCCTGGACCTTGGACTCAGGGCCTGAGCACTGTCCCTGGCTTCTTCTCGCTCAAGGCTAGCACTCTGCCGCTTGAGCCACAGCACCGCTTCTGGCGGTTTTCTGTATATGTGGTGCTGGGGAATTGAACCTAGGGCCTCGTGTATCTGAGGCAGGCACTCTTGCCACTAGGCCATATCCCCAGCCCCTAGCTTTAAACTCTTGACCTGAAACTTCCATTATATCAAAGATTTCTCTAGGGACATTCTTAGTCCTTAGGTATCTTTCCCTTCTGTAAATGTACTCCAATATTTCAGACTTATTTTTCTTAGGCCCTATAAACACTTCCTTTATATATTTCTACACAGGGTTATTTAGAGAACTTTATTACTGATGCTTAGAATTTCTAAGGTTAAATGCAACTTTCATTTTGGAGAAATAATAAAGAAGCAATTATTTACCCATGTTAAAGATGTGGCCACAGCAAACTAAAATATTAGAACATGTATTAGTTAGTAGAAGTAAAATAAACATAAGTCACTTGATTCTTCCTTTGCAAATATTTTTTAATAAATTTAACAGTGATTGCTAAACTATGTATTCAGTTTCTAATGTACTCTATTACAAGCTATAACGATTGTTACATAAAGAGCCTTATTTGTATGAAGCATAAATTGTCTGGGGAAAGATGAATGTGGAGGCCAAGTGGGATCTTGTTCACAATTTGGGGCGTAATCACAAAATTGGTAATTAGAGCCTTCAGAACTTTCTTCCTATGTACTTAGGAGGCTGAGAATGGAGAGTTCTTGTTTTGTGGCCAACCACAGCAAAAAAATTGCATGTCTTTATTCCAGTCAATAGCTAGGCACAGTGGCACGTGTTTACCATCCACAAGCTATGTGGGAATTTCAAGGTAGGTAAAAGATTATGTGAAATCACATCTGAACCAAAACATGGGTTGTGTTGGCAATCACTTTCATCTCACACAGTTCAGGCTGACCTAAGCAAATAGCAATACCTTATATATAAAAATGAGCTGTGAAACACCCAGTACATAGCCCACTACACACTCAAGACACAAAGTAAAAAGGAAGATCTGAAATTTAAAATTATTGATGAAAAAATAGTGTAGTTAAAAGGTTTCAGGATTTAAGAGGATTCACACAATAAAAGAAATCCATTATCATATGTCATTTTGCCTTCTACAGATATGACTTTATGGCTTACACACAGATGGTAAAATAAACAGACATAATCTAGTTAAAATGTAAAATAATAAAATAGCTATAATCAAAATGAAATTTAGTTATCACTACAGGAGAGGCAACATTAATAGGTAGAGTCTCAAATTCACAACAAGAATTACGGTGAATGAGACACTAAGGTAGAGAAGAACTTTTTGGCTAAGAAACTTTCTTAAAAAGCTAAACATAGAGGTTCCCTATGACCCAGCAATCCCACTTCTGTACATTTACTCAAAGGATTATAAAAAAGGCCGAACAAAAGCTACCAGCACAACCATGTATGCCGCAGCATTATTTACCATAGTTAAAATATGGTGCCAACCCAGATGCCCTTCAGTTGATGAACAAATCAAGAAATTATGGCCTATTTACACAATGGAATTCTTTGCTTCTATCAGAATGAAAGACATCACCCTATCTGTAAAGAAATGGAAAGATTTAGAAAGAATCATAGTAAGTGAATTAAGCCAGGCCCAAAGATACATAAATTCTATGGTCTCCCTTATTTGTAATAATTAGTATATGTCTAGGATAGCCCTACAAGATGATCACAATAGCTCAATATCTATGCACATATGATCACATAAGATGACACTAAAAGAAATGACCTCCAAAATAAGGAAGCAAGTGGGTTATAATTGAGGTTATTATTTTCAATGTACTTTGTGGAATTATTTCTTTTTTTCCTCTGTTCATCTTCTCTATGATCTAGACCCTGTTGTCACTGTATTTGATTCTGGTACCCTGAATATTTTATATATTTGTGTCTGAATTAAGAAACGGAAGGGAAGGGGAACATTAAAATGGTGACAAAGGGTAAAAGGCAAAGCAATGCAACAGCAATACTTACAAGACAATATGTTGTAAACTAACTGTATACCTGAGGGCAGGAAATGGGAGGGGAGGGAAGGTAGGAGAAAAAAGAGGGAGGGGGATCAAGTTGGATAAGAAATGTATTCGCTACCTAATGTATGGCATTGTAACCCCTCTATATTTCCTCTCCACAATAAAGAAATAAATTAATTTAAGAAGTACTTCCTTCCTTTTCTTGTAATAAAACCATGGCTACCTTATTCCCTTGAAGTGTTGTTATCTTCCCTATTTGTCCTCCTTGTGTGAGTGTGAAAAATTACAATGAAAGATTTCTTAAAGGAAGATGAATGAAAGGCCATAGTGTTTTAAGTCATATATGCCTAAAATTCTCTTGTTCTGACTGTATCCTAGCTCCACAAGAATGTACATACAGAACTTTCCAAAAGCACGAACCCCAAAAATGATTTCATTAAAATATAGAAAAAAATTATAAAATGAAACAAAAAACTAGAACCACGAGAGAAAAATAGATCTGTTTATAGATCTATTAAAAGAAAAACATTAGATGCTTCATGAGTAAAAATAGAAGGCACTTGAAATGGGAGAAAATGTTTCCACAAAGAAGTACTTGTACTCTTTAATGTGAAAACAAAATTCATTTCAGCATTGAATCAATTGAAACAAAATGATTAGTAAGCAAAGGATATATCGGTAGTTTTCGAAAGTAATAATTTAACACAAAAAAAGCCAATAAAATCTAATCATACTATATCTATACTGTTTCCTAGGTAACCAAGATATAAACTATATAAAACCTAACAATTTCACTAACATGTCGCTAGAATATATATGTATATATATATATATACATATAACAATATACTAATTTATTAAAAGTATTAAAATTATATAACTCCTCTATTGTGACTAGGTTAGTAATTTCTTGAAGTTGTATATTGTAAATATGTATACATTTTCACTTAAAAAATCTGTAGAGTATATTTTCCTGAGATTAATGCCTTTATGTTCAGTTATTCCCCTAAAATATCCTGCTTGATGTCTGAATCATTTTGTAGTGGCATAATCAAGAGTAACACAATTTACCTATTAAAATAATCTATCAATTGTTATTTATTTTGCACTGACCTTATAGTCACACATAAAAAGAACTGAAAATAGTTACTACCTACAGATTCAACTTGGTATATTGATTTGAAGGTCAAATATGTGAAATAGTTGACTCAGAAGTTCTTCTGCCTCTGTATCAAATTGACTGTAAGCTTTTGAAACTAAATTAAGTAAATTTTGCTCTGCTATGCACTCTCTGAGAAGAATAGGAGACTGTGAAATTCCTATGGTCTTTCTTGAGTCTCTGTCTCTATGCTTACTTTTGTCCTCAACACAAGCTTTGCTTCTTTGAAAGGGTGATTATTTTAAAACTAATCATTCATTTAGGAAAAAGAAATTGCAGCACTAAACTCTGCACTTTCTAAAATACCTTTTCAGAGAATGGAAGGTTATAAAACTTTGTGGTCAATCTGGAGTAAGACAACCTACATTGTAAGAACATTATATGTGCAGCTCATTTTCACATGTAATTTGACATTTAATGTATAATTTATTCATAAATTATTAATAGAGACAATAAAAATGAAGTGAATCAGGACTGGCATTCAGCAAATATCAAATGAGGGTGAATTTGTTTCACTGCAATTCTTCTAAACAAAAGAAAAAAAGTATATACATAAAATTGAATAAGACTTCATTTAGAAATCTTAGGTATTTATGCTTTCCCTTTGAGGCAGAGAATTATACCAATGTGTGGAATTTATGCAAAATATGAAATAATACATCTATTTTTATTCATATATATGGAACTTTTACTGATAGACTGTTTCTCTTTATAAAGCCTAATTCTTACCACATAGGTTCATTTAGTCAGTATTCTGATCAGCTTTCATTCATTCAAAAACAAAAAGCCCTCCGACTACAGGGAAAGATAACTGTTGGTAATTAAGGTTTAAGTGAATGAATCTAATGCATGTTTTCCCATGCTAAGAGGTTTCTCTATTAATAAATGGTGATTCTGCAGTAACACTAGTTATAAATATCAAAATGTATTTTAACCTACACCCAATTTAAAGAATATACTGCCCATCTAACATATCTTTTCTAGACAGGAGGATAAATTCTCGTAAGTGAAGTATATTTTCATTGTATCCTGATGCAATTGCATAATAAATTTGCAGCAATAAAGCAAATGCTTGTGCTTGTGTAAAACAAAAGCCATAATGAGAAATAAAGCTGATTTCTTTCTGTAGATGTCTAATGATCCTTGAAGCAAGAATATTTATAGATCTTAGAGGCAAATCAAACCCCAGCAGCAGATAAACCCATTTAAATTGTACCTATTTCCCAGAACCAACCAAGAAATTTACATCTAGCTTTGTACAATCCTAATGGAAACAATCTCTAATGACTAACATGCAAATTTATCTACTTCTGTTATTTTAGAATATTTAAATTGTATTTTTGGCATAGTTATATAGTGAAATCACTCCAGAAGTAATAAAATTATAAATGAGCTGATCAGAGATACAAAGGAATATAGGAAATCATGTCACCCAGATAAAAATAGTGACAAGGACATTAGACTGAAATTTTGTCATGCTAAATTGTAGCCAAGTTTTATTTATGAATACTCATAGAATCCTAAGTTACAACAGTTATGTAACCCATGTGTGTGTTTGTGTGTGAATGTGTTCATGTATGCACATGTGCACACACTCGCCTGTCTAAGAGTCTGAAGTCAAAGTGTTTGTGCTTTCCCTGGGCTTCTTTTGCTCAAGACTAGTGCTTCACAACTCCAATTCCTCGGTGGTTAGAGTTAAGAGTCTCATGAACGTTCAAGTTGGCTTTTACTTGCAAACCTCAGACACCAGCTTTCTAAATAGCTAGGATTATAGACATGAGCCAATATTGCCCATTTTAATCTAACTTTTGGATATTGTAAATACATTACAAACATCTTGAAAAGACATGTGACCAAATGTTAATGTTTGTAGAGCCGTGAAAATTCTCCCATAGTTTGTCAAAAAAAATATTCTTTACAGATTACTTCAAGAAAAAAATAAGCAAATGACATATATAGATGTGTGTATGTGTTTTTAAGGCAAACATATAATTCACAATCATTAAAGAAAAACATAAGGTTATATTTAAAGAAACTACTTTGTAATAGGAGAATAAGTTAAGTCGAATAATAACTTTGAAGACTATACTTATATGAAAAGTACTTATGCATATATTATAGAATAAATAAAGAAGACTGTATATTGTTTTTTCTATCTTTAAACATACAAACCATATATATCTATACATTAGAGTAGAACATGAATAAGAGACATGAAAGAATTTTGTACATGTAAAATTTGTACTTTAAAATATTGTTTCATATGTCATGGTTGGTGGCATAGTTCTGTCCCTGTCAGCTCCTTGGGAAGTAGAGAAATGAAGAATGGCAGTTGAAACCAGTTTAGACAGAAAGTTAGTAAGATTTCAACAAACAAGCAGAATGTGTGTGTATGTGTGTGTGTGTAAACACATTCTTTTTCAACACATTCTTTTTTTTTTTGGCCAGTCCTGGGCCTTGGACTCAGGGCCTGAGCACTGTCCCTGGCTTCTTCCCGCTCAAGGCTAGCACTCTGCCACTTGAGCCACAGCGCCCCTTCTGGCCGTTTTCTGTATATGTGGTGCTGGGGAATCGAACCTAGGGCCTCGTGTATCCGAGGCAGGCACTCTTGCCACTAGGCTATATCCCCAGCCCCAACACATTCTTTTTAATACTTGATATAATCTCACTTTGATTAGAATAATTCTCATACATGTAAAGTGGTTTTGGTTTTGACTTTCTTTGTAACTCAATTTGTCACATTTACCATATTTTTATTATAAAGGTGATGTACAAGGGGATTACAGTTACATTAAGTCAGGCAATGACTAAGTTATTTTTTGTATGTTGTCACACTTTCCCCCACTCTCTCCTAGTGCCTCCCTCCCATCTCCACCCACAACTTGTAAATTTCAATTTCAACAGTGTCCAGTGAGCTCCACTGCTGAACTTTAACACAAAAATGGTTATTTCTGATGATTTCCTATGCATTTGTTTTCTTTTGTTACTTGTGTGCTATGGCTTTTGAAGAAATAATTGTGATCAGTACCTTACATGAAAGGTTTACAGCAGGATGCTATGGATTCTACCTCTACATGTGATGCCCTGCGCACACACAGCTGCATTCCAGCTTCTCTCTTCTGGTTTTAATCCCCTATGGAAATCTTTAGGCAGCTGACGACCCATGGCAACTCTATGGGATTAGAAAGTAGAGAGGAGACAGGTTTCCTAATCTTCAAAGAATGTGAGATATGCTTCTTATAGTCCAGAATGTGGAATCATAACAGGACCCCTGGTTAAATTTTAACTTCATGTTTAATAATAGATGCATAAAATCCAGGCTAAGTTCCTTGATAATTGATTTTTCTATGTAAATATTGTTCATTATTAACTCCTTCCTATATGAAATGTATGCTTATGGGAAACCAAAGATTATAATATATATATATATACATATATATATATATATATACTGTTCATTATTAACTCATTCCTATATGAATGGAATGTTAATGGGAAATCAAAGATTATATACATATAGTCTTTGTTGTACCATTGCTTGAACTCAGAGCCTTATATTCTTCTCTCTCATATTGCTTCTCATAGCTGCTCTTGCTCCATCACTTGAGACACACTTACAGTACAGTTTTATTTGCATAATTGGAGATGGAATCTAATAAACTTTTTCAGGACTGATTTATGACATGCTTGCTTCTGAGCACAGCCTCCTCAGTAACTAAGAATACAATAAGAACAAGCAGTGCCTGGCTAATCCAGTCTATTTTAAACAAGGCTAACCCCAGACAATTTATATATGTGACAATAAATTGGTGTTAGTATTGTTAATTGAGTTTGAAATAAAGCCGACTTCTATCAAATTTCTGAAGTGCAAATCCCCTCAGAAATTTACATTTATTTCTTTTCTCTGTAACAGAATATGTCCTTGCTGTTAAAGGTTATGGAAATATTTATAGCAAAAATTTAAACTTAAAATATACACTATGAAGAATTCATAATATTTTTAAACTATATATCATTGAAGATACTTAGACAATCCATCGATTCATTAAAATAATGTTTTCAACTGCTGTTTAACAAATTGCTTTGCTAATATTATAGGCTCTCACCATTTATATGAATAACAACAACAACAACAACAACAAAATAAGGGCAGGGTATTGGTGGCTAATTCTTGTAATCCTAGATACTCTGGAGGATCAAGGTTTGAAGCCACCCTAAGTAGAAATGTCCAAAAGACACTTATTTTTAATTAACCAACAAAAAGATGGAAGTAGAGATATGGCTCAAGAAGTAGAGAGCCATCCTTAAGCAAAAAAGCCCAATGAGAGCAAAAGTCCTTGAGTTGAAGCCCAAAAACTGACTAGAAATAAAGAATAAGAAGAGGAAAACTGACTGCTTCTGACACAAGGAATCTCTCCAGGCTGCAACAAAGATGGCAGACAAGGCTCAACTGTAGAACAATCCACTATCAAGCTTGCTTCTACTATTTTGGGAACAATTTAATTCCTAGATGACAGTTGTTTGTTGCTTGGACAGGAAACAACTTAAAACAGCCCATACACATCAATTTGGTTTTCTTAAGAGCAAGGCTTCCAAAGATGGATGACATAAGCAAATAAACAAGAGAGAAAGTACAGTCATTTTTGTAATTAAACTTTGGAAATCTTTTAAAAAAGAACATTTTCCACTAAAAGAAGGAGTAAGAGAAACACTTGGGCTCCTTGGCACAGGATGAAACTTCCTAAACAAAGATTCAGAAATGCTACAAACCAAAGAAAGGATGGACAAATGGGATTGCATCAAACTGCAGAGCTTCTGAAGGGCAAAGGAAATAGCTCCCAAGATAAACAGAAAGCCCACAGATTGGGAAAAGATCTTTACTGGCCACACAATGGACAAAGACCTCATATCTAAAATATACGCAGAACTAAAAAAAATTACATTCCTCCAAAACAAAACCACAAAGAACCAACAGCACCCTCAACAAGTGGGTTAAAGACTTACAAAGAGACTTCTCTGATGAGGAAATGAGAATGACCAAGAGACATGTGAAAAAGTGCTCTACATCACTGGCCATAAAATAAATCAAAACAACATTGAGATTCCATCTCACCCTAAGAATGTCCTACATCAAGAAAACTAACAGTAATAAATGCTGGAGGGGATGTGGCCAAAAGAGAACCCTACTTCATTGTTGGTGGGAATGTAAACTGATTCAGCCACTCTGGAAAGCAGTATTGAGATTCCTCAGAAGGCTAAACATATAGCTACCCTATGACCCAGCAGACCCACTTTTGGGCATCTACCCAAAAGACCACAAACAAGAACACACTAAAGCCATCAGCACAACAATGTTCATCGCAGCACAATTTTTCATAGCTAAAATATGGAACCAACCCAGATGCCCCTCATTAGACGAGTGGATCAGGAAAATATGGTACATATACACAATGGAATTTTATGCCTCTATCAGAAAGAATGACATTGCCCCATTTGTAAGGAAATGGAAGGACCCGGAAAATATTATAGTAAGTGAAGTGAGTCACATCCAAAGGAACATGAACTCTATGGTCTCTCTCATAGGGAATAATTAGCATAGGTTTAGGCTAGTCACAGCAGAGGATCACAAGAGCCTAATAGTTATGCCCTTATGAACCCATAAGATGACACTAAGTGAAATGAACTCCATGTTGTAAACATGACTGTTATATCATGGTTGTAATTATTTTCAACATGCCATGTGAAGCTGTGGCTTCTATTGTTGATGATCCTTTTGTATCCTCTTCTTGTGGTTGTACCTGCACTGTATCACATCTGAGTACACTGGATACTGTATATACTGGTATTCGAACTAGGGAAGTGAAAGGGAATATCAAAATCCAGAGACAAAGGATAAAAAGACAAATGACTCCAAAAGCAATACTTGCAAAAACCATTTGGTGTAAACCAACTGAACAACTCATGGCGGGGGGGAGGAGAGGAAAAGGGGGTAGAAGGGGGAATGAGGGAGGAGGTAACAAACATTTCAAGAATTTCAAGGCCTAATGTATGAAACTATAACCTCTCTGTACATCACTTTGACAATAAATAAGAAAAAGAAAAAAAGTAGCCACAGACAAATGATTATTCAAACTAGGCCAATAAGTAAAGGCATGACACAGATAAAAGAATCACACCAACCTAATTGGGAAGGGCAATAATCACCTCAAGGCAAATGACAGCCTTGTGTGAGGAGAGTGGAACCGCTTGAACAAGGAATGTACATCTGCCACGTGAAAAAAGCTGGCATTCAGATTCCACTGTTGGTGGTTTCTATGGTGGCTGTGGTGTCCTGCATGGCTTCTACCAGACTGCTACTTAAATATTCAATTATTTTTACAACCACACAAGGGAAAACAAATGCAGGGTTTATTGAAGTCCTATTATTTGCCTCTCACTATGCTAAGCACCGATGGAAGCTGGAATGTTATTTTTCATGAAGAAATTAACACATCAGAAAAGGATGAGGAGAGGATGAGGAAGAGGAAAAGAAAGAAAACCTACAACTTTTAAATGTATAGTGATAAAATCCAGGAACTTAATGAAAGGTTAAAAGTTTCATGAAAATCAAGACACTACTGGTGATTTTTTACAGCATGCCCTGCTTAGGAGAGTATCTTCTGCTTATTTAACAAGTAGGTATATTGTGTCAGACACTATTCAAAGCATTTAAATCATTAATTAACCCTTTTAGAAATCTTTCAAGTCATGTATGATAATTACCTATCATTTGTGCATGAGGATATGGAAAGTAAAAGAAGCTACAGAATATTGGAACACTATTTCAGAAGCCATAATTCTTAAAAGCTATAAACCCATGCTTTAATTCACAGTAGATAATTGTCATAGTTGTTAAGATGTACTATTAAGTAGCCAAGGAAATATGTTAGTGTTTAAGTTATGAGGATCACAAGCTCTCAATTGCTATATGCACATGATCAGATAAAATGATTATCAAAATGTGCTACAAGAAATGGAAACAAGTTTTTTGTTTGTTTGTTTTTTGTTTTGCCTGACCTGAGCCCTATTCCTGGCTTCTTTTTGCTTGCCACAGCACCACTTCTGGCTCTTTCTAACATATGTGGTGCTGAGGAATAGAACCCAGACCTTCATGTATGGGAGGCAAGTACTCTACCACTAGGCCATATTTCCAACCCCCACAAGAGATTTTTTTATTGTATTTTTTTCTGCTGTTGTTGATTTTTTTTGCTTTCTTTTTACTTTGTTTGCTGTTTCCCTTTGTTGCTGTTTTTTATTTCTGCCCCCTTTGTCATGTATATAAGTTTCTCTGATTTGGAGAAGGGAAAAGAAACACAGAAAAGTGTGGGACAAAGGGTGAAGCAATTCAGCACTAATACTCACCAGATACTATGTTGAAAATGAACTATGTTACTTGTATAAGAGAGGAATGTTAGGAGAAAAAATCTGAGAGAAAATGAGGGAGAGGGGGACATTGTTAAAAAAAAAAAGAAATGTACTCTATCTGATTGATGTAACTGTAAAACTTCTGTAATACTCATTACAACAAAGTTTTGAAAAATAATAAATAAATAAATAAATCATGAACATTTCTACACAAAAACTAGTAAAAACAAAAACTATTACAAAATAATAAAGCCAGAAGGCTACCGAGGAAGGTTTGATACGTATGCTAGATAGGAAGCACTATGACAAAAACGTTGCCGGAGGTATGATCTTGCACAAAAGCCATCTCTTGTTTACACAGAAAACATTTCAGTAAGAACACACCCCACCCCCTCCCCTGCCAGGCAGCTGTGGACTCACACAATCCTATTTCTTGATCTGAGTTTCCAAGAATTACATTTAAAACAAAGTAGTAAAGCCTCCTTGTATTTCCTTTGAAATTTTCTCTTTGCCTCACCTTCTACAACCTGCTTGCCGTTTGCCATTTACCACATCACATCTTTTTCCCTTGCAATTCCACTCCCAAATAAACTTATTATCTTTGAAACTCTCTCCCTGTTATTTAAGTTGACAAGGTGGCAAGTTAGATTAGGGGCATATAACCTGAAACCAGGGGAAATTTAAACAAGCAAAATAGAGATAAAATATTTAAAAAAATGAAAACAGCAGATCTTAGTGAGAATCTAAAATAAACAACTATTCAAAAATATGAGGATAATAGTTCCTGCCTGTAAGGAAGAAATGTGACACACACACACACACACACACACACACACACACACACACACACACAAAATCCGGAAGTAAATTTGGACTGCCTATAACTAAACTTAAACTGAGTCTCTCACTGACTGCCAGCAAGCCCTGAAACTTCCTGGGTTTCAGTTTAGGACATTGTGTGGATTAAAACAGGTAATTCACTAAAGTACAGGACTACTGTAAAAGCTAATTATTGTGACCTTTTCTTCTTTCTGATACAAGTACATGGATATTAAATAAGATTATGCATGTCAATTTCATAAAAAGGTATTGGGCTTTTGGTAATTAAAATCTACCTAAAAATCCTACTTATATTACAAAACAGTGTGGGGAAATATAAAAAGTTAACGTGGGCACAATAGAGCAGAAATTAGTGTAGATTATGGCCAATTATTGAAAAATAATGATGTATATGTTTTAGTTGATAGAGAAGAAAGACATAATTCAAAAATAACATACTCTAAATGTTATCAACAATATGTACTGTGAATTATAGAATAGGAAAGGTAAGTGTTTGAAAAATTAAATAGTATATGAATGTAAAAGTAATATCAGCATACAAAATGAATTAAATTTTAATTAATAAGAAAAAGAGAATTACTTAAAAATTTATGGTATAAATCTAAGAAGCAATGGATTGAACTTAAGTAGGTAAAGATATTAAAAGTAATATCAAATGAAAAGCCAGAACCCCCACTGATCAAAAAAATAAAATAAATAAGCAGTAGGAAATTTTCTATGGGCTATCCATAATCATTTGATTTATTCAAATACTTTAGTTACAAAATATTACAAAAATAGAGAGGAAACATAGAGGCCAAATTTGTGTATGTCTTGATCTTAGCATGAAAAACAGTTATTGATAAGTAACTGAAACCAAAAACAAAATATGGACTCATAGGAATAAAAAATGAGAGGACTTATTATGTTTGTCAGAAGAGGTTCTTTGTCTCAGATGCATGCTGCATTGTACCAGAATAGGCTGAAAGTAGAATTTAATGGTTAATACACAAATCAAGAAGATAGTGATGATAGAAAGGAAATCAGGATCTACTGGGAACTATGGTTTAGAATACCACAACAATTTTTAAAAAAAAGCAAAGGAAATGGGCCAAATCTGGTTTCTCTTTTGAATTTAAGTACATTCACCCTTTTAAACAGTTATCTCACCATGTAAAGAAAAATTACAATATCAAACTAACCATCATTTTAAAATGAAACCCCAACAAATCATTGATTTTTTTTTCTACTAATCTGTTAAGAGGAGTTTTCTCATTACAATGAATTAAGTATATCATTATGTGACTTAACATCCTGGTCATGGGGGATGAGATCTACTTAGTATTTATGGTTACTTTATATCCTCAGCATAAATAGCATAGGAGATATTTTAAGGTATTTTGTTATATTTAAGTGCTTTTGCAAACTCAGTGCACCTAAATACTCAAGTGCTCATATCCAAATGTGCCTATTAAAAACCAAATAGGAAATTTGCATTTATATTAGGTATTTTGACTTCCTTGACATTGAAAAAGGAAAACCATTGTCATTTTTAACACTACAAGGACAAAAAAAATGTTTCTAAAAACATGCACAATGTCAGGAACTCAAAAGACTCGATCTGTATAAATTCTCACCGGTTGTTGTAGTCACTATTACCTTGTTTTAACTAATTGTTTTGCAAAATTTTTGAAAACTGATGTTATTCTTCTTTTCCCTAAAAAACTATGTATTTTGGCACTTTTGATGTAATCAACCCTCTTATTATACATATTGTGATTGCCCATTTGATTACTCATTTCATAGAAAAGTATCTTATATGAAATGTCAGAATTTATTATTCAAATGTATTTCAGCCTTTGGTTTTATCTTCAGTTTACAATTTCTCCAGAATATCTATTAGAGGATTGATTGAAATCATATTGTCCTATGGAAATTTTTCTGTCTGATGGGTTATACCTTACATAAAATTTTCTGATTCTGTTCAGACTCTATTGGATGGACTTGTTTTTCCTATTCACTTGAGTGGTTATTGTATATACTAGGATTATACTTTGTTCACTGTTATTGCTATAGCCATTTTATAGTAGAGACATTTCCAGTAAACAAAAAAAATTTATTTGCAAAATTGTGTGCACATTGTGGTTGGCTTAATAAATACAAGTTACAATTTTCAAAGTCATTTTCTAAGCTTAAACCTGACAGCAACAATGAATACTGGTGCACATGCACAGAAGCAAAGCTCAGTTTAAGGTGAACTGAGAAGAGAGGGATGACACAGATCAAGATGCATTGTATGCACAAACTGCTTTGTTTGATGGCAAAGAAAAGATCAATACGTAACCTAAAACGTAAGAAAAGAGTCAGTTGGTCAGGGTATGCGATAACATTGAAAGGGGTGACATGATCAAGACACACTGTCCTCAAAAACTGTGTTCTGGAATCACAACTCCTTAAAGATAATAGACATATTCCAAAAATTAAAAGAAATCATTTGTCTAGTTCATTGATGTGTAGGCATTTGGCAAAACATTATTATGTTTCTTATTTCATTGCTGATAGAAGTCCATGTAAAATTCCAGGGGGCTATGTCTCAGAACAGTTTTCTTCCAGCAAAGTAGATATGTAACATTACCTTCATTCCTCCATACACTCCTGATATACAGTAACAAATTGTACTTGCCAGGTTTTATGGCCTTTTATTGGCTATGCCCTTTTATTTATATTCTAGCTTGCTGCTAATTATCACATTATGCATAATTTATAATGTATTCTTCTGATGGTGGATTGTGAATAATGAAATCCATGTATAGAAAGAAATCCACTCTGCCCCCATGAAAATGTCAGGGAGAATAAGAACAGAAATTGTACAAGGCTTAGGGATTGATCCTTAAAGTAAGGAACCATTGTTCTACAAAAGAGAATAAAAACAATGGTACAATGGAGGTCAGTTTAGTTTTGATCAAAACAAAAACTAATTATGATTCTAAGAGATGTGCGTTTTGAATGGATCTAATTATATAATGTTTGCACCAATTCCTTAGGAGTGAAAATTTAAATTAAAAAAATACATCATATCTTCTATATGGTGTGTCCCAAAAAATTAGGTATTGGCAATCCAGATTCACAAAAATCTATGTTTATAGAGAGACAGGGGAGGTTGTAGTTCAAGGCAAAACTACAAAACTCTATTTCAAAAACAAAGCTGGCCTTGTTTGGTGGTTTATATCTAATCCTAGCTACATGGGATGTGTTTGTAAGAGAGGTGATGTCTAAGGTCAGACTCTGGGCAAAATCAAGACACTTGAAAAATAAGCCAAAATAACAGGAAAAGGCTTGAGTTGTGGCTTTAGTGCAAGGTCCTGAGTCCCAATTCTAGTACCACCAAAAAGGGAAAAAGAAATTTAATAATATTTAGGTGAGAGTTTAGATCAAGTTCTTATTCTTCTTATCATTTATATATATTTTTAATCAAAATACTTTATATTTGCCTGTTACATTTCATTGAGGACTCAAAAATATTAATGACCCAGGGGGAAGGTATGAAAAAGCTCATTCAAAGTGAAGTTTCTCTGTGATTTTCTCCTTTCTGCCTGAAACTTATCCCTCATGCTAACTCATAATAGCCCCGAAAAACTCTCTTCCCACATGACAGGTCGTTGAAATCAAAACCCTCTCTTCCTCAAAGCCAACCAGGAAATCAAAATATTATGTGAATTTTTCCTCTTCATTTTTGCATACCAACTAGCCAGAATGATATCCTCTGTCCAACTTCATGAATTGGAGGTTAAAAAAAAGTCTGCATTTTAAAAAGAACACGGACTTGGATGTCTCTCTCAGAAGTTTAGTTTTGTCTAAGTGCTGTAACTGCTGCCATGAAAGATGAAGACGCCCCACAGCCACACCACAGAAAGAAAGCAGATGATGGAGATGAACAAAAAAAGAGTGGAAGATGATTTCTCAAGGGACAGTGAGAAGTGAAGTGAAGCGATTTAATAACTATAGTGGAGTGGAGTGAAGAGAATGCTTAGCCAGCTCTCTTGAGGAAAAACAAGCTGATAACTTTAGTTGTGACATGTTTCCTCTGATTCAGTGACTACTCATGGAGATGAGAATATCTAACAAGATGAAGATTTTTGTCCTGCAAATGATTTGCCAAAGAGACAACTTGGAAAGTAAAGTATAGGCTCAGCTGAGGACTGTGCTGAGTTCCATGACACCTAACCCTTGTAATCAAGTGTGTGTGTGTGTGTGTGTGTGTGTGTGTGTGTGTGTGTGTGTGTGTGTGTGTGTGTTGTGTGTGTTGGTATGAGTACTGGACTTCACCTCATCTTTGTGATCTTGCTCAGTTTTTTCACAGGTGGAGTTCTATCGCATTACCCACATTTCCAGGCCAGACTAAGTTTTCTTATTCCTTTTCTTTTCTTCTGGTTATTTGGAAAGTCTTAAGACTTTTCACCACAAGATGGCTTTGAACTTTGATCCTCATCCTTCTGGATAACTGAAACTGCAGGAGTGAGCCACTCTAATGGTGGCATTTTAAGATTTACAACGCTGATTCATATGATGTCTAATAAAAAAGAATTACTAACAACACTTTCTTAAAATATCCACTTACAACTGATTTCAGTATTTAGTTTTACTTTTCCTTTCCTCACACAAAATTACTATCTGATATTAGAAGGCAGATCAAGAGATAGATAGATATATAAATAAATAGACAGATAGATAACAGACAGCACACAGCCTCTCTCACCAAGATATCAGATGTGTTTTAACATAAGTTTATATCTCTAGCTTTTAAAACTTGATACATGAATAATTAATAGGATTCTCTTGAAACGATTAATTTATAATTAAATAATTATATAGCAGTCAGGTAGCAAAGATCAGGTCACATTTAAAAGGGCAGTTCTTATTGATCAAAATTCTTCTGAAAGTACATAAGACAGAGGAAAATGAAATACAACAGAGTCTTAGTACTTGAGTGTATGTTTCCAAGAATGCTATTATAAAAAAAATGTTAATGCATAGGATACACAGTTCCACATTCTAAAATTACTCAAAGGTGCATATAGAATATGTATAGTAGATCTAAGTAAGAATCCCTTATTGAAAACCTCAGATAGAATGCTTTGTTGATATATTGACTTTGCTGTTGTACATATTAACACCACACATTACAAATTAAATCTTATTTTATGTTCTTCATTTTGATGTCAGCCAACTACCACTAAAGATATGCTAGAGATCAACTAAACTAAAATTTTATTATCACTTAAGTTAGACACACTATTTGCTCTTTCTGTCTTGGGAACATTACCATAACTTTTACGTTTCATTCTAGGCCTGATTTGTTCTCCTGGGTAATGTGTACATAGGAATTGAAAGGCTTTGAATTTTGGAATTTCTTTTCCATTTAGTATATTTCTCAAAAATCATTTTTGTAGGGCATGTGGTAAAAAATGTGTAATACTTTCTGGAATAAGGCAGGTATATTGTGTTTATGGAAATCTGTTCTGGAGTGTGAAGATCATAGAGAGATTTACACAAAAATACTAGGGTATATATGAATGCCTTGAAATGTGTGTTAAAATATTATAAAATCTATTATTTTATTGCACAAATAAAATCTTTATAAAGAATGGTTGTTCTGTACAATATACATATCTAAAACTAAGGAAAAATGAAAATTATGGTTATAGAATGAAGAACTATATACTTTTACATTACGAAAATATAAATATGAGAATTGAGATATAGGAGTGAATATAGGAGATATATGCACAATTGTGTTTGTTTTTATCCTTTATTTTGGGGGGAGTTAGTATTACATGAATTTGCCTTATGATGTTAAAATTATACAATTTAACAAAAATATTTCATGGTCTTGTCTCATAATTTTAGAAATATTATTGGAATTTATGTTCCATTATTTCTGTGTTTATCTACATGACTATCCTAATTTGGTGCTCTGTTTACAATATTATCTCATTTTAATCAGTAAAATGCTTTTTACGTGTTGCATGGGGGATGGCTAAGCAATGCTATTTGAGTTACATTTATATTAGTAATGTTTTAAATGTTATATGAGTAAAATTTAAACCTTGTCAATACGTGTGTATAATATATGTGGTAAGCAACAATTATATGTGTATGCCTAAAGGTGTATGACCTACATAAGCATGCACTCTTTATGGTAACAATTTTTGTTGCGTAACTTACTTCATTTATGTATAAAATGTATGAATAATTAATGAGGAGTAAACTTATCATCTCATTGGAAGAGTTGTTAATGATGTCCATTTCTTTGTCATAGTGATTTAAAGCACAATGCTTGGATGTATGCTTTTTTGTTTGGTCAGTTGTTTCCAAATACAATCTCATTGAAATCATTTTTCAAAATTGGTGTCATTTTCTCCTTTTCAAAGTTGTTTTGTGCTTTGACAGAAAGTTTAACTTGAAAATATATGGTGACAAAAGAATTGTTTTGGTATCATCAATGTCCTAATCAAAACAAGTCATATTTAGAGAGTTTTTCTTTAGTAAAATATGAATGTGTAGATGAAGAGTTGTGAGCTATGAGAGGAGAAGTTGTAGACAGTAATGCCTGGGAAGTCTTTAAAGACAAAAATAGTTTCATATTAAGATTATGCAGACTTCTTTTTCAACAAGGACAAGGTTTCCCATAATATATACCACTCAACTAGCCTTCCCAATACATCGCTAAAATGATTCTTGAAAATATATAACAAGTTGGTTTTGTTTACCAGAATTCAATTTCATATTTACTACAACTCTTGCCTATCGTTTTAATTTTTTTCATTAAGATAGAATTATTTACACATATTTCTAATTTAAAGCACATATAGCAATGACTACCTCTACACAGGAACTCATTTCATATGAAATGGCAATCTTTTTACTTGGTATTACTTTGTCTGTTGACAATTATGACTGAAAAAAAAAGGGTTGACTGAAGCTAATTAAAATCACATGGAAGAACAGTCAGCATACTATCTTCTCTAAGAGATGTAGTATTTATAGCTGATAACTTTAGTTGTGACATGTTTCCTCTGATTCAGTGACTACTCATGGAGATGAGAATATCTAACAAGATGAAGATTTTTGTCCTGCAAATGATTTGCCAAAGAGACAACTTGGAAAGTAAAGTATAGGCTCAGCTGAGGACTGTGCTGAGTTCCATGACACCTAACCCTTGTAATCAAGTGTGTGTGTGTGTGTGTGTGTGTGTGTGTGTGTGTGTGTGTGTGTGTGTGTGTTGTGTGTGTTGGTATGAGTACTGGACTTCACCTCATCTTTGTGATCTTGCTCAGTTTTTTCACAGGTGGAGTTCTATCGCATTACCCACATTTCCAGGCCAGACTAAGTTTTCTTATTCCTTTTCTTTTCTTCTGGTTATTTGGAAAGTCTTAAGACTTTTCACCACAAGATGGCTTTGAACTTTGATCCTCATCCTTCTGGATAACTGAAACTGCAGGAGTGAGCCACTCTAATGGTGGCATTTTAAGATTTACAACGCTGATTCATATGATGTCTAATAAAAAAGAATTACTAACAACACTTTCTTAAAATATCCACTTACAACTGATTTCAGTATTTAGTTTTACTTTTCCTTTCCTCACACAAAATTACTATCTGATATTAGAAGGCAGATCAAGAGATAGATAGATATATAAATAAATAGACAGATAGATAACAGACAGCACACAGCCTCTCTCACCAAGATATCAGATGTGTTTTAACATAAGTTTATATCTCTAGCTTTTAAAACTTGATACATGAATAATTAATAGGATTCTCTTGAAACGATTAATTTATAATTAAATAATTATATAGCAGTCAGGTAGCAAAGATCAGGTCACATTTAAAAGGGCAGTTCTTATTGATCAAAATTCTTCTGAAAGTACATAAGACAGAGGAAAATGAAATACAACAGAGTCTTAGTACTTGAGTGTATGTTTCCAAGAATGCTATTATAAAAAAAATGTTAATGCATAGGATACACAGTTCCACATTCTAAAATTACTCAAAGGTGCATATAGAATATGTATAGTAGATCTAAGTAAGAATCCCTTATTGAAAACCTCAGATAGAATGCTTTGTTGATATATTGACTTTGCTGTTGTACATATTAACACCACACATTACAAATTAAATCTTATTTTATGTTCTTCATTTTGATGTCAGCCAACTACCACTAAAGATATGCTAGAGATCAACTAAACTAAAATTTTATTATCACTTAAGTTAGACACACTATTTGCTCTTTCTGTCTTGGGAACATTACCATAACTTTTACGTTTCATTCTAGGCCTGATTTGTTCTCCTGGGTAATGTGTACATAGGAATTGAAAGGCTTTGAATTTTGGAATTTCTTTTCCATTTAGTATATTTCTCAAAAATCATTTTTGTAGGGCATGTGGTAAAAAATGTGTAATACTTTCTGGAATAAGGCAGGTATATTGTGTTTATGGAAATCTGTTCTGGAGTGTGAAGATCATAGAGAGATTTACACAAAAATACTAGGGTATATATGAATGCCTTGAAATGTGTGTTAAAATATTATAAAATCTATTATTTTATTGCACAAATAAAATCTTTATAAAGAATGGTTGTTCTGTACAATATACATATCTAAAACTAAGGAAAAATGAAAATTATGGTTATAGAATGAAGAACTATATACTTTTACATTACGAAAATATAAATATGAGAATTGAGATATAGGAGTGAATATAGGAGATATATGCACAATTGTGTTTGTTTTTATCCTTTATTTTGGGGGGAGTTAGTATTACATGAATTTGCCTTATGATGTTAAAATTATACAATTTAACAAAAATATTTCATGGTCTTGTCTCATAATTTTAGAAATATTATTGGAATTTATGTTCCATTATTTCTGTGTTTATCTACATGACTATCCTAATTTGGTGCTCTGTTTACAATATTATCTCATTTTAATCAGTAAAATGCTTTTTACGTGTTGCATGGGGGATGGCTAAGCAATGCTATTTGAGTTACATTTATATTAGTAATGTTTTAAATGTTATATGAGTAAAATTTAAACCTTGTCAATACGTGTGTATAATATATGTGGTAAGCAACAATTATATGTGTATGCCTAAAGGTGTATGACCTACATAAGCATGCACTCTTTATGGTAACAATTTTTGTTGCGTAACTTACTTCATTTATGTATAAAATGTATGAATAATTAATGAGGAGTAAACTTATCATCTCATTGGAAGAGTTGTTAATGATGTCCATTTCTTTGTCATAGTGATTTAAAGCACAATGCTTGGATGTATGCTTTTTTGTTTGGTCAGTTGTTTCCAAATACAATCTCATTGAAATCATTTTTCAAAATTGGTGTCATTTTCTCCTTTTCAAAGTTGTTTTGTGCTTTGACAGAAAGTTTAACTTGAAAATATATGGTGACAAAAGAATTGTTTTGGTATCATCAATGTCCTAATCAAAACAAGTCATATTTAGAGAGTTTTTCTTTAGTAAAATATGAATGTGTAGATGAAGAGTTGTGAGCTATGAGAGGAGAAGTTGTAGACAGTAATGCCTGGGAAGTCTTTAAAGACAAAAATAGTTTCATATTAAGATTATGCAGACTTCTTTTTCAACAAGGACAAGGTTTCCCATAATATATACCACTCAACTAGCCTTCCCAATACATCGCTAAAATGATTCTTGAAAATATATAACAAGTTGGTTTTGTTTACCAGAATTCAATTTCATATTTACTACAACTCTTGCCTATCGTTTTAATTTTTTTCATTAAGATAGAATTATTTACACATATTTCTAATTTAAAGCACATATAGCAATGACTACCTCTACACAGGAACTCATTTCATATGAAATGGCAATCTTTTTACTTGGTATTACTTTGTCTGTTGACAATTATGACTGAAAAAAAAAGGGTTGACTGAAGCTAATTAAAATCACATGGAAGAACAGTCAGCATACTATCTTCTCTAAGAGATGTAGTATTTATTCAGAACCACATGTGCATCATAAAGATAACAATACTGAACGCTAAATATTAAATTAGTGACATTTATTTGTGAAAAGGAATAGAACTATAGTTTCCTTTTTATTAAACCTGAAAAGGGACAAAAAGAAGAGCTTGCTGCCCTCTAGTGGCATTTTAAAAGAGAGAGTTCAGTTATGTCTCGATACCTTTTAAATATCCACAGTATTATTTATGTTTGCTGAGATGAATGTTTACAAGGCAGGCCAAATTTTTTTCTAAAAATTACTATAAAACAATTTGAATTAATGGTTTGTAGTTGGTAGTTATGGTATATTTTTAAATCAAGAAATAAAAGTAGAAACACCCATGTCCCTTGTTAACATTAAAAACTAAGAAGGTGCGACTCATATTAAAAAAAAAAAAGTGCAAATAAAGAATCAGGCATATAGTTTCATTTTCTTTGGAATTTTGCCAAGAAATTTCATCCAACTTCACTCAATAAAACTATTGTTAAAAACTCATCTTTCTTCAACTGAGAAAGGTAAAACAATATTTAAGTTCCTTTGTGAAAAGCAATACTTTGACAGGTTTATATTATCAAATAAGAGCTGCTGCTCATGAAACTTAAAAGAAACCACTTTTCTAAAGCATTTTTGGTCTCTTTTAATTTACTTTGATGAAAAAAGTTGATGTCTGTGAAAGTATTAGTTTATAAAAACTGTTTTAGTTGACTGTACCTCCAATGGACATTGATGTTGTTTCATTTTCCTAATTTGCTTACTAGTACAGAAGTGAATATATGGCCGTATCCAAAATAAATTCTACATATTGTAGACATCACATAAAATCATGTTACTCCAGAGTCATCAGTTTGTATCACTCTTTGATCCACTGTTGAACTTTATAGTTATCTTTTACATCTAACTTCATCATACATCACGACCACCAGCACCAACAATAACAAAAAACCCTAAATATCTAACTTAAGCATAAACACATTTAAAATCACACTGCCACTTCTATACTTGTCAGATTTCCCAATCCCTCAGTAATTATCATAATAACTTGTAATTCAATTCATTATGGAGAAAACATGATTCATTGTTCCATTTATCCTATGAAAAATTACAAAACAAATATTCAATCAAATACGTCACTTGTTTACTGCCTAACAAATGTTCTTACTCCAATGACAGTCCAACTTTTATTGTAAACATGGTGTACAGTGGGGTTACAATTACATAATTTCTTCTTTTTTTTTTTTTTTTTTTTGGCCAGTCCTGGGCCTTGGACTCAGGGCCTGAGCACTGTCCCTGGCTTCTTCCCGCTCAAGGCTAGCACTCTGCCACTTGAGCCACAGCGCCACTTCTGGCCGTTTTCTGCATATGTGGTGCTGGGGAATCGAACCTAGGGCCTCGTGTATCCGAGGCAGGCACTCTTGCCACTAGGCTATATCCCCAGCCCCATAATTTCTTTTTTTAACAGTGTCATCCCTTCCCTCGTTTTTCTGCATAGGAGAATTTTTTCTCATGTAATTACTATCACAAAAGAGTGTATTGGATACCTCTCATTGGATAAATAACCATTTTGTACTAAACTTATTAGCATAAACATATTGACAATACCATGGTACTCCCATGTTCTAGTAATGGTCATTATTAGTCTTAACTATTCGACCATGTCCCTATTTCCGTTTCTTTTAGTATGAGAAACATGCGCCATGTTTAACAGGTAACACAGATTGTATACTCAGTTGAAAAGTCTAAGACTGACCCAAGTTCTCACAGGCAGCCAGGTGTAATTATGACAAGTATCTGTCCACAAATGGGTTCAGTGAAGCTCAGGGGAAGATGAAACTTCATGATGCCCTGTGAAAGAATAGCTCTTGCACAATTCCTAGGTAAGCTAATAGTATGTGCTACACATTAACTTGTCCCTGTTGCCTAATAACAAAATTATGTAGTTCCTACTTGTAAATATGGGTGTAGGGGTAAGAAGAAGATGACATTTTTAGATGAATAAAAAATGAAAGTCTGTTTATCACTTCATAATTTTCATTGAGAAATCTTTTTTTATTCCATGGTATAAAATCATGATAAATGGTAGAATGATTCCCCTATTGTATCTGAAGACGATGGTCATTGCCTGGATTTTCTATGAAAACCTAGCAATTTTTGTAGTCCATTCAGCAAGGATACCTTTTAATTGGGATGAATTAGGGCAGCAAGGCCACCTCCTGCATTAGGTAGAAAGTTTTATGTGTGTTATTTTTAAATGTGATATATCAAATTAGGAGTTTCATCATGACATTTCCATATATGAATATAATGTACTTCGATAATGTGCAAACACATCAGACCTACTTTTCCAAGGCACAGGTGGATTTTGTCTTGTTTGCAGAAATCTAAACAGCTAGAATTCTTGAGGTCCTCAAAGACTGTGTGTTTCATAAACATGTGATAGTGATATAAAAAACTATGAAGCTACCACACATTTTTAGAATGAAAGTTAGCGAAAAACTAATCATATAATTCATAAGCTAAATTTAGGTGCATTATTATAAGACATTTATTTTAGTTGGCTATATTGGTTATATTAGTCCTAAGAAATGTCGTATCTAAAAATAATAGCATGTCCTTTCTATTTGCCTGTTGATTTGTAGAAGTTAATTTTGGTTACCTCGTGAGTTCAAAGCCGGTCTGGACGAAGGAAAACTTCCACTATGTTGGAGCTCTGACTTTGACCCCTCAACATGTGTTGAAGTCCTAATACTAAGTTCATCAAAATAGGAATGTATTTTCAATAATCAGCTTCAAGAAGTAACTAAGTAAAAATGAGATCATAAGAGCGGAATCTAAGGCAATAGGAACAGTGTTCTTACAAAAAGTAGATTAGGATCTACATAAAGTGATTGTGAAGAACACTGTCTATATACCAAGAAGAAAGTCCTCTGAAGACACTAATCTTATCTACATGTTGATCTCAAACTTCCAGACTGCAGAAATTATGTTTATTTTGCTCAGACCACCCAGTCTGTGGTATTCTGTCATGCAACTCCAAATAGGTAGTATACTCCAATGTAAAACATAGCATTTGAAGATCTGTTGCTTAATAAAGTACCAGCCATTTCATCAATATTTGATGCTGTTAACAAGTAATATCCCTCAAAATTAAATTATCTGTTGCCCCATAACTTAAAGGACTATGATTCAAGTTTATTAGTGTAATAAAGTAAAATTCTGTATGTACTTTCATTTATCTCATTATCTTTCAAGAAAAAAAACCTAAAAGAAAGATATTGAACTTGGTTCACAAAAATGTATGAGCTTATACAAGCCACTTTTTTTCTGTTTTAGAAGCTGCTCAAAATCGAACTGGAAATATTGTTTATGTTTTCTTTTTGGTGAACAGTCAAGTCATTCTAATAAGTGTCATTGGTTGACATTCAAACATTTGGTTTATGTTCCTTAAAATCCAAAGGTTTCATTTAAGAAATAATTTAAAAAAGGAACATGTAAATGATCTGGAAGGCTTCTGATATACATATTTAAAGAAAAACGTTTCTCTGTAAATTGTAGAAAAGCATAAGTATGTTTGATGACACATTCAATAGCCCCTAACAACAAACAAAAAAACAGTTTCTACAATGTAGGCATGCATGGTTAACTTATTATAAAAATTGATAAATGGTTATTTGGGAGGTGAGTGTGGTGATTTTGTATGTTGGATACAAAGAATTGTTGAACCTGAAGCAGTCCCTCAGTCCTGTTTATTTCTAATGAAGAAATGAATCCAGCACATTCTATGGTTGTGTCTGTTTCTATTTTGTTTTATTTTTCTGGGATAGCAGCCAGGCTGAAATGTTTAATCTCATCTTTGACTGAATTCACTCCCGCTTGTAGTTTAAACATCTCAATTTTCAAAGTTTCTGGTTATGCTCACTTTCAAATGTGATTTTTTTTTGTTTATGTACTTCAGGGCAGAACAGATAGTGTGTCCTGTCTGAAGAAGGTACTGAGGTTTGGTGATAATTACATAAGGAAATAAAGGAAATTAAGAATTCCACTACTCTGAAAGTTCATTCTCTATTGGCTCACCCTTCACGATTCTAAGAATAGTCATGAAATTATGTTTTTTCTCTATTATTACAGATGTCAATTTATAAGTATGAATTTGTTTGTGTGATTTTTTTGTGTATCTGTTTAATAGAGTACCTCATTAAACATTTTAACCTAATGTTGCACAAATTATCACAGTCTAAACATGTGTGATAAACATGATCCATGGGTCCCAGAAAGATACTACAGGTTAATGAAGAATAATAAATGAATCTTACCTTCTTTCAGTTTCTCTGCATGAAATACACTAATCTAAATGTGTACATCACCTAGTGATGAATAGTGAATAATTTGGTAATTCTTTTTAATCATAAACCAATTTCTCTATACCTGTGTATGTATATAAAACATATAAAATAGGACATGAATATTATTCCCACTTATTGAATATTTACTGTATACAGACATTGTCTAAAACTTCACATGTAATTTTTGAGAAATGTATTTCTGAGAAATATTCAGTAATAAATGGCCATACAGACAAGAATGAAAGAAGTTATTGAGGTTTTAAGTAATAAAGAATCATTGATATTATATATGTAGGCAACTGAGAGGAAAAGATCAAAGCATATGCAAATTTCTTGCAATCACCTATATTTCATGTCTGAGTACATGATCATTTTAAATATTTATTCTGCTACCTCTTCTAAGTTCCTTTCTTTCTTTCTCTTTCCCTCCCTCTCTCCATCCCTCTTCTCTCTCCACCCTATGTTTTAATTCTCTTTTCTTTATCATTTTGCTTCTTTCCCATTTCATTTTTCTTTTTTTTTTTACAATACTTTAAAGTGATAAACAGTGGGGTTACAGTTTCATACATAAGGCAGTGAGTACATTTCTTACTCTCCTCTCCTCTAGTAATATACCTATGTATATGTATGTATGTATGTATGTATGTATGTATGTATGTATGTATCTCTCTCCCACACACACACACTTCAAAAGGATAAAAAATTTAAGTATAAAGTCTTGAAATGTCTGTACAAGAGAAACCATGGAAATTAGTACAAATTTCACAACCATGTGTTATGTGCCCACTATCTCTCAGGTACTATTCAGGGTAGAATGGTATTTGAAAACATAATCTCTGCGAGGGGCTTTGTGTTGTGGACTGTATGTGTGCATGTTGGGGTGGGGTTGTGGTTCCATGTGTCAGAAAGTTCATGAAATAATCAAGAGAACATGATGAGTTAACTGTAGCTACTGGGATTTTGTGGACTTCCAGAAACATGCATTAGAATGCAAGCTTTACCTACCGTTGCCTCGGAAATATCATATAGCTTTTATCCCAGCACCTCAAACTTCTTCACCTTCATTTATAAAGTTGGTATGATTCAAAATAGTATTCATCTTATTTGAATATATTAGTAAACATCCTCACTCCCTTTTATTTTCAGAATCTACTTCCTTTGAATAATTGTTTGTCTAATTCAGCTCCCTAGAAATTATTATCATTTGGTATGTTCCTCATTCCAATACTCAGCATTTAGGTAGGACACTCAAGTAAATGGGGCATGCAAAATAACCTACAAAATAGAACTTTCAAAATTATTATATATGTATATACATATATGTGTATTATATACACTATATATATACATTTCCTTCAGAAGCAGGTACCTTCAACTGGAGGATTTGGATCAAAATCAGAAGTTGTCAGAAGTGAGGGGAAATTCCAAAGTATATGATTATGTACCATTCACTACAACTTTTATTTGTTTTCTAAAGAGAAGCTACTAAGGTTCTGAGAAATTACTGAATCTGGTAGAATCAAACAAGTGTGTATAAAAGGTTACGCACAAATATGATTTCTACTACATATATGTGAATACAGAGAACATGAGCTTAATTCTTAGCAATGTTTTATAAACTATCAATGACTTCAGATACTGACTCTATAATTAGTTTCATTCTTTTGCTCTTCAGAACTTAGCTGCATTTATCATTTTCCCCTAACTTCTAAAACTAGTATGCCTTATGTATTTGGTTTTGTGCATATACACATGCATAAGTGTGTAATATATATATATAATATTAGTTTTGTTACATATAACAAAATTATATAATTAAAAATAAAATTAAATATCATATTATGTATAACAAACTTCTATATGTACTCACACACATATTCATATGTAGATAGATAGATACAGATACAGAGATGTACAGAAGTTAAATTTTTACTTTTCCAAACATGCGATGTAGTTACATGTTGTGGTCTTATTTTCAAGGTCATAAATTTTAATGAAGAAAATATTAGTGGCTAAAACCAATACCTCATTAAAATGAGGGTATTCACAGTAAATGCCAAGAAGACCTTTGTTACTACTTGTTCACTCTCTCTCTCATTCTCTCTCTCTATATATATATATATTAGAGTTGTTATTCTTAAGAGAATAATTCAAACAAATACTAAGGATAATTTCACATTTCTAAATATTTTTTACCACAATTTTTCACCACAATAAGATAATGTACCTCTGAATAAAGAATTTGAATCACACTGAAGAAATAGAAACAAACACAAGATTGAGAATTTACAGGGAAACTTGGTTTCAAATATTCAGAGATAAACAACCTTAAACAGAAACAATGCCATAGGAAAAAAATATCTCATGTAGAATTCCATTCAAAATTTAAAATTTTTTTCTCTAGAAAATCGTGTCATGTTTTTCCTCAATAATGGAAAAGGCAGATCTCTTAAAGTTTCGGTTATGCAGAAAAAAAAAGAAAAAGATAGGAAGTTATGATTTAAAGGAACTGAAAGCTGTTGTTGTACTAGGCACCATGAATCAACCCTAACCTGACCTTCACATGGAATATTTAATATCTAGCAGAGGGCTGCAGCTCTGAAGATCAAAATCTCATTTCAGATTACTGATCTGTGAAATTCTAGGAGACATTAGAAAACCCCATGGAAGATAACAAATAACCAGAAGAAACTATCAGCAAACAAACCAACAGTGTATTTAATGGAGTGTAAGAAACCATTTCCAAGTGTCCTGACTGATCTCTGAAAATTTAAGTGTCATAACTCATAAGAAATCCTTAAATAATACAACACAATTTTATATATTCTACAATTTATAAACATATATATTTCACATTAACTAAAATGTGTAGTAATATATTTATATTCAAGTGTGTGTGTTATAATAGATTTTTTTAAGGAAGGAGTACATTTATTAATATGGATGAATTCATCCATAAGAAAAATAGAATTTCAGTTTCCAAACAATGAATAGATAAAATTAATCATTTCTGTAAAATGATTACAATGAACTCAAGCTGTACCTCCACTTACAGGAAAATTAATTCAATTACTGTTTCCTACAATGTCCCCTTCCTCCACTCTCTTGAAAATTTACAAGACTCACTACATAAATGAAAAGTAATTTAATTTATAATGACATCTTTGTAGAGCAATTAAGTCACTTTTTGACCTACATAAGCCAAGGAGAATGCTGCCTTGTCAGACTCAGCATTTACATTGCAGGGTATTTCATGAAAATAACTTGAATTAGCTACATAAAGCTCCTTCTTTGGAACCTCAGATTGTTTGGGGGGTGGGGGGTGATGGATTAGTCACTTTCAACATTACACTTAGTTTTAAATCTTATGTTTTTATTTCCTTTGTAAACATGAAAAACAAAATAGCATGTCTTGAAAAATCATCCTTCTGAAAAAGCCCAGAGAAATTAGATTTTTGATGGATAGTTCCTGAACGTTTGAGAGAAAAGAATTCTAGTACATCACGTCTTTAGTTATAAAACTCATGTTACTTTTCTTCTTACAATTTTCCATGCTGAAAGCCACCGAAATAAAAATACATAAAAGAAACAAAAACTTTGTTCTTAAAGCATTGCCCCTGTTGTTTGTCTCCCTTGACATTCTGGGCTGCAGGACCACTAGGGGGCAGGGCTTGAGGAAGTTGGGAAGGCAAAGAGAAAGGTGGGCTTTCTAGGGTGGAAGACATATCGGTACGGTCAAGGTTGAAGACTATTCACAAAGAGAAACTCTGTTGTGTGGATTGCCAGCTAGGAGAACAGAGCTCAGAGCTTTCATTTGTGGCCTCAATTCTTGACATTTCATTCCGAGTCACACAAGGGAGGCTTGGATGGAGGAGTCCCAGAGGAGTTCTTCAGACAGTATTTTGGTGGTGTGAAATGGAGACTGCTGAGTGTTTCAAAAGAAGTTAGCGGATGAAGTGAGTGTTTAAAAAGAAGTTAGAGGATGAAGAAGCATGTTAGAGCCATAATAGGAAATCAATTAATGGATATGACCAACCTGTTCAAAGTTATTTTTATTTTCTTTCCAGTAGATTTTTTTTTCTAATTGACCTTCTAAATGTAATACTTTTGGCCTGACTTCATCTCCATTTCATTAAGGTTTATAGAACTTTCTGTTCTTATACAGTCCTCTTCAAAAATGCTTAAGTACTTTATTCTTGAACACTGGACAAGAAAGAAACCCTTTTAACTTGTTTATGTGTTTATGTGTTTATGTGTTTACGTGTTTATGTGTTTATGTGTGTGTCTGTGTATATACTCAAGGGCACAAGTGTGTATGTGTTCGTGTGTGTGTGCGTGTGTGTATGAAGCAGTAGTGGCTTCCTCGAAATGTTTGGAGTATCTTGTTCTCAGATATGTATGGTGCTTAGAAATAAAGAATGATACATGAAAAGTTTGCCTCAATCTATATATTTGGCCTATTCAAATACAGAAAATAAAATGAATACTTTTAACAATACACAGTTACACATTACTCATAAGTCAATAAATTTCTCTGGAACCTAGTATGATACATTTTTGTTCTGATAGGTCCTTCTCTGTCTATGAAGAGTTTCAATATTAAGTAAAAAGGTACAGAATGACAAATGAGATTCTGTTTTCTCATTTTTATATAGAGAGACAAATTTCTTAAATAATAATAAAAATGAATGATTGGCCATAATTATTGAAGAGTTTCCTTTCTTAATTGCAAGTGTGAGTCACTCTACCAAATGTAAAAATTCTCCTAGCTTAGTCTTCACGTTTCTCCTCCCAAGCAGAGTTGTGAGAGAGGAGATACATAACTCATAGCAGCACGCATGCAGTCAACACAAGAGGCTGAAAAATAGCCCAAACCAGTCCTCATGTATTATTAAAGACCGCAAAGCTGCGAGCCCGGCTGAACAATGCTGACTATCCTCCACCAATGGAGTCAATCCATGGGCTTACTGAATGTTCACCAATGCTCTGCCTAGCCTGCACATAGCAGATATAATTGGGAAAATGGATGAAGAATTTCCTATTCTTACCAGGCAGTAGGCCAGATAGAAGATAAGAATAGCTTCAATAGCCTAGCTAGCATGTGAAAAAGGGCTTTGCTTTTCATACAACACTTATTATGAAGATGCAAATTTCCTCTCCAAGCAGTAACAATGTCTGCCTGCGGCTGCTCAGCAGACATTACTGGAAATGTTAACAACTTGTGTCCTCAGGGACTGAATTTTCAACATATACCAATTATATTTTGAAAAAATCAAATAACCTCACAGCAGTCTTCACAGACACAGATTTACAAATACACTTAAAGTATCCTTACTGTTGTGATCGCTTATATATACAAAAATCCCATATCAAAAGATTGGTCATAGAGTTCCTATGACTGAAAGCTAGGTTAATGTGAATGAGTAATCTTTGGAATGAACCAGTGTTTTTCTTAGTCAATAGTAGACAAGGAGGCTCCTTAAATATCTGTGGATCATTTCTAGCCTAATCATCAGAAATATTGGTTGTTTTACAAATATATCTAGTGAATATGTTTGCATGCATTCCTTTGTAACCCACCTGCACTGTGATATTTTTGAAGAGTCACGTACACTACTATACATATAAAGCCTAAAAATAATCACAAGCTTGAAGTACAACAGCAACAGAAGCTCTGTACTGCACTTAACTTACAGTGCCCAGGGTTATTTCCTTTAGTGTTACCAGCTATTTAGAATTCCTTCTAGATATAGGCAATGTAGATATGGAATTGCATATGTAATTCCAGGATAACACTCAAAATTAGAATAGCTTAACATTTCCACTCTAGACAATATCAAAGACTGACAATTGGTAATCAAATTATACTGTTATAATAGTAATATTACTATTATACTTATAAAATGTAAAAACTGACTGTGAAATATATATAGGACCAATGCTATTTTCCCTAAAGCTCATATCCTTTACTATATTAAGTATAGTTTATCTGTCATATACTTGCTCACTTCTTCCTTCATGGCTTCCACCTTGTTTATATGTATTATTTAGAAAATCAGTTTTTTAAATAGCAAATATGAGCAATTTTAAGATAAATGGATGTTGTTCAAGAGGAATATCACCCTATTATGTGTTCTAACCCAATTTTCACAAGATCTTCACACTTAGCATCTTGCATGCTCAAATTACCACTGTTTTAGCTTCTCTATAGTCTTCCATGACCTCTCTCTCTCGCTTCTCTCTCTCTCTCTCTCTATATATATATATATCTGATTACTTTTTATTACATATGACAATATGTAATGGCTGCTACATACTATTTGAACACTTAGTATGCCATGGGGATCCCCTTACAGTAGAAGTCAGTTTAATTATGTTCTAAAGCTATAATTTATTGTCAGAAATTAATTTAATTGTTGCCTATTGATAAGTGTGCCCCTTGTAACCTTTAACTATTTCAAATAAATACTCTTGAATAGACTTCATCACAGGTTATGTGAGTTTATCTGCAACATTGATTTCTAGCAGAGGAAATGGTTTATAAGCAGGTAGACCTTGCAAGGTCCCACTTGAGTCCATTTCAATCTAATGAGTAAATCTATTAAAATCCCTCCTGAAAGTTACTGATAAACTCACAATTTCCAGCCAGCCTTGCCTTGCTTGTCTTACTTGATCTTTCTGGACCCCTTAGTAGTGATCATCACTCTTGGCTGATACCTACTTGCCATTTGCCGTTAAAAGAACAACACATCAGAATGATCTCTTATGACTTTTCACAAACTCATTCATTGCCCTGCACCAATGGTCCTTGTAGGTCCCCTTCAATTCGATTTTCCTAGAAATATTAGCAGGCCCTCAATTTATTCTTGAACCTCATCTTATGTAACAATTTTTTTTCTGGTCCATTGCCTTTATATTTATGACTCTCAATACACTATTCTGATCATACTAACGTTCCCCATGTCTCAACCTCCAGCCCAGCTCATCACTGTATGTATCTTGCTCTGCATATCTACTTAATAAATTTGAAGAACAAGAGACTACTGTATTAGGATTTTCAGTTTTGTACCTGCTATAGTGAACAGTTACAGATAATGGTAAGTGATGATTCTTGAGCACTTGCTATGTGCTGTGGATTAAAATAATAGATAAATGTTATAAATATTCTATATAATTATATAAGAAAGTCTCAAACTAGATTTCAATTACTGAGCAATTAATGATAAAATAATGATAAAATGAATGAGTTTTAGGTATTCAATTAGCCAATCATTTAATCTCATCCAGAGAAGGACGACCTTCTATAAACATAATATAATTTAATGTACATTTAGAGTTTATTGAGTATCTTGCCTCACAGAGCCATCTAGTGGTGAGACAGTATAAGAAATATATGACGGAAGATGGGGATTATATCGGTGTAAAATTTCAAAGTGATCTTTGAATTTACCTAATCTGAGAAGGAAAAAATAAAATCTTTGGATCTGGATAGATTTCATATGAAGTTCTAATTTCACCCCCAACATATACATATGTACATATGGATCTATCTATTCATATGTAGATGGTCAACTAAGCATGAAAATAGTGTTTTAAAGAAAAGAAGAAATGAAACAAAAAGGACTGAGTTCATTCAAGGTTGGAGATGGAGATGGGGAGTTGACATCATGTTTAGGACTCACCACCCTCCCTTCCTCCCTATCCTCTTCCCTTCTTTCTACTCTCAGGGATGGCCTCTGAGTCTGTATTTTTTAAAACATACGGATTTTTATGATACACTAGAAATCAGTGTATCATTGTGTACAAAACTATAGCTGGACAGAAGACCTAGGAGTGCTACTGTTATGCTTTATGGAATGAACCATCATAAAACAAAAAAATGTAATGTTTTCCTGTAATTTGAAGAAGTTATCAACAATTTCCATATCTCAGTGGCTATCAATAGCCTGGATTTCTTATTCCTATCATACCTGGACATTAGTTTTCTCTTTGTTTCCTCTTGAATAGAATACTCACAATCCAGAACATGATGCATCAATCCTACTGTTGGACATGCTATGCTATTCTGATTGAGAAGAAATTCTCAATGCCTCTAATGCTTGTCCTCAGAACTAACCTGGTGTTTTTCCTTTGTAATTAACAACACAGATCACATCACATATCCCAGTGTGATGTTACTGGATATAGACATAGAATTCATTAAAAACACATAGAATGTAGACAGGGAGGGATATATACTAAATGTACGATGATATGTGGACTCTACAAAGTGTTTTAATAAAATGGTGCCACAGTAATCGATGTAAACAGGAATTATTCTGGTAAACTGGGATGTATTTCTACCTACTTCTAATTATCTTATAGAGAAAAGGAGCGGGTAATTGAGATAATCAATTGCAGGTAAGAAGCTTGGCAGACCTAAACTAAAGCAAAGTATGTCCATATGGTAATAAAGGCAAAGAAAATAGGAAGAAAAAATACAGTAAATTCCCTTTGTCAGGAAGTTAGATTCAGGCTCTGATATCTCTTCAAACACAAGTTAAGACAGAGGAAAAAGAATTAGTATGACCCTCATTTCAGAGCATAATAATGATAAGATAAAGGATGAGATACCCATTTCATTCTATCCACATTAATTAAATAAGTGATATATGCTCAGTCTCAAAGCATTAGTGAGAATAAAGAGTTTTTGGGAAAATAGAGCCCAGTTTTGCATGGCAATTGTAAATATTGAAATATATAAATATAACACAGGTATTTATTCAGTTTTATACCTATATGGTGGAAATTGGAAATGTTTATATATGACAATTTAAAAATTAAAATAAATATAGAGAAACCTAAAGTGTATGAAACTAATTTTCTAAGATTAAAAACTCAAAATATAGCATATGAATATCTACATGGAGAACAATGGTAGATTAAAAAAACATTGGAAGATGATTAGCAAACAATTGCCGGCTATATTTTTACTGTTAACAAGATTTTCAAAGAGTTTAATGTTTCTTGATTGAAATAGTTTTTAGGGGCTGGGGATATAGCCTAGTGGCAAGAGTGCCTGCCTCGTATACATGAGGCCCTAGGTTCGATTCCCCAGTACCACATATACAGAAAACGGCCAGAAGCGGCACTGTGGCTCAAGTGGCAGAGTGCTAGCCTTGAGCGGGAAGAAGCCAGGGACAGTGCTCAGGCCCTGAGTCCAAGGCCCAGGACTGGCCAAAAAAAAAAAAGAAATAGTTTTTAAAACACTAACCCATGAACAATCTGGAGTTATTTTTATTTTATGAAAAAAGATATTATAATGCAAATTATCTTAACTAAGGCATGAAAAATCAACAGTATTTCATTGAATTTTAAGAAAAATATATTTTAGGACGAATATATTTAGGACAAAGCATAGGAAATTATTTCATGAAGTGTGCTAGGATGCAATTTACAGTTTTAAAGAGAAAATAAGTATTTCAAGTAATCGGTAGATATTCCCTATTGTCATTGAGTAAAGCAAACTTGATTTTAGTGATATTAAGAGTGCATTTACTATTCTTTACCCTTCCTGTCCATTCTCACTCAAAAAGTCTTGCAAAGGTATTACTTTCTCTCCCTTCACTTGCTAAATTATTAATTACAGCTTTTATCATTTTATTAGTTCTCTTGCATTGTGCCATGTGACTGGAAACTTATTTTTTTTCTGAGATTAGCTTGAATAAAAAGTCAAACCATTCAAAGTAAATACCCTATTGTCTTAAATATTTGCAAATGATCAAGAAAAAAAAACTGTATAAAACCCCACATCTATAAAATTCCATAAAATCCTTAGGAATAATTTACCAAATATTGTTACTGGTGTGATGGAAATTTGAGTTTAAACCACAAGGTGGCAGAAGAAGCTAGAACTACATGTGTCCTTCGGAACTCCAGTTTTATCAAATTAGGATGAAAAACGCTAAAGTAATTATGCGACTAGCATGCATTATACTTCGGTTTGTTTGTGGCAGTGCCACTCTGAAATCATAATTGAACCATTATTTGGCTTATAATTAGTGCTGGCTTTAGTATTTTAATAATACACTGGTAATCCCTCTAAATATAACACCAACATTAAAAAATGGCCTTCAAGATCTTCATGTTGCTAAACAGAATATAGGATTTTATACCACTGCCTGTGCCAAGACAGTCACAAATTTATGAATATCCTCTGCATCTCTGTTTCTAAACTGTTGAGCTGGATCTTCTCCCCCAACCCATGGCTGTAAGTGATTTTTTCTCTGAAATCACCCTCTACTCAGTCTTGAAAGCAGAATCTTAACCACAGCTGTTCTCATCACTTTGACCATACAATACTATATGTATATTTATGTCTATGAAAGAAGAGATAATAAATTTCATTGCATTTGTGTTTATACTTCCTACTAGGAAGCTTTAGCTTCCCGCTAAAGAGGATACTAAATAAGCTCTTTGGTGATAGAACGGAAGAGGTAATAACAACTATAAATTCATGTAGTCCATGTTAATATGTCTCTACATTATCATTTCTATTGAAAGATAAAACATTGATTCAAAGATTAGCATGATATTAGTGTTTAAATTGATTTATTTTTTTCTATTAGTGGGTGAAAATTCTTCAAATTTTATTTAAGTTGGAAATTACAATGACATCAACTGTAGCTTTCAACTCGTTCTATTCTCTGGGAATAAAGAATACATTATTTCTACAATTTAACATGCTAAATAAAAAGATTTGGAACACTAAATGTTGACTTTAAATATAATTTGGAGACAGTTTCTCTTAAATATAAAAGGTGTTCTGCTAATAGCTGAAGTAGACATAGCAGTTATTAAATGCACAAAAATTAATGATACTGTATCAAGAGCACCATACAATCAAACGAATCACCTTGTATTTTTTTCTTGTGTTGTAAATGTGACCTGGATATGTAAAAGAAACAAATAAGCTGGACAGTATTTAAAAGTTTAAAAACACAGTAATTTAAACACAGACTAAGCTCAATTATTGGAAGAGGTTTCCTGAGGCATAATAAGCTCTACCACATACATCTGCATAGAATATGGTACACATGGTAGTATTCTCAATGTTTAAGCCAAGTAAGAATCAACTACAACATTCACTCAGAGTATTGAAAAGTGGGAAATTCTCTCACTAAGATAATTGAAAAACTGAAAAATGCAAAATGTTTCCAAAAGAGATGGGACTAAAACTATGCTTAGAATGTTGACTTTGTTCATGCAAAGAAGAATTTTTATGCATGACTTCAAAATCATGAGACAGAATCTACTGTCCAGAAAGTCTGTGCAAAGAAGAATTTTTATGCATGACTTCAAAATCATGAGACAGAATCTACTGTCCAGAAAGTCTGTGGTTTTCCTAAGTTCCTGGCTGTATTTAGGAAAATGTCTTGTGCTGTCTTAGATTTGTGTGTGCAAGAGAGAGATGGTGTTGAATATTGTGGCAAATAATCTATTTCATGAATGGCACCAATTACACACTTGAACAGGAATATTGCTAAGACAAATAAAAACTCTTACTTACCTGAGGTTTGGGGATTAACATAGCTCTTTGGCCAGACTATTCAAATATTTGTATTCAAATATTGTTCTTTTTTATTTGATGTGTGTGTGTGAGAGAGAGAGAGAGGGAGAGAGAGAAAGAGAGAGAGAAAGCAATATTATTATTTTTATTTCTACTTGGTACCATGGTTTGATCACAAGGCTCACACTTTCTAAGCAAGTGGTCTAACACCTAAGCCATGTCCCTTGTGGTTTAGCTATTCTTTTTGACAAGTCTTGTGTTTCCCATGCCTCCCCCACCATGTAGAATATTGAAGTGTACCAGGATTCTTCCAAACTATACTTTCCTTCCATAATAGCTGGGATTATAAGCATAAATCTAGAATGACAGGTGAACAATAAGTGATTATCACCACAACCAATATTTGTTTTCTATTAAGATGAATTATAAGTGTTTCCCTCAGATTGGACAACCTTAATCCTTTTGATCTCTGTGTCTCTAATAGCTAGGAATGTAAGTGTGAACCACCATGCCTACCCTTATTCCTAAAATTCTATAAAGAAGAAACTATTCTGAAAGGGTTGTTTATTTCCATATAGTTAAAAAAAGAGCTAGAATAGGAAGGGAACAATGGGATATGGGTAACATTGCTCAAAGGAAATGTGCTTATTACCTGACTTAAGGAACTGAAACCTCTCTGTACATCACCTTTACAATATTTTTGTAAAAAACAGATTCTGACTTGAACCCAAGAACTTGTGACTTATACCTCTAATCACCTACTCATCTACATTTCATATTAACTTAATTTGTGTCAAATGAAATAAGTATTTTCTCCTTTTAAGGGATTAAATATAAAATAAAGTTTGGGTTCCAATACTCTAAGATTTGAAAGAAATAGGATACACTTAAAAGATACAAACAAATCTTATTAGAAGCATATTCTCTATATTTCTAATGTTTATGTTTCATAATGTGTCCCATTTTCCAGTCTAACAAGCTTCCCCAAATGTGACAGAATTCTAGCCATAGGAATGGCCATTTATCACACTTCTGACACAGGGAAGTTATTTTCTTCTGAATCCGCAGGAGGTTTCTATGTAAGATGTATGCAAAAGCTAATAGTAATTATTTGAAGAAATGAGCTTTATAGTTGCCTGGGAATATATTCCCAAACCAATTTGAATAGAGATTACATTAGTTAATTTTACTCAAATAAATCCATTTGGTAAGAAGTGAACTTTTTCAACAGAGATAAAATGAGGTCGGTAATGAATTATTTCTTATTTGTTTTTTAATTGAATGTAAGACTTCATTTTGAACAAAGTGTAGAAACTTTTCAGCAATAATTAAAAATACCATGTTGGTTAAAATATTGTAAGGTGTTTCAATATAATTTAATTTCAATGTGTCCCTAGGCTGACCCTCAACTACCTTGGCTGCTAAATAGCCTTATAACTTGACTAATACAGCAAAACTCTCCAAATTGTCTGTGATTGATATTCTCTGTATAATGGCAAGATATATACATAATGTGTCTTTACAGTCAGAGAAAATATTTCCTTTCTCGTACATTAAATTCATCTGTACTTCAAGAAGGCATTGATTATTCCAATGACAGCAAGAGAGATTTACAATCTGGAATTAGTGAAGTATTTTAGGAGAGCTATACTTATCAAAATTACTTATGTCTTATATACAAACACTACCAGCACTCGAACTAATGTATTCGTAAATAAGAAAACTGCACATAAATATGTCAGTAAAATGCAAACTAATTGTATGAAACTGTTAGATTTTCCTTTATATTGAGAAATAAACCTGATATATACATGGGCAAATCTAAATCTTCTTTTCTGTTTTACATATAGTCTACCATAAGAGGTGGGACAATTGAATACAAATATTTATACATGTTCTTGACTGGAAAAAAACTTGTCTTTAATGTGGAATGATATATCCTTTCCCTACACCTACCAAAGCTATGGCAGGGTTTCTGCAAAAGAACTCTGATACAAAGAGGACTAGTGTTAGGTGGATTTAATACATTCTACCAAAATATCTTGTCAGGATAAAAAAAATAAAGCAAAGCAAATCAAATGTAAGGATGTTGGCACGCTTAACTGTGATTTGTGACATTTGACCATTTGATTTATCCATTTAAATTTTATCATTGCAACTTCCAAACACATCCCACAATGAGTGAAGTTGTCTTGGTGAAAAGCAGCATGCAATTCTTGGTGGAAAAAAGTTTTGACACATTTCTTTATCAAGTTCCACCGATCAGGGGACAAACATGAAGAACTATCAGAATAATCTATCTAGTTTATAAATTTTCAACTGGTGCCACAATTAAAGAGAATATAATGCCAGAGATAGAAGCAAAACCCTGATATCTGTTCTCACCCTCGGATTTTATTAAGAAGATGGAGAGCAGGAACAAAACAAAGTAGTAGCTCTTGTGTACAGTTCTTCTCATTCTAGAATTAAACTTTGAGATAACTTGAAATATCTATGTCTGTATATTACAAAAATATCTTATACTACAAAATAACAATTTTCCAGATAAAGAGAAGCCTAAGTTTAAATTTCCTAGGATGCTCTCAATACCTGATATCAGAACTCTTGACTTGAGAATTTATGGGCTTATCTTGCATACAAATGAAGCATAGCCGACTTACGGGTAAGTGTTTAGCTGTATAGTGTCACTGATGAATAATAACTGTCAAAAACAAAATTTTAACTTTATGATCTCAAGCAAGATTTATATTTTGCTTCTTAGGTTATTTTGTTGTTGTTGTTTGTATTTTGCTTGATGATTGGGTGGAAGATTAAACTCTGTACATTTGTGCAATTACAAATATATGTTCAATTACTTATATATTCCTTCAGATCGATGAAACATACATAACAGCATTTTCTCACTTTTACTAAAAAAAGGGAGTTGTAATATATCAGCAATACAAAATCAGATGCTCATGTGAACAGTATTTAGTAGCCAGATAAAATAGTCTCTTTTGGATTGGTTGTTTTTATAAATTTAATTTATCTAAAATGTTTTCAGATTATCATATAATAACCTCCTGGTTTTTTTTTTGTTTTTTTTTTTTGCCAGTCCTGGGGCTTGAACTCAATGACTGGGCACTACCTCTGACTTTCTTTTGTTTAAGGCAAATACTCTAGCATTTGAGCCATAGCTCCACTTCAGCTTGTTCTGGTAATTTATCGGAGGTAAGAGTCACATGGACCTTCTTGCCTGGGCTGGATTCAAATTGTGATATTAGATCTCAGCCTCTTAAGTAGCTAGGATTATAGAACTGAGCCACCAACACACAGCATAAACCTTTCTTAATATAACAAAGAGATAAGCATTAAAATAATTCAGATGAAATGTATTAATACAAATTGGGAGAAATAGCAAACAGTGTATCTGTTTCATCTATTCATCTGTTTCATCTGTTTCAATGTCTGGAACACATTAAGTATATGGCAAAATAAATATGCATATACAAATCTATGTGATTTTATCAAAATCTTACTGTGCAAAGATTGGCTCTGCTTTGCTCATTTTTGCAAATTAGCTAAATCCTTCAGTCTGGTTTGCTGGGACTCTTTCATGTCTAAATGGAACCCAATGATTAGAATTCACTAGTTCTCATAAGACATTTGATTATTTCAATAGATATTAAGTAAACCTAGTAGATTATGACTCTGAAATACTTTGTTATAAAATATAAAACACCATTCACTTTGAAAAATCTTTGCAGTATTCAACTTAAACACACACAGGAAACAAACTGGTGTCTAGCTTCTAATGTTGTACCTAGTGTGGGGAGAAAAGGGGAGAGAGGGTAGAGGAAGACAGGAGAATGGGAAAAGGAAAAGGGGAAGAGAGCATACTGGGGCTTGGTTTTAGGGCCTGGCTGCTGTCTCTGAAGGTATTTTGCTTAAGGCTGGAACTCTACCATTTGAGCCACACAGGTCCACCTCCAGCTTTTTGATGGTTAATTGGGTACAAAAGTCTCACTGACTTTGCTGTTGGCTTCAAACCTACATCATCTGAACTCAGCCTCCTAAGTAGATAGTATTGCAGGCATGAGCCACTTGTGCCCCGCCCCTAGATAGCTTCTTAAACCAACTGTCAAGTTTTAAGCTGATTCTCACATAAAACCACTTGATTTGAAAATAAAATCATTACAAATTTTGTCTTATACATTGCAATCTTTGTTGGAAAGAATGTCACTGATGTAGTTGAATGCTTTGACCACTGCAATTTCAGGAAATATTTTATATAAATAAGTAATCAAATATTTTTGAAGATTTTCTGTATTTAATTAATTACAGGATTTCCTTATATATTTTTATTTATGACACAGTGCCTTCATTTGTAAAATTGCACAGATTAAAATAGTACAAAATGTATAGTGGAATTCAATGAGAATAATGCCAATTTTAACTGCTTTTTAATGATTCTTTGCCTTGCCAGTTATTGTATAAACAATATTTTATGGTCTTTACCTGTGTTTTATATATGGGATCATTGTTCCTATTTAGTCAAGTATTGTAAAAATAATCTGAATGATGTTAACTTTTTGAGATTTTATTAATTTATATGTTATTTTTTGTTTTGGTCCCATCCTGGGGCTTGAACTCAGAGCCTGGGCACTGTCCCTGAGCTTCTTTTGCTCAAAGCTAGAGCTCTATGACTTTGAGCCACAGCATTACTTTTGCAATTTAATTTTAAGTGAATGATTTGGGTAAGTTTTTCAGGGACCTGAATACTAATACTAGTGAGACTGAAGAACAACATGCCAAACCATTATAAAAATCAGAACAAGATATATTATTCAATTAAAATTGAATAAGTAAATATATTCAAATATGGTAATATGTAGTTTTGAAATGTATATCTATGGTGGATCTGTTTGTTTGTATTGCTCGTGTCATACTATGTAAGGTAAAGTAGTTAAAGATATGAGGTAGACTTTTTTAAAAAAATCTCTCCTTTACTGACCTAACAACAGAAATTACTTTGGTCATACAAAAGGACTAGTCTTACAGTAAAACTAGTTGTAACATAATACCATAAAATAATTAAGAGTCATAGTAAAATTAATTTAAAAAACATCATAGTTTGATCCATTTTCAAGTACTTTTTCAAAAACAGAACTATTTTAATATTAAATTTACTTTGGCCCAAAACCATAGAGCAATGGCAATTTTCTCTTAACTTATTCTATCAAGTAACTGCCTTAATAGGTAAGGTGTGAGATTCCATCTACAAATAATGGCATTTAAACATATTTCATTAGCTAAAAACTCTTGTCTATGTTCCATAATAGTTCTTCCCACTTGCCACTCTGTGACAGCTAATTGGACTTAACACTCTGAATTCAACATGCCCCAAACCAAACTCATTGATCTCCTGTCAAAGTATGCATGGAGAGTATGCCATGAATATCTAACCGGTAATTTAGTTAGAAACCTTACTTCATCTCAATTGTTCTGTATCACAACATATATGTAGCTATAAGCAAGTATGGAAAATTAATTCTTCTTACCTTCTTTTAAGTTTAAATATTATTAGTAAGTTATGTGCAAATGAGTTAACTTGGTTTTGACTATATGCTCCTAAGGGCAACAGAATTAATGGTGTTTGTGGTCTGTTTCAAATGTGTCTTAGCCTCACCTTGGAAGGGGAGCACCTCACTCTGTTCAGCTGCACCAGTCAGCATTCACTTCCTTATATTCTTCATATACTTCACAGATAAATACCCCATGCATTCCCTCCTACTTTTGGCAGAAAATTCTTCCACTACTCTCCATGCATTTATTTTCATTGTACCAGATTTCATTTCTTCAGGAAACTCTTCCTCATCTCTGTTTCTGATTTGGTTATCTCTCTTATTTTAGATTTTAGTGTCACCAATGGTTTCATTATACATACATTATGTGTTAATTGGTTGATTTATCAATGATCATTTCCCTCATTACCTAAAATTACCTAAAAAATTGAAATATCAAATTTTCCTTATTATCTCAATATTTAAACATATACTGACAACATGGAATATCAAAGAACTAGAATTCCTGACAAATATATCAGGCTTGTCATTTTGATGGAAATTAATAATCCCAGTGTTCAGGTTACTATCCTGAAAAAATTCGATAATGTTTATCTACTATATAAACACATTGCATTGAACATCTTAAGTTTTAAGAATGGGATATTGCTAAGTGAAGTGAGCCAGACCCAAGGAAACATGGACTCTATGGTCTCCCTTTTTGGGAATAATTAGTACAGGTTTAGGCAAGTCACAGCAGAGGATCACAAGAGCCCAATAGCTATACCCTTATGAACACATGAGATGATGCTAAGTGAAATGAACTCCATGCTATGAAAACGATTGTTATATCACAGATGTAACTACTTTCAATGTGCCATGTGTATCTGTAGCTTCTATTATTGATGATGTTCTTGTATCACCTTCCTGTGGTTGTACATACACTATCTCTGTAATCTTATCTGAGTATATTGGAAACTGTGTATACTGGTATTAGAAGTAGGAAATTGAAAGGGAATACCAAAATTGAGAGACAAGGGGTTAAAAAAAGACAAACAACTCTGCATATACCTTCTTCCAAAACAAAACCGTAAAGAACCAATAGCCCCCTCATCAAGTGGGCTAAAGACTTACAAAGAAACTTCTCTGATGAGGAAATGAGGATGGCCAATAGACATATGAAAAAATGCTCTACATCACTGGCCATAAAGGAAATGCAAATCAAAACAACATTGAGATTCCATCTCACCCCAGCAAGAATGTCATATATCAAGAAAACTAATAATAACAATTGTTGGAGGGGATGTGGCCAAAAGGGAACCCTACTTCATTGTTGGTGGGAATATAAACTGGTTCAGCCACTCTGGCAAGCAGTATGGAGATTCCTCAGAAGGCTCAATATAGAACTCCCCTATGACCCAGCAGCCCCACTGTTGGGTATCTATCCAAAAGCCCACAAACAAAATCACAGTAATGCCACCAGCACAACAATGTTCATCACAGCACAATTTGTCGTAGCGAGAATCTGGAACCAACCCAGATGCCCCTCCATAGATGAATGGATCAGGAAAATGTGGTACATATACACAATGGAATTTTATGCCTCTATCAGAAAGAATGACATTGTTCCATTTGTAAGGAAATGGAAGGACTTGGAAAAAGTTATACTAAGTGAAGTGAGCCAGACCCAAAGAAACATGGACTCTATGGCCTCCCTTATTGGGAATAATTAGTACAGGTTTAGGCAAGCCATAGCAGAGCATCACAAGGCCCAATAGCTATACCCTTATGAACACATAAGATGATGCTAAGTGAAATGAACTCCATGTTATGGAAACAATTGATATATCACAGTTGTAACTACTTTCAACGTCCTATGTGTATGTGTAGTTTCTATTATTGATGATGTTCTTGTATCACCTTCCTATGGTTGTACCTACACTATCTCTGTAATCTTATCTGAGTATATTGGAAACCGTGTTTACTAGTATTGGAAGTAGGAAATTCAAAGGGAATACCAAATTTGAGAGACACAGGGTAAAAAAAGAGAAATAACTACAAAAGCAATACTTGCAAAACTGTTTGGTGTAAGTGAACTGAACACCTGGGGGGGAGGGAAAGGGGGGAGGGAAAGGGGGGAGGGAGGGGGGTATGAGGGACAAGGTAACAAACAGTACAAGAAATGTATCCAATGCCCAACGTATGAAACTGTAACCTCTCTGTACATCAGTTTGATAATAAAAATTTGAGAGGAAATAAAAAAGACAAACAACTACAAAAGCAATACTTGCAAAACTGTTTGGTGTAAGTGAACTGAACAACTCATGGGGGGAAAGGGAAAGGGGGAGGAAGGAAGGGGGTATGAGGGACGAGGTAACAAACAGTACAAGAAATGTATCCAATGCCTAACGTATGAAACTGTAACTTCTCTGTACATCAGTTTGATAATAAAAATTTGAAAAAAAGAAGTCAAAAGCAAGCATCAAACCTTAATTATAATCTGTGTTTGAAATTATAAATTAAAAGTCATCATTAAGGCAGTGGTTCATATCATTACTCTTAGCTACTAGGGAAACAGAAGGTGAAAGACTGCAGCTTAGGTAACCAGGGCAAAATTTTATGAGACTCTGCCTTCATTAAAAAATCTGAACACCTGGGGGGGGGGGAGGGAAAGGGGGGAGGGAGGGGGGCATGAGGGACAAGGTAACAAACAGTACAAGAAATGTACCCAATGCCCAACATATGAAACTGTAACCTCTCTGTACATCACTTTGATAATAAAAATTTGAGGAAAAAAAAATGCTAGACCAATGGCGCATTCTTGTTCTAGCTATGTGGTAAAGTAGGAGAAATGTGCAGAAACAACCAGGCATAAATGAGATATTACTAGAAAAATAACTAAAAGAAAGAGAGCTGGGGTATTGCTCAGTAGTAGAGTGCTTGCTGAAATAGAGAAAAAACCCTGAGTTCTAATTCTTATACTACAAAAAAACAAACATTTCTAATTAACAAATACCTGAATCATGATCAGATTAAAAGTGAGGGTAGTAAACAGTATTATAAACTGAAAGGCAAGATGATATTTCCCAGCTCTAAAAGGTTTTTTTTTTGGCCAGTCCTGGGCCTTGGACTCAGGGCCTGAGCACACCCTGCCTTCTTCCCGCTCAAGGCTAGCACTCTGCCACTTGAGCCACAGCGCCGCTTCTGGCCGTTTTCTGTATATGTGGTGCTGGGGAATCGAACCTAGGGTCTCGTGTATCTGAGGCAGGCACTCTTGCCACTAGGCTATATCCCCAGCCCTCTAAAAGGTTTTTGAGTGATTTAATGTAGTTTTGTCCTGAAGCGAACAAGAATTTTTCAGAGACTTGGTTTTGAATAGTACATATTAGATAAGACAATGACATCAACCTATTTAGTAACTCAGGGTAAAGTTGTAGCTCTTACAGTTTGAGCAGGAGAATGAAAAGGAGGAAGACATTACAACCAATAAGAAAGGAGACAGCCACCTATTTTATTCCCTTAGTATGCATCATGACTCCAATTGTAAGTTTTAAATATTTAGTTGCTCTATTTAATTCTAAAGAGAGAGAGCAAAGGGGCTGGGATGTAGCTCAGTGGCAAAGCGCTTGCCTAGCAAGTCCAATGTCATGGTTTCAATCCCAGTACCAAAAAAGAAAAGACGAGAGAGAGAGAGAGAGAGAGAGAGAGAGAGAGAGAGAGAGAGAGAGAGAGAGAGGGTTTGGGTGCATTTGAAATGGCAAGGAACACAAGCATAATTGTTTAGAGTGAACCAAATAATGAATACTAGTTTTGTGAGGAGAAAATATATCAGTAAATATAGAAAATCAACCTCAATTCACAATTCTCCAAATTATACAGCCCATAGAAAGGAAAGCATACATAAATTATAATTTTATTGTATACTTTGTTTGTAAAATAGGGCTTTATGATAGCATTTCTGTATAAGCCTATAATGCATCTTAATCAAACTGACCTCCTCCTTTATTGTCCCTTGCTCCTTAATTCTTATAACAATTTCAACAGGATTTATGCTCTCTTTTCACATGTGCAAATAAATTATTCAACTACATTCACCCTTCTTCAACATTTCAGCTTTCCCTGCTGGGCCCTCTTGTTAGTATCCACTGATTTCTTTACTTTATCTTGATTTAAATTTCAGTGTTAATTATTTGTACCAAGCAGTTTTAATATGGCATTTCAGATACACATATACCATAATTTAATGAAAATAAGCCTCTGTATTTTCTTTTCATTCCCTCCCTACAACCTCCCATGGGGCTATTGTTTTATTTAGATACCTTACACATAATTGCAGTGTCTTTGAATATTATCTACTTGTCTCCTTTCTTATTTTCTTTTTACTCTCTTATTAGCAATGTATAGCTAACTGGAAACATGACAATTATTGCTATGAAGATGAGGATCTGGACTGAGTCATTCTTGATTTCTCTCAAGTATGTAGCAAGATTCTGAAGATTGAGTAGGCTCTTGGGGTTTGCTAACTTGATTGAACTGAATACATTTTTATTTTTCCCTAATTATTAATTATTAATTAATTTGAAGGCTCTTTTATATATAAAAGATGATTAAATATTAGAGTGGTATTGTAATATTCAAGGTAATGTGCAGGAAGAGGTTTCTAGTAGATTTTTGCTGTGCTATGCAGAAATATACTCACCTTTCAATTTATAAAATCTGTGGATATAATACTTTATGGGGGAAGACAATTGATATAGCAGATGGAGATAAGGTGGCTATAACAGCTGACCTTGAAACAAGGAGATTATTTTAGGTCATCTGGCTAAGTCAAAGGTATTAATGTAGAGAAGTAGACAGAGAAGTGAATGCTAGAGACAGTGTCATGAACATGCCATAGTTTGGCTTGAAGATGGGAAATGGCTATTAGAGCTTGGAGACCCATAGAAGCTTAGGAATGAAGAGAATGGTTTCCGTACACTAGCCTTCACTGTACAGCACAGCAATGCTGACACCTGGAATGTAACCCAACTCAAATTGTGGTAGAATTGTAGCTTACACAGTGGTTCATTAATTAGATTTGCTAATCACTATAATAACTATTAGAATTAAAGTAGAAACATATACTGCCTTCATTTCTACATAAATGACACTGCCTAGTTGAAGGCCCTAGATGCCTAGATGTCCTTGCTAAATGTTTTTGCTCTAGCTATTTATTTTCAAGATGCTCATACAAATTGCTCCATTTTCTGAAGACTATCAGGACATCCAAGACCTGAAGATATTGTTATATTTGTTGCTGAAGGATCAACACAACCTGCACAAACTCCATGGATCTGTTATGAAGAAAGGAAAAATGAATGTGACTTTTCTGATGCCATACCCAAGGTTAGAAATCATATTCATTCTCATAACACCGGTGCTTTACCTGTCTGTTAATTCCAAAAGAATTCGATGTGGGAGAACATGGAAGGATCAGTTCTCAGCCTTGGGGGCTGTTGTTCCCTCATCAAACTGACAATTCATCTATTGGCAGATTTATTAAGGCAATTTTAAAAATTAAGCCTCCTAGATTTCCTGTCTGGAAATAGAATTTGAATCTGATCCTCAGGCAGTCCCCTGACCTCCCCTTGAACCTGGGTCCTGGGCCTGCCTCTCTCTCTCTCTGTCTCTCTCTCTGTCTCTCTGTCTCTCTGCTCTCTTGCTCTCGCACTCCCTCCTTCCTCCCTCCCTCTCTGTTCAACTCCTTTAGAGATACAAACTGATGGCAGCAGCTTTACCTGGCATTCAAGGTGATACCAGTTTCTGTTTCTTTAGTCATTTGGCTCTTAAGACCCATTAAAGTTCTTGTTTATATTTCTCCTAAGTTAATGTGAAGTAATATAATTTTTACAAAATTTCTCCTCAGTTCATAGGTCTAGCTCCTCAGCACACTACTGTTTTCCACAATTTAAAAAAGAATGGAGAGGGTTAGGAAGATGCAAAGATTTACAAGACTTCACCAATATTGGCTCAGGACATGGAGGAAAGCATCTTTGAAATAGCAGCCTCTGAGGGAAGACGGGAATGTGAATGGGACCCATTTCAGGAATTCTCTTACCTCACTGCAAGCCAGTTGGGAAACTTTTATGAGAGGTACTAACACGAAATTTGCTGTCAGGTTTTTTTTTTTTAATAGCATACAGATATTCCTTTTCTAAAAATGTATCTAAAGTGACTTACTATTTTCATCTAACTCACCAGAATTCAAAATGGAGCTAGTGTATTCACATACCAAACATTTATATGATGTATGTAGAATGGGCTCATTCAGACTCCTTATTGTTCATGTATCTTTTTTCAATTTTTTCTCCTCCTGTTATTTTTGTTTTGTCGTTATTATTAAGTATTTGTAAAAATGGGTTACAATTCCTTAAGCCTGGTTAGGGATACAACCTTTTCCTTCTTTCTCCTCCAGTTCTCCCACACCTAACCGTAAGTTACTTGGTTCATGTTTTCATTGTGTACATTACAAACAACGACTGGGTTTGCTCACCCTTCCTCCCTCTCTGTTCTTCAAATGTTTCACTGTTTATAGAAAGTGTTATCCCTCAAGTTAAACAACCCTTGCATCTCTTAAACACCTCAGCCTCATTAATAATGTTTCCTTTCACAATTTGATGTAAATGTCATGTTAAATTTTATTTTTGTAATCTCCTTAATCAGAAACACGGGAATTAGCCAGCTGTTTAGAATGGATGTTAAGATGTAATTAAACATCTGATTGAATTTCTGTGCATATCAAGTAGCAGAGGCTAAGATTTGTATGAACGGCAGACCACACTCATTAGAATGAGACAGACAGAGAGAGAGAGAGAAAGAGAGAGAGAGAGAGAGAGAGAGAGAGAGAGAGAGAGAGAGAGGAGAGTATCTTTCCTAAGATGAAAAGGATGTGTTGACAGTAAACAGTTTGCTCCAATATTTTGGTGGCAATAGCTTTCCTCAAAAAAACCCTACTTTGCAAATAATTTAACATTATATGCAAATAATGACAATTAAATTCCACAGAAACAGAAGCAATTTTCACCTTAACACTAGCAAATTTTCATCATACAAGTTTTCAAAGGACTGTTGTACAGATAGTAAATTTTACAAAATGTGAGTATCAGATGTTTTATGGGCTAAACACTTGTTCATATTTTAGAGTAGACATATGTACAATAAAACATTATTTAAAGTAGTTTAAGTTACTATACAAGGAGTTATTGTTTTGTTATTTTTAGATATAAGTGTATAGACAGAATATGTATGAAATAGCTTATCATGACTACTTCTTAAAAATGCTCAATATTCCTCTATTTTACTCTAAGTGTATAATTATATAAGTTACAATATAAATGTAACTTGATTTTTATGTTATAATCATACTGTTAAGCTTTTGGCACTATGTTTGGAAAAGCAGTCGTCTGGTTACCTAAATTGATTGTAGTGTACAGAAATCTTTAAAAAAATCTTACACCTTTGTATATATATTAAGATTTTCATAAAGGATTATATTATTAATCATTTCCATACAGCATTTCATAGTGAAAGATTTTTCAGGTTTAATAAGAATATAAAACCCATCAAAGCACTTAGGCTCAATTGTGCAGTGAAATTTTATTTCCTGGACTCCTTCAGTGTAAAAAGTAACTATTAATCATCATGTAGATTTTTATGATGTAGACTATAGCCCAGAGAAATTCTTCAATGATCCAAAGATTAATTTTGCATGCAACACCAAGTTGGTCTTGAACCTACACTTTGAAACTTAAAATAATTCTTTCACTAATAGGGTTATGGTTAATAATTTCTTAGATTTTGCTACAATTCTCATAATATGATTCAACATTGTTTGACAAGTTGTAGAAATTCTGCATTTCAAAACACCAAAGGTTGTCACACTGTACCAAGGGCTTTCAAAGTCTAATGTCACATAAGCAGAAAAATTCAATAAAATAAAGGACAAAGAATTCCCATCTGACATATGCAGAGCAATCAAGAATTTAAGACTTCAACAGTGCTCTCTAGTATTTTAATGTAGTATGATGCCATTTCTATTTTGGTCCTAAATTTAACAGGCTATATTTACTTATTAACTCTAATTTAAAACATTGCTCATAGACTGTCTCATAGGCTCATTCAGAAAATACACATTAACTGAGATTTTTTCAGTTTAATAGGTTTAATTCAAAACATTCAAAAGAGAACTATTTTCCCCAGTCTTGGTGGCTTCTAATTTCTCAAACCCTTAGGTTTCATGGGTGTTTGAGTGAACATTACTACAAATCTTCATTACAAATTTATTATACTACAAAAGAATATATGTGTATAAATTTTAATTAAATGGAATGAATAAAATAGAATCTTATTTGAATAAATTTTCAACAAGTAAGGTTGTTACTTTTCCACAAATTATCTTGATCCTGATTGTGGAAATATGTAGGTAAAGATATGTATTTTTGACTAATTTCAAGTCAAAGTTTATGTTTGGATAATGTACTAACCCTGAGACTTGCATCTCCCACACTAGTTACAAATAGTGATGTCTCATTGCTTGGTTTATATGAATTCTGAACTGTTGATAACATGAGTGAAATGACAAATGAACTCAAGAAACTGATTAGATGTAATACTTGCCACTTGTTTTTTACTAAAGTTATCCAGGGCAACTGATATTTCAGTACTATATTAATATAGCCCACTATCCCTGGTCGTGTTTGGGGCTTAAATGGAAGTAGAAATTAAGATTTTTTTTGTGTGTCTGTGTGAAATGTTTAAAGATATAAGTATTTATTTCACAGTTTCTGATGGGCTGGAAATTCTTATTTCTGCTAAGAGCCATTTGAATATTTATATCATCATAGATTGGATAAGAAATATAGTTACCTTATATATGAAACTTTAAGCCCTCTATACTTCACTTTGACAATAAAGAAGATGAAGAAAAATAATAATAATACCTTTGGACTAAATAACAAAAAATTTAAATTCTACGAAGAGAAAAAAAGAACATGAACAGGGGACATGCTGAAGAGAAACATTATGCAGCTGTTCTTTCATGGTAGTGGCTTCTTAGATTTTAACCATTGACTTCAATTGTCCACTAAAATATTTTCCTAAAATCTGTCAATTTTCTCTTCCCCATAGATCCTTAAATTGTGTATTAATTAAATAAAATATATTTCTGTATGTGACTTCTTATAAAATATCTATATGTCTATTTAACAGTTATATATAAAATTAAATATCAACTCAAACATATGAATTTTATAATTGAAATTATTTTAACTGAAACAATGATGATATTTAGTGGCCGAATTTATAAATTACATTTTCATCTAATTGAATTACTAAGCACATGAATCAGTGAAGTCATCATCTATGGTTTTATAGGGTTCGTTCTTCAGTTAAATTATGCCATCCACTAGTGAGGAATAACATTTTTCCACAATCATTGGGGCAAACCTGGAAATACAGTGATCCTTCATCTCTAAAGGACTGTCAGTTGCAATTAATGGGATTTATTATTAGAGTGTCTAAAATCGTACATTCTAATTTTCTGCTTCAGTGTAAGTCTGTACTATTTGTTCAAAAATTTACATAATGCAAAAGTTTAAATCATTAGAAAACTTTGAGTATTTATTCTTTATTATGGAAATTTGCTCTAATTTATTTGTGATCAAAATTCAGGTTAAAAATTGTGAAAAAGAAAGCTCAATTACAATTTCTGGATAAATCTATTTGTCATCTAGTGTCAGTGGCTCTTGTCTGTAACCTAGCTCCTCAGGAAGCAGGGATCTGAGGATCACAGTTCCTTATTCAGGTTAGGCAGAAAAACATGAAACTTTAATTGCAATTAACCCTAAATGCTGGAAGTGGTGCTGTAGCTCAAATGGTAATAATGGTAGCCCTGAGAAAAAAAATTCTCAGGTATAGTACTCAGGCCATGAGTTCAAATCCCAGGAATGTTGTACATATACAGAAGCATTTGTCAGAATAAAATTCTGACAAAATACTGACTTAAAATTACTTAATTAAAATGCATTCTTCCAAAATTATTAACATCTTCAATACATCATATGTGTCTAGAAATTCATAGTAAATTTACATTTTAGAAATAAATATTATTAAGAATGATAGATCTTTTTGATGTAAACTCAAAAAGAGCACACGGTAAGCAAATAAAATTCTACGTGCTATCTTTCCAAAGTCTCCACTATTGATCTAACTGATCCCTTAATCACTGAACTCTACCAAAAGCCACATTTGTGTAATTCCAAAACTTGCTTTTTTTTTTCCCCCACTGCCTTGCCTTTCAGTACTCAAGAAGGTGAAAGGGCTGCAATTTAAGATAGTTCTGTCTTCCAAATCATCTTTTATTCTACCTTACTATATCTATATATCTATGTTACTCAAAAAAGTGTTTAAGTATAATGATATTTCACAAGAATAAATCACATTTTATTGCAGAGTATGATAATTCATAATAAATTGTACATAACAACACTGTGAATAGGAAGATTTTGTTATCGCTTTGTTAAAAACACCAGCCACAATGTGTAATTTTTCCGATATAATGCACTCAGTAATAATGTGTCTTTCTTGAGAAAGCATGTATGTACACATTCAGGAGGCAGAGAAATTTATCATTAACTTTCATCTTCCAAGTTATTATAAGGTCCAGGAAATGATGGAAAACAATTTGGAAATATTTAAAGAGAAAGCACACAAATTCTATAAAATATGTCAAAAGTCTTAAGAGTAAGATTCTGAAGGTTTACTTTTATCAACACTTTAACTTTAGTCTGAGAAACTGACATTTTTCTTGTTCTGTATAATATATGGCATTTAACCAGCCATATTCTTCCTTTCAAGTTGGTTTTATTCCCTGACATAGTGATATCAAATTACTGTGGGGTGCCTTCTGCCCTTGATTACTTGGGAGAATAAAATTGGTAAAATTTCATCAGCAGAGAGCTCAATTGAAAGGAACCACAGAGCAAAACCATTGATTTGACCTATTAAATGACTTATGCAGGCTGCATATAACATTTTCTCATATTTTTATGTTGTCACTAAATTGATTTATGATTAACTCTGGGTGAATAGTTCAGAATAATAAATCTGAACTTAATCCATACAAAAGCATACACATACATATATATTTCTCACAACACAGGCGAGGGCTTTTTATTAACTGTGTTCAGATCTGACTAGTGAAATCCTTCACTCTAAACAACTTACAATTCAAAAAAGAAAACTCATCTAGTTCTTATTCTATTCCTTTGCAGCCTCCCGGGGGTTTTTCTAAATGTATTTGTGGAAATAGACTCTGGGATTCAAAGCAGTCGTGTGTATGCAAATGTGTGGTGTGGTTTACAGTTTCATCACTGAGTTCCTCTGTGTATTTTTATCTTTTCTTTTCAGCTAGATAGAAATAGGACTAGCTAAGCAAAAATGTGTCAACGGAGAGAAAAAGAGAAAAGGATAATTCCGAAAAATGTTTCTTTTCATAACACAAAATAGTATCTTGAGGATCAGAGAACTTCATAGTTGTCTTTTTTAAATACACAATGAAACAACTCTAAGAGTTTCATTTAGTTCAATCAAGTGAAGATAAAAATATCAAAGATATTAATACCTGAAAAGAAAATAAGAGGATTTTTACATTTAAGAGAAGAATCTCAGAGAAGTATTTTAACAATAGATTCTCTTTTGGAACCCTTTCATCAGTTGAGTATGAAACTCTTGTCTAAGAAGCATATTTTATCTCCTGCTGTGGTTTTAGTTTGTGCACTAACATAATTTTATGATTTTTACAAATATCTCAGTCAGATTATTTTAATCTCTGTGGAATTTGAGAATTTGTAGTAATAACTTAAACATAAAACCTGTACTTAATAACCGAACATTACACTAATTTTCACATTTGCATATAAATTAATATCATTGATTTGAAACCAATTAATTAGGTAGCTGTTTTTAAATATTAAACTATTCTACTTTTGAATTAGTTAGCATTAATTAACACCTCCATAGTCACAGAGAGGCTGTAAAGAGTTCCTACTGTGCCCCAGAAAATCAACAACAGGCCTTAGGCCCCAAGTCAGACAACTGAGGCTTGACTTCTAACTTAAGACAGGAGCTACTCTGTGACTTGACTAGCACTTAGTCTTGATGAAAAACTTCTCATCTATGAAAAATTTTATGATAGTGACTATCAAAATTAAATTCCAGTTCAACACAGAGGTTTTTAAATACTATTCCTATTAGTTAGAATTTAGGGTATAAGTTTTTCTAAAGTTTTTAGAATACATTTCCATTAAAATAATATACTCTTTAGTTTACAGAAATATAAATACACAAATAGCATCTCCATAGTAGTAGGTGGACTGAAGTAAATGTTAATGTAATCTGAAGATAAAAGAACAACGAGCATCAGGAAAATTGGTCCCAGATATTTGTTGAACTCACTGCTTCCTAAATGGAGGCAAGAGTAACTGGGAACAGAGAGAAAAGAAATAAATATGCCTTAATGTCATCAAGTTCTGGAAACCTTCCACAGAGCCAATAACTACCTTCCCAACTATGTACTTTTTACTCACAAGCTGAATAGTTTCTATAGTATACACACTACGTGGATACTTGTGCATATGTTGCCAGAAGTTCTTATACAACATCAATAACAGATCATGGGACTCACAGTCAGACATCTTGTGCATTTATACTAACTTAGCTATTTCATCTATAAAATGTTTTCATCTAAAAATGTTTTATCTTGGGATCATCATTAAACATTCTAACCCCATACTGAAATCTTCATAAATGATTAATATTTGAACAATAATTCAGCAGGGAACAAACCACTATTAACAAGAGCAAGAGCTGAGATGGCAGAGTATTTCTTATATCAATTGTATAAAGCAACCACATGTATTTAAATGAAGCTCTATTCTCCTCTCTTTTTGGAAAAGATTCAAATATCTGCAATCAAAACCGAGTATTACAATAAAGATCAAATTATCAGTTGTGTTAGTGGCTCAGTAGAGGTAAGAACAATGTACGTATAGCCCTATATATGAAGCTGTAACCCCTCTGTACACTACTCTAATAAAGAAATGGAAAAAAAAAGTTAAGAACACAATAAGAACTTTTATGAGATAATACACTGTGATAGAGTCACATATTCTCCTTAAAAGATTTGGTTAAGAATTGGTACAAAAATTACTTTCATTTTTCTTTTGAAAATAATGATCAACTAATATTGCTTGCTAAATATTTAGAAACTATGTGTTTCATGACTAAGAAATTCTGCTGTTGCAAAGAAGACTGCATTTTACTTTCCTCAGGAAGAGAAAGATTATTGAAAGTCTTGCTGATGATGGGAAGTTTTCTTTGAAAACACATTGCAAGACCTTCCTTAAAGCTCACACCTCTTCAGCATGTATGTCAGTCTCTGGGCAGCACATTAGTGAGGCTGGTTAGTTAATGATGGCCTCTATTCATCACTAAATAGGTTATGCTTGATATGCTCTTTGTAGAGCAGTTATGTTTACAAAATACCTAAGAAGAAGAATTCACACAGAAAAGTGCTGATACTTGAAGTTAAATACCTAGCTAAATATATTCTTGGCAAGATTTTATAACACAGAATAGAAAATACAGGATCCACTTCATTAAAACAACAACAACAAAGTAGATGAGTTTAGAAATTAAGTGGCATCAGCAATTAATTATGATAATTATGATATATTAAGGTAGATTAAGTCAGAAATAAGAAAATAAGTAATGTTGGACTTTGTACTAGATTTGTAGAGATATAAGTATACATAACTAGAAAATAAAAATAATGAAAGTTTATTTAACAAAGATCCAGGTTCTTTCACAGACTTTTCATATTTGTTTATTTAATTTTGATAAAGTTGATTTTGATTTTCAGTTACAGGTGTTGGAATTCAGGTTACAAGACTTTAGAATTTTTCCAATTAAGTATAACTTAGCCAAGCCACAAGGGTCATATTCAATTCTGTTGCACTTTTAAGCTCAGGATAAGTACAGTATTACAAGATGATGTTCAGGTATAACAATTTATGAAACATTTGTGTAGCATATGTGACTAGAGAGTATGGTACTAAATCTATATTGCAATACTTACTTTTTTGGAGGCCTTCTGGACAAATCGCATAAATGTTACGATTCCTGGTTGGGAGAGACTCCTTTTGTTTAGATGGTGATTATCCAAGAAAAGGGAAATGTATCTCTTTATCTCTTCTCATAAGCAATACTTTTGATAGAAAATACCATGTAAACTTGTAGTCAGGAAGTTATGCTGACATTTAAAGAGATCCACTGGGCTCAGTGGCAAAGCGCTTGCCTAGCAAGTACAATGTCCTAGTTTCAATCCCCAGTAGCAATAAAGAAAAAACAAAAAAGAAAAACAATTTAAAAAATACAGAAGGTAGGCTATTATAGAGGTGGCTTAAGTGGTCTAAATGCAAGACCTTGAATTTAAACCTTAGTTTTGCTACACAAACAAACAAAAAAGGCAGACTGTGAGTAAAGAGCAGTAATCAGTATCAATTTCTTAAAAAAAAAATCAAGGAGATGAAAGCGGTATGGTATGATGTTTTTCTTCTTTGGGCTTTTCTGGAAAGTAGTACCTACAGGAAAGTGTTTGACAATTTCTTTTTTCTTTCTTTCTTTCTTTTTCTTTTTCTTTTTTTTTTTAATTCTTTTTGGTGCTAATCCTGGGGCTTGAACTCAAAGCCTGAACACTTTTCCTGGCTTCTTTATACTCAAGGCTAGCACTCTACCACTTGAGCCACAGTGCTACTTATGGCTTTTTCTGTATATGTGGTGCTGAGGAATTGAACCCAGGGCTTCATGCAAGCTAGGCAAGCACTAGGCCACATTCCCAGCCCTGTGTTAATTTCTTTGATGTTGAGGACTTACACTAAGTTTTTCCATATCAAGCTTTGGTTTTTCAAAGTTTTAATCACTCACTACCATTCTTTGTGGAGCATCTAAGGCTTAAAGAGTAACCTAAAAATCATCTGAGAAAAAAAGCATCTATTAGGAGATACCAGATACATTCACCCTGTGGAGATTTCCAACTTCATTTCCTCTGGTCAATCATTGTCCCAATCCATGATCATATGAAAATAATATCAAGATTCAGTCAACAGGGCCATCACTGAATTTATTTCCCACCTCCTTTCCCTGCACTAAGACTCTAACCAATTCTACTGGGTAGTGTTAGGAGAAGCAGTACACTATGCCATGGGTTTCTCAAGCTCATGAAGTGAAACATTTATATGAGAGCATGTAATACAGACTTGTAATTGTGAGAAATCTACCAATACAGCTTACATTATATTAATATTTCAAAGAAATCACACTGGTAAGTGATTGTAAGAGTAGAAGCATAGCATAGGTTTGACTATAATAAATTCTTATTATACAGTTCTGGGCATATAATTCTGTAATGAAAAATGCACTCAAACAGGTACTTTTCTTATTGATAAATTCCAATACAAAATGTAAAAGAGAAGAGATGTTGATGTATTTTATAAGGGAGATATTCACGGGTGGTTTGGCATGAATAGTATCCTGTGGTATATAGGAGAACTTAACAGAGTCTCTAAAGAGGAATGTATCCCCTAATTATGACAATTATTCCAGAGTATAATATCCTTATAGCAGGGATCAGTGATATACACCAGTATTTTCCCTATAAACAGCTAAGTTTTGGAATCATTTCCTCCATTTTTGAACTGCATGTGTACAGTAGTACATAGGGAGGACTCTTTATGAGAAAAAAAGTCTTAGAATTGACTTTACTTTAAAAGAAGCTTACATGGGAAAGATTTTGGCTTGACTATTATCGGCAGAAATGTCTCATAATATAAGCCATTTTTTTGGGGGGTGGGGGCCAGTCCTGGGGCTTGGACTCAGGGCTTGAGCACTGTCCCTGGCTTCTTCGGCCACTTGAGCCACAACGCCACTTCTGGCCATTTTCTGCATATGTGGTGCTGGGGAATTGAACCCAGGGCCTCATGTATACGAGGCAAGCACTCTTGCCACTAGGCCATATCTCCAGCTCAATATAAGTTATTTTTAGCAAATGAGGAATATCAAGGTAGATTTTAGAAATTTTATTTGTAGTAGATTACTTTTGCTGACATTAAAGTCATTAATTTATTATACATTTAATGCACACTATTTTTATATACACCTAGAAAGAAAATCATAAGACCTGCTAATATGTAAAGAGAAAAATAATCACATCAACCTCAAAGAGTTTATGGTAAAGGATATGGTCTACAGATATGTGTACAGCAAGCTCATCTTATTCACTGTCTTATTACACTTAGTTTATAAGCATGATCAATTTTTTTTAGAAAAGAAGAAAGAAATGTCAAAAACAAAACTTTAAATTCCTGTGTATGCATTATACATCCCAATTCATAGAGAGAAGCTCTCAGTCTTTTATTGTCAAATAGATAGATATATAGATACATAGATAGATAGACAGAGATAAAGATATCTTTCTGTCTGAGTCTGATTCTCTGTCTGTCTGTCTGTCTGTCTATCTCTTTCCTTCTCTCTCTCTCTCTCAGATACTGCCCTTAAAGGAAGATTAAGGTTAAGTGATTAATTTAAGTAATAAAATGAAATAGTTCAGGTTTGGTGAATGGTGTCATGTCTTTAGCAGGTGTTTCATGGCCGTATGGGAAAAATGAATCCAGTATCTACAGTATAGTAGTGAAGAAGCATTCTTGATTAACATGAATATTTCTTTAGAATTTCTTAATTTCACTGAAAAGTTCCTAATCTGAGCAGAAGTGAAAAAAATTCTAAATACATAGTATACAAGACTTTCCTTGAGCTTTCCCAGAGGATAAAGTTAATGAGAAGCAATTAATTAAAGGTTGTACCAGAAAATGACATTCTGAAAGTTTATGTTCAATAGCCAAGTTATAATGCACAGGATTTGAGAATTGCTTTACAGAACAAAACTTCTTACTTCCAAAGATTGCTTATATTCAGTTAACACAGGCTTAGATAATTGTAAACTTGGTTGAAAAACGCTACATATTGGAGTGTATAATTTCTCAAAATGCAATCACTTTGAAACAATCACTATTGGAGTTCATATGAGTGAAATGCATGAGAAAATCTTTCTAAAAATGTGAAAAACATACAGAATGGAAATTTGTTAACAGTTGGAAAAATGTGAATGTTTTTGATACAGTTTGAATATGTTTACTGAAGTACACAGGTTCCAGCTTAATTCCCATTAAGAAAAGACCATTAAGAAGGGATTAGGAGTTGACGGCCTGTTATCTGAACAACTTAAGATATTATGATCTGGGGACCCTGGTTTGAAGCCAGCCTGGGCAGGAAAGTTGGCTAGAATCTTATCTCCAATAAAACTATTCAGATAAAGCTGGCCGTGCTGCTGTGGCTCAAGTGGATGAACTTGATAAAATACATGTAAATTACTGTCACAAAAGAAAAACTATTCGGGCTGGGGATATAGCCTAGTGGCAAGAGTGCCTGCCTCGGATACACGAGGCCCTAGGTTCGATTCCCCAGCACCACATATACAGAAAACGGCCAGAAGCGGCGCTGTGGCTCAAGTGGCAGAGTGCTAGCCTTGAGCGGGAAGAAGCCAGGGACAGTGCTCAGGCCCTGCTCAGGCCCACGACTGGCCTAAAAAAAAAAAAAAAAAAATGTATTGAAGATTGTTTTTATTCCCCATTTTCAAAAAGGCAATAGGAATGATTTAATGGAGAATATGGAAAAAAAGGAAATAGTAATCAAGGTAAAGAAAAAGGTTTTAATTGTGCAAGATTCTTTCATGTAGTATGGAGCATCTGTCATTAGAGTAAGCTCAGAATCACTTCAGTTGTATTGCTGGAGGAAAAATGTTTCTTTCTACCCATATAATAGAATACTTATAAACTGTTATGTGAATCAGGAGAAAAAGTATTTATCAAAGTATTATTTAATCAAACATCTTCGTCCATAAAAATGTGATACAACAGAATCATCCTATTTTGTACATGAATAAACTGAGGGAACCATACGTAAAGTAATTTCTATCTTTTTTGTTGTTGTTGTTTTGCATACACATTACTCTCTGACTGAAAATACAGAAACAATGGGAAACTGCTCTTTCTCATGAACTAATATTTCTCTATAGTGCTGGAATATAGAGCCTAAAAAGTGTGGCTATAAATAAAACAATAGTGAGAAACAAAGAAAGGATTGACAAAATTGTAGCTTGTCTTAAAAGGTTACCTGCTGTACTAGAAAAAATATGTCATTATTATCAAAGCTTGTTTTACAGGAAAACATTAATGCACATGGAGAGGTGCACAAACATACTCTGCACCTATGCTGACCAGTGTGCTTGAACATTAACACACATTGTGCTTCTTCCATGTTCATTCTCAGTATTAATGTATTTAAATGCAGCATTTTTCTTACATGATTCATTACTTTTTCAGTTTTACATGTGGGATTCAATAAAGAATTTATGCATATTAAGATAGCCGTTTTCCTTACTATGACATGTAATAAAAGCATTAATTTCACTCTCATATCACCTCTTACGCATTTTACTTTTCTAAATTGAACATGAACATAAAAGGATGGCTGTCATGACACAGAATTTTATAGAAGCCACCTTTATTCTCTTACAGGATGATAAAAAACCACAAATTTAATAGGTGTGAAAAATATGCATGCATTTCCAATATGTAAAGTACAACCATGTAGAAATGCTAATGATCATTTCCAACTGAGGCTCTTTGAACCAATAAAAATGATTTTCCAATTTAATAGTTCAAGCCATCCAATCATTAGCTTGGCATTGGCAGACAGCTTGCTGTTTTTATAGGGAATAAGAAATAGATCATTTCTGTTAGGCTTCAGTTCCTGCATGGATGTGTGAAATCCCAAGAAAAGTCAGTAGTACTTGTACGTGCATTTTGTAACCTTCAAACAATTGTTTACATGTTCAGGAATTAATTCTTGCTATAACAGGTATTAGTTAGTAGGATAAAATAATGAATTGTATGTATTTAAATCATATTATATTCAAATACATATGATTCTACTAAGAACATGACAGCTCATGTAATTAAACAGAAATACAACCTTGTGCACTGTTTTTCTAACTGCTAAAAATATAAAATAGGTGTGAAATTTCACTTTAGGTTACATGCTACTGTAATTTCACAGCTGAATCATTGAATTGTCAGAGATCTCTAGAGAGCATATTTCACATTTGCTTGCATTTTATATTATGACTGAATATAATTACAAGGAGATTGGACACTTACACATAATTCTTGTTGAGATTGGGTTTTAACTTTTAAATATATGCAGTTGTGTTTATTCTACATGTAGGCGAGAGTGATGTTAGCCCTGTCTTGACTTGTCATAACACAGTTTCCACTTCTGAAACACCATCTTTTAATAATTCTATCCTTTGATCAAATTTCTGACTGTTCTGACACGGACACTGAATTTATAACATTCCACATGAATGCACAGGAGAAAAGACTTATCATTTCAAGTGACTTCTCTCTAAATATGTACTCGAAAATGTAAAATAAACTCATTCAAAGTAAAATTTTATTATAAACTTCCAAGAAGTTATTTACAATATAAGGAAAGCTTTCACTTGATGCTTACAATTGTTGTGTACATTGTCTTCAGATGTGTATCAGTATGACTCAATTGTCATCTTCTACAATGTAATATGTATGTGGACAAGTTGGTAGTAAGAAAGCATTGAACCCATTAAAAATAATTAAATACCATGAGACTTTAAAGGAGATTATTGTTACAGTGTTAAAAACTCAGGAAATACAACATGCAAGTAAGATACATGGGAAAATCTAACTTATATATTTACAATACTAATTTCAGTGGGGACTTCAAACAATGTGGAACACATCTATGCTATGTGAATTCAACACAGATACTGATAATTGTTCTTATTTTTATTTGGAAGCACTCAGGCAGTGTCTTTCTCATTGTTTTAATATAAATTTATTTCTCAAGTAATAATTGACTAATTTCAGACTTTTCCAGCAGAACAGAAAAAACTTTGTATCTAAATATCCAGAATTTTTTTTGGTTGAATGATCTTCATCACACCTATTCTTTGACATGCCTTTTAATGTATGCTGAGAATTTCTACTAAAATACTATCTTATTGAGCTGGAAACAGGTAGCTCATGTCTTTAATCCCAACTATTCAGGAGGCTAAGATGTGAGCATCATGATATGGAGACAACATAGGCAGACAAATCTTCAAGATTCTCATCTCTAATTAAGTAGCAAAAATCTGGAATTAGAACCATGTGTCAAAGGACACAGTGAGAATTGTGATCAAGAATGAGAGCATGAGAGTTTCAAAATTGAGAATCTGTCTCATTCAAGTAAGAATGGCCATCATCAATAATATGAACAGAAATAAATGCTTGCTTGGATGCAGGGAAAAGGAACCCTAATATACTGTTGGTAGAAATGTATATTCATGCAAACATTAAGGAAGACAGCATGAAGATGTCTCAAGAAAATAAAAATAGTACTACCCTATATCCCAGAGGTACAACTCTCTGACATTTATCCAAAGATTACAAGTTACGAAACAGGAAACAGTAAGCATGCTTACACACCCATGTCCATTGCTCTACAATTCACAATAGCAAAGTTATAGGATGAGCTCAGATATCTTACATTGGACAAATGAATGAATAAAGGAATTGTTACACAGACAAACAGTGCAATTTTATTCATCTGTCATAGAGAATAATATTATATCATTCACAGGGAAATTGGTATATCCATATTTTTCTAGGTTATGTTAATATGATCAGAAAAATGTTTATTGAAATGAACTCCAAGTAATGGAAATTGTTGTAATTTTCTTTTGTTTTTCTTTTTCCTTTGTTGCTGTTTTTGTTTTCTGAACTTTTTGTCTGATAGGTAAGCTTATCTTTTGGGGAAGATAAGCGGGGGGCAACATAAACGTGGGACAAAGGGCAACACTCACTAGACACTATATAGCTTGATGGGATGAAGTCAGGAGGGAAAAACTGGGAGAAAATGAGGGAAGAGGTGACACTGTTTTAAAAGAAATATACCCATTGCCTGCTTTATATGACTATAATCTTTCTGTATGTCACATTTACAATAACCATAAAAAAATAAAAGATACACAAACATAAAAATGATAAATTATGTTTTAAGTGAAGTAAGTCAAGCTCACAGGTGAGGACAAGAGTGTATTATTTCTCTCATATGTGGAAATTAGATTAAAAATAAAAGTGATATGGAACACATACAGGGTATATACATAGAAACATAGTCAAGCAGAAAGAAATATGTTATGAGGTGGTGGTGGTGGTGAATTTTCATGGTCTAAATACTTTGAACAATTATTGAACAGTTTAACAAAATATATATCAGAGAGCTAAAACAATTTTTTTTGTTCGTTTTTCAGTTGTGGGTCTTGAACTCTTGGCCTGGGCACTGTCTCTGAGCTCTTCATGGCTCAAGGCTAGTGCTCTGCCACTTGAGCCATAGCACCACTTCCGGTTTTCTGGTGGTTAATTAGAGATAAGAGTCTCACTGACTTTCCTGCCTGGGCTGGCTTTGAACTCAGATCATCAGGTCTCAGCCTCTTGATTAGCAAGTGCTACAGGCATGAGTCACCAGAGCCCAGCTAAAACTTGTTTTATCTGAGGCAAGTATGGGTTAAATGGTGAGAGTAGGGCATTAGTATAGAGGAATGGTGGACAAAACTGTCATGATATTCAATGTACAAATGTGGAAATAGAACCAGATAATTTCCTGAAATGAGTGGAGTTGAAAGAGATGGAGGGAAGAATGATGGCAGGGTGACATTGATCAATTCTACTGTACTCATAAATTGATATGGTGATCTTTGTATAACAATTTAAAGATAATAAAATACATGGAGAAACACTGTCTTGTTGGAAAATGAGAAGTGACATTCTCTAAACAACTTGTGAACAAATAAATAGTTAGATTTTTGAGAAGCTACAAGAGTTTCTGAATATTGAAATTAAAGACTGTGATGTGGCATATTGGAAGGAATTAAGTAGAGAATACCTTTTCTACTGTTAAGAGATGTCACTGGGTAGATAAAGCATTTGTAAAGGTGAAGAAAGTAGGAGACAAAAAGTTAGGCATGAGGGCTCTGTCATTGTGATGCTGCAGCTTAAACAATTGAGGGTTGAGTAAAAGGTAAAGATATAATGATCACCTAGATCATAAACTCTATTGGATGGCACGTTTGTCAATGGAACCCCTAAGGCACTGAGAAGCCACTGAACATTTTTCTGCATTCTAGGAAAGTGATTTGATAAGATTTATAGCATTGGATAAGTTGTGATGTTGTTTGGAGGATGAGAAGAAGTTAAAATGAGAGGCAAGCTGCTGGATCTTTCAAGAAAAGAAAAGCGAGAAAAGCAGATCAATAGAGAAATTTAGACAGATGATTATTAATTATGTTGTCAACAATACCAAGATTAACTAGTGGACACATAACACAGATGTTTGGTTTCAGTGGAATTATGCTGGCCAATTAATATTAAATGCCTGAGGGCAATTATAGAGGATGTGGTGGCTATAAAACAAGATTTTTGCTATCATCCTATATTGTTCATGTGAGGACAAATTTCAAACTTTGTTTAGGATTAATTTCCCTAAAGTGGTACTTGGCTTCACTTCTTCATTTCCCACTCTAAAGTTTTATAAACATGCAGCTTTCATGGATTAACAAATTAATCTTTATCATGATTAATCTTTACCAAATGTTATCAACATTTTTGTCAGATGTCTAGTTTTTTCCTTAGAAATTGCAATAGTATAGTTTGAAACCAAAATATTGTATTTGTATATCATCTATAAACTATGTATATCATGCATTACTATCATCATGTCACTTACTTGTGAAACTAGCTTTGATTATTTCATTTCCTAAACTATACTAGTCTTTAATATGTAATACATTATAGACAAAAGGAGACAGGCAGAGGAGAGAAGTTGAAGGAGGAATATATTACATACAGAAGATTGAGGAGGAGGACGGAGGGAAAGCAGAAGGAGACGAAAAAATAAAATACAAATAGAAAGAGCACTTTAACAAATATAAGTATTCAAATCAGTGTGGATAGTTATTTGTTGTATCATTACAAAATTATCTGTCAAATGTTCTAGGAGGGATTTTTTATCTTGATATTCAAGCAATATTTAGCTTGAAATGTGTATAAGATAAATTTTATCTAATTAAGGATAGATGAGTAGTTTTTCTGCATCAACTGATTAAATAGCTGTTTAATTAAGCAGTCATGTGATATAACCAAATCAAATACACTTAATTAGCCAAAATAACAGTATGTTATTTTAATATACAACTAGTTTTCCCATTTTATCTTGCCACAATTTCTCATTGTATATTACTGGAATTTGGGGGTTCAGAATGACAAATTTTAACTGATGTTTTATTCTAATATAAAATTATACACATTAAAACTTTAAATCAGGAAGTCCAAAACCTCTAGTGAATCTTGACATCAAAATACTTCTCAAGTGGCTTATTTTTCTATAAATACATGAAGCAGATTGATCATTAGGGAAAAGATCTTGATCTATTTGAAAAAAAATAGTTAAACTAACAAAGTTGTAAATTGTCTGAGGTTGTATTATCAGAATCTAATTTTGTCAATATTTAATAATTCAGATTATTTTCCCCTGGGAACTCTGGATGGACAAAGTGAAATAGTCATAGTGAGATTGTCTGTGAATAAAGGCACTGTGCTTGGGCTTCCTATTCTTTTTTATTTTTGGGGGAATCACTTATTTTCATCTCAATAACTGCCTCTATCTGATAGCACAAACATGTGAATTTGAAATGTCACATACAACTGACATTGTGGATGAAACTTCATAAAAATTGCAGATAATTAGATTATGGCTTCTAAAAGAGAACAACTTCAATGTTAAATGGTGTAAAATAAACAGAAATACCTTAAAAAAAAAACTGTGCATTCATGCCTACTGCTTTACTTTACCTTCAGGGTTTATGGTTATATCTCTATTTCTAGTAATTTATGCTTTTGGCATTAACTCTCATTTTAATGGCAAATCTGTTAATGCCACATGCTCCTTACTCACCTCATTAAAGAAATAGCTCTGCTTAGCATACATTTTCTGAAGTAAAATGAGAGTGAAAGTTATATTTAATGTAAAAAAATACTAAAACTTAATTTAGGATTTTTTATTTTCCTCACACAAATGTTATAGTTTTACTTGTAAAATATTGAACCAATGGAGCTAGATGTATTTTGATATGACAGACTTTTTAAAACTTAGATTCATTCAAATATATGCATTCACTTCCATTAATCTTATATATTTAGTATTAAAAAGTGAAATCCCAATTCTCTAGGGCTCTATCCATTCCAAAACTGAAAAGAACCATACATTTAACATCACAATAAAAGTTGAATAAATTCTCTCAATAAAGAGTAGGTATTTAAATGGAAAGGCAATACAGAGAATTAAAGAATCCAGGCTGAATATCCATAAGGAATAACAAAAATATTAAATAAAACATATTTTTATGTGCAAATGGAAACTTCGAATTTGACACAAGTTTATAGTAGTGAACAAATTCTGTCAGATTTGCATTTACTCTTTGAATGTATATAATATGGACGCTCTGATCATGGCTGTGTGATTCACATGATGTTTTACCAGGTCAAGAAACAGTAATCATATGCCACCCTGTGATCTACTGCTGTGTTGTGTTCCTGGTTTCACATATAAGATTGCGAGGTCATTCCTGCCTTAAATTTCAAGTTGTCTGAAATCTTTAGTCAGAGAAGGGAACAATGAACTATGGAAAACAGAAGTCAGATACTAATTTATGACCGGGTCATCTTTTATGTTTAATCCTTGTGAGTTTAGTTGTGATAGGATAAAGACTATATCAAAATTATTTTGGTTGTGTATTTAGTATATTATTTAACAATGAATAATTCAATATGGCTTTGCATTAAGTTATTGTAAGTTTTTCGAATTAACATTTGTTATTTTGTTTATGAAAATGTGTTGTCTGAAAACATTATCCAAGCTTGGATAAATCTATATTGATAAGTCAGTAAATTACTTAAATGATTTCTGTTAAAATTGCACAATTAAAATTTATGATCAAACGTTAGTTTTCGTACAGAAAGGATATGTTGGCAAGATTTATGATTTAAGAAGATCAACATTTGTAGGAATCAGTGGCGCATATCTATAATCCTAGCTCCATAGGAATTTGAGATCTGAACATGAACGTCTGTGAGATTTTAACTCAAATTATCACCAGAGAACTAAGTAGCACTGTGTATCAACCTAGTAGGATGCTAGCCTATATTAATACTTTATTTTCACATATTTAATGCATTATACAAATGTTTAATATAATACTTATTGCACATTAATATTAAATTTTAGAATAGATTCATCTCAGTCTCTACCATCAGGAATGAAAGTTGGGGCTGGGAATGTGGCTTAGTGGTACAATGCTTGCCTAGCATGCATGAAGCTCTGGGTTCAATTCCTCAGTAACACATATACAGAAAAAGCCAGAAGTGGCACTATGGCTCCAGTATTTGTGAAAGGGATTTTCAGTATCCAATTGTGAGTGCAATTTTCAATCTAATCAATCTAATCAAAACCCTGCAGCTGTTCACACACACCCCCTTGTTACACCCCTATGGCTTAACCAATCAATTTTAAGTGAATCAGTCCCTTGAACTGACCAATGACCCTTTCCAGACTCCTTCCCGCCACCAAATGCACCAAAAATGCTTGAGAATTATTTTTTAATTTTCCTGCGGTGTGTGTTGATTTGTTAAAAGATGCTATGATGTATGCTAAGTCCCTGCCTTCCCCAAAAATGTATAAAACAGCTGAGAGCCGGAGGTTCAAGGCCTCTTGCGTCACCAGCGTGCTGAGTGTGCCGAGGACCTAGCTAGCTCGAAATAAACGCCTTTTCTGCTGCTTGCATTCGTCTTGGTCTCTGGAGGTCTTTGGGGGATCCGAACTCGAGCATTTCACTTCAAGTTACCATAGCATGTGCCCTGTGATTATAATAATTATTGGTAATGTATGTAATTCTGTACTGAAAGGAATGTTGATCAAATAAATGAATAATGATAACTCTCTTCTTAATATTATGTGGTGATCCCAAAATACAATTTTTTGAGGTAAAGTGTAATCTGACAAAGCTACCAACCTACTTCTCCCTTTCAGGAATAACACTTCAAGAAAAATATTAAAAGTGTCCTCTTGTCAAATAGTAGAAAGCAAGTTATAAAGGACTGTTTTTGAAAACTACACTGAGATTTCACTTCACTTAAGTCACAATTATCATTTAACAAATGCTAGTAAGGATATAGAGCAAAGTGGAGTATCTTGTTGGGCCTAGGGGGCAAAAATCTGGTTAAACCATTGTGGAAATCTGTATAGAAGCTCCTTAAAATAAATCTAAAAATGAAACTATGATATTATCCTGCTATACCACTTTAACAAAGTCAGCATACAATAGAAATACCCATGTGAGCCTGCATACATACAGACACACCCAAATCCACACCCACATTCACAACAGTGAAGTACTTAAATTACCAGATGAACAGTTGAAGCAAATGTGGCATGCATACCTATTTCTTGTTGAGCTATTAAAATGGAACAAACTTCTGTGATTTGCAAGAAAATGAAAGAAATTGGACACCATGTTGAGTAAAATAGCAAGTCTCAGAAAGGCAAATGCTGTATGATTTTAGTCTCTTGCATCATCAATAAAAATACACATATTAACGAAAAAAAATGGGAAGGAATAGAAGCATTAGTAAGAGGGATAAGAAACGGTACCGGGGGTAAATATGATCAAAGTAAAGAGTAAGGCAATATGAAAATCTTTATAAGATTATTGGTGCATACACTGATAACAATACCAGATAATACAATCAATATAGCAAAAAAGCCATCATATTTCCTAAATTAAATTGAGCTGATGAGAATGAAGGCTGATTTTCATCTCTGCTGTGCCTTACATACATGTGACTTGATTCAGAGGCACAGAAGAATTGTGGTTTCATGCAATATTTTTTGATTACACAGATATATTTTGCTACAGAAATAGTTCGTTTTTTTCTTTCAGGCCAGGCAACAGTGGCTCATGTAGGTCATCCTAGCTATTCCTTAGGCTGAGATCTAAGGATCCCAGTTGAAAGATTCTCATATCAAATTAACAAGCAAAAAGCTGATTATGTTTTTGTGGTTCAAAGTGGAAAAACAACAACAACTATTAGCCTTGAGCACAAACTCTCAGGAACAATACCTGGCCCTTGAGTTCAAGTCCTAGGAGCTACAAACACACACACACACACACACACACACACACACACACACACACACACACTGAAAATTAAAATAATGGTCCTTAGCTATGAATTCACTTTTGTATAAGAAAATATTTGAACACTAAGATTAAACTAAAGGATATATCTTCACATGTGAAAGTTGGTTGCAACTGAATTTAGTTCATGATACTCAAAATTGTTACTTAGGCTTAAATATGGACATGCTTTGAAAAAAAATTAAATGATTAAAGAAAAAGCAGAACATATGTTTAGGTTTTTAACTTCAAATTTATTTATATAAATAATAACATTACTGTAATAAACTTATTTGCCAAATCTGGAACTAGTCAAATGTAATACTAATACTTGATTAACACGAGTTGAAAATGACCTGTTGTGTCTGGCAAGAACAATCATTAAAGAGAGAATTTTTAAATTTTCATAAAGTAAATACTTATATCTCATACAACCAGAGAATAGAATTACCATAGTTATATTGGGGATAAAGTAATTTTATCATTAAATATCTCAAAATACAATAATATTAGCTGAGTCCTACAGGTTTTTTTTTTTTTTTTTTAAGAAAAGACCATAAATCAGTTGTATCTTGTTAGAGACTCCTTTAATATTCATGGGGTTCCATTTTATTTAGTAGAAGCTGAAATACTTTTGTTGTCTATTCATGCACATACAGTCTTTACTCTTTCGTAGTATCAATTATTCATTTTTTCTATTATCTTAAAGACCAGCTTTTGTTACCTACTTACCCTGTTTCCTTCTTACTAATATGGAAGGTCGGACTATTGAAAAGAAATGAATAATATCTATATGTATACTGCAACCACAAATGTCATGAAATAATGTGATTTTAACTGATAATCTACCTACTCTGGTTCTTCCTCAGTGTAAATTGTTGTCATTATTCAGTGAATGCTTATAAATTTCTGAGAAACCAGAAAAAAAGCATTTTTTTGCTTTTCATCACCAATATATTTCATTCAGGCTTTCCAAATTAAAAAACAATATTGCTTCTGAGAAATGTATGACACCAATGTACAAGTTATGTTTTTAAAATGAAGTCTTCTCTGATGTCTTGCATAGCTAATGACAGTACAATGCACTCTGCAACTGAGAGGTTTTTTGCAGGACTGAGGATGCTTTCCTGAGGCATTCAACAGAAATCTCAGATGCACTTTGGAAACTAAACATCATTTTGGATGTTATTATTACTATTTCAAAAATGAAATCAGAACGTGGGCACCAGTGATTTATGCCTGTAATCCTCATTATTCATTAGGCTGAGGTCTGAGGATCATGGTTTGAAGCCAGCCTGAGTAGGAAAGTCCTTGAGACTCTTTATTTCCAATTGGACAGCAAAAAACAAAAGGAACAAACAAAAGTTGAAGTATGTTTCAAGTGCTAAAGTGCTAGCCTTGTGCAAAGAAGCTCAGGGACAGAGAACAGGCTCTAAATTCAAGCCCAGGATCAGCAAAACAAAACAAAGAAAAAAACACAAACAGAAACAAAATCTAAACATACTGTCTTGTATATATTAAGATTAAAAGCACCAATAAGTAATTTCATAGAGAAAATTGACATTCAGACCAACTAAAGAGTACACATGTGAAGAAGCAAAGGATAATTGATTCCAATGTTTTCGTGTACCATGTTCAAATTGTCTCTCGTTCCATGTGAAAATTTTCAATCAATAAAGTTTAAAAGTTGGATTTGGTGATTGTTGATGCCTAAACTTCAATTTCAACCTTGACTAATCCATAAAGGCCCCCTCTTCTAGTCTATTTTCTATGTGACAGATTGAATCTTTTTCTTTTAATTTTTGCTTTGTAGTGGATGATTAAATATGGAACCCATTATTTGAGAAAAATTGAAAAGGTACATTGTTACGTCTTCTCACTACAAACTCAACCCTGAATACTTCTATAACTTCAATAGATGGGAAGATTTCTCTCTACTAGTAAGGAAATGGTCAGTACTGAAGAGGGCACTAACTTTTGGCCTCTAATTCAATTAAATTCTGATGTTATAGCACCAGAGGGTTGAGTCTTGAAGATAGTCCTGCAGCACACATTTTAAAAGCCTATTTCAAGATCCATGTCATTTAACCTGAGTTTATTTGTCTAATCAAGCAAAACCAGAGTACCTTTAACTCCTCTTTGGCTCCAATTAGTTTACAGGAATAACTCAAGAAAATATCTCTAACAGATCAAGTTTAAAGCTCCCATAAAGGATTTGAACTCAATGAACACTGAGAGATTTAGGAGAAGGTTCTAGAGCTTTCATGCTCTCTTTGAATATTCAGCCCTCCATGTTCAGCTCTCCGGAAGCACCCCAAGCACTCTTCTTTTGGGGTTTTAATGGAGAAGTTTGGCATTGCCATGACTGCTAGCAAACTGGGTAGGGACACCAGGAAGGCTTATTTGGTCAGGTTATTCTTGGTCTCTATGGCTAGCATTCTATCACCTGAAAAAAAAAAAAAGATGGACTTTATGACTACTATCCTACAAAAAAAGTCAGCAAAAAATTACCAAATAGAGGCGAGGCAATATTAGTTTTGTTGCTTCCTTGAAGAGGTAATTAGAAACCAGCACCACTCTCATTCTAATGAAATGACATCTAAAATTGTTTGTTTGTTTTTGTTTTTTTGGCCAGTCCTGGGCCTTGGACTCAGGGCCTGAGCACTGTCCCTGGCTTCCTTTTGCTCAAGGCTAGCACTCTGCCACTTGAGCCACAGCGCCACTTCTGGCCGTTTTCTGTATATGTGGTGCTGGGGAATCGAACCCAGGGCCTCATATATAGGAGGCAAGCTCTCTTGCCACTAGGCCATATCCCCAGCCCCGACATCTAAAATTGTATATGTTAACATTTGTTACTGTTTTGGTTTGGAAGGAAAAACGGAATCTCCAGATTTCAAGTAAAAATTTTCTCTATTGAAAAAGTGAATTGGTATTTTGGCAAATACACCTTTTGCTTTGGCTTCAATATAGCCAAAGCTCAATGAGTGAAAATCTTGGTCTCTACAGTGGTGTTATTGGGGGCAGAGCTATAACAGGTGGGGATTTATTGAAAGTCCTGGAAGAATTGATATCTAAAGGAATTATGGGATGCTGATGCTTCTCATTCCCACAATTTTGATTCTGATTATGAGCAATCTGTTCTAGCTTGTACTCCCTATGGGCTAAGAACACTTTAGTAAAGTTAATAGGAATAGGTCAATATTATTTAATACTCTAGATAGTATAAACAGAAAGAAATGGTTCTTATCTCTAGAAATGTATTCATGGTGCATTCACAACTTTGTTATACTACTTTTTTCTGTACTACGATTAAGTCAAATGTTTAACACTATACAGTATCAAGTGGAAATAAGTGGATGATGTAATTATGTCATAGTCCTAGTACCACATTTACAACATTGTTCTTAATAGCTTTGGTGATCTGAAATGTTTTTGTTATTATTAGCTGGTATACACACACACACACACACACACAGACACCCCTCAAGCTGTGAAATATAAAACTATAACAAACACATTTCAGATCAATGCTTTTGAAGTAAGGTACGAAACCATTACAAAGACTAAAGTGCAATTATTTAATTTATACTTTAAGCTTATTCAGATTTTTCTTTTTTATTTTCTTATAAATAAAAAATGAAGAAAAATCATTTGCTTATCCAACATGAAATCACACCCTCTTATCATTTAAGAGTATAGTTTGGTGCTTGTGTGCACAATCTTTGTGCAATACTGAATGTATTAATAGGTCAGCTCAATTAAAAATGAAATGTCTGTATGGTGACTAAAATAACTGGTAAATATTAATAAGATCAAATCAGTTCATCTGAAGGATCTCAAAAGTGTAAGCCCTTCCTAAAGCTTTAGTTGATCACATTTCTCTGAGGTAAATTCAAAGCTTGAGAAAACATGGAAAAAATGATAGCAAGCACACACTTCAATCATATAAACTATAACTAAACCCAGTGTTTAAATAGATGAACAGTTCCCTATTACCTGAAGGAAACAGAATTACTGAAGTGTCTGTGCAAGCCTGTGGGAATGAAACCTATTGAAACTAGCAGATAACAGGATTAGGATTATAATGAAGAAAAACTATTTTATGACTGCAGTGCTTTCTACATCCGTGCTTGGACTCTCAAGAGAAAAGTTTTCATTTTTTTTATCTGAATCATGATCCTGACAAACTGTGGATTATCAGAAGCATTCGCACAAAGTCAAACATTGATTTTCCTAGGACACATCGAATAAGCAAATGTTGAAGCTGACTGACAAGTGAATCATGTACAAGAGAATGTAACTGAGAGAGATCACAGCTTTTGTGTATTGAAATTGTGCAAATTGGAAAATGTTCAAAAGACATAAAACATGAAAATGGTTAAAATCAAAGATTGTTCCAAAATGTTTCAACAGAAAAATGAAACACAAAGTATGTATCATATATTGTTTTAGCTAAAAATAGGATTATGTGACAATGATTACAGTAATTATCTGTTTCTTATATTGTTCTTTGGAGACAAGTGATTGAATCTTAGGATATATAATGCAAAGAATTTTACCCATGATGGTTATAGCCTAAAATCATAATGGCTTACATTATGATCACATTATCTCTGGCCTTGTACAAGACTACCTGAGTGATACCTGTCAACAGCATTTCTATTGATAAAGTGGATTATAACCATGTTGAAATAAAACCATTCAAGCAGAGTCTTGTTTCATAAACAGCCCTGCAAGCAGAGCAGCAATATCACAAGTATATTACTGTTATGCCTGCAGTGCTGGGTGGTAATGATTTTGGTGGTAATTCATGGTGTGTTTTAGGATGTTGAAGCAATAAAATATTGATCATCATCATGGATAGCCATTATTCAGAAGATTAGATCAATTTATGAGAGGCAATAAGTTGTAAACCAGTGACCTTGCAAAGGCCACAAGTAATTCCAGGATAAAACATGCCATATCTAGAGTTCCAACACAAAGCTAAGTTAATAAATGTCACACATTAAAATACAAAGAAATAGGTTTGACTTAAAGGTATCCACTGACTTATTTAAGCTTCACTATTCAACAAATATCATATTTAAATTTTTTCTTGATTATCATATCATGTTTGAGAATTTTAAAGTTCATATTTATAGTGAAGGATAAATACATTTGAATCTAAATGGGAGGAAAGGCAGTAAAGCCAACAATTTAATCATATCAGGATGCAGAACATGTACATTTACACAATAAGGATAGTTTAGGAAAAAATATAAAAAGAGGTGAACTGTTTTATTTAAAAATCTATTGCTAATATTCCATTTGAAAAAAATAAAAGGAGGGTGTTAAGTATTTTAAGTGATACAAATATTATCTATTTTAACATAAATTTCAATTTAATTCGGTTCATTAAGTAACAGTCTACTGTAAATTATAATTATCTCATATACCTATGTGATATATTCAGAATTTACTCCTAGAAGAATAAAAATCTTGTTAACTCACTTATGCGAACAGTGTTATAATTTCCACAGATATACAACTCATTAAATATTCTATAACATTATTCAGTGCTTTCCTGTGCTTTGCAATTTTAGCATCATTTGGGGGGCATTTGTATTGCTTACAGTGATGGAATGTTTTGATATAAGTTTGCAAAGCAGAGTTAAATGTAAGTAGTAACTTTAAAAAAACACACACAACTTCTAACATGGAAGAAAAATTACACTTGTCCCATTTTAGTATCCTTAATGAAAAGAGAAAGTAATTTAAAATACTAATGTGAAAGACCACAAGGACATTTTATTAGAAATAATGTGGAATAGATATGCATAATTCAGTGAAAAGTTGTGTAGTCTACCAACTTGTTTATGCATACTTATACTACAGCCATTTCTAATTAGATGGAACACTTTAATCTGATATTGATATATATATATATGAAACTAAATATGCATGAAATATAATTGTAGAAATGTTAAGTTATAGCTGTATGATACATATTTTTATATTGCTGTGTAGAATTAAAACAACTAAGAAAAGGTGTCACTTGGTAATGAACACATATTAAATTAAACACGTTTTGTCTATGTATAAAGTTTAGTGATAATTAGGCTTCCTTTTTAACAAAAGATATTATTGACATCTGAAAATGAGAAAAAGAGCATTTGGAAAATGAAATGCCATCTTGAAACAACTATGAATATTTTATGGCACATGATGTGATATCCTCTATTATCAAGTTGTGGAAGTAGCAGTAAAACAAGGAAATTATTTTAGGAAGAGAAAGTAGGTCTTTAGAATAATAATTTTATCATCAAGGTGACATACAGGGGGGTAATAGTTACATATCTAAGTTACTGAGGACATTTCTTATAAAACTTATTACCTCCTTTCTCATTTTAGCACCTTCCCCCCCTCCCTAAATCTAACCACCCAGAGTAGTACAGTTAATTTATACCATATTTTCTTTTTTTAAAGAAGAAAATAATAGAAAACCAAATCAAGAAAATTGTGTGATATCAGGAACTTGAAGTCAGTCCAAGAAGAAAAGTCTCTAATTCCATTTCTCAATTAGTGAGCACAAATTTTGGCAAGAAGTATGATTCAAATGGTACAACACCAGCTAGGCAAGCAAGCCTAGCGATCCTAAAGTCCTGAATTTCTATCATGATACTTACAGAAAATTAAAATAATAGCATAAAACAAAAGTGGATAAAATGTTTATATATATAAACATATATATATATGAATAAGGAGAACTAATTAGCTATTGGAAATATTTGTTTCATGGCATGCTTTCAAATTCTAGAATTTTTGGTCATATATTTGTGAGTTTAAAATTATTAAAATAAAATCACTATTCTAGTCTAAAAGTAAATCACAACACTATAAAAAGAAACCTTCATGATTGTCACACATTTTCTTTGCATGCCCTGGAGCATTATATCAGTTTTCAAGGAAAAATGTCCAACAGTTATGACCTGACTTTCTTACATATTTTCAAGGCAAGTTCTTCGATGTTTTGTTAAATCTAATTTCTTTATTTTGATTTTGATTTGATGTGGATTTCTGTCATATGTTTGTCATAACAAAATTTGATTTCTACGTATACCTTCATAATTTCTATTTAGTACTGTGTCTAACATTAAACATTGAAGTTTGGTAAGCATTTTTAACTGGGGTCACAGAACTATTTAACATATTGTATTATTCTCAAATCTATTTTCCACAGGAAAACCCATCTTTTCATTTTTACTTGTTTATTGTCAAAGTGATGTACAGAGAGGTTACAGTTTCATACATAAGGCAGTGAGTACCTTTCTTATCAAACTTCTTACTCCCTCCCTCATTTTTTCCCACCTACCCTCCCCAACCTTCCCTCACCCAAGTTGTACAGTTGGATTACATCATAGAGTTTTATGTGTATTGCTGTTGCATGGATATTTTCTTTTCCAACTATTCTGTGAAGCCATGGAAATTCACTAGTGTCAGTTTTAGTGATCTAGACTTGAACATACGAAGTAGAACCTTTCACTCCTCTATAACTTTCTGTACCTTTATTAGAAATACTTATAAGTAACACATTACATAAAATTAGAATAACTCTTTGTTACAGAGTACTATCTATTTACTTGGCACTAAGTTAGATATCTGTGATTCTTTTTTAATCTTCAAAGTAAGAAAGTATTATCTCCTTTAAGAAGATAAAACAAAAAAAGAGGGAAACAAGTCTGAAACCTACACAGTGTGTGTGTGTGTGTGTGTGTGTGTGTGTGTGTGTGTGTGTGTGTGTGTGTGTGTGTGTTCTAGGTTTGAACTCTAGGTCTGGGAAAAGTCCTTGAGCTTTTTGTTCAAACTAGTAGTCTAATTCTGCAACTCCAATTCTAGCTTTTTAATAGTTAAGAGGTAGAAGAGGCTCTCCAACTTTACCGTTGAGCTCAGCTAGGACTGAATACATGAGCCACTAGCATGTACTTCATAACAAGTTTCTTAAGTTCACATATTTCCTGCACTTGGTGGGAAATCTTAGTCTGCAAATACAGTCAATGTTTTGAGTAACAAAGATACTTATTTTTATCTATTAATTAACAAACAAATATGAAAATATAAGGAGGAAACCTCACGTAATTATTTAAATAAGAAAATGAATTTAAATAGACCATAAATTGAAAGGAAGGTTAAGTCCAAATTTGATGGCTGAAGCACATTTCCACATATCCACTCCTTCCTCACTCCTCTTATTTTTGAAGGATAAACATTGGAATCTTATCAATATTTTCCTCTTTTTTACCTCTTTATTTACCCACGTTTCCTCTCAACCTCGCCCCATCTTTTTTGAATATTTGTTTCCTCTTGTTTTATTTTGGTGCATTTTGATTTTGCCTTTCTAATGAATTAAACTATTTGAGGTCTCCCTTTAATCTTCCATGTTTCAGTTAATACATTTTTATACTTTTGCATACTACCCAACTTATTTATGTGAGCTAAATCTAGTTTGATATTTAAGATAAAGCATCCATCTTTTGTCTTTCTTGGCATGACTTCACTTTAAGTCTTTCCATTTCTTTAGAAATGGTAAAAGATCATTCTTTCTAATGCAAAAGAAAAAATTCCATTGTGTATATGTAGCACATTTTCTTGCTCCCATTGCCCATTGAGGGGCATCTGGGCTGATTCTATACATTGGCTGTGATGAATGGTGCTGCAAGAAACAAGAAGGTACTTTTGGTTTTACTCTATTCTGGTTTGCGACTTTGACCAAGATATATGGTATCCATAAACTGCTTTGTTAAATGCCAAGTCTATTGTACAACTACTTTAAAGGTAAGAAAAATGATTTAAAAACTGATTAACTTATTTGTATATCTTTCCTTTGCCTGAAGAGTTACTGCTATATGGAACTAGAGAACCTGAGAAACTTGGCAAAATGACTTTGCCTCACCCAATCTAAACTCTTAAATTTCATCTGCTATCCATGTAAAGCTCCTGATTTTAAAATTTCTATACTTTCTATGTGAATTATATTTGGTCTCCCTTTTCAAATTCTATTTTAAAAATTAAGTATTTTTAAATGAGGAAATTATTGTTTAAGATGTGAAAATTCATGTAGATATAATATACAAATATTGCTACTTTATATTTTCAAAATTATAGTTTATTTAAACAATATAATATCATATATATACAGGCACACATATATGCATATATATACACATATTTTTAAAGTGATAAAAAGCACTTTGCGAGAGTAATTATTTAAAACACTAGAATTGTCACCTCATATTGGAAAATAAAATGTCAGAAAAGAAAGCATAAATTGGAAGAGGTAGGAAGAACTTATTGGTGCCACAAGATCATTAGTAGAAGGTAAGAGTCTGTGAGCAATGACCTATCATGAGCAAAAGCAGAAGCGGAAGAAAGGCCTCTGCCCCTCACCCAGGGTGACTCTAATCGGTATGGCACTCTCACTGCAGTGACTGAATTGCATGTCAAGCTATGAGCCTATAAAGGGTGAAACAATAAAATGAAGTTGAAAGGCTATTTAGATTAAAAAAATGGGAATATCTGCATTGCATACCTCTATAGAATTCTTTTTACCTACTAAATATTTAGTCATTTAAGGAGATACATGACCCTTTATTTTCAGAGTGTATATTATCACTGACTGAAAAAAATGACACACCAGGATAAATCTTACTTTTATGAGGACAATTTTTTGTTGCCAGAGTTTCTGTAAACTGGGTAGTCGCATATGAATAATTTAGAATTAAAAAAATCTCATTTTATATACAGACTCACATTTAAATATATGAATTTATATACATCTATACAAAAATATGCCAGTTTACTGTGATAGATTATATATACATATATAATATATAGTTACTTTCAAAAGTATACTTACTTTAAAACGTTAGTTCTAATATGCTTACATTTTCAAGACTCATGTGCTCACGACATTTCGTGTCAAATTATTAATGTATTTTTAAATATTTCAGTAGTAAAACTAACCATTATATTACTAAATATGGATGCCCCAAAGAAGTCCATGTTCAAAACAATTCTTTTATGTGACATCAGGGCAGAGCCTGTGTTTATCCAACACAGGGCACTTGCACACAGGGAGAGGACTCAAGTAATACAAGAAAGCAGAAAAAGAAAAATAGAGGCTCACTAGGAATTCCAAGAAAAAATAGTGGAAGGAAGTAATGATAGTGTCTCAGGTAAACACAGAGCTTTTTCTACCAGTGGCTTTCTCAACCCTGAGGCACATTTACAACAGCCTTACCACAGAGACTCTATCAGTCATAATCTAGGATAACGCCTCTTTCTATTAACCAAGCAATAGTGAAACAAAAATTACTTACACCCGTCCATATGAGGCACTCTGTGTGCTGCAATGCATTCTGATGGCTTAATTAGGTGTACCATGTGGCACATGAGGCTCGGCAAGCCAGGTTCATCATAGGGGCCATATCACTAAGGCACAATGTACTTGAGCGCCACAGCTACATTGCAAATACAAGTTTCTCATTAAGGGTTTTGTAGCTCACTGTGTCTGCAGGTTTGTTCTTATGTACTCATTACATAGATTAAATAAAGCTTCACACTAGAAGACCAAGGCTAACAAAAAGATACAGAATTCAAAGGCAGCTGGCAATTATTCTTCTTCCCAAAATCTCTTTTTTACTAGAACAAGGGCCTTTAGGAAATTTTGCTATTGTTTCTACCTATATATGTGTGTGTTATTTCAAGACTTACTATTTCTAAGGATATAATATAATCAAATGAGAGTAAGTAATAGGATTTGCTGCCTGATATGGAATGGAAACTTCAAACAACACCAGTACTTCACTGAGAATAAATCTTATATAAGTATGTTAAACATACACAAATATAACATATATTCTATCTCTGTATAACATATACTATGACTTCACAGACACTTCAATGTTTATGTATGTAATATTAATATTATGAGTGTTATTTTTAACTTGATTTTCACAGAAATTACATTCCATGTTCCTATTAATCTCTATAAGTGTCCAGTTATCAATAGTATACATATATGTATATATGTAAATATGCAAATACATAGTTGCAAATATATACGTATAAATATATATAAACTTCTGAGTTCATTACCAATTTTAATACATCTACACACTTACATACTGATTCTAAAATGTAATGGAAGCATACTATTATAGTGTTTAATATACACTAAACCCAAACACAATGTCATATTTTTAAATCAGCTATTTGACTCATCCCCCCAAGAATGAAATATTAGATTCATTTTTAACATTCTCTCCTCTTTACCACTCACTTGTCATTATGACATACTTTCTTGTAATATCTGTCTATGTATTTCTATTGGCTGTATCAAAAATGAGATATTTGCAGTATGTTTCCACATCTTCTTTCTCCTGTTAATGTATTCATTTTTAAGTGAATATTCAATGAATAATTTCTATCCAGTAAGAATTTATTTGAATAAAGGAATATTATATCAGTTAAAATCAGGGATAGCACCTCTTTCTGTTAAGGAAGCAATAGAGAAACAATATTTTTATACTATTCAGAATGAGGACCTATTTGCTCTATTGATATCAAGTACTATGTGAATGTTTTCATCATGTCTATCATAGTGATAATGTATTTGAATTAGAAGATTACATGTGTAATTAATTTTAATATCTTTCTTCTAATAAGTGTAACTACTTTAGGCTATTCTACATAAACTCTCTTATTTCTTTTCAGGGTTAGAGTTTGAGCTACCTGTTATAATACAAAATACTAATGGTAAAACTTTAAGACTAGACACACCTCTAAACACTGTTTAGGATATACCTTACCTCTATCAAATGGAATAAAGTTGTTTATCGACAAAGCTCAGATCCTTAAGTGGAGCCTTTGATTTACATTTCTATTTATACGTTTTCTACTTAAAACTCTTAAACCTATATAATTTTTGAAACCTGGAAGTCCACATATTACCATTAGGCCTGTGATCTGGCCCTTAAATCAGAATAAACCACAGTAAATATTATCTGAAGAATATTGGTGTGTGCTTTTCATAATAGAGAAGAAATGTTTTATCATTCAAGATGAATATACCAGGTCTCACAAAAAAGTCTTAAAGCCAAAATATAAGCTTTTCATGCAGCAAAGTCTTAGTAGTGTACTAGGAACAGTTTAAGGATATGTTCATAATCCTAAAGTAGGAGTAAATTATATATATATGTATATATATATGAGCTTTGTCTACTCTCATCTCTTAAGTCACAAAAAAGTTGAAAAAGAACTGCTGACTACTTTTGCCAGATATTTCTGTAACATGTATAAAAGCTCTCTTGATGGACTTCTAAAAGGAAATGTAAACAAAATGAATACCAAGAAATGGAAAAAATATTTGGGGGAGGAGATAAATGAGGGAAGATAAATGTACATAGGGAGGAAGGATGAGCAAATGCAGTTTGCATTCAATGTAAAGTACATAAAATCTGAATTATATAACTTGAGTGTAAAGACTGGGGTGAAATGAAGGTGTATAAAGTGTGACATTAATCAAGTTGCAGTATATTCATGACCTAACTTGTACAACTAGTACAACTAGTACAACTAGTTAATACTAAAACTAAATTAAAAATAAACAGAGTAAAACAAAATAAAACAAAAATATTTGAAAAAGAATTTAAAATCTGTGCTATAAAATCTACACTTTTTTATGTGATAAGTCACATTTGATAATTCTTGAGTAGTTTGTAACTAAGTGGATCAGTCAAAGAAACTAAACTCTGCCTGTAGAAAAGCAATCTCCACAGCTTCTAAATGTGATAAATTTACGTATTTATTGTTCACAGCTATTCTACTATCAAAATCTATCATCACTTAAAAAATGATTTCTTTGGACAGAAGCCTTTCTAGAAAAGCAAATATGAAGTAAGTTATTAAAAAAAAGTATTCAAAAAAGAGTGACAATGTTTTCTCTGCTTGCAATTTTTCACCTTAGCTTTGTATGTATTACATTATAGAGATTTTTTTTTTAAAGCACATCTAATTGCTCAATTGTGTCCATGATTTCTTGGCCATATTAAAAATAAAACAGGAAATAGATGAACGTCCTGTATATAAATATCTTGAATTTTACAGAAAAAGGTATTCTTTTAAAATTACAATTCAAGGGATGATTTAAGCTCTAATAACACTTAGCTCCTTGCAATTACCTTCCTGTGGGTATAATAGCAAGATACTGAAGTGGAGGAGGCTGGAGCAGTGGGGCAGGGAAGCAGTAAATGATTTCAGAAAATCTCACATACAAGGCTTGTTGACATGAGGCAGGGCAAAGAAAATAATCCTCTCATCACCTGCATCTCTAATGAAGGACAACACTAATGTGCATTCACAGAATGAAGAGGAAAAAAATAAATCATTTTTACCTTTAAATGGGCTGTCTGAATTTATTCAAATGAAAATAACCTCGTGGGCTTTTATTCCTTGTCTTTCCAGTTTAAAATCTTTGATCATAATCCTCACATTTAACATTTTGTTTAAACCAGAGCCATTCTGCAAATTTTCAGTTCAATTCCACCCTAGGTGAAATGTATAATTTTAAAACATGTCATTTAACACTTGTCTTGCCTAGTACTCTTGACATCTGTTGCAATTAAAGGTGACTCATTTAAAATGTTAAATGAGTATCTACCAGATTGCTCTCCATCAGTGATTAGAGAATGATGTGACAGAGTCAAGATGCATTGTGCCTCAAGAGATAACCAAGGCAAGTTTTAGAATATAGTGTAGACATGGATTAGAGAAAAAGCAGCAAGAGCAATGGCTACCAGTGTTCTTCATAAACAAGAAGTGGGCACTAAATGCAAAGATGGTAACAACTCAAATAGATAGAGAGGTCCAATTATTTTGAGAATCTATTCTTAACTTTTCAGTATCTAATAAAATCACACATGTCACTAAACAAGAATATTTTTATGACAATGAATAAATAATTTATACTGGCTTCATTAATAATCCAACCACTTCATATACAATATTCTAAAAAAATAACAGTAATTAAAAAGCAAAACAAAGCAAACCCTCACAGTATGCAGAGAACCAAAATAGAAAAGACCAACTGGGTAATCCATCAATTTGGACACCATATTTAAATGTGCTATTTTAATATTTAAGTATAACAATATCTTAGCTGCTTCATTGTTGTGATAGTAAAACAATCTGCATTGTGATGATTATTTTAATTGCTCTTACATTTTGTGTCCAGAACATGCTGCTTCGTTACCTCTGCTAATAACACACCAAGTGCTAAAGACACATGCTTATGCTTATTTGTTAAGAAATCTATTCCTTTTTCCCCCATTTATCTGCTATTTGGAATAAATTTCTCATGAAGCAGGAGATTCTTGAAGGAAAGAAGAGGAAATCAGTTGAATGAAATAAATTGGCTCTCTTTTTGTATAGAAAAGGTACTGATACTTGTATTATTTAAAACTAACCTCTTTTTGCTATAATTCATTCACATCCAAGCCACTAATGAGCTTCAGTAAGACAGAACAACAAGACAACCAAAAGGGATCAGGATTTCACTGCTTTCAGTGATTAATGGGAAAGAGACAAAATTCAAAAGATGATAAGCCTTTCAGTGGGTGATCTAACCTCACTACCCTAAAACCACCGTGTAGATGGAGGTGGTTCAGAAAATAACTTCTACTCTGCAGGTGTTCCTTTTGAAAGCTAACAGCAGACTTTTTGACAGGTAAATTACTTTGAAATAATTTTGAACTCTGTGATCCTGGGGATGGGGGAAGGGGGTAAGATTGGCATCTCAGCTACATGCATCCCATGTTGGGTTTGTTATTTTTTCTTAAGATGTTTTCTCAAAAGGATCCATGCACCCAATTTGGATGGCATATTTTGCACTGATAAGGTATGTATTTTGCAACCAACATGTAAATGATAGGGGAAAATACGTTCATGAATTTTAAGCTCTGTTTAGAATTAAATGCTTGTTTATAAGATAATAATCATAATTTAAAAACAATTATTTTTAATACTCTGCTTAACGAATTATATTTTGTACAAAATAACACTTGTATTCATTTAATAAGCCTATATTCTTCACTATATATACTCAATAATGTTAGACTGTACCAGACTATAATATACTCATGCATTCATTATTCATTCTATTAGATGGAAGAAGGCTGTTGAAACATCTTATAATTTTGAGGGTTTTTTTTTTTTTGCCAGTCCTGGGGCTTGGACTCAGGGCCTGAGCACTGTCCCTGGCTTCTTCTTGCTCAAGGCTAGCACTCTGCCACTTGAGCCACAGCGCCCCTTCTGGCCATTTTGTGTATATGTGGTGCTGGGGAATCGAACCCAGGGCCTCATGTATATGAGGCAAGCACTCTTGCCACTAGGCCATATCCCCAGCCCCGAGTTTTTTTAAATATTGTTTTTGCAATGGTGATGTGCAGAGGGGCTACAGTTACATTAAGTGAGGTAAAGAGTAATTTCTTTTTGAACAATGTCATCCCTTCCTTTGTTCTCTCCAGTTTTTCCCTCAGGTCCCTATCCACAAGTTACATAATTCATTTTCAGCATAGTGTTGCATAGTACTGCATTTGTTCACCCTTTGTCTCACCATTTCTATGCCTCCCCTAACCTGATTATGAACAAAGTTAATTGACTTCAAACAGTTTATCAAAATCTCCAGTTGAATTTTAATTATGTCACATTAGGGCTGGGAATGTGGCCTAGTGGTAGAGTGCTTGCCTCACATATATGAAGCCCTTGGCTCAATTCCTCAGCACACATATAGAAAAAGCCAGAAGTGGTGCTATGGCTCAAGTGGTAGAGCACTTTTTGCCTTGAGCAAAATGAAGCCCGGGACAGTGCTCAGGCCCTGAGTTCAAGCCCCAGCACTGGCAGAAAGAAAAAAGTACCAATTTTGTCAATAAGCATAGTGCTACTTTTCACAGAATGTTTATATAAGAAAAATCTCTTATTTAGTAATTTACAAATCAACCGATTTTTTACTTTCATTTGAATTTCTCATTTATTTCAAGTGTATTTAATTTTCTTACATCGCCATTTTTTGGTATTTGGTTCTTGCACTAATTTTTATCAGTACTCAGCATAACAGTAGCAATAGAAGGGAATCCAGGAAAAGATTAAATCTACAAATATTTGGAAATTTTAGTGTACTAGCTCAATTCAGTATAATTTGTCACGAATTATGTTTTCTTCATATGCAAGTCATCCGTAGCAATACAGATCTATTTATTTACAATTCCTTTGCCTTTCAAATAAAATAGTATTCTTCTAGAATTTTTTTCAGTTCCTTCATATGTATATAATAGACCCTGATAAACATCATATAGTTGCTGACAATAATAAACAAAAATAAAGATTTGTATGATGTTCTTTTATGAATAAGTTTACTAAAATATGGAGGCATTACATACTTGTGTACTCCACTAATCTACACATTGTTTTTATTCAAGAAACAACAAAATGATATCTTGATTAATGTGTTTTGTTCTTTTTCTCTTTCAAAATACTGGCTTTAGTTGATTTCCTGCAAAACAGTGGAAGGAAAGCATTTCATGGAAATGCTATTTAAGTATCACTAATAAATTTGCAACTTTAAGAAAACAGGACTCTAAGTTAGACCATAATGCTATGTAGTACTACCATTACAATACTATTTAGCATCCTGCGGTAGCAACAGGACTAGGGCTTCTTAGCTAACATGTCCCTACTATAAAGGAATCGTAGTTTTAAATAATCCTCTACAATTTGATTTGCATTTTGCAAGGTGCAAAAATACTGTGAATTTGCTTTTTTTCCTTTGTATAATACACAGTTTTCCCAACTATGATTGATCTTCCTTCTCTCTTATTTACTTGGTTAATATAATGCATTTCATATATTTTAGTAACAGTGAGGTATTTCCAATTATCCCAGTTTCTTGGCTGTACTCTGTATGCAAGAATGATTTCTTGATTCTCTGAAGTATATCAACACAGACATACACAGAAGCAGTCATTCACACAGACACATGAACTACAAAGATAACAAACACACATTTGATTTAGAATACATGCAAGGAATTTGCACTTAAAGAAAAGAGGGAATAGTGGTTTAATATTGATGAAACAAAAGTATGTCACTTACCTGGAATAAGCTGGGCCATAAAGAGATGATTTTCCAACACACTGAGGAGTGATATCATGACCAAAAAAGGAAGATGTTTCCAGTTCATCTTTATCCCTTCCTTGCATTACACCCAGCCAGTGAAATAGATGTGTGTTACCTGGAGAGGTTGAAACCAATACAAGTTACTAGATTGAATATTTTTAATACAACACTCTGAAATCAGGAGTGGAGGAGTCATAAATATAAGATGGTACCCTTGTATGCAACAAAGCTGATAGTCCATTCTGTCTTGTGATATGATTAAAACTCTTAAAAATAATAGAATGAAATTTTAGAGAAGAGTTTTTATTTCCCCTCGGAGAATTGATCAATTATCTGTTGAAGATGTGAGACAATGTGAGATAATATTTCACAAATTTGGAATAAAGAAATACTACTCAGAATAAAAGTAGGAAAATGTTCAAATTAATGTGTATACATATTCATATATATTACATTGTGAATTAAATTATTAGCATGTAATATAGAAATACATTCACACATGAGTAATCCAATGTTGCACTGATCATTTTAATATACATGGCTGAGTTTTCCAGGATATCATATTACAGAAATTTGAGACATTAAAATAAGGCACATTAATGGGAAGAATTATGGACATTGAAAAGCATAATCTGATCTAATGAATTTAGAAGATAGATGGTAGTTATATGGACAAACTAATACTGAATGAACCTCACTTTTTTATTTTTTATGAAAAAAAATCTCCAGTTTTAATTTCCTGGAGTTCATTTCAATAAATAATATTTTATATGCTCTGAGTCACAGAGGACTGCTCGTTGGTGAGAAAACCTAGTTATTTTTTTCCGTCTTTATTGTCAAAGTGAAGTACAGAGTGGTTATCCTTTCATATGTTAGGCAGTGAGTATATTTCTTATCCAACTTGTTACCTACTCCCTCATTTTTCCCTCAGCCTCCCCCCTCCTTTTTTTCCTCTCCCCACATGAGTTGTGCAGTTGGTTTACACCAAATGGTTTTGTAAGTATTGTTTTTGGAATGGTAAGTCTTTTTTTCTTTATCTCTCGATTTTGGTATTCTCTTTCCCTTCCTTAGTTCATGTATATACAGTATTCAGGGTACTAAGATCAGATACTGTGATAGCAGGGGCAAAACCATGGAAAGGGAATATGAGAGAAAAAAATGAAAAAAAAAGGGTAGGGTTTTACATGGCATGTTGAAAATAATAACAATGATATAACACTTGTTTCTATTACAAGTTGTACATTTAGCTAAGCATCATCTTATGTGCGCATACAAGCATAGCTATTGGGCTATTGTGGTCTTTTGCTATGACTAAAATAAACATGTATGAATTATTACCTATGAGATGAACCATAGAGCTCATGTTTTTTGGGTCTGGCTCACTTCCAATATCAGGGAAACTAATAATAACAAATGCTGGATGGGATGTGGCCAAAAGGGTACCTTACTACATTGTTGGTGGGGATGTAAACTAGTTCAACCACTCTGGAAAGTGGTATGGAGGTTCCTAAGAATGCCAAAGTAGAGGTTCCCTATGTGCAAGCAGCCCCACTTTTGGGCATCTATCCAAAAGATTACAAGCAAGACCACACTAAAGCCACCAGCACAACTATGTTCATTGCATCTTAATTTGTCATTGCTAAAATATGCAACCAACCCAGATGCCACTCAGAGGAGAAGTGGATCAGGAAAATGTTGTACATATATACAATGGAAGGCTATGCCTCTATCAGAAACAATGACACTACCCCATTCATAAGGAAATGGAAGCCATTGTAAAAATCATACTAAGTGAAGGAAAACTAGTTTTAAAAGCATAATGCAGAGTAGGAATTTCTGATTAATGCTTACAAGGAATAGACAGAAGTGGGAGTATAGAGTTAGATATGGGACATCATATGCAGATGTTGACTATAATAGATTAGAAGTTGGGAATAAGAGAGTATTATTAGTTCATTTAACAGTATGTTTCACCAAAATAGATAAATCTAGTATTGAGAGAAATATTTTTTTTGCCAGTCCTGGAGCTTGAACTCAGGGTCTGAGCACTATCCCTGGCTACTTTTTGCTCAAGGCTAGCACTCTGCCACTCTAACCACAGCGTCATTTCTGTCCTTTTTCTATGTATGTGGTGCTGAGAAATCGAACCCAGAGCTTCATGTATGCGAGGCAAGCACTCTTGCCACTAGGCCATATTCCCAGCCCTGAGTAAAAATACTTTGTCTGAAAAGAATAAATTCTACCAACCATTTTGTGATACTCAAAATATGCAAATATTTATTCAGAACAGAACATATATGTGCAAAAATCTACAATGTATTTGTTCATGCTATTTTCATTTAGTTCATTTGACCTGAGCTTTGCCTTATTATTAATAACTATAGAATTATCTTTCCCCTTATCAGAGAGCCTAATTTTCCTGCCTGCTAGCTAAAATCACATGTTTAGCTTCCCACACTTAACATATTCCAACAGAATGGTACTTTTGTTGCATTTGATGGACCTTTGTTGCTACAATATCATTCAAAGCTCAGAGATTTTGTTAAGCTTTATTTTTATTACTGTACATTTTGTGGTATAGGAAGGAAAATGCATGAGGATAGTATGCACCATTATAGTATTGCATGGAGCACTTTACTGCTCTGAAGACCCTTCCTACTTTGAATACTCTTCCCTTCTTTCTCTTACTAGAAATGGTCTTTTATTAAATCACCTTTTCTAGAATGTCATGTAATTATAACCAGAATATATGTAGCCTTTCAAGCTGTTTATTTCTCTTAGTACTTAAGCATTTATTTTCTCCAGATTTATTCATGCTTGATTAATTTCAGTGCTGAGTAACCTCCCTTTGTCTGAATGTAACACAGTTTGGTTAGCCATTCACTTAATAAAGGACACCTTGGTTGTAACTCAATTTTAGTACTTATAGCAAGGCTTCTATAATCATATATAGCCAATATTTTATAAGGAGATTATTTTTAATTCATATGATTAAATGTTAAATATAGCGATTGCTAGAACATTTGGCAAAACCATATTGAGTCTTACAAGAATGTGCTTGTAAGTAGTTATAGCCTCTTCTAATACTGAACAAAGACTTCTCTTGCTGTACATTCTTACCAGCAGTAATGACATCAGTGTTCTGGATTTTAGTCAATATGGTATATGTTTCATAGCATGAGGTTACTATTTTAATTTTTCTTAAGAACATATTCAGTTTTATGTAACAGTTGTTTTTTAAACACATGTTTTGGGAAATTCTACATAATATTAACTAAATTTTTGATGCAGTAAAACATACAAAATTATTTAATTGGTACAGTTGAGTGACAACACACAGTTTGAGTCAGTAAGGATAGATCAATGTGATGGTTAAGATATGGTGTAGATATGCAAAAGATATGGCTTTACAAGGTATGCTGAAGTACTATCATACCAGGAACAGAGATTCATGGAGAGGGTGGATCTAAAAGAGGTAAAAAGTGAATGGGTGGCATACATGCAATGAAATTACATTTATTAATATACCAGTCTCTGGGCTGTATTGGCTTTAGGATTGTGAATTTTGAAATATCATTGTACATATGATGATACAGGCTCAGAAAGTTAAGACTTTCTGAATGAACTTGTTGTCATTAGCAAACAATGGTTTTGTCTTCCTTAAATCACTTTCAAAATCTCCAAAATGTCAGAGGACAAGTGGATTTTTCAGGAAAAACTTATGAGTAGTACACCCTTAGCAGTAGTGTAACAGCCTATGGAAAGTTAATTTGGAAATAATTGTATATCTTGAGGATGAGGGTGACTCAGATAACAAGAAGACCACTATAGCCCATATAGTTAAGACCTTTGAATTTCTAGCAGATGAGGGAGAATATGAGGAAACACTTAAATTAAATTAAAAAGATGAAATTTTGACTATAAACAGAAAATTGGTTGTAATATATTATCAAATTTTCAGTTAAAGAAATGGAATATCGGGCTGGGGATATGGCCTAGTGGCAAGAGAGCTTGCCTCGTATACATGAGGCCCTGGGTTCGATTCCCCAGCACCACATATACAGAAAATGGCCAGAAGTGGCTCTGTGGCTCAAGTGGCAGAGTGCTAGCCTTGAGCAAAAGGAAGCCAGGGATAGTGCTCAGGCCCTGAGTCCAAGGCCCAGGACTGGCCAAAAAAACCAAAAAACAAAACAAACAAACAAACAAAAAAAGAAATGGAATATCAATAAGAAAATAATACATCTATGTGTGTACCTACAGGTACATGCATTTCTGTGATTCTTACAAGTCATAAACTGTCACTTGAGAGCTATTGAGATGTAGTGCCAATTCAAGATGTAGTACCTCGAAGGAATGTAATAGTTTATGCTTCAGCTTAATTGGAAATGCATTTCACTTGAAATAACAAAAAGTGAGAAGTGTGTAACAATGAGAACAGCTCTTAGGTTTAATGCGTTCAAATAGACAAAGCAAACTGAACAACTTACCAACAAATTACTCTTCATTGGAATATTGCCAAGTCTCTTATGAAATGTATATAACTTAAATATAACATATGTATAAAAGCAAAGTGTATAAAGCACATTTTTAGGATTGCATTGATTTAACCATTTTATTCTATTTGTTAACTTGCAAGTTATTTGGTTTACATTTGACTTAAGTATATCACATATATAATAGTCAACCCATTGCTCCTAGAAGAAGCTTACACTTTATATTTGGAAAATGTGCAAATTATCTTGCACAACATATTATTATACCCCTGAAAGTATCATTTCTGGACTTTTGAATTAATTTATGAACTTGAGTTTTTTTAGGACACAAGCAGAGAGTTTAAAAAATACAAGAACCAACAACTTTATATAGGATTATAGAGTACAGGAGTGGTGCTATGATTAAGGCACGTGTAGAGAATGAAGCTGGAGTGATTTCAGTAGGGAAAATATGAAAATTAGAAAGTCTCAGTAATTTTTCACTTCACTTTGTAAGGAATTGATTATGAGAACACAACTGTGTTACTATGCAAAAATGGTTTTATTTTATACAGATCACAGACTCCATACACATTAAGTTTCCATTAAGTTTCAATTAATTCCATGACAGATTACTTAATTATTATCATATTCTAGGAAACACAGACTTTTAAACATGCTGAACAGAAAACCTATGGCATAGTTATAAACTTCAATATATATGATGAGAATGAGGCTTCTTAAAATGATTATATATATAATATATATAATATATATATTATATATAATATATATAATATAATATAATATATAATATATATAATATAATATATATATAATATATATAATATATATATAATGTGTAAAGCTCTTGAGTCCCAAATTGAATCATATTTAATTTCTGTTTTTCTACATAACATGTCAAAATAATTAAAATAGTCCATTTGATAATTTCATGTAGACAGATATGGTACTAACTAATAATTAAAAACTAAATAAAGAAAACAATCTGAATCTTCCTCTTGGGCTAGGAGTATGGTTGAAGGTTTTGCCCAGCAAGGTCGAAGTCCTGAGTTCAAACTCAAATAATGGTAAAATAAATGAATGAATGAATGAATTAAAATGTAAATAATTTGCAAAATAAAGTTATTATTAATGACTTAGACCTATTCTACATATATAAGATTTACAAAAATGTAAGCTTAAATGTTTTATCTCTTTCTTAGTCTAGAACATTAAGTGTAGAAGCAAACTGATTAGTTACTAACATATTTTAGAAGAGAAAACATAAAGTGAATAATAGCAATATTATTATTTATATATTATATAACAATATTATTATTGTTGTTGTTATTATTATTAACGCCTATAATCCTAGATATTTCAGAAGGCAGATATCTGAGAATCATAGTCCAAAGCCAGCCTGAGCTGAAAAATCTGCATGACTCTTATCTCTTAACCATAATAAACTACTCAGAAAAAGCTGGAAGTGATGCTGTGGTTCAATTGGTAAAGCATTGGAGCACAAAAAAGGCTCAGGGCAAAGGCCTAGGACTGGGCCAAGGGGACAGTTGTAGAAGCACGAAAGGTGAAAGTGGGGAGGATGGAGGAAATAATTCATAGTATATATCACAGAATTGAGAACACTAAGGGAAAGGGTGGGGTGAAGGAGAGTGAAGGTATTGACAAAGATCAAGATGCATTGTTTACATAAATTTCTTTGTTAAATGACAACAAATTCAATCCATAACCTAATAATTAAGAAAAATGAAGGAAGACATAGGTTGAAAGGACTGGGTGAGAATGTTGAAGAGATTAGCATAATCAAGATGCACTGTATTCAAAAAGAAACTGCTTTGTTGAAAGGCAACTCCTTTGTATAACTACTTAATGGTAATAAAATAATCAAAAATAAAGAGAATTACACTAATAACTAGTAAGGGATGTACTTAGCATTTGGCCCACTTGTGGTATGGTAAGGCTAGCCCTTCACCATGACCAGGCAAGGATTGCCTGACATCTGGGCCTCTTATTTGTAATGTATTCCATTCCTTGATTGCATATACACATTTCATGATGAAAATATAAAATCAATAAAACAGAAGTAACGTTATCAACTTTGAGTAGTCTATGTCATCAAGATGATGGAAAAGCAATTAAGTATAAAAATAAACATAATGTGCTATCCACAGGGCATGATCAGGATAAACACTGGTTTCTTCAGTGCAGCCACCATAATCATTAAAGAATCAATGGCAAATTAAACTGCATGAATCCTTAGGGTATGAAAAAAGCACAGTGGTAAATGCAAAGAGGCTCAAATAAATTTTACACCTTACACTCAGTGAGGATCATTAGTATTGCTGACATAAAGGCAAAGGTAAAGATGGAGAAATGAAGATTTTATCTTCTTTTTCACCTTACTTATACGGTGGCCACAGGCAGAAATAGCTCTCAGGTTTGCTTTAAAAAAGATTGCCTTTATGTATAATAGAATTGTTTTAAGAATAAAGATATATAAAAGGTGATCTAAGATAAAAAAGTATAATCATTCAGAAATTTATTTCCTTTCTTTTTCTATTTTGTAACTAAAATAAAAAATGTCTCCAACAGGCATGAGTATTCAATTGCACAAGAGGATTCTTTACAAGTACACTCATGCACAACAAGACAAAAGAAAGTAATTTTCAAACAAAAGCAATTTTCCAAATATTCTGATCACACTAGCTTAGCCAGATGTATTCTATGCCCACTTGACCTTCAATCATATTGTTCATTTTATCATTCAGTTGAAAATTAGTGGGACACGTGATATTTAGGCATTATTGTTGAAAGTGAATCCAGTTGTACATGTATATATTTTTCTTAACAATATCATGTTTTTCAAGAGGAATAACACGAAAACACATAACAATAGCTTCACTATGTTCATATAACATTTCTGAGATAAGTTTGATGCATTTTTGCACTGATAAACTAAATATAATAAATGGGCCTTGGTTTGTTCAAGGAAAACTTATACATGAAGATGGTCTGGTTTGATACAATGAGATGAAAAATGTGGAGTGCAGGAGGAGAGAGGAGAGATGGGGAAGGGGAGAGAGAGGAGAAGAAAGGGGGAGGCAGACAAAGAGAGACAAAATGGAAGAAATAGAACTGTAAAAACTGCAACTAAATTTTTCAAGCAAACTCTGCTTGTAGTGCAAATACTAGAGTCCTACTTGTAGAATTTCCTGTTCGTAGAATATCATCATATGCATTTTCTACTGCATAGTCTAATTGACAAAGAATATCTGATGGCTTACTTCTTACTTTAGAAATTTAACTAAAATCTAATTAGAAGATGAACTAAGAAAAAAACAACTGTAACCTCTGTTTGCTCACATTCGAAAAACACAAATGTCTGATTCTTTTTTAAACAGAAACACTATGTCTAGTGAGACTATATCAATGAGAATGATTTCCTTAACATCAAGATAAAAAGCAGGTCACTGGTGGATCATATTATAATGGTGATTATTATGAAGCTGAGATCTAAAGAATCAAGAGTAAAAACAACCTTAGGTAGGTAAATCACTAGACTTCATCTCCAAAAAGAAAAAGGCAAAACCAGAGGAGTGGTTCATTTAGTAGACCATCAGTTTTGCAAGCTAGATGAGCAAATGTGATGCTAGGTATACTGCTATAACAAACAAGAACAGGGTGTAAAAATAAATAAATACAATGATAAACTACTTATTTCCATAACTTGGAGTTCATTTTCCTTAGCATAATCTTATGTAATCATATGTGTATAGATATCAAGCTATTGTGATAATACGTTAGGACTACTCTAGACATTAACTAATCATCACCAATGAGGGAATCTATAGAGTCTACATGTCTTTGGTCTGGCTTACTTCACTTAGTATGATTTTTTTCCAAGTCTTTCTTTACTTACAAATGGGCAATGCCATTCTTTCTGATAGAAGCGTAGAATTCCATTGTGTATATATGCTGCAATTTCTTGATCCATTCATGTTAGTTTCAATGTACTATGTGAAATTATGCCTTTTTCTTTTATTTTTCTTCCCTATAATTTTATCCCCATGTCACTTTATTTGATTTTAGTACAAAAGGCATTGTATACACATTTACCTGAACCAGAGAAGGGAAATAACAAAATTTGAGACAAAGGTAAAAGATGAACCAATGCAAGAGCAATACTTACAAAAAAATATGCTGTAAACCAACTGTACAACTTAGGGGGCCAGAGTATTGGGGAGGAGAGTAGGTGGTAGGAAAATGAGGAAGAAGTAAGATTGATAAGAAATTTACTCACTGCTTTACATATGTAACTGTAACCCCTCTGTACATCACCTTGACAATAAAAATAAAATGAAGTATAAAAAAGAAAGCAAGGTTTACTATAATTTTCAAAATCACAACAAACACAATCTCTATTTAAAAAAGAACATTCCCAAATTGTATTAAAATGTCCATGTTCTTGTGCCTATAACAACACTGTTTTGTTAAGTTAAATTTTATTGTAAAGGTGATGTACAGGGTTGCAGTTACATAAGTCAGGTAATGAATACATTTCTTTGTGAACACTCTTACCCCCTCCCTCATTTTCTCCCACTTTTTCCCCTTCCAATATTCCTCACCTCCCAAGTTTCAAATTTCATTTCCATCTTAGTGTCTAGTGAGTATCTGGGTTTGATTCCTCAGCACAACATAAATAAAAAGCCTGAAGTGGCACTTGGGCTCAAGAGGTAGAGTGCTAAACTTGAGCAAAAAGAAGCCAGGGACAGTGCTCAGGACCTGAGTTTAAGCCCCAGGATTCGCTAAAAAAAAGAAAAGAAAAGAAAAGAAAACAAAAAACCCTCTGTGAATAATACCCTAGCAGGTCAAGTTGCAATGCTGTCACTTGTATTTGTAAGGTAGCAAATGTGAAACATTTGTTGAATTAATGCATGTTTGAATTAATTCAGTTATATAAAAGCATTGGTATGCAAATGAACTTAGTGTACTTGTAGAAACAATGAAATATAAACAAAAAAGTTACAATAAACAGGAAGATCTGTGATTGGCATGAGATCATGGTGTTTAAAGACAAATGCACATCATATTTACGAACAATAACCAGAAAATAAAGAACTCTGCTTTTGTTGTTTTTGCTTAATTTGTATACACAAATTAACTTCAATCACACTGCCTGCAATGTATATAGAAATCTAAAATTAATTCACTCTCATAGGGAGAGGATTATCATTTTAAATAGTTGTGACATTTGCAATAAAATCTATTGTTTGAGGTTTTGTGTCATTCATGTAGTGTTTAAATAATTGTATCTTTGTAGGTATTTATGTATGATATTAATTTCTAAAGTGTGGATAGATAATTTGCTAATATTAAAATGTTGATGACTTTTTAGATTGTTTACATTCAAATAGCTTTACATATACCATATCTGAAGTCGTATACTGCCCAGTTAATCTTAGAAATTGTTTTCACTGTGTTGTTACTTTATTAAAATATAGCAGCAGAGTGAGCACAAAGAAGATAGCATTAAGTTTCATCCTAATGATAATGTTATCATAAGAATAATATTAAAGAGGTAATAACAGAAGGATCGGTCACAGATAATTTTTCTATGTCAATATGCACAAAGACATAACAGAAAGATTCATACACAAAAGACTGTGCATCAAAAGTGGGAGAAAATGTTCTGTGTGGCAATTGTACTGCTTGAATTCCAAAATCAAGGATTTTGAAAGACATTTAGCTTTAAACCACTCAGGGCTCCTTTAAATGTCCTCAGCAGGGCCAGAAATGCAGGATTCAATTTTCTAAGATAATTGTGTCAGATAACTGTCTCAGGCCTTTTCAGCAAGAATCTGATAAACACCTAATTACTAGCCAAGTGATTGTAGTCCTATACAGCTGGGCTGCAGAGAAGGCTACTGGGAAAGACTTGGTCATTCAATGTACCCAGAAAGAAATGCTGTTGAAGTGCCAATTAATTTCATTTATTTTGTTAATGAAATCCTATCCTTATACCTGTTGAGTCATTTGCTATTCTACAAAAGCAGCATATATTTTTACATAAAATCAGTGATAATCAAATAAATTCTCATCATAGCCCATTTGAAATAATCAACTGAAGTTAAAAACAGATTTTCCTGGAATGTCAGCCAATTTATTTACTTAAACATATTACACAGCTGTACGGTGTCTATTTTGATACAAAAACAAAAATAAAAAAATGGATATATTTGATGTTCAAGTCACATCAACGTTTATGAGACTTAGTCCCCTTGTAATGCTATTGGAACTTTGGGAGGCGGCACCTTATAAGAGGGCCTTAGGTCATTGGGTTCTTCTAGAACTTCAAGATACGTAGAGAAGAATGATTTTAAAGCCTGGGATTGACCCTACTTTTTCTCTCTCCACTCTATGCTACCATGACTTATTCCACTGCACTACCTCTGCCATATGTCATCACAGAAGGTCAAACGGACTCCTCCCCAGAAAGTTTTGGACCTTGAACCTATAAATCTGTGAACAGTCTTGTCTTTAATTCCTAAGTAATCTGTCTAGTGTGTCTCACTGTAGTCATACTTCATATCTGGTGAAATTGGGTTTCCTACAACGAGCCTGCTGTAAGTTCACCTTCCCACTCTCCTCTCAGGAATGAGATTCAGTGTTCAAATAAGTTCATCCTTCATAACTTTAAGATGGAAATATCTTCCTTACCAATGCCATGACTCTGCAGTGCTTAATATATCAGAGAACCATTCTTACTGATCTGAAACACACACATGACCTTTCTGTAAATAAATTTGTACCTAGCTTTGTATAGCTTCATAGGGAATCTCAGGTCATGATGCTCCACAGGGGCAAACCTAATGACTGAAGTGCCAATAAAATGTTTTCTTATTTCAACTAGTATTGTCATTGTAACCTAACTCCCTCAAGCATTTCCAGGAGTCCAGATGCTATTCGTAAACAAATAGAGAAAAAAGTAAAGATGGATATGTAAAACAACATAATCTATTACCAAAAAATATCAGAAAATGAATTAATCTACCAAACTGTAAATTTATAAGTTATACTCAACTTACTACATGTAGCCTTTCTTTCTTTTCTTTTGCTTTCCTTTTCTCCTTTCTTTTCTCCTTCCTTCTTCCTGTCCCTTTTCCTTTTACATTCTTTCCTTTTCTTTCCTTCCTCTCTTTCTACCATCTTTTTGTCCTTCTTTCCTTTTTCTTCTTTTCCCTTTTTTTTTCTCTCTCACACCTCTCTCTTTTTCTTCCGTCCCAGTATGGCTTTTCTTTCTTTCTTTCATTTGTTCATTCTCTGTAATATTGGGGGTTGAGTTCTAGTTTTGTACTCGCTAGGCAGGAACTCTACCATATAAATCATCTGTAAACTTTGGTTATCCACCTATTTTATTTTTACTCTTTCCATTGGGATACAATGTATACTGCCTGTTCAGATACACTCTCGTGAACTCTTGCCTGAGCAGTGCTTAGAACTGTAATCTTTGTGATCTCAACCTTCAGAAAAACCAAGATGATAGGAGTGAGCTGTTACTTGGATAGTTTATAATTAATAAACCACATTCATCTTTAAGTAACTGGAAGTTTATTCGGCAGGGAAAAATTTGTTTCCCCTTTACAGGTTTGCATTCTATCATTTTTTTGTGTTTGTTTTCTATTATGTTCTCTTGTTATCATTGTTATCTTCAAGTTCTTCTGAATTTACACAAAGTTTAATTCAGGAAAAGAAGCCTGATCAAAGAGTAGAAAGAAAAATTCCAACTATACTTAAAAGTCTATGGGTTGTATTTGTAAATTTGTGAATCTTTCAGTTTTTATAACCTAGATGAAGGATTCTTTATTTTGGATTCACTGCCATGTATCAAATCACTTGGTCTGCATATCCTGATCATTGTATATGACTGCCAAGTTTGTAAACCCCATGACCCTCACCTCCCTCTGGTCATCTATAGTTCCTGTCCAATGGGGATGTATTACCAGGGTAATTGTCACCTTTGTTTCCTTGACTGCCAAATTGATGTCTTTTGGACTTCTTAAAGAAACTGACATTATTCATATTACCATTATTATAAGCGTCACAGTTAGAAACACTTACAGGTTCACCATTTTAAGGTAAATGCACTATTGATGAAATCGGAGAGCGTGTAATGACCTCCTGAAATATATTGAAAGTTTAAAGTCAAATCTCGCTTTACTGGCTTATTATAGAATCATCAAATAAACTTTCTTTTTTTTCTTTATTGTCAAAGTGAAGTACAGAGGGTTACAGTTTCATATGTAAGGCAGGAAGTACTTTTCTTATCCAACTTGTTACCTACTCTCTCATTTCCCCCCATCCCTTTTCCTCTTTACCCTCCCCCCCATGAGTTATACAGCTGTTTACACCAAATGGTTTTGTAAGTATTACTTTTGGAATGGTTTGTCTTTTTATCATTTGTCTCTTAGTTTTGGTATTCACTTTCCCTTCCCTAGCTCTAATACATGGATATACAGTGTCCATGGTACTAAGATCAGATATAATGATAGCAGGGCTCTAACTGTGAGAAGGGAATACTAGAGAAAAATAGAAAGAAAAACTGTTTCTGATGGCATGTTGAAAGTAATTACAACAATGATATAGCACTTGTTTCCATAACATGGAGTTCATTTAACTTAGCATCACCATATGTGTTCATACTGGCTATTGGGCTATTGTGGTCTCCTGCTATGACTAACCTAAACATGTACTAATTATTCCTTAGTAGGGAAACTGTAGTGTCCATATTTCTTTGGGTCTATCTCACTTCACTTAGTATAATTTTTTCCAAGTCCTTCCATTTCCTTATGAATGGGGCAGTGTCATTCTTTCTGATAGGGACATAGAATTCCATTGTGTATGTGTGCAACATTTTCCTGATCCACTCATCTACTGAGGGTCATCTGGGTTGGTTCCATACTTTAGTAATGATAAATTGTGCCTATATGAACATAGTTGTGCTGGTGGCTTTAGTGTGGTCTTGCTTGTAATCTTTTGGGTTGATGCCCAAAAGTAGGGGAGCTTGATGTTTAGCCTTCTGAGGAACCTCCAGATCACTTTCCAGAGTAGCTGAATAAGTTTACATTCCCACCAACAATGTAGTAGGGTTCCCTTGAAGTGTTGTACATAACTGGCCACAAAAGAAATGCAACTCTCATCAACACTGAGATTCTACCTCACCCCAGTAAGAGTGTCAATTTTCAGGAAAACTAATAATGTCAACAAACCTTCCAAGAGTTTTCTGTATGACTTTCCTTATACTTGCTCAACATTCTCAGCTTATACTCTGCCATTCGAGCCACACCTTTATTATGTTTTTGTTGTTGTTGTTGTTGTTATTGTTGTTTTGCATTTTAGTGGTAATTCTGAATTTTCAAAGTGAAATATATTCATAAATATTTATGCCTGGTATGGATTTAATTATAGCCTCCATATTTTGATATTTTAAATTATTATTATAAAGGTGATATACAGAGGAATTATAATTACATAAGTCGGTAATGAGTATAGTACTTTTTGGATAGTGTCACCCCTTCCCTTTCTTTCTCTCAATTTTTAATGTTTCATGTCCTCCACAAGTTGTATATTTTATTCTCAACATAGTGTCTAGTGAAAACCACTGCTTCATTTGTTCTCCCTGTTGTCCCATGATTTTTTTTTGGGGGGGGGAAATCATTTCTATTTTATTTATTTATTTATTTTCTTATTTATTGTCAAAGTGATGTATAGAAAGGTTGCACCTTCATATGTTAGGCATTGGTACATTTCTAGTACTGTTTGTTACCTCCTCCCTCATTCCCCCATCCCACTTTCCCTCTACCCCCATGAGTTGTTCAGTTGGTTTACACCAAACTGTATTGCAAGTATTGCTTTTGTAGTCATTTGTCTTTTTATCCTTTGTCTCTCGATTTTCGTATTCCTTTTCACTATCCTAGTTCTAATACCAGTATATACAGTTTCCAATGTGCTCAGATAAGATACAGTGATAGTGCAGGTACAACCACAGGAAGGGGATACAAGAGGATCATCAACAATAGAAGCTACAGTTTCACATGGCATGTTGAAAGTAATTACAACAGTGATATAAAACTCATTTCCATACCATAGAGTTTATTTCACTTAGCATTATATTATGCATTCATAGGGACATAGCTGTTAGGCTCTTTTGATCCTCTGCTGTGACTAGCCTAAACCTGTGCTAATTATTCCCTATGAGGGAGACCATAGAGTCCATGTTTCTTTGGGTCTGGCTCACTTCACTTAGTATAATTTCTCTCACACCAGTAAGAATGCCCTATATCAAGAAAACTAACAATAATAAATGTTGGAGGGAATGTGGCCAAAAGGGAACCCTACTTCATTGTTGGTGGAAATGTAAACTGGTTCAGCCACTCTGGCATGCAGTATGGAGACTGCTCAGAAGGCTAAACATAGAGCTCCCCTATGACCCAGCAGCCCCACTTTTGGGCATCTACCCAAAAGACCACAAACAAGAACACACTAAAGCCACCAGCACAATGTTCATCACAGCACAATTTGTTATAGCTAAAATATGGAACCAACCCTCCGAACATGTCCCTCAGTAGATGAATGAATCAGGAAAATGTACATACACCCAGTGGAATTTTATGCCTCTATCAGAAAGATTGACATTGCCCCATTCATAAGGAAATGGAAGGACTTGGGAAAAAAAATATACATGATATTTTTTGTCACACCTCCCTTACTCACCAAAAGACAGATAAACAAAAAAGACTAAAGTAAAAGAAAACAAAATCAGCAACAAAGGAAAAAAAAAAAAAAAAAAGAAAACTAGCAGAGGAACCCAAAGGTGCAACACAGAGAATGGAAACAAGAGTCTTCTAGATCTTAACCTTCTAGCTAACTAGGAGTATAGGTACAAGACACTGGCTCTTCACTCAGCAATTATATTACAATGAGTGTCTTCACTGTCATTCCAAATAACAATAATCTAACCTAAGATTTATTATATTATTATTATTATTTTCTTTACAATAAGTATCTCTTTTTCTCTGTCTCTTTCACACACATGGGGATCTAAATATATCCTTTCTAACTAGGAACATAGAAAAGTGACATATGCATAACAATACATTTCAAGCATTATAGTGATTTAGGAAAAAAAAGCTAAACAAAAAACTAAAAAACAATTGGCAATTCAGCTGTGTTCACTTTGCTCTTTGCAGATTAGGTGTGACTGGAGCCATAGTGCTTCCCTGGGAAGCACAAATCCCCAACTTCTCTCTTCACCAACATAGAAAATTTACTCAGTGAGAATTCATATTTTCTTCCTTTGATATACTGTTTATTAAAACTAAACCACTCTGGGGATATGGCCTAGTGGCAAGAGTGCTTGCCTCGTATACATGAGGCCCTGGGTTCAATTCCCCAGCACCACATATACAGAAAATGGCCAGAAGTGGCGCTGTGGCTCAAGTGGCAGAGTGCTAGCCTTGAGCAAAAAGAAGCCAGGGACAGTGCTCAGGCCCTGAGTCCAAGCCCCAGGACTGGCCAAAAAAAAAAATAAATAAAAAATAAAACTAAACCACTCAGAGGAAGATACACATTAAACTTAAGGTTATAATTAACATATTTTAAAACATACCTAAACTGAATAATTACTGTAAAATAATTTAAAAATCCAATATTTTATTTTTATGTTATATCTATCAAATTATCCTCAATGAAAACTTAAAATTTGTACTTTATATGATTTTTTATAAATGTACAATAGATATTGGTGTGTCTACTTTTTATTTCTTCTAGAGTTTCTTTTTGTTTAAAGTAAATTTTGACACAATGAGGCTACTTAAGGAGTATAAAAGCCAAAAAGAATTTTAAATAGTCTTTAATTCCTCAAGTAAATTCTCTGTCATTCTGACTTCTGCTCAAATGCAAACTTAGCTCAGTTCTCATGGGAGACAAGGCATCTAATTGAACATGATATTTTATAGCCTTAAGACATGTTTGTCATAAGGCGTGATATTGAATATTTACAGTTATTACAGAAGTGTTGTGCAATAAAAGTCTCACAGGATTTGAGGCTCTGCGGCTCTTCAAGCTGAATCACAGTTATGCAGCATATATGTGACATTGCATTGAACCATTAGTCCAATTTCACCAAATAACTATGTGAGTTGTATCTTCCAACAAACCTTTGTAAGAAATTCATGCTTTCCAACTGTTGATACTCCGTGTTATGCAACTCAGTAACCCCACATAAATTTACTTACAAGTATGTCATTTGGAAACATAGATTTTATTTCCTTGCACAGATTTTGATTTGGTTTACTGTGGCACACAAAATCTCTTAAATTCAATATGTGGCTCTAGAAATTGTAAGCCATTCAGCCCTTCTGTGGTATTATGTGTGTTCAAATTCCTGTACTACTTAAAGCTGTAAACTTTCTGCTCCTGAATCAATTTAATTTGAATTTTACATTTTTCAGATGTGATGATTTTGAGTTCCTTCATCTGCCTGTGGTAACTAAGGTAAATGTAATATATTGTGCAAGTGTCATCTGAGTGTGAGAAAGATACTACATGATTACACATGTGCCCTAGGACTTACAGTTAGTTACTGGGCAGGATAGGATTGTGTTGAGATAGAGGCTCTTAATGCTGTATGGTCATGTTTAATGATCAGTTCTTAATCTTATCTGCATAAATAAATATCAATGGGTTTTTCAGCATTAAATTAACCACCTGTCTGAGCAATTTACTCAACACTTTTTTTCTGTTTTTTTTTTTTTTTATATATTCCCTGAGGTTACTCATTGACCTCAACATTCAAAGTACACCACTCTTCTATTCACTCATCATATGGCATATAAAATGGAACATTGTGAAATGTTTTTCCCTAGGTTTTCCACACTTAAGGGAATAAAGGTCCTATAGAAGAGTTGTGTGTCCAAACCAGGGCTGCCTTGTACTAGGTGAAGGGGCAGTAGGCAGGGTCCAGCTCTGAAATATTGATTTTGAGTTTTAATGAATTTCTTTGTCTGCTATATTGTATTATAGCCTGAGTAGACTAAATAGATTTGTTTTGTATTTATAATAATAAAAAAGATCGTTACTAGAATATAATGACTATTTTCCTCAAAGAGAAGTGTTTTCTTGTTAACAATTTCTAAGAGAAAAAAAAGTAAAGACAATGATTTTACTATCATATTAAGATAGCTATAATTAAACAGTCTGATTTTGATACCGTGTGTTTGTTATTTCAGAATTACTGGCAAGATACTTGACAATAATAAAAATAAAATTTAAGTTTAACTTCTACTGGTTTGTTATTTTCTTCCTTTAAATCTCTGAGTAATTAGGATACCTCTTTAGCCTAATTCTTATTCAATAACTCAGCCTTGATTGAATCAAATGTTTTGTATCTTCCTATTCTATAAGAAAACATTCTATATAAGTCAAGGAATATTGACTTTAAAAGAGAAAGAGAATATTTGATAACCAGTGGTCACGTTTCAAAGTTATTAACAGATCTGCCTTTTAGTGAAAAACCTTTTTTTTGTTGTTGTTGGGTAAAAGCTGTAACTCTCTTAAATGGGAGCAACATTCCTATTTGGGGGACAAGCTTGGTTGTGGTTGAAAAACCTAACAAAGCCCACCAAACTTAAAACAAAAACAAAAACAAAAAAACACCTGCTTCTTTTAGAACAAAAGCAAGGAAAAGAAAGAAAAAACTTTTCCATGACAAGCTTGAAACAGGGCATGTCTGATTATTAGGAGAAAGAAGGAACACTAAATCAATATTTAGAATATTTTTGAGTTGTAAGTATCAAACAGATCAGAAACAATTAGAAGCTTTAAAACAAAATCACTATCAATTCCAAATGGATCAAAGACCTCGAAATCAAAACAGACACCCTGAAAACACTAAAGGAAGGAGTAGGAGAAACACTTGGGCTCCTTGCCATAGGATGGAACTTCCTTAACAAAGACCCAGAAAGGCTACAAATCAAAGAAAGGTTGGACAAATGGGACTGCATCAAACTGCAGACCTTCTGCAGGGCAAAGGACATAGCTTGCAAGATAAACAGAAAGCCCACAGATTGGGAGAAGATCTTTACAGGCCAATCAACGGACAAAGGCCTCATATCTAAAATATATGCAGAACTAAAAAAATTACCTTCCTCCAAAACAAAACCGCAAAGAACCAATAGTCCCCTCATCAAGTGGGCTAGAGACTTAAAAAAAGACTTCTCTGATGAGGAAATGAGAATGGCCAAAAGACATATGAAAAACTGCTCTACATCACTGGCCATAAAAGAAATGCAAATCAAAACAACATTGAGATCCCATCTCACCCAAGTAAGAATGTCCTATATCAACTAACAACAACTGTTGGAGGGGATATGGCCAAAAGGGAACCCTACTTCATTGTTGGTGGGAATGTAAACTGGTTCAGCCACTCTGGCAAGCAGTATGGAGATTCCTCAGAAGGCGAAACATGGAGGTCCCCTATGACCCAGCAGCCCCACTTTTGGGTATCTATCCAAAAGACCACAAACATAATCACACTAAAGCCACCAGCACAACAATGTTCATGGCAGCACAATTTGTCATAGCTAGAATCTGGAACCAATCCAGATGCCCCTCAGTAGATGAGTGGATCAGGAAAATGTGGTACATATACACAATGGAATTTTAGGCCTCTATCAGAAAGAATGACATTGCCCCATTTGAAAGGAAACAGAAGGACTTGGAAAAACTTATACTAAGTGAAGTGAGCCAGACCCAAAGAAACATGGATTATATGGTCTCCCTTATAAGGAATAATTAGTACATGTTTAGGCAAGTCACAGCAGAGATCACAGGAGCCCAACAGCTATACCCTTATGAACACATAAGATAATGCTAAGTGAAATGAACTCCATGTTATGTAAACAATTGCTATATCACAGTTGTAAACTATTTTCAATGTGCCATATGTAACTGTAGCCTCTATTATTGATGATATTCCTGTATCACCTTCCTGTGGTTGTACCTACGCTATATCTGTATCTTATCTGAGTATATTGGAAACCGGGTATACTTGTATTAGAACTAGGAAATTGGGAGAGAAAACCAAAATCAAGAGACACAGGGTAAAAAAAGACAAACAACTACAAAAGCAATACTTACAAAGTGTTTGGTGAAAATGAACTGAAGTACTGAACAACTCATGGTGGGGGGAGGGAAAAGGAGAGGGGGGAGGAGGGAATGAGGGACGAGGTAACAAACAGTACAAGAAATGTATCCAATGCCTATTGTATGAAACTGTAACCTCTCTGTAATTCAGTTTGATAATAAAATATATATATATATATATATAAAACACAATCACTGTGAGCACATTTTTTTATTTACTCTAACATACTGCTTTCTTCAAAATCAGTAATTTTTGCCAAGAAGCACTTCATATCTATGACATACACTCACAGTGGTAACATTAAAAAAGTGTCTTCTAAAGTTGTATCAACAATAGTCAAGTTTCCTTCCAGTGGCAGGCAGATAAAGGTGACTATTACACTACTGGATGGTTGTGTGGGTCTGATCTCCTTGCCACAATTTTGGAGGGTCATGAGAGACAGAGTCCTGATTTAGGAGGCACAAAAATTGGTTACATTTTGCAACTCTCCCAATATTCAATATTCTTGCCGCTTTCTTAGAAGTTATTAACTCATTGCAAGTAAAGTAAAATTTGCAAGTAAAGTAAAATTTCCTGTGATCTGAAGAAGGCGTGATTTCTGAAAAATGAATAAATCCATTTGAGATTCTCATTAGAATTGAGACTTCTATATCTTGTGTTCGTGTTGATAATATATCAAGTCCACTTGGATGATTTTTCATTGTTGTAATAGTTAAAACATAATGAATCACAGCATGATTTGTATCGAATCCATACTAATTCATTCACAGAAATTAATTTGCAAATGCAAACTACAAAGTTACTTAATTTCCAGTGCATATATACCTATTGGGCCGTTATTACATCTGTTCTTGTATGTCTTTAATATTTGTAATGCACACGTAATTTAATCATGTTTTATTTTTGGCTGAGAGAATGAAAGTATATGAATTGAAAGACTATAAAACTTTGTATGAAGTTTCCCAGTAAAATTTCAAGAGGAAAGAGTAGTTAATGGTTTGTGATACTTAATGTGTATTACACATCCTGTAAATTCCCTGTAAATAAGTGTACTTATTCTTTCACTCTTCATAATGGAGGAAGGGACAGTTTGTGAATAAACCACAGTAATACACTTCCTGGATTGATTTCAGTCCTTTCAATTTATACATGCAGGTGTTTAATTATGTTGTTTAAATATAATAAGCTCCTTTACTTAATCATTATATTGCACTATCATGTGTTGGTGTTTTTACCACACCATTTTTAGTATCTTGCTTTGTGGATTACAATCTGTAGCTTGATGCATGACGTTCTTTCTTAAACAACCAGGTTCAAATACAAATTAATAGATCATATCAACTCTATAAATTTGAAAATACATCAACAGTTTTATTTCTCATTTATTATTTAATGTCCCTCTTCTCAATAGTAAATGTTTTGATCAAGTTGATAACTCTTGAGATGCATTTATTTATAGGCACTAAGTTTTGAAATTTATCACAATATAAAGACTTCATTTTGTGTTATTAAAGTTTGAACTCGGGGCCTGATACTTGCTACACTAGCACTGTACTATATAGGCCATATCTCCAATTTGTTTTGCTTTAGTTAATTTAGTTTACTTTTGTCTTTTGTCCAGAACTGGATTCAGACTGCAACTGTATTATCTTTATCTCTCAGAGATCTAGTAGTATCCCTGTGTACTGCTAGATTATTCTTTGTGATAGGTCTTGCTAATTTTTTGTCTATGATGGGTTCTAACTAAACTGTGATTTTCCTATCCCTATCTCCAAAGAAAGTGGGTGGAATTAAAGGCATGCACCACCATGCGTCATTATAAATTTTATTTTACCTAACTATTCAGGGAAAATATTGATCTTGAAAAGTGGAGACTGTACTCTACATTTTATTTTTGTTTCAATTCTGTGAGTATTATTTTCCTTTCAAGTATTTACAGTGTTATGTTTACGATGTAAATATAAGTTTTTAATACATCTCAAATGTATGTGGTGATAAAGTTAACCATAAAGCCAAGTATGCAGAATAAAAGGAAGGTTGAAGAAACATAAGAAACAGAATTGCTTGCTCTTTTGGTTACCCTCTTGCCAGTTCTAAGCCTACTTTACTTTAACTAAGGAAAGTAAGTAGTAATTATCCATTGATCTTATACAAACAATTTACAAATAAACGTGTTTCCACAGTTCATTCTTTTCTTTGCTTTTGCCATTTTCATTATGTTCATTTAGCCAGCAGTTCCTACCCTCATCACTTAATTATATCTGTTTAAGTCTTAACTTATGTAACTATGGGATCCCTTATAGCTGACTGTGCATTATAAAATAAAGGCTCACTAGGTGTTGAAAATAATGGATGCAGAATTTCAGCACTGAATAATTTGGCTTCCTCTTTCAGCTCTGAGACTCTCATTTTATATTGGAAGTGTTACTTTGGCTGCTTAATTCACTCTTATTGTCCAGTTCATCTTTTCATTGAATGCATGAATGGAACAAGCATACGATTTATTCATGAGGGCATAACTACTTACAGAGACAACCACCTGAAATTGGGAAAAATGCCTTGAATTGATGTGGAATCTGGAAATTACTTGAGTTGATATGAATTTTTATGAGATACTTATTAGCATCCGAGATTCTCCAAGTTCTTCAGTCAGGTTTTCTTCTCTGTTCTTAGAGTGCAATTGTAGAAGCAATCACAATGCTCATCACAATAGCCTGCCACAAAAGCTGCTGGCTTTTGAAGCATCCTGTGCCTGCCTGTCACTTTGTACTTCCCGCATTATTGGAAAGTTGTTCCTGGTTCAAGACATTGACAGAATTTAAGGCTCCTCTCACAAATTCCTTTCATCCCTATGTTATAAAAAATCCTGTTTGGAGAAGAATTGAAAGCTCCTGCAGAACACAGGCAACAACAAATGGTTTGCCTCTGACAAGAATATTGTAGACATTGTCTCTGGCTTCAAAGGCAGACCCAAGGCAATAGCAAGAGTAACAGTGAAATAAGTTGAACAACGAGGATAGAAAGAGATTATTGAAACCTGTTAGCTATGTAATAAACTGTAAGGGCTGAACATTTAAATTGTGTATTCTCCCTACTTCTGTGCAGACAGCAAGCAGCCTATGACAGAGCTTTTTTTAAAAAAAGAACCAGAGTCGTGGAACACCATGAAAGGCGATGTAGGAAGAGCCATTTTTGTGGCTATCGAAATTAAAATTAAGAAAGAAATTTAAACACTCATTTTCATAGAACATCCACTTGGAAGCTCTGATAACAGAAATATTCATTCATGTGCAGTGGAAAATTGGCAGCATCTGTGTAGCACCATTTCAAATATAAACACTGTCTGATTATGTGAACTTACATATGACAAGAATAATCAGTGATACTTTGTAACACATTTATGTAGATTGGAAGTATTGTTTAAATATTGCTATTGATAAAATGTTGCTAAGATTTGGGAAAATTAACGTATAAAAGTGTGAACATCCATAGTCCAAAATGCTATATTACATTTTGTACTATTTCCAAGGGCATTATATCTTGATTTTATGTACAGCAAGAAAGTAGTTCTTACTTTTCTTTGCAAATCTCCATCCATTTTAATTAGATTTTGTTTTTTTTTTTCCTTTAGAAAAAAACCAGGTGCTTTCCATTTTTTTTTAATGGAATGGTATAACTGGTAGAAAATAAAGTGTGTTGAATCAAGTACATGCAGGTAATAGTATATGGTGACTTATTCTTATTTACATTAGCAATTAAGAGCTAATGTGCACCCTTATTTTCACTTGATAGCTTCAGTTGCACTGATCTTCTCTTGTGTAATATCTACATGAAAATAACTGGACTGTGACATGTATGTTTTAACACATAATTCCTCATTACTAGAACTTGAATGTAGAAGGACTCCATTTCCCAAAGGTGATAGGGCTGTTTTTGGATTATACTAGCAATTCTAAATATGAGTCCATAAAAAACATATTAAGCAGTATGCATGATCTACAAAAACTACATACAGTAGCTGCTAGCTAAATTTCTAAAAATAGTCTTGACTTAAAAATATGGTTTGCAATACTCAAGGCTAAAATATTGAACATATTCCTTTTTTATTAAATTATTTTTTCCTGGTAACAAAAAATGAAAAGAAAGGAATTTGCCATCCATGCAGCAGATGCTAATACTAGCGGATGTTCTATTCTAGATTTCTCCACAAACTTGAGAGTGTTTGACAGACTTAGACTTTCTTATCATTAAAGTCAATCTGTAACATGAGAATAGCCACCACTGAAATGGGAAAAGGGCAGAGTTTTGGTCATCTATAACACAACTAAAATAAAAACAGACACAGCACTGCAAACTATCCAGTATCAGGCAAACCTCGCTGTCATACTGTGTTTGCAAAGGCAGGAGAAGCAATCTAATTTACCCAGTAATTTATTTAGTGTTAATCTCAGTTTCTTACTTGCCAAAATACAAGAGTAGGTATCTTCTTAATTGCATTCAGGGCTGATTTTGAAGAATTAGTTTGACAGTTTTTCTTATTTCAAAAGGAACTATAATAAAAGAGAATCAAAGATTTTGATAGGAAAACGCATTTATTTTTCAGTTTGAAACTTTGATGCTCATAGAATACTCCTTCTTTCTAAAACAAGTTGGAAAAACTTCTCAATAACTATAGGATATAAAAGTTGTTACTTGGGTGTTTTCCAATCTCCTTCCCAATCTGCTCTCATAAAACCCATTCTGGCACCGTAGATGCAACCATGTGCCTAAGATGCCATTACTTAATTTTCATGGTTTCACATGATCAAAAACCCATCATTGTTAACACCTGCTGTGAAATTATCCGTGTTAAACTATAATTTTAAGAAAAAACAACTAATAATTTAAATGGAGATGATACAGTCTATGAATAGAGAATTTAAATATGTTTTTGCATCAAATCTGTGGTGTCAGGGGGCTGGGAATATGGCCTAGTGGCAAGAGTGCCTGACTCAATATACATGAAGCCCTGGGTTCAACTCCCCAGCACCACATTATATATATATATATATACGTATATATATATATACGTATATATATATACGTATATATATATATATATATATATATATATATATATATATATATATATATGCCAGAAGTGGCGCTGTGGCTCAAGTGGCAGAGTGCTAGCCTTGAGCAAAGAGAAGCCAGGGACTGTGCTCAGGCCCTGAGTCCAAGGCCAAGGACTGGCAAAAAAAAAAAAAAAATCTGTGGTGTCAGAAGAGCTTCCGTTTCAAATTTTGGCATTATCTTTATTTACTGTATTTATAGATGATCCTAAGAGTAAAATATAAAATCAAATACTACCGATTGTATTTCTCAGTTTTGAGATATCACCACTAATTTAGAAGGTACAGACTGTCAGTACCATACCCTTACATTCTCCTAGGGAATTTAATTTCCAAAAATGGATCTTTATACATTCATTACCTTTTTTACAGTCCTGGGCCTTGAACTCAGGACCTGCATGCAGTTACTTAACCTCTTAAAAGCTGGTGTTCTACCACTTGAGCCACTGTACCACTTCCAGCTTTTACTGAGTAGTTTATTGGAGATAAAAGTCAGGAGGACTTTTCTGCCAGGGCTGGCTTCAAATTGCATTTCTGAGATCTCAACCTTCTGAATAGCTAGGATTATAGGCTTGAACCACTGGCTCCTGGCTTTATTGCCATTTTTTTAAGATAGTAAAAGTATCCAAAGAACAATTTTAAATAACTTTTAAAACAAGCATAATATTTAAAGTAAATAACTGTAAGAAGGAAGACTTTTATAGAAAAGTCTATATCAGTGTAACTCATATTAAGAAAAGTTTAGCAAAACTTATAAGCAAAGAGCAAGAATTGCCCCTGCTTTTAATTTTAATTACTAAGGAAACAAATAATAGTTTTGTTATCATTTAACAGTAAGAATTATCAAATACACTGGTTTACGCAAATCCTTTGTTAACTAAATAAGAAAACTAGATTTGTTATCTTTCTGATATCACCTATTATTTTATAGTATTTATAACACTAAAAAGAACAAAGACAAAATTAAATTAGATCTTCAAGCTATGGTATAGTCATAGTTATTTCAGAGCATTTCAAAATCTATCTACATTATTCAAGTCATACTCTTATTGGATGGCCATCTGTGGTTTCAGTGATGTCAATCATTGCATTCTTGGATATTTAAGGAGCACCTTGACAAATACTCTGAAGAGTTAAAATTAGGTGTGTGTTACTTAGGTGTGTGTGAAATAACATACTTCATCTTCTATCATTCACAATGAGAGAACAAAGTATTTGCAAAAATAATACCTTGCTGACACACAAATATACACATGCCACCATGGAATGGAATAGAAGACCCCAAAACAAGAACAAACAGCATCACCAACCCAGTGCCAATACTATTTCCCACAGAAAAGACAGTGCTGGGTAAACTGGGTATCTACATGTGTAAGAATCAAACTAGATCCCCACTTCTCATTCAGAACAGAAATCAATTCAAAATAGATTCAAATCCCTATTGTAAATCTTGGAATGGAGAAACTCACACAAGAAAACAGGAAAAACACTGGAAGATACAGGCATAGATAACAACTTTCTGAATAGGACTCAAATATCACAGTAAATAAGAGGAAGAATTGACAAGCAGAATTACATCAAGTTAAAAGCCTCTGTACATCAGGAAAACAATTGCTGTGATGAACAGTCTGCCTATACAATCAGAGATATTCATTGCCAGCAAATCATCAGGAAAGCACTTATTATCCAGGATATAAACTGGGCTTATAAAATTAAGCACAGAAGAATAAATTTCAATCAATAAATAGGAAAATAAATCAGACAGTCCTCAAAAAATTGGTAGAAATGTCCACCACATACATAAACAAATGTTCAATATCATTACTTATAAAAGAACCTCAACCCAGATGCCCTTCAGTAGATGAATGGATCAAGAAAATGTGGCACAATTGAATTCTATGTTTCTATTAGAAAGAAAGACATTGCTTCATCCATAAGGAAATGGAAAGACTTGGAAAAAAATCTTACTAATGAAGTAAGCCAGACCCAAAGAAACATAGATTAGATGGTTTCCCTCATTTGTAACAAATAGTAAATGTCTAGGGTAGTCCAAGCAGAAGATCATAATAGCTCAATACCTATGTAGATACAAACATGTAAGATGATGCTAAGTGAAATGAACTCCAAGTTATGGAAATAAGTTTTTCATCATTCTTGTTGTTATTTTCAATGTACCATGTGGAATTATGCCTTTTTCTTTTGTCTTTCTTCCCCATGGTTTTACTCCTGATGTGACTGGAACTGATGTTGGTCCTTTGGGTATTGTATATACATTTATCTGAACTAGGAAAGAGAAGGGGAAAATCAAAACGGAGAGACAAAGGGTGAAAGGTGAACCAATGCAACAGAAACTTAGAAGACAATATGTTGTAAACCGACTGTACATCTTGGGCAGGGGTGGGGGATGTGGGAAGAGAGGCAGGAGGGAGAAAAATGAGGGAGGAGATAACAAGATTGCCTTATATATGAAACTGTAACCACTCTGTACATCACTTTGACAATAAATAAATTAATTAATTAAAAGAAAAGAAACTCAAATCAAAGAAACAATGAAATCTATCCATCATCTAATCAGAATGGCTACCATCAAGAAAACAAAGTAAAAAAATGGCTACAATACAGAGAGGAGGAATTGTAGGGAGAAGACATCACTGTACGCTGTTGGTGGGAATGTAAATTCGTGTAATTACTATGGAAACTTCTTCAGAAAAATAAAAACAGAAAGCATAATTATACCATAAAGTCTTAGTATGCTATACTTGTCTATATGCCTGAAAAAAAAAGAAAACTCAACACACAATTGAGATATACACACAGTCTTTTTTTTTTTTTTTTTTTTTTTTTGGCCAGTCCTGGGCCTTGGACTCAGGGCCTGAGCACTGTCCCTGGCTTCTTCCCGCTCAAGGCCAGCACTCCGCCACTTGAGCCACAGCGCCGCTTCTGGCCGTTTTCTGTATATGTGGTGCTGGGGAATCGAACCTAGGGCCTCGTGTATCCGAGGCAGGCACTCTTGCCACTAGGCTATATCCCCAGCCCACACAGTCATTTTTTGCAGCACTGTTTACACTAGCAGAGTTAGCCAATCAACCTACTGCTAATAAACAGATGAGTGAGAAAGAAGTATATGCACTTTGATGTAACATTTGGCTACAATGAAGCATGGAATTATGTCATTTTGGAGGAAAATGAATGTTTAGTGAAAAAGTCAGACTCAGATAGCCAGTGCTGCATCTTTTCTCATGTATTTGGATTCATAATCTAAAGAAAAAACATATGTGAAGATAAAGGTCGATACCTGTAGGGTCAGGTACGTAGGGTTAGGTGAAATGCAGTAGGTAGTGAGTGAAGGATAATGGATATATGCCAGAAATGGAAGGAGGCAATTACAACAGTTTTAAAGAAAAACAGCATTTTATAAGCTTAGGGGTGAGAAAAAAGGAATATAAATAAATATGAAAAATACAACAATACCTCAAAAGAAAGAGAAGGAATAGAATAATGAAAATGAAAAAAATAATGAAATATAAACCTACCTAGAGAAAGTATACCAAATTAAACATACAATACCTGAAAATATGAGTATACATTTGTTATGACCACAAAACCACAACTAATAAATAACTAAAGTTATGTAGGATACTATGCCATTTTAAAAAATTTTTATTGTCAAATTGATATACAAAGCGGTTACAGTTTCATACGTTAGGCATTGGATATATTTCTTGTACTGTTTGTTACCTCCTCCCTCATTCCCCCCTTCCCCTCTCCCCCTTTTCCTTCCCCCCCCCATGAGTTGTTCAGTAGATTTACACAGGTATTAGAACTAGGAACCTGAAAGGGAATACCAAAATCGAGAGACACAGGGTAAAAAAGACAAACTATTACAAAAGCAATACTTGCAAAACTGTTTAGTGTAAATCTATGATGCCATTTTTTAATAATTTTGAAAGCAATTTCCATGATCACAAATATGTAAAAATTCTTAGCAATATCCTTCATGCAGATGCATGATTATTTTCATTGAGGCATCGTATTTAATATAGAAAAGATTGTAAACAGGAAAGCTTACTATTGTGGAATAATAAGAGGAATGAATTCTAACACATTATAATAAAATAATTATCTAAAATACAGAAAAGAAATATCCACTTATAATCATGGATATATGTCAGAGAGTAACACTGAGCAAAATAAATATTTGGAAAATATATAGCAGATAGGCATACATTTTAAGCACATACACATTATATAATATATTAATAATATTATCTATACATTAATATTGTGTAATATAATTATATATGAATAAATGCACACATATATAGTTAGAAAAAAAACTTTAAAAGTACATCATATCCAAATTGGAGTAGGTCATCCTCAGGAAGAAAAAAACATATATTTTTAGAAAGGTGATTCTAGGATATTACAACTATATTACTACTAGATTCATATATCCAAAAACTAGAAAATTATAGTTTATGATACATAATAATGTGATAATACATGGTACATGATAATGTGATAATAATTTAATGGTAATTATATTAAATTTTGATGAATATTAATGTTGCTCCTATGTTTCTGTATACTTTCTATAGGCTTAAATTTCTTGGAAATAGTAAAAGCTTTAAAATAAATCATCGGTGATGGAAATTATATGGAAGTATATTTTGGAACAGAAATGTATGCAAACATAGCTGCTCAAATTTATTTCATAAGGTGGTGCATTGAAATTTTTCTTCTTCAAATGGAAAGAAATGGATTTATTTGCCAGACTCATTGGTGCATCCCATAGTCAGCAAACCTTTAGCCCTCTTCTTCACAGCATACTGCATTGGAGCCCAGCCCTTGCACTGCTTCCCTCCCCATTAGGTCTGGAGAGCATGAAGCATTCATGGGTGAAATGGACGCACACAGAGGCTCTCCTTGGCAGAGTTTAATGTTTCATTTGGAGCCAAAAGTATTATACTTTCATTCCACTTACATTCTTCTTCTATTTGTGCATGACTGAAAAATCTATTAAATGTCAAAGATCACTGAGAAGAAACTAATATTGCTCAAGATAAAATTTATTTTTTACCATAATTCACTGACATCCTTTTCTCCTACTGCATTTTGATTGAAATCTAGGTCACTGTACAGTTCAACTTACCCTTTGCAATGCCAAATTTTTATAGATAGCAATGGTTCAACCTCTCCATTCTGAATGCAAACTTCTACACGTCAGTATAACTGAAGCCCTGAAGTCTCTTATTTAGTATAGTAATGCAATTTATAGTAAATAGAATTTATGATTACACAAATTTATACTCATTTATGATTTTTAAATGCATCATACTAGTCTCCCCTCACTGATTGTATAATTATTTTGTAGACTGACTTGTCAGTAGGGTTATCTCTGGAGTATACTAAAATGAAAGTATCTATGGAATATGCTAAAAATGAAATGCCCAATGACCCATATCAATGACTGACTACATGTTACCATATTTTCCCTCTGTGCCCCTTTTCAAAAAGAAATTGTCATCTGCATATATCACCATATTGTCACTTCTCTGTTTGGTAGAGGAAATCATGGCCAGTGATAATATTCATGACAGTGATGAATTAGGATATTATACCACCTATTTTTTTCCTATAACTGGGGAGTTTTGTTACATACTTAATAAAACCAAGCATGATTATGAATTCTACATAATGTCACTCTTCTGATGACCAGGATGTCATTGAGGCTACATTTCTAAAGAGATTGTGGCACTATCATCACTAGGGATAAATTTCCAATTCACTATCACTATTTTGTTCTGCTGACATATTTGAACAGACAATGACAGCTAGATGGAGACTTTCACCTGGCCAACAATTATGAGGTTCAACTGAATTCCACACAGTACTAAATATGCTAGGGGGAAAAAAAGAGTTGACTGCAATAATTATAAAACAAAATAAGTCTACTTATTAGACTAATATTATGGCACTTGCAGGGAAATAGATGGACCTAGAACAATTAGGACAAGTGAGATTAAACCAAGCTCAGAGAGATAAACAGCCAATGTTTCTTCTCAAATGTGGAAGCTAAGATCTAAAATATAACTGGCTGCTTTAACTTATCCAGGACTCTAGGCATGCTCACACACAGAGTCAGAATAAAAGAGGACTCCCTTAGGGGAAGAAACCAAAGGAAGTCCTCTGAACATTTAAGGAATATCAGGAAATGGAAGTGGTTTTATTGTTGTTGTTTTTTTTTTCTGCTTTGATTATTTTGGTGGGTGGGCAGTGCAGAAAAAGAGGGGAAAAGGGTAAAAGATACAATCATAGTATACAGTGTACACTATTTGGAAGATGAACTATGCAACTTGTGAGGAGGGACAGGAGAGAAATTGGAGGAAAGCAAAGAAAAAGGTCACATTGTCCCTCAAATAAATGTGACCAAATCATAACATGACATGGTAACCATTCTCTTCTATGTGACCTTAACCATACCAATAAAATCATACCTATAAAAAGAGATAAATCCATGGTTTCTGAGAGGATTTATGTTTTTTGACTCCTTAAGTCCGTAAGAAAAGAATATTATTCAATTTAATTATAAATTTTCATTTTTCTCTATCTCATGGCTAATCAAATTATTAATAAAGATACTTACCTATTAAAGAAAGAAGTGGCAGTAGTGGTATAAGGGATTGCCATAATACCCTATGAGGATGGGTATTTGGTATTGTTTTCATGGTAATATATATATCAAAGAAAGTTTCAAAAACTCCTCAGTGATTTGGAAACTTTACTATTAATTGTTAATAAATGCCAAAATGAACATCATATATTAACTTACTGATGGTTTTTTATAAAATCTGTAAAATCAGTATGTATATGTTTATCTGCCATGTATATTCTTGCTTTATTTAAGAAAAAATGAGAACTATTTTTTTTCCTAATTAACAATCATTTCAACATGGAAACTGTCCTGTGAAATATAACTCTTGACAAGGAATGTTGTCTTTCTCATAGCTCAAATCCTGTGTCTATGTATTGGACACTGATGATTTATTTTCATTTCCCTTGTTCAAGTTCATTTCTCAGAAAGCTAAAACCTCTCTCATTTTTCATTGCCCTTTCAATTGAATAATAAAATGTTAATTTTTATTTTATGTCAAGGAATTATTTTCTCCACCAGGGATTTGACACTAATATGAATTGTCTTTGTATAAGAACCTTCACCCAGCTGTACAAAAGAATTTCCTTTTTCTTTCAGAATTATGACTAAGATTTCAAGATAAAAATATTTGCATTCCTCTTGGGACATCTCTAAACTGAATAGTTCCCAGACCTGAGTTGCTGAAAGGCCAAGGGACGAGTTTCTTGTTTGTATTGTGTCTGTGCCCAGGAAAAGGAAGCTCCTAGGGAAAGAGGTTGGACGGTAATATCAGGTGACTTGAAAGTCCTTTCCTTTGTCGTACTATTTTCTTCTAATGTTGACACAAATGAAATGGATCTTCTATTTCTATTCATCTGTATAGTATACAAAGCGACAGCTGATAGCTCTATCAACATGATAATTTCAGTTTGCAAATTGTACTGGGGAGGAATGTGTGTTCCCTAATTTTTCCACAAAGTAAACATTAAAAAGATGTATTTTGGTTTGTTTAAAAAAAGCCTCTCAGTTGAATATTGGGGCAATTTATTCATGAGTTAAAAAATAATATGTTGTACTATATTGGAGTTTTACTTATATGTCTTTTTATAAGTACAAAGAAAGGCCTACATGTAAGTGACAGGTATATAGACAAAATATTCATTACAAATATGGGTTCTTAGTCCATGTACTTATGAGAATATGACTTGAGATTATGGATATGCCCTGAGACTTAGGAAATTCACCTGAAAGTAATTGCTGGAAAATGAGAAATCAAATGTAGCATTACAAACACATATTACTGAAAAGTTGTGAGGAAATACAAAACAAAACACTTAAAATTACTGCAGTTTGAAAAACCTTTCTTCCTAGAAGAAAATCATTTCTCATAGGATCATGAAATATTGAAACTGCAAGCAATAGGGTGGGCATGTATTTTCAATGCTGTCATTTTATATAAGAGAAAATGAGATCTCAGAAATAATAAGTGGCTCATTCTTTCAACTCAAATTTCATTTTGTTTTGTACATAGGAAGCGTAATGAAAAGTAGGAAATTCATTCTCTTTCAGAATAGATGCTAGAATCTGTATTCCAAGAACAATTTAATAATTGTATTTCAATTCATTTTAAAATGTATAGAAATATAAAATTCTACATTCACTCTATGATTATTTTCATAATTTAATAAATCATTGGCATATGGATTTCATACTATATACGTCTTTCATTTAGAACAATATATTTTCTTCCATTTTTTCCTATGGGTTATGTTTTCTTTTAGCTTCTCTATTATCATTCTGATTCGGATCTTTTTCTTTTTAAAATTGACTGGTTCTGATATACTATTCCTGTTTCATATGCTCCTGTTTGGCTCTGATGATCCACAGTAATTTTGTACCCTTGGCTACCTCACTACCCTTTAGGTCTGTGTAATGAGGTATACAGTGTCTTCATTTCTACCTCTTTATGGTTCAATCCTAAAGTATAATGTGAGAAAGAAATTTCTAGTTAGGAAACCCATAGTGGTTCCATTAATGCCTCACTGCGTTACAAATATTCAATGTAACACAAAAATATGAGAGTGATTTTATATATAATTTGACAGCAAAATTATTTTAAAATATGAATATATGCTTAAATATTTCATTTTGACAATATATAAAGTGAAGTCCAAGATATTCCTGAATATACAATATTAAAATATGAACTTGAAATCTTAAAATGTGCTTAATCTTACTCTTTCATTTTAGTATTGTCATTAGAGTTTTTGGTGATACAGTTGGCCAAACGTAGTTTAGCATAAATGCTGTTCTAAAACACACTTGCCTGACACTGGTTATATAAAAAAAGAGCAATTTCTCTTCAAAAATGATGTGGCATATCATTCACTAGTCTCCCATGGAAGACAAGTGAAGAATTTAGCTTGTGAAATGTATATCAAGAGAATAAAAATCAGACAATCAATGTTCACAGCTCTGATGAAAATTTCTATTTTTTCTGTACAATATTAATGGTGGGCCCATAGCTTCCTATGCCATTTCTTTTGAGATCCCTGGCACCGTCAACTGCCTAGTATGAACTTGAGGACCAAAGGAGATAATCCAATATTACTGAATGATTAACACATATGTGTTAACTTTCAACTTCACAAGAACCATTTGAGATACAAATGATGAGATTAAATCACAGAATTGAATAATTTGTCCATGACCATAACAAAAAACAATGTAGTTAAGATACAAAGCTACACTGAGCAATGTTGGCTTACCCCAGTAATCTTAGCTACTCAGGATTAGGTCAGGAGAATTAAATGTTTGAAGCCGGCCTAGGGAAAAATTGGCAAAAAACACAGGCCCATTCATTGGGCCTGAGCATCAAAGCTTGAGTTCAAAATCTGGTACTGGTAAAAAAAATATGATAATAATGTGAACTTAGGTCATCTTCTTGCAAACCCTATACAGGGCTGGGATGTAGCTCAGTGGCAAAGCGCTTGCCTAGCAAGTGCAATGTCCTGGGTTCTATCCCCAGTACAAAAAAAAAAAAAAAAAGAAAGAAAGAAAAGACAAACCCTATACATTGATATGGCCAAATAATGTAAAACAAAACAAAACCTTTACCTTCAATCATATATGCAATGCATACAATACATATATGAAATACATGCTGAGAAATCAGAATAAAACTTCCTATGTACAAAAAATGTTTTCCTTTCCCATGGAACGGTTTTAATTGCACAGACATTTTAATTGTATTCCTTTTCAATCATTTACAGTAGATACCATACACTGTGTTCAAACTCTACCTTTATTTATTTTCTTTTTCTTCTTTGCTTTTAATTTTAATTTTATTGTCAAGGTGATGTACAGAGGAGAAACATAGATAAGGTAGTGAGTATAGTTCTTGTCATACTTGTTATCCCTTCCTTCATTCCCTCCTTCCCTCACCCCCTCAACCCTCCCCTTTGAGTTGTATAGTTAATATCCAACATATTGTCTAGTGAGTATCTCTGTTGCATTGGTTCTCTCTTTATCTTTTGCCTCACCATTTTTATGTTCCCCTAACTTCCCAAATCAGATAAACATATATATAATACCGAGTGTACCAAAATCAAATACAGACAACTGAGGATAATGTTCTTTTTCTTTCTTTCAATTTTTTCTTTATTGTCAAAGTGAAGTGCAAAGAGGTTACAGCTTCATAAGTAAGGCAATGAGTACATTTCTTATCCAACTTGTTCCAACTTGTTACTTTCTTTCCTTCCTTTCTCTCTTCCTTTCTTCCTTTCTCTCTTTTTCTCCTTTTCTCTTTTTCTCCCTTCCTCCCCCCCTTCCTCCCTTCCTTCCCTCCTTCCTTCCTTCCTTCTTCCTTCCTTCCTTCCTTCCTTTCCTCCCTCCCTCCCTCCCTCCCTCCCTCCTTCCCTCCCTCCCTCCCTCCCTCCCTTCCTTCCTTCCTTCTTTCCTTCTTTCCTTCCTTCCTTCCTTTCTTTCCTCCCTCCCTCCCTCCGTCTCTCCCTCCCTCCTTCTCTCCCTCCCTCCCTTCCTCCCTTCCTTCCTTCCTTCCTTCCTTCTTTTCTCTTTTGACGGTCATAGGACTTGAACTCAGGTCCTTGTTGCTATCCCTGACCTCTTTTGCTCAAGGTTAGCTTTTTACCACTTGGAGCCACATTCCCACTTCCAGTTTTCTGGTGGTTAATTGGAGATAAGTCAAACAGACTTTCTTGCCAGTGATGGTCTTCAACTAAGATCCTCTAGTCTCACAATTTTGAGTAGCTAAGATTACAGCTGTGGGCCACCAGTGCCTAGCTTCAATTTCTTGAATGTAACATAATAATTTTTGACAATTTTTAACAATTGTCTCTTTTGATCTTCTGCATCCATTGTCAATCCTTTCTTTTGTGCCCAGGAGACAAAACATTATATACTCACTGTGAAATAATTATATCTGACAAAATTTTAGTTTCTTACCTAGCTCCAAATTCACAGTTTTCAAAACTCAACAATAATTATCCTTTGTAAAACATTGTTTCGGAAGGTTTTTTTTTTCCCTTTCTTTTTATATTCTAGATCTTCTCTACTCTAGCTCAGTAAAACATCCACGGGTCTTCCCACAACTACAAAATCTTCTACTTGAATATATTGGATATTTAGTTTCTTAAAAATATTCCACAAACGAAGCTGGCAAAAAATATTATACAAATAGATAGAGCCATTGCTTATTTATTGACAAATAAATAACTGCTAGGTTCTTTCATACTTTAAAACTTACATTTTTGGTATCAACAAAATTAGTACATTTATTATTCTGCATCTTTCTATAATACAACCATTTCATGGAATTTGGTTTGTGCCTCTGTGGGTTCAAGAGAAATCATCATTCAACTGGTGTATTATTCTGTCCTTTGAAATATTGATGTTTTCTTACCCTGCCACCATCCTTATGTATTGATTGACTTTTAACAAATCAGCAAGATGGCTTCCCAAATTTTGAGCCCTACCTCCATTTCTGCCTTTTGATGATTAGTAGGAAATAAGAGAAGCTAGGATTGTAAGCATGAGACACAACTGCCCAATGTCCTTTTAATGAAAAAAAGGCACAATGCTTTATATTCTCAAGATTTATTATTCTATTTAAAGTTCTTTTCTTTCTTTTTTTAAACTTCTGGTGTCCAGCCTAGACCTGTTCATTTTCTCTCAGGCATCACTATTATGATTTTCACTCAATGTTCAGAAGACATAAAGTACTCTTGTTAATAACACTTGATTTTTTTGTTATCTTTAATTATATAATTTATTTAAAATGTTTGTAATAAGAAAATTTTCACCTCATTTTTAATGTCATTTAATGCAAATCTTTGCTCTGGGAGTTGGTATCATAGTTTCATTGGAATCCCATTAGAAGACACTACAACAATCAACGTGAAATTTATAAAAATTATATGTCTCAGCAAGAGGCTAAGCAGTTGTAAAAATTACCTTTTTGAATATGGATGTTATACTCAAGAACTCTTACAAAGCTGATAATACAGATTGTGTAGTTACTCAAGAGGTATTTTTACATTCACTCCATAGAAACCCTTTAACAGCTCAGCTACCATAATAAGCAGGTGCTTTTGAAAATAGGAGACAAACTGATAATTGTGAGGAGTGGAAGGGTAATGTCCTGTTCTATATGATAAAACTAGTTCCACATTCTCATTATCATCACCACCAAAAGAAAACACACACATATCTGTGAACACACACTTTACCCCTTAAACACTAAAAATGAATATGTCACCTTATAGGAAAAAAGATAAACCAAGTTTTGATTAAAGTTAAGGATTAAGACTATGTTGTGAAAATGCCACAGCTTTTGTCAGCTACAACAGGAAGTAGCAGAGGTGACTGTTTAAGAGAGGTAACCTTGGATTGTATCTACACTATCTCTGTAATCTTATCTGAGTATATTGGAAACCGTGTATACTGGTATTAGAATTAGGAAATTGAGAGGGAATACCAAAATTGAGAGACAAAGGGTAAATTAAGAGAAACAACAACAAAAGCAATGCTTGCAAAACTGTATGGTGTAAGCGAAATGAACACCTGGGGGGAGGAAGGGGGAGGGGGGAGGGGAGTATGAGGGACAAGGTAACAAACAGTACAAGAAATGTATCCAATGCCTAACGTATGAAACTGTAACCTCTCTGTACATCAGTTTTATAATAAAAAAAAATTTTTAAAGAGAGAGAGGTAACCAGAGATGTGACAGAGGAGAAAAGAAACTGCATGCTGTCAGAATTGAAGATGGAATGGGAAACCTTGGGGATGTGCATGGCATTGACAAAAAAGGCAAGGGAAGAAATTCTCCTTTATTGTCTCTTTAAAGTAGGACTATTATGTAGGAACATTATTTGTAATTCAAGACCCAATAGTTTTGACTTGCAGGTGTTTTAGATTGGTTGGAAAATTTTAATTTGTGACAGCGTTGATACAATACTAGCATGCAGATGCTTTAAAATCTACAAATTGTTTGGGGGATGCAGCCCCCAAATGCAGGTAGAGATCATGCCTAGCATAGGCTTGATTCTGAACTTTCAAATTTGTGTTGTTATACATACACACACACGCGCGCGCGCGCGCCAAATCTATTTCTCCACATAAACAATAGCTTAACCATGATATATAGGCCACATAGCATTGTTATTGTATATGCATAAACAAAACTGAAACTTCCAAGTTAAAATACTTAAGACGGATGATTAAATTTTACTTGTCAATTCCTCTTCCAAGCTGGGACAAGTTAATTTGGGGAAGAAAAGAAAGAGCAAAATGATGTAATAATGTAATACTGGGGTGAAATATTGAGGACCTTGTGTCCAGTGTCATGGTCCGGGGGGAAGGGGGGCCTTTTTGTATTTGACTGAAAAGCAAGAGGCAATTGGCACCTGGCTAAGCTTTCCCTTCTTTGAGTTGATTTGCTCAAGTATTCTGTCACAGTGACAAAAAATGATTAACACATAGATGTGTTCAATCACCCCAGACTTTACATATGATACCTATGTCTTTTTACTTCCAACACTAATGGAACTAACATAACTCACAAAAAAAGAGGCAGAAAACAAACAATGAAAGAATCAGAAAGTCTGCCAACATCCTACGACTCTGTGAGATTGGAAAAGGTACAGAATCTCAGTTATTCTCTCAAGAGGAGAGAAGTAGAGCAAACCTGCTGTATTTAGTCAATGTAACAACCAAGAGGGAGATTAGTGCCATCCAAAACAAAGTAAGAAGAAGGGAACAGATTAACGGGACACAATTTATTGATTTTAAACAGGTTGTAAAGAATATACATAATGTATGAACAATATATTCCACAAATATTGGTATGAAAACTGGAAATACACAAGCAAAAGGATAAAATTAGATTTTCTCTTATATCATACACAAAACCTGAAATTATAAACTGGAAAAAAGAAAATATTGGCCTGGGAAATGACGTCTTTGGTATAAAATAATGAGCACAGAAAAACAACCAAAAAATAGACAATAGACAAGTGGGACTTTGCCAAACAAAATCTGTTCTTCAGATCAAAGGAAACAGTCATTAGACTGAGATGACAGCATAGAATCAATTCAAATATCTAAAAACCACCTATCTATATCTGATAAGGGACAGTTTTATAGGAAATTGTACCTCAGTATTGAAAATTGAAAATTTAAGACAAATTATACCATTTATTTCAAGCCATCAATAAGATCTTAATTCACAGTAAGGAGTTAAAGACTCTTTAAATTTCACCATTGTTTCCTTTTTAATGCAGCATTAGTAAATGCTATAAAATTTTATATGTTTCTTAAATAGACATAAATAAAAACAGGGATAAAAATATACTGAAAAAATATATGAACAGTAAGTATTTCTATGGCCAGTTTAGATTTTTTTTTATAGGATTAAGTAGATTTCATTACTCTCATTTCTTTGATACGGAGTGAAATGTCTCCAGTTATCTGATTCTACAAAGAGAAATTTTGTGTAAGATAACCTATGTTTACTTTACTGAAACTAGGGACAACAAATATAATGACAATAGCAAATTTTTGTTTTCTAGTATATAAGAGCTGGATCAGTTAATAATGTAGTTCTTTCATCCATGACATTGTCTCATTGAACAACGTTAAAAGAACTGTGACATCTTTTACTCTGAGTTAAAAGATTGAACTAATTTACATTTTTTATAAAAATACTGTGGAGGAGAATAAATTCATATCTTGCAAGTCTCATTATTCTACTCACCTCAAATCAAAGTGGTTTTCATTAGTTGAAATGGAGAAAGGAGGAAAGACACAAAAGGCACAGCTCATAAATAGAAGTTGACCTTTATATGAAGTGGTCTTTTGATTCTTATTACTATAGTTCAGTTAAACAGCTCCACGTCTTCTTTCAAAGTGTCATTTAGTGGAATCTGAGTGTCATTAATTGAATATTCAATACTAACATTTTAATGTTGTTGGAATGTCAAAGAGCTTAACAAATATCATCAAGAAAATTCTGACTTGATGCAAATAGAAACATCCTTTTGTATCCATGTTTGGAAATAGCTTTCTATTTTCTGTAGTTAATTCATTTAAGAACAGGAAGCTGTATGGAAAAATACATATCTGTTGTGTAAATACTAAACTTTTAAAACATAGGTGTTTACAAAGAAGAGAAGCTAGACATTGTGTTTAAAAAACATAATATGATTAACACACCTGTCCACTCCCATATTCAAAATGACATTTTCTACCATTCTTGCATAACTTCAGCTGATCCAATTGTTACATGATGTTTCAATAAAATGTTCGTTAATATATAGATGTGATCTAGGTAAGTTTGTGGAATGGGGCGATTCTAGATAGATCACCATATGTACATTCATGTATCAATTAACTTTATAAAAAGTTTATTTTTATGTAAAATATTGATAGGCACTTTCTCTAAACATGATGACTTAAGTAACTTTAGCAATTTACTAAACAGCAAAGACAAAATCTTTCAGTGACTTATACATTATTTTAAAATCAATTTTAAAATTCAGATTTCAATATATTAAATTGGAAGACTTTTGAGTAAATGAAATTTGAGAATTAAAATTAGGTAACAATTTCCATTTATAACCACTTTCATTTCTTCTTTTATTTTTCCTAATTGATTTAAAAATATAAAGTTTTATTAGAATGGTTTGCTGTTTTGTTTTGTTTTTTTGGCCAGTCACGGAGGTTGAACTAAAGTCTTGGGGACAGTCCACAGACTTTTAGACTCTACCAATTTGAGCCAAAGAACCACTTCTAGTTTGTTGCTTTTGAAGTAGGAATGGTAAAATATCTATTAAGTCATAGAGAACTGGAAATAAATTGTAAAATAGATATTCTAAAAATATCAGAAAATGCTTTAAAAATTCTTAGGACATTTATCCTTTGTTTTATTTTAGTAGATCAGAACTTGAACTTAGTACCTAATGCTATTGCTGTAATGCTATATGCTAATACTCATTGTACCAAGTGAGTCAAACACCAACCTCCTATCCATGCTTTCTAATCTTCCTGAATTCAAAGCGTACGAGGGACGAGGGACGAGGTAACAGTACAAGTAATGTATCCAATACCTAACGTATGAAACTGTAACCTCTCTGTACATCAGTTTGATAATAAAAATTTGAAAAAAAGGCAAAAAAATAGAAGTGCAAATTCCTAAAATAACAATGTACTTTCATTTTATAATTTATTTTAAAATAAATTAATTTTGAATAACAAAACTTTAGAATATTGAAACAGAAATTTTAAATACAGAAAGATCTTTGACATGCAATATTTATTGTATTATAAGATTATATATGAAAAATTCTAAGTTAATTTGAACATGAAACTTATCGATATTTATATAGTTGTCTGGATTTTTTGTATGACTTAGAATCACAATGATAAAACGGTGACCATATCTATCTTTTGAATATATGCTGGAATAATTAATTGGGTCTTTTGCTGAAGTAAACCTGATTTGAAGCTATCTATTGAAACACTGCTTCAGGCATCTATGTCCCACTGATAGAATTAGTAAGTCAGTCCACTCTCTATGACTTGAGGGAACCATAAAAAGCATCTATCAATGATGGCAGGCAATGAAGGAAAAATTATATATAATGTCAAGGGTCTGAATGTAGGAGAAAAGATGTATGATAATGACGGTATAGGCAGAGGATTGCAGGTGAAGAAAAGCATTATTTAAGCTGATAGGTAAAGTAAAAATATACACATCAGCCTTAGCAATTTACTTTCTTTGATTGAAATGAGAAAGTTTTTATGTCTTAAGGATACTGTTTAGATCAAGCTTGACAACTTGAGTAATGGACATTTCATAAAATATTTCTAGCTGACTTGACAGAGTATTCATATGTCAATGATGGAATGACCATCATGAAAGAATGATTTTTCCTAGAATACTATGTTGAGATGTTATAGAAGGAATGTGTAATTATTTCTCTATAGTATTAGCCATACAATTAGCAATGATGAATATTTTGTAAACATACATGTAAATAGTTTTCTATGTTTCCAATCACCCTAATGATCTTTATTTTCTAATATAGGAAAATATTACTAATTTCTCTCTGACTTCTACCATCTCACATAGCATTCTCACTTTGCCTTCATGTGTAAATGATTTATGTGCTCAGTTAATAAAAATAAAATAAAATCATCCCCAATAAGCATTATTTTCATACTTGATAAACCTTAATGTAATTAAAACATTTGAGAAAAAAATGAAAAATGTATTCCTCTAACAAATTGCCCCAAAGTTCCTGACATATAAGAAAAGCATACAACTATGAGTTAAAAATCAGTGGGATTTCACATTTTGTGATATCATCATCCCCAGAATTTCATCTAATAGTCAAAGAAAGAGTCAACATGAATATTAATTCAAATTGAGAAAAGTTTTAATAATGCAAGTAAATGGTATTGATAGTACTCCAGGCTTAGGATTAGGGCTTGTCTAATGAATTGGACTTGTCACACAAAATTGCTGGCATCATGATTTTCAGTGGCTCAATACATTTCCTTCATACCCATGATTTGAACGTATAGAAGATGAAAACAACTGAGAGTTTGAAAGAGATAATATATTTTGTCTTGCTTTTACATTTAAAAAAATGGGCAGTAACAGGATAAAGGAGAATAAAAGTAGCCTGAGTTTTGTGCTACGTATGTTAATGTTAAAAATAAGCATTTTTTTAAAATAAAATTTTATAAAATAAAGATGTTTACTTGTGGATAAACACATGGGATGGACATAAATTTGCCAATCTTTAGCACATAAATTTCTATCAGAGAACATTTATAGTGGATGAGGCAACAAAATAGAGTTAGCCCATGGACATCAACTTAGTTTCTGTCTGACATTATCTGTTATCAACCACTCCAGTTCTGGAGGAAGGACAATGATATTAGAGATGAGACCATACATATATGTAGCAATATGAGTGCATTTGTCAAAGCTGACCTATGATTACTTACATTGCCAAATATTTAGTTCTCAATGTAGCATCTTCTCCCAAAGAAAACATAGGGCTACTTGGGGGAAGGCTGGTTATTATTACAACAACTACACTGCTTCAAGAAATAACACTTTGTTTGATGTGGGGTTGCCCTTTGCTTTTAGTGAACCTCAGATAGGATTACTGTCCTTGAGCTCACAAACATCTGATCTACCCATAGAACAAAGTAACCCCATAGAACAAAGTAATCTACTTCATAGTAAAGACATACGGGAGTAGGCCCTAAAATATGGTTCACATGCTAAGCCATCCAGAAGCTATAGGCAGAGAGATATTTGTTAGGCCACAGAAGTCATAACTGAAGTGTCAACTCAAAGGCTATACTTGGGAGGATGAAACATGTCCACATGTACATGTACACACACACACACACACACACACACATGATTTATACATATGTATATACAATTACAAATGCACATGCAAATAGTTTGGATCAGACACATTGATATAATGCCCTGTCACAAAAAGGGAAAATACAGAAATCGAGAAATTAATGAGTGGAATCAGGAGAACCAACAACACAATATTTTCATGACTCCAGTTGTAATTTGTTCCTCCTGCTATGTTGTGCTCTGAAGGTTTAGCTATCATAACATTATCTATCAAGTAACCCACTCAGTTATAAGCTATGACTGTCACCTGGGAAGTCTGGATTTCTTCCTCCAAAAATCTGATAACGAGGTAATGCCTGTTCTCTGACAAGGATAGTCACCTGTGCACAGCTGAGCAAATATTCCATAAGATCCATGCAGTGAGAAATAAGGTTAACATCTATGTATTCTGTTATTCTGATACTCAAGAGGTTAATGTGTGTGCAACAGCTTTACCCTGAGTACATACAGTTATCTTGGAAGAAACTCTTCTAAAATAAGAGACTGAGTCACACCATCAAGTAATCACTAAGTCCAGCTGAGTGGTAGCTGGTGATGGGAAGAAAGTAACTATCTGCTGTGGAAACCCTCAGCATTGCCAGCTATATGCATCTGCCAAGGTGTCCCCTCCAATATTCCTCCAGAAGGACAGCCTCTCTGAAATTACAGCCTACCTGTTACAACATTTACACTAATAAATAAAGTGGCAGAAAGGATGGATGCTAGTGCACAGAATAGTGAACTCACAACCCACATTCCCCTTTTGAAATGGACTTTTTGTCCTACCTTTGAAGGCTGTCAGCAATTTTCAGTTTTCATCAACTTTTGAAATCAACTTTGCTTCAGAGAGCCACCCCTTGGTGGCAAATGCATATTCCTGGAGCACTCAAAACTATATGATGTTTGATACAGACTGGTCAGGCTGTGTGCCACTGTTGTTTCCTCATTTCCACAGGTGCTCATCTCCAAAACCCTCTTTATCCAGCTTCCTGCATGCCTTTTCTCTAGCTGGGTCAGCTTTCCAGGGTGACAGGCTTCGAACAATGCCTGCCTATTGCATCACGGGTTATTTTGATCCTTTTTACAGCCCCAAAGTTCCCCCTACTCAACCTCACAGATGTTCTGTTTTGTCCTCTCTCCCTTGGCCTCATTTCCTATCTCCTGTTATCTTCATTCCCATCTTCCTAGAACTTTTTTCAGTCAATCCATGTTCTGTTTTATCTTTCTTTCATTTTACCTCTCTCCTTTATTTCGTTTTTCCCCATATTTTACAACATTACTCAAACACTTACCATGTGGAGATTTAGAAGGTGCTAACAGTCTACCATATACCTGCTTAGACATCTATTTAGCTGCAAGAAAATTGCTTGTTCCAAAGAAAGTAACAAAAGTGGTGTTGTGGCTCAAGTGGTAGAGTGCTAGCCTTGAGCTGAATTGCTTAGGGAAGCATCCCGGCTCAGGGTTCAAGATCCACGACTGACAACAACAACAAAATTCTGACACAAAGAAATTTATTTCCTATATTGCATAGAAGGTATTGAAAATTCGTCTTTTAAAATAACTTAGATGCTCTCATCTTATTAGCAGCAAGAATTGTAACTAATTGTCCAGGAAAAAGACAATGTAGAATGATTTTTATTGCATTTTTCATTGTAATTGGTTTATATTTCCCTTTTTTGTATCTTTCAATGCCTCTGCTAATCTTTCCTCTATAAAAATCTCAGCAATGTTGCTTGAATTTAAAATGCAAAGAGCAGTCCTATCTGCACAGGTTTTTCAGTGATAATGTTTAGAATGAGTTACTCATCCTGATAGTGGCCTTCTAAATTACTGTGAAATAACCGTGTATGCTATTATACACACTTACAGATGTGATTTAAATTCTCTGGTAGTCTCCGCACTTTGAATGAGAATTAACAGCTTTGAAAGATTTAACTTCACATTGAAAAACAATCCAAGCAAGCAGTCAAATGAACTTGAGATCATTTATCAGAATTGAGATGCATACAAAACCTCCCAAATGTCCCCTGCAAATTTTATACATTTTATAGGTTATTCAACTACCATTACAAATACCTGGAAATTAAGATGACTTTCCTTTTATACCATTAAACCATCATTCTTTGAATATATAAAATCCATTTATTAACAACAATCCAAAATAGGGAAGGTGAAACTTTAGTCATGTTTTAACGAGAGGTTGCCAGAATTTCTTCTCAAGAGGTTTTCCACATTTGAAAGGAAGGTATCTTCTTGTAATACTCAAAAGGCTTCATCCAGGAAAAAATTAGAATTACAATATCAAAAACTTGCCAATTGAAAGAGACTCTGTAAATATAAGATTTAATTCCTACGTAGTGTTTTTTTTGTTGTTGTTGTTTGTTTGTTTTTTGGGTTTTTTTTTGCTCTCAGCCTCCTAAGTCCCCAGTCGACTTCTATACCATAGCTATATCTTGCTCTGCTTGTAAGATTGGTATGGAACAACTGTGAAAAATACAGATAAAGGTACAAAAGAGAACCTTACAGATGCCAAGCAGCTGTGAAGCAATGACTGTCTTCAGCACTTTTACTCATAGCCCTGTGGGAGAAGCCTACAGAAGCTTTGATCTAACAAAATAACAACATATTTTGGCAACACTATCAGTTAAGCCAAAGGAATATATAAAATAAACAAGTGGATTTATCATCAACTGTTACAGAAAAATAAAAATCTAATGTGGATTTGATCTGAGAGTCTAGAACATACAATTCTGACAAGCAGAAACAACTATGTACACATGCTTTCTTGATTTTTTTTTCTGTTTTCGATATAATTTTGTGCATACTGTGGGATGGTCAGCATTATTAAATTACATGCTTTCTACAGTTTTTATTTATTCTTTATCTTTCTAGTCTGTGATCCAAAGCATACTTTGAAGATTATTTTATTACTATTTTGAAAAATCCATGGTCTGCATCACAAATGGTACTAATACAACATAAATATGTGTAATGCAATGGATACAAATTATTTTTTTTAATTTTTAGCAACTTTAAGTAGTTTTACAAAGGAGATACCATATAACACAGCAGTTTTTTTTAATACAATGCATCTTGTCCAGTTTCACTCTCTTTCAACATTCTCACCCCCTTAGGCATACCCTTTTTTTTATGTTTCTCAATTTTGTTGTATATACAATAGGTTCTTCATTGCATTCTCCTGCCTTTCCTTAACTGATGTATAGTGGATACTACATAGAGCTGAAATAGTATCTGTTAGACCGACTAGGTCAAAATCCAACTAAGTCAGCAGTAGGAAATGAGTATAACCAAGAGGATGGGTAAGGCTATGGGGAGAGGGATAAATAAATTTAAATTATTTATTGGAATCAATTTGTACCAAAAAAGCAGTACTTACAAGTCCTTCTTGATATGGAGTTTGATCATAGTGCTTCAGATTAACTATCTATAAAAATAAAAGCACAGGCAATTCTCTGAGAAACTGGAAATGCTTTAGTGTTCTTTCTAGTTAGACTTCCTTCTCAATTTATCATTTTCAATTTTCAATTACTTTTTCATCTTCAAAAATATTTTTCATCTCTTATGGATAATTCAAACTCTTTAATGCGTTATTGTGAAGAATTTAATAATATTCAATATTTAAATAAAACATTTTTTCTCGAGATGTTAAAATGATAGCCATATTTATTATGACTCTTTTTTTTTCTACCAGTTAATGTATTACATTTATTCTTGGGATAAATGACATATATCTCATGTTTTCTGCTTTTTCAACTTGATGTTGTATGCCACAGAATAAAAATATATTTTCTTTTAAAATATAAAAATCAGTTTGGGACATCCAAAGACATCATAGAAGACAAAGATACATCATCAATACACTATAAGTCACATCCATAATATCTACCAATAGATAGACATTGGAAAATATTTACCAATAGCAAGCAATGCAGAATAAGTTACAGTTAACTCTCAGCTAGCATAGGAAACATTTACTAATGTATGCCAATTATATTTCCCATAAGCACATAACATAGGTTTACAATAGTTAGGAGTAGTGTGAAATAGAAGTCCTTCATCTGAAAAACAGCAGGATAATCTTACCCAAAATATCTATCCATATAAAAAGTAACATCACAAACTGTAATGAAATCTTACATAACAGTCAAATTAAGACAAGGGCTGGGAAAATAATAATATATCAATACCTGCTCTAAGCTTTACTTCCATAATACTAATTACGACCTATTATGAAATACTGCATAATGGCACATTAACCATCACTAAACTCTTTGAGTAATATGGTCCCTTTTTTTGCCAGACAAAAGCACAGAGCATGCATAAGCACGCCTGCACTCTCACATAAGAAGTTGGCCTACCAGATGAACAATGAAATTAAGACTCAAAAACACAGGACACATTCAGGATCCTCCATTCAAACCGAAATGAACTGGACTGAATTAGAACAGAGAGTCATGGGTTGTCACTTCATCCAGTAAGACAAAAATAAATAATGAACAGGTTCTATAAAATATAAGGAGTTATTTCAAATCCCAGTCTCTCAAATGTTTTTTTTTTTTTTTACCAATTAATGAAAACATCATCAACTACACTGATCCTTTAAGGTATAAGGAGCAAAATACAGGAATAATAAAATTACTGTGACTAATTGTTGTAGTGTTGATAGTTAATGCACCCATCTGCACATTGGGAAAATTAGCTTTCCACATTGCATTTTATATCATGCATGATATTGTTAGCATATACTGCTCAGAAGGCAGGGACTGGAAACACTGGCTTCTCATTAAAAATGAGGCAGTTATGCAGAATTAAAATAACACATTGACAGGGATAAAAATGAGATACTATACATACTGTTTAAAACTCACCACCTGCATTATTTGGGCACCACAAACAATAAATTGTATATATTACTTTTCAAGTAACACCTAAAATCATGTCTCTAAAACTGAAGTTCTTGCAAATAAATAGGATAATAAAGAAAGCAATGGAAATCCAAGTCTTGTACATTGAAAAATGAATGCTAGATATGAGAGAAAATGCTCTCTCCCTGTATAAATGTTTGAGAAAATTCACCAGGAAGTTTCATTTTCTAAAACTTCCTAGTGAACCCCTAGAAATGAGATAATTTATTAAAGCCTCAACAACTAGCTTGGTAAATCCATACAGCTCATGTTTTAAAAGTATCTGCATGTACTGCTGATGCTGCATTGAGTTGGGTGAGAAAATCCAGATTTTTCTATCAAAAAACTTTGGTTACTAATTAAAAAATAAGAACACACTTAGAAATGTAAAGGTACTTAGATGAAAATGAAATTAAATGCAATTAAGTTTCTTAAAATGTTCATACTATCCGAAATATTTAAAGTGCACCAGTATTATGTTTTATTGAATTTCAATAGAATTTAAAGTCATATGACTTTACTATATTTGTTCCTAATTTTCATAGACAAATACACACTGTAAACAATAACAGATGCCAATTAGCATAATTGAGTGTTCAGAGAAATAAAATTAATGCCTTTATTACTCATAATGTATTCACCCAAATGTTTCATTAGCTTACTAATGTAATATTAATGAGGAAAATAACTAAATTGTGCTGGTTCCAGCAACTGTGAACTGTAAGCTAATCATGAAATTCCTGTTCATTCTTCACTTAGTTCCTTCTGTACAGGTTTTCTCCTAGATGCTCATTCATATATCACAAAAGAACAATTTGGGTTACTTGGAGAATTAATTAGACATTTGTAGGAAAGCCACTAGAACAACTGCTCCCCCATGTGAGCTCATAATACTGCTTAATTGGCTCTTGGATTTTCATTCAGAGAAGCTGGCCTCTATACAATAACGCACAGCATGCATAGCCAAACCCAATTGCTGACCGAATTGTTCATTTTAATTTACCATGCTCATTTAAAAGGTGAACACACTAACACCTTCTAATCTTCCCAGTGACACAGCTGGGGCATGTTTCACTCATAATGAAGAATGACTTCGGAAGATGTTCTTCCTGTCAATCTTTGAAGAATGTTCCAGCAATATTCACTGACCTGACTGGTAAAACAGATTCATGTGTCTTCGTCTGATTTCACAGCATTTTAACTCTGATTTATTCAATACTTAATAGCTCATTTAATAAGATAATTTGTTAGACTTCATTTAATTTAAGAAGGATGTCCATTCAATTCCTTTTTAAATTATATGCATTTATTTTTTTGCTGATACTGTGGCTTGAACTCAAGGCCTGGGATCTATCCCTTAACTTTTTCACTCAAAGCTGGTACTCCACCACTTGTGCCATTAACTCTACTCTTGTGGGTTTTTTTTCTCATAATCCTGTTTTTGTTTTTTTTCCCCCAAAGTGAAGTACAGAGGGATTACAGTTTCATATGTAAGGCAGTGAGTACATTTCTCGTTTTTAATGGATAATTGAAAAGAGTCTGTTTCTTGTCTGGGCTGCCTTCCAACCACTATACTCAGCTCTCACCCTCCTGAGTAGCTAGGAAGGCACCCCCAAATGCTCAAGTTATTGAAACTAAAAGATATAGGACAGAAATTTAAACTCTTTTTGTATTTTAATTAGATGACTGATTCTGCTGTAATACCATTCTATGATTGTACTTTAATTATAATGACATAGACATGAAACATAATTTCTAAAAATGTTGTCCTTTGTATCTTTATACCAGAAAGGAATTTTGAATAAGTCCTACAATTTTTATTCCTGATAGTAATATATTTTCTTTAAAAAATGCAATTAGACCCTCAAGGAAACAATTCTACTACCTAATTCTTGATGTACTGACAGTATTTTCTCAGCCTTATGCCAACACCTGTGCCCATCTGTGAGATGGGCATAATGCCATGCAGAATGTAGAATGCCAATTTCAACAGCATGCACAAGCCAGTGTTGGGAAGTTCACAGTTACATCCTGTGGAACTCATCAAATAGCTGATCTTTTGTAAGAAAATCCTCTCAAGAGCAAGCAATGCCAAATGAGGGCCAAATGCTTCATTACCAGGCTTCACAGCTGCTAATGCTTGTGGGCATTCTTGACATCAAAGAGCGTTTCCTACTCTGCTCCTGCTTCAATGTGCCTGATAGCCAGTCATTTTTACATAAAGAAGAGCTACTTGGAGTTAAAAAAAAAAAAGAAAAAAAAGAAACAAAGAAACTAAAAAGACTTTTAAATTAATTTATTTTATCATGTGACAAGTTCTTTAGATTCCTTGTTTAGTACCTTTGCTAGGTGACAGATTGAACAGTTAATTATAATGTTCTTTTGATCATGCAGTAATAATTTATAAGTTCATAAAGAGTTTCCTTGAGGACAAAGCATGAATGTTTTATATGTGTGGGAGTGTGCTGTGTAATTTCTTTTTTTTTTTTTTTTAGATTGTAGTCAGTGCACAAAGAAATATGGGAGATTTGATGATTTGGAAATGGATTATGTAGACAGAGTATTTTAGGTTAATAACAATTCAGGCTAAATTAAACTTGAGTATTATCAATGTGACCGGAGCCAATATAAATTCAATTGGTTTAGACCACAGAATCAGCCAAAAGCACTACATGTCTATAACATAAAATCCTCAGTTCAGTAGGAGCAAAGTGCTTATAGCATGTATAGAAAGTAAAATAAGAGCTATGTTATTCTACATTACATTGGAAAAACTGGTTCTTTATTTTTGAAAAGTAAGGTTCATTTGGAGTTTTTAATTTCAATCATTTTTAGACTTATTCACATGTCAACATCAGCTTCATATATTTGAAGACATTAATAGGTTTTTATCCATTAATAACGTTTATTTTAGGAACTACAATGAATCTATGAGCTACACATTGCTCATTGTGTTGGTTACATGAAGTGAAATGTAAACAACCCTATGGGGAAATCCTTTATTGCCAATCAAATTAAAATATTCTTCACAAAAATTAGCACATAAAAATCAAAGTCATCAGAAGGTCTTTTCAGTCATCAATGTACCAAAGTTTTATGATGATCATCTGCTTCTTTCCTAATAATTCTTTATTAGTAACACAATGAGAGCATGACACACATTCTTAATAAATATTCATAGTAATTAAATTATACACTTGAGACAGAATAATCTGGGAACTTGGTCAAGTTTTTGAACTCAACTTAAGCCTCAGTTTGCTTGTCTGAAAAAGATGCCTCACAGGACTATTGAGAGGTGGACCTTAATGTAATGTTAATGCAGTACTGTGACTGAGTAAAACACTTGACTATGTTTAACACTTTTACCAATTAATATTATTTTATAAAAGCAAATCACTTTGACCATCATTTGCATTTTGAAAATAACATTTTGAGATTTTTTTTGATTCAAACTTGGTTTGTTTTTGGAGAAATCATAGCAAATGGAAAAATACAAAATGATAATTCAAAACATAAAAAGCAAAACCACTTATATTATATAAAAAAATTTAAACCTGGCATTATTCTATGTGTTGCATACTTCCTTCCTCTCCTACTTTGACCCATTGAAGTCAATTTGAGTGCCTTTTTTATGTATGTGCTACATGTATATACATTTCCTTTCTTTTTATTTTACTTTCTTATTGTCAAAGTAATGTACAGAGGGGTTACAATTACATACATAAGGTAGTAATCACATTTATTATCATACTTCTTGCCTTCGCCTTCATTTTTCTTCCACCTTCCCTCTTCCTGGGTTCCCTTCCCACCCTCTCCTGAGATGTACAGGAGGATTAAGGTATATAGTTTTGTAAGTATTGCTATTGTATTGCTTTGCTTTTTCCCTTTGTCTCTCCATTTTAGTGTTCCCCTCCCCTACTTCCAATAAACATACATACAATATAACTTTTCTATAAGATACAAAAAATTAATATTTATTTGTTCAGAAATAACTCATGTCCTAATGACTTAATCAATTTTCTTTTAAAAGGTAGCAATTTTGCTTTGCATTTCAAAAACAAAAATAATTTGTATCTACCTATATGTCTATGACTTCATTGCTTTATGTATGCATTTTGATACATTTATATAAAAATGTAAGACAAAGTAGAGTTTTTAGTGTGATTTACACTGATAATCCTCACACACAGTGTCAATATTCATGAAATTTGTATTTGGTTGTAATTTTCAGTAATTCCTTCTGAAAATCACACAACAAAAAATTGAGGTGACATTTTAACTACACTTACATTTGCATCTTGTTGAAATGATACTTGGCTGTTACCATTAGAATTCTTATGTATCTCAATCTTGAGAAAAAATTCTAAGTAGCTGTGGAAAACTGAATATTAACAGTGTCTGTAGCTACCATAGAGATACAATAAAAATGAGCATTCTCTTTGTGTTTCCTTTTATTTTAAAATGCTGTATTGTGGTGCTTACATGAGCTTAATGTTAAATGCTAGACAATGCAGAAACATCTCTAAGATTTCTGAAATCCAAATCTTGATTACTGAGGTTAATGGCAGATGGAGATCATATGGATAATTGAAATTCACAGATGATAAAGATGTCAGACAATAGTTGCTCACTCTTTCCTCACAGCTGCATTTACAAGAGCTGCTATTAAGATCAGTGTGAGCTTCCCCTCTTCTGTGTGAACTTGGACAGTTTCCAAGGGAGAAGACAAATGACAAAATGGCAGGTAGCTAGAGGGTAAAGAAAAATAGCAAGGTGATCTGAATAATCTGTATATTCATAATAGGTTCTGCTTAACAGAGAAATAGAATAGAACAACAGGAATAACTGATAATTAATATTTAAAAGCATCCTTCTCTACTTGAGAAAATAAGAGATTTTTACAGTCAAAAATGAGTACTTTCAAAACATATATTTTTTTTATTTTTATGAAATTCCAACAGTGTGCCATGAGGAAGAATGCAAAACCTGGTTGTAGAAATGGGATTTTAACTGACTGAATACATGGCACCCCAGTTTATTACCAATATAGCCTATCCTTTTCAACCCCAATCATATTTCTGACAATTGTTTATAAAAAGTACATAAATTCTCCTGTTTGGGGGAAGGTCTTTATTTCATTATAATGGTGCTCATGTCACATAAACCCTAGTAAGTGAGTTCATATGGAGTTTGATTGCTACTTTGTATTATTGTTGTTGATGTGGAACACTAAGCCATAATGATCTTCATGATTTGAATGGAGAAGACATAATACTTTACCTGTATGCTTGAAATCTCATTTTCGTCTCACTAACTTTGGAAAGTACCTTAATTCCTTCTGTACCTTGCTGTGCCTTAGGCTGGCCACATAAGATGGGTGAGAAAATCGTGCAGTTTATATGTACCAAATTCTTTGTTGCTGTACAGCACAAGTTTAGCAGCTAACACAAACATTTTGTAACCTTATTCTAAATGGAATAGGAGTTCGGGTATTAAAAAGTGTCTGAAGAGAAGTATTAAAAAGAGGCTGAATAAAAGTGAATATGATTGAAGTAGTTTATTTCCACATGTGGAGATGGAACAATGATTTATTGAAATTAATTTAGAATAAAGGAAAGAGTAATGGAGAGTCACAAAGCTGGTAACGTAGATCAGGGTACATCTTATGCCTGTGTAAAAATTCCACAATGAAACCCTTCTGGTTACAACTAAGGCACTAATAATTTTTTTTTCAAATTTTTATTATCAAACTGATGTACAGAAAGGTTACAGTTTCATACGTTAGGCACTGGATACATTTCTTGTACAGTTTGTTACCTTGTCCCTCATACCCCCCTCCCTCCTTCCTCCTCCCCCTCTCCCTTCCCCCCCGCCCCCACGGAGGTGTTCAGTTCACTTACACCAAACAGTTTTGCAAGTATTGCTTTTGTAGTTGTTTGTCTTTTTTTAACCTGTGTCTCTCAATTTTGGTATTCCCTTTCAATTTCCTACTTCCAATACCAGTATACACGGTTTCCAATATACTCAGATAAGATTACAGAGTAAGTGTAGGTACAACCACAGGAAGGTGAAACAAGAACATCATCAATAATAGAAGCTACAGATACACATAGGACGTTGAAAGTAGTTACAACTGTTTCCATAACATGGAGTTCATTTCACTTAGCATCATCTTATGTGTTCATAAGGGTATTGTTATTGGGCCTTGTGATGCTCTGCTATGACTTGCCTAAACCTGTACTAATTATTCCCAATAAGGGAGACCATAGAGTCCATGTTTCTTTGGGTCTGGCTCACTTCACTTAGTATAACTTTTTCCAAGTCCTTCCATTTCCTTACAAATGGGACAATGTCATTCTTTCTGATATAGGCATAAAATTCCATTGTGTATATGTACCACATTTTGCTGATCCATTTGTCTACTGAGGGGCATCTGGGTTGGTTCCAGAGTCTCGCTATGACAAATTGTGCTGCAATGAACATTGTTGTGCTGGTGGCATTACTGTGATTTTTGTTTGTGGTCTTTTGGATAGATACCCAAAAGTGGGGCTGCTGGGTCATAGGGGAGTTCTATATTTAGCCTTCTGAAGAATCTCTATACTGCTTGCCAGAGTGGCTGAACCAGTTTACATTCCCACCAACAATGAAGTAGGGTTCCCTTTTGGCCACATCCCCTCCAACAATTGTTATTGTTAGTTTTCTTGATATATGACATTCTTACTGGGGTGAGATGGAATCTCAATGTTGTTTTGATTTGCATTTCTTTTATGGCCAGTGATGTAGAGCATTTTTTCACATGTCTCTTGGGCATTCTCATTTCCTCATCAGAGAAGTCTCTTTGTAAGTCTTTAGCCCATTTGATGAGGGGGCTATTGGTTCTTTGCGGTTTTGTTTTGGAGGAAGGTAATTTTTTTAGTTCTGCATATATTTTAGAGATGAGGCCTTTGTCTGTTGAATGTCTGGTAAATATCTTCTCCCAGTCTGTGGGCTTTCTGTTTATCTTGCGAGCTATGACCTTTGCCCTGCAGAAGCTCTGCAGTTTGATGCAGTCCCATTTGTCCAACCTTTCTTTGATTTGTAGCCTTTCTGGGTCTTTGTTAAGGAAGTTCTGTCCTGTGCCAAGGAGCCCAAGTGTTTCTCCTACTCCTTCCTTTAAAGACACTAATAATTTTTAACGAAAAAAATTTAAAAATAACTTTTACTCCTATTTAAGGCAGGTAATTCCTTAGAAATTGTGGAATTCATTGTTAATAAACAAATAAGAATACCTAATATTTTTAAATATCTAATTGAAGTTTCTTTTAATTTTTCTGAAGTAGTAGTTTTTGTTATAAAAAAGCAGATGATATGTCAAACATAATATAAAACTGAATTAAAAAATGATACTATTATGTAGGCTAGGCTGCAAGTCATCACAGTGTCTGTGAGAGTCATCCTCTCCTTCAAATGTGAAAATTCTTAAACTGCTATTGAACTCCAGGCAATCAACTGCTTAGTGTACCACTTGCAGTCTAGTATAATTTCTCCTACACTTTTGATGAAGCACTTAAAAAAATATCACAATCATATACTTAAGAACTATTATTGGAAGAAATGTTTTTTTTTTTTTTTTGGGGGGGGGGGCAGTCCTGGGGCCTGGACTCAGGTCCTGAGCACTGTCCCTGGCTTCTTTTTGCTCAAGGATAGTACTCTGCCACTTGAGCCACAGCACCACTTCTGGCCATTTTCTGTATATGTGGTGATGGGGAATTGAACCCAGGGCCTCATATATAGGAGGCAAGCACTCTTGCCACTAGGCCATATCCCCAGCCCCTGGAAGAAATGATTTTTAAAGTCATTTTTTCTGATGTTAAAATATACAAAGAATATTTGAAAACAATCTTTGTGATAAAGTAACAGACGCATACAAATATATGGCAAAATGAGTTTTGTTTCATCTGTCTCACAAATTAGAGACCTCCCTTCAGTTGTTAAAACTGAAATAATTTGATAGTGTAGTAGACTAGAGCAAAAGAAGCAAAAGACGGTGCTCAGACCCTGAGTTCAAGCCCCATTACTAGCACAAAAACAAACAAAGAGTCTCAGAACTTTCCTTCCTGGTTTGGCTTCTAACCAGGATCTTCATATCTCAGCCTCATATCTAGCTATAATTCCCACCAAGAATCACTGGCATGTGGCTTGATAGACAACTTTTAAAAGCTAGAAATAGTTACATATTTCATTGATGGTGTTGTGAAATGTAGGGAAAAACAAATTAAAATGTAATTATAGTAAAATTGTCAAGATGCTTCTTATAGATATTAATTACTTTGAATTGACACAAATATGAACACATATGGTCCTTAAACTTGTAAATGCAACTTTAGAGAAATATAAATAGTATTCAGGCTGTCCAAATAAATGGAAACATAAACAGCTCATTCACTAAGAAACAAGCCTGACAGTAATGAAAATGTTAAATGGAAATATCCTTTATCACATACAAAATGTTCAAAAAGTCCGTTCTAGAGTTATGAATCAAACTCAAGGTTTTAGCATATGATAAGAAGTCTCCTCCCTCTAAGTTATATATTACCATTCCAAATATTCCTATAAAATTGAATGTTAGACCATGAAATAACTCCATAGATGGATTACTTGCCTAACATTCTCAAGAACCAGGACATGATCCCCAATACTTCAATAATAATAATAACTACAAAAATGTATATTAAAAATGCTAAATAAGGCTTTAGGATGTTTTTGCCTTTTGATCCAATAATTCCACTTTTAATAACATGTCCTAGAAAACTAATAATCAGATATTGGGGCTTGTATAAAGCTGTGTATTTTCTTTTTTAATTTTTTAAAATTTTATTGTAAAGGTGATCAGCAGTTATAAACGTCAGGCAATGAGTACATTTCTTTTTGTGTAGTGTTAGCCTCCCTTGTATTCTCTCAATTTTTCCCCTCCTGATCCCTACCACCCAAGTTGTATAAGTCTTTCCCAGTATAAGTATGACTTTTGACTTGGTTTACCCTCTCACCTACCTTTTCTGTGTTAAACATATATGTAAGAGAAAGTGTACTGAAAGAAAAACCAGTATCATGGTGAGGGCGAGGAAAACAAGGAAAAAAGGAAATAATTGTAAACAATGCAATAAAAAGCCATTCTTGTGTCCATATCTTGGAGGTCATTTCTATAAGTATCATTTTATATGGTCATATGCACATAGCTACTGAGCTATTGTAGTCTTCTCCTAAGAATATCCTGAACAATCAAGTTATTTCAAAGGAGGTAAACAGGCAGTATAGTCTATGATTCTTTGGGTCTGGCTTTGCTTAACATGGTTTTCTCAGAGTCTCCCCATTTCCTTTCAAATAGTATAGAAGTATGAAAAAATACAAATTACTCATGTGTCTCAGACTAGGCAGTTGTCCAAATAAATTGTGTTATATTAATACATTGAAATATTCTGTAGCTACTTAACTTATTGATGAACATTTGTATTTATTATGTAACAATTTAGCATATAAACTTCAGTAGAAAATGAAGGGACAAAAACATCTATGATATTTTTACAATTAAAATGTACTTATCTATTTGTGAATAAAAAAATTAAATTTAAAAGTACCAAAGCACATACATCATTAATGGGGAGACATCTGGAATAAGAATTTATTTTTAATACATAATAGCTAGTAGTTACCTATAAGAAAAATACAAATGATGTCAGTTTAAATTGTCAACCATCTAGCATTCAGAATAGATATTGAGAAAGTAGAGATATTTTATTTTGATGCATGTATTATGTGGAAAGAAAATAATGCATATTTTTAAAGCACTCAACACAACATTGATTATGCTCCAAACAATTCTAAAATTCTAGATGTTTAAAATGAAAAAAAAAAAATCTCTCCTGATCTACATTCATCCTAGTTGGTAATGATTTTCTGCCGATGGCGACCTAGAATTTTAAAGGAGCTATGGTAGGGACTGTTCCTTTCAATACCACAGAAATTACTTTTTTAGATAGTTTGTGATGAAAAATAACCTAAATGGAAAGCACTCACATTCCCACCTGACAACCATATCTTAGAAGTATCCTTGTTGTTGCCCTACTAAATCAACTCCCCTCCTCTTTCCCTGAACAAATACACCCAGGGGTTTTGGAAGAGAGCCTGAGACCAAAGCCACATCAGACACTGACACCCCTGTGAACACAGACCTTGAACTCCTCAGTCAAAATACTATTGGTCTCCCTTCTGCTTCCATCTTATCCTCCCTCAATCTCACTCAGCTTCCATCTGCCCTGCTTGGCTTCACTTTTTCTGACTCATATTTAAAGGGACCCTAGTTGCAAGGGGGATGTGCCATTTCCCCTTTAGACAAGTGGAAGGAGACTTGGCTGGGTCTCCTCCTGAATAAAACCTGTTGGACTGTTGAGTTCCCCTTTATGCCCTTTTTCTTTCTTTACAGATTGTCCTAGAATAGAAACATAGTTTCATTCCCATATCATTTGTCATAACTAACTTCAAGGACCTCCCCCAAACTTAAGACTGTATTTAAGAACTGGAAATAGAGCTAGTGATAACTACACTGGTAGGTCATTTATTAAAAAGCAAGAATTTCAAAGAAACAGACTCATGCTAGAACTTTTGTAGATGTGTTGGTGCATGACAGTAGAAATATCCAACTCCTTTGTCTCTTACAAAGTGATGATAAGACACTGAGGAAAAAGATTTAAAGCAGAAGATTAAACACCGAATGAGTGAATGGTAGAAATATTTATGAGCTTTGGTTAGCATAAAGTGACTAAGTAGCTAATTAAATTAAGACTAATGAGTTGATTTACTTGATTAGGATCATCCTTTAAATATACAGGTAGGAATCATCTGGAGCTAAGATTGTGAAGAAGAGACTGACAGGAAATAGACGCTAAAATTTTCAATGAAAGAAGAGGACTGCAGGATAACTATAAAGGAATCAGAGCTAAGTTACCATTTTTGGTTCAAAGTAAAACTGGCTTTTTAAAAGTCATGCAAAGAGTATTAAAGCAACCCTATTTCTCACCTCTGTGAAAAGACACACAGCCAGTTGTTTTGATCTTATAGGATTTTAATTAGAGATTAAAAGGAAAATGATCTTGTCCCAAAGCAGTTGAATATACATAGAACAGAGAATGAACTTATATTCGATATGGTGAGAGCAATACAGAAACTGTAAGCTGGAGAAAGATATGGAAATATAAAATCAGATGCAAAGCAAATCGATGGGAACAAGAACCTAGACATTATCTAGCAACCAGAAGCATGAAAGATTCAGTCATAATAAATAACAAGATGGGGAAACTGGAAGATCACAAATTTGGAACACAAACTTCTTTCAAAAGAGAAATGGAATCTTGAGATGCCTTCCATCTCACAAGCCAGTAATAAACTTTCTCTTAGTTCTGTCAGGCATTTACAAAAATATTTTTGTATTTGTAGTACCATCCACATATAATCTTTTAATGATACCAATAAAAGATTGTAGAAATCACTTGTTTTGTCTACAGTACTTGGTTTTGAATTGAGAGCTTTGTCTTGGCTAATTATGTACTTTACTTCTTCAGCCACACTTATAGCCATTTTACTACAGTTATTTTTCTAATAGGATCTCATGTTTATGCCATGTTTGCCATACTATTCATTCTTCCTGCATCGTTAGGAAGAAATGCGCACATAACCATGCAGTTTTCATCAAGAGATAATGTTCCATAAACTTTATGCCCAGACTGACCTCGAACCATGATGCTTTCTTTCTGTGTCCCAAGTAGCAAAAATATCAGGTATATGCTACCATTCTCTGCCTCATAAAAATCATATTTTATCTTTAATTTTACCAGGAACATTATGTAGTATTATCAAAATTTTTATTTAATTACATTTCTGTATCCTCTAGGAGTAAGTCATTTATCCTAATAGCATTTTAAAATTCACATGTAGAGATATTAATATTCTAAGCTTTTAGCAGTACATGAACCAATAAAAAAATGCAATTTTCTTCTTTTAAAGTAAATCTCTGCTTCAGGCATTAAATAAAGGAACTGAGACTATCTTCAATTAAGCAGACAAACTTCTAAAGGGCATCCAAAATAGCTAACATTATTTTTCAGAAACCTATTTTCTATGGAAAAAAAACTGCTAATCTCACATGAACAACTTTGAAACAATTTTCTCTTCATGAACAATTTTGAAACAAAATATTGCCTAATTCATTTATTTTCTCAGATTAAAAGAAAACAAAAACAGGGCTGGGAATATGGCCTAGTGGCAAGAGAGCTTGCCTCCTATACATGAAGCCCTGGGTTCAATTGCCCAGCACCACATATATAGAAAACGGCCTGAAGTGGCGCTGTGGCTCAAGTGGCAGAGCGCCAGCCTTTAGCAAATGGAAGCCAGGGACAGTGCTCAGGCCCCTGAGTTCAAGGCCCAGGACTAGCAAAACAAAACAAAACAAAAAAACCATATCTTTTGAAAGGAAACACTGGCTCCATAACTGGAAATACAAATGGAAATGTCATATCTAGTAATGAACACGGGTTTTCTCCAGTTTCTGTTCTGATCAATTTTAACTTGACTGTCTAATTCTCCAGGAAGATCATGCAAGAAGTGAGCAACAGTGAAAGTGAAGCACTAACAAAATACGTTTTAGAGGCTGTTGGATTAACTGAAAAATAGTCACCTTGAGAAAGAAATGGATATTCCTTTAGTACTTGTATAGAATACTGTGATTTTTCTTCCAGATTGATTGACAATTAAGGGAAAATAGCTTCCACTTGCTAGTTTCCTTGATCATAAGCATGTGTGCACACATACTACAAATGATATGGAAAAATTTTAGATAGTGGTTCTAAAGAGTAAAGAAAAATAGAACTAACTCATGACACTTTTTCCTTACATAATATATATTTGTTTAAATTTTAAAAGACAGAAATGTTTTAAATGTTGATGAAATTAGCCACTGGCAAAGCTTCAAGAATACCTGCTGCATAGTTATAGATGAAGTGTGGGTATTACAGCTTGGGAGCCAAAGACTAAACACCAAAGTTATTATTTTATTCAAAACTTGCATAGGATATGTTGATAGTTGTAGAAATATTTTAAATTATATCAATCATAGTTTCTCAAAGCATCATATGGTCCTATGATATTTACTTTCATTTACTAATTTAACATGAGAGAATAATATACTCAAGTTTTTTTGCTATTGTGATGAACCCCAAATATCTTCAAATTCAAGAAGTTAAAATATGACACAGTAACATCTCCAAATTTCCTCCCAAGTATATAACTTATCCATGTGAGAATTGGGAAAATTTGTCCAGTTTTCTCTGGCCCTGATCTTTTCTTCTTCCTATCCTTCTTTCAAGAAATAAAATTTTAGCATGACAAGTACATTCTTCAATCTGTTATTCCATAAAATTGAAAAAAAGCAATCTATAACAATATTAGTAACTAATATCAATGTGCAACAATATTAGAAACTAAAGTAAAAAGAAGATACAAAATATGAGATCAGGCTCATAATCTGATGTTTGTACAAAAATTATCTCTATATTTAAGTTAGTGGCATTCTTAAATGTAGAAGTTAAGTTTAAATATTTTCTTCAAACACAATCATTGCATGCATTTAAGTCATTTTGTAAACTTGAAATGTTTTAAAATGGAAAACATAAACCAATAATTATGGCTCAATATAAGTAAAGATAATATTGTTTTGGAGAAAAAAATTACTTTACCATTACAGAAAAAAAATTAGAGGTTGCATTGTTGTTAGAAAGACATTCTGCTTTCCTGGGCTCCCTAGTGAACCAATTGCTAGTAGCCCCTATATGTCTCATCTGTTTTCCCTTAAGTTGATTAGCTGTTACTATTTCAATGGACTTTGTATTCCTATATTTTCATTCATAGAGAAAAAAGCAAAAGTGATTAGTATTTATTGTACCCCTAAATATGTAATATACATCTCACTTAACACTCCAAGTAACCTCATAGCACAAATGTATTTCTCTTTCCTGAAGATAAAGAAAGAAGTGGTGAAAGGAATTTGTCCAACATCAAGATGCATTGGTACCCAGCTCAATTTTTTTTTTTTTTTTCCCGAAATGCAAAAGCAAGGCTTTATTCAGGCAGGCCGCGGCTCGGGCCTTGTCCTACACATCGCAGCAGCGGAGGTTATGAGGAAGGCCCCGCCAGCTCAAATTTGTAACCTTAGCAAAGAAACAAATTTCTCTAGCAATAACAACATCTAATTATTCCATAATGAAACAATGCATCTTACCTGTTGTGATGGCAAATTAAATTTCTACTAACCTTCATTAAATTTTAAATAGGCATTGGAAGTCTATTAAAAATCAAACTTTTGAGACCCAGTATCAAATTTCAATCATTTTAGTTTTTTGTTTTGCAGAGTTCATTCAGAGCTCTGTAAGTGAACAAAAAGAAGCCATATTTTTGTTTTGATGCTGACACATAAAGACCTATATGTATTAAGATAAAAATGGTACTGAGATAAAATGATGATGATACATAGAGATGTTTATCTGGTAAAGTAATAATGATATTTATGATAAGGTTAAACTTAACAGGCTTAGATACCAGAATTGATGATTTAGAGGACAGTGTAGTAAGGAGAAGTTGATACAATAAATGTTGAAAAGGTTGCTTTTCTTTATTAACTTCACCACAAAAAAATGTAAATTTTTATGCTTCGAATGAAATTGCCATGAATCTATTTTTTCATGCTTCAAATGACTACAGCATGGGAAACATATTTCTATACTATATCCATGGTAAGGAACTTAAAAATGGAATGTACAAAGAATATTTACGACTGAACAACCAAATAGAAAAGTAATCAAATAAAACCAGTAGGGCTTTGGATAGATATAGCTCCAATAAAAGAAACAAAAACAAGCATTTACCTTTTGGACAGCTCAATAACAAACTGCACAAAACCACAGTTTTTAATAGATCTCCTAAACAGAGGGGAGGACAACTAGGTGACAGTTAGTGGCACAGCTGTGACACTGAAGTCATATTAATAGAACTTATGACTTCCCAGTTCCCCAGTATGCAGTTCAGTAAGAAGTGCCTCTCAGTCTGACAACAATCCAATGTAATCACGGCATTTGGGATCTTGCTAAAGAAGAAAAGAGAGGCTTCTTCAAAGATATTTACTATTGTCCAATTGCTGTTGTCTTCCTTAATCCCAGCTTCAAAAACAGGAAGCAGGAAGAGTAATCTCATCCCTACCTCTGAGTTCTAATATCAATTTTCTCAGATCAAGCCACAAAGTCTGTTCCTTCATTATTACAGGAGTTTTGAACATATACATGAAGTATAAACCCATTCACCATATCATAATGGTTATTTACCTTGATCAACAACAACAACAATAAATCAATAGTCATAAAGCACATGAAAACACAAAGTCATAATTTTCTTGGGAAATTTTCATTTGAAAAAAAAGTAACTATAAGATCCAGTAGTTAGATATTTAAATATTAGTACAGAAAAATTGAAAGCATATGTCTACTGAAAAACTTACAGGTACTCAAGTATGATGGTTCAAACCTACAACTTCAGCACTAGACATATGAAGTCCTTGTCTCAATGCAAAAACAACTTGTACATGGCTATTGATTATCTCAACTTTCCTAGTGGACCTAACAGTAATTCACAACTTCAAAATCAACATCTGTTGTTTTTAGTGTTTGTACCAAGTTATTTAGGCATAAATACAATCTAATTTCAAAATATTTTTGTCAATTCAGAAAGAAAAACAAATGTATTTCATCTTGTAAATGGAGAAGTTGCATGTGTCCTACTTTCCAATTACTTTGCATTTATAATTTCCTATTCTTATTGCCAACTGTATGTATCATTCTATGTCGAAAATGCCCTTGCCAATAAAATTATACTTTTTTTCTTATCACTTAGGAAGGATAATAAATATCTAAAGTTAAATGATTAGTTATGTCTGAGAAAGTATAGATATAATTATGGCATTTAAACTCTTTTCTTTCTTTTTTTTTTTTGCCAATCCTAGGGATTGAACTCAGGGGCTGAGCACTGCCCCTGGCTTCTTTTAGCTCAAGGCTAGCAATCTACCTACCACTTGAGCCAAAGTACAACTTCTGGCTTTTTCTATATATGTGGTGCTGAGGAATCAAACTACAGCTTCACGATGTGAGGCAAGCACTCTAGCACTAGTCCATATTCCCAGCCCCTCAAAATTTTGACACAGAAATAAAAAATAAGAAAATATCAAAAGACTGTTTGACTAACTTATGTGCAAATAATAAATATGACAATTATAAAAATCCATGTGTATTTGCAATGCAAATTTCATATTAAGGTAAAATAACCAGGAAACAGAACATTTAATTTGAACTACAAAAATATTACTTGTTGAACATAAGTTAGTACTTTATTAACCAATTTATAAACCCTATAAATAATGATATCTAATTAGCTAAATGAGACCTCATTTTGTTATAGATACTATTAATGTTCTGGAAAATAGTAATATAAAACAGCTGTTAAACATATTTTCATTCCATTTAAATGGAAAAACCAATTAATCTTATAAAATCAACAATATTTAACATTTTAAATATACTTTTGTGGTATGATTTTAAGTATCAAAATGTGGAGCCACCTGAACTTCCATTAGATAAGAAATACTTTAGTATAATTGTTTTTCAATGGAAGGTTATAGACAAAAGGAAGTTTTAGGCTTTGAGGAATGATGTAATACAAACTATTCATGTACACAGAATGAAAGGGGAAATAGTATTCTATATTATACAGACTCTCACTATCATAGCTTTTGGCCATAATGAATAGGGAAGACCACAGGTCATAATTGTTACAAAAGGGAAAATTCCTTAACAACATTCTCATTTCTCTTATGTATTTTTTCCTCATATGTTTCTTCTTTGTTATTTATTACAAAACAATGGCAAACAGGTAAGATACACTGCTAGGTTAACTAAACAGATGGATAATCTATTCATATGAAATGGATTAACATCCTATATTTTGCCATTCTTCTGGGTAGCACAAATAGACAGATACACAATCAATAACTCTGGTTAATTAAAAGTCAATCCAAGCTATATTAAATATTTTTTGGTTCATTTAAAAATCTACTTTTACTGAGAAAGTCTTATAGAGGCAATTGTTGGTTTTAGCTTTGGAGTTGTATCCAATTTAGTCAATATGTTCAAAGTTTTTGCTAATATTAAGAAAGCTCTGCATTCCTGAAATATATTCAGATAATAAAATTTCAAATTCTGTAAATCAGGAGATTTAGGAGTTTGGGGTCTTATCTTTTCTCATATGACCTGAGATACACTAAATCTATCAACAGTAAATTTCACAGAAGCAGGAAAAATAATTTCCTGAATTTAGCTTTGAGGAAGGGGTGTGATGAATTGTGTCAGGGGATAAAGAACCATAAACTGTATGTGGATAAACATTCTTTAAAAAACTACAACTATCTAACAACTCATTACATGTTATTTTTCCACATTAATTATACTTCTATTGGGTACAATGATCAATCACAGTACAGATATTTATACACTCCACATTGTGGCTAAAATATAAAAGTTTCCCTGAACATATTAATGACAACATATCACCTACAGCCACCACAATAAGATTAGCATCGAAGTGAAATATTGCTTATTTGCTGAAAGAAGCTAAAAGTAAATTTAAGTCATTCTCATTAACCAGTACAAAATATTTGTCAGTTTTTCTCTTGAAAAAAGTGTTAGTGCTGCATTTTGAGAAGGAAGATAAGGAAATTTTATGTTTATGTTTTGTGTTTATGGCTGGAATGCTAAGCCACTATTAATACTTTCATAAAATTAATTACATCTGTAAGATCCTGTTAAGATGAATACCCATCTTAACTTAGTGAAAGCTGAAAGTATCCATAAGAAAAAGCATGTTGATAATAAGTGAATTAAGCATAAATTAGAATGCTTTATTGAGATTGTGTGGAGAATAACATTATTTATACCTAATGGTAGATTCCGAATTGTTTGGGGTATAAAAGTGAACTGAGGTGATTTGTGGAATTCTTTTAAGTAGAATTTCCAGAATCTTTTCTGGAATACATTGGTTGGCATCGGTAACAATATATAGGTAGGAAGATAATAATTCTTCCGATAACAAAATTGATCACAGCAATATATTATCCTAGTAATATTAGATATACACTATAACTATTTAAAATCAAGAGAATGTAATAAAGTTGGGTAAGCACAAAGAAGACACATGATTATTATCATTAAGTCCTAAATAAAATTAATCATATGGCAGTGTACATTTCAGATATTTCCAGATAACACTATAGATGTAACAGAAAATTTAAATGTAATTTATGCACATCAATTGTTTTAGATAACTGTATTTATTACTGTGTGTGGTTTACATATTAGGTCTCATCTCTTCTAGTTCAGGATGTGACTGAACTCAAGTGAGAACTTTTTAAAGTTTTCTTATGATGCTTTAGGAAAATAGTTGTTAGACCATGTTGACTACATCATACTCAAATTTGAAAAATATTGCCAAATAAGAAATGATAAAAATTATCACATTTCACTGACTGTATTGTATTCCATGAATTTTCTGTTTTTGTTTTAAATTTAATTATGATTTAATGTTTTTTTCTTTTTAAGGAAAATGTGGTACAGGGACTGGGAATATGGCCTAGTGGCAAGAGTGCTTGCCTCATTCATATACATGAATCCCTGGGTTCGATTCCCCAGCACCACATATATAGAAAACGGCCAGAAGTGGCGCTGTGGCTCAAGTGGCAGAGTGCTAGCCTTCAGCAAAAAGAAGCCAGGGACAGTGCTCAGCCCTGAGTCCAAGGCCTAGGACTGGCAAAAAAAAAAAAAAAAAAAAAAAAAGAAAGAAAGAAAAAGAAAATGTGGTACAGAAGAATTGAACCTAGGGCCTCATGCATGCAAGGCAAGTACTCTACCACTAAGCCACATTCCCAACCCCCCAATGTTTTTTTTTAATTCTCATGCATTTCATTTTAGAAAGTAATTTCTTGACATGTCTAAGATAATGACCTTTCTACTACATTATTTTTGTTTCAGTAGTGCATTAACTGAACAAAATGTATTTGTGCTTGTAAGTCTTGAAAGATATAAGATATATTTTCAAATGACAAATAATCCTATGAGAATTAGAGCTATAAAATGAATAAAATCAAATCAGGAAAATCTGAAATTAAAAACAGTACTTATGCTTATAGAGAAGGGGAGGATAATACGGGCATTTAAAATGCAACTTCAAAGAGTGTTTTGTGACAACATGTAAGCTCCAGTTCATAGACTTAAAGTTGACTAATTGAATTGCGATTGATAAGATGTCACTTGAAGAAACATCCCTGTGGGGAAACAGCAATTTGCTGTAAGTGACCTATCGTTAAAGTCCTGGGTAATGTCCATGTCTTGACTGAATTAAAATGTACCTTGATTGTACCTGTTGACCCAATTTATATGCAGTAAGCATGTCTTATTATAGAAGGAGATGAACACATTTTCAAAACTATATATATCTAGAAATAGTATGTGTGTGTATATATTAGGGTCTAATGTCCGTCAAGAACTCTAAGTATGTTCAGAATTGTGAAAATATTCCCCAGTGCTGGTAGTTGATACATATAATCCTAGCTACTCAGGAAGCAGAGTACTAAGGATCAATGTTCAAAATCAGCCTAGCAAAAAAAAAAATCCATGAGACTCTAATTGCCAGTTAAACAGCAAATCCTCAAGATTGCTTAAGACAAGTTTCAATAATCTGTCACTACTAAGATTTTACTTGGAAGAGAAAATATATCAGCCTGACCACACAGCTTAGAAAGTCTAAATTATTCATCTTTTTTCATATCTCAACCCTATATTTTCCTCTCATTACAAATCTAATTCCCAATAGTTAACTTAATTGATAATGAGAGGCATTAGAAATGCAAAATGTTTATAAACTGATAATAACAAATTTATCATTTCAAAATAAATCACACTTCAATGATTACTATAAATATATTTTATATTTATAATTTATAAATGAATTGTGCATAAATTCATTGCATACTGATGTATAAATATTATGCATGTATGCATATACCTGTATGTATAGTGTAAAATATGGCTCTCTTAACTCTTGGTGTAAAAAATTGTGCCCATAAAATTTTGTATACTAAGCATAATACTTTTTCTTTGCATAAGAATTGACATAAACATGATTTAATCAATTATTTTTTCAGTTAAAATCATCTTATTGATTTTTAAATTTTCTATATAAAGACATTTGATGAAAATCACATGCAGAATTTTATTCTAACAATAAATTGACATAATGTCTTTCATATCTAATCAAAAAGCTTCATAGAATATATAAAATAATACAAAGAAAGCATTATCCAGCTTTAAAATGTCTCAAAATTGGATAACATTCTGAATAATTAACAAATATATAGTGAAATGATTATCTGAAATCAAATGTTTCATGTACTTTTTGCACATTGAATTTTATGTGTAATTGATAAAAATGAGATTTGTTTTGCCTTGTTTTCTTTTTTCTTTCTGCTTAGATTTTTATATATATATTTTTTTATTTTCAAACTTAATTACAGAGAGGTTGCAGTTTCATACATTAGGCATTGGATACATTTCTTATACTGTTTGTTACCTCGCCCCTCATTCCCTCCTCCCCCCTCACTCTTTCCCTTCCCCCCCGCCAAGAGTTGTTCAGTTGTTCAGTTCATTTTCATCAAACAGTTTGTAAATATTACTTTTGTAGTTGTTTGTCTTTTTTTACCCTGTGTCTCTCGATTTTGGTATTCCCTTCCAATTTCCTGGTTCTAATACCAATAGTATTGCCTTATTTTTTTTTAAAGGATGTCACAATATAATTCATGGTGTCCTGCAACATACTATGTGCCGAACTGGCTAATAACCTCCATCTTCCGCTGGTACCATAGGCATGCTGCACCATGCTTGGCTCTTTGCAAATGAGTTTTTAATAAATAATTATGAATTGGTAATAGTGTTGAATGCTTGTTGCATGTATATTTCATTTCCAAATTAATATGTGTTCCTCCTTCACTTTTCAATTCTTGAAGCACTAATCATTTGCTTGTTTTGCTTCTTTTGGATAACTTTAACACAGGGCCAGATTGCCACATGGATCTGCTGAGTAATTTAACAGCGTAGCTCAGCCTAGTTCTCTGGGGTAAGTTTGCACAAGGCTGAGTGAATGGGGAAGGTGATCAGTAAAGACTGGTATCAAAAGCCATATAGGTGTCATTTTCCAAGCTGAAAGATATTAGGAATTTCAGGGTTAAAAATTCTTATACAGCTAATTAAAATGCCCATAGGTAGCAAGCTACACGTTAAACAAAAATAAGACTGCTTTAGTATGTATCTGCTTAGGAGAAACAATTTGCCTTAGAAAGAAAAGATTGATAATATTCCCATTCTTTCAGGAACCATGTTTCAGTTAAATTAGCACAAATTGAGAAGTTCATTTGTGGTATTAACCACACACAATCTCATATTCATAATTTTCTTTTCATTTCGTGTTGTGGGAATGATGTCAAGTTTTACTAGAAGTGTAAGGAAGATTAAGAACACCATGCATACATACTGCCACTAGAAATGAAAGGTTGGCATTTGGCTGTCTGCTGACTAATTAAATGTCACTGAGTCCAGGGGCTAAATATGCATCAGTTGATGATTTGGTAGATGTTACTGCTGCATATGTAGATTTAATTATAGAGCAATTGAAATTAATAAAGTGGCAGAGCCTCTCAGAAATATATTTTATGGCCCATGATTTCTCTGTGAAAGAACTCGCTAACCATTGCCCTCTACGTTATGCTGTCCTTTGCTAAATTCATTGTAGCAAGTTAATGAGCATTCTACCTGCATATTATTCACAGACAGTGGTATTCATTAGGTGATCCGATGTTAACATTGTTTTCCTTTACCTAGAGTTATGAAGGATTCTTCCCTAAATGTATGGTTTTGAAAATTTTCTTATATTATATGAACTCTTCCTTTTCTTGTCCTTTACATGTTACTTTCCTTCTAAGGTATATATCAAAAGGTATTTTGTACTCATAATCTGTACAAGAGCGGAGAATAGGGGCAGTGTCAGATTGGAGGACATTACTCCTTGATTATTTTCTTTTAAAGTATCTTTGTCTTTTAAAAAATATTTTTGTTTCCTAGAAATGACAGTCAAGGATCACCTCCAGTAGAAATCTCCTTTACCAATTACATATATATATATATGCTCTCTATGTAATTATATAATCACCCATGAGCATTCATTTTGATGGCAAGATTATGTATGTAATAAAAATTACTAAGCACTCATAAAATATTCATATTTGAACTCACCCTGCTACACATATTTGCAATCATTATAAACCACTTTTACCACTTCCCCTACTTGGTGGTCATCAATTAGATAGGTATAAAAAGGTAGGTAAGATTTGCCTAAAACTCCATCTGCACACTTCATACCCTTTGAATGGCTGTTTGTAACCAGAACTCACACATCTGGCAGAAACCTGCGTCTGATCTCCCTGGGATGGCAGCTGAAACCACACTTAGGAATCACTGTGAAAACATCTGCTTCCTGTAAGTGAAATTGGCTCATTTCCTCTCTCATAATTTACAGGCAACAAACATTTCAGCAGGGGGATTTTAAGGCGCAGGGATAGTACCTTAAATACAATTTTTCTGCTCTTGTATGTCCATGTCTCTTGTGAGATGAACTTGTGACATTAGGTGTTTGAGCAATATGAAAATTATAATGGTTACTTCTACTTTAAAGTTGGAGGCTTGGAAAGACAAGAACATTATTTTTATGAAATTTTAGTGAGGGTCTCCTTGCTTTGCTATAAGAGAACTTCATGAAACTCATATGTAAAGCATTGAAGATTTAATCACATCCCTTGTCTTCTTAGACCTACCATGTCAAATTCCCCAGGGCTTAGTCTTCCTCTAGGCTTTTAATTTTTAAAAGGATTAACTAAGTGAATTGGATGATGATCTGTGGTTAGGAGCCATTGAACTAAATAAGAGAGAGATGTCACAGTAAGATTATTGAATAAATTCTATAGTGTATCATTTTAATTCCTGTTAAGATTCTGTAATCACTGAAATATTCACAAGAACCACATATCAAGTGGGTATAAACATTAACCAAATCAATACTATGGGATAGATTATTGATGTACAATTTTCCCACACATATTCATATATAAAAATAAAATGTGGATGGAGCCCGTGGCACAACCAAGTCACATAGGAATTAAACCTGTGCTCTTGTGTGTATATTGCAATAAACTCCAGCCTGGAGGACATATAAATCATACATCTTGGGTTGTTTCTAAAGTTAAATATGGAGTAAAATCAGACTTCTAATCTCCAATAGTTTCAAGGAGCTACAGAAAGCAACAAAAACAAAGCACATATTTAAAATTTGAGACAATGAAGGATAATGAGGAAAGGCATAAACACTCATAAATTGACATGTTGAGTTGAACCTATTTGTGAAACTATTAAAGATACTATGGAAATCTAAAATTTGAGACTACGTATTTTATATAAGATAAATCTCATATATTATACATATAAAATTCTATAAAGTTATAGTAATATAAAATTAATATTAGTGTTTCTAATTAAAAAATAATAATTTTTATGAAAAGAAAATGGAACAATATTTATTCAGGCCAATATGAGAAACAAAAAAGGATTCTGAATAAATATTTTTCTATGACTGTATATGCCAAATCCAGTCACTCTTTCTATCAAGTCTTTCTCTTCTAAAAATTGAGGTCTTTTTCTCCTAAGTAAACACGTAAAAGAATTATTACCTTAGGAGATGTAAGTGTTAAAACTGAGTCTCTCTCCATGTTAATACCTTTTATGGAAAATTGTGGCTTTTATAGAAATTTAATATTTTTTATCTTTATTCAAAATTTCAAATCTAATTACCAGTCTTCTTGGACCTACTACTTGGTAGTCATGCACTTTACCACTTGACCCACTCTTCTAGCCCATTTTGCTTTTAGTTGTTTTTAATGTAGAGTCTTCTGCTTTTCATTCTGATCAGCCTCTAACTAGGATTATACTGCCCATGACTCCTTTGTAGGTGGGGTTACAGATGTGTACCAGTCCACCCACCTTGTACATTGAGAAACTTGTCTTGCTAACCTTTCGCCTTGAACCACAGTCCTCCCAATCGCCCCCTCCTGGGTTGCTGAGATAACATGAAGGCAATTACTACACATGGCATACAGTAGACACTTGTTTCCATTTCAAGTTTTGAAATAGTTGATAAACACTCCCTCACTGCCATGACTGAACGATGATCTCTTGACTTTTCTCTTCCTTGGGACTATAGACATCACTTAAAAGTTTATATCCTTAGGGATTTTTCCAAAGGCTTTACCTACTACTATTTTATCAGCTGAAATGATCTTCCTAGGTTAGTGCTTGTATTCATGGTTTAAAGTACAATATTTGTTCTGATGACTCTGAGTTTCATACACTTCTTTCTAACTATCAATTGACAGCATTATACCTCCAAATCAAGTTATCAACCAAATCAACATATGTCAGCCTTAACATACCTCAACAAACCAAAACACGTGTATCTGCTCTTCAAAGGGTGGCATCAACTGTCAGGTTGGTTCAGACACCTAACAACCATATTTGAGCCACCCCTCCTGCACTCCAATGAGTCCCAGCATTATTATCATTCTTTCTTCTTACATGAATAGAAACATTTTACTATCTTTCCTTTCTCCCAACTAGATTGAACTGCCATTATTTCTGCCCAGATGATTGTAACAGTACATTGCATTTCTTTGTGCCTATTTTCCTATTTCCCATTATCCTCAGTTAGGAAAAGTGTTTCTCATATGCAAATGTATCCTTATTTCTATAACTATTGAGATGTTTGTGCCAAGGGCAAACAATGACAAAAATTCTTCAGCAAAGAAAACACTAAAGTATCTACTCACTGGGAAGAAAGCTCCACAAATCATACTTCCAAATTTGATGTGTCAACATACTCCTTGTTCAATCTTAACTGACCCATAAAATGGACTTAGTTCTACAGACAGGCTAGAAATGCATTCAAAGTCTTAATTGCTGCTCTTTCTTTATAAACCACTGGAAGTTTCCATTTATGATTATGAGCTTCCAACAATCTCTTCACTTCAAGTTGAGATTTTGAGTACTTTTCCTTGGACAATCAATCATGGTAACACTGTGCCTTGGCTGAGCTGTCCTTGGCATATATTCATCACACTGCTTGTGGTACTTGTTTATTTTCTTACATTTTCCTTGTTCCACTAACTGTCCTTGTAAAAAATCCACAGCTGTGTCCTTATCAAATTTGTTCAATCCTTAGGACCCCCTCTCTAATAACAAAGTTTTGTTTTATTTTCATGTGGTTAAGATTTACTACCACCAATATGAAATCCTATCATTCTTTTTTTTTTTTTTTCAGTTCTGAGGCTTGGACTCTGGGCCTGATCACTGTCCCTGGCTTCTTCTTTCTCCTCAAGGCTAGTACTCTACCACTTGAGCCACAGCACCATTTCTGGCCTTTTCTATATATGTGGTGCTGAGGAATCAAACCCAGGGCTTCATGTATATGAGGCAAGGACTCTTGCCACTAGGCCATATTCCCAGCCTCTATCATTATTGTTTTAACAACTTTTCTCTGACTCCTCAGTCAGGCATAAGATATAAAAGAAAATGGAAACAAAATCTTCACAAAAAATGCACCACTCAACCAGCCCCTCTCCCCCAGTACAGCCAAGCTGGTAATCCTCAGGGAACCTTAGATAGTACTAGTCATCTCTATTATTGTCTTCTATCTAATATTTTTCAGACTGTCATTATATTTTGATTCAATTCCAATACTAAAATAGTTTTGCAAAAGTTTCCATTGACAGGTGTCAGAAGGATTGAGATGTGGAGTTCAGGTGACAGTTCCTAAAGCTCTTTGGGGGTCACTTTGCATATATTTTATTTATAGCAGAAAACCTAGATTAGTAAAATGAAACAAGACAAACACAAAAAGCCTCTTCACTTAGTGAGTTTTTCTTTTTTTTTTTTTTTCAAACTTTAAAGCATTTGTCCCCTAGAAGTCTTGTCACTAGGAGGGTGTTACTTTAGGTGTAGGCAAAACTCTGTTTTAAGAAAAATAGACATTATTGCTGGCTATGTTGGATCATAATCCTAGCTACTCAGTTGGTTGAGATTTGAGGGTCCTCATTGAAGACTGCCTGGGCAGAAAAGCCCAAGAAACACTTTTCTCCAATTAAGCACCATAAAATCTGGAAGTGGAGCTGCAGCTCAAGTAGTTGAGTAAGTAGCCTTGAGCTCAGGGACAGCATCCAGGCCATGAGTCCAGGTTCCAGGATTGGCGCACACACGTGTGCGTACACACACACATACACATACACAATTTCTCCTCAAATAAAAGATTACTTATAATTATTTTGGGGTACTTAATATTACAAATAGAGAAATAAGAAGTCTAAAAAAACAAGACTTTGTTTTTGATACAGTTCTCATGTGTGTGTGTGTGTGTGTGTGTGTGTGTGTGTGTGTGTGAATGGATGTGTGCTTTTAGGTTGAGTGGCTACTTTACAAAAGGAAGTCATAGTAAACACAACAGGAAATTCTCCAAAGCAACTTCGAAGAGTCAGGTACAAAAGATTTTAATGTGTTAAAGACACATGGTGTAAGCCACTGAGGCTGAAGCAAAAGAACAGAGAACTTTCTGGAAATGAGGCTGGAAGATGAGGAACTTTGATGTTTCAGAAACAATAATAATAAATTTTCATTTTATCTGATATGCAAAGAGAAGTCATGGAAATTTTGAATTAAGACATGATCTTTTTTATAGAAAAAGGGTTTGGTGTGTCCTAGGCAGAAATGACTAGCATATGGGTTATGAAATAGAAACTTAGAGATACTCGTAGTTATTGACACAATACCAGTGAGGATATAAACTTGAGAAAAAGATACCAAAATTTCCACTGTTCATCATTCAATCCATGCCCATGAGCTATACCGATTTGATGTATTACATTTTTCTCTGTTATCATGTCTGTCAACAGGGTTAATTAGACTTGATATCACAATATCTCCCAGTATTATCCAACTTTCCATTACATGGTCTGATTAAGATTCTAGCACACGGAGAGACTTCACTACATTTTTGCCCTTTAAATCACCTGGCAATTACTTCTGCCAGGTGATTTAAAGCTGAGTTATAAGGCTTCCTATAAGTACATAGTTCTGTCTTTGTCTCTCAATAAGGCATAAATTATTATCAGTAGCTTTAATAATTTAATTTACCAATAATTTGGTGAGTTGATTAAGCAATATACATTGTTTATTTTTTGGTCGACTATATTTCATTTGTATTCTCTGATCATAGTGTCTCTCATAAATTTCAGTGTAAAAATATTGTGTTTAATACTCATTTTTTCTATTATATATTTGCTCTTATAAACAGGTGTTAAACTGAATACTGATGCAAATTTCATGGTCAAGATAATAGGATCAATGTCTTATAAATCATACTGTGCACTAAGAGAATGTAATCCAAACTACAGGTGTTTCAACATGCAGACAACATGGGGATTCAACATACAGAAAACATATGGATTCAAACGTGAAGTTTGAGGGACACACCTGGAAAACGTGTAGATGTAGAGAATTTTATGAAAAGATCCCTATAGAAGAAATTGCTCTAACTTTTGATAAAATTATCAGTGGAGTAGAGGATGTGGCTATATCCAGAAATGTCAGAAACTACAACACAATCAATAACCTCCAAAGATATATTCTAAGATTATAAACTAGTCAAATGGCTGAAAAGGGAAGTCTACCTGTGTTGATAGGAGATATGTTATTTAAATAATTAATCTCCACTAACTCAACAAGGATAATAGAACACCTGCAACAAATTAGGCTTTAATAAAAAAAAAACACACATAAAATGAGCCAGAAAAAAAGTAGGTATCCCTAGACACAGGGGAGGCAGAAGGCACACAACGAATGAACAAGTGCTGATTTCTTTCTTGCTCATTGCTCAAAGTCATAAATATAAAAATACAACAGATGTTCTTTGTTCTATCAAAAAGTTCCACCTGTAGGTCACCATGTAGATTTTTTTCAATAGTTCTGTCAGGAAATAAGTGAATATGTGATTTGTAAAATCATCTGGCAGAGTTTAGGTTAGGAAATCTGTGAGAGAGATATGTAGCTCATCAATTGATGGATGTCATAAGAAATAAATACCTTGTTACTATTTTTCTCCAAGAGTGTTTGTATCATCCTAAGAATCTACACTTTCTGTTATTTGATTTAAAGTATTCTTTTTGAAATCTACTTCCATACCCTCATTAGTTCTAACATCTATATTCCCTCAGAAAACCAGCTTCTAGGTATCTACATGGTACATGGCTGACCTTGGGTTCCAGTGTCCATCTGAAAGAATGCTCAGAAATTATACAAAGTCAATTTTTTTTTTCGGAAGACACTCTAGAATACTTTTGGGGAATACCACACAAAATGATTGAATAGTTTATTACTTCAATTCAGAAGCATACTCATACAGAATCCCCGAAGCTACCATCCTCCCATTAAGTAGAGAAATAGTTGATCAAAATTTAAAGATGATAGGAAGCAAAGAGACTTCCAGAAAATCATTAAAAATGAACTAGTGGTTTAAAATCCAAAGCCTAAATGCCCCCCAAAATCTAAATTTCTTCAAGCAAAATGTAGATTTAATACAAATCAATGGCTTCTATGAAATCTTTAATATTCTCTGTACCATAGCCGGGAGATCCAATTATTCACCAACATTTTCTGCTCAACTAGGCTGAGCTTATTCTCCAGCCCTCCAGTTAGAATTTAATAAAAAGGACTGTGGGTATATTGACATTCATAGGGAAGATGTGGAGGTGTGAGCACAGCAATGCTTTTCTCTAGAGCTAAAAGAAGCAAATAGTCCAAGACCAGCAGGATGTCTGTCTATTCACACAAGAAGTTTGGTTAATTTGCATTATAGTGTTGTAAGGTAAAATGAGGGAAATTTCAAAGGAAATATGTCTTACTTTGCAACAGAGAATTTTTTTAAAAAAATAGGAAGATTACTGTATTGTAAATATTATGTTACTTAGAATTTTCATTTATATAATTCATTTACTGGGATACAATTCCCTGCAGAATGTATTCTGGGTATCAGCAAGTGTATGCAGGGGTGCAGTCTTCAAATAGGTAAAGCCAGTGCAATGAGATACATGTCATAAACTTATGTATTGATTACAACTGGAATATTCAGGACAAAATGGTTAAATTTGAGGAGGTTTATAAAAATGTCTGTACAGAGAAAATAGACTGTTTTCACAGGTAGCACACAGTTTGCATTTTCAAAATCATTAAGAATTAGGGTAAAAGTTTCATGAACACAGATTTTTTTTTCTTTACATGACATATTAGTACCTGAATCTGAAAAAAATTGAAAGCAAGAAAATGTGAAGTTTAACTAAAAGGTTAAAAGCGATTAGCCTTTTCAACCAGCTTGAGAACATTTGTCTTTATCTCTGACACATGTCAGAGATAAGCTAAATAATTTTAAGTGGAAAAAGTATAAAGATAATCAAATAAAAGTGATTTTATTCTCCTCTTTAGCAGGAAATATGGGAAAAGCTTAAAGTTTAACAATGGATATAAATAGATAAACTAGAGAGAGAGAAAAAAAGAGAGGAGCAGTGAGAGAGAGAGAGAGAGAGAGAGAGAGAGAGAGAGAGAGAGAGAGAGAGAGAATATGGTGGTCCCGGATCTAATTCTAGAATTCTTCTTAAGTTGTAAATTTGTCCTTTGCCCTGGATTTTGATATCTGTTCTTAGGGGAAGTGCAAGTTTGAGCTATCAAAGAAAATAAATAGATAATCATTTGAAGATGTGCAATCTGTGAATGGTGGTCATTGCATTTGGAGTTGCGGCACTTAGATGATAACTAGCTCCTGATCATGGAGTCCCATTCAGATGAGCCCTACTACAGAAAGACCAGGAAGCAATCTATCTCTCTCCCTCTCCCTTTCCCTCTCCCTCTCCCTCTTCCTAACCCTCTCCTCTCCCTCTCCCTAGCCCTCTCCCTCATTCTCCCTCTCCCTCTCCCTCTCCCCCTGTGTCATACAAGAATACACCAGGAGATGGCTATCCTCATACTGATGGCATCATATCCAAGATTTTGTAGGTTCCAGGTTGGTGAGAAATAAATGTTTAAGCCATCATTGTAGTTTCTGTGTTCCTGAATAATTTAGATTTTCCACTTGTAATGTTAAACCGGTGGCACATGCAAAAACAGAAATGGTAGCAACAAGTATTTTATTCACCTTTTAAATTTCTGTAGGTTTTGAACTAGTAGAAAAGGAAAACTATAATATGCTTTGCGTATTTACGCATATATACATATATACACTTAAGGTGAATTGTTATACCTGGCTGAATTTCTATAATCTAAGCTAAAATGTACATAATAATTGTTCCTTTTGTAGCCTTCTGAAGGGTCCTTGCTCACTGGCTGAGTAGGTTGTTAAAATACAAGGTATAACCCGAAGACTCTATTCAGAGTATTTTCTCCTTAAGTATAGTTTAAATCCATTACACTAACCAGTCACAGACAAAGGTGTTGGCACATTGTCATTTTCATGCCCACCCTAACCTGAAATAGTCTGAACTACATTTGTCAACTATAGCATTGGTGTCTGAGACATTTGCCACAAGTACTGAAAAGTGATAAAAAAAAATTATGGATATCAATCTCCTTAATTAAAAGTTCTGAAGAAAAATAAATTGTATTCCTGTAGTTTTTTAAAAGCAGGAAAAAAAATAAATGCATTCAGCAACTCTTACTGGTTGTCGAATGCATGAGTGGCTTTCAAGGAGATTTCCACACATACACATTAGAAGCAATTAAGCCAATGTGGAAAGGGGCTTTTGGAGCAGATCAAGGTAAGTGTGCTGAGTGCTTATGCATTTGACAGGTTAGAACCGTATTTGTTTCTTTATATTCCAAAATGGGTATGATAATATTCTTCCTATTTATTCATAAAATATTAAATAATGTTATTGTGTAGAATGAATTGAGGCAAAGTGATAGTTAAGGTTCACCAAATGCCATGTCCCTTCCTCACTTTGAAAGAAAAATTATTTATGTATATTATCATTACAATTAAAAGGAAATGAATTAGTCCATTAATGTGCAATAGGACTTCATGTGCTTATAATTGGCTTCAAATGAGTTAATTCTTTTCTCTTAAAAATGCTGCTGATTGGGGATTCATGGCTTTCTTCATACTGTCATAATTCATGTAACAACATAATGATCTAAGTTATTTCAGGCTTGCTTTTGTGTTGCCTAATTAGATGCACAGACCAAAATAAGAAAGGATGTGAGACTTGATAACAAAAGAAAAAAAGAAAATACAGTCAAACATTGATGTATTTTTTTCTTAATGAATGTGAAATGATTAGTTATGATCTTATATTTTAGGACTTTCCTGGGGAAAAAATCAAGTCAGTTCTTTCTATCTACATAGTCACCCATTCATCCGTCCATCCATCCATCAATCCACCCATCCTTCTAAGCATCCACTCATGACTTAATTGAAGAAATGAAATCTATTTTGTAGCATTGTTGTGATAAACATTATTTGTGTAATATGTTAAAATATCAAAAATTAAATGTCTAGTTTGGTGGAGTAGATACTAGAAATCTCACATTAATTTTAAGAAAGAAAGAAATGGATTGTTACCTAATATGACTTAATGGAAAGTAGGAATAATTAACATGATACGAACATTCTTTTCATCACATATTGGCCACTTTGCTATGCTTAACCTACACATTTTTATGATTCACATTCTAACTCAAAATTCTTTTGCAATCATCTAAAAGAAACAAGGTTCAATAAGTAATCTTCTGAAAACAATGAATTTCAGTCACCAATTATAGTAATTTTTTTGTGTTTATTTACTAATTTCGAAATCCTTCTTCCTGCCTTGATGTTACTTTTCACTTCTGGCTCTCTATTTGCTAATATGCAAAGTAATGAAATTAGGAACCTACCTCAGAGTGTCTTGTCCCTCAATGTTTTGGATTTTGTAGCCCACATATCTGTGATACTTGGGCAATATTCTGATCCTACATACTCCTAGCTTATTTTTTTTTAATTAAGTATTATTTTAACATTATTTTTTACACAAAGTAATATTTAAATCCATTAGTTAAATTTTTCTAAATAAGAATGTAGCACTTAAATGTGTTTTAATTCCTAAAATATGTATTTAAATGTACTTTTACTATCCAAAGAATATATACAGTCCTCAGTATCAAACCTACAATCATCTTCTTCTACAAATTGGATTTTCTTATTTTTATAGACAAGGATGTTTCACTTGCAGATGTCTTTGTGGCATTTTATTTGATTATGACAATGTGATCTTGAAATGCAGGTACTTAGACTTTTAAAGCAGAAAGTTATTTTATCTTCATTTTTATTTTTGAAGGTATTTTGTTTATATGGTTTTAAATGCGATATGGAGCTCTTCCATAAAGTTTTGAAATGATAATAAAGTAATCTTGTAGTTCATATATACTTAGAGATAAACCACAATTCACATTCATGATCCTAGAAAAAATTAGAATATATTTTATAGAGAAAATTCAGTTGGTTGTCTCTATGTAAATACTACTCTTCGATGGAAAAGTACAGATGTTTAGCAGAAGCAATAAAATGGAAAGTAATCATCTCAGAGAACTAAAAATGAGAAGAAAGTATATAATGACAGCTTATATATTATGACAGCAAGAAGGCAACTGGTTATATTCCTTAATAAGGGAGGAGCACAGAATCAGAAATCATAGCTCCTCTGTGTGTGAGATGCTTTACATAGGCACAAATGGAGCATTACATTTATTTATAGTCACCCCATGACCCAGAGCATATCCAAGAAAAACTAAGAGCAATAAAAATGACTAAATGTCAGAAGGGACTAATACCTGAGAAATGTGCCAGTCTACCAGTTGAAGCAAATTTAGAATAATAAAAAATTAGATGAAAATTGAGAGCAGGAATAATAATCACAGTGACACTGGTATAGAGGAAAACAATAATAAGAAATAAAATAATTTGGAATTTTCAATTTAAGTAATATAAAATCACACAAAATTGTTGATGATGTGCTCAGAAAAACTGTTCTCATCTTATGTTCTTAGGTTTCTGATTATGTATAAAATGCATAACATTTACTTTCTTAAGTGTGAATATACTGATAATTCCAGATTGGAAGATATTTTTTATGATTCTTTACATGTATACAGTCATGTATAATTTATTTCAAATAATGAACAAAAGATAGTAAAAAAAAATAAATAGACCTTCAGATTTTTTTTTCAAATGCTTACAAGAAGTAGTTACTTCTCAAAAAAGCAGCAATGTACAAATGGTTACTTTGGATATTAAATTCAGTGATTATGTAATAGAAATTAACTAAAAGGATGGTTGTAATACATTTCTACACCTGTTTTATGTATTTATTTATGTATATATTTAGTGCCCTGTTAGGGCTTGAACTCAGGGCCTGGGTACTGTATCTGAGCCAACTTGTGTTCAAATCTAGCACTCTACCACTTGAGCCACAGGACCACTTGGAGCATCTTCTGAGTATTTTGCCAGAGATAAGAGTCTAACGGATTTTTGTGCCCAAGCTGATTTCAAACCCAAATCCTCAGAACTCAACCTTCTGAGCAGTTACGAGTATAGGAGTGAGCCACCAGTGCCTTGATATAAATATTTTTTAAAGTATGTGTGAGGTAGGTGCTAGTGGCTCACACCTGTACTCCTATCTTCTCAGAAGATTGAGATGTAAAGATAGTGGTTAGAAGCCAGGAAAATTCTTGAGACCCTTACAATTAATCACCAAAATGCTGCTGGGGCTCAAGTGGTAGAGTGCCAATCTAATGGGAAAAAATGAAGGCACAGTATTCAGACCCTGAGTGCAAGCCCTTGACCAGCACACATATAAACTTTAAACCAGAAGGAAGAGATTGACTACATGATTATGAAGTTTTTATACTGTTTGCATGTGGAACTCCATTACTAGTATGGATCTGCATACATATTGAATTGTTGTTTAGACATTATGAATAATAATGAAATAATAGCTTCTACCCAAAACAGAGCTCTACATTTTTTTCTGGTCCTTTCTGTTGAAGTTATATTTTTTAGGTGTAGAACTGCTGTCACATACAGATATTATCAAGTGATTTGTGTATAGCATTGAAAATGATATAGCTAAAACAAACCATTTATATTTTTTATATGATGAGTTCAAGAGTTCAGTAGGCAAAAAATTCAAAAGTATGTCCTCATCTAGCCTATCTCTTCAGAGCAGTAGCTTGAGGTTATATATTTTATTGAATTGAAAAATTGTTCCGTGCAAGGGTGAGTAAAACAAAGGTGGGAAGTGTCTTGCTTTATGTCCATGACGAGGAAGAAATGAGAGATGAATGAATCTAACCGTCTTCTAGATTTTCAGTTGTGGGAGTCAAATGCAAATTTATTGTTTTCTATGAAATCTTATTATTTTGATATTTTCCTGGAATTCATTTTTCTTTTTTTTCCCCAAATTTTTATTATCAAACTGATGTACAGAGAGGTTACAGTATCATACGTTGGGCATTGGATACATTTCTTGTACTGTTTGTTGCCTTGTCCCTCATGCCCCCCTCCCTCCCCCCTTTCCCTCTCCCCCACCAGGTGTGCAGTTCACTTACACCAAACAGTTTTGCAAGTATTGCTTTTGTAGTTATTTCTCTTTTTTTACCCTGTGTCTCTCAAATTTGGTATTCCCTTTGAATTTCCTACTTCCAATACCAGTAAACACGGTTTCCAATATACTCAGATAAGGTTACAGAGATAGTGTAGGTACAAACATAGGAAGGTGATACAAGAACATCATCAATAATAGAAACTACACATACACATAGGACGTTGAAAGTAGTTACAACTGTGATATATCACTTGTTTCCATAACATGGAGTTCATTTCACTTAGCATCATCTTATGTGTTCCTAAGGGTATAGCTATTGGGCCTTGTGATGCTCTGCTATGGCTTGCCTAACCCTGTACTAATTATTCCCAATAAGGGAGGCCATAGAGTCCATGTTTCTTTGGGTCTGGCTCACTTCACTTAGTATAACTTTTTCCAAGTCCTTCCATTTCCTTACAAATGGAACAATGTCATTCTTTCTGATAGAGGCATAAAATTCCATTGTGTAAATGTACCACATTTTCCTGATCCATTCATCTATGGAGGGGCATCTGGGTTGGTTCCAGCTTCTCGCTATGACAAATTGTGCTGCGATGAACATTGTTGTGCTGGTGGCATTACTGTGATTTTGTTTGTGGGCTTTTGGATAGATACCCAACAGTGGGGCTGCTGGGTCATAGGGGAGTTCTATATTGAGCCTTCTGAGGAATCTCCATACTGCTTGCCAGAGTGGCTGAAACACTCCTAAGCAGAAAGAACAGTGCTGGAGGAATTACAATACCCAACTTCAAGCTGTATTATAAAGCTATAGTAATAAAAACAGCTTGGTATTGGCACCGGAACAGGCCTGAAGACCAATGGAACAGAATTGAAGACCCAGAATTAAACCCACAGAACTATGCCTACTTAATCTTTGATAAAGGAGCTAAAACAATAGTATGGAAGAAAGATAGCCTCTTTAACAAGTGGTGCTGGCAAAACTGGCTCAACACATGCAACAAACTAAACTAGATCCTTATATATCACCCTGCACCAAAATCAATTCCAAATGGATTAAAGACCTTGAAATCAAAACAGGCACCCTGAAAACACTAAAGGAAGGAGTAGGAGAAACACTTGGGCTCCTTGGCACAGGACAGAACTTCCTTAACAAAGACCCTGAAAGGCTACAAATCAAAGAAAGGTTGGACAAATGGGACTGCATCAAACTCCAGAGCTTCTGCACGGCAAAGGACATAGCTCTCAAGATAAACAGAAAGCCCACAGACTGGGAGAAGATCTTCACGGACATTCAACAGACAAAGGCCTCATCTCTAAAATATATGCAGAACTAAAAAAATTACCTTCTTCCAAAACAAAACAGCAAAGAACCAATAGCACCCTCATCAAGTGGGCTAAAGACTTACAAAGAAACTTCTCTGATGAGGAAATGATAATGGCCAATAGACATATGAAAAAATGCTCTACATCACTGGCCATAAAGGAAATGCAAATCAAAACAACATTGAGATTCCATCTCACCCCAGCAAGAATGTCATATATCAAGAAAACTAATAATAACAATTGTTGGAGGGGATGTGGCCAAAAGGGAACCCTACTTCATTGTTGGTGGAATTCATTTTTCTATACCCACTACATAGAGAGACTAAACTTGCAATTCATCCTATGTAAATGCAGATTTTTAAGGAAGGTATTTATTTTTTCATTTTATGTTCTATTACTTGTGATTGAACTCAAGGCTTGCTAGGCAGCTACTTGAGCCACACCTCCAGCACATTTTAGCCTTGTTATTTTTGATGTAGTATCTCATTTTATGCCTGGTCTGGCTTAGACTCTGATCCTTTTACTTATGTTCCTCCATGTCACTGGAGTGAGAGAAGCTGTCGCTGTGAATAGCCATTATGTTTCCCCAGTAGCTGGGTTGTTGGGTATATGCTACTTACTCTATTCAACCTGGGTTGTCCTTAAACTACCATCGTCTATCTCTACCTCTAAAGTAGCCAGGAGTATAGATTTGAGCTTGCATGCCTAGTTCAGTTCTCATTCTTAAATGTGTGAGGGTCATTGTGTTATTTTTTTTCTAACAATTCAATATTAAATGCAATGATGTCTCACAAGATGCATTGCACTCATGACTTGAGAGGTTGAATTAAAACTTGTTTACAACTTCTGAAACATAGTTATAAAAATTGAAATAGCATTGCAATCTAAATATGGGATAATCCTGTTTTTTGATTGTTTTTTTTTTTTTCTTTTGCGGGGGGAGGGGTGGGGTTGGCCAGTCGTGGGGCTTAAACTCAGGGCCTTAGCGCTGTCCCTGGCTTCTCTTTTGCTCAAGGATAGCATAGCACTCTGCCAACTTGAGCCACAGCGCCACTTCTGGCCATTTTGTATGTGGTGCTGAGGAATCAAACCCAGGACTTCATGTATGCAAAGTAAGCACTCTTGCCACTAGGACATATTCCCAGCCCATAATCCTGTTTTTGCTTGAAATAGAAAAGATATATATATATATATATATATATGTATATATATACACACATATGTATATATGTATACATATACATGTATATACAGATATGTATATGTATATGTATATGTATACATATGTGTGTATGGTATGCAAAATTAACTGTTTTTGTTTGTTTAGCTAAGTGCTATTATGTGGCTAAATATAAATTATATGCAGAAGGGCAAAGCCTATGTGTATCATTTAAGGTGAAAAAAATTTATAAAGAGTCAAATTAACCATGAAGAAACTAAGCATTAACCTATATATTCTGAGGTCTTCATATTATACCTTGTTCAGTGAGTAAAGAATAAAACAATTTTTCACTCAGAAGACAGAAATCTGTAAACACTCCAAAATATTGCTTCCATCTTGATTATCTTTTAATTTGTTAAAAAAATGAACAATGAGAAACACTGAAAATTTAATTACTTAGATGATGGTATAAAAGCTTTTCTTAACCTAAATCCTCAGTAAAAAATGGCTAAGGACTATCATGTACCATCATATTTTCTATTTCTATTTTGCAGAAGACGGTACAATCTCTGTATGAAAACCTGGTAGCTGTAACACTAATAGTCGGAGTGTTTGAATATACTAAGCAATTCAGGAGCTCAGCCATCCATTCGAGAAAGATAAGAATTTAATTATCACCTGTGTGCCACACACTGTCATCTGTGCTTCGGTTACAAATAGAGACAACATGTATTCCTTATTCCTGAGTATTCTCAGCTTAAAAAGGAAGTGAATCAGTGAGTTGCTATCAGAGTCATATAGTAATAGAAAAATAATATATTGATGGAGCAAAGAGAGGAACTACAGAAATATTTAGAATGTGTGCATCACATTAAACCTATAAGCTTACTAGGTAAAAGCAACAAAGGGATATAATTTTCTCACTGGTCAATAAAAACAATATTAAATGATACTGTAATGTGAGGAAATGATATTTTCTATCAAAATGAGTTGCTGTGAAGTTCTTTCTCTGGCCTGGTTGCTTGGCTTCTATTCAGGAAAAAAGGAACTGCTTTGGGATAAGGAAGAATTTTTGAAATGTAAGAGTTTGTATTAAACTGGTTTCTTTTCTTTTCAAGATGTAATTAAGACAAGCCACAGAAGGTTCAAGAGATAGCAGAGGGTTTGGGTATATTTTGAGATGATTTGTGTCCTGTTAACCTTATTTCAAAGAATAAAATCATTATGTACATACAGGTACCCTACTCAGACTAGCCAATCATGAGCAGATTGTGAACTGTTGAGCTCAACCGATCTGAACATAGGTGAGGGAACTGCTGCTTATAAATAGGTATAAATAAGAGAATAGACTACCTGTTCCATGTGTTTGCTTGCCAGATGTTTGGCTAGTGGTGCACTCTTTTATAGAAATAAATTTTGCTTTGATGAGACAATTTTCTATTATTGTGTGTATCATTTTGACTCCAGTGATTCTTAGAGACCATATGGATATAACAGTTATGAGAAGTTTTGCATATATTCCGTCACATACTTGTTTATTCACTATTTTAATAGTATGCACATGAAACCACTCTACTAGCAAGGGGGATGACACTGCCATACCGCTGTCCACTTTTTCTTTTTATGGGAAAGTAATGGTGCCAAGTAATCAGATATAGAGAACATTAGAATATAGGGTATTCTGGTTAATAACAGGAAATTAAATGAGGAAAGTATGCCCAGGGAGTTGAAAGACCTATACATTTTGATGTCTGCACTATATTCTTGTTGATATGTTGTGGAGGTAATATTAACTACACCAAATTAGGAGAAATACTTTGAGAGACAGAAAAGAGAAAGAGGTCTTCTATAAGATTTCATGTGGAAGGTGAACACAATTTGGATAACTTGTTTGCAGAGATGATGAGATGAAGAGAAAAATAAGAAAGATACACTTGAAATACAACAAAATTCAAAGATTGACCAAACATGAGGAATGAGTTAGCTTCAACTGGAAGCCTGCTGCTCCAGAATTCACTGAAAATATATGAAACACTAAGTGATGCTAAAGGGATGTTAGAAAATTGATATTAATTATGAAACTTGAACAACTTAATGCATGAAACGGCGTGAACAAACATATTTTGGAACTAAATGTAGGGTGGGCTAAAATAATTTTGCTAAATAAGCATAGTGTAAAAAAAAGTAACAAGTTTGAATGTCCACAAGACATCAACTTGGGTAGCGAGTGAATGCCCATGAGTTCTGTTGCATCTAAAGGCAGACAAATGAGAGCATACAGTAGGTCCCGCATATATTTGTTAAAACGTGGAGTTGGGAAAAGAAGTTGCTATGTAAGTAATGAAACATTTTATTCCTAAAATGTTTAGTAATGATCATTGGTCCTCATCTCATCTCACTTAACACCTGAAGTCCCTTAAATCATTTTAGAAAGACACTGATGTCTACTTATGGCCCTAGGGAGTGTGTGTGTGTGTGTGTGTGTGTGTGTGTGTGTGTGTGTGTGTGTGTCCATCCCAGAACTTGAACTTTTGAGCTGAAAGCTAGCTCTCAACTACTTGAGCCACAGCTCCAATTCTGGCTTTTTTGGGGGGACTTAATTGAAGATAAAAGTTTCACAGACTTTCCTTCTCAGGTTGGCTTCAAATGGTACATGAGCTCTCAGTGCCTGGCCTCTAGAAATTCTTTATTAAGTGATTTTAGAGTACAAGTTGGATATTTGAACATTTGAAAAAGAATTCTCAAAAAATGAGCTATGTAACTTGTAGGCAGTAATGAGAAGAGAAAATTGGAGGAAAGCAAAGAAAGGAATGACATTACCCCCTCCCCTCAAAAGGATAATATACATGTTCTTTGGCTTATGAAATGATAACCTTTCTGTACAGCATTAGTAATAATGAGAATATATGTTTCTAAAGGACATCTACACTGATTGCAATGTGCATGGAGAGAGAAAGAGACTGGTAGAAGGAAAGGAAATATCAAAAGAAGAATTTCAAAGGTCAAACATGGAAAAGATACACAAAGAATGTTCCTTTGAATTTCTTAGAGATATTCCAAATGTGGCAATGACTTGACATAAGAGGAATTCTGAAGTATAGCTAGAATCTGGCAAATGTTTAGTCCAAATGAGCTATAATAGATCAGAATAGGGCTGTTCAGATTAGAACTGACCATGGTTGAAAGAGAGAGAACATTTTTGTATCTCTATCTTATTTCTTTTTTGTGTTCCCTCTATTGATTTCTTTCTCCTCCTGAAAAGTGAAAGAGACATAATGGAGAAAATAATGAGAGGGAATGAGAAGACTGAACTGTGGAAAGAGAGGCAGAATTCTAAAATAGATAGCTTTCCAACTGACACTGTCTCTTTATTCTGGTACTACAAACTACAAAAATATATTTACCACCATGTCACTAGCTCTAGACAAACTGCAGAAAGCACTGATTTCTTTGTACATTGGAGCAGTATAGTGATAATTCCTTATATTCCTAAATGAACTCACAATAGTATACTGAGAAAGAACTTGGCTGGTCATTTTGCCTCACTGGAAAACTTGTAAGTTAAGAAAAGAACAGAGTCACAGAGTCTCTTTTTCATCATCTTGTCTTTATGAGGCTAAATTTTAGAGCAGAAAAAAAAAACTGGAACCAACAGCTTCAGAAAAAGTGTACCAAAATCAATCCAATAAGTTACCCACTTGGAAAAAATTCACGTAGTTTGTGTCCTCTGCCTATGACAATTAGTCCAAATGCCATGTAGTATACAATTGATAGTAAGTCTTAGAAAGTGTTATAATACTTTTTTAGTGTATATTAATTATATAAAGGAAAGATTTCAAGATTTCATTGGCATTTGCAAGCATGAGTATAATGTACTGTCATAATATTCACCCTTCTTTCTAATTGCCCTTCAATTCAAAGACCACCTCTTAAAAAAATTCTTGTAATTTTTCAATATAATCTTTCAAAATTGAATTTTATCATACCTCTGAAGAGGGATTACTTAGAAAATTCAATGAAATAGAGTAGAAAGATAAATAGAACCATCACACTAAGGGGTGTGGTAGCATGCAAGAGAAGGATGTGAGACTGTAGCGACTTTACTTCCAGCATCTAGTGCAGAGTTATTAACATCACTGTGACATGAGCCATGCTTGTAAGATCCTGACCATCTAAATGGCTTTAGCAAAGGCCCAGATGCTCAGTAATCTGCTGCTCATGGTATCTGCATACATTTGTGTCAGTAAGTAATCCTATTTGATCATAAGAATCTTTGATCTGACGCTTCGCTGTGAAGGGGCAGAGACCTTGTCTTATTGACTACTTTATACCAGTCCTCCTAGGATTTCTTGGCTACATCACTGCATCCAAGCCAAGATCATTTCACTCCACATTTATCTATTTCCTCCTACCTCACCAGCTGGCATACCCAGAAGTACATTATTTGTTAAGCTTTTCTCTTTACTAAATGTTCTTGTTTATGTCTGCATACCTGTCAAAGCAGATTTTATGCATTACATTTTCCATAAAATCTCAACTTTTTGCTTTTTTCTTAAAATTAATAGGCAGACAGATTGCTCTAGAATGTTGTGTTTAAAACTAACATTTTAAACATGGAGAGATCCCGTTAGGTTTGAATATTCATCTATGGGATGACTCATTCAATGAGTCATTAACATAATTTGTTAGTGGAATAGAAATATAGGGAAGGAAGGGTAGGTGAAATGGAGAAAGAAAAAGTGAGTGAATACAGTCATAATATTAAGTGTACATGCATGAAAATGGAAGCAGGTAACTCCAGGGGATTTGGGGGTTGGGAAAGATGGGAGAGAACAATGGAAGGAATGAAACTGATGGAGATTCATTCTACTTATCAACTCACATATTGAAATTGCTTTATACAACTATTTAAAGAAAAAAATCAATATTTGTTAAAGTCAACTTTATTGTGCTACATTATACTAACATAAAATTCACTACTTTCAGTTATACAGTTCAGTGATATGAAGTGGCTCTCATCTCTAGAACATTTTATCAGTTCCAACAGCAAGTTTTTTCCCCCTTAGACAACTCTCAATCCTTGCCCTTCATTTCCCTTTCTGTCCATGAATCTATGTTTAAGCATCTTAATAAAGTAGAATCTCACAATATCTTTCCTCTTCTGTCTTAGTTTATTTCACTTTGATGGGAATCTTCTTTGTTCTCATAACACCTTGTTGCTCCTCTCTCAGCCAGTTCTTTTTATGTACCCAAAGATGCTCTCTGAAGGACTTGCCTCTCCCCTCTAAGCCCATTCTTTCTATTTATCCAAAGATGGAATAGGAAGGATTGACCGCCCCCCCCCATTGCCTCAGGATCATACAGACACCAGATAGAACCTCAGCATGGGAACTTATTTTGATATGGAGACAGGACAGATATGGACCCAGGCCCACTGTAAACAACCCTTTGTGGGCCAAATGCAGAAGCCCCAACTTGCTAGACCTAGTGGCTCCTGCATTAATCTCTGCCTCCTTGCTCAGACCCTGTATAAGCCTGGTCCCAAATTCACTGTCTCACACAATCTCCAAACTTGCAGAAGGTCTGTGCCCCTAGCTGTTCCTCAATAAACAGACCCGGCCTGTAGAGATCCAGAATGAGTCTAGCCTTTTCCTTTTCCATTCTCCTCTATTTTCCTAACACACTTGACATGTTTTCAAGGTATATCCATATTGTAGCATGTATCACAACTGAAACATATTCAATTGTATGTATTGTATTATATTTTGTTTGTGCAGTCATATGTAATTGGATATTTAGTTGCTTCTGCTATTCAGGTATTGTGAATAGTGTTGATGAATGAGAGTATGAAACTATTTTGTAGAGCAAGGCATAGCATACTTGTGTTTATAAACAAGCAGTCAGGAGAATGAGACAGGACAGTGTTAATTGGATGACAGATTAGGCAACACAGCTATACATTTTTCTCTTACAAAAATTAGAAAAAAGGAAATAGGGACTGACCTCCAGTTTAGTGCTAGTATGTATGGTCAAGGACCATAGCTCATTTACTAGTCTTCCTCCCACAAATGAAAGCAAGACAAAATGAAAAATATCAGCTATAGCATTTAGACTTTGTTTATCGTTTTTACAAGTATATAACTAGAAGTGGTAAGTATGGATCATATACTTCGGTTGTAGTTTTTGAGGGTTTGCTGTACTTTTCCTCAGCTGTTCTATTTTTCATACCTACTAGCAATCTGAAAGGGTTTCTATTTCTCTGCGTACCTGCCAACAGTTATGACTTTCTCCTTTAATTAATATATTATTGAATTTAGAATTTGAAAAGAATTTACCTCCTCTTTTAAAGGAGTCCAAATTCCTGATGAATTTCTTATCATCATCTGTTCCATACTCTGACTTAAAAAGCCATGTCTGTTATATTGTCACCCTAAGCAAATAAGTTTGGAGTAAGTAGTTAAAGATTTCAACAAAGATATATTAAGATACATCTTGCTGTCCTTGGGATCTCACAGACCCATAACCTTGATATTACTAAGATTTCACAATTTTTCCAGAAAATGTAAAATTTGTAAAGTAACCAAATTACCCTCACCAGCTTGATCAGGGAGACTGTATCTCTGTGGTCTACTTGTTCTTTGAGTCTGACAGACTCCACAACCTTCCATCAAAGAGAAATCCATCAATGGATAAATTCATTAAGGTTAGAGTGCTCACTACCTATTCACCTCCTGGTAGTGTTACCACTACACTACACAGTGTTTTCTTGAAAGCCAAGTTTTAAATGCATGGATTTTAGGGAATATTTCAGATTAAGGAAAAACAGCACTATTTAGCTCCTATTCAATTATTTATTCCCCCCCCAACACTGTCCATTCAGAATTTTCAGGTCATAAGTTAGTTGTAAGAATTACTATCCTGTTTATCCAAGTAAACACTTAATATTTTCACATTTTAAAATGGTTTCCAATTGAATGGTTATAATTTATCTTTTCTGAGCTCGAATGCAGTGAGCATCTTTTCACTGAACCTTCAGATTCCCCTACTGTGAATTGGGTAAACATATCTTTTATTTATTTCTCTTGTTATATTTTTTTCAGAAACATTTTTTTCTTTCCATATATGTTATGTATTCTAGTTCATATATCCTAAAAGCTTTTAAATTTTACCATCTGAGCTTTTTTGGAACTGGTTTGTGTTTTCATGTGCTGTGAATGTAACTGACACGTTCACATGCTCCACATGTACATTGACTAGCAATGTCTTCATGCCTGGGAAGCTGCTTCTCATTTATTGTCATCTGACATACTTATTTCCTGCTTATGGTCTTGCAGTTTGCTGTGTGGAACACAATCTCGTGGGGGTCATCACAGCATTTGTGAATATAAATAAAAATCATTATGTAAGACTAACCAACATAGGAGTATATCCATCTAAAATTAATGACCACTTTTTTATGGCAAACTTTATTTAGTGGCATGTGAAATTTTCAAATGTAATGAGTCTTAGGTAGCCTGCCTTGCTTCACGGAGTTATAGTTCCTCATATAAAATGCTAATAAGTGTCTCAAAGACACATTCCCTCTGTGTCTGTGACTCCAGGGAGGTTTAGCCTTAGCAATGAACTGATATAGATGGATGGAGAATTCATAGCTCGCTCAGGAAAGCCTGATGGGCAGGTGAATTCTAACTCAGAGCAGAACAATATTCTAGTACAGCAACCAACAATTCTGATTAGTGAAAAACCATAAATAAGCAACTAAAATATTGATCCAACCAGAAAATATATATTTTGCAATATACTCTGTACATAAATACAAATAAACATTGAATTATGTGTAGTTCTAAATAGTATTTTTTAAGAATTTGGTTTTTCATTCTTTAATGAATAGATGACAAAGAAATGAATTTTGCGTATTGATTTTTTTAATAGTAGTTATTGACTGAAGTTGATTTTAGCAACTTTTTTTTTTTTTTTTTTTTTTGCCAGTCCTCGGCCTTGGGCTCAGAGTCTGAGCACTGCCCCTGGCTTCTTTTTGCTCAAGGCTAGCACTCTGCCACTTGAGCCACAGTGCCACTTCTGGCCATTTTCTATATATGTGGTGCTGGGGAATTGAACCCAGGGCTTCATGTATAGGAGGCAAGCACTCTTGCCACAAGCCATATTCCCAGCCCTAAAGTTGATTTTAAAAATACTTCAAGGAGCACATTCTTAACTAGTTCTTAATTAGTTTACACAATTGTAATTGGTTATTGATTTTTGAAATAGATTTTAAAAGTAGCTTATGTTAGCTGGACATTGGATGGTGACTCAGGACTGTGATCCCAGCTACTCAGAGGCTGAGATTTGTGCTTTGTGGTTCAAAGCCAGCCTAGGAAGGAATGTCTATATAACTCATCCCCAATTAGTCAGCAAAAGGCAAGAAGTGGAGCTTTGGCTCATGTAGTAGGGTGCTATTCTTGAGCAAAATATGCTGAGGGACAGGGCTCAGGCCCTAAGCACAAACTCTCGGGCTGGCAAATTTTTTTTTTTAAATGGCTTGGGTAAATTAATTGTATCGTACTATGTTTATAAATTTATGTGAGAGAAGTTTCTATAATTAATACCAGATCATCAGTTTCAATTATGTGCAATGTTATTCACCATTTGTCTGGTCAAGGAAGAATAATAACTCATTGTTTTAGGAAGTTAATGAATTCATACTGTGTCTCTTTTACTCATATTTTGTTCTTTTGGCTGATTTCTTCAGATACTGTTCCTTTCATATTCTAACTTTACCTACTAATAAATTTTCTCCAATTCTCAGACCTCTTGTTTATTTTCATTATCCCTCTACTTACCTTCTTCAGCTTACCACTTTCTTTGCAACTCATTACCTTGGACTTTCTGTCATTTTATAGTGTCTTCCAAGGCCTTTTGTATCCGTTAGGATCTAACTATATGGTCACTTCCACTTGGAAAGCATATCCTTATTTTCCCATATAATGACTATGAACTTTTTCCATAGCAAACTTTTATTATTAGTTTCTATAACAGTTAGCACCTCCTTATTATGGTCTTGATTACAAGCAATATTTACATTAATTTTAATGATTAGCCTTTCATTGTACAAATTGTTAACTGATTTCAATTTGGATGTTTAATATTTTAATTTCTAAGGAGATGATCCTGTTGAACACAGAATATTTTCCCATGAACCACTAAAATATGGTAAATTTGATTTTGAATTATAATAAAGTGAGAGTCTTAATCTAAATAGTCACCTTTTAATACTGCATATGAACATGCAGAGAATGGCTACCATCTCAGACAGAGTATTTGTAGAATTGTTCCCTCAGTATGGAAAGTTCTTTTGGAAAATATTGAGAAGAATAAATTCATAGTACAAGTTTGAATGGATTAATAATTGGAGTCCTTAGAAAATGCTTAATAACCTAATGTTTGTCTGCTATAATGTAATGCAATATTTGTCTGCTATAATATAAGGAAGATGCATATTTGCACTGTCTTGTCCCTTGTTCTCTGCTTTTTGGCCATCATAAAGGAGCAGCCTCATTTGCCACAAGCTGTACTGGCATTATGTACACAGTTTCTTCTTAGGGCTAAAGCAATGGCGTAAACCCACCTGGACTAAAACCTCTGAAACCAGAAACAAAGTAAATCATTCTTCCTTTTTAGCTATTTTTGCTAAGTATTTTATCATGAAATTGAGAAGTTGACTATCATAAGTGCATTTTACATGACCAAATAATTTCACTTGTAGGTACATAACTTGAAAGTATTGAGTATGGCATAACAAGGCATGTGAAAAATATCATTATGACTTCATTTGTTTAACTGGAAAATTTGAAATGGACATTCACTATGAAAAGGAAAGATAAATTATAGTATAGTTATAAAACAGAATAGTATAGAGTGAAAATACAAGTGAAAAATGAGTACATATACCTGTTGCAACTGGAAGAAACTATTAAAATGATTTCTATATTCTAGTATATTTTAGTTGCTCTATATGACACTATAAAATTTAAATGTGTCTAGCATGCATACTAATAAAAAGAACTATATGGGAATAATACACTGATAATAAAAACTATCTCTGTGAAGGAGATGGAACATGGGAGAAAGGACAGGAGGCCTGTATTATATATTTATATCTTATTATATAACCAATCTGCACTTATATAAGAACATTTATTTTAGTGTTTCATCCCTATTTTCCAAAAAAAAAACCCTCACATGATTGTGATAAAAATTTCAATCATTAAAGACTCATTACTCTGCACAGCACCTAAACATTGAAGGCCAGCTTTATAACTGATTTCAGAAATTCTACTCTTGTCTGACGTGTCTTTCTGATATAGAGCTTTACTACATTGAACTGAATCATGTGACTTAGTTCCTCATGTTTAGAACTTTCTTTGAAGACGATCATCAGAAAAGACAAACTTGGTTGGGAATGTAAACTGGTTCAGCCACTCTGGCAAGCAGTATGGAGATTCCTCAGAAGGCTAAATATAGAACTCCCCTATGATCCAGCAGCCCCACTTTTGGGTATCTATCCAAAAGACCACAAACAAAATCACAGTAATGCCACCAGCACAACAATGTTCATCGCAGCACAATTTGTCATAGTGAGAATCTGGAACCAACCCAGATGCCCCTCAGTAGACGAATGGATCAGGAAAATGTGGTACATATACACAATGGAATTTTATGCCTCTATCAAAAAGAATGACATTGTCCCATTTGTAAAGAAATGGAAGGACTTGGAAAAAATTATACTAAGTGAAGTGAGCCAGACCCAAAGAAACATGGACTCTATGGCCTCCCTTATTGGGAATAATTAGTACAGGTTTAGGCAAGTCATAGCAGAGCATCACAAGAGCCCAATAGCTATACTCTTATGAACACATAAGATGATGCTAAGTGAAATGAACTCCATGTTATGGAAACAATTGTTATATCACAGTTGTAACTACTTTCAACGTCCTATGTGTATCTGTAGATTCTATTATTGATGATGTTCTTGTATCACCTTCCTGTGGTTGTACCTACACTATCTCTGTAATGTTATCTGAGTATATTGGAAACCGTGTATACTGGTATTGGAAGTAGGAAATTGAAAGGGAATACCAAAATTGAGAGACACAGGGTAAAAAAAAGACAAACAACTACAAAAGCAATACTTGCAAAACTGTTTGGTGTAAGTGAACTGAACACCTGGTGGGGGGAGGGGAGAAGGGAAAGGGGGAGGAGGGAGGGGGGTATGAGGGACAAGGTAACAAACAGTACAAGAAATGTATCCATTGCCTAACGTATGAAACTGTAACCTCTCTGTACATCAGTTTGATAATAAAAATTTGTAAAAAGAAAAGACAAACTTGCAACTTTCAATAAGATCCAAGAAAGGATGGATGCTAATGGTTCCTTTCAGCTAAACCTAGCCCCATACTACATGGCTGTGTTGGGCAACTGTGAAAGTCAATCTGTATTCTTCATTATACCCGGAATGCTTGGTAAATTTGGATTCCAAGGATCCCTACACACTCTTACATGGTCAGATGTCTTATGTGTTATTTTTGTCACTCCTGAGTATTTGAGAAATACTACGTCAGGAAATGTTCAGACTCTTAGCCCAGTGAAGTGCTATAACCCCAGACCACCACAGGGTGGCTTAAGCAAAATAATCATAATTTATACTTTATTCCCTTATGCTAGAGTCTGGGAAGTCCAGGATCAAGAAGATGGCAGAATGTGTACTGCTTACTTCTTCATAAAGAACCCTTTTCCCCCATTCTCACATGTATGAAGATAACTTTCTCAGACTTGGATTATTTAGGCAAAAATTTCATTCTCCAGAGCTTTACACTTAAGACCTAGTCATCTCCTAAAAGCCTCACCTACAATTTTTATGACCAGGAGAATTAGGGGTTCAATACATAAATCTTTGGAAGATAATAACAATGAGATCATAATGCAATCATATAAAGGAGGAAAATCAAGAAAGACATAAGAAGCCATATGCTGGTGGCTAACTACTCAGGAGACTGAGACCTGAGGATGGTGGTTCAAAGCCAACTCAGGCAGGAAAGTCGGTGACACTCTTATCTCCAATTAATCACCAGAAAACCAGAAGTGGTGCTGTGCCTCAAGTGGTAGAACTCTAGCCCTGAGCAAAACAAGGCTCAGAGACAGCACCTAGATCCTGAGTTCAAGCCCCATAACCAGTAATACCAGTAATACCACCAAAAACAAAAGGATATAAGAAATGGAGATATTTAAATCTATTTCATATATTAAAACTTTCAAAAATAGGTAATTGTGAATTGAAATGACGAAGAAAATGAGGATTATTTTTTATTAAGACTTGTTTGAAATAATAGCAAAAAAGCAGCACCATTGACTCATACTTGTGAGAGTAGCTACTCAGGAAAGGGAGATCTGGTGATGTCAGTTCAAAACAAGCTGTGGCAGAAAAGTCTGTAAGAATCCATTTCTAAAATAATCATCAAATTGCAGAGCTAGAGCAAAAAGTGATTGATGGGGTAGAGCACACAGTTACCTGACAAGCCAAGCAAGTCCAAGAACTTGAGTTCAAATATCAGCTTTGCCTACCCCCCAACAAGAGAGAACAAAGTGAAATGCACTGAATATTTGATATAATGCAAATAATTTTCCTTAACTATTGGCAATACTAAACTCTAAAAGATAATTTGGGGTTCAGTTGTTAGTGCTAATAGAAGGATGCACACAAATGATGGGACAAAAAGAGAACAAATTCAGCAGGCATACCCAGTAGACACTATGTTGAAAATGGACTATCCAACTTATGAGGAAAGGGAATCGGGGAAAAAAACTGGGAGAAAGTGATGTAAGAGGTGACTCTTTTCACAAACAAATATACTCAAAGCCTGATTTATATAATTGTAACCACTCTGGACAACATCTTTACAATAAAATCTTAAAAGAAAAGAAAAGAAAAGAAAGATGCAAGCATGAAGGGATGGCTTGTGTCAACCCAGGAAGAAAAAGTAGGAATTGAGAACAAATGCATTGAAGAATAGATAGGACTCAGGAATAATTAAATCATCACTACATTTTTTTTGTCTATGTAAAGAGGAAAAGACAAAGTAAATTTTTTTATTTGGAAATAAGTAGATGAAGTTCTACCTTCTTTTGACTTTAAGATATTAACAGACAGTATTATGATTAATTTGGTAATGAAGAGTAAACAATAGCTCTAAGAAAGTACAGAAAGTTTTGTGGCATCAGAAGACCAGGAGCTAGCTTAGACAAATGTATGAGTTTTGTTCAGGTAAAGGAGCAAATCTTCTAGACAGGAGGATCTGCGGATTCATAAATATGAAGATAAAGTAAAGGTATACAAATTCTGGCTGCAAATGACAGCATGGTTTTTCCTAATACATTGTGACCATAGATGAATAAGTTTGAAATCAACTGTTACAGATCCTCAGTTTCTTCCACGAGCTCTGATCTCTAAAAATAATCAGTTATAGCTTGGGCCATATTCCTGGCTCACAGCTGTAATCCTAGCTATTCAAGAGGCTGATTTCTGAGGACTATGGTTCAAAGTCAGCCTAGGAAGGAAAGTCTATGAGGCTCTTATCTCCACTTAAAGACCCAAAAGCTCGACATGGAGCTGGTGACTCAAGTTGTAGAGTGCTAGCTTTGAGAAGAAAAGGTCAGAGACTGCCCTTGGGCCCTGAGTTCAAGCCCAAAGATTGGCTTTGGCTTATTGAATAATTGAGTTATTGGTGATGAGAACTAGACATCATCACTCTTTGCAGAGTTTGGTCTGGGAAAAAATGCAGGGAATGTTTTGGAATAAAAAATATGTTTAGAAGATTCTGAAAATATAGCATTCAAATAGTGCTTAATAAATAACCTGCCAAAATGTTTGTATAAAAAGGTGAACAGAGGGCTGGGGATATGGCCTAGTGGCAAGAGTGCTCGCCTCGTATACAGGAGGTCCTAGGTTCAATTCCCCAGCACCACATATACAGAAAATGGCCAGAAGTGGTGCTGTGGCTCAAGTGGCAGAGTCCTAGCCTTGAGCAAAAACAAGCCAGGGACAGTGCTCAGGCCCTGAGTCCAAAGCTCAGGAGTGGCCAAAAAAAAAAAAATAAATAAAAAAAGGTGAACAGATAGATCCAAGGAATTGAATGTTGTGTTTTTGTTTTTGTTTTTTTTTTTTTTACAAGCAATGTGGCTTCTAGATGTGGTAGATGTACCTGTTTTTGTGCACATGTAGCACTGAGGTAGGAGGACCAGGAGTTTGAAGCCAGCCTGAGCTACACACAGAATTCAAGGCCAGTCTATGCAAAATAGAGACCCCCATCTGAAGCCAACAAAATATGGCATATTGGTAAAAAAAAAAAAAAAAAAAAAGTAATCTTTCACTGCTGAATGAAGACTACTCCAAGAACCTTGAACATTGAAATCTATACATGTTCACGCCCTTTACACAAATACAATCCTATTTGGAAGTGAAAAGGGAAAGTGTAGGTGTACAATGTAGAAATACAGAGTTAACTGTATTGTGTTTTGACAACAAAATTTTTCCAAACTTTATTCTGCCCCCTACTTGATAGATTATTGCTTATTTTTACCTAATAGTTCTGCATCATAGTCTCCTTATATGCAAAAACCCAATCAAATCTATTTTAAAGGGGTGATCTAAACATTAAGCACTGCAGATAACACTATTTCTATAGTTTTCCACTACATGGACTTGGATAGTCTGCTACTCTATTAGGACCACAGTCCCCACTAGAATGTAGAGAATGAGCTAGCCCATATAGAGCTCTTATGTTTCAATGTATGAGAGAATGCCATCAGTAATAACAATGCTCATTTCAATAGTAAATTCACTGTATCATAATGTAGTATATTGCCTGCTGTATAGTATCAGGCTTTGTTTCTGAATTCACAGATGGGAGCAAAAAGAGGGAGAAAGGAAAGAGAGAATGAGAGCACAAGAGAGAGGGAGGAGAGAGAAAGAGAGAGAATGCTCAGTTGAGATTTCCAGGAGCTCATTCTCCTGATTCTCCAGTAAGCTGGTGGAATCTCACCTCAAGTTGCATTGTGAATGGTGCATTGCACCTGCTCATTCATCAAACTGCCAAGGCCTTGCTTTCACAGCTTTGCTTTTCTCTTTTAAAATTCACCTCTTTGCTGTGCCTTGAGTTGGTCATTCTCATAAAGAATGTAGCTTATTAAACCTTGGTTTCATAAAAATATCTCTAATATATCTAGTATTTCAAACTTATACACAATTCTAGCTTTGAAATATTGCACACAAGTGTAGAGGTTCCCTTTTTATCTCTCATCAATGTTATTGTCTATTTGAATTGATTCAGTTATGCCATAAAACAGAAGGCAATTATGCAGACCAAAATGATTCTCTTTGGGGAGACATTAGGATATTGGTTCTTTATCTTGTGCAGTATAGGATAAGGAGAATGTTGCTTTAAAGCCATGGGCTCCCTAGGCAGCTGTTTGATTTCTGTCCTCCTCTCATGCTCAGTACAGTGCTACATCACTAGACATCACTAACCTTCCGGGAATACAGTGTAGGAGGGGGTAACGCTGGTTCAAGGACAGGGGAAAGGAAGGGAAGTAAAAGGAAGTGAGAAAATACAATCAATGCGTGATTAGCAGCTGTTTCCTGGAGCAAGCCTGCATCAGGGACCTGCAGCTGTGTCATTGTGTTCCAGTTTTACAGATTGCATAGGGCTAAATTGGAAGATGCATGGAGCAGGGAGATATGTAGAGAGCTGTTAAAGGAAGTCCAAAATCCATGGCAACGATATAAGGTGAATGCCCTCTGTGTGAACATACTCCTCATGTATAGCCACCCACCCCCACCCCCACCCCCATGGGGAAGGAATGGATTCCTAATAAGGTCTTGCTAACTGGATATTTGTTCTGGCTGGCTGCTGCAGATTTTTTTTCTTCTCTGAGGCCCAGGGTAAAGGGAAAGGGTCGATGCAGTGCCCTCCAACCTTGCTTCTCCCCTTTAATAAATCAACATGCTGCCTAGCTGTACGTATGTTTTTCAAAGAGCTACCTGTGCTTCCCCAAGGCATGGATGCATCCAAGTCTTAGGGCACTAAACTAAATCTCCCCAAATAATGGCCTAGTTTGGAGCCTGAGAATTCAGTTACCAAGCGGGTAGTTGACTTGCAAAGAAATCGCTGGATTCAAGCAAATATTTTTTTTCTGGTATTATCTCTTACTTCTCAAATAACCACAGGGAAGAGATTAAAAAAAAAAAAGAGGAGGTGGGGATGAAGCCTTGGGGGTGGGTTGGGGGGATGTTTCAATCAGACAATCCCATAGTTGTTTTTGTCCAGTGATCTCAAAGGAATACATTTCCCCTGAAGTGCCCCCTTCAAATGATGACATCTGCATGGTGCCCACTGGATGTGGTATAGCCTTCCTCCTCCAATGGCTCAACCACGGGTTTGGTAATCAACCTTCAAAAGAGTCTCTCTGCACTACTTAAAACTCACACATGAACCATCTTTTTACAAGCCTTTGTAACACACAGCCTGATGAAAATCACTTACCCAGGGCAGACACTCAGAGGAATTTACAAGGTCGAGCACTCCCTGGTGGGGGCGTGAAAAGGTGGGAGGTGCTGAGGTCAGGGTTAAAAGACACTGGGAAATGAAGCCCCCTGCCCTGCCTTCTCCTTCCTCCATCCATAGAAGGAGTCTCTAGTGAGTTCCCGCTTCTGGAAGTCTTCCTGTTTGCTCAGGCAGGCATTACAAAACCCCATCAAAAACCAAGGCACTAACAAGAACCCAGAAAAGCCTGACCAATAACCAGAAATGCCTGAAATCGCACGATTTTATTATCCTCTTTCGGTTTTATGAATATTTTCCCTGACACCACCCCCCCCCCCCAATTTGGCTCTTTGCCCTTTTGGGTGTGCATTTCTACTTAAAATGCTTGGGTGTACCGTGGAGATATTTGGATTGCAGTACACGCAAAGGCTGCAAAGTAGACTGGGTGTCTTAGAATTCTGTTTCTGCAGCCCCACGTGTCCGCCTCCAGCCCCGAAAAAATGCCAATGGGAGACCTTTGTGACCAGGTGTGTGAGTGCTCTGCCGCTCCCCCGGGATCCCAGGGCACCTGGCTGCAGGGCGTAACCTGCCTGCCCAGCGCCCTATGCAGCGCGGAGCTGAAGGGCAGCCCAGGGCTGCGGCAGCAGGCTTGGCGCGCTGAGCTGCCCGCACCAGCCACCAGCAGGACAGCCGTCTCCCCATTGTGTCTGCAGCGCTGCGGGGCTGAATCGCGCCCAGGCTAGGGTCACTTGAGAGAAGGGGATCAGAGGAGGCTAGCGGAGGCTGGAGGAAAGGAGGGAGAGGGGACCCCCGAATGCCACAAGGCTTCATCAATAATGCAAAAGCGCCAGGACCTTCGTGCAATATGCTTCCTCCCTAAACTGGAGGCACCAAGTAGAGCGCGCCCCGGCAGGTACTGCGCGGGGGGTTTTGTCTTTGAGAGATGAAATGCACCCTAATCATCCTACTCAACCTGCTCGCTTCTCCCTGCTCCTCCCTCCATGTAAAGTCCTCCTTGGTTCAGCTTTAAAGTCCCCATCGTCTCCAAATCAGCACTGCCTTTCCAAGCAAAACAGAGGCTGGTGGTAGGAAATGCAGCTTTCGCAGCATCAAGAGTTCACCTGGCAAGGCTTGTTTCCCAAGACTCCACCCGCATTCATTCTTGGAGAATGCTATCAAACTTTGGGAGTTCCTAAGAGCCCGATGTTGTTCTTTTGCGCCTAGGTCTCCATCAAGATTGTGAAACAAACTTGTCCAGCCTTAGCCCCACCAACCACAGATCCTGTCATCATCCCTAAGGGCCGTGGGTCCCCGTGTGTACCCAGGACGCCAGAATGCAGTGCGTGGCTTTCTCCACCGACGGTTGCCTGGCTACCCACGCACAGACAGAAATCATGAAACTTCTTTGTTAAACACACATAACCCCTCCAGAATAGACATCATGTACAACTTGCAAAGAAATAAACAAACGCCACATCCCTGCAGGGAAACTTGTTGAATCCCGCCCAAGCGTAAGGCTGTAATTTTAGATTTAGCCTGAAGGTTTTCTTTTTGTTTTTTTTTTTTTAATTCTAGCCTTCCCCCAGCCCCTCAATACTCTGGCGCATCAGAGACAATTTCTGAACAAAAACTACTAGGTTCTTTCTGCCCCCTTTATTCACAGAAACGACCGTCAGTGTACAACAGCAAGTATGACTGTCCACTCTGCCAATGCTAAAGCTGCCAGTGCCTTCGCAGACGCTCGCAGGACTTACCCTTCCGAGGAGATGAGACTGTTCGCAGAAATCTGGCAGCCCGCTGCAGGCGCAGCTCTCCAACTTTCCTGTGCAGACAGAGCTTCCCGAGTTTAAACCGAGGGAAAGCTGCCCGAGACTTTGAAACCTAAGCTCAAGGAAATGAGGACAGAGTAAAGTCAGGTTTCTCTGCCGTACGGGCACCCTGAAAAATATTCAATCCTTCCTTGGTAGAGAATTCTTTCAAACCCCGTTATCTGTATTACTATTAATGCGCAGAGCAGACGGCATTGCATACAAATAGGTCCAAGTGTGCGCTTCTATTGGTGGTTGCGGAGGCCCCTGGGTCCTACTGCTCTGTCTCCAAACTACACAGCAACACTGTGCAAGCAGCTCTGGAGAAGCCGAGGGGAAAATGGATTTAATTGATTCGTTACCTCTGGTATTGTAATGCCTGCTGAGATGTTTAACCAAGAGGGGGGAAACCCCTCCCACTTAAACTCCTGCCATGTGATTTGTCATTTCATATCTGCTTTTAATTGTCTGTGTGCTGTGGCTTTGTTAATACAAAGGATTGTGAAGGAATAGTTCCTGAGGAAAAATTAGTCCAAATACTTTCATTTTGGGCAGGGAAACCCTTCTTTATGCTCCTTATTGCACCTTGTTCTCACTTCAATGTAGGAAATGTTATGTAGCCAAAATGCTTTTGCATTTCACATAAGTAAAATAGCACCCCATTTTATTCAAGAAAATTCATGGCCACCCAAAATAGAACAACTTAATGGTAAGGACCAAAAATGAGAGGTATATTCATTAAATGTGCTTGAAAATGTCCCCAGTGACAATGGAGTAAACATTTTACTTTGCAAATTAAGAAACTCATAAATATTTTACTTGTGAGTATTGACATGAAAATGCAAATCAGCATGAAATAACAAGAAAGTCACATATGTCAAGTATTTACTAATTGCCATTCCCCCCTCTATCAGGATTTCTTTTAGCTAATGTATTAGTAATGTAAACTGCTATAACAAGAAAATTTTAAGTAGGCAGACCTGTGTTGAGAAGTGATTTGAAATGCTGCAACATTGTGCAAAGACTCAGGGCACCTTTAGTATAGATAATTTTTTTAAGAGTTACAAGGATAATAGCTAAATTTAAGCTCTTCCTACTGGATTTTTTTTTTTTTTTAGTTTTAATTTCTTAGAATCAATGATACTTCTTCACCTAAGCTGAAATGACATAGACTTTCCAACAATTCCAATGTAAATGTTTGCTAATATCAAAACATTTTCAATAACATAGTTTTACTGTGCTTAGATGCTTAGATGTCAATAGTACTGGTATATTCCAGTTTAATTACAAAGTTACCACATCTATACCTTACAGCTGAATGATGTTGGAAATGATGCACTAAGACAATATGCTAGGAGATTACACTAACCATGTGTAAACTAAATAAATGAATATTCCAAACACCAATTCAGCATAGCATTTGAATTGCTACAGTCTTTCTTCATTTCCATAACTCCTTCCCCTCCACCCTCTTCCTTTCCCTCACCAGCAACCCTTGACAAAAGAAGTGTCACTTCAAGTCCAGGTTGCCTTTGCTGCCTTCCAGGCCTACCTTACAGACTGTGGCACAGGAAGAAACAGATTTAACTCTTCCAAGGCAGAGAGGTGAGTTCCCTGAATAACAGTAATTGACAATAACAAAAACAGATCCTGGGCTCTTATCTATATATTCAAAGTTTTCCCAGTGACCCTATTTTTACATATATGTATGACTGCTAATTCTGAGTGAGAAGATCTGGTCAATGGCATTAAATGGGAATCAATTTGTTTTGTGTACCCACAGCTATTTAATCTGTGAAAGAGTCCTTGGAATAATGATGTTTATTCAATGTTATTCCATTCACTGTATTCCAAGGTAGTTTTATTCAATTTAAAATGGAATTAACATAAAACATTAAGCTATTGCTATGGTTGGTATATGCATATAAAAGAACTGGCTATCTGTAAGAGAAATGAAAGCTATTATTTGATATGGTAAGGAAAATTTAATGACTATACAAGATAATTAGCATCCAATCCTTTATAAAATATGTTATTGGTCTTTCAATTTCATACTACCATGAGACTTTCTTAGTGATTTATAATTTTATATGGGTTTTGGTACTTTGTGTTGGTATTTTTTTATTGCTTTTGTATTTAATTCATATCTTTTTAGAACTGAAAATAGATGTTCACTATTTAGGAAGATAGACTTTATTATAACTTAATGAAGTTTACCTGTGATCATAACTAAATAGGAAAGGTAAACTATGAGCATAGGATAGTGAAAAAAATAAAATCAATAAATTTGTCAAGTAAATGATGCACACATACAATAGCAAGCAAAAGAGAATCTTGGACTAAGTTTTCAGACCAAAGCCAAATATTTTTTCAGTACACCACTTCTATTTAAATCACTTAAAAATGGGATATATGATAATACATATTATAATAGGTTTACTTCCTGGGCACTAAGTCACAAAGAATTTTAACCAACGGTATAAGAGCCCACACTAGTTATAGTAGTTCCTAGATTTGTAGGCTACCCTTGATGTACCCTTGATATATTCTTCATTATTTGAACTACTGTTGAACCCCCTCATTTTGTCTGTTCATTTTTCAAGGACAATGTATTCTATGTCGAACACTGATTTCCATTATGTCCTTGGATCATGATGCCAACGCCTTATTGTTGCTAACATGAATGTCTAGAAAAGTAGAAAAGCAAAACAACTTGGAATATCCCTGTCTTTCATTATTATACTTAATCTCCTCTCCACATTTTGAAAGTTAAGTATATAACACATGAGTTAGGAAAGTTGAATTAGCTCTAATGATATTCAGGTACAATCTAAGCTATTTTAAAGTTTCTGTCTTTAATCTTTTTGAGACTATCATACATATGCATATATGTATATACAGAAATATATATGCACATTTATATGTACATACATATAAATGTATGGGTACATATATGTTAAGCATTTCTTAAGCCATATATGTTTATAGAATTTATTCAAGTTTGACTCTTGATAGAAGAAAAGACCAGCCATGAAATTCATACTTTGGGAACAGAAATATAAATTAAAGATGTGGTCAAATCGGCATTTTCTTTCAGTGTAAGTCTCAAGCATGAATAACCAATCGAAATTAGGATAATATATAGTTGTAATTGGGATGCTATCCATATTAAATGTACACTGTATGAATTATTATACATAGTGAAGAAAGAACAAGGCATATATTACAAATATCTAAGATAATAAGTTTGAAGAGAAATGTCGAAGTGATAAAGTTGAAGGAAATTTGACACTTTAAGATGATCACCATGAATGTTCAAATACATAAACTAGTTTAAAAAATAATTTCATTGTCAAATTGATGTACAGAGTGCTTATCATTATGTACTTAAGGTAGTGAGTACATTGCTTCTCAAAGTTCTTACCCATTCCCTCATTTTTCCCACTTTTACTTCCCCCTAATCCTCCCCAAGAGTTGTACAGTTAATTTCCAACATATTGTTTTGTGAGTATTATTACTGTTGCCTTGTTTGAACCTTTATCCCTATTCTCACAATTTTGATGTTCCCCTTCCCTTCCTTAATTCAGATAAACATATATACAATACCCAAGTTACCAAAACCAAATTGAGTGACAACAGGGGATAAACCACAGGAGAGATAAACAAAAGAAAAAATAAATAATTTCACATAGTACAGTAAAAATAACAACAATGGAAAACCTCTTGTGTCCACATTTTGGAACTCATTTTGGTCAGTTCCACCTTATATGATCATATGTACATAGGTATTGAGTTACTGTGTTCCTTTTCTAGGACTATCATAGACATATAAAAATCAGGCAAAAAATTGTCACAAGTAGGATATTTTCCAATATATCAAACAGAATTTTAAAGGAGGCAAGATAAAAGTGGACAATGAAAGTCTAGATGTGAAACACTTTGGCTGAAGATAAAAGAACAAACAACAAAACAAGAGAGAAACTGGGCAGGCATCTTTTATGAGCCTTTGAAAGGAGAGAAAGTGTTAATAGACATTTTTAATTTGATTGGTAGATTTTACAGGAGATCTCTAACTCTTCTTTACAAAGAAATCTGAGTATAAACGCTGCACATACTTTTATTAAGGTAGAATAAAATTACAAACTAAGAAAAACACTTATAAATTGCAAGATAAATTGTGAATTAAGGGAAGAAATGTCTATGGGTAGAGGCATAAAATATTTTTGATCGTGAATTCCACCAATTGGTAGCTAAAAAAGAATCATGTTTTATGTTCCTTCCTTACAACAAAGCTAATGATAAGATTGTGGGTTTTGTCTTTCAAAACACATTGTTATACTATGTAAAGAAAATTCTGTACTTATATCATTTCAAATGTTGGAAGTAGAAACATTGCTCAAATAGTAAGGAACCAGGTAAGAACAAAAAGATGAGCAAGATAATACAACCCTGAGTTTGAGATACAGTACAGGTTAAAATGATCACAAATATTTAAGCACTATTCTTTACATTTATTTTACAAATTTTAGGGCTTGTTTATTAAACACAATAAAATACGGATTATTTAAAATATGTTTGTGTTCACTTATAGTACTTAGATTGTTAAGTTTAATTTGTGAATGCTGCAATGTGGTGTTTTTTTTCTGTTTGGCAACTACCTAGTCAATTTTTTTTTAACTCCCATGCTATTTCATAAATACTAGATTTACTTTTATAGGCAATAGGTTGAATGTGTAAACGAAGATAGGATTTCAAGGGAAACTAAAATTGAACAGTCTTTATATGAAAGGAAAGAAAAAGGAAAACAATGTTTCTCAAGAAGGAAGTGACTGAATAAAATAAAATTTAATTTTATATATAAATCTATTGTTATCATTTTTCTACTGGGAGAATTCAATAACAGAAAATTAGCTTGGGAATCAGATTCTGTTTCTTTCTTCACTATTTTTTTTGTTGTTGGTACTCTGTTTTGAACTCAGAGCTTGTGTTTGCTAGGCAGGCACACTGCCACTTGAGCTACACAAAAAGTCCTTTATTCACTGTTCTTCAATCTTTTCTGCTACTTCTTATAACTAATACTTTCTTCTTTAAGTAGTACATATGTATGTATTATATGTATATAGTCAGTATTCATGAAACTGATAATCAAATTTCAGTGTGTTTTGCTCTATATATCAACATAACACTTCACCCAGGTTAGCTTTCTTTTAATTGACAAGCTTGTTTTCTACACAAATAAACTCATTCATTCTTCAGTAGTATGGCTTGCTTGTTTGATGGGATTTTAAGATTAAACACATGGATTGAAGACCCACAAATATAATAGTCTAGAGGACACGGTAAAACACAGATTTTAGCTTTTGAGTTGTTGATAGAAATTAGTCATGATCATTTTGTAATATATTAACACTAAATAATCTTTATTTTGGCCACATTCCCTCCAGCATTTGTTATAGTTAGTTTTCCTGATAATGGACATTCTTGCTGGGGTGAGGTAGAATCTCAATGTTGTTTTGATTTGCATTTCCTTTATGGCCAGTAATGTAGAGCATTTCTTCATGTGTCTCTTGGCCATTCTCATTTCCTCTTCAGAAAAGTCTCTTTTTAGGTCTTTAGCCCACTTGTTGACGGGGCTGTTGTTCTTTGAGAAATTGTTTTTGGGGAATTTATTTACTTTTTTTAGTTCTGCATATATTTTAGGTAGGAGATCATTGTCCATTTTATGGCTGGTAAAGATCTTCTCCCAATCTGTGGGCTTTCTGTTTACTTTCAAGCTATGTCCTTTACCCTACAGTAGCTCTACAGTTTGATGCAGTCCCATTTGTCCAACCTTTCTTTGATTTGTTTCATTTCTGGGCCTTTGTTAAGGAGGTTTTGTCCTGTGCCAAAGAACCCAACTGTTTCTCCTACTCCTTCTTGTAGTACTTTTGGCTATCTTTTTATTTCGAGGTCTTTGATCAATCTGGAATTGACTTTAGTGCAGGGTGATAAGTAAGGATCTAGTTTTAATTTGCTGCAGGTGTTGAACCAGTTTTGCCAGCACCATTTGTTAAAGAGGCTTTCTTCCATCCTATTTTTTTAGCTCCTTTATCAAAGATTAAGTAGGCATAGTCTGCTGGTTCATTTCTGGGTCTTCAATTCTGCTCCATTGGTCCTCAGGACTGTTCTTGTGCCAATACCAAGCTGTTTATAGTACTATAGTGTTGTAATACAGCTTGAAGTTTAGTATTGAAATTCCTCCAGCACTGTTCTTTCTACTTAGGATTGTTTTTGCTATTCAAGATCTTTTACTGTTCCATATGAAATTCTGGACTGCTTCCTCTATTTCATTAAAACATGGTGTTGGGATATTAATGGATATTGCACCAAATTTGTAGATAGCCTTTGGCAATATTGCCATTTTGACAATGTTAATCCTCCCAATCCAGGAACATGGGAGGTTTTTCCATTTCCTTAGTTCTGCCTTAATTTCCTTTTTCATGTTTTTAAAGTTCTTTAGAGGTCTTTCATTTCTTTGGTTAAGGTTATTCCTAGGTATTTTATGCTTTTTGAGGCTATGCAAAGGGAGTTGCTTTCCTGATTTCAGCCTCGGTCGTTGGCATATAGAAAAGCCATTGTGGTTGTCCCTGCGCCATCACTGTATCTCATCTGCGCACCCTGGATATTGTATATACTTGTATTAGAAGAAGGGAAGGGGAAAGGAATATCATAATCGAGAGGCAAAGGATAAAAAGACAAATGACTCCAATAGCAATGCCTACAAAACCATTTGGTATAAACCAACTGAACAACTCATGCGGGGAGAAGGAATGGAGAAGAGGGGAGTAGGGAGTAAATAAGAGAGGAGGTAACAAATTGTACAAGAAATGTACCCAATGCCTTATGTATGAAATTGTAACCCCTCTGTACATCACGTTGACAATAAATAAACAATTATTCAGGAAAAATAAATAAATAAATATTCTTTATTTTGATGCTGGTCCTGGGGTTTGAACTCAGGACTGGAACTGTATTCCTGAGCAACCTTCCATTTGAGGGAGAGCTCTTGCTCTGTGTGTGTGTGTGTGTGTGTGTGTGTGTGTGTGTGTGTATGTGTGTGTCTATGTGTGTGTCTGATCCTAAGCCAGGATCAGGTGCTTTGCCTGAGGTTTTGTAATCAAAGCTACCATGCTACCACATGAGCCACAGCTCCATTTTGTCTTTTGCTGACTAATTTCGAGATGTGTCACTTATTTCCCCACCCTGGCTTTGAATCTTGATTTTCAGATCTCAGTCTTCTGAGTAGCTAGGATGGTGCCACCAGATCCTAACTGTACTAAATATTCTCAAAAAAGAGTGCTCATATTTATACATAGATCATTAAATTTTCTCAAATAGAACATAAGTTTCACATTTCTATTATTTTTGATAATTAAATCAATAGAATGAGAATTATAAAAATTAAATGAATAAATATTGAACTAAACTGACAGAAAGTTTTAGGAAATGTTTGAGGACTGAGATGTGAATCAATCCATCAATATTAAATAAATCTAGTGGTAAACATATGTAAAGCTACAAAAATGAACAAGTGCCTAACAACTGGGAACTAGTTAGACTTTAAGATTGTATCTCTTCTATCCATTGAGGTAAATTATTCCCAAATTTGATCATGCATGTAAAATATTCATGACTATGGAATTACTAAGCATAATAATAATCACTAATATCTTTGTGTTATAATTATTGGTGACTATTTTTTCCCTTTTTCTGTTTTGGTTCACATAATATTTCACAAAGTGCAAGTACTGAGTTTATTGTTCAAAAACAAATGCACAATCAGGGAGCTGGTGTCTTATGCCTACAATCCTAGCTACTCAGGAGGCTGAGCTTTGAAGACTGTGGTTCAAAGCCAGCCAGGGCAGAAAAGCAATCTGGAAGTAGAGTACTAGCCTTGACCTGAAGAGCTCAGGGATAGCACCCAGCCCCAGAGTTCAAGCCCCAAAACTGACCAAACAAACAAAAAGAGCACACATGTTGGTTCATCAGTGCCAACTTATGGGCTGTCAAAAGTCTGTATACATCTTGAACAATTAATTAATTACCAATAAAGGGATCTTCATAAAGTTTATAGCTTGGAAGTCTATAGCTGAGAGGAAAACTGAATATAATAATGGAGACCAAAACTTAAAAAAAATGATGTGTAGATAGATTTAAGAAAATCTGGAATATACCACAGAGTGACAGAGCATTTGAAAAAATAATTTGAGAAATCACCATGAAACCACTCATAAAGTTTAAGCCAAGCACAAGCTTAATACAAGTTACTAGAGCAATGAGAGACCTGATAAGCCTGTGAAGGTCAAAGGACCAAGCCCTTCTGATCAAGACTCTTCTCTTTACATTCTAGAATGTGTTAACTCCCAAGATATATTAATGATATAGCAACCCAAATAAAAGGGGATGTAAGAGACACCTAGAGACAAGGTGAGAAACCAATATAGTCATGAAACTGACCTAGTCATATTAGAACAAAGGAGGGGGAAAAGATATTTAACAGAGGAAAATAGTTTTAGAAAATATCATAATTAACTTCAAATACTTTTAGAGCTGTCATATAACAGAGATGGAAAGTATGAAATGTTAACTGTGACATATTTTGGCTCTCAGATTCTAGAACTCTGATTGTTCTTTTAAAAAGCATTGCTTGCTTTTATGAAACTTTTGGATAAACAAAGTGTTACTTGATTAGGAAGCAAGCATCCCCTTAGGAAACATGCCCTAGGCCCCCAGCTAATGGTATTTTGTGAGCTCTGAATTTAGGCCAAACATTTTTGAAAGTCCTAAGGGAGCTATGATGAGATGCTAAAGTTCAGCAAATTTAACATCATCTACATGATGCTGTGTGCTGTATCGTAGGGTCTGGATTTCTTTACTTCTAATTATTTAATGGAACTATTGAAAAAGAGCTTTGCAAAAAAAAAGAAACAAAATAAAAACTTATTTAAAAGGCTCACAAAATGTCTTTTCTTATTTGAAAACGAAAATACATGCTACCTCATTCAATTAAATTCATGTCAATCCAACAAATACTGAGTTTTTAACCATGGGAAAATTATGTGTTTTACAAAAATAAGGAAACCAGAACTATTATTCTGTACACTAGCTACCATTAAGGTCTCTTATGCTGTCTATACACATGGGTGCAATGAATTTTAAAATTATTCATGTAGCCTCCCACTCATCTCCCTAAATAGACTTACAGTTACTATCATGTTGTAAGTGTGCATATGTATATGTAGGTTTTTGTATGCATATGTATATGTGTACACACACATATATGGAATGCAAATGACTTTTAGTATATCTGATATATTTATGTATATGTCATGAATGTATATTTATTTATTTAGAGCTACCTTTCACAAAAGAGGAAAAAACATGAGATTAATGTTTGAAATTAGTTTATCTCATTAAACATGATGATCTCCAGTTCAGAAAAATTAAAAAAAAAATGTTTGGAGAAACTCATATAGTAACATCGCGTCACTTTTAACATAAGTTCTCTTCAAATGTTGGCAGGACTTTCAAAACATGATGTATATGTAGACATTTGAGACGAGGGGTTATGAAAGATGCATATTTAAAACACAGTTTAAACTACATCAGTTTATATAACATGTAAAACAAGTTAAATATGTGGGGTTTGGGGCCAGAAATGAAAACGATAGCACTAATGACATTGATAGCATGAATTATGGTAAAGCCTTGGCAGAACAATGTCAATTATAAGATTTATTTAAAATAAGATAAAGTGATGTGATCAATTTAGTACAATTTGCAAAATGATGAGTATCTTATTACTTTTTCACTGAAAAAATTTCCCATTAAAAAAGTTTAGGTTTACTTAGGTGTGTTCACTGAAAAAAAAGTTGAGTGTTTTTCTGCATGGATTCATTTTATGCATAATGGACAGAAAATTATCCCTTGACAATTTCAGTTATTGAGTACATTCCAGAATTACAGATACAGCATCAACTCGAAATTATGATTACATTGAAAAATGTAAGAAATGGTGGTATATTATGCATGGTATTTTGTACTGTAACACGGTCCAATTCAATGTTCATCACATTATTCCATGGAAGTAAATGATACTAGTTTGCTGAAAAGGAATCAAGTCCTGCTTCGACATCTGCAAAACCCAGAGCAAAACTTTTGGTAGGATAAACACTACAAAACTCATGCTAAGATGAATAGGAAAGGGGTTAACATTTTCATATATGTGATTGTAAAGGCTTCTTCATTTACATTGAAGATAAGTAAATGTATTGCAAAGAAAAAATATTACTTTTATTTCAAGAATCATACAAGTATCAAGACACAGGGTAAAAAAAGACAAACATCTACAAAAGTAATACTTGCATAGCTGTTTGGTGTAAGTGAATTGAACACCTCATGGGGGGAAAGGGAAAGGGGAAGGAGGGAGGGGGGTATGAGGGACAAGGTAACAAACAGTACAAGAAATGTATCCAATGCCTAACGTATGAAACTGTAACCTCTCTGTACATCAGTTTGATAATAAAAATTTGAAAAAAATATTTATAGGCCCAATGGTTAATTTGAATTAAAGTAAGTTAGATAACTTTGCTTATAAAAATTATTTGATTGATAGAAGAAAAGTTTAATAAATATAGCATCAGATGGAAAAATTGAATTAGATGAAAATGTTTGTAAAATTAGTATACATTAGAAATATCTATATGTAGATATATATCATTCATTTAGTAACATATGCTCACCACATATTATATATACATTATATATGTGTGTGTGCTATAGTATGTATGTGCTTATAAAATACAAAATTTCTGAGTTACTTTCTTTATGCCTGAATACTTGGTATTTTTCAGACTGTCCCTTAACTCTGTTGTTTACTTTGTTTTGTAAAGACTTGTTTTTATACCAAGATGTTACAGTTACATAAGTAAGGTGATCAGTACATTTGTTTCATATGGAAGGTGAGAAAATAGATAAAGATACCTTTGTAAGAGAATTTGGAAGAGATTAAAAAACATCAGTTTTCCCTCTCTACCTTATCTCCTTCCAAGAAAGCCATATAACTATGTAAATGGTCAATGAAGTTGTGGTAGAACTTATTAAAGAACCAGCATGTTACTGGTCTTGTTTCTGATAGAGACTACTATAGTATTAGGCTTGTCTTTGCGTAGACAAGGCACAAAGCTGCAGATATCATATATCAACATTGAGGTGATGAAGAAAAAAATTTTGCCATGGCAAGCATTTGAAGAGTACATGATCTTAGCAAACATTGTGGAATTCAAGAAACTCGAATGTTAAAAATCACATTATGGTGTTAAGATAGATGCATTGAATGTTGTACCTATGTATTTCATACAAATGATCAGCATGCACACATATGAAAACATGAATACTCTCTGTGTGGTAAATATATCCACCACATTAAACATTTTTTCTTGTATTTCTTTACTATTATTATTTGTCTGTGTATTTGTACAAGTGACAAAATTAATTAACCTGAAGCATATTCTCTTAAGGAATTTCTAAATTATACCATAGAGTTAGTAACCTTAAGTATTATACTGGATAGATTATTTATTTATTTATTTATTTATTTATTTATTTATTTATTTATTTATTTTGGCGAGTCCTAGGGCTTGAACTCAGGGCCTGGACACTGTCACTGAGCTTATTAGAGTGCTCAAGGTTAGCACTCTACCACTCGAGTCACAGCACCACTTCCAGGCTTTTTCTGTGTATATGCTTCTGAGGCATTGAACCCAGGGCTTCATGAATGCTGGGAAAGCACTTTACCACTAAGTCATATCCCTAGCCCCTGGATAGATGATTTCTTGGACTTATTTCACATGGCAAAAAGCTCTATACCTTTTAGTTTTCCCCATATCCCTAGCTCCCTTTTACTCTGTTTCTGAGTTTGACAAACTTAGAATATTCATATAGATGATATAATTTTTATTTAGCATTCCATGTCTCCCATATATATAGTATTTATATATGTCTCCTGTAAATCCTCTATATTTCCTGTGATCTCAGAAAATTATCAGGGTTGGAACTGATTAGTACTTGGGTAGGTAAACGAGAGACTCTTACCAAAAGAAGTAGCAAGAAGTTGCCATGTTTTGTTTCCAGAATTCCCATCTGTACATCTATAAAGACAGATTTCCTAATGTAAAAGTAGTCTTAATTTCCCTTTTGACCCATTTGACAGGTTGAAGAGTTTGCAAAAATCCTTTTAGAGTAGTTATTAAGAAGACATTACCTACTCAGATGTCTGTGTTTTACAAACTATGTTCCCTGCTACCCAGAAGGCTGAGATCTGAGAAGAGGATTAAAATAGATTGGACAGAAAAGTTCATGAAACTCTTTCTATTTAACTACTATAAACATAAAGCAAGAACAAGAAGGGACATTGGGACTGAGTTCAAGAACTAGTACTGTAAAAATACAAGAAAAACTATAGAACTGCTATATTAAATTGTGTCAACTTTAGAGCCATCATGACACATCACATAACTTGAGTTAAATAATTTTTATAGACTATTGAATATCTTGTTAAAATTCAATAAGTTCTATATAAATAAGACTTAAGATTCAAAATTAAACCCAACTTCCACTCAAATTGATAATTACTATGAAAGTCAAGTTTACCTAATAATAGAATTATACACCAATTAAACTCACTAAATGTCCCATGAAAACTCAGTAAATGAAACCTCCTCAAGATAGAGGAAATGGAAACTGGTAGTATACCAAAGAGAATGAATGACTAAAAACAAATTTTCCAGCAATTAGAAGATAATGGGAACGATGCCCTAGAAACACATGCAACTCATGGCTCGAGGAACTAGTGAATAATAAACCTTCCTAAAATATAATCCCAAATTACTTTGCTTGGGCTACAAAATTTAAAACATATTTTAGTGGATACAATTAAATAAATATTTCATATTTTTATATGTATACATTACTGAGTAAGTAATTGAAAACTGAGCAGAATTAAAGCAAATGTAGACGAAGTCATGCAGTCCCATGTCTCACAAAAATAGGAGGCACAACAAGGTGAGCCAGGAATCTATCATCATCAACTTCAGTTCAATTCAGAGATTTATCAATAATTCACGAGCTTCTACAATCTAACTACTATATTGTTTGAAGGTAGAAACTTCAGAAGACTCTTCTTTTGGCAATAACAAAGATACACAAACATGAAACCTTGGATTTACTTTTGCCATTATTACCAACATTAGATATATGGAATTGCTTATTGAATTTTAAAAACTAAATTTGCAGAATATAAATAAATTTAGACTCTATAGTTGTGTAGAAATTGTACAATTAAATTACAGTATTTTAAATCTAATATACTGAGTCACATTATTGCTCATTTTAGTTATATGACTGCAGAAATAAATCATTGATCACTAAGAATAAATTACTTTCTTAAAATCCCCTGATGGCAAGTATCTTCTCTATCCATTTTGTGGTTTCCCTTAGTGAGATTTTCATTTTATGTAGAGGGAGTTGCTCTAACACCACAGGAAGACTCAAAAGTACATTTCATTATGTGAACAAGAAATGATATGGTTCATATTGTACTCTGCTTCAGGGTGAGTTTTCGTGGCACTTAGACTACTTACAGTCACAGAGTTATCATATATAGGAGTTACATCACAGAAATACACACACACACACACACACACACACATAAAAGTGTTTGGGTTCTAGGTTTTATTCTTGGTTTTCCTTGTACAAATTTATAGAAATTCCTGAGCCCTTAGAAAATGGCAAGTTAGTTGTTGAGGCAAAAGCACATATCCTAAAGGCAAGTAGACATTTATTTAATTTTTAAAAAATATTTTAATATATTTTTATTTATTGTAAAGGTGATGAACATGCAGTTACAGTTAAAAAGGTAAGAGAATGTGTACATTTCTTTTAAACACTGTTAACCCCTCCCTTACTTTCACCTGCTAAACACTCCCCTCTCCCCAAATTTAAAGTTCATTCCTAACATAGTGTCTAGGGAGTGTCATTGTTACATTACTACATCCTTTGTCCTGCTGTTTCTGATCTGCTTTCCCTCCCATGGATCAGATGAACTTATATACAAGAAAAAGTGTACAGAAAACTAAAACAGAGAGAAAAATAGAAATAACTGCATACAAGACATAAAAAGAACCTCCTTTCCAATTCTTAAAGTTCATTTTGATATGCTTCATTATATGTGGTGCTATGCACTTAGCTATTGTGTCAGGCCCAAAGAAATATAGCTTGCATGGTTTCCCTCACTTGTAATAACTAGAACATGTCTATGTTATCTGTAGACATTTTCTTTTTTGTTTAGACAATTTTTCAGAATTTTTGTCTTGTAAAATGGTATTTCTAGAGCTGGGAATATGGCTTAGTGGTAGAGTGCTTGCCTTGCATGCATGAGGCCCTGGGTTCAATTCCTCAGCACCACATAAACAGAAAAAAAAAAAAAAAGATATTTCTGGGTCTATGTTGCCTTTCAACCTACCTTAATCAATCACTGTACATCTCATTACCTGTATAATCTCTGAGCTCAACTCTGGCAGCTAAAATATTTTATCTGATACAATGTAATGGCTTTGTTTAATTTTTTCAGAATATTTATAAAGGTTTGTATTTCATGTGGAAATAATCTCCATCAAATGAGATAGACCCCTAAGCTTAGAGTAACAATGCTCAATAGTATGTGCAATAATAGGAATTGTGCCTAAGTATGTTTAAGTTTTCATTGAAATTGTTGTAAGTTGGATAGCCTAAGTGTATTTAAAGAGGTAGTTTAGTGCTGCAGTAAGAATTTTTATATGGGCAAATCTGCTGTATTCTTCAACATACACCATGATATTTTTACTAACGTTTATGTAAGATAAATGCCTGGCCAGCTTAAAGATCCTATTTGTTTTGTAAAATTAAGTGTATGTGAAAGCTCAATGTGAGTTAGGGGGCACAAAAGGAAGCAAAGAAGCTTATTATATTTTTTAAAAAGCTTATAAAAATTGCACTTTCAATGAAAAAAATGCTAGTGAGCATGTAGTTAACTATAAAATTAGACATGTGAAACTTAGACATAAATATTAAGGAGTATGACATAAAAGAATCACCTCTGAGAAGGGAGGTTAGATTGGAGAAAAAGGGTCAGTGAAATTTCTTACAAAATTGCCCACAAGACAGAGAAGAAACATAGACTTCCTAATATGTAAAAAAAAAAAAGTGAACCAATGAAACTTCAGGAAAGAACAATAAAAATGATTAAGGGTCAAAAGAAATGATTAATGAGCAGAGATGTAAAGATAGTATCCATTTAATTTAGTGAAAAGACTAATGGGAAATTAAATCATTTGAAAGCAAACACAGAGCAAAAAAACGTGGGGCGGGGATGAGGAAGGGACAAATTTTAGGTTAGTCAAGAGAAAATAGCTATAAGTAATGGGATCAAATTGAGTACAGGAAATTTGTGAGTGACTATGAGAGGAAAGGCAGCCTAGTTAGGTGTATTAGGCAGAGGAATTGCTTCCTAAGGGACATAGTAAAAAGCCCCTTTGCTTTAGCCACTTAGGTAGACCAGACAAAGGAGTGGGTAATGGTATATGAAACATTTCTATGTTCACAAAATTATGGACATTATGATCTAATAGCTTCTATCTTACCAGTACAAAAGATTTCTAGGGTATATAATTCATTGGATGCAAGCTTTTGTATTTTTTTTTTCTGTTTTGGAATAGAGGATATGTAACAGTGAAAAGAACCTCTGAAAATAAAATTCTTCCACATTGCCCAACTTCTCTAGTTACATACATTTGTTTCCATATTAGGTAATATATTCAATTTTTTTATGAGTTAAGATGTTTATCAAGTGATACAAAAATTATTTCCAAGTAAATATTGTTTTATAATTTAAGAATTATAATAACACAATTAACTAGTCTATAAATCCACTTAAGAATAGATACTAAGTCTTTCTCCCCTATGGTTTTACACCTAATGTCACTATAACTGATTTTGGTACTCTGAGTGTTGTATATACATTTATCTGAACTAGATAAGGGAAGGGGAACATCAAAATAGAGAGACAAAGGATAAAGGATGACCCAATGCAACAGCAATACTTAAAAAACTATAAGCTTTAAACTAACTGTACATCTCGGGAGAGGGTAGGGATTTGGGGCGAGGAGAAGGTGGGAGAAAAATGAGGGAGGAGGTAATAAGTTTGAGAAGAAATTATCTCACTGCCTTGTGTATGAAATATTAAACCCTCTATATATCACTTTGACAATAAATGACTCAATTAGAAAATAGAATCAATATTAAGTATATTCTCATATTTTGGTCATATACTTAATTACAATAAATATGTAGAATAGAAAAAAAACTTAAAAAAGCATGTACTCTTCTTTTTGCATACTTGAATAGTAATACAATGAATAGGTAATGATAAAAGTTATTCTATAATAGAAATTTTGTAACTTCAGGATTGTATTATTAATTAGAGTATATATTTTCCCTACTTTGTATCAAAACTATTGTAAGAGGAGGATTGATGCATTTGATGAAAGCCAAATGTTTATTGTACTATCTGGCACTTGGTAAATGGTAAATATTTTCTAAATATTCTGAAAGCATCTTTTCCTAGACATATTTTTCATAAGCACAGAAGTATTTATGAGGAGTGATATGTGGAATGAAACTTGACTGTTAAACAAAAAAAAATTGAAACTGAAGGTAATGGAATGGTGATACTTTAGGGTTTTAAATATATATATATAATATATGTATATGTATACATATATATATAAAACAATTATTTACTTATTCTTCATCACCAAGTTCTAATGAAAACCAAGCTGAGAGTGACGAAGTGGCAGGTGTCATGTCATTTAATGGCATAGAAAGTTGCTGATCCATGAATTCAACAGTGTTCAGTTTTATCATCCTTTAATCTTTCCTGTTTATGTAGATAGCAGGTATTTCATTTGTAGTATCTTCCTCCCTGGATATGGAATAAAGCAGAGGTACTGAGGAAGAGTCTGTGGCCTGAAGATCCCTACCTTGGTTCTACAGGAACTTTTAGCAGGTAGGAAAATGTCTTAATTTCCTCAGAAAACATATATTTCCTTATGTGAAGTTTAAAAAATACTCAAATCTGACAATTGAAAACGTTTAAAAACAATCTGAAACCATGTTAAAATGTATGTATTGAGCTCTAAAATTTTAATCTACTGAATCCCTTCCTATTTCTGAATAGTTATCCAATAAAAACATTTATATTTAATATTCAACAAGTTCAATTTGCTGAATGATATAACTGTTTAGTGTGTGAATAGGCTGCCTTCCCTGTACAATATTTTCTAACATATTTATTTTTTAACTATATGAAAAATTTTAAGACTAAAGTAATCAAAGATTAATATAAATGGTTCATTAAACTAAGTGAGTGGTAGCAGTTATCAACAAAGTTTAGATCAGTAATAGAGTTCGTATGCTTGCTGCTCTCTTTTCTTCTCTGTGGAAAAATTGCACAAAAGCTTAGTAGACTTGGGTATTTCCAAATAATAATAATAATAATAATAATAATAATAATAATAATAATAATAAAAATAATAAAATAGGAGGCTAAGGAGAGAAAACAATATAATAAATAATTTTCAAGTAGCATGGTATGATTATCAAATTGAAGGACTCATAATACATATAACACATAAGTAATCAAAAATAATATGAAAAACCAAAATATTTTTTTCATTTCTATTATAATCTGCATTCCAGTGAAAACAAAAGACCAACACAGAGTGTTGAACAATAAGAGAAAAATATTTTCTCTTCCTCTACCATGGGGTACATATTTGTACCACATGGTCCACTACACATGAAATCACTCTGATAATCATCAAAATCAAGTGAAAAATTTTTAAAACACCCCATTTATATGAATAAGGAAATTAAAAAAAATGTGGTGCTCCTGGAAGACTAAATAATATCTTCCATTCTTACAAACTATGAGTTTCAAATTTAAAATTTTCTTGCCCTTATCAGTTTTGTTTTGGAGAAAAATATGAAAAAAAATAAAAGACACAGTGATTATACACTTGTACCGATTAGTATTTAAAGAAAATACTAAATTCAGTAGAATAAGCAAGAGAAAAAGGCAACAATAGATTCCGGAATTACCCAGAAAGGAAGTTAATATTTAAGCGATTGTATTATACATAAAAATAAATCAAATTTTGATATGATACATGCAAAAAATTTGATATGTAATAGCAAGTCATATTCACTAAGATTGCAAATAATCATAAATCATGATGGAGTAGGTTTAAATCCATAAGATTTTCAATATACAAAATCTGCATTAATATAGGACTTGAATAGAATCAAGGAAAAAGAATCAGATGTTGTATACATTAAGGAAGGAAAAGCATTTGAAAACTTTCCATATCTCTTGCAGTTAAAAATCTCTGAGAAAACTAGGCTCAGAATCCTTTTATATAATAAAAGCTACTTTTCACAGATTGATAGCTAGCTATATATTGAATGGGAAAAAAATCTGGAAGTGTTTTCTCTGTAACCAGGAATGAGAAATTATTTCTACTTTTTGGATTCTTTTTGAATATGCTGCTTGAATTCTTTCTACTCTTATGTAATACACTGCTTGAATTTTTATTCTATTATTCTAAATGCAGCCATTTAGAAAGAGAAAAGACTCAAAGAAATACAAGTAGAAAAGGAAGAAGTCAATGATCTTCAGCTACAGATAAGTTCCTTTACTTAAAATACTCTAGAAACTTCCAGAACACTGGAAATTATGGTAAACACTTTCAGGAAACAATATGATACAAAAATCAACAAATAAAATTTGTTAGCTTAAATTTCTGAGGTATACATTGAAAGGAAATCAAAGGAAGGTGTGGGTTGGTAGAGATTGGTAAGAATCTTGAAAGGGGTGGCATTGATTAAAATACATTGTATTGGTAAAATGCTTTGGTAAATAGCAACTCCTTTGTATAACTACTTAAAGGTAATTTTACAAAGCTATGTGCATAAGATCATTTAAAATGATGTTTATTGAAATGGGAACTCGAAGAAATAGAAGGGGTTTATACTTATATATACTGTGTGTAATTCTCTCTCTCATTCTTTTTCTTTCTCCCCCCTCTCTTGTTTGCCTGTCTTTTTTCTCTCTTTTCTTTTGTCTTTCTTCTTATTTTTTTTATTTTAAAGGTGATATACAGAGTGGTTACAGTTACATATGTAAGGTAGTGAGTACATTTCTTGTCAAACTTGTTGTTATCACCTCCCTCATTTTCTCCCACCTTCCCTCCTCCTTAAACCCCTTCCATCCTGAGTTATATAGTTAGTTTACAACATATTGTCTTCTAAGTATTCCTGTTGCAATGGTTCACCTTTTACTTTTTCTCTCACCATTTTGACATTCTGTTTCCCTTGCCTAAATCAGACAATCATATATATAATACCCAGGTTACCAAAACCAAATACAGTGACATCAGGGGCTCAACTGTAGGAAAGATAAACAAAAGAAAAAATAATTTCACATAGCATATTACAAATAACAACAACTAAAAGAAAGTCAATTCAAACTTTGATCCTTAAGATCTCTACCTCCTAGGTTTACAGGTGTGTGCTACTAAAGCCTGCTTATGTTCAGAGTTTTTTTTTAATGTAAAATATGAACATATTTTATATATATAAACATATAAGAAATGTTTTTTGTGTTGTTCAATTAACAAGTTACATATGATCAAGTTCACCATTTACTTTTTTCAATTCAAGTACTTCTCTTTTTTTTTTTTTTTTTTTTTTGTTCAACGCTGAACTTCAGGTGGTTACACAAGTAAAATTTATTCCAGATGTCCAAGCAGTATTTTCCAGTGGAAGACACATGCTGACTGGAGGCTGTGAGAAGTGGAGACTCTAGGATGTTTTAACTTTTTTTCCACTTTTTGGTTTCTCTTCAACAGCAGCTGTGTCTCTTGCCTCTTCCAAGTCTGTGACTTTGGCTTGGCAGCTCCTCAGAGATATGCAAATTAAATGTAAATTAAAAACATAATGAGATGGCAATTCACATTCAGATTTACAAAATTTAATAATCTGACAAAACCAAATGCTGTCAACTTTGTGAAGACTAACACCCTTTTGGTTGGTAGTTAAAATCGGTTTACAAAAAGCACTTTGGTAAACAAATCTGAATTCTGGAAAAGTTAAACTAAGCCCTACAAATCAACAGTTTTTGTAATTATACACATTAAAGCTACCCTTTTGCACAATAATCAAAAGAAGTGCAGAAGAATACCTCCTGTAATTATTTATTATTTTAATAGTACATAACCTGAAAATCACTCTAGAAGCAATTACATATAAAGGGATAAATATATTTTGCTTTTAAAAACATCTGAATGTTTTACCAAATTATAAATAACGATAATGAATTATCGTTGGATCTACATATATTTTTTCCAGGAAGCATATTTTGGAGAAAAGTAATCACAGAATAATTTATGAAAGTGTACATACATTTTAAAGTATACGTATATACTTACATGTACATGTGTACATACAAATATATATAAAAACACACATATACAGATACATATATATATATTTCCTTCAATATAATTAAAATATATCAAAGTAAATATTTTCACTTATGAATATATAAACTTGATTTTTATTTAATATTGCAAAGAAAAGCCACGATTGTGTCTTGAGCCAGGGTACTTTTGAGAAAGTGATTAAGGAAGACATGAAATTAGGGTAACATGCATCAATCCTCATAGTAACTGTTGATAATCATTTTAAGGTAGTTGATATATGGCTGCTTATATTTTATTATTCTTTATATTTATATCTTATTTTAGTATTCCACATTTATATAATTTTAATAACTATTTGAAGATTTTAAAGCAAATTTACATCTCTGTAAACTTACTATAAGCACCATACCATAATGTCATCATTAATAATAAAACTTAAAAATTATCACATATACATTTTTAAAATATAAGCAATTTCTAAGTAATACACAAATCAGAAATACAAAGTCTGTACATCCACAAGGACTTTGTAGCACAGGAAATCGTAAGCATTACAGATGTTTATGGGATGGGGATATGGCTTAGTGGCAAGAGTGCTTGCCTCCTATACATGAAGCCCTGGGTTCAATTCCTCAGCACCACATACACAGAAAACGGCCAGAAGTGGCGCTGTGGCTCAAGTGGCAGAGTGCTAACCTTGAGCAAAAAGAAGCCAGGGACAGCGCTCAGGACCTGAGTCCAAGCCCCAGGACTGGCCAAAATAAATAAATAAATAAATAAAGACGTTTATGTGCTCACCCCGTCATGGCTATAGTGAATGTTTGTCTTAAAGTGTCTTCCTTTCTCACTTAAAGTTTTAATTCAACCCAGATATATGCAGTAATACATAGAATATGATTTGATATCAGAATTACAATTTAATTTCACATAATATCTTTTCCAATTATGACACTAAGCACAATTTTTCCCTAAGGATTGAACCATAAGATATGTACATATAATTTATAATTTTATGATGCATTATATTTAGAAATCATCTTAGCCTATCCTAAAGTAAAAATCTGAACATTATCTATGTGAAGATACATGACATTAGTAATAAAATTATTGAACATGTCAAATTTTACTTAGTTGCCCTCTGACAATTAGTTTGACAGAGCCTCTTAACTCTCAGCAATTTTCCCCAATTAAAGTGTTTATCATTAGAGTCTGGAACTTTTCTATACATGCCAAAGCAATGCAGCATAGCATATGGTTTGATATTTCTATAGTAGACTTAACAGCTTTAACATAACACATATTTTAGTATAGTTTTCAATATTGTTTTTAATTTCAAATCCACATATGATAGTTTTACCACTTTAAACAAAACCAATCATTTGATTTTTAAAGTTGTATAGGCAAATAAAATTATTTACTTCTTTTTACAAGTGACTCATTAAAATACTCAATAGTTACTATTCATATAGTTTATAGAAGAGACATGAAATTAGGAATAAACTTTATAAACCCTCAATTGTTAAACTAATAAGTGTCAAAGCAAATAATTTAAATTACTATTTTGAGTTAAAGCTGGCCATATGGAAGTGTAGAAAGAGGATAAAATAATCTAAGTTGTGATCCTTTCCTAAGAATAACCTCCTTTGTCCTCATTGCGAGATGTATAGAGTGCAGTTTAATTAATCATGTACAAGTGTAATTGTTTGTCTTTTACTATCCATTGGATTAACTTGTAGATTTATAGACACATCAAGAAATAGGTACAAGAGGTCTTTTAAAAAAAATCATAGTGTTTGGAGTTCTTTCTTTTTTCTTTCATTTTTTTCTTTTGGTTTATTCCTTGTTACAGTTTTTGATTTCTGCATCCTTTGTGTTGTATATTGGGGAAGGGGAGGAGAATCACAGAGATGGTGGAACAAAGTGTCAACTAATTCAACAGTAATCCTCACTAGACATTATGTTGGAAATGAGCATTACACCTTGGAGAGAGGGAAAATGAAGGAAGGGTCACAATATTCAAAAAGAAATATATTAATTACCTTGGTTATTTAAGTGTCATCCCTCTGCATATCATATTTAAAATAAAAATTTGAAAAATCTAAGTTGTTAAAATAACTAAAATTATCTCTATAATAAGCTTCATTATGAATATGTAGGAAGTAGATCAGTATAGGCCACTGGTGTAACAGAACAGTCAACAGAACGGGGTTTCTAAATGAAGGAAAATCATTCTGGAATGATTTTAAGCCTTTAAGTTAAAAAGGGCTAGTATTCAGTACCATGGAAAGCTCCATAGGAATGTGATTTTTAGCCTCATGATGCTATCTACTGAAACATTTTAAATATTATATTCAAGGACTGTGAATTTAATTTTTCTTCCTTGAGTTTTTAATGCTAATCTCTTACTTAAAAATAAAAAATATATCTTAAACATCTCAAACTATAAGGAAGACAACTAAATATGACAAAGATCCATAATTTTGTCTCATTTCTTTACTGACAATGTTCACTGTGATCACTTGACTTGCACATTATGTGCCAAACTTCTCACATGCAAAGTTCCTCTTTCACCCTTTGCAGTTACCGTGGATTTGTGAGAAGGCAATTTGAAATTAAAGAATTAGATATCAAATGTATACAAATGTATCTCCATTATTTTGGGGGTATTTCCTTGCTTGCAAAGATGTAGTGCTTAGGTATTAAATCATAAAATGAGCAATCACTTGAAGTATCAGTGGTTTTTATTATCTAACAGTACATCTTCGTGTGGATAGGTGTGTTCATTTGCACGTATATAATTACAGGTATATGTAGATAGAAGCGAAGCTATTCCTTACACGTGTGACAAATTATCAGTCATTTCGGATGCTTCTATTACTTATGCAGAAGGCTTCCTTAGCTTCCTACTTCTTTCAACTTCCCATGCTGGGCCACAGTGACATGCACAAGTCCTTCTCACTGGGTCACAATCCTTGTGCTTAAATGCCCAGAATGAATAGATTTCTGTTTGTTTGTTTGTTTGTTTGTTTGTTTGTTTTTTGGCCAGTCCTGGGCCTTGGACTCAGGGCCCCAGCACCGTCCCTGGCTTCTTCCCGCTCAAGGCTAGCACTCTGCCACTTGAGCCACAGCGCCGCTTCTGGCCGTTTTCTGTATATGTGGTGCTGGGGAATCGAACCTAGGGCCTCGTGTATCCGAGGCAGGCACTCTTGCCACTAGGCTATATCCCCAGCCCTGTTTCTTTGTTTTTAAAAGTACAACTTCCCACTTGGATTGAGTATCCAGAGTGGAGCATTGAACCTCATGTGGTGTTCTAGATTCATCAACATATCATCTTCTTCTTTTTAGTTTTTGTTGTTGTTAAATCAGATTCTGGAAAATATACAACTCTTTTTAAAAGAATTGTGAATTTTACATTAGTAATTCTACTTTCTAAATTGAGAGCATGTGTTTTCTTTTATTTATTGCTGAAGGATGAGTAGTAAACAGGGGAGGGTTATATACTTTCATTTCTCAAATATTTGTTAAATATTTCTCAAACATTTATTAGACTATGAATCCTCATCATTTTAATAGTTACAATCTTCCTTATTTATCTAATTAAATGGATTAGCAATATTCTAATGATTTTTTAGTTAAATATAAGAAAAGAAAATGAAAACAAGAAAGGGTAAATGCACCTTCCAGTATGAAGGAATTTCAAATCTTAAAGGACATTTTTATCCGTTTAGATAGGGGATGCACTGGCTCAAAGAAATTTGAATTTCTTGCTGCTAGTGTAGTTTATTTCTAAGTTATATTTTGATTCATTAAGCTTTTGTCATGAATAATTTCTGGTTCATGAAAAAAAAGTTATCAGAGAGGAGAACAGAAATGATTAAGATTGAAATTAAGGCAGGTCACGAAGGGCGTCAAGATGGCGGCGCCCCTCCGGCCCGCAGGTCTGGTGCACAGGAGAGAAGGAGGGCCCTAGGCAATGTGTGCTCTCCCCCTGTTTCCAGCCTGAGCTTAGCCTTCCGTGAGAGAGGATAAATTGGCAACAGCAAGTGTTTCCACTAATAGCTCAAGAGAGAAAGCAGGACACCAAGATGGCAGTATACACACCAGGTCGTCCAACTCCTTCCCTACAAGATGCAAACCTTAGAAGACCAATGGTCATGGATATCATAGAAAAAAAATTGAATCCCTTAGAAAAAGAAAAGGCCTTAAATATAAGCAGAACAGTCCTCCTTGGAACAACAGCTGGCATCTCTGGAATATCAGCAAACTTGGTCTTCAGAAGTTGCTTCAAAGTCAATTATGATACTTTGAAGACATTTACATCATTGGCTACACTTCCATTTTTATCTTCAGTAGTTACTTACAAGCTCCTTGTAACTGATGCTTGTGTTCAGGTAACATAAGCAAGGAAAATTGTGCCCTGAGAAGCTTACTGGTTAGTATAATGTGTGGTGTGTTGCATCCCACTGCTTTGGCTTTTTCTAAAAATGGACGTCTTGCAGTCAAGTACCATACGGTCCCACTGCCACCAGAAGGAAGAGTTTTATTCCATTTGGTGCTGCTTTGTCAAATTGATATTAAACTAATGATGATTCCGCTGATCTTCCAGACATATTTTGGACTATTTAATGGTCTACAACATTACCCAGTATATGAAAGCACACTTGAAAACTATATATAAAGAACAATGAATGGAAACTAACACAGAAGAATGATTTTTTTCATTGAAGACATAGCCATTGCTAAAAGAATGAAAAATAACTCCTATTTCTGTTCTATTTGCCTGATATATGTCAGACACTTAGTAAATATGTAATCATTCAATGAATGTTATTATAAAACAAATGTGGTGTTTTTTTTCCCCCTCCTGGTAGCTTTGCTCCATAGGTCACACTGCCTCTCTATTTCCAGTTTTTCTAAAATCTTTAATATTCTCAATCTTTAATACTAAAATGTTTACACTGAAAAGAAAAAAAAGATTGAAATTAAGAAAGACTATTGAGGAACTGTGCTTGAGATCAATCCATGAAAATACAAATTCTCCTTAAAACCACAACAGAGGCCATATTTTATTTTGCATTCCCAAAATCTAATTGAACTGCCACATAGGAGTCACTACACTGATGTGAATTAACCTATTACTAATAAATGTATATCATCACTAATGCGGACGTCTGGTATGAAATGAAATGGGCCAGATTTAACACACACACACACACACACGCAAAAACACACATTCATGCATGCAAATATGTAAATAGAAATATTTAAGCCATTGAATTTAATGACATACTCAATAATAACCATGAACCATTTTCTAGTATCACTAGAGAATGTTATCTAATTTCTCTACTGTGTGTGTGAGAGAGAGAGCGAGAGAGACAGAGACAGAGAGACAGAGAGACAGAGACATAGATTCATGAATATGAAGCACATCCTTCCATATTTACAATCGCCAATGGAACAGAAAACTACAGTGAGCACATTTTGTATGAATCCCATTTGTGTGATAGAATTACAGCATTGCATTCAGTACAATTTATAAGTTGTGCATAACCAAGCCAAGTATCCTTTGAGAAGTGTGCTCCATTCTCTACATGGAGATGTATTAAGCTACTCACTTTATGATAAAAAAGAATACTCATAGGAATGTTACCACAGTTCAAGTAGGATAAAATTAGAAATGAAGTCAGCCTTAATCTATTTCTTACATCTTTTTTCACAGCCTACGTCTACTACTTTCTAACTCAGTGGCCAGAGATGTCAAAAGATTCTTTCCAGCTTCATTTGACATGGGAAAATAGGATTTCTAATAATGAGGCTATCTGTAAAGGTGGCATTTTGATCTAACTATTGGTTTCTAAATAATTCTAGTATCAGAATGTGCTGCTTAAAAGAAAAAAATATAAACCAAGTGTTAGTGTTCTCTTAGAGTACTCTTTTAAAATCTTATTTTGGCATAGAACAGACTATCTGCTCTGTGTTTATGATTAAAGAAAAAACTTGAGCATGGCTTCAGAATGATGGAAACTTGTTTTGGAAGTAGACAACTATGTTTTCTAAAACAGTTGATGAATAAGCAAATATAAAAATAGTAGGGATACCACTGTTCACTTAAAAAAATTGTTGAGTTTCTTTTCAATGACATCTGTGGAACTGCTTGGGTTTTCTTTTTGTATTTTATATTATTTCTTCTTTTTTGTTCACTGTACGTTTTCATTAGGTGATCATCTTTATCTACTCATTCCAATTATTCATTCAACCATATATCAACTTGGTAGAACTTATCAAAAGTGTTTTTTGTTTGTTTTGTTTTCAATTTTCCTACTTTGTTCCTTTTTAACCTCCACTATATACTGTTCAGGAAAAAACTGCCAAGAGTTAGGAAGTTATATACTAGGTGTCGAATGCTTTTCTCCAAACATTTCCTTATTTAAGAATGAATGGTTCTGAAAAAATAAATAGTAGCTTTATTACAATTGATCTCCTGAGCTGTCTTGGGTCTGGGCCCATTGATCTCTGGGGAGAGACTTTTGGCCTGTGGCTCTGCTGAGTTACCAGAAACTAAGATTATGAATGTGAGTCTGTCATTCTACCCTAGGTGCTGACTGGAGAGCCATGAAGATTACCTTATGCCAGAAAGAGAGATACAATTCAAGAACCTTAGAGGGACTTTGTAGAGTTATCTGGGAATAAAATATAACAAATAAGCAAGCTCTATTTTTTAAAACTCAGATGTCTTTCCCTTTCCATTACCCTGTACTTTTATTTATATAAAGCATAAGAAATATGTAACAATAGAAAAAATGAAAAACATAGATTAGTGGCAAAGTAAATGCTCCTTGAAAATTACTAATGGGATAAAGCTGTGGAAAAGTCTGATTAGAATTTTCACCTACGTGATGTCATTTTTAAGTGGATAAGAAGAAATATGTGCTACTTGATTAACAAGTCTGTTTTTACCCTCTCAGATAATGCAGGAAATAGGGAGAAATAATATATCTCCTTTATATTTTTTTGTATATCTAAGTCATGCATGTAATTACTTAATCTACAACTCTGTAACTCATTATTTATGCTTAAACTACTTTACGGTGTTTTTCTACAGATACTTTTTCCCCAACATTTCTTCTATAAATCTTTTTCAGATCCATAATCAATTCCAAAGAGATAGAAAAATAAGAGTTGAAATTAACACAGGCTTCCAAATATGAGGTTAATGAAAATTGCACATTACTTAGACTTTTAGAATGCTATATTTGTTTTAGCAGTTTTGAAACATGAATGTGGTTTAAATAGTAGCAAATGCACTATCGCATTCAGATTAGAAAAAAAATAAACATGATAGGATGGTTATGAGAAGCTGTATTTATTACAGTCTGCTTTCCAAAGACATCTATGATATCTCCTTGTGTGTGTGTGTGAGAGAGAGAGAGAGAGAGAAGAGTTTTAATTCATAAGCTTTAGCCTTCATTTTTTTCTATTATTTCTGTATCTGTATCATCTGAATTTTCTTCCTAATTCCACATTTTTAAAGTTGTCTTCACTATATATTTTCAATTACTCATTGGAGGCTTGGTTCGACCATTTCACATCTACTACTTCTGTATTCGTTATCTCTTCCTGCCTGAGTTTGATCTTGAATGATTGTACTGTGTATAGAGCAGACAAGTTTAAAATACCCTGCCTTGAGTGTTCAGCACTTGAACTAATAAGAGTATCTGCTACTAGGCTGGTCTTCATTTTTGGCCTCCTCAAGGTCACTCCTCAGTCAATAGACAAGTAATTTCAACAGTTGGAAATGTCTAGGAGCACTGTTATGCTGAGAGGAAACATACTGTGAAATGTTATTTTCAATGTGCTGTTTGTTCTAGCAACTCTGCGGAAGTCACTGCCTTGACTCATTTCTGCTTCTGTACCAACATGTTGCTACTACTACTAACCTCAACCTGGTACCTATGCATGTCCTAGATACCATAATGTGTTCTTGAATTCTACGTGACTTCATTTAATAATCTCAACCAATTTCATATACATGTTAAATATTACCTCTTTTCAGTGGTGAAATAAATCCTAAGAAAGAAAGTTACACCTAACTAGCCAGAAAACACAGACATATGTGGCATGTCCCTGAGTTTTCTTTTGCTTTTTGGCATTTTGACCTCACTTTGAATGTGTAGAATGGCATAAGAAAAGCATAATTTTTATAATTGCTCCCTCCTGTTTAAAATAAGACAATAAAGGTACAGATATCTAATTTTAAACTTTCTAGAAATAGTAAGATATTATATGTATGTATATATAAAGCAAAGATCAATAAAGTCATATTATAGTCTGTTTTAAAATTAATATTTTTCTAAAAGAGTAAAAATCCTGGTATTTGACCATAAGGCCTTGTTACTGCTAGGCCTGCCATCTATATGTATTTATGTGATAACCTACAGCAGTAGGCAGAGGGTATGTGCGAAACTCACAAATGACAATGACTGAATTAGCATCTTTAGCAAATTGACCTGAACAAAATATCCTTGCCTGATTCTTGATTATAACACTTCCCTTTGAGAGACTGAAAGTCCTCCAAAATGTGTGTGATATTTGCAAAGACCAGTAGACAGGAGTCACTCCCACTTCTTACTTTGTAGCTAGCATTGATTTAGGTGCATCTATCTCACCTTGGTACTTATGAATGGACAAATCACTTTAGTAGGAAATAAAGGAGCAAAAAGTTTCTAGGGAAACAAAAATAATTAAATAGTATATGTCACATAAAAACATTAAAAATGCTTATAGTTCAAAATAATTTTCCAGAACTTAGTGAATAATATTTATTTAGTCCACTTTTCTTTTTCAGAACAGTTCAACTCGTATTTATTTCCAAGATTGTCTTCTTAAGATTTGAATGTTGTCAATGTCTATACATTGTAGGTAAACCCCATAATAAATTCAAAATTTGTGGCTATATTAGTTGTCCATTGCTATTATTACTCCAAATATTGGAAGTTTAAAGAAACATGTTTCTTGTTATGTGTGTATTGTATACATTTTTGACTAATCACAACCTGAAATCTAGGCATTCACTAGAGCCATAGTCTCATCCTTAAGTTTATCTGAGAAAAGATTTATTTTCAAACATTCGTAAGTAGTGGTCAGGCTACTGTTCCTTAAGGCTGTTGTGTTAGTTCTTCAATTCATTATAAAATGTTGGTGAGAGGTTATTCTGTATTCCTTATTACCTGACCCTCTCTAACATGACAGCTCCTTTCACTAAACCAACCACAGAGACTTCTAATGAAGGAAAGACATTGTTTTGGAAGCCTAATTATAGAAGTGACCATTCATCATCTTTCTCATATTTGGTTGATTAGAAACACATTTCTAGTCCTGATCTATACTCGAGAAGATTTTACAAAGATGTGAGTTCTAAGAACTCGGAATTATCAAGAGCCATTTTGACTCTGGTATATATTCAATAATTTTTATGAGAGTTAAGTTTTTTCAAATAATATGAACACACACATCAACTGAAGCCCTAAGACATAAAAATATCATGTTGATAAAATAGAATTAGTAATTATTTTCTGGTAGTTGTTGAGTCACGGGTTGCAGTGAGTTTTATTTGTTTTTGTAGCTGTTTGTCAACCTGATTTGGCTTCAATAACTACAAGAAACCCCATGCTAGTTAGTGGCTCACATGCACTTCACAATAATAGATAGATTAACTGATTTTTAATGTTATTTTACTTCCCAGTTGCTTTCCACATGTCCCTGAAGTTTAATAAAGCTGAAAACATTTTATCTTATTGTCTGAACCTATTGATTATCTGCTTAATGTAATGTTAGAACTCTGTGATATATTGTCTTTGCCACACTGATTAAATGAATTATCTTAAAGAAATAAGAGTTTTACTTTCATACAAAAGAATCCAGATAGAGAATGAGGTTGTTTCTTTTCCGTACCACTTATGGCTTCACTAGAAAGTAGGCAAACCTTATTTTCCAATATTGCAAAGAAAATAAATCTGACTGTTTCACAACTGATTTAAGTATTCCTAAGGGCTTGTCGTGACAATTTAGATTTTTACTTCTGTATTTTATTGCAAACATAAGCTCATTCAAAGACATAAATAATAGAATCACTTACTTTAGGACAGGAGTAATAGAAGAATAAAAGAACCTCTTGGAATTTTAGCTTCAACTGTAAAAATAGAAGTATGAGATACAAAATGGAATTGCTGAATAAGAGCAAGACAAGGGTATGGTACCATCAAAACACTGAGGAACAGATGTTTAGGTACTACATATATGAGTCTATTCATCTTGGGTAAAGACTAATTGGACATTTCTAACAGATTTGATCTACTTTCAAGAAGGAATACTACTACAGAACCACACATGGTCTTTTCATTCCATTGAGCAAAGACCATCTAACATAGACATTCTTGCTTTGCCGTTTCATAATAGCATTTGTCTTTTAACAAGAAGCACTTATCCTTTTCTTTGGGATTGATGAATTCCATACAAATGGAATGGTCCAACTTTTAAAATACATTTTCCTTTTATAATACTGATTTTTCAAGGAAAGAGCACTTGACCCAAACCATTCCATTATGTTTTTGGATTCAGAACTGGCAGAAGAAACTCTCTTTACCTTGAGGGAAAATAGAGATCAGGATTTCAAACTTCTAATTATTGTCTTCTATCAATGGCCACATTTTACCTAAGATGAAAAGAAAATGTGAAAATTACAGAGATAATATACAATTGAAAGTTTGTGAAAACTTCAGTTCTCTAGATTATTTTACAATCAGTTATCACTTGTTCATTTAAAAGTAAAAAACAAAAATAAAAGCATATTTTTCACTTTCAGTTAAAATATGGACTTTGTAACTTGCAACCAAATGTATGGGAATGTATGTACCCAAAAGGACAAAGTTATAGAGAATACTAAAATAGCAGAAACTGTTTTCCCCCCTTTCTCTCATTTGGAATCAGCTATTGACAATATGCTCACCTTAATGTGATTGGTACTATGGGAAAATTTCATCTGATTCATTATGGCTTCAAATAAGATTGTGGGAATATATATTTATTTGTTTATTTCTTGTATTTTTTTAGTCTGAAAAGAGACAGCCTCACATGGTATTGAATATACTTGAAACTGATCATCAATCTATGGTTTCCCATTAATCATATTGTTACTAATGCAGTTTGTATCATTTGATAAACAGTTATTCGTACAAAAAATGTTTACACAATAAACTGCGTAAGATGCTAACTTTATCTCTAAAACATTATATGGATTTTAAAAATTACTCAAATAGGTTGCATTTCCCTGTTTTCATTCTTCATAAGATCATTTATACTGGCGATTTTTTTACTTTTAATATTTTATCTTTACGTAATTGTACAAGGAGTTGCCATGCAGCAAAGCAATTTATGAATACGAGATGTATGATCAGTTTCACCCCTTTGAGCATTCTCACCCATCCCTCCTAACCTACCGCATCCTTCACTTTCCTTGACTTTATAGGATACACACTGACTTTTTTTAAACTGAATGCTTCTCATTTCTTTGTTCATCTGCCCTCATCCCTTGACCCTGCACTACTCCTTCTGAGTACCAATTTAATAGTGTTTATTTTTTTTTGAAATAGTCTTTGCCTTCCTAAGAAATTGCACGGTTTGAGTTCTCCCTGGAATCTCCCATATGTTAGTGAATGCACTCATGTATAGTTGCATACCATTCGAGATGTTTACTTTTTTGTTTATATTTATAAGCTAATTCTAGTTAATGAGATTGATAGAAAATATGCAAGCTTTGTCTCTACCTGACTTACTTCATTTAACATAATTTTATACAGGTCATTCCATCTCTTTTCAAATATGCAAAATCAAAAGGAGTAACAGTGTCATGGGCAATGCTGTCTCCAGAGCAAGACACTAATGACTATAATCCATTTTATTAATGCTGCAAGAATCAATTTTTTTATTTTTGCAAATAAGTAATGGCAAATGATGATTTTAGGATTACACTGATGTCATTAACATTTGATAAAATATTTATATTTTTACTCATCTTAGAAAGCAGATTACTTTTATGTCCTAAAATCCTCTGTAAGAATAGATACATTTCCCTCCTAACACAATACTCCTTGTTTCCTGAGGAGTATCTACTATGTTCAAGTTACTTTGAACTTGTTTGCTTAATATTTTACTACCCAAATATGCCCCTAGACAATTCAATTTTAATGTTTTTTTAAATTTTAGATCTATAGTATGTCTGTTGTTTATAGAACTCACCAATGTAGACACATAACACAAATTATTTATTCAGATATTCTTTATTCATTGACACACAAATATCCTCCTTTTTCTCTCCCTCCTTTCTGCTTCTGCAATACATCAGAAAGACCTTGTGTGGCTTGTAATCTACAGACTGTATTGTTTTTAATAGGATTTTTTTCATTTAAATATGAAATTTCTTGAAATTCTAATTGATAATGTAATGTAATGTTCAAGACATAATTCAAAAATTTCTTTGTAAAAGTGTAACCAATAAGTTATAGAAAAGATAATGCTGTGATCACTATGTCTGTTTAAGTACTGAATAAAGACTGAACAACCAAGAATCTTGGAGTGAAGAAATTAAATTATCTTTAATTTGATTTTCTAAATCAATTTTATCGACTTTACAGAAAATCCAAATAAACATTAAGTATGTTAAATTAGAAAGTATGCTAGCATGTTTACCCAGTCATCAGTATTTTAATACTAATACTAGGTAAAATTTCTTGGCCAATTAAAACAATAAAATTATTTTTTTCTTTACTATAACAAAACTCATTTTATGTATTTTTGATAATCAAAATGTTGTTATAATTTTAACAAACCTAAATGTCATTTTTTTCTCTTAAGACAGAATCTCATTGTCATACCTAGATTGACCCCAAACTGTCATTTTTCTTGCTTCATCATCCAGACTGCTGATTTTAGAGTGTGCAAACATGCTCAGCTCAGAATTTACTATTTATTTTCTTTTTAAATTGTATTTTAGTTTGTGCCTGTACCAGGGCTTCAAAACAGAGCTTCAGGCTCTTCATTGTATGTTTGTTTGTTTGTTGTTGTTGTTTGTATGTTTGTTTTCATTGCATTTCATAGCCACATTTCTCAGTTTTTGAGATTTACAAGACATCGTTGAAATCAATCTGAGTATTCTTTGTAGTACGAATGGAAAAGTAAATATATCAGTCTGGTGGTGGTGGTGTGAACCAGAGACGAAGTCCTTAGTGCAGGCTTGACCCTAGAGCTTCAGATTTCAATCATGTGACAAAGATGCTTTGTCCAACGAAGCTGCTCTGATGACTGGGTCTTGGAGGCTGGCTGTGGTCTAGAGTTTTCACTAACAGTGTCAGAAATGGATCCCAAGCAAAGTGTCACCTCAATTATTATTTTCAGTAATAATAATAATTTTATTTATTTATTTTTTCATGATTGATACAAGTTTAATATGATAAAATATTCTGCAATGTGTACCTGTATTAGACATTGCATCATATTCAAATTGATTTGTGAAACGTTTTTTTCTTAATAATTACTTATTTATTGTTAAATCCATGAGTAAGGTTTTCTCTTTATACCCTGATGTCTGAATTTGAGAAATTGTGGACACAGACAGTAAAAAAGTGTAGTCTTTGCCCTCTTCAATGCATCGTTACATATTTCTATGGTTTAAAACTCTGGTACTCTGATCTTTTACATGATTTCTGTGTAAGGATAGTTTTTCCATTTCATAACCCTAAAGAGGGGAAATTTTCTAGGAAGTCCTTTACTGCTATTATTAACAACCTACAACTTCGAGCTTATGCTGATTCTGTTCTTTCCTATCCACTTCAAATTAGATTACCCAAGTCACTTGCTTTGATCAATTAAAGAGCAGGGACAGTGATATGTGGTACTGACTTTGGAATAAAAAATGTGTTACAACCTAACTGCCATATTTCTTTTGAATATACTGATCATGGAAGCATGAGAAGAGATAGAATTTCCTCTTATTTGGACCCTTGTAGAAGGAAAATGAAAAGAGGCCTTACCAACCCTTTTTGGAGTAATAGTATAAGAAATAAAGAAATCACTGTGGTTTCAAGTCAAATTTCTTGTGATTATTAGTTACCAGAGTAATATTTATTTTTGTCCACTGAAATTATGTTCAGAATTAAAAATATTGGCATCTCATCCAATTTAAAGTAAAAATGTGGGATGTAATGTAAACAGACATAGTAAATGTAATTATGGAACAAATTAGTCCCATATGCTAATACATTTAAGATTTCAGTATCATAATTTACCAATATGATTAATTTTTTTCAAAGGTCCCACTTGAATCTCCATTTTAGTATAATTGTTAAAACATACTGCTTGGGCAAGAATTTTATAAGCCATGGAGAAAAATACAATCTATAATAGAGCATATATATATGGAGAGAGAGCATATATATATTTACATACATATATATAAAACATGGACATATGCATACACAAGCACATATCAAGTACATGCATGCATAAAAGTATATGTATGTAGGAAATGTACATGGTAGTACCCTGTGGACTTTGTAGTCAAACCGCAATTTGTATGTACTAATGAAAGTACTTTATATTTGAAACAAATTTTCTATTAATGAAATTTGAAAATAAAGTGTAAATGATTCAAAAATACATAATATTTATTAGAAGTTTATATATCTATGCTATTTATACTAGAGGAAATCAATTTGGGCCTTCTCAAATGCAACGAAGTTGCAGACACAATTGATAACTTACAATATAGGCTCAAACTTTCTGTAACAACTGTATTTGATTTTTAAAAAAGAATAGCTACAAGTTGATGTAATATATAATATAATTTCCATATGCTGCTTTAAACAAATTATTGTATTTTATTATTTAAATAAATTGTATTATATGTTACTATGAATCCATGTTTCATTTAGACAGGTGAATACATGTATTTATTTGAGCATTGTACTTAGGATTGCATTTGGATTGACTTATTTTCTTATTTCTTATTTTACTTATTTCCACAATACATAGCAAAGAATAATCTAGAATGTTAAATGATATGTACTTGTTGATATATTGTTTTATTTTTTCTTATGTATTTTGCATATATATTTTATTATCTGTAATTTTGAACCCAACATATCAATTTCCATTTCTTGATACCTTAATTGATATCTCATCTCCATCATTCACTCTATCTCTCCCAAAGCCATCCAGCCATTCAAATAACTTGATATCTTTTACACACACATATACACACACACACATATGTATATATACATATATATCAAATACTATAACTACATTTTCCACCAATCCTTTCTCCATTTATCCACCTTAAACTTCACCTTATGGCAAAAAAAAAGAAAAGAAAAAACATCCTGCTAATTATATATACAACAGTTTATTGATCCATTCATCTACTGAGAGGCATCAGGATTGGTTCCATATTTTAGCTATGATAAATAGTGCTGCAATGAGTATGTTTTTTTTGGTAGCTTTATTATGGTCTTGTTTGTGATCCTTTGGGTAAATGTCCAAAACTGGGGCTGCTGAGTCACAGGGGAGCTCTACGTTTTAGCCTTTTGAAGACCTCAAATCGCTAAAACAATCTTTAGCAGGAAGAACAGTGTTGGAGGAATATCAATACCAAACTTCAAACTCTATTACAAAGCTATAGTAATTAAAATAGCTTGGTAATGGCACAAGAACATCCCAGAGGACTGAATACCCAGAAATGAACCCACAGACCTATAGTCACCTAATTTTTGATAAGGAAGCTAAAAATATAGGATAGAAGAAAGGCAGCTTCTTCAACAAAATTCATTAAACACCTATAAAAACCTAAAGCTAGATCGTTATATATCACCATGAACCAGAATAAATTCCAAATGTGTTGAAGACCTTGAGGCAAAAGCAGATACCCTGAAAACATTGCAGGAAGGAATATGAGAAACACTAGGCCCCCTTGGCACAGGTTGAAACTTTCTTAGTAAAGGCCCAGAAGCACAACAAATCAAAGAAAGTTTGGACAAATGAGATTACATCAAACTGCAGAGTTTCTGCTTGTCAAAGGATATACCTTTTGCAAGATAAATAGAAAGCCCACAAATTGGGAGAAGATCTTCACTGGCCATACAACAAACAAGGGCCTCCTATCTAAAATATACCTAGAACTCAAAAAAATTAAGTTCCCCAAAACAAATCCTCAAAGTAACCACTGCCTTAATAAGTGAGCTAATGACTTAAAGAGAGACTTGTCTGAAGAGGGAATGTTGATGAAGTGTTCAATATCCCTAACCATAAAAGAAGTGCAAATAAAAACAGTGTTGAGATTTCACCTCCTCCTATGAAAAATGGCCATTATCAAGAAAACCAATGACAACAGATGCTGGTGGAGATGTGGCCAAAAAGGGACTCTACTACACTGTTGGTGGGAGTGTAAACTTGAAAGAAATTTTAACTGTTGTTTTCTGAATCCATTTCTTTTTGAGAGTTAGAGTTTCGTTTTGTTTACTGTTTTTTTAAACAATTAATTATTGTTTTCTGAATCCACTTCTTAGAGAGTTTTAGAGGTTTATCAACCACGTAACCATATAAGAGTTATAAAGTCTAGTGATAGATCTGATCTAAAAACCTCTTGTGAGATGCCATGGATGGCAATGGAGGAATAATCATTCCTTGAGAACCAGAGAGGAAGAAATCCTGTTTCTACAACTTTGTGCCTCTGGTACTTGGTGCTGGGACTTCCTTTTTCCTGAAGGAAAGGAGTTAGCACAAATGTTTTAACAAAATCTCCTCTCCACCCTGATCTAAGAAAATAGTCAGAACAAAGGTATTCAAACAGGATCTCACCAACTGGAAACTATAGCTTCCAGTATTACCTATATTAGCAGATACAATACTTGGACAAAATAGATCCAATACTGGCAATGACCTTGGGGAAAGTGACACATGTATTTTATACCACAGCATTTCAGAGCTGACAATAAGTAATTGGGTTGGCAAGAATAGCCAGCAAATATAAACATAAGTAATTACTGCAGCAGTATAGAGAGGATACAGAATTCTGGGAAATGAGCCAAGATAAAGGTTAGAATAAGTGTGTTTTTTAAAATGATGGATAAGGTAAAGAAAATTTCAGTGCCAAAAAAGTTTAGTGGCACTAATTCTTAACTCATGCCTGCAGCTAAAATAAAAACAAGTGAAGAAAGATAATATATATCTGGCTTAAAATCAAATTTAAAATTGTCCAATTAACTTTACTTTTTTAGTAAATACAAGACTTTCCTTATTTTTTTAAATCAATTATAATGTTGTTGATTGTAAAGCAACCAAATTTAAATTAACAGTCATGTGCCAGGAAAGTTCCCTGAGTTTTATTTCAACTGGATGTAAATAGAGACATCGAATTTACATTGCAATATACACACATATGGAGACTCTTCTAAGTCAATGTGTGATACTTCGCAGGAAATGAAATTAAGGACATTCAGATAAGGAATGCAGGGGTACAGGAAAACTGTGAATGAGTTATGAGCTAAGAGCTAAATGAATTGTCGGGTTGTCATAGAATCAAGTAATTGGAAAGGTCAGATATCAGTAAAAGCAGGACAGGAGAGAACTTGCTAGGAAGATCTAAATATTTATCAAATATATTCAAGAGCGCGAACATTAGAGCAAAAGTACATAAGAGGAATTCAGGAAGCTGTGGTATTCACTTTACATTTTCTGTTCTTTTCTGTCCTTTACCTCACTCTTCCAAGAGAACCTAGTATGGAGGCACTCAGTATTTGGAGGAGAGAAACAAAATCAACCCAGCCCTCAGGTGTTAATCAGTTGAGTAGCAATGACTTCTTGGGATTATAGAAAAGGCTTCCATTTTCTGGGAGTGTTTTTGTTGGTATAGGAGGATCATGAGGTCCGTGTGCAGCGGGCGTGAGTAGGATGTGGAAGTCCATGGATTCAGACATGTGGATCGAACATGAAAGACAGGGAACGAAAACATCACAGGTGAGCCACAAGATAGACAGCAGAGAGATTCCATGCACAGGCTGAGCAATGTTCCTCTTCAATATTAAAGCATATCCAGTGAGCAGTGCAGATACTAGATTCCTTAAATTTCCCATCATCTGAAGCTAAACCTACACCTAAACCTAAACATATTAATGAAAATAATGAATAACTGTTTAAGGAAAGCAAAATCTACCATAAAGCCCAAAGTAATTTCCCAGGATGCTAGCCTTCTGGACCTCAGTTCTGAAAGAGCTTAGTCTTGTTTTTATTTTGTCTGTTTACATCCTAGTGGCAGTACCTATTTTTTCTGTTGATTTTTTAAACTATTCTGAGTATATTCTCAAATGTCTAAGTAACATGCAATAAAATCTATAGGTCCATGTTGAATAATGCTATTGAAACCTATCAATCAGAAAGTTCTTACTAAAGACAAACTATATTACCTGAATTCTTAGGAGTAAAAGAAGGGGAGGAACCATTTCTTGTTGTTAAATTGTGAGCTAATATGTGTTACAATCAACAATGAAATGTATGAGCACAAGTAGAAAAAAATATCTAGAACATAAATTCTTTTAGCTGCTTGAATAGTGAAATGTTGAAGATTATTTCCTTGTTTTTAGCTCTTTGATTTGCTGAGTATATAATTTCACCGATATAAAAATGCTAGAGTTATGAAGATTATACTTAGAAATACTGTATGTCAATTTCTTATACAAGATAAAATAGGTGGGCTAGGCTTACATTTATACAGACATGATTTCAACCTCAGAGAAACAAATAGCACTATATACAATACTATATACAATAATTGGCAACTGCTGAATTAAGGAATTAAACTGATGTTTGCTAGATAAAGAGTAGAATGAGTAGAATAACAGAAAAACTTAATCCAGGTAAAATCTCAGAGATTTTCATGATATATTTAGTAGTTCAAGAAGTATAAATGATCTGAACTTGTGAAGAATAGCCAGAGAGCAGGGAAATATCGAAAAGGAAGAAAAATAATGCCGAATCTAGATCTAAAATGCACTGTAATGTGAAAATTTTTACAGGATTCTAGATACACATAGTGAGAACAGAAGAGGATATTCTTAGAAGAGAATCATGGAGGCTCAATACTTAAGTGCCTCTTCATATTTATATAAAATAATATTGGTGGATGTCAGTGGTTCACCCCTGTAATCCCAGCTATTCAAGAGGGTAAGATCTGAGGATAGCGGTTCAAAGCCAACTGGAGCAGGAAAAGTTTGGGAAAATTTTATCTCCAATTAACCACCAGAAAATTGGAAGTGGTGTTGTGGTCTAAATGTTAGAGCGATAACCTTGAGCTGAAGAGCTCGGAGACAGTGTCCATGCCTAGAGTTCAAGCCTTGAAACCTAGTAAATAAACAAACAAACAAACAAACAAACAAACAAATAAATAAATAGAATCATACATAAATACATAAAAATACACCATGGAACGAAATCCAAGATATGGAAATAAAAGACCTCTGTGTCTCTTTCTGTCTGTCTCTCTGTCTGTCTCTCCTTCTTTCCCTCTATCCCTTTTTTTCTGTCTTGCTTGCATGCTTGCTTTGTGCTCTTGATGATGATTAGGTGAAGGTACAGAACTCAGAAAAATGCTTTAGCTGTGCTCTTCCAGATCTCAGCCTCCAGAGTAGATTTGGAAGAGTGTAGCTCAAAGCAAGCAGAGGCAAAATAGTCTTAGAGACTTCATCTCCCAAATTATCAGCAAATTGCTAAGATTTAGTGACCTTGTCAACATAGTAACCGTACTACATACATACTTATATTTCATAAGAGCTTATTTACAATAAATTAGGAATATTTCTATTGAATTATAATATCCTTTTAAGAATGAGCTATAGTATTTGTACTTCCTTATATGGGAATATTTCTTAACTGTTTATCTGTAAAGGCTAAGTTATACTTAAGGACAAGTAATAAACTGGCTAGAAATGAATACAAGTTTTCAGAAAATTAAAGCACTGATAGGAATAATATAAAAAGTTAACTTTTTTTGTTTGTTTGTTTGTTTGGGCCAGTCCTGGGGCTTGGACTCAGGGCCAGAGCACTGTCCCTGGCTTCTTTTAGCTCAAGGCTAGCGCTCTGCAACTTGAGCCACAGTGCCATCACTAGCTTTTTCTATATATGTGGTGCTGAGGAATCGAACCCAGGGCTTCATGGATACAAGGCATGCACTCTTGCCACTAGGCCATATAACCAGCCCCAAGAGTTCACATTTTTAAGGATTGAAATAATTACTATATGACTATACTTGGATTTTGGTGGAATCAATTTTAGAAATTCAGTTTTTACAATTCTCCTTTTTATAATGCATATTGTTCAACTTAAAATACTACATTGGGTGGCTCATAAATAAGCATTTCTAAATATTTGAAAATATTATCATGACTTTTGATCTTAGGAAACAAAAGAACAGCAATAAATGTTTGTATAATTTTACCAAGTCAGGTGAACCAATAATTATTTATTATTGCTTTATTTCTAAAGTTAATGTTTTTTCAACACATTTTCATATAATGCAGTTTTTTCACTTTCAATAACCTTGTCATTTTTCCCACCATAATATTTGATTTATACATTTGAATCTGTTATGTCTGGAAAACTAAGTCTACAGAAAATCTCTGTTCCTTTGTCAATCCTAATTCAATTGTTTCAACAAATGTAAGAAATTATTTTACTAATGTGCCTACATTGTGTTCTATATCAATTGAATTAGTTCATGCTCTATGTCAATTCAATTAGCTCACTATGATGCCAGAAAATTTAAATTATTATGAACCATGTTTAAGGACAAATACAAATATCAGGTTTAAGTCTAAGCCATTTCTTAAACTATATTCATATTGAAATTAAGCTACCTATCAAAATTAGACTAGTCTGAGCAATAATCCATCCAGAGGTTGGATATGAGATAGAAAATAAATGATTAGTAAATAAATGAATTATTTTTTTTTAAAGCAGATTCCCACTCTGTTTACCAGAAAGTTTTCGCTCATTGTGACCCAGGGCAATGGTGCAGTCAGTGCTTGGAAGAAGGGGGGTGGGGGTATTGAGAGTGATGGGGAGCAAGAAGAGAGAGAAAGAAGGAAGACAATGGAAGGAAGGAAGGAGAGAGGTGAAGAGGGAAAGGGAGAGAAAAAGATGGAGGGAGGGAGGGAAAAGGAGAGGGAGAGGGAGAAGGAATGGCTGATAGGAAGAGGAAGAGGGAGAAGGACTTGCTATTTTAGTCCCATGTTAGTTTAAAAGCTTCATTTTGTAGTAACTTAACAGTAGTTCACATCTTTTATTGGTGAAAAAATAAAATAAAAGAAAAAGGAAAGGCATTGTCTAAAAGTAGAAAATTTCAAGAGACAGACAATTGGACCATATGCCTGGAAGTAAAAAACAGGATTTGCTGACAATGTTAATGATTATTATTACACCAGATTTTTTTTTCAGAGGGATTTAAAAGATATAGTGACCTTTCACCATCTTTCATGTTGGCAAAACATGAATAGAGGTGAGGAGATGTGAGATAGTTTCTTATGTGAAATGCTGGTTGAAATTGTAATGCTGGAACCGTTCAAACCATTACAATGTCTACTGCCAATTTTATAATTGATAAAATGTGTAGTTTGGTTATATGAGAAATAGCTTAAGAAATGACAAATATGTGTCTCATTTTGCATTATGATGTTTGGCATGCTTTCAGTTATAATTATATGCACTAAATACACACATATGTGTAGAATTACACATATATGCAGATCACATCTGCCCTCAAGCCCAATCAAAAGAAGCACCTGGTACATGTCCTAGATGTAATTGGTCATAAGAAGAAAGTTTCTGATCTTACTGGTAAAATAGTTCATGTTCATTTTCCACACACTGTCTTTACTACTTGATATTAGGAGGAAACTAAACACAAATTAAGAGTTCCATCGCAATCTCTTTTTGTTCTTTTGTCCAAGTATAGAACTGTAACAGCCAAGGTTTTACTTCAGGAAAAAATTTAACAGACGGGATATATACTAATTACATATTTCCAAACATATTAGTACCTATGACCTCTTTAAATTCTATTAGTAGAATCACATCTAATATACAGTGTGTTTTACTACTAAGCTACTTTTATTGAAAAAATTACTGAATACATCTCTACGGCTATTCTGTGTTGGTAATTGAGCAATTATTTCTTGGATTGGCTATGATTTTTAAAGGTAAAGGTTTCTTATTCCTGAGGGATATATTCGTATTTAAAGTGTACCCGTGTGTCTAAATGCCTTGTCAAAGTGAGTTATTTTCTGGAAATGAATTCTTGGGGCATATACAGGTCAACTTCCCCCTACACACACCACTGCAGTAAAATAGTTCAACATAACACAAAGTTCATATGTGTGCTGGCTGGTAGCCTCTGTAAATAATCTACTGACAAAGATTTTTCTAGCACTGAATAGTAGTACAAGAATTATCATCTCTGATACAAGAGATCTTTCATTGCTAAAAAAAAAAAAAAAGTTTATACGCTGCTGTTGTTTCTTTCCTTTTTGTGATTTACTGAGAAATTATTCACTTCCCTGGGGCTGGGAATATGGCCTAGTGGCAAAGTGCTAGCCTTGGACTAATAAGTGGAGGAAGGGAAACATTGTTATATTTCCTAAATTTTAAGAAGCTAGATATAGGGTTGGGAATATGGCCTACTGGTAAAGTGCTCACCTTTTATATTAGTTCTCCAGACAGAAGACATTGTTGAAGTAAAGCTAACCCAATACCTGGGGTAAATATTTGAGGAGAATAAGGCAGAAACTGTTGTTTATTTGTCCTGTTCCTGAATTCATCCTGAAATTCATCCACTTGTACTCAAAATGAACCAAGTGTACATGCAGGTACCTAGAGGAAATGGGATGATCTGAAATTAAGGTCCAATTACTTTTCCCTTTTATTTGCTTGGGAAACAATTATGTGAAGCCTTGAAAACAGCTATGTGGCAATCCATACTACATTGCTCTTGATACATATGGTCTTAGTGAAAAAAAGTTCAAGGGAAAGCCTATAGGGACATGAAGATAACTAAAGTTCCTGATAAAATAATTGCACTGATGAAGCTACCAATTTCCAGATAAAATATATGGGGCTGTGAGGATGAAAGAACGAAAAGGCAGTCCATTTATAAGGAAGGAACCAGATTGTTTGCCTGGGTTGGGAAAAGTTTGAAAAGCCACAAATCACAGAGATGGCAGAGACAGATTTGATTTAGAATAAGGGAGATGATGTTCTGAGAAGGAAGGCCCTTTAGAATAAGGTGTTGAGAAGGAATACGTTCTGCATCACAAAAGGTAACCTACACTGGTGTAAGCTCAAAAATGGAGACTAATCTAAGTGAGTAATTGGGAATTCTGTGGGATAAGCAATATAAAAGCTCATGAGCTATTGCTCAGACCAGCATCACTGACTAGAAATGAGTAATGTAAATAGGATCTGGAGGACAAATTCCAAAAAAGAAATATGACATTTACAGGTAAAATTTAGACTGGACAGTTAATTCTTGTATTAACTAATTAAAATTTCCTTAACAATCTTTTTTGTCCACTTAGTGTTTATTTCAACATTTTAAACTAAGAGAAATATGATAGTACTTTTTTTTCTGACACTGTTCCAACATTCCCAGTTACATATACTCACAAACAGGCCTCTTTACAAGTGATTATAGTGCTTGCTGTTGAAATGTAAATAATACCTAGGTGTTCATTCATGAAATTGACTTAGCTTGAATGTCTGTGTATTGCCTCTCATAGATTATATATTAAAATAAAAATCCTTCATCTGATGCTATAAGGAGATTGGATTGTTGGGTAGGTGACTTGGCCAAAAGACACTATCTGTAAACAAGGAAGTCAGAACCCACCAAATCTATTTGTACTTTGATATTTGTCACTATTCTAATTCAGACTGTGGTAAATATATTTTTTGGCATTTCTTAGCTCCACAATCTGTGCTATTCTATTGTAGCATCCTGAAAAATCTGAGATACTGGAACCTGGCTTTCTCCTTTTAATGTTTTGTTCTTACATCTTTAGCTTCTTGGGAAAGGGATCCAATATCTGAGTTTGAGGGAGCCAACTTTGGAACATAAGGACAATATCTCTGCATAAAAGATGTCTGAGCAGATATCTGTAAGGAGCCTGGACTATGGTGCCTTACAGATGCTATTTTATTATGAACTGTGAATTTTCTTGTTATGTGAGAAAATTAATTCCTAGGTGATTAAATACCTATTGACTGATATTTATTATAGACACAATCACTCACAATCCCTACATTGAAATGCACATCATAGTAGAAAAGTTATACCAATTTACATTCCCACCAACAATGAAGTAGGGTTCCCTTTTGGCCACAATTTGTCATAGCATGCATACTAATAAAAAGAACTATATGGGAATAATACACTGATAATAGAAACTATCTCTTTGAAGGAGATGGAACATGGGAGAAAGGACAGGAGGCCTCTATTATATATTTATATCTTATTATATAACCAATCTGCACTTATATAAGAACATTTATTTTAGTGTTTCATCCCTATTTTCCAAAAAAAAAACCCTCACATGATTGTGATAAAAATTTCAATCATTAAAGACTCATTACTCTGCACAGCACCTAAACATTGAAGGCCAGCTTTATAACTGATTTCAGAAATTCTACTCTTGTCTGATGTGTCTTTCTGATATAGAGCTTTACTACATTGAACTGAATCATGTGACTTAGTTCCTCATGTTTAGAACTTTCTTTGAAGATGATCATCAGAAAAGACAAACTTGGTTGGGAATGTAAACTGGTTCAGCCACTCTGGCAAGCAGTATGGAGATTCCTCAGAAGGCTAAATATAGAACTCCCCTATGACCCAGTAGCCCCACTTTTGGGTATCTATCCAAAAGACCACAAACAAAATCACAGTAATGCCACCAGCACAACAATGTTCATCGCAGCACAATTTGTCATAGCGAGAATCTGGAACCAACCCAGATGCCCCTCAGTAGACGAATGGATCAGGAAAATGTGGTACATATACACAATGGAATTTTAGGCCTCTATCAGAAAGAATGACATTGTCCCATTTGTAAGGAAATGGAAGGACTTGGAAAAAATTATACTAAGTGAAGTGAGCCAGACCCAAAGAAACATGGACTCTATGGTCTCCCTTATTGGGAATAATTAGTACAGGTTTAGGCAATTCATAACAGAGCATCACAAGGCCCAATAGCTATACCCTTAGGAACACATAAGATGATGCTAAGTGAAATGAACTCCATGTTGTGGAAACAATTGTTATATCACAGTTGTAACTACTTTCAACGTCCTATGTTTATCTGTAGCTTCTATTATTGATGATGTTCTTGTATCACCTTCCTGTGGTTGTACCTACACTATCGCTGTAATCTTATCTGAGTATATTGGAAACAGTGTTTATGGGTATTGGAAGTAGGAAATTCAAAGGGAATACCAAATTTGAGAGACACAGGGTAAAAAAAGAGAAACAACTACAAAAGCAATACTTGCAAAACTGTTTGGTGTAAATGAACTGAACACCTGGGGGGGGGGAGGGAAAGGGGGGGAGGGAGGGGGGTATGAGGGACAAGGTAACAAACAGTACAAGAAATGTATCCAATGCCTAACGTATGAAACTGTAACCTCTATATACATCAGTTTTATAATAAAAACTTAAAAAAAAAAAAAGAAAAGTTATACCAAAAGAATTCTGACTTCTTCAATGACTGATGACTGGTAGTGAATTTACTGATTGAAAAGAATTGCAGTGGTTGGTTGGTGTCCTGCTGTGTTAAATCTGCCTTTCCAGGTATTCAGGAGTACTTATAATCAAGGGAATGCTAATTCATTTATGATCATCTATACTCTGAGATTTGATTTTATTATAATGTCATTATTCTGGAAATTGATCCTTAGGTTAATTTAGAGTGGGGGAAAACAACTTGCCAGGTCAGAGTTTGAATAAATTAGAGGATAAAAGATACCATATGTTCTCAACAATTTGCACATTAGTTGCAAAGTCACAATTACTTTAATTATCTGTCTTTCTTCCATTGAATGATAATATAAAATAAGAATCATAACATAAACAGCCAAAACATACCCCATTGAATTAAAAATATCTATTACATTAAAAGTGACTTTTAATATTAATATTAAGTATACTTTTAATATTAATGCTCTATTTATTTTTAAGACCACAATTCACATCCTACTTTGAAAAAAAATGAAATATAATCTTTTACCTGCCATTGATCATTGATTTTCATACCTTCAATTATATATGTTCAAGTACAGGAATGCTGGCTAAATGTATAGGAAGCCATATGTAATTATACAGATGAACAGAACATAGTCTATAAATGTAATCTGATGTAAGCAACCAGTAATGAATGTTGCTTCTAAATTAAACACGTGGTCATAGACACACTGCTTAAAAACATGACTCCTTAAAATGTGTTAAAATTGCAGCTATTTTTTTAAATTTTATTTCTTTATTGTCAAAGTGATATACGGAAGGGTTACAGTTTCATATGTAAGGCAGTGAGTACATTTCTTTTTACTCCCTCCCTTATTTTACCCTGCCTCCTCCCTCCCCATTTCCCTTCCTGCCATAAGTTGTACAAATTGGTTTACACCATATAGTTTTATAAGTATTGCATTGGTTTGCTTTTTATTTGTTGTCTCTTGATTTTGGTATTCCCTTTCCATTCCCTAGTTCCAATACATGTATATATAGTATCCAGGGTACTAAAATCAGTTACTGTGGTATCAGGGGTAAAATCAAAGACATGTCATTTTGAAAATAACAACAAAAATGATATATACCACTTGTTTCCATAACTTGGAGTTGATTTCCCTTAGCATCACCTTATGTGTTCATATGGGCATAGCTATCCAGCTATTGGGATCTTCTGCTAGGACTATCCTAGACATGTACTGATTATTCCCAATGAGGGAAACCATACAGTCCATGTTTCCTTAGATCTGGCTCACTTCACTTGGTATGATTTTTTCCAAGTCCTTCTATTTCCTCATGAGTGGGGCAATGCCATTCTTTTTGATAGAGGCATAGAATTCCATTGTGTATATGTACATTTTCTTGATCCACTCATCTGCTGAGGGAAATCTAGGTTGGTTCCATATTTTACCATTGACAAATTGTGCTATGATGGACATAGTTGTGCCGGTGGCTTTAGTGTGGTCTTGCTTGTAATCTTTTGGGTAGATGCCCCAAAGTGGGCCTGCTGGGTTGTAGGGGAGCTCTATGTTTAGCCTTCTGATGAAATTCCATACTGCTCTCCAGAGTAATTGAATAAGTTTACACTCCCTTTTGGCCACATCCCTTCCTGCATTTGTTATTGTTAGTTTTCCTGATAATGGACATTCTTACTGGAGTGAAGTGGAATCTCAGTGTTGTTTTTATTTGCTTTTTTTTTTTTTATGGCCATTGATGCTGAGCACTTCTTCATGTGCCTCTTGGACATTCTAATTTCCTCTTCAGAGAAGTCTCTCGTTAAATGTTTAGCCCATTTCTTAAAGGGAAAGTTATTTTTTTGAGGATTTTTTATGGAGGAATGTAATTGACTTCTACCTGTATTTTAGAGATGAGGCCTTTGTCTGTTGTATGGCTGATAAAGATCTTCTCCAAATTTGTGGGCTTTCTATGTATCTTGCAAGCTATGTCATTTACCATGCAGAAGCTCTGCAGTTTGATGCAATCCCATTTGTCCAAACTTTCTTTGATATATTGTGTTTCTGGGCTTTTATTAAGAAGGTTTCATCCTGTGCCAAGGAGTTCAAGTGTTTCTCCTATTCTTTCTTGTAGTGTTTTCAGAGTATCTTCTTTTACCTCGAGGTCTTTGATCCATTTCAAATTGATTTTGGTGCAGGGTGATTTATAGGATCTAGTTTTATTTTGTTACAGGTGTCAAACCAATTTTACCAGTACCATTTGTTGAAGAGGCTGCCTTTCCTCCATCCTATTTTGTTTTGTAGCCCCTTTGGCCAAGGGGCTACAAAGTAGCCATAGGTGTGTGTGTTCATTTCTGGGTCTTCAGTTCCATTCCACTGGTCCTCAGGCCTGTTCTTGTGCCAGTACCAAGCTGTTTTTATTATTATAGCTTTGTAATACAGCTTGAAATGTGGTATTGAAATTCCTCAAGCACTGTTCTTTCTGCTTAGGATTGTTTTTGCTATTCAAGGTCTTCTATTGTTCCATATGAATTTCTGCATTGCTTCCTGTATTTCGTTGAATAATGATGTTGGGATATTGATGGTTATTGCATTGAATTTGCAGATAGCCTTTGGCAATATTGCCAAATGTTAATCCTACCAATCCAGGAGCATGGGAGGTTTTTCCCTTTCCTTAGTTCTGCTTTAATTTCCTTTTTCAGGTTTTTAAAGTTCTCATCAGAGTGGTCTTTCACTTCTGTGGTTAAGGCTATTCCTAAGTATTTTATGTTTTAGGAGTTGATTTCCTGATTTCAGCCTTGTTCTTCACATTGTTGTCATATGGAAATCCATTGTTTTTTTTGAGCCTTTGTTTGTTTATTTTATAGCCCGCTACTTTGCTAAAGTTTTGGGTCAGCTCAATTAACTTAGGAGTAGAGTCTATGGGGTTCTGTAAGTACAGGATCCTATCACCTGCAATGAGAGAGAGACTTTAACTTCGTCTTTTCCTATTTGGATCCCTTGTAAGTCTACCTCTCGCTAATTTGGATTAATAGAATTTTTTAAAATAAAGTTTGTTCCCATAATACAGATAATGCATTTGAATTTTGATAAAACTGCATTTGCTTATCCTTTGTATGAATAAAATTTTGTATACAATCTGATTTTATAATCTTTTATGTTGGAACTCATTGTTAATACATATAATCATTGTTAAAAAATGTAATTACTGGGTTGGGAATGTGGCCTAGTTGTAGTGCTTGCCCTGGGTTTGATTCCTCAGCACCACATATACAGAAAAAGCCAGAAGTGTCACTGTGGATCAGGTGGTAGAGTGCTAGCCTTATGCAAAAAGAAGCAGGGACAGTTGTCAGATCCTGAGTTCAAGACCCAGGACTGAAAAAAATCCCACAAATTTAATTCATTAGAAAAATCTCATGCTTACTATATATTTTAATAACCATATATATTCATATTCCTGTATAATATCACCTAAAATTTTATTAATATCATTACAGTATCATATGCTCCAAAAGCCTTCTGAATGTCACTCATTAAAAAGACAAGAAGCCATTCTTTACCCAAAGATTTGACATTTACTTTCAGAAATTGTAATATAACATTAAATACATTCCATTGCTCTTCATCTACTGTAATTTTGTTGCCTAATATTACTTAGCAAAAAGATATAACCTTAAAATACCTCTAGGCTGAACAGTTATTTCTTCAATGATTCTGTATATGTGTATTTAATAGTCTCTCTCTGTCTCTGTCTCTGTCTCTGTCTCTCTCTCTCTCTCTCTCTCTCCTTTTGGTCCATTTTTGAGCTAGAACTCAGGCTTGGATGCTGACTCAACCTCTTTGTGCTCAAGACTAGAACTCTACCAATGAACCACAGCTTTTTCAGTGGGTAATTGGATATAAGAATCTCACAGGGAAATTTTTTGCCTGTTCTGGCTTTAAACCTTAAACTCCTGAGTAGCTAGGATTACCAGCATGAGCCACCAGTGCCCCCCCCCGCCCCCCCTCACCAGCAATCTTTGTTTCTAAAGACTTCTCTGGAAGGTAGTTTGTGTAGACTTCTACTAAAGTAGCTGTGATTTCAATTCTATTCTAGCAGTTTACTAAGGTAAACAACCTGGAAGTAAGATAATGAGTAACTCAATGAAGAAATACACAAATTATCTGAACAAATACCTTAACAGAAAGAGTATAAAGAATGAAAATATAAAAACTATTATTCATTGTATGTTCTATTAGGGTCTACTTAACTTATTTATGATCCAATTTTTGTTATTTATTTGTGTTTACTGTTTTGAGGTTTGATTAATTCTTGCTTTTTCTAGGAGCTTGAGATGCATCATTTGTGTGCTGATTTGAGATGACTCAAATTTGTTGGTGTAGGGACTCATATCTACAATCTACAAGGGTCACCCTTCTGAGTACTGCCTTCACTATGACCAAAAGACTGTTGTTGTTTTTCATTTATATTAAATTTCATAAATGTTTGGAATTATCTTCTTTTCTCTTTCATAACTCATTGATCATTCAGCAATGCATTGTTGGGCTTCTATGAGTTTGAGTATTTCTTGTGATGGCTTTTGCTGTTTGGCTCTAATTTTATTTTACTGTGGTCTGATATGATACAGGAGGTGACTTTGATTTTCTTGAATTTGCAGTAATTTTACTTGACACTTAGGACATGTGGTCTATTTTGAAGCATGTTAGAGGGATTGCTGAAAAGAATTTTATGAGGTGCTTGTGGAATATTCTGAGATGTCTCTTAGGTCTACTTGGTCAGTGCAGTTATTTAACCCTGAGTATTCTATATAGATTTTGCCTAGATGATCTATCCAAAGGTTACAATGATACTGAAGTCACCCAAGATCAATGTGTTTGGGTTTATGCATGTTTTTAGGTCAGTTAGTATTTAGTCGATGAAGTTGAGAGCTTTATTATTCATTCCATAAAGGCTAGAATCATTACATACTCCTAATGGAGACCTCCTCATACGCCCCTAAAAGGAACAATGGATGGGGAAAATGTGGTATATATACACAATGGAATTTTATTCATCCATTAGAAAGAATGACATTGAATTTTTTGCAAAGAAAGGTAAGGAAGGACCCAGAAAAATTACAATTAAGTGAAACTAATTATGAACACAGGGACAAAAATTGAATGTTTTCTCTCATAGGTAAATTTTATAATTAGTTTATAAATATATATGCAAATATGTTGGCTTGCATGTAAACGTATGAAAATATATTTACAAATGCATTAGATTTTGCCTTAGAAAAGTGAAACCATATTTCAACAAAATGGACACCAGGAAATGGGAACTTGAAGAGGTGATATGGAGTCAACTGGAAGGGAGGAGATGAATAAAGAGAAGTAGAGGAGAATTCCATCAAAATTCAATATATTCTAAACAAAAAATTAAGAAGAGTGATGGAAGGGATGGTTTAGGAGCAATGGGTAAGATTGTTGAAAGGGGTGACATTAATCATGGTGCATTTTACTTAAAACTACTTTATTGTTGGAAACTCCTATGTACAACTACTTCACATCCTATGATAGTACATTAGTTAAAATTAACACAATAATGGATACAATGTTAGAGTAATGAAAATCCAAGATAAAGCCACAGGTTGGAGAACACATAAGGAGAAGAGGAATAAGAATTCATTCATTTCTGGTGAGAATGCCAAAATGGCATGACCACTTTGAAAAAAATGTGCTTCCTCCTTAATAATACTACACAGAAACTCTTATTGCACAATGTAGAAATCTGTGACTTTTGTCTGTACTCAGATAAGTTTAATGTATATGGCTACAAAACTACATGCACCAGATGTTTATGGAGTAGCTTTATTTTTAATTGTGAAAACTTGGAATGCATCCAGGTTCACTTCAGCTGGTGCATAAATAAACTGGCAACCAGACAAGGCAATATCATTTAGCACAAACAAATGAATTATTATGCTATGAGAATACATGGAGAAGACGAAAATGCATATTACTAAGAGACAGAATCCAATATGAAATGCTCATGTGTATGGTTACAATTATAAGACAATCTGGAAATACAAAACTATGAAGGGAATAAAAAACTCAATGATTTTCAGAAATTTCAGGCAACATGAATAGGTGGAATAAAGAAGATATTCAGGATAGGAAAACTACTGGGAATACAGTTATTATTTTTGTTAAATGTATTAGAAGAGGAATGAACATTACATATACATTTGCCTTCAAAGGATAATGTCTTGTTAACCAAGGTTCTCCGATTATAGCAAGTAATTTTAGTGTCTTTTTATGCTAATTAAAGACAACAGACATAGGATAATTTGCTGTTGTTTCTCTTAATATTTGTTCCTGTGAACTAAACCTGCTCTGAGGATAAAGCATTAAAAATTACCAAAATTCAATTGGATCTATAATCACAGGTATCCAAAAGGCAGAAGGACTAGGGTTTGTAAGTTTAAGGTCAGGCCAGGCAAATGTTAATGCAGTGTTAGGAGCTAAAATGAAATATGAACAAAAAGACTGGGGTGGGTTGCAGCTCAAGTGGTAGAGTGATTGGATGGAGCTTTTTCTCAATTCCTGAAGTAGGTTGGACTATGGTAAGTATAAACTACAACCTAATTCTTGCCTAATCAATGTTATATGATAATGATGGGCAACTAATGATCAACAATGTGAAATGCAAGACATCAAAAAAATGAACACCATCTGCCGCTTTAACTTTCCCACCGACTATCTTTCAAACAAAGATCTAGTAAAGTTAACAAATAAAAAAATAGTCCTCCAAAACTCATTATTCAGATGCTTCTGGACTTTTCCTCTTTTATACCATTTGACATAATGTGAAACATTACTGATTAATTACATTTTCCTTAATTTATTGTATCTCCAAAAGAAGCAAGCATGGCACTTAAGATCTAAGTCTTAGTCAATATTATTCATTGATGTGTTGCACTTAATAATGTGTCCAGTACATACTTGTGAGAAAGTGTATCATTGAGATTGTATCTGAAAAAGTATTTGAACAGCTACAGGTATAGCTCAATTGTAGAGCAATTATCTAGCATACTGTAGGTCCAAGCTTTATTCTATTTCTGAAAAAAAAATGAAATCAACAGAGGCTGTCTTGATGTATATTAGTAAAAAAATCTAAATAGTTTAAATTGCCTGACACAATAGTTTTAATACAGATTATCCTCCGTGTTTTGAGGTGTTATTTTTTCCTGGAGCATTGATCCTGAGACGTGGGAGGACTCTGAACAGGTGGAGTTTAGCTTGAAGTCCTGAATCACGCCCTTCTTAGTTTCCAGTGTGGCAATTCCATCTTTCCTTATGCATATCTGCCAGTAAGATGCTATCGGCCATGAAGTTCTCTCTTGAGCAGATGTACAGCTCATGAAATTCCAACACTATGAACTAAATAAACATCTTTCTTCATAAAAAGCTTACTCTAATGCATGTGTGTAAATAAATATATGTGGTAAAATTATGTGAGCCTGTTATATTATTTTATACTTTGCTGAATGTTTCAACTATTCCAAAATTAAAGAAAACAAAACTCCAATGAGGATGCTAAACTCCAAGTTTAACATTTACCAAACTACTGACGGAGATGAACGCCACGATAATGTTGAGGAACAAAATGGTGAAAATAAATTCATTTTATAGCTCTGAGTAGAGATTATAGTGACTTTCAAAATGATTATACAGAACTCTTGATTATCACATTTTAGTAGATATGGGAAATTTTACTAACAAGTCTGTCCATACTTGATGAAAGTTATTTCTCTTTTGTTACTAGCATGTAATTGGATTCTTTAGTAATAACGTATGAAGATGACATGGCATATTTTAACTTTATGTGAAGAATTTTTACTTATAAATATATTTCTTAATTTTCAGATAAAATTATTTTCATTCAGTTATAAAACAAATATGACTATCTTTGGCAAATGTTGGTAATTTGTGTAGACATTGTGCTGATTTAATTTTTATTTAATTAATTTAATTTTCAATCCTGCCTAAAAAAATATACAAGATCTTGTGGCACCATATGCTATTTTGGCATATGTGTATAATATATAATACTTCAACCAAATTAATCATATCCATGTTCTCAGACTTTACAATTTCTTCATGATGAAAACTTTTAAAATCCTTTCTGCTAACTTTTTGAAATCTGTTGTGTATTATTGTCAACTGTAGAAACCTTAATACTCTCCAATAGTACACTAGACCATCTTACTTCTATCTAGCTATAACTGAGTACTCATTGATTAGTTTAAGTTTGACTGTAGCCTGAGGCAGAGGCCAGATCCAGTGGTATTTTCTACTGAACTGAGCTGGCATTATTCTACTCCCTTGTGAAGAATCACCATCATGCTGAAAATGTCAGCATAATTGGTTCTCTAGCTGCTTGTACCCAGGAATACAAAAGGAACTATAGTAACTTATTTTCAAGAATAAGTAGAAGATATCAACCAGTTGATTTTCATCTCTCTGGAAATAAGTACCTAATCTAACAAATGTAATAAGTCAAATGTGAATTGGAAATGGCTTAAAATTTTCAAGGTTGATCATTAAAGATACTAATTGGGAAAATGAAGTGACTCAAAATAGTGTGTGTGTGTGTGTGTGTGTGTGTGTGTGTGTGTGTGTTGCTAGACTCACATGTTTCGTTCCAATATAGGTACCATTAAACAATCATTAATTCAAAGTAATCATTTTGAGAAAACATCATGTAGGAGATAATGTAATGGATTCAATATTCTGATTATTAAAAATTCACTGGCTGTGAATTCATGTTTCTCCTACTTTCTTTTATAAGCACATAATGTATCATTTTTCAATTTAGCACCTCTAACTTTTCCATAATATCTACTCATCTATTTCACAACTGCTGGATAACTTCACCCTTTATTATGTCATTGTCATTCTGTACAGGTACATAATGGAAGAACGAATCATCTCTAAGGAATGATAAAAGTTCCAAAATCTATGAAGTTATGGAGTAGTGCTTCCAAACTACTTTCAAATGGCTCCTGAAGAAAACATCAATTTAGAAAATGTGATTTAGACTTTACCATAATTTATCATAGACATCCAAGAAACCTTTGTTCCTAAGCTAGAAGTGAATAACTTTTTGGCTAATAGAAATACAAAGTACCATAAAACTTACACTATTCTGAAAGGGCCAGAACTACTTTGGTTTTCCTGGATTGCAAGTATTGCAAAGTGACATTCACAGAACTGTTATAGGGTATCTCACATCATAAACACCATGTCATGTGAAAGCAACAGAATATATTTGTAGCCACAGAAAAAGTAGAAAACCAAAACAGTTCTTGATTCCCTTGACAGACTGTAGTTACTTAGCTTTTATGCAACGGTTGGTATGCAGTAACAAAGCATCCCTATCACTGTTGTCACATTATTCAATGATCTTATCTTTAGTGGACACTGAGCTAACTCTTCATTAGGGTGCTTCATCTACTGCACAAAGTAGCTCTATAAGGCAGGAATTCTCAACATTTTCATTTAACAACAAACAGATCACAGAGATTAAGATATGTACATAGACATCAAGACTTCTAGAACAACCCTAGGTAGCTTAGCTCTAAAGTTTCACAAGCACTACTACAATGCTATTCTTCAGGACTAGGTTAGAATTCAGAAGCCTTTAGTCTTTACTTCATTCTTACTAACACCCTTTGGGTGGAAAACATAACCTTACAGACAACTTTCAGAATTTCATGCCTTTTGAAAATATTCATATGCATTATTATATTACATGTATTATATTATATACAAGATATTTAGAGTTCTAAGTTTCGCATTTTACACACAGTCTTCTCTGCCTGTTCTTCAGCTTCAGTAGTGTGCAGGTAGACCTTGTGTAACAAACAGACACCTTCACATCCTGACCCTGACAACACAGCGAGTGTTATATCATCTTTGGGATGTGGAGTCTTGCAAGTTGCTCTATATTTCCAACTTGATGAGCTACTGTTAGAGAACTTTGACAGCACAAGGAAAGTAAGGATTTTCTCATTTAGTTCAGACATTGGACAACCTTATTATATGTTTTTTCTTGGGAGCTGACTCTCATTCCTAAGAAAGCTACTCATAGTTTAAGGGAAGTGCTTTTATTTTGTTTACCCTATCTCCGTCAAGGATCTTAAATCACAAATAACAATTAGTAAGGATGGCTGATGAACACAAATGGAAATTTTCTAAAAAATAGATTCAACACAGGGTTAAGTACCACAATAACAGCCAAATTCAACATAAAAAAAATCTAAAAGCCCAGACCTGTAACATTTAGGAATAAAGGAGATCAAAGAAAAGGAAGGAACCTGATAAACATCTCTGGAATGCCTGTAACTGATATTGAGAGAATCTGGCTGATATTGACAGAATTCCACCCAAGGAGCTTTTAGGCTATATCTTCAACTTTTATGTTGAGAAAGAACAATGCCCTGTTTTATCTTGTCTCTCTGGTGTATCTATAATATGGAGAACAAGACTTAATGTCCCTAAAGGAAATCAGTGTTACCAATGGGCTGTGGAAGCTAGAAGACTGAAAACAAAAGCTGATTATGTTTACAGAAATGCCCATCTGCAGCTCAAAGTTGAAAACACCTATATTTAAATCTCAAAGGAAATCAACACTAGAAAAATTCTATTAATGTTAGAGTTTGTTAGATTTTATTCAGTTCACTTAATCAATTTATACAAACTTTACTCATGTAATATACATGAAAAATCTCAGTATAAGAAGTTTTTCCATCAAAAGTATCTTAGAAAAAATCTATAATGGAAAGTGTTGATTCTATTTCTGATTTGCAATTTAAGCACAAAACTGGTAATTTAATGTAAAACAATGATAGAAATTTCTTTACTGCAAGATAAGCAACTTTAAATGTTAGAGTGTATGGGTCTCTAAAGTTCCCTTGTCATTCATGTTACTTTGCAAGACATGTAAGCACTATTTAGGACCTCATACACCATCATCATGAAGTGAAACAATTATTTTCATTTTTCCCATGTAACCTGCCTATCTAAACATCCTATATTGGTAAATTAATGGTATTCAAGTTTGAAGAGTACATGACATAAATCATTTTAGGGGACATTACAATTGTAACACTAATGGACAAGAAATGGGAGAGTTTAGGTCACTGGGAAATATTGCTGCTGAGACCATTTTGGACAGAACCACACACAACAAAACAATATTCTGAGATATCAGTGAAACTTGAGAATAATTACTGTTTTCTTCATCACTCTATTATTATGTTAGCTGAGAGTTCTCATGGATTCTAAGGCTACACATCAGGACAGTTAAAGCTAAATATTTTAGAAGAAATGCTCTAAATAATTCTGGTTTGTCCAATCCCAATAGCACAGATGTCTTCACAATTAATTAGCATACTAGTGCTGATACCATGAGGAATATATTTTTGGATTCTTTTGAATGTAAATTTCATTACCTAGAATGCACCAGAAAGAATTTGAAGTTAAGTGACTGGGGATGTGAGTTCTGAGATACCTCAGTCTTCAGGTTCTTATTCCATGATCAGTAGTAGAAGGATGGCAAGTCTAGGATTAGTAATTCGCTGCAACATGGTGTTGAGAATAAATGAAGAAGTAAGCAAAGCATTGCTGAGAGATTTACAGTGGTAGTTGGTCCAGATTGTTAGTTATTAGCACAACTTCCGACTCAGCTGACTTAGAGTTTGAGGAAAGAGTATAGCCATATGTAATAGAAATATAAAGAAAGATGAAAATAAATTGCTAAAGGTTTCAAAAAGAATGTAGGCATACATAAAAATATCTTTAAAAGAAAAAAATATTATAGAGAAAAATGTAACATTTGGGGGATTTTTTTTAAAGCTGTGATTGAGAATTGGCGACTAATTTAAACTTGTGGCAAGTAACATGAATCGGCCTGTGCTGAGCCCTGAAATGTATGACAGGAGCTGGATTCCACTGTGTGAGTGTGGAAAATTCATGGACAATTTGATAACTCTAGGGACTGTCTCATTTTCAGATTACATTTTCCTAATTTATAGCTGTTGACATAGGAACAGATATATTTCCTTTTTGCCTATTTCTTTTTGGTCCATTGCAATTCCTGATTTTCTTGGTTTCTAGAGCATTTAACTGAAAATCTTTAAACTACAATATATGTGACGGGCATTTGAATAGCAAAAATGATGGGACTCACCCCCAGGTAGAAGCCAACTTTTAATGGTTAACTCAGCTTCCAGAGAGGTAGAATAGGACAAGAAAGAAATTGCAAAGGAGATATAGTGAATAATCTAAAGAAATTGGTCATTCTAGCAGTTAGGGAAAAAAATATGCTTCCATAGGGTCATAGTTCTTGGAATAATTTGTGGACCCTTAGCTCAGAAAACTTTTTTGGGAGTCTTTCAAATCCAATATACTCAAGTAAAAATTGCATGAGGACACTTGTCTTTTCTCACTTACTGACTTGTGACAGTATAGAATGTTTTTCAAAGACATGGTAAAATGTGATATTCCAATAAATAAAGTTTATTATGCTAATATATAAAAGAAAGAGAGCGACTTTCTATTAAGTCAGACATTAATGGTGCTTTAAAGTATAAATAAAATCATATTACCTATTCATTTTAATACAGTAGAACTATTCCTTAATAAATCATTCATTTGAGCACATAGTTTGATACACACCTCCAATTGCAGTAAAGCTTGGAAAACAGAGGGAGAGTTACTTTGACCTTGAGGATTGTCTCAGAAAGAATAAAATCAACAAAAACAAACAAAAAACATGTTGTTGTTGTTTTTTAAAGAAAGAGATTAAACATCACAAAAGTTTCTGTTTGTTAAACATTTTTTTTTGTTCCCAGGCCGAGAATTGTTAAACAAATTTTCTGTACATAATATTGATCGAGCTGAGTTTAAATCTCCTTTTACAACTTCTTAAAGTCAAATAAAAACCAAATTAGTTAATAGGTACATTTTTTCTTCTTCAAGTTTTCATAAGTGAATATTGACTGTTATGACCCAAACGCTTATTTTCCAAACAATTTTGGAATGGATCTGGGAACAAGAATGTGGGTAATGAATGCTCTGTAACTACTGATATTTTCAGACATTCCAAAGGTCTCAAAAGCCTCTTGGAAAATAGAAACTACCTACAGGTCTGTTAAGAGTGGTGTGCTAGACATATGCATTATCATATAACACACTACGGAACACTGTCAATGTAGGAAAGTGCATGTTCAGAGATTGTGCCGTACACTCAAAAGTACAGCTGTGCAGGACTTGTAGAGGCTTTCCATTCAAACAAAAGCTTCCCACTCAAGAACTACTTAGCACGATGGCTATGTTTCTGCGTTGAGATCCACACTATCCTCTCAGTGATGGATGACGCCAGCCAATAAAATATCCAATTAACTGCTCTTGCTTAATTCCCCTGTTGACTGTGAAATCATATAATTATAATTTAACTTGCCTATAGGGGAAAAATATGCTGATCAGTAAATAGAACTATTCAGTCCCCTTGATAGCTATATGTTTTATTTAATAATAATTAGATCTCAGTTGGTTGTCTTGTAAATTAGACTCTTATGTGCATGGTTAGCTTGATTTTATCCTCTAGAGACTGATAGAATCTGGGTGCATAGATACTCCCTTATCTGAACCCACAAACTCTTATCCTGCATTATGCATGCAAGGTTTGACAATACAGGATCTGTACAAGGGTGCTAGATATATAGTCCTCCCTTTACTCTTCTTTTTAATGCTTTAGATTATCTGAACTTCAAAAGAATGCACAAGAAGGTTTCACTATAAGGTGTTCATTCATATACCTAGAGCTTCTTGATCAGTCTTCTATACTTCTTCCTGATTCTGTCTGCTCTCCTTCACATTTTCCATTTCTTATAGCTGTACATTAATTTTGTTAAACTGTCTGTTAATTACTTGTTGTTTTGAAGTTTTATTTGTAAAGCTTCCTTTCCTTTGGTTTTGAAACTGTAAGGTACACCATTCCACCTTACAAGAAAAAATAAAATACAGCTGAGAAAGAAGATGGCCATTGATCTCCAAAAAAGACTATTTGAGCATTAAATGCTCTTAGGAGCTTATTGGACTCTTGATCTATAACTTTTGCTTTAAAAAAAAAAACTAACACTTTTAGCCATACTCTCCACCATAAAGATGAATGTTCAAATTAGCAGTACACAAAAACATTAACCTTTTCAAGTAAATGAGATTATTTACTTTATTTCTATGAAGTACATGACAGAACGCAACTATCTGACACTTCAGAAGGATGTTACACTTGAACCACCACTGAAAAGGGCACATTTGCAGCTGTTTTTCTTTCTTTTTTTTTTTTTTCTAGAATGATGGATTTATATGGACCGAATCAGACCCTTTACAAAGTTGCCCCTGGCACAAATGTCTATGCTTCTCTTTGTGTCACTGGGATGCAGTGGCTCTTGTCAGTCCATGTTAACAAAACAAAGACAAAACCCAGAGGTTTGTACAACTTCCATTTCTTTCATGCAATCAGCTGGCACATGAGGATTGCTTACCTGTCTGGCAATTGCCATCATTTTATAATAAATATTCCTTTGGAAAGCATTCATTTTATTTAAACTGTGCGTAGATCCCTGGGTGGATTACATGACAATATGCTAAAGCTGAGTTATCATTTTTCCCTAAACATAATTCCATTTCCCCTGAGTAGTGTCTCAGAGCCATTGAAGCACATATTTAAAACAATTAGAAGGGGTCAAATATATGTTCTATAGTTGTAAAGCCATTCACTCAGTACATACTAGAAAATTCTAGTATCTATCGTTCACTCAGGGACAAAATAATTAGCCCAGAGGATTCTGGTATGAGATGGACTGAATATAAATTGACTGGTTTAAAAAAGAATTTTCCATCTAGATGAAAATTTAAAAAGCAATGAAAGCATTTTTTGTCCCTCACACACTTCCTAGGGTTTTGCCCATAGGAAATGTGAAAGATTTATTAGTCAGAAGATTGTATCAGAGATGTTTCCTGTCAGAATTAAGAATGCTGTGGCTTTGCAGATTTTTCACAACTTTGGCTAGCAGATGGGCAGGGAGAAGAGCCCTGCAGACTAATCTCAGAAAGAACAAGCTAAGGCTATATTGCTCTCAGTGCCTGGAGACAATTCAAGTCAAATAGAGCCAACTATCCAGATAGAAAGATAGTAACACCTCTGTCAGCCATGACATACATCACATGAATTGCAAACACCCCTGTTCCTGTTTCTACTTTCTACTTCAGGCAATCTGCCCAGGAGCAAGAGCTAACTATGAAAATCAAAAGTAAAAATAATTTTAGTATTAGTTTTTGGTGCTTTCTTTTGTTTCAATGACATGTTAGGTATTGATGCATTACCAGTGAAACCACAGAGTCCAGGATTGATACATATGCAATCATTCGATTTATGGTTAAGATCACAACAATGAGTACTGATGGAATTTTTTTTAAAAGGATGCTCTTGAGGAAACAGATAACCCACATTAAACAATTAATTCTGACTACCCCAAAAATAATTTTTAGAAAGATTTAGACCTAAATTACAAGAACTGTATTGTCAATGTTTTAGTAGTAATAGAAAATAATATCTGTCCACTCCTAGGATAATATCTGTCTGACACTGGACACTAGCCAAAGAGGAAATGTTATAATTTAAACTGTATAAAAATACAGAAATATTCAAAAGTCAATTTGAGAAGGAGAAAGGTGAAATAAAATGACAACAATAATTATTTTCACATAACAGCAGAAGCACATTTATTAATTTTTTGGATTTTTGATACCTTTGTTGTACTACTGTATTTTTAAAAATATTTTGAAAGGATGATTAAGGATGAATAATAAATAACTAAGTCAATGGATAACAGACAGAGCAACCATTTAAGATGATCTGTGTATCAAAAGGGATTTGTGCACTAGTTGCACTAAGTAACTATTCACCTGGAATCATCTCAGATATAATTTGAAAACAAATTAAATAGGCAGGAAAACATTAATTAAGAGGGAAGTTCTTCAAAAGGCTAAACATAGAGCTCCCCTGTGACCAAGCAGCCCCACTTTTGGGCATCTACCCAAAAGATTACACGCAAAACCACACCAAAGCCACCAGAACAACTGTGTTCAGTGCAGTACTATTTGTCATTGCTAAAATATGGAACCAACCCAGATGCCCTTCAGTAGATGAGTGGATCAGGAAATGTGGAACATATACACAATGGAGTACTATGCCTCTAGAAGTTGTAAGAAAATGGAAGGACTTGGAAAAAAATCATACTAAGTGAAGTTAGCCAATCCCAAAGAAACATAGACTCTGTGGATTCCCTCATTGGGAATAATTAGTACACTTCTAGCATAATCCTAGCAGAAGATCATAATAGTTCAATAGCTATGTCCATATGAACACATAAGATGATAATAAGTGAAATGAACTCCCAGCTATGGAAACAAGTGGTTTATCACTATTCCTGTTATTTTCAACATACTAGGTGAAATTATGCCCTTTTTTTTCTTCTTTTACTTTCCTGTAGCTTTACCCCTGGTGTCACTGTAACTGACTTTGTTACCCTTGATATTGTGTATTGGAAATAGGAAGAGAAAGGATATATCAAACTAGAGAGACAATGGACATAAAGACAAACCAATACAACAGCAACACTTACAAAACTATGTGGTGTAAGCCAACTGTACAACTCCCGGCAGGGTAGAGAAGTGGGGAGGGGGAAAGGCAGGGGAAAATGAGGGAGAGATAACAAGTTAGATAAGAAATGTATGCACTGCCCTACACATGAAACTGTGACCCCTCTGTACATTACTCTGACAATAAAGAAATGAATAAAATAAAATTTTTTTAAAGGGCCAAAGATGGTGAGGAGGGAATTTTAAAAGATATTATTTTCAGCGAGGTGCTGATTGCTCATGCTCATAATCCTAGCTACTCAAAAAGCAGAGATCTGAGAATCATGGTTCAAAGTCCATGTAGGACAATCTGTGAGAATTTTAACCACAATTAACCGCCCGTAAACCAGAAGTGGCTCTTTGGCTGAAAGTGATAGAATACTAAACGTGAGTGAAAAAGCTGAGGGAGAGTTTGCAGGTGCTGAGTTCAAGCCCCACCACCAAAGAAAAAATGAGACATGATTTTCTCACAGTCATTGAAAGACAAGCCAATGGCAACTTGGTTATATTCAAAGCAATCTATAAGCAAAGTTGTGTAATGAACTCTTTTTTTATTTTTTAAGTTTTTATTATAAAACTGATGTACATAGAGGTTACAGTTTCATACCTTAGGCATTGGATACATTTCTTGTACTCTTTGTTACCTTGTCCCTCATACCCCCCTCCCTCCCCTGTAATGAACTCTTTAGAAGAGGCAAATAAATACTTGTGTTTCCAAATCAGGTTTACAAATACATAAAGAAAATGTAAAGTTTTATTTTCAGCCTGAATTTTTAAGATGCTTTTTTTTTGAAGATCAAGTAACTTATCCATCATCCGGGCATGGGAGAGGTATGAGCTAAAAAGTCTCTAATGTCACCCAAGTTGGTAGTGCTTACATAGATTACACAAAAAATATGTTACAACAATCATCTATATAATTCTCAATCAAGCCTCACAGCGAGATATCAGAAACTGGGAGTTGTTTGTTTGTTTCTTTTTTCTTTTTTTTACCCTATAAATCAGCCTGTAAGATACATAAATATATGCATGTGTATGCACGCACGCACACACACACACACACACACACAAATGGTATCAAAAGGCGTGCAAATGTTTTAGAATGATGAGACTTTGCCTGTTCTGAAAATCAGGGACAAGTGGATTCATGACCGAAGGGTTTCTTTAATCTTGTCTTGGAGCTCCTAATTTCGCTCAGCATCATCTTATGTGATCATCCTGACAATACTGGTTCTTCTTTAAAAAAAAATGATAAAATATCTATCTCATATTGCTTACATTTAAATAAACAAATGACCTAAAATTCACTTGTCACCCAAAGCATTATTTCCCAGAATTTTAAACTACTTACTAATCAACATGTTAAAGTATCCACTGAAATTGGAATACAAGATAAAAAGGGCCTAACCCAGTACTTTTGTTTTGCATAGAATTATCATTACCCTGACTTTTTCATTGTTATAACCATCATTTCACTGGTAGTAGAACAATGATGCAATCCATTGAAAATAATCATGTATAACTTGCAAAAGAAGGTGTTTGCAAATATACATACCATATTGTAAAATGTTACTATGTGTAAGCACTTGTGATAAAGAGTAGATTACCTTTTCAAATATAAAGATTACCTTTTGGAATATAAAAGGTTGACTGAAAAATAATGGGAGCTCTAGAAAGTAATTTCCCATCGACGTGGGCCAACATAATCAAATGTACTAAAATCTGGAACTAAAAAGTCATTGAAGGAGTTGTAAATCTAGAGACATTTATTTACCTTAGAGTACCTCTTCCCACATCACTAGTTTTATATTCAAAAGTGTCATTTTGGTGTCATTGGTGTCATTTTGTTTTATTTACCAACACCATTAGTATAAATCTACCCTGGTGTACTCTGAGTGCACATATAATTATGTTTAAAATAACTATTATTAATTTATACTTAAATGGAAATATTCATGTTGGTCACTTGATTACTTCTTAAGCAATTTAATTACAGCTCATAAGTCATGTAATGTGGTGAGAATTCACTTTTACAATTAGGAATTTTTTTTCTATTTCTGATCAGTTTGAAGGCATTGACTATGATAGGACAATAATCTAATATTCCATGTCACAATTCTTCAGTGTGTATACTTAATTACCATAGCTATATTTTCTCATATGCTTCAACCTTACATGTTCAATTCGAACTTCCCATTTTTTCATTACAATACCAATTCGTCATGACTGATTTGGGAGAACAAGTTTTTCCTTCATCATCCTGTTATCAAACTGTTCAGTTTTGCAACATCCTTTGTCTTTTTGGCTTGATGATATAATGTAATTTTCTTTAAATTTTGGATTTCTTGCATTAATTTTGATTGTTTGAATAGGGAAGATTCAGAAAAACACCTATTCCTACTGACTTTTATTCTTATATTTCTTGTGATCTTAAAGTATCTCCTTTGGGTAAAAAGGCAGTTAAAGTGACCAAGATAGTGTTCAGGCTTGCGGCATACTAGAAATATAGTAGTAACTTTCTTTGGCAATATGTTTCACATTACAAAACTTATTTTTTACTATAAAGGATTATTAGACAAAATATTGTATTGTGGTATAGAATTGTGCCATTATTTCTATGATTCTAATTTAAATCTGTGTTTTATACACGTTCTTTAATACATATACATTTCAGTTTCTCATTGCTTTACAAAACCAAAATAGGTTGCATAAATTAAAGAAGGAAGGGAGGAAGGAAGAAGGAGAAGAAGGAATGGAAATGTGGCTCAAATAGTAGAGCACCAGAAAAGAAAGCAAGAGGAGCAAGCATTAGATTGCAGATTCAACCCACTAAGCAAGCAAGAGGCTCTGAATTCAAACCCAAGTACTGCAACAAATAATAATAGTAAGAATGATGATGACAATAACATTAAAAAGAGATAAATATCAATAAGATAAATGAAATTTTAAACCAAAATAATTATATCAACAAAAGAAAGCAAAAAAGGAAGGTAAAAAACAAAGGATACCAAAAAAAGACAACTAGTATCACTCATAGATTGACTTTCCACAAGGAAAAAAAAGAAAACAAAACAAAAACATAAACAAAAAATGTCCATAATTTAAATAACCAATGCCATACTTAAATTATAAGGTGCTTTCCTACATTGCATAGGAGGAAAAGCAGTAGAAAATGAATCCTATAAACTCTAAATATACATTTTCAAAATAACAATTGCATTATAGACACTCAACTTTTGATCATATGTCAAAATATTAATGCTAATATCTGGAAAATAGTATGGCAAGACATATTTGTTTTTCAAAATAAAACTATTAAAACTAAGAAAAAGAATTGCATACATAAACTGACAGCTTAATAGATCACAAAATGTGGTCATTTCACCATCCCTCATTACTATTTAAAATAATCTTGAAAATCATTATTAACATGAAAATTTTATTTGGAAACCTGTTATCTTGTAGTACAAAAATTAGGCAAGAGATGAATATAAATAATCACTGGAAAAATATCACTCATTATTTGTTATCTTATGTGGGTTTTCAATTCTAAGAATAAAAGAAAAACATGCAAAACCTACATCCCTCAAGAAATGAAGATAAGCAATATGATTCTGGTGTGTGTTGTTTTTGCTTTGTTTTGTTTGTGAATAGCCTTCAGTTCAGCTCAATCCTCACACATGTGTGTGTTTTCAGTCCTATGTTGTTTGAGTAACGCACTTTCTCCATAACAATGTAGTGGCAAATCAAATTCCAGGGGATTTTATACCTCAGTAAACATCAGTACAATGCAAATGATGATTTACTGGTTGTCTTTTATCTATGATCTTTTATTCATTGCCTCATGTAGAGCAAATGTGAAATGTACTCTTTGTTCCTCAAATGCAGAGAGAAGATTCAGAATTCTTACTCCAGCTAGCCTTTAGTTTATTTAAAATTGAGAAAGCAAGTATTTACCATTACTGCATTTCATTTCATGGCAAATCTCTTTTAGTACAAAACAATTCCAACAGAAAGTATTTGTTCTTAAGAAAATGAGTTTCATTTTCACTTTAGTTTTTCTGTATAAATGTTCTTCTTACATAAAAGTGATTTTATTAAATGAAAATATAATTTTGTGGGGTTCTAATATGCAATGCTGACAAATATAATTCTGCTTTGAATTCTCTTTGCTGGAGATGTGACAATGAAGTGAGTTTTGGAGAAACCGAAAGGGAACACCAGAAAGGGAGGAGTCGCTCCATTTGTTAGAGTGTGTTGCTATTGGAAGTTAGTTGTGCTCAATATTCAATCTTAACCTCAATTTCCACTGTAAGTTGTACACCTCACATAATTTCAGATTGAAGAGTACTTTAATTATCAAAATTATGGATTTTTCTGGTCATAAGGAAAGGGTGGTAGAGGGGTTAACTATGATAAAATATTTTAGATAAATGCATTAAAATAGCATAACAAAACAGATTCAAAGAGGGAGGAAAAAGGAAAATAGTAGATGAGGTGAATTTGGTTAAGACATATGCATATGTCAAAATGTCACAATAACTCTCCTTTATATAGTAACCAATATAATCTAACTAAAAACACCACTAGGGATTTCTAATAAGCAATTCACCTTTATAAATTTTTCTATTAGTTATCTTCAATATCCATAAATGACATGGACAGAATCTTCCATTTTACTATTGTACTGATATGAAATCAGTTTCTTATTATTTTGGTTTTAGTAGAAATAGCAGTTGTTTGTATTCCTCTTCTTTTATTATTATTATTTTATCTATCTATCTATCTATCTATCTATCTATCTATTTATTTATTTATTTGTTTTTATTTATTTATTTTGCTGGTCCTGGAGCTTGAACTCAGGAGCCTGGGCACTGCCCTGGCTTCTTTTAGCTCAAAGCTAGCAATCTACCTCTTGAGCTATAGCACCACTTCCAGCTTTTTCTGTTTATGTGGTGCTGAGAAATCAAACCCAGGGCATAGTGCATGCTAAGCAAGCATTCTACTGCTAAGCCATATGCCCCAGCCGCGGTTGTTTGTATTCCCCTTGGTAGATAGTCTTCCACTGTCAACTTCTGTCTCTGAGTCTCATGAATTCTATGAGCACAGAAAAAATATATTTATTTATGTACCAGCTAAGAGAACTTGCATACTGTTTCTTAAGCTAATACATTTCATGCCCATGTTTTCTATATATTTTATACATTTCTGTACATTTTATATCTTTCTCTACATTTTTCTTCTTTATTACATTTGTTCTATCTTCCTCTTTTCCTTTTATCATTTCTTGTCACCTCTCAGTTTCTTCTCAGTAAACATCTAACTAGGATTTAACTTATACCAACATGGGTGATGCCACTACATTTAAAGAGCATTAAAATATTTATACAGAAAGACATTGTCTTCAAAGTATGTCAATAAGCTGCAAGAGTGTCAGCAAAACAAATGCTACAAACATGTAAACCAACTGTACTAATGGAAATGAATATGAAATAAAATGGGTTTTTAAAAAATAAACTCAGTCATGGCAATAATGCTCAAGTGGTAGAAATTTTGTGTTTATTTCCAGAAAAATGTAATTGAATTATCAAAGCAATGATACTTTCTTTAATGAATTGTTATAGATTTATTCTACATTAACTAACTTAGTAAGCAGTTTGTGTTTAAGTTAAATTTCACAAAACCTTAGTTACATATAATATTCGTTTTCAAACTTTTAGAGTAAAATTCATATGATTTGAATATGCTTATACATTTGTATATCCATATTTAAACCAAGATAATCTGACACCTGAACATGTATTTCTAAAATGCCTGAAGCAACATTGACAGCATTAAATTGCAATCACATTGCTGAACATGTTCTTGTTTTTGATCTTCCAGTCATTCTCCTTTTCATTTGGTGACAGCACCCTAATTTTTCATTCAAATATTGATCCCAAGCTCTGGGGCTTTTTCAGTTTCTTACAGTTCTGGGGGCCATTTCTCATAGGCTTCCTAGATGACCATGACACCTGAATGTTGCAACAAAGGAGTTATCAGGTAAAGTCACTTATGTGAGTGAGAAAGCTTCCATGAAGTAAAACGAAGAAGAAAATCAGCCATCTTTTTTTTAATGCTCTGATTTTTTAAAAGTTTTGTATCATTTTTAATTATCTTTAAATAATTATAAAGAGAGGTTTCAGTTCAATATGTCAACTTATATGCACAATTTATCTTCAACCTACCCCTTTTGTCATGCTAACAAAAATCTTCTGAATCTATTAAATGGCCTGTTAGGAATGTGAAAGAATTTAGATTATCACAGGAAGCCAAAATATAAATAAAATTGTAAAAAAAAAAAAAAACAACTTTTTAAGAGAATCCAGCATTCTTTAACATACCGATACATACTTTATCATAATCATTTTTTTCTTCTTCCTAATCCAACCAATTTGGTTTGAGATTTTGTAATTTAAAAACAAATTACTTCAATCAGATAAATAGCATAACCCAGCCCCAGCATGGTAGAGGTAAGTACAAAGTGACACTTTTTATTGTACACTCAAATCTTCTCCAGGGAGTTTCTCAATCAGGCATCCTTGACACAGCACCATGCTATTCTTCAACAACATTCATGTCAATATGTGTTTAGTAACTAATGAAAATCAGAGATATTATTTTCAGAAATATTGTGAACCGCACAAAGTTTAGATTGGGTAGAATATATGTTCTGTAGGTTGTTGCCTTGAGAGAAGTTTGAACACATAACTCACCTCTATGTTCACAGCCTTTAAATCAAATTCTTTTCAAACACACACACACACACACACACACACACACACATTTTAATGACTCTAAAAACAGTTAATAGTGACCAAGTTTTTAAAACATAGAAAGAAAAAATATGCAAAATATCAAATAATGTTTTTAGAAGCATGTCCTTTTTAGAAAACCATGAATGATGGGCTGGGAATATGGCCTAGTGGCAAGAGTGCTTGCCTCCTACATATGAAGCTCTCAGTTCAATTCCCCAGCACCACATATGTGCAAAGTGGCCAGAAGGGGCGCTGTGGCTCAGGTGGCAGAGTACTAGCCTTGAGTGGGAAGAAGCCAGGGATGGTGCTCAGGCCCTGAGTCCAAGGCCCAGGACTGGCAAAAAAAGAAAAAAAAAAAACACATGAATAAACAGAAAGTTCAGATGTTTAACAGATGACCTAAACCAATGTAGATGTGGAATGATAAAAAATTATGAATATGTCATAACACTTTTGAGTTTTCCTTTAGTATCCTTTGCTTCATAAGATGTGACACATATTCAAGTGTTTTAACATGATGAAGTGTCACAAGTAGGACATTTGTATATTAATACAAAGTTAATTGACGCTGACTAAAAATACCAATTTATGTCATCTGACCTTGAGGGAATGTATCTTTTTAGTCAAGTTTATAAATGATTGATAATTTAAGAAAATAGGATAGTTCTTTTTGCTGGAAAATAAAATACTAATTTAAGGGAACTAAAATTCAACTGAATGAGCATGTAGGAACATTGAAATATTAAACTGAACCCTAATAAACCATTTGAGTCAGTTATTTCAGAGTAGTCTTGCCTTAACAAGGTTTATAATTGTTGGAGAAAATATTACTATTTCTATATTTTTTGTTTGGAACATGAAACAATATAAAATATGGAAAAACATTTCATTCTTTTTAGTTTTATTATAAATATTCAATATTGTTTATTAGCTTGAAAATGTGTCTTATAATGAATAATATATACCACTTATTTATAATTTTAAGGAAAAATTTATTGTTAAAAGCCTTTAAACTTTATACATAAATGAATCGTCATCCAAATTTTATCAACTTGTGTTTATGAAATAAATCATTGAGACATTTTTTGTAATTCACATGCAACATTTTGAAATGTTAACTTAGTCAAAATTCAGTTAAATTAGTCAATAAGAGTAAAATAGTACCAACTTTGTTAAAAATAGCATTCTCAGATTATAATAGCTTTGAACTGCAATTTGGAAGTAACTTCTTTAAAAGACTAATGATGATAGCATGGGATAATTTAAATTTAAGATATAGACTGAATAGAGTCCACAGCAAAACGTAGAACAAATAACAGTCATCATAAAGAAATAACTACAAAGGATTTAAATAAAAGATTATGTAATTGGATAAAAGCTTCTATGTATTATTAATAAACACATTTAGAGAGTCAAAGAAAATATAATGATGTTGAATACAATCAGCACTTTGTAATTAGTAAGTGAACACTGCTTGATTTAAAAAGAAAGAAAACATCCACATAAATATTAGTCTGCTAATTTTTCTTTTTTTTTCTTTACTATGTACCCAATTTTTTTAATCTTTTAGTTGTTTTCAGTTTTATTTCTTTCATTAACTCAATGTAAACTTTTTTTTCCAAATTTTTATTATCAAACTGATGTACAGAGAGGTTACAGTTTCATACATTAGGCATTGGATACATTTCTTGTACTGTTTGTTAGAAGAAATTTCATTTGTATTTTGGGGGGATTATATTCTAAATGGCAATATGGTGCTCTTTATATGTTGACTGACTGGATTATTGAATCAACTTGTAATAGTCTGCTTACTTTTGTTATTACAGTATGCCACAAATGAGATGATTTATTGTTATAAAAATAAATGTATTTATCACCATTCTGGAGGCTGAGTAATATAAGATTTAAGGCCAGTCTGGTGTGATCTTTCTTGATATGTCAAAACTTGACAGAGGTCAAGGAAACATGAATGAGATAGAGAGAAGTAAAGTGGGGATGAAATTGAAACAATGCCTACTCACAATATCTATCTAACCCACTCTCATGGTAACTGTATTCATGCATTTATTCATTCATTCAATAGCAAAGCAGTTAGGGTCCTCATTTTTTTTAGATTCTTACCTCCCAATACTGGTGCATTAGCAACTAATTTCCATTCTTGTTGGAAAGGGAAACTGCAAACCACATCAAGACTATGGAAAGGTAATTTCAAATGATGGAAGGAATATCATTGATAAAATCGAACCAGTGTGTGTCAGTGTATATACATGTGTGTTTTTCTTACTCTGTTGTACTTGAATTCAAGTAAAAACAAAAAAGGAAATATTAGTTCTTTGAATGAACACTATGATAACTTGATTTAAATTTTTCTAAATGGACTTAAATTTATTTAAGAATATCAATTATACAGGGCAAACACTTTTAAGATAAAAGGATTGATCTTTAGTATTAATGGGATGTACTAGATAGCTAAGAATCCAAATTCAATTTCAAGATTTCACTGCATTGATTTTATTTCAACAAAATTCTTGTATTCATCATACAAAAAAAAGCATACATTATTTGTCATTTTTTCTATTCCATTGTCCTACCTGAAACCAAGCCTATACCTGTGTGAAAGAAGATGAATTAACCTATTTACATTGGTTTTTAATAATGAATTCCCTAGTTAAGTCCCAAATTAAAGTCTGAGCAAGACTGATGTTTAGGCTTCTCTATCCCATACCTAGATTACACTGAAATTGATGATCTTTACACATCAGGAAACATCAACTCTTATTAAGGAGGAATTTAATCACAGCATTGTGTTAAAGAAAAAGGAACAGGAAAATGTCTTATCAGAGTTAGAAAGGAATTGAATTCTTACACATCTGGGGACAAAAATTGTTTTGGAGTGTCTGAACAAGTTTACATTCCCAGAAACAATGTAGTAGGGTTCCCTTTTGTCCACATCCCCTCCAGAATTTGTTATTGTTAGTTTTCCTGATAATGAATATTCTTACTGGGGTGAGGTAGAATCTCAGTGTTGTTTTTATTTGCATTTCTTTTATGGCCAGTGATGTAGAGCACTTCTTCATGTGTCTCTTGGCCATTCTCATTTCCTCATCGGAGAAGTCTCTTTTTAAGTTTTTAGCCCACTTGAGGGGGCTTTTGGTTCTTCGAGGTTTTGTTTGGAGGAATTTATTATTTTTAGTTCTGCATACATTTTAGATATGAGGCCTTTGTCCATTGTATGGCCAGTAAAGATCTTCTCTGAGTAGCCTGTATACTGTGTATACTGTTATTAGAAGTAGAGAAGGAAAAGGGAATATCAAAATCAAGAGACAAAGGATTAAAAAAAAAAAACACTCCAAAAGCAATACTTGCAAAACCATTTAGTGTAAAGCAACTGTAAAACTCTTGGGGATGGGGATGGGGGGTAGAGGAAGGGGGGACCAGGGGGGAAATAAGAGAGGAGGTAACAAATTGTACAAAAAATGTGCCCACTGCCTTATGTATGAAACTGTAACCCCTGTGTACATCACTTTGACAATAAATAAGTAATTATTCATAAAAAATGGTTTTAGATAACTTTTGGAATTAGTATTAATTCTTATATTGGTGGCTTTATGTCTATATCCTTATTTTTTAAAGTAAAATTTATTTTGTTTTCCCTAGATTGTTAACCCTTTGAGGAGCTGCCCAAGGACTATATAACTAGCAAAACATCAAACAGGGAGATAACTTAAAGAAATTTGGGCTTGAGATATATTACAGATTGCCTTAGGAATCTGCAAGAATTGTAGAAAAGCTATTGCATTTAAATAACTGGCAGCCTGTAATACACCCCAGTGGCTATCCATCAGTAGAATGGAGATTCTTAGAGAGAAGCAGAAATTGGGAAAGAAGCCGGCTTTTGATAAGATGAAATGACTCTTCTAGGGTATAAATCTATCTTGAGAACGTTTTTATTTTCTACTTTGGTCTTTGCTTTTTTTATTTCATTTGATTTTTTTTAATAGTTTTAAGTGCTTGCAGGAAACTCTGATTCTGGAAATTGAAGAAGCTATGCTATAATGATTTCTTTGACTGGGGATAATTGAGGCACAACAATAAATAGCAAAAGGACCATGAGCAGTAAATGAAGCTAAAAAGACATGCAGCCATGTTCCATTCCATAGCCCAGAGCAAAGCATGTGTCCCAGGGTAACTGACTACAGATCACATTTATCACAGGTGTAAAGGAAATCATGCTTTGAAACAAACCAATGACAATGATAATGGTGCTAAGGAATAATATTGGTCTCAAAAAGTTTATTAACTAGTTGACAAGTATTTGTATATAGACAGACAGACAGAGATACAGGATCTGCTTTAATTAAAGAAAATGTTCCTTGCATTACTTTTTTTATGATGTACTACAATTTTTAAAATGTATTTATTGTCAAAGTGATGTACAGATGGGTTACACTTTCATATGTTAGACAGTGAGTACATTTCTTATAAGACTTGTTACCTCCTCCCTCATTTTTCTTTTTTTTAACTGATATTTTTATCTTTTTTAATATATATATTATTATCAAACTGAATTACAGAGAGGTTACAGTTTCATACATTAGGCATTGGATACATTTCTTGTACTGTTTGTTACCTGGTACCTTTTTGACTAAAATCGAATTAAGAAAAGCAGCTACTTGTTAGAACTGTGATCTTAGTGTGATTGTATTGAACACATTATTTTAACTATCTTTGGCTTTAGAAAGGTTTAAAATATTATGCAATACAACAAATATTTTCAAAGAGTTCTTTTTAAATCACTATTGAGATCCATAATTTCTTATTTATGAAGCTAGACTACTAGAATTAGTACATTCCCAGACTGATCCCAAAATACTATTCTTCTCAAACTATCTTAGGCAATATATTGTTCTACAAACATGTAAAATAGAAAAATAGTTCTTGTACTGATGATTAAAACAACAACATTAATTCTAAAGATTAAATGGGTTTAGATGTAAGAGTTTAATGTTGGCATATAGCCATGATAGAAGCTGCTCAAATTTGCTAGCTAGTATTTTAAACATATTTTATGGTTTGGATTTTTTTTTGTATTTTACTGTGTTTTCTGTGTCCTTTCTATACTTTGTGTTTTTTATAACATATAATAAAAAGGACTTTTCTATCATGAAGCTCCATAGTGACTGGAAGGCACAATTTTGTCTAATGTAAATTCCATCAAAGCTTCTGACAGACAATTGAGAACTTAGTCTGTAAGCTGTGCTGGAATGTAAGCTTGCCTTAAAAAAGCCTCAAGGCCAGAGATTATCTATTGTGAATTAAAAAAAAAAATGATGGCTTTCTTTCCTTCTGAAAAAAAGAGGCAAACCACAACTATAAATAGTGCAAAACTACTTGGAGAGTTATTTCCTAATCATATTTGTATACTAATTATTTGGAGTTCAAGTTGTGTAAAAGATGCTGTTAATATATATTGTGTGTTTGAATCTGTGAAGATTCATGTCTAAAAATATAGGTAACTTCTGCTGTAGAGAAACTTTACGTAAAGCAGAAACCATATTTTGACATCAATGCCAAAAAAAATTCCAAAGATTTTTTTTCATCATAGAGGTCTTTCACTTCTCTGGTTAAAGTTATTCTTAAGTATTTTATTTCAATTTAATTTATTTTATTTTTGAGGCTTCTGAGAAAGGAGTTGCTTCCCTGATTTCAGCCTCACTTTTCACATTGTTGATTTTCAATTGATTTTTGAGGGTTGATTTTATATCTTGATACTTTGCCAAAGTTTTGGATCAGCTAAAGTAACTTGGGAGTAGAGTCTATGGGGTTCTTTAAAAACTGGATCCTGTCTTCTGCAAACAGACAGAGTTTTACTTCATCTTTCCTATTTGGATACTCTTTATTTTTGCCTCTTGCCTTATAGCTCTTGCTATGAATTCTAGAACTGTGCTGAAGAGGAGTGGAAAAGAATCTCAAAAGGGAAATTAAAGCAGAAATAAGGAAATAAAAAAATCCATGCTCCTGAATTGGAAGGATTAACATTGTGAAAATGGCAATACTGTCAAAGGCTATATACAAATTCAATGCAATACCCATAAATATCCCAACACCATTCTTTAATGGAATAGAGAAAGCAAACCAAAAATTCGTATGGAACAATAAAAGAACACGAATAGCAAGAACAATCTTGAGCAGGGAAAACAGTGCTGGAGGAATATAAATACCAAACTTCAAACTCGATTACAAAGCTATAGTGATATAAACAGCTTGATATCGGCACAAGAACAGGCCTGTGGATCATTGGAACAGAACTGAAGACCCTGAAATGAACCTGCAGACATATAGCCACTTGAATTTTGTTTAAAAGAAGCTAAAAATAGTATGGAATTAAGACAGCCTCTTCAACAAATGCTGCTGGTCAAATTGGTTAAACACCTGTAACACACTCAAGCTAGATTTTTATATATCACCCTCCACCAGAATCAATTCCAAATGGATCAAAGACCTGGAGGTAAAAGCAGATACCCTGAAAACATTGCAGGAATAGGAAAAACACAAGGGCTCCTTGGTACTGGTCAAAACTTTTAAAATAAAGGCCCAGAAACAATAAATCAAAGAAAGGTTGGATAAATGTGATTGCATCAAACTGCAGAGTGTCTGCATAGCAAATGACATAGCTTGCAAAATAAATACAAAGCCCTTAGATTGGGAGATCTTCACTGGTCATATAACAGACAAGGGCCTCATATCTAAAACATAATTCAAACTCAAAAAAAAAAATTCTCCCAAAACATATCTTCAAAGAAACAACTGTCTCCAAGTGGGCTAAATATTTAAAGAGAGACTTGTCTGAAGAGGAATGAGAATGGCAGAGGCACATGAAGAAGTGCTCAACATCACTGGCCATAAAAGAAATGCAAATCAAAAACAACATTGAAAATAACAAAAATTATGATAAACCACTTATTTCCATAACTTGGAGTTCATTTCACTTAGCATCATCTTATGTGTTCATATATATATATATATATATATAGCTATTGAGCTACTGTTATCTCCTGCTAAGACTATCCTAGACATGTACTATTACCAATGGGGGAAATCATTGAGTCTATGTTTTGGGGGGTCTGGCTCATTTCATTTAATATGATTTTCTCGAAGTCCTTCCATTTCTTTCTTTTGGTTAGAGGCATAGAATTCCAAACCAACTGTACAACTCATGGGGAGTGGGGAGGGAATTGGGAAGCAGGAAGGTGGGAGTAAACGAGGGAGGAGGTAACAAGTGTTTTGCTAAGGTGAGTATGCAAATATGAACAAAGATGAATAATTTGATCTTCTTGTATCACCTTCCTGTGGTTGTACCTACACTTTCTCTGTATCTTCTCTGAGTATATTGGAAACCGGAATACTGGTATTAGAACTAGGAAATTGGAAGCGAATACCAAAATTGAGAGACACAGGGTAAAAAAAGACAAACAACTACAAAAGCAATACTTGCAAAACACTTTGGTGTAAATGAACTGAACAATTCATGGTGGGGGGGAGGGAAAGCAGGAGGGGGGAGGGGGGAATGAGGGATGACGAGGTAACAAACAGTACAGGAAATGTATCCAATGCCTAATGTATGAAAGTGTAACCTCTCTGTAATTCAATTTGATACTAAAAAATGTATATATAATAAAAATAAATAAAAACTCATTGAAATAATTCCAAAACATGAGAACATATTTAAACTTAGTACACAGGTTTTGTATCGGTTTATGGAAATGTGAATTTGTTGTGTTTTAATGAATTCCTGTGCTTATTGGTGGATTATCTATCTTAATAAAATATCCATTGAAAAGTACTTTGGGGGGCTGGGGATATATCCTAGTGGCAAGAGTGCCTGCCTCGGATTCACGAGGCCCTAGGTTCGATTCCCCAGCACCACATATGCAGAAAACGGCCAGAAGCGGCCCTGTGGCTCAAGTGGCAGAGTGCTAGCCTTGAGCGGGAAGAAGCCAGGGACAGTGCTCAGGCCCTGAGTCCAAGGCCCAGGACTGGCCAAAAAAAAAAAAAAGTACTTTGGATGTTATCAAAATCCCTTTTACATTTAATTTAAAATCAACATTCTTATTTGTTTCCTTTTTGTATTTGAATGGATACATTTTCTGTTTAAATCTTCAAAAGGGCAATGAATGACAACAAAATTGATTTTTTTTTTTTTTTCTGGTGCCTTGTTCAGATACCCGTGTTTGGGAAAATATCTACTGTTGTAGAGGTCATTATAGGTACAGGTAATGTTTCAAGCCACATTTATAAAGAATTTTGAAAAAAACATTAGATATTGATTGGGATTTCTTTCTGATAATAATTTGTTTCATTCCTTATTTTACTTAGTAATTTATCCTACATACCAAATGTACTTTTACTTTATCAAAATATTTTCTGGCTGAATAGACTTAGCAGATAATGAAGACAAAACACAATAGGGGAGTTAAATCAGGAAAGAAAGAATGTAAATGCTATTTGTGGATATATGTCTTTCTTATTCAGCTTAAACTATTAAAACTAGAAAATAAAATTCATATTATCACTATGTGTAGCCAATATTATGTCTGGAAGTATACATTTTTTTTCTTTTTGCCAGTCCTGGGGCTTGAACTCAGGGCCTGAGCACTGTCCCTGGCTTCCTTTTGCTCAAGGCTAGCACTCTACCACTTGTGCCACAGCACCACTTCTGGCTTTTACTGTATATGTGTTATGGAGGAATCGAACACAGAGCTTCATGTATACAAGGCAAGCACTCTACCACTAGGCCCTATTTCCAGCCCCAAGATTTTTACATCACTCAGATACTTAATAATGACCTCAAGGCATTAAGATACTAGGTAATAAGTTGAGGCCTTAGTTCTTCCTAGGTAAGCATTCAACCCACTTGTGCTACACCTTTAGCCCATTTTCCTTTAGATATTTTAGACAGGTTGTGAATTTTATTCCCTGGGCCACTATTGACTGGGATTCTCCACTCTTTATATTGCTTGCATCTCTGAGACGAGTGCATTCCAGCTTTTTTAGTGGTTTGAGATGGGTGTCCTCTGAACAGTTTTTTGTGGGTTTTTTTTTAAATGTTTTTTGTTTTTGATTTTGGTCAGAATTGGCTTCCAAACTTTATTCTACATCCTAACCTCCTGCATATAGCTAGGATTATAGACTTTAAACCATTAGGCTAGCCTTGTTCTATGAGATAATATCTCACTGACTTCTTGATTCTGACTTGTCTATAGATACGATCCTCTCATCTTCGCTTAAAGGTAGTTGGGACTAGCACTTTACCACGCTGAGCCACAGCACCACATCCTGGGATTAAAGGCTTCAGACACCATGCCTGAGTATTCTAATAATTAATTGAAGCTTCAGAAGAGAATAAAAAGTTACCTTTAGCTCTACTTCCTAATAATTACTATTAATTTGATTATATTCTTTGTCGAAGGCTCATCTAAATTAGCTCATTAGCAATTATGATTACTTTGTAAACCTCAGAGCTCGGAAAAAATCAATTTCATCATGGTTGTACAGTAATTTCAAGGAACATGACTAGTATGTTCTTCACCATTTATGTATGTCGCTCAGGAGAGTCTGTTTCAGACCAATTATTATGTAAATCCTACATTATACTCTGTGTTATATGAAATCTTCATTGGATTTAAGAGAGCATCAGGAAAGATTTTACTCTTAAAATTTGATTTTATAAAGCTGAAACTCATAGGCAAGTAATAGTCATTAAAATAAAATTTATACCATGTACAATGAGATGCAGTATTTTAAAACCTTAATATTTATGATTTATGATTTTATTCATTGTTATTGAAAATTCACAATTATACTAATTTTTAATGCTTACATAGTATTTTATACCCTTTTAACAACATAAATTTGTACACTTCCCATTTATTAAATTTCATTGACTCTTCCTTACTCATGCTTTTGTTGGGTTACCGAGCCCATCTATTTAAGCATTTCCCACAGGTTTATAATTTTTACACATTTTTAACCTGTTAGTTTTTCAATGCATTTAGTAATAGTTTTTTTTTAAGTTTTTCTACTAACTTTAACATCGTTCATTTATATATAAATGATAGTCTTTTTTAAATTCTCTTGTTTAAATTCTCTTGTTTAAATTGTCTTCTAGGTGCTTTTTCTATAAATTGAAAAATATAGCCCCTCTCAGTGCTTCTGAACTGGTAGTGGTGTAAGGATAGAACAGAATTCCTTTTTAGTAAAGCTTGGAGAGCTCTCCTAGAGTCACAGCCACCCCACCCCCACCCCGCCTCCACCCCGTGTTTCCACAAGCCACTGGCACAAGCTTTTGGATGATGTGGGTGGAATTTGGCAGAGGGATTATTTACAAACGAGTAAGCATGGTGAAAGGGAAATCAAAAGCTAAATCCATTTTCATGGGACTATTCTATCTTGGGCCAGAATGTGTGAAAAGAGCCACAGAAGCTTCTCTATCCAGTTTTGCTTTCCACAGTGTCAATTACCCTTGGCCAACCACAGGCTCCAAAATAATACGAAAAAACCTCTAATCATAATTCAGAAATCTTAAATTGTATGCCACTGCAAGAAGTCTGATGAAATCTCAAACCTCATATATGAGTCATTCTTGTGCCCAGCATTTCCACACATACATGATATCAGACTTTTGGCAGCATTCTTCTTGGCTATCAGGTCAAGTGAAGCACTAAATTATAGTGCTTCTGTTAAGATATTCCTTGCCACACAACAAATGGCCTGAAAGTGCTGTTGACATTTATACCTGCCAAGAAGCTGGGAAGTACTACTTCCTTTAAGCAGGGAGGTACAAATCACAATAAAATACATTGAGAAAGAGAGAGAGAGAGAGAGAGAGAGAGAGAGAGAGAGAGAGAGAGAGAGAGAGAGAGAGAGAGAGAGAGAGAGAGAGAGAGAGAGAGAGAGAATGTTTGCCCTGGAACATTTATTTCAACCTATTGTTTGCATTCTACGTTATTATTTATTAACTGTTTCTTACTGTGCTAGATGACTACATATATACATTCAAATCTATCATAACCTACCATAAATCTATCATTTGTAAATATAGGGAATGCTTACAATTTTAGGCATCTACATGAGGGCTTAAAATGTATCCTTGTGAGTAGGAGAGACTTACATTAAGGCAGCCCAAAGTCATGCAGACATGGAGACCACTTCTGCTGGAATCTCTCAGCCACCCAAAATGGTCCTGGGGGGGCTGGGAATGTGGACTAGTGGTATACATAAAGCTCTGGGTTTGATTCCTCAGCACCATATATATAGAAAAAAGCCGGAAGTAGCTCTGTGGTACAAGAGGTAGAGTGCTAGCCTTGAGCAAGAAAGAAGCCAGGGACAGTGCTCAGGCCCTGAGTCTAAGGCCCAGGACTGGCAACAAAAACAAGCAAACAAAAAGACAAAATGGTCCTGGGTCAAGGAAACCTGGAAATATTCCTGTGATTAGCAAGCTTCCCGTATAGGAAATGATATTAATATTCTTGTTGTTGTTGTTGTTGTTGTTGTTGTAGTGTTCTAGAGCTTGAACCCAGGGCCTGAGCACAGTTCCTAAGCAACTGTGCTCAAGGATCATGCCCCATCATTTGAGTGCCACTTCTACTTCCAGCTTGGTTTGGTAGCAAATCAGAGTTGAGTCTCCAGAACTGACCTTCCCGGGACTGTCTTCAAACCATATCCTCAGATCTCAGACTCCTGAGTGGCTAGGTGTGAACCACCTGGGTATGGCTTTTTTTCTCCTGACTCATTCTATCCCTGAGCTACTACTTACCTTCTTTTCTTGCCTTTCATTTTCTTCATGTCTATAAAATAATAATATTATTAAGCTCCCACTTTTCTTCCTTCCTTGAGATCTGAGACATGGATAATTGTTACACTTGAATTTGAGTTTAACTCCCAGTCACTATAAATGTATTCACAGCAGCTAGAAGACTGTGAGATGTCTGTGGCGAGCCTGTAGGGAGGAGTCAGTGTTGGGTGAGAGGAGCCAAAATTTATTCTTTGTACATGTTTTCTGGCTTGGGTGTTAACTGCATGCACGGACAAGTGTGGCAGCCCAATGAGCCACAACACCTCTCCCTCTCCCCCTCCTCCTCTCTACTCTCTCAGCATCTGGGGACACCTTGTAGTGGTCTGAAAACCATGAATGTGAACCTAGTATGCTGTCTGGCTACTTTCTGTTTTTCCTTTCATTATTAGTGTGATGCCCTAACACTTTAGTTTTTAGTATCTTTTTTATCATTCTAATATAGTTGCAACAACTTATCTTTATGCCAGAGTTATCTTTGTCATACCAGCACTTGACATAGTTATTGCTTTAAAACTCTCATTTTTTTCCAGCAGCCTGCATTTTTATTGTTTACTTGTCAGCTTTGCTCAAAAATTTTCAGTCTTTTATGTTTGACACTTAGCATAATGGCAGCACCTAATTACATGCTTGGCAGAATAATAAAGAAATTATTTAAAAAATCAGAATCTTGAATATTTTCTTTCTATAAATATGTGCTCTAGTGGAGCTCCGTTTTGTTCCTTGTTTGTGGGTGAATAATGTTTAGAATGGCAGCAATGATAGACAATGCTGTGGAAAATGTTGCTGGAGACATAGCTCCTCCAATTTACATGCTTCTTGAAGTTTTCAATTCTTTCTGTATCAGAACACAAAAGCAGAAGTTTGGAACAAGGAATTATTATGGAAGAGTTTATTATGAATCTCCAAAATAGAGCTTGGTATGGTTTGTCTGCCTTGCTTCCTGTGGTCCATTCCTCACCCTGAGCAAGGAGGAAGGCAGTCTCAGCAGCTGCACTATCTTCTTCTCCTTGTCCACTAGTTCCTGAGCATTCTGAGTCTCTGTAATGTTATCCTGCTTCATAACATAGCTTCTAATACACTGAGAGTGTATTTGGTCTCCCATGCAGTTACTGCATAGAACAATGCTTGGAGATCGTGCTCAAAGATAAAGAACTCTGCAATGATTCTTGTGACCCTTCCATTGTCAACCACACCCCATATATATATATATATATATAGAGAGAGAGAGAGAGAGAGAGAGAGAGAAAGAGAGATACATACATAGACAAAGATGAATATATATATATGTACGTTGGAACTTCATAACTTATTTCAAACAGTAAATACTGAAGGAAATATACAAGACAGTGTGCATCCCTAGATTTAAATAACATCTATATGTTTAAGGATGCCTTAAAACAAATCCAGGTATGGCTGATACTAATAGCATAACATACATTGTTGGGCTTAGATCTTGAATGAGATACAGTCTCACCCTTCTTTACACCCCTGTTGTCCTCAAACCAGAGGCCCCAGACCACAGATTTCAGCTACTATGTCTAGTTCACAAGCCATTGCTTACTATAAGAAATATCAATTTCACATACAAGTAAGGCATAACTGTAGATTAGGAAAATGTGTTTGCAAAATCACTGCCATGCCTATTTGCTCAGTGCTTCTGCTTTGATTAACTCTCTGTAATTCACCTCCAAATACAGATATTGAATATTCAGAACCTAAGTTGGTTCAATGTTTCAGTTCTGCTTTATATGCGCTTCTAGAAGTGCTCACTTTTATTTCTGCTATAAAACTATATGATGGTATCATAATGATATCATAATTATTTACTCACATCTGTTTAAAATGTAATATTCTCCATGGTACAGATTAATAGTATGCACCTCCTAACTAAGGAAAGAAGCAGGAGATCAGTATGTATTTGAATTAGAGTATAAATAAATGAGTGGATGAATAAAAGAAAGAACAGGTTAGATTTTAGCTTATAAATTCAGATAGTCAATGATTTTAAAAGAAAGTGTATTCATTGCCTTTACATATTCATACTTGCATTCATGTGTCTATTTTCATATACACACAAATGCACACACACATGCACACTCACGTGCACACACTTGCACACACACTCACATGTACACACACATACATCATATAGGGAAAGTACCCAGACAAATCACTCCAAATAACTTCCTGAAATCTGTGATTGCAAGATTTTGAGGCTTGTGCTTTTTTCCCCCCTTTATTACAGATTGATGTGAAACTTTGATATGTCCTTCCAATCTTGTTCACTGATAGGATACCTATTCTCAAGCACCATCAGTGATAACTCAATTTGATAAGACAGTAAAATGAGAGTCCTAACTTCCAAAAGACGCTATAGTGTAAACACTAATTAAATATAAATATACACATCTCAAGTTTATAATATCAAGCAAGTCTAGCCAGGTATTTATGATTTCTGTTGATTATTCTGGCTTTGCAGGAGGCTGAGATCTAGAGGATTACCTTTCTAAACCAGTTGAGACCGAAACTTCTAGAGAATCCATCTTGAATTAAGCAGCACAAAGCCAAACTGTATGCATGCTTCTGGTGGTAGAGCAACAATTTTAAACAAGAAGGTAGAGCAAGAATGGATGGTACTGAGATCACACTATGGTACCAGAAAAGAAGAGGAGAGGAGATGAGACAGGAGGGGAAAAGAAGGGAGAAGAGGAAACGGGAAAGGAGAGGAGTGAGGGGAAGAGAGGATAGGGGAGAAGCAAGGAAGGGAGAGTACAAAGGGTGAGGTCTAAGGGAGGAGCTCTGAAATGATATATGTTCTTCATACAATCAATAGAAAATTATAAGGAAAATGAAGGGAGTAGAGAAATCAATTCTTGTTTGAAATTCACAGAACAAAGGATATTGTCAAAAAACTCGGGGACAAAGTAAATTACTCTGTAACTGGCAATCAACTTTGTTCCAACAACATTAAGTGACAGAATAATGATATAAATAATCCCTATGTTTCAAATAGCATGAATTTCAACATATTATTATAAATACTTTAGTTGCTAATATTTGCCTATCTGTACTTTATAAATTAAAATTATTATAAAGATGTATACATAGAGAAAACTGTCATTACTATGGAGTTCAGTATGTGCTTTGGTTTCAAACATTCACCTACAGTCTTCTGTATCTGCTACTTTTTTTTTTTTTTTTGGCCAGTCCTGGGCTTGGACTCAGGGCCTGAGCACTGTCCCTGGCTTATTTTTGCTCAAGGCTAGCACTCTACCACTTGAGCCACAGCGACACTTCTGGCCATTTTCTGTATATGTGGTGCTGGGGAATTGAACCCAGGGCCTCATGTATACGAGACAAGCACTCTTGCCACTAGGCCATATCCCCAGCCCCTGTATCTGTTACTTTAATTTTTATTTTTAATTAATTAATTTATTGTCAAAGTGATGTACAGAGGTGTTAGTTTTGTACCTAAGACAGAGAGTACATTTTTTAAAAATCAAACTTGTTACCTCCTCCCTCATTTGTCTCCCACCTTCCCACTCCACAATTACTACTCCACCCCCTACCAAGTTGTATAGTTGGTTTGGAGCATATTGCTTTGTAAGTATTACTGTTGCATTGGTTTGCCTAGATTAAGGATGGATTGTGTTGTATCATCATGTTGTATCTCAGCTGTTAATTCCGCACTATTATGTACTTCAATTTCTACTCTGAATTGAAATACTGAAGTAAAATAAAAATAAATCCCCTTGACCTACTAGATTTTAGATTTTATCATGAAATGAAATATTAAGTGATTGCTATTAATTATATTGGGTACTTTAGTAGCTATATGTGCTATATTACAGGAAATAAAAATAAGGAGATGTTCTTTTCTCTAAAGTAAGCCTACAGATTAGCGAAGCTTTCTCATCAGAAGGAATTAAGAGTACACATAAATGATGAAAATACTTACAGGACATAGTTTAAGTGCTTTTGATCAAAACAGGATATTTATTTCAAAAAATAAAAGCATTGAAGACAAGCAGATAGAGAATCATCTACTAGCAAATCATTCAATTCAAGGATTAACTAATTAACCAAAGAAACTATTTCATCTCTTTGATCCTCATTTTCACTATAAGCAAACTGAAATCCTATTACTTACTCATTAGACTAACTTTGAGCAGAATAAAGTGGCATTTAGCATGAGTGATCAGAGACCAATGTCAAAGTTATTGCAGGGAAGAGAAGGATGTGTAAGAAGATGTCATCGATAATGGAAATGATCCTCTCTTGACATTTGAGATATGTAATAAGTATTAGCACACATTATTTTGAAAACACTATATTTCTTATTGTGGAAAGGTAAAATGTAACTAATAGCAGCCATCCCTGGAGTTCATAAAACTATAAATAAAAAATATCTTAATTCTTAAGTAATTTTATCACAGGGATTATGTTGAGTTAATAATAAGAATAAATAAACCAAATTTAGCACAAAATTTGCTTCACTAAATCTTTAAATTATTTAATATACTTTAAAACTATAAAAACTATGAAATCTATTTTCATTATAAAACTAGGAATGATAAGCTTGTCATACAGGACTTTTAAAATTTTGCTTTTTTCCTTTCATGAATGAATATACTACTGTTACAATTCAACTAGCCTTCTTAGTTTTGTTTTATTAAATACTGTTGATTCAATAGAATTTTGCTTATTAAAATTAATGCTATTGAAGTTACATTATTTTTATCAGAAATTTAATCAAAAACATGAAAAGATACAGGACTGAGGACACTCAAATGTGAATAGTTAAAGGAGAAGAAAAGTATGTAACTAAAAAAAATAGCATTTTATAAAATGTAGTAATTAAACTAAAATTTTCTTATAATGGAGCTTAGCATCAGTAATTTAATTTTTTCTTCAGCATTCTGTTATAGCTCTTCATGTGAGACCATTTTGATTTGTGTCATTTCTGTAAAATTCAATACTAATTGCTTTATGATAAACAATCTTGTCTTTTAGAGGCTCTACATGTTGGCAGTGTATGGTAGATTAGCATAAGTATTATTGAAATGTGTAAATGTGTAAATGTGTAAACTTATATTACATGCAGCTATTTAGTGGTTTGTCCATTAGTTATGTGAGTTATCTTCAAAATAACCAGGGTAATACACAGAAATATTCCAATATTTAAAACAATGTAGCATATTTGAGATGAAAACTTTGAAACAAATAACAAGGATTCATGCCACCCATGCTGGCTATCACTGTTAATATATGAGGCTGAAATTGGAAGGATTATGCTTCAAGGTCACCCGATGCATAACAATAATAATTAATAGTAATAATAGTAGTAATAGTAATAATACCATTCACAAAAATACCACTTAAGCACTAAAATCTTAGTAAGTTGGCATATATCTGTCATGTCAGCTATGCAGATAGTTTAAATAGAAAAACTGCTGTCCATGGTAGCCTGGGCATAAACACAATATCCTATTTGAAAACTAGTACAGTGCTTCCTTCGAAAGCATATGGTCTAGAGTTCAAATTCTAATTTCAACAGAAGAAAAATTGTCAAGTAATCAAAGACATTAATCTCTAGCATGAAAAAAATTCCTATCACTAAAATATCTACTAAATAATATCACGTTTTGTTTTGGTTTCTTTATTCCTTTGTGGTTATTTTTGATTTCTGTAACTCTTGTCTTGTATGTAAGTTTAATGATTTTGTCAAGAGCAAAGGGAAGCACAGAAATGGTGACACAAAAGCTTAACAAAGGTAGCAGTGATACTGAACAATATGTTGAAAACGAACTGTACAAGTGTCAGGAGGGAGAGAGGGGAAAACTGGGAGAAAATGTAGGAGAGGGTGACACTGTTCAAAAATAAATTTACTCACTATAGTTAATGTAACTATAACCTCTCTGTACATCACCTTTACAACAAAAATGATCAATATAAATATTATCACTATTAATATCTGATACAATGCATTGGTTCGTTTTTATGTTAATGTCTTTTTTGTGTTTTGTGAAAGTGTCTGAAACATATTTCAGTAAGGATGAATTTCTATATGCAAATACGCAAAGTAACTCTCTGGATAATAAGTAAAATGACAGAATTCTAAAATTAGAACTGTTGTTAAAGTGAACTGGAGAATTAATCAAATGATATTTTATGATAGCCTTGGAAGTCTTTCCTGAAACCAGTAGAAGAAATGAAAGATTTGAAAAAAAGGGATTGATAACCAGATGGCTGTAGAGAATTCAACAGCAGTAAGCATATGATGCATGCATATATGCCAATAAATCTGATGATAGCAGCATTTAAATACATTATTAGAAGTGCATCTTGCCTATTGAATGTTTGGAGAGTATACATTGCTTTAAATTACAGTGTTTTTACATCATGGTTAAGTACAACTGCCATAAGTTTGGAGGCCATAATTTTCATCCTACACAAAATACACTATATAGTATGATACTATGTTATGATAGCACATCTTGAATTGATAAACTGTTGTATTGTTTGATTTATGTTACATCTTATGATAACAGTCTTAATAACAAATGTTTTCTTCTTTGTGTTCATTGCTGCCTGTGTTTTTAAGCAACATTCAATTTCACTGACTTCTATTTTGTCCTGTATTTTTTCTGAACTACAGAAACATTAATTATAGACATCTCAGTACGATAAGAAGATGTATTGACTTTTTCTGATTCTATGTGGCAGTATCTCACTGGCTAAATAAAGTTTTTTTTTCCAGTGGCCTCTTCTAAAGGGGATTATTTTGTAGAACTTCAATGCTACCTAGAAATTGGTAGTGTTTATTGCTTGTCGCTAATGGAAATTACATTTTAAGGGGAATTGAGATTGATTACCCTTATCTTGACAAGTGAAGATTGAGGGTATATAGTATGGAATGGAGGATATCTTGTAGCCATGGGGAAGTGTTTAACACCTTACTTACTAGGGTTTTAGGTCTAGGATTAAAGAGGGAAGCCTATTGTATACAATTAATTTTAATACTAAATAGTATGTCTATATCTGTATCTATACATAGTGAATTATAGTACTTTCACTGATTTGTTTTCTAAAAAGCAACAGAATAAAATCACACTCTAGTAATTCAAAATTCTAATTTTTATCCATTGGATTTCTCTGAAAAGAACATACAGAAAGGAGAACCAATATGGAATGGAATTATATGATAATTATTCTGACAGAATTGACTATGAGTTTTCCCCAACATCAGATAGAGAATATAATAAGAATTTCAAATGATATTGGTCTCTCCCAAATTGGTTTCTAATCCTTACTTTAAATTCATAGTAGCAAATAAAAACAACTCATTTTATAATTATATTATTTTCATAAGTGTATAAACTTTTATAATATGATAATATACCTGTTTATAACAGCATAGTTTATCTGATTATATAGCTTGTATGAATTATATAATTCATGTCAAATATTATTTAATTTAGCACAACCTTCAAACATTTATCTTTCCAAATACATAATGATTGAATCAATGTCAGCAACTTTAAAAAATGTTACATTTAATCAAAACTTGGGACTTTGATATAATTCCTAAATTAGAATCTAAGTTTAGCAATTTATATGAGACTACATACGAAATATAGAAATATTTGGTGATACCGTCACTAAAGCTCATGAGAAAAATTACATATAAAGTAAATTTTGAGGATTACGAATTAATATAATTTTAATCTGGATACATATATACATATTATTAACAGGCATTGAGAAAGGATCAGTATTCTCCAAGTATATGCACAATATCCCAAGATACTTCACTGATCAAGAGAAATTTCTCTTTATTATATCACACTCTTAAAAGCATGTTTATTACTAGTTTATACATATACTCAAAATAAATAACCCTAATATTTTATGGCAACATAATAATCTTGTATCAGCTCTCAGCTTGCATACTGCCTAATGCACACTGAGTTCTTATGAAGGTAAGAGCAGAAATCTTTTTTTTTTTTTTTTTTTTTGGTCAGTCCTGGGCCTTGGACTCAGGGCCTGAGCACTGTCCCTGGCTTCTTCCCGCTCAAGGCTAGCACTCTGCCACTTGAGCCACAGCGCCGCTTCTGGCCGTTTTCTGTATATGTGGTGCTGGGGAATCGAACCTAGGGCCTCGTGTATCCGAGGCAGGCACTCTTGCCACTAGGCTATATCCCCAGCCCAAGAGCAGAAATCTTGAAGCATAAAACAAAGAATTCCTTTCTTATTAAGTACTGGGTAACCAAATGGTTACAGGAAAGACTCAGTCACTTTTGGGATGAAAATCATGGTCAGTGAGTTTTGTCCTAAGACCTGGAAGAGCATGGATGAGGAATTATGATTTCCTGCTCCTTTTTCTTGATTTCACCGCAAGGCAGGGTTTGGCCTCAAGTGTTTTGATATGCCTGTCCTTGTTGAACTAGAAGCAATTGACACCATTTAGTTAGTTTTCTTTATGTACTGAATAATACCAATTCCTAGGTTATCACTGGAAATACAATACATGAATGCATAACACATAATGTCACAGAGAAAACTGAACCTATCGGAAATAATTTTGCTTAACAGCACTTTACCTGAAAGATCAATGTACAAATCTCCTTCAATGTAAATTATCGACAGTCTTTATGTTAGTAAATATTTATACATTATTTGAAAAGAATGTTTCGCTCCTCATGAATGTAACTTAAAGAGTTAAATTTATTAAACAATATGATATAAATTAGGTTTTTATAAAGAATGTTATATGAAACAGGCTTATTTTTTAAAAGAAAAAAATGTATTCCTAGTTTGCAAACAGTGGTGCCTTAAAACATATATATCACAAATATATTATTGAATATATTGATTATTGTGAGGTGTTTTATATTAAAAAGAAACAGAAATGAATGATGTCCTTCACAGAACTTAAAAGAGAATTTACCAGAAAGTTGTTTTCTTTTTTCAGTTGTGCTTTATAAACAGATAATTTTTAAGCTGTGATATTGATATCATAATTTGCTAAAGCAATATACTTTATAAATGAGAGGGATATATTTATATGTTATGATACGGAAATTGAAAAACTAGATTTTGAAAAATATAATATTATGCATTTAATCTAACTAAATAGAAATAAATGGTTTCAAACTTACTATAATAGAATCTATTTGTTTGGTGCAATCAAACATTAACTACTAGTTGAAAATGTTTCATCCAACTGTTATGTCCCAAGAAATATCAGTACTAAATAAGAACATTAGAGTGAACAAAAATTTGAATTACATAATGAAACTACACACATGCCAGAGTTTATAGAATTAAGGCATTTCATTTCTCATTAATATTGGCAACCCTGAGCAAGTAAGACCCTATTTCATTTTATGAATGTGAAAAAGTACAGTACTAACCCTGTAGCTATTGCAGGTTCAACTTTATCCATCACCACTGCTAATGATTATTTGGCTCAGAGGATTAAGTAGATCCTGTGCAGTGTGCTCTTTCCTGTATTTTGTGAATACATTAACTCCTTTGACCCTCTCTGACTGAGCAGGGGACATAGTTGTTAAGTTCCAGATTGGGGGCATTCTCCCCAATTCTTTGATGTTTTCAAAGCAATTTAACAATCTCATGCTGAGTGCAAAGTAACAGAAGCTAAAGAGTTTGTAGATATGAGAATTAAGAGGTATGGCATAGAAGACTAGTATTGTTCTTTGTGAGCAACGAGTCTTGACACTGCTATTTACAACCATTCTATCCTAAGAACTTGTACAGTTAGAAGTTAAATCCAAATCTCAAATAGAAGCTTTAATAAATGTGCTATGAATATCAATAGTGTCAACATACTATCTAGTCTTTGCAAAGCACAGTTATCTCAAATTAATAAGCAAAGTCAATGTATAAGATCCCTTACTTTGTCACCTATTAATCTCAGTAAAACAGAATTCCAGCGATATTATCTTCACAAAATTAAGCTGATTCCAAAATTAGAATGGTTGAGTCAAGGTATATAATATTTCAATTTTTACTGAAGTACAAGTGTTTTCCTCCATTTTCATCTAGGTCTTGGTTATTGATGAGCTCTCTGACATTTTGGAAGGAGTGATTGGACTCCTGTAACAAGAATGCATGGCAGTTACTGACTAGAGTTTGCAGCTCCTGGAAAAAGAAAGAGAGGGGAAGGGGAGCTATTCTCTTACTTTGAAATAACATATTTGTGGATTCTTATTTATGACTGTCAAGAAATGTTCAGGTGTGTCTTACTAGCTATCTATCCATAGGATAAGTTCTTCTGTAAGTTCTGATTCTCATGAGCTGATATCTACTGAAAGAAATCTATTAATAGAGTCAAATGACTTTCACAGTCACATCACACATAAGAAACACATTTTGCCACTGTTGAAAGCCAGTTGCATTTCAAATGCAAGTCTCATTTCTCTCTGCCCAGCTTCTCCAGTTTAGTGGTCACAGATTCAGATTCTTCAGATATTACTGGGAGACCAATCCAGAATAGACCTCTCCTTTGAATAACTGTGAGTTGTTCAAAGGGCATTTTTTCCCCCAATAACATCTGTCTCTCTTCTGAAAGGAAATGTAAATCAAACAACTTCCTCAGGAAGCCTCAACAAATCCTGTGCCACTTTTAGATTCTAAGCATTTCTTCCAAAGGGAAAGGAATTCATACTGATATCTCCTCTTCCTTTATCTTCCTTGTGCTAATTTTCAACTTAATTTGTTCCAGTAGTATTTCTGAATGCAGAACTTATCCTGCTTAAGAATTAGTCATCATATTGTCCAATACATCTGAAAATGAAAAAAGAAATAGAAACAAAACCTCATTCTAGTCTAGGTAAGATTTTGACAACTCTCCACATTTCTCCTGACTGATCCTTGGTAATCAACATTAGTTTCTGTGCTTCTGTGAGCTCCATTGTTTTAAATTCCAGATGTCAATGGATGTATGCATGCTGGGATGGTTCCTTGGTCTTTGGACTGTTTAAGCATAATTATCTCTAGTATTATCTTTTTCATTGCAAATACTCAAAAAATATATGCTGTATAAAACATAACTCATATTTTCAATACTCATTTTTTTTCTTTCTTTGTGTGGTGAGCCTGGGGCTTGAATGCTAGGTCTGGGCACACTCCCTGAGTTTTTGTGGTCAAGCCTAATACATTACCTTTTGAGTCACAGCTCCACATCTGGCTTTGTGTACTTAATTGGAGATAAGAGTCTCATAGGCTTTCCTGTCCAAACTTAATTGGAGATGAGTCTCAGATTTTCCTGCTTAAACTGGGATTTGAATTATGACCTTCCTCAAATCTCATCCTCTTGATTAGCAAGGATTACAGACATGAGCAACAATGTTTGTCTTTAATTCATCTTTTGATGAACACTTTGTTTGATTCCAAAATGAACTAAGAATAGCACTGTACTAAACATGAGAATGCAAACATCTTAGAAAACATACATGAAGCCTGCTAGAGAAGTAAATGGAACTACTGAATCATAATTTAATTGAGTTATTTTTATCGTATATCAATACCTTTCACTTCACTTGATTGCTTCCATTTTTAGTATATTTACATTTTTTTCTGGCTGCACAGTTTTTCCACCAATCGCTTAGAACAGTTCCTATGAGGTTTTCTTTGCACAATGGATACTCTGGATGCTAATTCAGAGAGGAGCTCAATCTATGGCCAGTTATCAATGTATTGTTCTTTTCTTAGCTCAGAGATGATGGAGTACTTTGCTGTGACTTGCATCTTTTACTGCCCAAGATGGATTTATGCTGAGAAATTTATGGTTTTAAAAAGGAAAATTTTCCTTAGAGGGCATTGCAGTTAGAAGGAAGAGGAATCAACTCCATCAGCAGCACAGCCTTGCTGCTCAGGGACTTTAAGGCCTACAAATGAATAGCTAAGTCAGCTAAATAACCATCGCCATGCTCATATTCTTCAGTGACAACAAAGCTTTATTTAGTGATTAAAAGAAAGCAATTTTAAAACTCTGTCCTAAGAAGTTAACTGCTAAGTAAATGTCAGCCTTATCATATAGAAGTTCCCTATGATGAAACACATATCAGGTATGCTGAGCGCCTCCTCATCGCTTGCTCTCCTTGCTTACGAGTTGCAGTGAGGGTCATGTCATGTCATCCTCAGCACACGGTGATTGTTTAACGTTGCACTCCTGTGTTGCACTAAGTACCATATCATTCATCGTAGATGACTCCCTTGAAAATTGCTTCTAAAAGTCTGTGCCAAAAATGCTCATGAAGTGAACCATTTACTATCCTTCAGCTATTAAGATACTGAAACCTGTCACTGTAGGAAATTGGATACTGTACTCCGTAAAACGTGTTACTCTGCAGCTTTGCCTTTGCAATTACAGCCTATCATCTGTCAGCTTGTGAGTACCACGCTTAGCTGTTAATGCTAGAATAACATTCAGATGTTGGGATAGAGAAGTTCTCAATCCTCAGCAAGTGTTTTGAATGGGAACCGATTGATGGCGCTGATAAGTGTGTTACTGTTGATCTTCTATGCTTTCATGATTGAGCTCACCCAAAATGTGAAGTTATTTCTGAGATTTGTTCTGTGTCTTAAATTATGGTTTGTCTACTCGATTTCAATAGACACTGCAGGAACATCTCTTGAAAATACTATTAAGTACAGAGCAATCTGCTTTTCATTTCCAATCTTTCCTTATGGGAACTAAGCCCATGCATTAAATTTGTCTTATATAATTCGTAAAATGAAAAAAAACTTGTTTATTTTCAGTAAATTTAAATAGCAAAGATAAAACAACTAAAACATGTATTGCACAGGAAGAAGATTGAAAGATTGCATTATAATATCAATATGTATTCAAAATTCAAAGATCAATTTAGAAAGTCTTGTTCTAACAAACTCTTTCATGAGATTTTATTCTGCATATGCATTTCTCTCTGTTTTGAAGCCAGAACAGTTCTTTTATTCAACAGTTAATCAAGTGCAGACATTTGACACCTTTTTGGAGTATGAAATTACCACTTAACACATGTGCTACAATTCAGAATTTAAATCTCATAGCAGTGCATATGAATTTGTAATTCTTTAAACTGTAATGCAAAACCAAAAAATGGATTGTGAATTTTGGTACTGAATGGATCCCTCCAAGTCTCTCAAACATAGAGATTTATTCATTCTTAAATTAAGCTAATGTTTGCCTATAGTCAAATGCATGACTACTTAGTGTTCAGTTCAATGAATGTCATAAATTTCACACATCATTGTAACCATTAATCAAACATTTCCATCAATCGAAAAATCCCTTCATGCTGATTTCCAATTCTTCTTACCATATCAGTCTCTGCAGCAACAACTTTCTGATTTCTGTTACCACACATTAATTTTGTCTGACTTTGAGTGAATGGAATCACCCAGAGAAAATGAGATTGTATCTGTCTAACATAAATATACGTATATATAAATATATATATCTGTACATACACAAATATATATATATACACACATATGTGTGTGTGATATTCATCAGATATTCATTGCTGATTCATATGTCTCATCTATTTTGCAATGATGCTGGGTATTGATCTATTGTTATAAGAAAACAGGTCACTTAAATTTTTCCACTACAACTTTTGTTATGACTTTTTGTCCTTGCATTAAGATAAGTGCTAGTTTTTACTTCCCAGTAGTATGTTGAACAGGATTTTGAGAGCAAGAATTCTGATCTCTGTTTGTGGAGATTTTACGCCATTCAGCATGATAGTAACTGCAGATTTGTCATAGATTTGTCAATATTAGGTATCATCCCTGAACTTTTTCAGCTCAAGGCTAGCACTCTACCATTTGAGCAACAGTGCTACTTCCAGCTTTTTGGATGCTTAATTGAAGATGAAAGTCTTATAGACTTTCCTTCATGGACTAGTTGCCATTTTCTCTTCCCAGTCTTTGCAAATTTTTTTTTGTGGTATCAGAATTTCGCTTACTTTCACAAACTTTGTAACTTCTAGAAGTTTTCCTGGGACTTGTGTTATTGCTTTTCTAATGTTAAAGGAATTTCACTTGTTCATGTGCCTAATTTAGGGTGTATTAAGTACCTTTAGTAAATACATCCAGTGTTTTACAATTGACATGAAAATAATATCAAACTACACTATCCAATAGAAACTTTTCTAAGTATTTAAAAGTGGATAATTCTCAAGTGAGGAGAAAAGATATAGAAATAATATTTATCTGTTTCCCTTACTAATTACCTTAATCTCCTCCTATTCACACATTGAATAAAAAAACCTTTACCTCAGCTAATCTTAATGTGATTGTACTTCTATTGTGTCCTAATGAAGACCCTGCGATTTTCAGAGAGATTTGTGTTGTTGTCAAAAGTAATACCTACATCTGTTGTACATCTAGCCTCCAGGGTTCATCTATAACTATCAGCTTCGAGATTGCCTGGGGTCCGTTGTAGAATCCTGTTGCACACTTATGTTTTGTTGTGCAAAAAAGAAACTAGGAAGAGAGCAGACTTGGATCTGGTAGATGACAACTGTTCTGTTCATGAGTTAAGACAGCACTCATCACTCTGAGTACTAGCAATCAACAAGAAACTGGAAGGAAAAGCTAAAGAAAATGTTAGATAGGAGTAATTGGCTCCCTCAGTTTTAGGCACTGATAAAATGAACATACAGTAGTGCTTATGTTTTATAAGAGAATAATAATAACAAGGGAATGGGGATACCAGATGTGGGGCTGGGAGTGGCAGACAGAGATTGCCTTTTGCTATTGAACTTGGGCATCTTGGTCTGGCAAAGTTTTGATATTCCAAAGCTTATAATTTCTTTTTTTTTCTGTGCATCAGTACTACACAGGGATGGTCCAATGCTAAAAAAAATACATATATATGTGTGTATATATATAATATATAGTATATATACTGTATATATACTATAATATATATATATATATACTAGTATTAGGAGATTTTCAATCATAAAATGAAGTTTCCTACTTAGGGAATAAAAAGAAGTGTTTCATCTATTGACCTACCATCTTTTCCCTTCTTCCATCCTAAACAAAGAAATTTTGGTAGTAAATGGAAAGTATTTGTGGGCCACAATAACTGAAAGACAAGCTTATGTGCAAAAGGATTTTTATGTGGGCAAACTAAGCATACAAGACATTTGAGCAATCTAGTGCTAATCAAGTATGTTGAAAGCCTGTTTAAACCTATGGAAATTTCATTTTTCTTACATAATTTTTCAAGGTATCCTTTTTATTTTTTATTTTTTCCAGACCTGGGGCTTGAATTCAGGGCCTGAGCACTGTCCCTGGCTTCTTTTGCTCAAGGCTAGCACTCTGCCAACTTGAGCCACAGCGCTACTTCAGGCGTTTTATATATATATATGTATATATATGTATATATATGTGTATACATATACACATATATATACATATATACATATATATATATATATATAGTGCTGAGGAATCAAACCTAAGGCTTCATGTATATGAGGCAAGTACTCTTGCCACAAGGCCATATTTCCAGCCCCTCTAGGTTTACTTTTATTTATTTTTTGTTGTTGTTTTAGAAGCATTTGAGGTCTTGGATACTCTCCACAAGTGGATGTTCTGATGTTATTGAAGATCATAGCAGAAAGGTTTTCTTGTTCACTTGAGCAAAATTGTCTTCCTCATCCATTTCTTCAACCAATTACAGAGCTTCAGGTTGTACTTGTGTGAACTAAAAGTAGACACCCTCTTTCCAGTTGCATTACCTGAATCAATCTTGGCAGTTAACAGAGAGGCCAAGACAATATCAGGAATAATGTTACAGCAAAACTACCTACACCTCAGTTTTAAAATTGTGCTTAAATTTGAAGCCTAAATATATTAGATGATTAATACATTGTAGTTTTTATACATTATAAGAAGTATTCAGAATAATTTCAAGAAATCAAGACAGAGAAGCAAATGGTAATGATGGTACATGAGTTCTCTGCATAGCTTTCCAGTACCAAAGAATATATGTACTTGTGTTTCATTATGGTCGTGTGTGTGTGTGTGTGTAGATGTGTGTAAGCACCATTCATTTGACATCCATAGTAGTTGTGCTTGAACATTTATAAATAAATTTACTTGCTGTAGAATATATTTCCGTAACACTACAGATAGCATATTGACTTATAATTCATAGTATAAGAACCTCTAAGAGTGAATATAGATAGCAATAATGTATTATGAATTTTAAAAACCTGGAAGAAAGGACTTTTGAAGGTTCTCACTATGAAAAAATACATTAAAGTGAAAATATGGGTATTTTAATATATCTTAAACATCATGCAATGAATATATATTGAAATATCACATGGTACCCAATAAATATGTAGAATGTTGTTTTACATAGCAGTTAAATTTTGTTAAAATTCGGAAATGTAGGTATATTGTATTTTAAAGCATATGTTCAGTAAATGAATTAAAATATTTGTTATAAAGATGAAATATTTTCCTTTGTGATTCTTGAGGATTGTGATTTTTTTTGAAAGCCTACTGGTACACTTCGTTAAATCTCCTGCTGTCTTCCTCCCAATGAAAATCATAGTTGAGTGTATCTGGGCTTGTAGTCCAAGCTTTTCAGAAGTAATAGCACAGGCATCAGTAAGTTATGAGCTCATTCAGTTTATGGGTATGATGAGCAGATAACTCTTTGTTTCACTAAAGCAGGAATAGTATCTTTTTTCCTCTCCAATGTTTCTTGATTATTTTAATTGAATTTGCAGTTACATATATCTTCTGGTTTTGAAATTAATATTAATGACTGAATCCATTTGTCTTCCATTAGTGGTTCACATATAATTAGAGAATCATAAAATCTCTCCTGTATTAATATTATATTTTTTCCTGATGAATTAGAATTAAAAAAGTTTATCTGGAGGCTCAATAAAATCAGAAAATAAACAATGAAGTACATAGAAGTAGGATAGTAATATTTGCTTATTGTGTTTAATAGTAAATGAACTATTCCCTCTGTTGTTTCTGTACAAATCTGTCATTATTCCTGTGTGAGTCAGAAATATATTACTTCCAGTGCAAATTTCCTGTAGGATGTGTTTGGATCACTGTGTGTAATTCTTCATAGATAGCCATATAAAAACATTTTTCCACAGGAAATGGGAGGACAGATCTGATAGACGCCTCTCTCTGTCTCTGTCTCACTCTCGTTCCCCTCTCTAGTAACTTGAAAGTTGGCCTATTTTAAATCAGCCCTGTTAATGCAACAGTGGTTTTGAAATACTGTATTAAAATAGACCACTTTAGAGAATCCACTCAAGAAATCATTAGCCCTTGTATAAAAAGAAAATAGCTTACAAGGTAGACTTTTATGGCTGAGATCTGACATTCACTACTGAGAGAAAAGGGGGAGAGAGTCTTTCTTCATTAGCAGCATGACCAGAGCACTTAGGGATTTCACTCCTCACATCCATTATTTCATCTATTGTCCTAATTTAATTTTCCCCGATTTTCCTGACAGTGAAGGTTGGCAACTCTTAAGTACAGTACAAAAGGTTTGCAGCATTCCTGTTAATAATTACTCAAGCTGTTGAGGGTTTTTTGCTAAAGGGTGCATTGTCAAAAATATCAGATTTAGACAAAAGCAGAAGCTACAGATGTGAGTGGAACTGGAATCCCTGAGTGCCTTTGTCTTTTTAGCCATAGAAAGAAGCCACCTCTTGAGTCTAAATGTTAATAAAGCATTCATACAGTTTGAAGCCTTTGGAGAGCTTTAAATAGGAAAACAAGATCTTTGGAGAATTGCCACCACAATGTTGTTGCTATTGTCTCAACTGTAATTTACTGGGGTTCTTATGACAATATAAAAACTACTATTTCCACAATTTCTAAGTAAAGTCAATTTTCTACATATATGTATTTGCCAGTATTAGAGGATTTCAATAAGAAAATCAAGTTTTGTACTTGTGGAAAAGAAAGTAGTGTGTCTTCAATTAACCTTTCACCTTTCATTTCTTCTTCTTCTTTTTTTTTTTTTAACTGGGACTTGAATTCAGAGCTTCTTGCTTGATGCGAGTGCTCTACAAATTAAGCCATACCTACCACCCATTTTTGCATGTTAATCAGCAGTGGAGTCTAGTGGATATTTTTGTTGGACTAGCTTTGCTCCTGCAGATCTCAGTCTCCTGAGTAACTTGGGATGATAGGTTTGAGCTACTAATGTCGGGGGCTGTCTTCATACTGTGGATAAAATAATGTGCCTTTAATTTATTTTTGGTTTTTCATAGTAGACCAAGTTTACCAGACTGCTTTGTACCATTCCAAATTATTTCCATAGTTTTATACCTATGAACCAGACTTTGAGCAAATGAGATACACATGAGTTGTTGCAAGGAGTCATTCAAGATCTCTGTGTATGAAATATTCCTCAAAGAGGGAATAGACAATAATATACTTATTCATGAGCAAATATTTTCAAATGAAAATCTTCTGTGAGTAATGCTGTACAAATAGGCCTAAGGAGAATTGATTTTAAATAGTTATAAGGAAATGTGGCATATTTTGCTTTCTTAATTCTAGATTTTCCCCTGCTGATTAGATGAATGTTTGTATTTCCACAACGGGTAGAATTATAAACATAACCTTTTACCATTTTTATTAAAGTTAACTAGGTGAATAGAAACCCTATAAGTTTTCCAAAAGAGGAAATTTGGAGAGATTCATGATTTTTTAAATGTCAAACTCTTCATGAGAAAAGCTTATTATGAGTCATTATTTTTCAGTTCACATGTGAAATGTCTTTCTTTTCTATAGCAAGGAATATAAACTTATTATAGAAAGCTGAAACCAAGAAGAACCCTTCTTGATTCCTAAGAATGTTTTCAGCTCCCTTGACCTTTAATATTGGATGTAGATTGAAGAGGAAGCTAAAGTAGAGAAAGAGTGTGGTCCCGCTCAATCTTTGGAGAATTGGTAAGAATAACAAGACAACTATGAGGAAATAAGTAAGGAGAAACATGATTAAACAGAAGGAGAATGAGAGGCTGGGAATATGGCCTAGTGGCAGAGTGCTTGCCTCCTATACATGAAGCCCTGGGTTCAATTCCTCAGCCCCACATATATAGAAAAAGCCAGAAGTGGCGCTGTAGCTCAAGTGGTAGGGTGCTAGCCTTCAGCACAAAGAAGTCGAGGACAGTGCTCAGACCCTGAGTTCAAGCCCCAGGACTGGCCAAACAACAACAACAATAACAACAACAAAAACACACAACTGTAAAAGACCTTTCCATAAGTCTGGTAGTAAGTACATTTCTTTTTGGAACATGTCACTCCTTCCTAGTTTTTCCATCCCATCCCTGCCCACAAGTTACATAGTTCATTTTCAGCATAATGTCTAGTGAGTACCATTGCTACATTTGTTTATACATTGTCTCACCATATATAGGCCGCTTGGTGCCCCAAAGACAGACAAATGAACAGAAAAAGATAAAAAGAAAGAAAAAAAATCCTCTTGTTTCCCTTTCTTTGAATTCATTTCAATAAATATTATTGTATCTGATCAGAGGCAGAGAGGCATTGATTCTCCCCTAAGACAATCCTCCCCTGGCCTCACTGTGTGTGAATGCATAGAGTCCCATATAAATAACTTATGTCCCAGTGTATTCTAGATTTAACTTCCTCATATGAGAGAAAACAGGCACCTTTGATCTGACAGTGAATTTTTTGAAACAAAAGAGTTACTACTTGGCAGTAAATCCAGACGTGACTCTTCATAATTGCATGACTTTCAAAAGAATGCTTAAAAACACTGGGCCTCTATCCCACATACAAGTTTATCTTCCCGTCAGAGTCATAGCTAGACTAAATCCATTATAACTAGCGTACATATAGAATATTATTTGGGTGCTCGCTTCGGCAGCACATATACTAAAATTGGAACGATATAGAGAAGATTAGCATGGCTCCTATGCAAGGATGACACGCAAATTTGTGAAGCATTTTTAAGAATATACTGTTAAATTAGTAGGCTGAACATTGAGTAAAGGCCAGGCTCCCTGTGAGTAATTGTGGTTTGTTGCCATTTCTCAGCAAACACACATTCAACAGCATTAGCCACAGCCACTTTCTCAGTGAGGCCTTACGTGACAGAGCAAAGACCTGAAGCAGAGATAAGATTTCCTCATGTCTGATGATTAAGAGGAGATGGCAGATGACACATGTATAATGCAATGCCACCTAAAAGAAAAAGAAGGCTACTTGAAATAAATCCATGAAAACTCAGTGTGTCTCTAAAGAAAATAGTAAGTATATAATATATTTGATGACTAAACCTTGCCAGGGTATTTGTGAAAACAACACAGAATAAGATCAATTAGGAAAAAAAAATCTTTGAATTAATTTATATTTAAACTCAATGATATGTGGCAAATTGGAATCGTTATGTTAAATTTGGGAATCAGAATATGGCTTATAGTTTTTCTACTATTTTGAATTGATAGGCACTAAAAGTATTCTTAGAAGTCATATTATTACAATGTTTTGTTATGTTTTAATTCTTTCCTGTAGTCATCTTGATTCTCAGAATGTTATCCTTGTACTCACTTTTGTCAAACAAATTAAATCCACGTATGGTTTTTCATCATAATTTCAAATTGAAATGTAAGGGATAATAAATAGAATTTCAGATCTCTAAAGGAAAGGATTTTGAGAAAGGAGAGTAAACATAAGTAATAATTGAATTACAGAATGTGGTTAATTTACCTATAGAGATTTAACATTTTTAGACTTGTTAAAATGATTGTGGTCACCTTTGACTGTAATTTGCTCTTTGCAATTTTGAAGAAATATTGGTGAAATATACACATGTTAAAAATTCGTGGACCATATTGAAAAAAAACACAATGTGGAGTATGGAACATCAATTCTCATTTTACAGTATATATGAACTAAAATACTTCTACTTTAAGATTGTTTCTTCATTGAACATAAATTTGAAATGCTTTCAATAAGATTCTTTGTATCTACTGAAGCTGAAATTGATGTGACATTTAACCATTTTCTATTAATTTTGGCAGAAACTTTATTGCTAACAATTTAATTGTTTTCCTTTTAATTTGAGATAACAATTGATTATAGCCTCTCATTTTAAGAATTACAGAACATTATTAATTTTAGTTCCGTGTGCATATGCATCACTTCCATTTCAAGGGACTTAGTGAAATCTAGTAAATAAATAATCTTTACAATCAGAAATAATTTACATTATAATAATTTTATTGTGCTTGCACATTTATAACTCACTCTTACTAGTCTATAGTTCTTTGAATTAGGCAAGGCAGACCAAAGGAGAACAATGCACATACAGAGTGATTAGGTATTTTGCGAAGGTCTTCCACATAAATAACAATAGAGAGGAGATTAGAAAAAAATTATTTGGATGAATGTAATTCTGTGTAATTAAAGATAAGAGTTAAAGAAGAAAAAATAATGAGAAAAAAGGCTGAAAGCTTTTATTTGGGTTTATTATGTGGAGGCATTTGATAGTGAATTCAGGAAGGAACTAAAGGGACAAAAGCAGCCTGCAAGATCATGTTTACTTGTGTAAAAAGCCATTTATTTATTTATTTATTTATTTGTTACCCTTTTCATTCAGCAGTGACAGGCATTCTCAAGAGATGCAATCTTTGTTTAGGCATTTTGTAGAGAGCATTAGGAGAAGAACATTCACCTTCAAAGAGAACAGAGAGAGCCTCACCTCTGGCATTTAATAAGACAGGAAAGGAGGAGAGAGACCAGCAACAAGAAAATACAGCTCATCTGTGAAATCTGTGTAAAGCTTTTAAAAAAGTTATCTGTGTTACAACATGCCACTTAGAGCAATTAGAAGAACATTCTACAGAGTAAGTGGATAGCAGGGTCATAATCATGTTGAGGGACTACAGTGCCCAGATGACAGCCCCCAGACCTTGTCTGAGAACTGGGAATACTGCAATCCCTGCTTGAGTTTGATTTCAGGGCTGTGCAGCCTTCTTTATCCAGAACAATATTGAAAATGATAAACGTTGAAGAATGCCAAAAATGCCTATTGCAAATACTACCATTGCTTTTAAACATCTTTTTCTACCCTTTCGCTTTTAGGTTTTGTCTTTGGCCAGTGATATGTGTGTCTTAAACAGTTGAGATGAGACTATTTTCTTAACTGAAACCATCAATATGGGAGCTGGAAATGTGGCTCAGGTGCTAAGGTGCTTCCCAATGAGTATAAAGCGCCAGATAGCCAGTTCAAGTCACAGTCTCAGATGGAAAAAAAAAAAAAAAGCAAGAAACACTTAAGGAAGGAAGGAAGGAAGGGAAGAAGGGAGGAAGGAAGGAAGGAAGGAAGGAAAGAAGGAAGGAAGGAAGGAAAGAAGGAAGGAAGGTAGGAAGGAAGGAAGGAAGGAAGGAAGGAAGGAAGGAAGGAAGGAAAGAAGGAAGGAAGGAAGGAAGGAAGGTAGGAAGGAAGGAAGGAAGGAAGGAAGGAAGGAAGGAAGGAAGGAAGGAAGGAAAGAAGGAAGGAAGGACCAGTATGGATATGTTGGAGACCTGAACAAACACACAATTCTTAGTAAAAAGTATGTAGTAATTCTTGTCATTATTTTGTTGCATCATATTTGAGTCTACTAATTGAGCTTATTTTCAGCTTTTTTGTGTACGATTTTTTTAGGAGTCATCTACAGTATTGGCTTGGTAGTAATAATTTCCTTTAATTTTATTTATAACAGAAGATCTTTCTTTCTGCATTCCTAAGGACAACATCTCTCTCCTTATTGTTGCTTTATTTTGGGGATAGAACTTTGTGTTTTGCCAAAGCTAGCCTTATACTATACTAGGTTATTCACTTTCTGTGCAGTTGAGATGAACATGTCTTCATTCCCAGCTTATTCTTTGAAATGTGTGCAAATAGGAAGAGTGAAAATAAGGAACAGGAATGGAAATCAAAAATACTTGGGTGATCTTATGCAAAATATCTGTTAATTATTCAATAATGGAAATCTGACAAATCTTTAGCAAGGTTTTTTTTTAAATTATGTGTCTTTCGTACGATTTCTATTAATTTATCAAAATACTGATCCAATGGAAATAAACAGCAGCAAAACTGAATAATCTTTAATAACTGATTTAATATTTGATATATATGTCATCATTTCTTTCTACAGCTTAAAATGAATTAAAAATTATTGAATATTAGTGAGTCATGCCCTAAATTATTTTTTATTTTAACAAAAAGTTTATAAATATTTAGAATAAGGGTTTAACTTAGTTGTAGAATGCATAGGTAACATTTGTAAGTATTTATGTTCAATCTCTAAGACACAACAAAATATTGAAATATTTAATATCAACCAAATAACAATGTAAAATGATGTATATAATATAACATATTATAATATACTAAGGATTTTTAAAATTTAATTTAATTGTCAATGTACAATAGGTTACAGTTACACATTTAAAGTAATGAGCACATTTCTTGTCATAGTTGTTATGACCTCCTTCATTTTTCTCCCACATAGCTTCCTCTGTCCCAACCCCGCGCCCCACTGCAAGTAATATAGTTAATTTCCAACATATTTCCATGTCAGTATCACTATTGCATTGGTTCACCCTTTATCTTTTGTCTCACCATTTTGATATACCCTTCCCTTCCCTAATTCAGATAAATCTATGTACAATACCTAGGGTATCAAGATGAAATATAGCAACAATGGGATAAACTATAGGAAAGAAAAATCAAAAAATCACATAGTACATTAAATATAACAACATTTAAAAAACATGTTTCCATATCTTGGTGTTCATTTTGCTTAGCCTATGATGAGGATTTTTGCTTACCTTACCCAGATATTACACATAGCCAAATATTAAGACTTAAAGACAAAACAATATATACACTTTTAGAGATATCAGTAATCCAACTAAGCACAAATACTGTCACTTCCATAATGTAAACAAGTTGTTTATTTGTCTTCATGTCAACGCTTTTCTTCCTGGAAGCATCGCTGAAACACATTATAACTCATGCAAATAATTTTTACATGATAGATCATGAAAAACATCTGATCTTTTGATCTCATGGAGGTGTACAGACAAAATCCTTTTACTTCCTGGCATGAGTCCCAGACTCCAAGTGTCATTTAAAGCAAACATTTTCCTGATATACTGCTTGATATTTTACCTCTTTTTATGAAGCTCTATATTCTTTTACTATCATTTTTTTTCTTTTCTTTTTTACAAGGTTACTTACAAATGGCTGTGGATTGTATCAAAAGGGGAAAACACAAAAAATTAAACCATGAATCCTTTAAGCTCTTTCAACTACAGAAAAATATGTGAAAATGAGAGAAAAAGAGCACATGAGAGAGAGAGATGGAAATCAAATAAAAATTAAACATGGAACGGATTCACCTTTACTGCTTGCTGTGTATAAAGGTTTATACCCAGTCCCTGAACACAATACCAGCCACCATATCTGTGAATGTCATAAATACTTGGTACCCACACAGCAGCAATACTAGAATAAAATCTGTGTTAATGTTTGCACAGTCAGGACTGCATAATGTTAACTATCCTTAGGTTATAGCCAGAAAATACAACTGGAGTCTTATTTTTCTTATTTATTCTGAATCTTTCATTAACTTCAAAAGTTCAAAGGCTAAAAAACCTACAAAAATAGCATTAGTTAATTTTATTCTATTTTAAATATTGATAGTTCATACTATAATGTACAAAATGGTATTAATATTATTGAATAAAAGTTCATGTTGACTATGTTAAGCAATATTTACTAAGTATATTAGAAATGGTATAAACCTTTTACTTTTTTACATTATGAAATGAAAATCTGTAACATATTTTATGAGTCAGGAATCAATCAGTACCTCATAGTGAGAAGAACTGCTTATGCTGTTTATCAGAGAATCAGAAGCAGTCTGTAGAGGGAGGAGGAAGGGATTACCACAGACACTGAAGTATCGGGGAATTCTGAGAAGTAATCAGACTTCATGGGCACTCTAAAACGAGTGACTTATTCAGTCCGTTGGGAATTGATGATAGTTGAATGAGTAGTTATTGAGAGCATGAACAAATTGTAATCCAGTAAAAAATTCTTTTAAATCTGCAATTTTAATGTGGTATTATCTATGCGGTAGAAATCCTAGCAGCAAAAGAAGGTAGAGTTGGATTGGCTTAAAAAGATAAATTTATGAATAGTAACTTATTTAGGAACAGGTATTATGGATTAGCAACAACAAGAAGGCACCCATGGAGCCGAAGGGTGAAGGAAATAAAATATGTCACTTAGAGCTATTTGGAATCCATTTTACAGTAAGGGAATCATTTCACAAGGGCTTTAACCCACATTAGATAGATGCAACAATGTGGGACATGACAAAAGACTGAGACCTGAAGAGAATGCAGAAAAAGTGTATTATCTCTATCGCTAAATTCTTAGATCATTTGTCTGAATATCTCCTTTATGGCAGGGTCAACTTTGGAATCCAAAGAGTAGAAAACCTGAAGGATTCACTTCATAGGAATGATTCTTTTGGAAGTCCACAGCAAAGCAAAGATGGTATGAAAGAGAAAGATGGTGAATTGGATGGGAGAAAAGGGATAGAATTTGGTACTTAGGAGTAAGAAATATGCAGAAGCACATTAAGTTGAAACTAGAATGTTATAACAATCATGGACTTACATTATCTGATTTCTTGATCAATTATATCTTCCTCATTACAATTGCATTCCTTTCACCTATATTCAAATTTAGCGTATCTGTTTTAATTTCGAGGTCTTTGAACCACTTGGAATTGATTTTGGTGCAGGGTGATATGTAAAAGATCTAGGCTTAGTTTGTTGGAGTTGTTGAACCAGTTTTGCCAGCACCATTTGTTAAAGAGGCTATCTTTCGTCCACCCTATTTTTTAGCTCCTTTATCAAAGATTAAGTAGGTATAGTTCTGCATTTTCATTTCTGGGTCTTCAATTCTGTTCCGTTGGTCTTCAGTCCTGTTCCAGTGCCAATACCAAGCTGTTTTTACTACCATAGTTTTATAATACAGCTTGAAGTTGGGTATTGTAATTCCTCCAGCACTGTTCTTTCTGCCTAGGATTGTTTTTGCTATTCTGGGTCTTTTAATGTTCCATACAAATTTCTGGATTACTTCCTCTATTTCAATAAAAAAAGGTGTTGGGATATTAATGGGTATTGCATTGAATTTGTAGATAGCCTTTAGCAATCTTGCCATTTGACTATATTAATCCTTCCAATCCAGGAGAATGGGAGGTTTTTCCATTTCCTTAGTTCTGCCTTAATTTCATTTTTCATGTTTTTAAAGTTCTCATCACAGAGGTCTTTCACTTTGCTGGTTAAGGTTATTCCTAGGTATTCTATGTTTTTTTAGGCTATTGCAAAAGGGGTTGCTTTCCTGATTTCGGCCTCGGTCTTCAGGTCAGTAGCATATAGAAAGGCCGTTGATTTTTGAGGGTTTATTTTATATCCTGCTGCTTTGCCAAAGTTTTGGATCAGCTCTAGTAGCTTGGAAGTAGAGTCTATGGGTTCTTTAGGTATAGGATCATGTCATCTGCCAAGAGAGAAAGCTTAACTTCATCTTTTCCTATTTGCATCCCCTTTATGTTTTCTTCTTGCCTAATTGCTCTGGTTAGGTATTCTAGTACTATGTTGAAGAGGAGAGGAGAGAGTGGACATCCCTGTCTTGCTCTTGATTTTTAAGGGAATGGCCTTAGCTTTTCACTCTTTAGAATTATGCTTGCTGTTGGTTTGTCATAGACTGCCTTTTGTATATTCAGGAGTGTTTCCTGGAATCCCAATTTAAAATTTAGCAAGATTCTGAAATGAAGAGTATTCACCAAAAATATACTGAAGGAATATAATAATTATATTTAATTTCAATATTTATATTGCAATTTAATTATTAGGATATTATATTGGAAATATTGTGGCATTTTAATACAATCAAAACAGTTACATTTCTTTATGTCTTGAAAGATTATAAATAAATGTATTATATGAACATATATTTGTGTGGATGTATTATTTCTGCTTAAACAGCAAAACACTAGTGCATACTCTTTTCAATACCTTCCATTCCCTGTGGAAGTCTGTTAGAAAAATTGGACTTCATTGAAAGTGACCTCTAGGGTCAAAAGTCTTTGGAACTTGTATAGGTCAAGCATGTTATCTAATGTAAGCATTAACACAGGCCCAAAGTAGCGTCTAATAGTTGATAAAAGAGTTTCAAAGGGTCTTAAAGGTAGGGACAAGAACTAGTGATTTATTCTGCTAAAGATTGATGATGTTTGTAAAGCAAAAGAGATTTATTGACTTATTTATTGATTTGATTTATTGGTTCAGAATGATTTTGTACCCAAGAAGGATTCGTGAATGTGCCACCAATGTAATCATAGAAAATGCAGCGTCTGCATGTTGGAAGAGAGTGAAGCTCAGCAGGCAGCTGTGAGTGAAGAGGAGTTAACGAAGAGGAATGATTTTTGCACAAAGATATATTACACAGCAGACCACTGTTCTCAGTCAATAATGATGACTAACCAGGACAAGATGAGAATTAGAGGAGCAAATAATGCATGTGCAGTGAATCCTGCAAAAGTAAATGAAAATCTACAATCATATCTTTATTTTGATATTTTTCCCTTCAACTATGAAATAGTATAGAATTTTAAAATGATGAATGCAAAGGAAGTGCCCCAAAATAACAAAATCAATAATGCAATGGAGTTTGAATAAATATCCAGAGCATATACACTTAATGCTATGAACGAGTAAGGTAATTTGAAAATAATGGGAGATTTTGAGTTCTCAAAGGATTTCTCACATAGAATTGATTGCCAAGAGTTATAGCAGGAAGAAGAGGAAGAATTCATGTAGTTAACTGGACATGAAAGAGAAGATTGTGAGTAGCTTCTAGCATCACTGGTGAGTCAGGCAACCTGGTTTGGATCTAAGGATATTTCCTTGGAGTCCACATAGCCAAGTTCAGAGCCTAAGTCACTTGTACATTTGGCAAAGCCAAGATAGTACTCTTTTTCTTCTTTGTAAAAAATTTACTGACAAAGTGATGTACACAGGGGCTATAGTTTCATACATAAAACAGTAAGTACATTTCTTACCAAAGTTAGTATTTCCTCCCTCATTTTTCTCCCAGCTTCCCAATTCCCTTTTTGTCCCCCCACACCCCCGAAACGTAGAGTTGGTTTACAGCATATTGAACATATTGTCATGTGAGTGTAGCTGTTGGATTGGTTCACCTTTTAGCCTTTGTCTCTCCATTTTGATGTTCTCCTTCTCTTCCCAAATTCTGATAAACATATATACAATACCCAGGGTACCATAATCAGTTTCAGTGACATCAATGGTAAATCCATAGGGAAAATCAACAAAAGAAAAAGACATAACTTCACATAGTATGTTGAAAATAACAACAACAAAGATAAACCAATTATTTCCATAACTTAGAGTTCATTTCACTTAGCAACATCTTATGTGATCATATGTACAAAACTATTGAGGTATTGTTATCCTCTGCCAGGAGTATCTGGAAAGCAGTGTGGTGTTTCCTCAAAAGGCTAAACATAGAGCTCCCCTGCAATCCAGAAAAACTACATTTGGGCATTTACCCAAGGGATCACAATCAAGACCGCACTAAAGCTACCAGCAGGTACAACCACAGGAAGAGAATAGAAGAGGATTATCAACAATGGAAGCTAGGGATTCACATGGCATGTTGAAAGTAATTACAACACTGATATAACAGTCGTTTCCATAACATGGAGTTCATTTCACTTAGCATCATCTAATACATTCATAAGGGCATAGCTATTAGGCTCTTGTGATCCTCTGCTGTGACTAGCCTAAACCTGTGCTAATTATTCCCTATGAGGGAGACCATAGATTCCATGTTTCTTTGGGTCTGGCTCACTTCACTTAGTATAACTTTTTCCAAGTACTTCCATTTCCTTACAAATGGGGCAATGTCATTTTTTCTGATAGAGGCATAGACTTCCATTGTGTATATGTACCACATTTTCCTGATCCAATTGTCTACTGAGGAGCATCTGGGTTGGTTCCATATTTTAGCTATGACAAATTGTGCTGCGATGAACACTGTTGTGCTAGTGGCGTTAGTGTGTTCTTGGTTGTGGTCTTTTGGGTAGATGCCCAAAAGTGGGGTTGCTGGGTCATAGGGGAGTTCTATATTTAGCCTTCTGAGTAATCTCCATACCACTTTCCAAAGTGGCTGAACCAGTTTACATTCCCACCAACAATGAAGTAGGGTTCCCTTTTGGCCACATTCCCTCCAGCATTTATTATTGTTAGTTTTCTTGATAAAGGACATTCTTACTGGGGTGGAATTTCAATGTTGTTTTGATTTGTATTTCTTTTATGGCCAGTGATGTAGAGCACTTTTTCATATGTCTCTTGGCCATTCTCATTTCCTGTATCTTATCTGAGTACATTGGAAACTGTATATACTGGTATTAAAACTAGGGAAGTGAAAGGGAATATAAAAATTGAGAAACAAAGGATAAAAAGACAAACTACTCCAAAAGCAATACTTGCAAAACCATTTTGTATAAACCAAGTGAACAACTCATGGGGGAGAGGGAAATGGGGAGGGGGAGGGGGGAATGAAGGGGAGGTAACAAACAGTACAAGAAATGTACCCAAGACCTAACATATGAAACTGTAACCTCTCTGTACATCACTTTGACAATAAATAGGAAAAAAAAGCTACCAGCACAGCATTGTTCATTGCAGCACAATTGACCATCACTAAGATACAGAACCCACCCAGAAATCTCCCAGTAAAGGAATGAATGAAAAAATGTGGTACATATACGCAATGCAATTCTATCTTGTATCAGTAAGAATGACATTACCCCATTGAAAAAGAAATGGAAGGACTTGGAGAAAAATAATTATCCAGTAAAAAGTCCAGTATTATGTAGAGGACCACCACCCAAGATCTCTTTTCATCATCAAATATTGATGAATACATTTGCTATTGTAACTGTGATTTCAAAATCAGGATAAACCAACTTTGGATAATTTAGTTAATTGGTCTAATGGTAAAAAAAACAAAGTACTTTTTTATATGTTGAATAATATACTATTATATGGTTTGGTTATTGTGCCCAAATATTTAAGATACATAGATAGATAGCTATATATATATATATATATATATACGTATATATACGTATATATACGTATATATACGTATATATATATTCATATAGCTATCTATCTATGTATCTTAAATATACGTATATATATATACGTATATATACATATATATATATATATATATATATATATATACAATGTTTCCATTTTGGTGATAGATACTAGGTCCTGCACATATTTCAGGTGTTACAAATACCACTTAAATTTTCAATTAGTAATTGTATTTTTAAAACTATTTCTTCTCTAGAAACGTCTTCCTTTTTACATAATGCATTCATATCCCTGATGATAACACAACTGCTATTACATCCTGTGTTGCTGTTTTAAAACTCTCTACTCAAAAACTTTAAAAAGAGATGTGTGTGCAATGTTTATTCCATGTTCTTACATTCAGCAAGAATCTTCTAAATTTCTTCAAATTTGACTTTGTTTTTATTTACTTGAATGAATTGCCACAGGGGATTTTAGGATTCATTTCCTGGGATTATTGTTATTATTAATATTGTAATAATAATAATGAAGTCTGGGTAGGATAATTTCTTCCTCTGTATAAGAAACTTTCTTTTGTACATTTATTATATGAGTAGGAAGAAGAGGTAATGACTATCTGAAAGAAGGTAGTAGCAAAAATATAGAGGTTATTTATCTTTTTTTCTTTGTTTTTATTAAGGAAACACTGCATTGAACATTAATATAATAATTACCAATTGTGCAGTGCATTTACTAATATTTTTGTTTCCTGAAATAGTAGCAATATAAAGTACATAACATATGCAAATATTCTTGACCCATTTCTTTTCAACTGTGCTGCTAGCCACATTCATCTTAGTATACTCACCTTATTTTTAATTTTAGGTCTTTTGTCACTAATTTATTGTCTCAAGGAGATTTATCAATGTACTTAGGCATTTTAATCTAAAATAGTGACTGTTCCTTATAAAATATTGACAGAATTGCTTATTATTCTTTTAATATTCACTATTTTTGAAGTGTTTCAGACAGAACGAAATGCTCTCCCAAAGATGTTAATTTGCAAAGTAGCTTTTTTAACCTTGTAGGGAAAACAAAAACAAACAAACAACACCTGTCACTGCCTTATGCAGTAAAATACATGGTTAAGGATCTTGAGACGTTTCTTTTTATAAGTGGATCTAAATGTAGCCTTTGTAAAGAGAGTCAGACCTCCAAGATTTAGGCAGACTTTCAGGGAAGGCTATGTGAGGATAGAAGTAAAGTTTGAAGCAATAATGTAATAAACAAAGAAGCTAGAGAAGTCAGGGAAGAATTCTTCCCTGTAAAGAGTTTTTCTCCTGAACGTCACACTCTCTATGGAAGGGTGGCCCACTCAGAAATGGATCCCCATCTCTGAGACAGAACATGTTCTTTAAAGCCATTGAATATTTGTAGTTATTTGTTATAAATGACTCTCAGAAATTAATACACTGAGACACACTGTGGATTTTGTTTGATCAGGATTTACATTTATCCTGATCTTAAGTGTAACAGAAACATGTTTTGTTCTTTGACATTTTCCACAAGTCAATTATAAAAATATGAATCACAGAATAATTATCTTATCTCAATATATTGTGCAAAAGGGAATACATGATAAGATCACATTCTTGAGAAAAGAATCAATAAAAAGATAGCAGAACATTTACAAAATAGATTTTTTGCCATCCACTATTCAAAAGTCACTTCACATTTTGATTTATCTTGTATTTGAACCATGAATTTAAGCTATAGCATTTTTCTTGTCTCTTTCTAGATGACTTTCCTATCTGTGAGTAATAAACCTGCTTTATTTTTAAGTCATTTTTCATAGAGATTTGAGTTTGTATACTACATTAGACTGATTATTTCCTCAGAATGCTATAGACCTGTCATCCCAGGCATTCTTGTGTTTATATATTTATTTAGTTATTTTCTTCATGCATCTATTTCTTGTCTCATATATTTCCCTTTATTTTACACCATTTACAATTGTTGTTTTTCTGAGTTAGCATTAGAAAAACACTTATCATCAGAAAAGCATGTAAAATAAATAATAAATATTCTGGCACACACAATTATATGGGTTTGGTATTATTCATAACTAAGTCATGCCATTTCTTTTCCCATCTCTGAAACTTTTGTTTGTTTCTATTTGTTAAAATATTCAGCAGGTAGTATTTTGAAATATTATATGCTATTCTTATGTCTTTTTCTTCTGCTTGATCATCTTTGACTAATTTTCTTCCATTCTTTATTTCAAATCTTATATTTTCTTTTCTCTTCCCTTGAAAACCTTCTCAGATAAATAAGAATTCAGATAAATTTTAAATGCATCATAAAGTTCTGTTTCATTTCTCATTATTTTAGAGATTTCCTTAAGTACATAGTGGATCTAATCTACTGATTATAGAAAACTCCCGAAGCATTTCCTCCTACTGGATTGATTGAGGCTGGTATTTTGTCAGATGGAAAGTCATGGTTTGAATATGGATTCTGTGCTTTCATATCTATAGGTCTACCTACCTACCTACCTAGCTACTTACCAATGAGCATTAGAGCATCATTTCCATTTGTCAATTAATGTACCTATCTTGTCAGAATTTAATGGTTTTAAAATTTCTAGGAAGCAGTGTATCCCCTGGATATGAACCAACTCTTAACTCCCTATAAAGTTGGTACATTGCCTTTGGGTGATACTTGGAAAGGTATCACACTGAACAATCACTGTTCTACTAATGGCTGTGTTGGCTAAAGCCTGATGAACAGATAGAAAAGGCTCATACCTGAACCACATGAAATTTCTGGTCATAGTTGGCTACTAGCCACTTCAGAGAGGATGGTACCATGATATTTTGTGTTCTCTGGATATGAATGACTATACAGATCATTAGTTCTTGAAATGATTATCCATGTATTTTTTGTTTTTTTTTTCTAGTGTTGAATTACAATAGTATATGGTAGTGATTCTACTGGAGAATAATCATGTCACTACTGTTGTCATCTGCTGTAGTATTCCTTCTCCTAGCAACATAGCCTCTTTTAATTCACTAGTTCAAGTTCAAAAATTAGCTCACTTCTAAAACCCAATAAAGAACCAAATTACCATTAAGTCAAATGACTCTAGTCTCTTTTATTCCTTGCTCTGATTGGATGCCAGTCTTTCCCAGCGGAGATTTTCATATCACTTCCACAGTACTATTGATTATGATTTGTATCCATTGTCTTTCTCTAATTAGACTAACTCTTAGTTTCTAGGTCCTGACACTTGACCTTATTTTGGGGCTTGGGTCCTATTCTCATTCTCTACTGCTATTAGTGGCAAATTCTATAATCTTTTTTTTTTTTCCTCTTGCTCAAATTGCTCATATGAAAGAAAGAATCACAAAATAGCTTGGCAGTGGTACAGGTGTTTTCACTGCTACATTCTTGTTGGGCTTGGTATCTGGTCTATCTTTTACATCAGCCTACAGTTTGTATTCCTTTGGGGACTGTATAGCCTTGCAAGGGAGTGTATCTAACTTTTTCTATTTAGTATATTCTTCTTTCTGCGACTCTTTCATTTTACCTTAGCCTCGACCATCAATCACTGTTTACAGTCAGAAGATATCCTAGCAGAAATTTACATAATCTCTTAGACTTATTGTCACCTTCTATATGTAAAAAGTTGTCAAGAGTAAATTTTGTTTATTCTATTTTGCTTTTTCTTTCTTTCCCTTGGTCAAAAAAATCTTAGAAAGTAGTTCCATGGTGCCTACCTCTTCTATAGCTGCATTTAAAACTACGATTTACAGCTCCTTCATGATGGGATTCCTATCCTCTTATTGTTCAGACCAATGTGTTGATGGCTATGATTTCTTCTGGATTACTACTATATTGTTTTCACGATAATGAGAGGAATTGAAATGTGTTTTGGGATAATTACTTGTTATTTGTAAGGAGACATTTTCTTAATGATTGGTTAAACCCAAGGGAAGTTCTAGTTTTTATCAGGAATATTCAGGCCTAAAACAGGTATCTTCCAGTTCAATAATGTAACTGTGTGCAATTGTCCAAAATCTTTTTTTATGTGAATCAATTCTTGTTTCAATTACTGTTAAATTTTCTGCAATTTTCTTATGGAAGTAGGCCCTTCTTAATATTTCCCTGCTGTCTTTCAAGCATAAACAGAGGTAGAGATTATAAAATAAGATTTTTAAAATCTCGTCACACAATATTATTTATTGAGAAATTTATATAATATTAAGAAATATTGTATCTGAAAATGTATTTCATGGGAATTGATTTGAAATTTTGAATATCTGTATTTGGCACATTGAATAATGACACAATTTCATTCCTTAACAACATAATTTCAAGTTGAGAATGTGATCGAGCACTTGTTTTTGGAGATCTTCAAGTCTGTAGAGAGAGAAAGTGGGGAATCCATGAATGATGCTGTTTTGGACACACTCAGATGGATGCGTCAAGAAATATAAAATGATCCAAAAATTGCTGATTCCTCAAATGTGTTCCCTCACAGAGGGGTGAGAAGGGATCACAAACCATCTGACAGAAGAGGATACAGTGTACCTTCAGGAAGGTGCAATGACTACTGGAAAAGACCAAGTCAGTTTGGCTATCTCCAGCATTCAGTAAACTTCTACCTTTCCTCATCTCAGGATCAAGTCCTGTATTGGTGATACAGGTGTCTGTGAATCATTCCGATGAAATGATATTGTTAAGCAATGAGATAGAAAGGTTTATAGAGTCTTAACTTCTCTTCTGTACGTTATTTGTATTTTATGCACTCACTTTCCTATGCTTGATATTTCTACCTAAAATATGTTTTAAAGTTTATATTTCTGACTTGAAAATAAAGTGACAGAAAAATAATGTTAGCTATATAAAGTACTTGCTATAACTTTTCCATTACATCAAATAGCTTTTAAAATCTTTTCAAATAGAAAAGCAATGCAATCCACCTCAGTGTACTGGTTTGAAAGAATGAGGGAGAGGGTAACCATGTTCAATAAGAATTGTACTGATGGGACTTCTGGGAAGAAGGCAGAGGAGCAGCAGAGCCCTAGATGATCTCCCTCCAACATCGCAGTTTTCCTACTCCAGGGAAACATCTACTCCTAGAAAGACAGCCCAAGTAAGTTATAACAGTACAGGGATTCTGGCCAGAAAGGAAAAATTGATTTTGCTGCCCTGAGAACACAGATTTGAGCTCCTGGCAGTGACTCCCCACCACACCAGTGCCGGCACCAGTACAGCACTCCACACTCTGCACACCTAAAGCACACAGCGGTGACCAGGGAAAAATCCTCCAGACGGCAGCAGACACATGCAGATTGCAGGCTGAGCATGGACGGGCTGAAATCACAGAGAAAGCATGAGTACCCCATGAAAGACATTCTCACTCACGCCCACAGTGCAGCTCCTTGAAGGTAGCCCTTCTCCCACCGCCAGAGCAAAATGCCATCTTTGACAGTAGTATAGGGTCAGACCAGACTGGAAATAAAACAGGCTTGGGGAAAGCGAGGACAAAGGAGCCATCTTTGAAAAGAGCAAGAGGGACCAACCAGTGGGAGCCAGCTTTGCCCAGGAGAACGCCCCCTGCCCAGGCTGGAGGCTCATGCTTGGCAGCGGCTCACACATTTGTGTGAACTCAGCCAGAGGTGCCCTGCCCTGCCCACCAGAATTTCTAAATTAAAACTGACAGCAGCGAGCAGCTACTGGCACCACTGAACAACCAGACGGGAACAAACAGTTCCTGAGACAGATAAATGGTCCTGTCACAGAGGAAGCCCAATTCTCAGCCCAACGGAGCTGAATTTCATAGCCAGCTCTGCCCAGGAGGCTGCCCCACCCATGATGGAGGGACCTCCCCCAGGCAAGCAACTCTCAGCCCGGTAAACTAGACTAGAGGCGCCCAGTCCTGCGGAGTACACAGGCTATTCAAAGCCAGGCATTAAAGGCAGTGGTCCTACAGCAGACAGGTGGAGCCACGGTTCCCAAGACTGTTCACGTCCCCATCTACAGTGGACACCCAAGGCCTACCTGCAAGCTGTGTGAACCACAGAGCCCTAGGATTTTACTAACGGGAGGAGGGTCAGAGCAGATCCATTCCCTGCAAAGTGAAAGCAAGTCAGACAAGCCAAGCAGCATAATAGTCTGCAAACCATTGCAAGGAAGATTCCATTTTTTTTTTGCAAAACATTTTTAAGTGCTTTTTTTTTTTTTCATTTCTGAAAAGTCCTTGGTTTTTTGTTTTACATTTTTATCTGTTTGTTTTAGCAAGTCTTTTTTTTTTTGGTTGTTCATTTTTCTGGGTTTTTTCTTTTTCTTTTTTTTTTTTAATAACTTTTCTCTATTTTGTACATTTGTCTTCCACTATTTTTATCTTTCTCTTCACATTCTCTTTCTTTAAAAATTTACTTTCCTATGAATAACACCTCCACTCTTTTCTGCTAACTCTCCATTGTCTATCATTTTAACTTTGTTATTTCTACTGATTCTACTCTTCTCCACATTTCCACGTCGATGAAACTAAACCAAATCATCACCCCGCCCATCCATACATTTTACTCTATTCTTACTACGTCTAACTTACCTTCTTGACTTACTTCGAGGACATCCAGATTCCATTGGCCCCTGGTTATTGGATAGAGGGTATCCCTGCTCAATCAGAGTGAATCAAAAGGGTTCAAAGACAAAGCCAGCCAGTCCAAAAAGAACTTAATATGAGAACAAAAATTGCTCATAGGGTTGTAACAGTATATAAGTAACTATTGAATACAGGGCTCAGGATTGGTTGATATATCAAAATTGTATTCTTTAGGTACAACAAATCTAATTTTATACACAGGTATACAAGGTATCTGTATATAATTGTGAACTTCTAAGATTTACACAACAGTGCTTGGTAAGGCCTGCTTTGGGTCTTAAAAGGTGCTCACAAGTGCTTGTACATTGGCATTCCCAATCCAAATGGGCAGAAGAAACACAAGAAAGATGGCAAAGAATGGAGTCTCATCTCCCACTCAAAACAAGCAGGAAGCAGAGCAGTCAGTAAAATACATAGAAGAGAACCCCCAAAATGCTCTACAAAGTCTACTGATAAAAATGATAAATGAAAAGATTGAATCTCTTCAATCAACTATTCTAGAGCATGAGGAGGCAAAGCAAAAATTAATGGAGAATTTCATGGCCTCCACAAATGGAAAAATAATTGAACTTCAAGAGTCAAATGAAAAGATAGTTACCCAGCTAAAAGATTTGAGAGACAGCACTCAAACCAAATTAATGAAGTAAAGAAGTCCATTCAGGACTTAAGAGATAAGTACAGCAAGGACATGAAATTATCAGGAAAGTCCAGTCAGAAGGAAAAGAGATTAGAAATCAAGTAGCTAGCCTACAGTCCCAACTAACTGAAGCAGAGGATCGAATCTCAGGAGCTGAAGATTCCCTAGAATCTATGAAGAAAAATAAAAAAATCAATACAAAACTAATTGACAAAACAGATCACTCCAGGAGCTTCAAGACACAATCAGGAAGCCCAATTTAAAGATAATAGGTATTTAGGAAAACCTGGAGAAAGAAGTTAATGGAATAGGCAACCTATTTAACAGAGTATTAGCTGAGAACTTCCCAAATATCCAGAAGGATTGGCCTATACAGATACAAGAAGCATTTAGAACCCAAAAGCGACCAGACCAGAATAGGACATCCCACCGACACATTGTGATCCAAACAGGATCAATAGAGTCCAAGGAAAGAATCCTTAAAGCTGTTAGGGAGAAGAAAACAATCACATATAAAGGAAAAGCAATCAGAATTACCCCAGACTTTTCAGCAGAAACCATGAAAGCAAGGAGAGCCTGGAATGAGGTATGGCAAGCCCTAAATAAAAATAACTACCAACCAAGAATAGTGTACCTAGCTAAACTCTCATTCATAGCCAAAGGTCAAATAAAAGTCTTCCACAGTAAGGAAAAACTGAAACAATATATCTCCACCAAACCAGCTTTACAGAAAACCCTCAAAGATGTACTATACACGGAAATTAATCAAGATCCCAATACAGACAGAGAAATGAACCCTAAATAGAAAACCAGAATATTAGCTCAAGAAATGGGAAGACACAGCTTTTAACAAGATAGATATAATGAAAGGAACAAATGATCATCTCTCAATCCTAACTCTCAACATTAATGGAATTAATTCTCCAATCAAATGACATAGGCTCATAAGTAGGATCAAAAATCAAGATCCATCTTTCTGCTGCCTCCAAGAGACACATCTATCCAGCAAAAGTAAACATCTTCTAAAAGTGAAAGGCTGGAATAAAATATATCAAGCAAATGGCCCCCATAAGCAAGCTGGAGTTGCAATCCTAGTATCAGACAAAATTGACTTCAAGTTAAAAAAGGTAAGAAGGGACAAAGAAGGTTACTACACACTAGTAAAGAGATCTCTCCTACAGGAAGATATAACCATCCTAAATATCTACACACCAAATGCAGGAGCACCCAACTTCATTAAACAAACACTACTGACTCTAAAAACACTAATAGACCCAAACATATTGATAGTTGGGGACTTTAACACTCCACCGTCACCTATGGACAGATCAACAAGTCAAAAACTGAATAAAGAAACCACAGAACTAAACAACTGCGTAGACCTACTAGACATAACCAACATCTACAGAATATTCCACCAAGCAATAACAGAATACACATTCTTTTAGGCAGCACATGGAACATTCTCCAAAATAGATCATATCTTAGGGCACAAAGAAAATCTGTACAAATTCAGAAGTATCAAAACCATTCCCTGCATTCTCTCAGACCACAAAGGAATAAAATTAGAGCTCAACTCAAACAGCCACTACAGAAAATCCTACAATACCTGGAGACTAAACAACACACTGATGAACCATCAGTGGCTCATTGAAGAAATTAGAACAGAAACTCAAATGTTTATGGAATTCAATCAAGATGAGTACACAAAGTACCAGCTCCTTTGGGAAACAACAAAGGCAGTACTCAGAGGGAAATTTATATCTCCAAGTGCCTACATCAACAAACTGGAGAAACAGCAATTCAATAATTTAAGGAAGCACCGTAATTTCCTTGAAAGAGAACAACAAGCCAAACCCCAAGTCAATAGAGGAAAGCAAGTAATTAAAATCAAATCAGAATTAAATGAATTTGAGACAAAAAAAATCGAAAGAATCAACAAAACAAAGAGTTGGTTCTTTGAAAAAATTAACAAGTTAGACAGACCCCTAGCAAACCTGACCAAAAATCAAAAGCAGAAAACCCAGATAAACATGATCAGAGATGAAACAGGTAACATCACCCCAGAAACAACCAAAATTCAGAACACAATAAGGGACTATTTTGCAAATCTTTATGCCAACAAATTCAAGAACATGGAAGAAATGAATGATTTCCTAGAAAAACTGATATCCTCAAACTCCACCATGAAGATTTAAACCTTCTGAACAGACCCATATCCAGCATTCAAATAGAAACGGCAATACGTGATCTCCCATCCAACAAAAGCCCAGGTCCAGACAGATTCACAGCAGAATTCTACAAGGCTTTCAAAACAGAACTCACAACAATATTTCTCAAACTCTTCAATGAAATTGAAAGAGAAAGCCCAGTACCAGACACACTCTACAAATCCAGTATAACTCTCATCCAAAAACCAGGCAGGGACTCGTCACAGAAAGAAAACTAAACCGATTTCCCTGATGAACATAGATGCAAAAATTCTCAACAAAATTCTGGCCAATCGACTTCAACAGGTCATCAAAAAAATCATACACCATGATCAAACTGGATTCATCCCAGGGATGCAAAGTTGGTTTAATATACACAAGTCAATTAATGTAATTCACCATATGAACTGGAGCAAGGTGAAGAACCACATGGTTATATCTCTGGAAGCGAAAAATGCATTCGATAAAATCGATCGACCATTTATGTTAAAAGCCCTGGAAAAACTGGGATTCCAAGGAACACTCCTGAATATAATAAAGGCAGTCTATGACAGAACAACAGCATTTATAATTCTAAATGGTGAAAAACTAAAGCCATAACCTTTAAAATCAGGAGCAAGACAGGGATGTCCACTCTCTCCCCTTCTCTTCAACATAGTACTAGAATTCTTAGCCAGAGCAATTAGGAAAGAAGAAAATATAAAGGGGATCCAAATAGGAAAAGATGAAGTTAAACTCTCTCTCTCTTCGAAGATGACATGATCCTATACCTAAAGAACCCCATAGGCTCTACTCCCAAGCTACTAGAGCTGCTCCAAAACTTTGGCAAAGTTGAAGGATATAAAATAAACCCTCAAAAATCAATGGCCTTTCTATATGCTAATGACCTGAATGCCTAGGCTGAAACCAGGAAAGCAACTCCTTCTGCAATAGCCTCAAAAAACATAGAATACCTAGGAATAACTTTAACCAAAGAAATGAAAGACCTCTATGATGAGAACTTTAAAAACATGAAAAACAAAATTAAGGCAGAACTAAGGAAATAGAAAAACCTCCCATGCTCCTGGATTGGGAGGATTAATATAATCAAAATGGCAATATTGCCAAAGGCTATCTACATATTCAATGCAATACCCATTAATATCCCAACACAATTTTTTATTGAAATAGAGGAAGCAATCCAGAAATTTATATGGAACAATAAAAGACCCAGAATAGCAAAAACAATCTTATGCAGAAAAAACAGTGTTGGAGGAATTACAATACCCAACTTAGAGCTGTATTATAAAGCTATAGTAATAAAATCAGCTTGGTATTGGCACTGGAACAGGAATGAAGACCAATGGAACAAAATTGAAGACCCAGAAATGAAACCACGGAATTATGCCTACTTAATATTTGATAAAGGAGCTAAAACAAATAGTCTGGAAGAAAGATAGCCTCTTTAACAAATGGTGCTGGCAAAACTGGTACAACACATGCAACAAACTAAAACTAGATCCTTTTATATCACCCTGCATCAAAATCAATTCCAAATGGATCAAAGACCTCAAAATTAAGACATATACCTTAAAAACACTAAAGGAAGGAGTAGGAGAAACACTTGCGGTCCTTGGCACAGGACGGAACTTCTTGACCCAGAAATGCGACAAATCAAAGAAAGGATGGACAAATGGGACTGCATCAAACTGCAGAGCTTCTGCCGGGCAAAGGACATAGCTCGCAATATAAACAGAAAGCCTACAAATTGGGAAAAGATCTTTACCGGCCATGCAATGGACAAAGGCCTCATATCTAAATATATGCAGAACTAAAAAAACTGCATTCCTCCAAAACAAAACTGCAAAGAACCAATAGACCCATCTAAAAGTGGGCTAAAGACTTAAAAAGAGACTTCTCTGATGAAGAAATGAGAATGGCAGAGAGGCATATGAAAAAGTGCTCTACATCACTGGCCATAAAAGAAATGCAAATCAAAACAACATGGAGATTCCATCTCACCCCATTAAAAATGTCCTATATCAAGAAAACTAACAATAACAATTGTTGGAGGGGATGTGGCCAAAAGGGAACCCTACTTCATTTCTGGTGGGAATATAAACTGGTTAAGCCACTCTGGAAAGCGGTATGGAGATTACTCAGAAGGCTAAACATAGAGTTCCCCTATGACCCAGCAGCCCCACTTTTGGGTATCTATCCAAAAGACCACTAACAAGAACACACTAAAGCCACCAGCACAACAATGTTCATTGCAGCACAGTTTGTCATAGCTAGAATTTGGAACCAATCCATGCCTCTCAGTAGACGAATGGATCAGAAAAATGTGGTACTTATACACAGTGGAATTTTATGTCTCTTTCAGAAAGAATGACATTGTGCCATTTGTAAGGAAATGGAAGGACTTGGAAAAAATTATACTAAGTGAAGTGAGCCAGACCCAAAAAACATGGACTCTATGGTCCCTCTTATAGGGAATAATTAGCACTGGTTTATGGTAATCACTGCAGAGGATCACAAGAGCCCAATAGCTATACCCTTATGAACACAAAAAATGATGCTAAGTGAAATGAACTCCATGTTATGGAAACGACTGTTATATCACTGTTGTAATTTCTTTCAACGTATGATGTGTAACTGTAGCTTCTATTATTGATGATCCTCTTGTATGCCCTTCCTGTGGCCCTTCACTATCTCTGTATCTTATCTGAGTACATTGGAAACAGTGTATACAGGTATTAGAACTAGGAAACTGTAAGGGAATACCAAAAATTGAGAGACACAGGGTAAAGAAGACAAACAATTACAAAAGCTGTACTTGAAAAAGTGTTTAGTGTAAATCTACTGAACAACTCATGGGGGGAAACGAAAAGGGGGAGGGAGGGGATAATGAGGGAGGAGGTAACAAACAGTACAAGAAATGTATACAATGCCTAAAGTATGAAACTATAACCACTCTGTATACCAGTTTAACAATAAAAAAAAATAAAAAGAAACAATTGTACTGATTTCCTTACGTATGTAACAGTAACCCTTATCTATATCACCTTTACAGTAAAAAAAAAAAAAAGAAGAGTGAAAAAACATAGAAGTTATGCAATAGTGGGTTTCTAGATTTTCATATGTTCTCATTTTAAAAAATAAAATTCAAGTTAGAGAGAAAGATTTAGCTATATATGTTAAAAAGCTAGGGATCCTATATTTGAATCCTTATTTCTTGTCTCAGTTTTAACAAATTTCTCAAACAGCTATTTGTTAAGGCCTATGATATGAAAATGCTGGGTTCATTTTGAATAGAGATTTCAGAATGACTTAAACTAAGAGACTGCATGGGAATGGATTAATATTTATATGAAACTTAAGCATGATTATGTTCATAGTATAAGTATTTAGTATCAACAATTCAGAATAAATCACAATAATTATGCCTTCTCCATGTTAAATCCATATTAGAGTGCTAAATTCTATTAATAATGACTTTTGTAGAAAATATATTCTATATTTTATACATAGCAATGATAATTCAATGAGTATGAGCTGTCCCATAGTAAATTAGGGAGATGGTTCTCTTGCTTTTTCAATTTACAAATAGTCTGAAAAAAGTTAATGTAATCAAGTGATGTGTTCCTTTCTCAATGTTGTAAGAAATATCCACAAATTGTTTCACCTGAAAAAACAGAGTATATCTATCATATCATAGGCCTGGGGGCTGCAAATCCAAACTTAACCTGTCAGTAGGGTTAGTTCCTTGTAGAGCTGTGGAAATAATCTTCTCTATGCCTTTCTTTTAACTATTGGTGACTTGTTGGAATTCCTATGTCTGCTTTATTTTGTACATTGTCTTTTTCCTATTTATGTTATCATATTTTTTCATCTCTTGGCATTTCTATCTATAAAATATTCTCATTTTAGTAACTGATTGAAATGGATTAGGGCATAATCAAAACCCAATCACCTCCTTAAAACCTCCTTTCCAAATAAGGTCACATTTGGAGGTTGTGCATTTTAGGACTGTGATACTCCCTCGTCAAAAGACCTTGTTTAAATAATAATAAATGGATAATTATGTATCCTCATAATTATGATTGCAGCTATGAATTTCAAACAGAATTTTTAAACCACATTATCTACTTTTTCTTTCAGATACACTTGCTATGGCTGTTTGAAACTATCAGAAACCTATAAATTCTAAATAATTTTAAATTGATTTATTTATTGTCAAAATGATGTACAAAGGGGTTACAGATTCATACATAAGGCAGAGAGTACATTTCCGATCAAACAGATTACCTCCTCCTTCATCATTTTTCTCTTACCTTCTCCCTCCCCAAATCCCCTGCCACGAGTTGTACAGTGGGTTTACAGGATATAGTTTTGTAAGTATTGCTGTTGCATTGTTCACCTTTTACCCTTTGTCTCTCTATTTTTGGTTCCCCTTTCCTTCTCTACTTCCAATAAATGTATATTCAATAAACAGGGTAGCAAATTTTTTTTCAAACAAATTCTTAGGATTTTCCAATTTTACTGAAGCCTTGTTCAACATTTTTCTAGTTCTCATTAGCACTCCAGTAGTTCAAAAAATCCATAAATCTTTGATCTGACCCAGTCTATTTCTGTGTTAATATAAAAAAGCTTATGACTCCAATAACTTTGTATCTAAAAAGAAATAAAGTTATATGACTTGTTGTAATCTAAGGGTTTTTCTTAATTCCTTTTTTATATTGTATCAAGTTCTCTTCTTTAAATCTTGTTGAATATCTATGTATCATGTTATTATAGTATATGATTTTTGTTTAGCATAAACGCTGTTATGTTTACAAGTCTGGGCTTTCCAGCTCTAGCTGCACTTTAAACTCCCTGGGAAAAAAATCCTGTGTTGAGAAATTTGGTCAGATTTATTTCATTTTATAGTATTGTCACTTTCAGGAAGTATCCAACTCTCAATTGACTGTCTTGTTAGCTTTATGTGCAATTTCTAATGCCTTTTTTTTTCTTTTGCAGTCAACTTATATTGAAATAATTTATTCAGGCAAGAGGTATAAGATATTTAGGAGAAAAATCAATGTATTTATTTCTTTCTAAGACAATAACTCTTTCATAAATATATAATGAACACAAAAAGAAATATAGCCTTTGTATTAATTATTCAAGCAATTGTTTCAACTTTCCAGGTAAAATGGATTTCAAGTTATACTCTAATTCAATGTACCAAGGCCAATTGTAGCACCTCAGAAATATAAACAATGGAGCCCTTCTGAGTTTATACATTTTTTTCTTTTTAAGATTAGCCATCATTGTGATAAAAATTGAATCATCTCTTTTCAAAGTTCTCTGCTTTCTTTTTTCTATACTAAATGTGTTAATAACAAATACTATAAAACATATTCATGTGCTTCAAAAATATTCCTGGACTTTCATTACCCTCTATGATATGAAGGAAATGGTCTCCATTTTATGGTAGGCAAAAATGTGAAAAAAATTGTGCTGCTCTTCAAGTCTTTTTTCCTTTGAAAATATGTTTCAAACTCTCAGACAATGTATTATTTTATATCATTGTTCTCCAATGTGTATGTATACATGAATATATAAAAATATATATGCATGTACATGTGTACATATATAAATATATATACATATATACATATATACATATACATGCACACACATATATATGAAAGGTAGTTTTAAATTCCTTTCTCTAAGTTTACATGTTTTACATATTAGATGTATTTTCAGAAAATTTCCATGGTGCTGTTATTACATAGATTTAAATGCCAAATTCTTTTTAAAAAAATTCAATCTGATGCACAGAGAGATTACAGTTATATATGTAAGCTAGTGAGTGCATTTCTTGTCAAACTTGTTACCTCCTCCATCATTTTTTATCAGCCTCTCTCCCCTCAGCCCCTCCCTCCATTGTACATTTGGTTTACTACATATTACCTTGTAAATATTGCTGTTGTATTGGTTCTCCTTTTACCATTTGTCTCACCATTTTGATGTTCCACTTCCCTTCCATGATTCAGAAGAAAAATTATGTACAATATCAAGGTTAACAAAATCAAATACAGTGAAAACAGGGGCTAAACCATAGGGAAGATACACAAAAGAAAAAAGAAATAATTTCACATAGCATGTTAAAAAATAGCCCTGATAAACTGCTTTTTTTCCATAACTTGGAGTTGATTTTGCTTAGCCTCATCTGATGTGTTTATGTGTACAAGAGCTATTGAGCTATTTTGATCATTTGCTAGGATCCTCCTAAACATATACTAATTATTAACAATCAGGAAACCATAGAGTCTATGTTTCTTTGGGTTGGCTCACTATATTTAGTATTATTTGTTTCCAAGTCTTTCCATTTCCCTATGAATGGGGCAATTTCATTCTTTCTAATAGATGAAGAGAATTCCATTGTGTATATATACCACAGTTTCTCAATCCATTCATCTACTGAGGAGCATCTGGTTTGGTTCCATATTTTAACTATGGTAAATAGTGTTTCAATGATCGTGGTTTTGCTGGTAGCTTTAATATGGTCTTAGTGATCTTTTGGATAAATGCCTAAAAGTGGGGTAGCAGGGTCATTAAGAAGCTCTATGTTTGCCTTTCCAGGAACCTCTGTACTGCTTTCCAGAGTGGTTGAACAAGTTTACACTCCCACCAACAGTGTAGTAGGATTCCCATTTCTTCCATAACTTTCTTCACATTTCCAACATTTGTATAGAAGTACACTCTCTGGAAAAATGGCAATGATAAGAGATTTACAAGGTTCAAGATATTATTTTGTTGTTTTGGGGTTTTTTTTTTAGTTTTACACATTATATATATTTTCTTTTTTCAAATTTTTATTATCAAACTGATGTACAGAGAGGTTACAGTTTCATATGTTAGGCATTGGATACATTTCTTGTACTGTTTGTTACCTTGTCCCTCATACCCCCTTCCCCCTCCCCCTTTCCCTTTCCCCCCCTGAGGTGTTCAGTTCACTTACACCAAACAGTTTTACAAGTACCTACACTATCTCTGTAATCTTATCTGAGTATATTGGAAACCGTGTATACTGGTATTAGAAGTAGGAAATTGAAAGGGAATACCAAAATTGAGAGACACAGGGTAAAAAAAGACAAACAACTACAAAAGCAATACTTGCAAAACTGTTTGGTGTAAGTGAACAAGGTATTATTTTGTTTTGCAGTTGTGGAAATATAAGCAATTTGAGACAAAACACTCAAGTAGTACCTTGTAAAATTCCCAACATTTAATTATAGGCAGAAATTTCTTTTTTTCTTTTTTTTTTCTTTTTTTTTGGCCAGTCCTGGGGCTTGAACTCAGCGCCTGAGTACTGTCCCTAGCTTCTTTTTGCTCAAGGCTAGCACTCTACTAATTGAGCCATAGCATCCCTTCTGGCCTTTTCTATAAATGTGTTGCTGAGGAATCAAACCCAGGGCTTCATGTATATGAGGCGAGTACTTTACCATCAGGCTATATTCCCAGCCCAGGCAGAAATTTCTAAGAAAATATTTCTTGGCATGATGACATATTGAAGGGCAGAAAAACATTGTGCCTCAAATTTCTTTCCCAAATTCATATACTGCTAGTGTCACAAAATATCTCAAAATAAATATTGAAAGCAACTAAAAAATTCCTGGATTATTCCTGGATAAAATTGCTGGATTATTCTACTTTTATATTATAAAGCCTTAATTTACAATATTAATCCTAAAAGTGTTGTTGCATCTGTGTGACCATATATTCTTTAATGTGAAAATTAGATAAATGTTTTCAGAGTTAATGTACTTGCACTAATTTAAAAGTTAAAAATCAGGATAAAGGTTTATAAAGAAAAGGAGAATTGGTCATAACTTTATTTTTAAATAATCAACATCCTTATAAGTTAAAATAGCAGCTTACTAACATGCATTTGAGAAAGTTTTCCCAGAAGGGACACAAATGCATGAGTTCTAGTTTGTAATCAGTTCATTAAAAAAAATTCTCAGAAGTTTGAGACAGAGGTTTTTCAATTGAGTCCCTTCAATGCTGTGCACATAATTTTTAGCCTTCACTTTAGAACAACATACTGAGAAATATTGACATATATATGTATATATTAGAACACTAGGACTCAGGTCCTTATTTTGTCACTGAGTATTTGACATAATCTCTTGGAAAGAAACTAGTGAGAGGTGTACTAGGACCTCTGTTCAGTGTTAATGGATTGTCCATTTGTTTAAGGCTCACCCTATGGTTTAAATGAATGGCTTCTAATGTGCTTGTTGAAATGCAACCACCATTGTTAGTTGCATTTAGCAGTAAGTGTGGTCTTTAAGAAGTAATTAGAAGCTGAGTGCCCATGATCATGTGGTAGGGTGAGGACTCCCACCAACAAAAAAGGGCAAGTTTGGCCCCTTTTGCATCTTTGTTTCCCTCTCTCTTTCACCATTGTTGCCTGACATTGAACTTCCACCCTCCATGAGTGTTAGACTTTACATTTGTTTCTTTTGACTTTCTTAGTGTCACTTATTTTCTTACAGCGTCAAAACATCTATTAAGTTCAGAACACTTACATAGGAAGATTTGCTGAATATCTATCTACCTAGAGTCTACATGAACATATTATATACTAATTTAAGGATTATGCTATTTTATTTCCAGACTATGGGATGTCTACCAAATTCTACATAAAGAACTTATTTGCTTTTTAAATATACATCCTTAGGTTTGGATTCTTCCTTTGCAGACTCTTGTTATCAAAGACAAGGACTAGGAGCCAATTGTTTTTAGTAAGGTTCACAGGTGTATTATGAAAGTTCACTTTTAGTGATACTACTCTATACCAAAATACATTGAGATGAGTCTTAAAAAGGGATACATTGTATCAAAGTACACTATGCAAATACATAGAAATATTTTAATGAAATATTTATAATTATGTATCGTTAATAACTATGTATAATTAATATATACAATGAAAATAAGAAACACTGTAGGGTGGAAACAAGATTTATCTCCTGGAATTTAATGCTAGAGGAAATAAAAATGATTCCTTAGCACAGATGCATCTAAAATTTGTTATATGAATTTTTGTGAAATATTAAATTTCTAAATATAGAAATGATCTTTATACTACTTCAAAGACAGTTGCTATACTTATAGGTATATATAAAAGTAAATAAACATTATCAGAATGATGTATATTAGTTACATTAAATATCTCTTAAAATGACTCCCATGTATTGTTTCAAAGCCTATCAAAGAAATATGAGTTTTTAACAAGGTGAATTTTATGCACTCTATTCAGATGAACAAGTTCTAATAGTCTTTGTCTGAAACATTTACATTTATAATTGGTATATAAATGTTCATGGAAACTGAAATATTCATAAGATTAGGAGAATGGTTTATGAAGAACAAGAAATTTGATGGATGCTTCTGTAAAAATGAATTGTCTGCATAAAATGTGACAAGTTTTATAACTATTCATAATGGTGATCTCTTATCAGCTATAAAGCAGTTACCAATATATAAAATTTTTATGATAAAAAGATTCATCACTCTTTATTATATTCTAGAAAGCTATAGTGCTCATTATTTTATTAATGCATTTCTCATCTTTGTGTTTTTATTCCAATATAAAAATAATTTTGTATATTTATGTAGATACTAAATTATTAACTTTGAGGTTTTACATCTTTTTTAAGAAAAAGGAGATCCTAAGATATCACTGTTTTGCTATGTTATTATCATCATTATATATTATAATACAAACGTTAAAATCTGAAAATACTCTCAAAATATAGGCAATATTTCATTGTTTTTATTAGATGCAGTTACTTCATGGAACTAAACAGTGTACTAAACTTTGTTCATCATATTTTTTAATTATTCTCAAAATATCAATACATATTCTCTGTATGATTAGCTTAATGCTTCAGATTTTTAATTTTAAACTCTAGATTTATTCCATTGTCTCATATATATATTCTTTGGTGTAGGTTTGGAATTCAGAATAAAGTTAGGGGTTTGCAGACAATTATTGCAACATGGATCCAAGTTCCTCGATCATTTATAACAATGCAAATGAGAATATAATTTTATGTCTCAAGTTATACCTTGTTTTCTTTTGTTAAAGGCTTTCCACAAATTATTATATTTGATTCTCACTCCTGGGAAAAAAATTAAAAAGAGAAATGAAAGTATTTTCAGAGCTAGACTGCTGTCTTATCATTCTACCTTAGCATGCATGGAACAGTTTTATTTCTATACTTTGAATTTCATACATGTATACAAAATGTCTTGTGCATATTTACCATCTTTCCCCATTTCCTTTCACTGATCCACCTTTGACTGGTGTCAATCACCCAACATAACTTGTTTTTACATGTCTGTCATTTATATTTTATTATATAGCAATTCATGATGGTGCTTTATTTGTTCATATGTTATTAGATCATTCCTGTCCTGCTTTCACAAGAAAGTTTTGGGCTCTTCCATGTAAGTCTTTTTCTTTTATTTTTGAGAGATTTAAAGTGTGATAGTAAAAAAAAGATCTCTAGACATTTCTGTTACCCATGACATATTTCTATGACACATCATGAGATATGTTCTCTTCCTGCTGTGTCTTCTTTTTTTTTTTCTTCAAATTTTTATTATCAAACTGATGTACAGAGAGGTTACAGTTTCATATGTTAGGCATTGGATACATATCTTGTACTGTTTGTTACCTGTTGTGTCTTCTTGAAGTCTCATTCATAGTGTTTAGTTTCAGGTTAACAGAGACACTGGACAGTGGTTCATACCATAAACTCACCTTGATCAGAAATGTTACTTGATAGAGATATTTTGGCTAAAGATATAAATATACGGTAAGAAAAAACTATGCCAAAATAGACTAATGTGCTTACATCATAAAAATATTTCTCAAAATATTGACCTAGGAAATTGTTTACATTTAAAATTACCCTTGATTCTGCACAGCATTGTATGTCTGTCTGTCTGTCCGCATGTATGTATCATTTGTCAATCATCCATATATACACACCTATATGTCTGAGTATATATCAATAATATATACATATTTTGCCAGTCTTTTATTCTTTTATTAACTACATTTATATTTTTATTCATTACTTTGCATTATTGTTACCTAATGAAATATTAAAGGATTCTGATCTTATTCTCATCTCAAAAAGAAAGTTTTCAGCTTATTAATTGCATATACATTACAGTTTTTAAGCAAAAAACATTTATAACCAATAATTGTGGCATCTTTCTACCATGTGCTTATTCATTTCACACAGGAGTGATAATAAGATTATGTGCTAAAGGTTTTGAATATGATAGCTATTTCAGCTAATCTGCTTACATGTGTCTAGTAATTATCCTCAGTGGAGGGTTTTAAGCAAGAATAGCTAGAATACAATTAATATATGTATGTGAAAACTTCCTTTTCCTCTCAATTTATCTCTAAAAATTCTTGGAAAATTTATTTATTTATTTATATTTGGAAAAAATCATGTTAAGTGAAGTGAGCCAGACCCAAAGAAACATAGACTCCATGGTTTCCATCACTGGTAATAATTACTACATGTCTAGCATAGTCTTAACAGTAGACATATGATCATATAAGACGATGTTAAGTAAAATGAAATCCAAGTTGTGGAATAAGTAGTTTACCATTGTTGTTATTTTCTACTTAGCATGTGAAATCACACCTTTTTCTTTTGGATTTCTTCCCCATGGTTTTACTCCTGATGTCAGTGTAACTGACTTTGGTACCCTGGGTATTGTATAAACATTTATTGCAAGTAGGGAAGGGAAGGGGAACATTAAAATGGAGAGAGAAAGGTTAAAAGGTGAGCCAATGCACTGCAGTACTTACAAGACAATATGCTGTAAACCAACTGTACAACTTGAGGGGGGCATTTGGGGTGGGGAGAATGGGGGGGAAAATGAGGGAGGAAGTAACAAGTTTGATAAGAAATGTACTCAATGCCTTACACATGAAATGCTAACCCCTCTTTATATCACTGACAATAAATGAATTAATTTCAAAAGAGAAATCCATCCAGTACATTGAGAAAATTTAAGAATTTTCATCTAGTCTCCTACTGAAAGTTTCTTTCCTTCAGCACATCTATGAATACAAGAAAGCAGTACAAGTTTTACTGAAGTGACCATATCAGCTGTGTAGGTTTGTTGGTGAGTCAGAATCAATGTGTACACAGTAATGTATTTCCGCCAGCAATAAAAAGAAAAATCCAGTCCATACTATTTGCACAATTCCTTAGGAAACAACAGTCAGGAATCAACAAAGGCTCTATTTTATGCCTATTAATACCCCTTCCATCAATATTGACGCTCTTTGCAACCAAGAACAATATTCACAAGTGATAAGTGCACCCACAAAACTCCTTTAATTTTACTTAGCAATATCTTAGCATTCTTTTCTTCATGTTGGCATTCTTTTCTTCAACATAGTAAAGTTTACCTGGAGAGAGATTGAGCACAGAACTATACTGATCAGCAAAACAAAATAAAATTCCTTGTAAGTATTACCTATTCACTATCTCAATTTAATATCTTTTACTTAGTGAAAAACAAAGCATAGTTTACCTGACATAGGTCCAATGTAGAAGAGACATTTGAAATGCAGCTTAAAGTTAGATGTAGCCAAACTCCCTAGTTCAAATTCACAAAAGTTCTGAACTCAGGTGTGTCATTTCACTCTATGTCCTGTATTCCTCATGAAGATAATCTAGTCTGCCTTATAAAATTGTTTTGAAAACTAAATGTATCCAGTGCAGTATGTAGAATAAAAATGTATTAGGAGAGAGGAGAAAGATGGCGCCGAGACAATAGGGAGGCACCCCGACTCGCACCAACTGAATAGCGAGCTGGGAACTCCAACACCCAACACTCCACCAAGAACCCAGCAAAACCAGCATCCAGAAGCAGTGGAGAAACGCAGGAAAACAAAAAGGAGCAAAAAAGAAGAACCGAAAACCTACACGGAGCCGGAGATTAATCGGGGCACCCTCCCCCCACCAGCCGGCCCTGGCCCAAACAGGGTCAGGCTGGGAAAGGGAAACCCGGCGATCGGCAGACAGGTTGCCAGGAGCGCAGAATCCATATAGCGGGAGACCCCACGGACACAAAGCAGGGTGCGGACCAAGACACACACCAGCAGCGACGAGAAGTTCGGGTCCACACCGGATTCGGACAAGGGAACCCAGCGCGGCAGAAAGAGGGAACGGGGGAGCCACCACGACACTTCGCCAACCCCTGAAGGGCCAACGGCGGTGCGGGACACGCACACAAAGCAGCAAAAGTGAGTCCCCCATAATCCCTTCCCCCAACGGGAGACCCAAGCCCGACAAAGACGATATATCTCCCTCCCTCCCCCTCCCCACTCCCGTGGGAACAAAGATTCCCCAAATCAGGCGGGAAGCTCCCAGCAGGCACTGGGAAGCCAGTCTAGCAGGGGAAGGGCGGAACAGCCCCAAGCCCCCAAAGGTTCCTGAACTGGCAGAACCGGCCCCGTCCCCTTCCCAACAGGGGCCAGGGACGGCCGGCAGGGCAAGCCCCACCCGAGGCGCCTAGACCTTGCGGACTCTTACAACTAAAATCACAGGCGCTGGTGGGCAATACCAGCCCAGCAGGGTCACCTGAGCCTGATCTCGTTCCCCCTCCTCGAAGCGGAGGCGAGGTCTGAGGGTGCCAAGCCACACCCGGACAGTCGATCCCACTGGGCCCCACACATACTGCTTCCCCCCCCCAACGGACTCGCGGGAGGGCGCAAGCACAACCCAACAACCCAGGGCTCGCTCTGGGAGGCAGACCCCACTTAAGTGCCTGTTGTAGGGGACTCACAGTGCACAGGAGGGCGGGGCCCCGGCGAAAGCGCCCGCTCTGATAGGCGTGCCCTGCACTGGTGGGCGGGGCCACAGCGACAGCACCTGCTGACGCAGACACGCCTACACAGAAGGGAGGGAAGAACTACACAGACTTCCAGATGCGCAAATCACAAAGAAACATAACTCAGTTCATCAAAGGACAAGCCAACTCGCCAGCTCCAAAAAGCAGCACGACTGGAGAGGAGATGGAGAATAAAAAAGCAAATGAGGACATGTTAACAGGAATGATCGAAACCGTCAGAAATGAAATCAGAAAACAATTCCAGGAGTTTAGAGCGGAAATCTGGAAGGACACCCAGGAAGCCAAGAAAGAAATGGAAGCAAAACTGGATACAATGCAAGCCTCGTTTAAAGAAATGGAAGCAAAAATGGATATAATGCAAGCCGCCTTTAAAGAAAATCTCCACACCCTGAGAATTGAAATGCATGAAAAAATAGATTTAAAATACAACTCTTTAAAGGAAGAAATTTCCACGATCAGAGCTGATATGACAACCATGAATAGCTCTCTGACATCCATAAACTCCGCAATTGAAACCATAACACAAAGAGTGGACCATATGGAATCCAGAATCTCTCGCCTGGACGATGAAGCAGCTGACAACAACCAGAAAATGACCACACTCCAAGAAAAGGTGAAGCTTCAGGGAAGATTACTCCAGGAACTAATGGACAAAGACAAGAGATATAATCTGCGTATAATTGGAATAGAAGAAGGAGCCGAATATCAGAGCAGAGGGCTTAATCATGTTCTCAATAAAGTTATTGCAGAAAACTTCCCCAATCTCACAGGGGACCCCATCCAGGTAACCGAAGCCTATAGGACACCTGGCAGGCCAGACCCCAGGAAAACCACCCCAAGGCACATAATATTCAAGACTACAGACCTCAAGATTAAAGAGCAAATTCTGAATTCAGCCAAAGAGAAGAAGGAAACTTTTTTCAATGGGAAGAGGATTCGAATAACATCCGACTTATCCACACAAACTTACCAAGCTCGAAGTGAGTGGAAGAACACCATCCAAGTACTTCAGAATAACAATTTACAACCTCGGATCAAATATCCAGCGAAACTGGAGTTCACATTCGAAGGGAGAACCAGATCTTTCCACACCAAAGAGGAGCTAAAGGAGTATGTGAATAAAAAACCAGCCCTACAGCGAATATTAAGAGGGGAAGCCCACCCAACAGAGATCGTAAAAGACACACAGACAGATTCAGAAAGAAACTTCAATAGCCAAAGTCCAGCAGAAACACAAGCTCACTAAAGACAAGAAGAAAAAAAAAAAAACAACAGGAAAAAACAGCCCAACAAGAAAATGGAAGGAGAAAAAACACCCTTATCCTTGATCTCTTTAAATATAAATGGCTTAAACTCCCCGATCAAGAGGAGCAGACTGGCAGAATGGATCCGCAAGCAAAAAGTTGACATCTGTTGTCTACAAGAGACCCACCTTACAGCAAGGGACAAAAACAGGCTTCGAATGAAAGGATGGAGCAAGATCTACCAAGCAAATGCACCCACCAAAACGGCAGGTGTAGCCATCCTGATCTCAGACAAGCTGGATTTCTCTTTAAAGTCCACTCAAAAAGACAAAGAAGGACACTACATATTGATACAAGGAAAAATCCAGAATCAAGACATCACGGTGATAAATGTATACTCACCGAACAAAAGAGGCCCGACATATGTCAAGCAAATTCTCACAGAATTACAGAGCAAGATAGATGCAAACACAATCATAGTGGGTGACTTTAATACTCCTCTCTCTCCAAGAGACAGATCCAACACCCAGAGGATTAGTAAGGGAGCTGAGGACCTAAATAACACCATTGCCCAAATGGATCTAACAGACCTATATAGAACCTTCCACCCTACAGAGACCCAATACACCTTCTTTTCAGCAGCCCATGGATCATATTCCAAAATAGACCACGTCATAGCCCACACAAAGAACCTCAGCAAATACAAAAGAATTGACATCATCCCATGTATTATATCTGATCACAGTGGATTAAAGGTAACCCTCAACAACAAAGGATACCACAGAGCCTATACACACTCTTGGAGGCTAAACCCCACGCTGCTATCCAACACTTGGGCCACAGATCAAATGAAAGATGAAATCAACGAATTCATAAGCCACAATGACAAAGAAAACACATCACAAAGAAACCTATGGGACACAGCTAAGGCAGTACTGAGGGGCAAGATCATTGCACTCAGTACCCACATTAAAAGAATGGAAGCAGAGCAGGTGAATACCCTCACGATGAAACTAAAACAACTGGAGAAACAAGAAATGACAGAATCTAAAACGACTAGGAGGGGAGAGATTACAAAGATTAAAGAAGAGATAAATCTGATTGAAAATAGAAAGACCATTCAACAAATAAATAAGACTAAAAGCTGGTTCTTTGAGAAAATAAACAAAATTGACAGACCCCTTGCAAGACTCACAAAAAAAAGAAGAGAAGAGACTCATATACGTAAAATCAGGGACTCCACAGGAAAAATTACAACAAATACACACGATATTCAAACAATCATAAGGAGCTATTTCCAAAACCTCTACTCAACAAAAAACAATAATTTTACAGAAATGGATCAATTCTTAGAGAAGTACAAACTGCCCAAACTGAACCAAGAAGAAATAAATCAACTAAATAAACCAATAACTTACGGTGAGATACAGGAGGTAATCAAGAACCTCCCTACTAAGAAAAGCCCAGGCCCAGATGGATTCACCAATGAATTCTACAAAACCTCTAGTGAGGAGCTAATTCCAATACTCCTCAAACTCTTCCGCGAAATAGAAACGGAGGGAAAAATCCCGAACTCATTCTACGAAGCTAATATCATACTCATCCCCAAACCAGGCAAAGATCCAACAAAAAAAGAGAACTACAGACCAATATCACTAATGAACACAGATGCAAAGCTCCTCAATAAAATATTAGCTAACAGGATCCAGAAAGTGATCAAGAATATCATACATCATGACCAAGTAGGCTTCATCCCTCAGTCACAAGGATGGTTCAACATCCGTAAATCAATCAATGTAATTCACCACATAAACAGAACTAAAATCAAGAATCACATTGTTATCTCAGTCGATGCCCAAAAAGCCTTTGACAAAATACAACATCCATACCTATTAAAAGCTTTGGAGAGAACAGGAATAGATGGAACATTCCTCAAAACAATAAAAGCCATATACAACAGACCAACTGCTAATATCATATTAAATGGAGAGAAACTTAAATCATTCCCCCTAAACACAGGAACAAGACAAGGATGCCCACTCTCCCCACTTCTGTTCAACATAGTACTGGAATCCCTAGCCATAGCAATAAGGCAAGAGGAGGACATCAAAGGGATCCACATCGGCAAGGAAGAAATCAAGTTATCCCTATTCGCAGACGACATGATCTTATATCTCAAGGACCCAAAAAACTCAGTACCCAAACTCCTACATCTAATAAACCAATTTGGCAAAGTAGCAGGATACAAAATCAATCCACAAAAGTCAGCAGCTTTTCTGTACACCAGCAATAGACAAACAGAAAAGGAAATTATGGAAACGATTCCATTTACAGTAGCCAAAAAAAGAATAAAGTACCTAGGGATCAACTTAACCAAGGACGTGACGGACCTATTCAATGAAAACTACAAAAATCTAATAAGGGAAATCAAAGAAGACACAAGGAGATGGAAAGACCTCCCATGCTCATGGGTAGGCAGAATCAATATAGTGAAAATGGCCATACTGCCCAAATTGTTATACAAATTCAATGCAATACCTATCAAAATCCCAGCCACATTCTTCACTGAAATAGAGAAACCAATCCATAAGTTCATATGGAACAGCAAAAAACCTAGAATAGCCAAAGCAATTCTAGGCAAAAAACATAGTGCAGGAGGTATCACCATACCAGACTTCAAGCTCTACTACAAGGCCATCATAACAAAAACAGCATGGTATTGGTATAAAAACAGATCGGAAGACCAGTGGATTAGAATTGAAGACCCAGAAATAAAACCGCACTCTTACAGCCAACTGATATTCGACAAAGGAGCTAAAGACATACAATGGAATAAACATAGCCTCTTCAACTACTGGTGCTGGGAGAACTGGGCAGCCATATGCAGAAAACTCAAAGTAGACCCAAGCCTATCACCATGCACCAAGATCAACTCAAAATGGATCAAGGACCTCAACATCAGACCTGAATCCTTGAAACTACTGAAGGACAGAGTAGGAAAGACACTAGAACTTATAGGCACAGGAAGGAACTTCCTGAATAGAGTCCCAGGCGCACAACAAATAGGGGAAAGACTCAACAAATGGGACTACTACAAATTAAAAAGTTTCTGCACAGCTAAGGTCATAGCCACCAAAATAGAAAGACAGCCAACGATATGGGAAAGGATATTTACCAGCACAGCAACAGACAAAGGCCTGATATCTGTCATCTACAGAGAACTCAAAAAACTAAGCCCCTCCAAGCCCAATAAACCTATTAGGAAATGGGCAAAAGAGCTAAAGAGAGACTTCACAAGAGAAGATATAAAAATGGCAAAGAAACACATGAGGAAATGCTCAACATCCCTGCTAGTAAAGGAAATGCAAATAAAAACAACCCTGAGATACCACCTCACCCCAGTTAGAATGGCCTATACTCTGAACTCAGGAAACAACAAATGCTGGAGGGGCTGTGGGGAAAGAGGAACCCTTCTCCATTGTTGGTGGGAGTGCAAATTAGTACAGCCACTTTGGAGAACAGTATGGAGGTTTCTCAAAAAGCTCAATATAGACCTACCCTATGACCCAGCCATACCACTCCTAGGCATCTATCCTAAACAGCAAAACCCAAGATATCAAAAGGACATTTGTACTTCCATGTTTATCGCAGCACAATTCACAATAGCCAAAATTTGGAAACAACCCAGATGCCCCTCCACAGATGAATGGATCCAAAAAATATGGTACTTATACACAATGGAATACTACATAGCGATTAGGAATGGTGAAATATTGTTATTTGCAGGGAAATGGTCAGAACTCGAACAAATAATGTTGAGTGAGACAAGCCTAGAACACAGAAAACAAAGGGGCATGATCTCCCTGATATATGACTGTTAACAAAGGGAGATGGAGAGACAGTAGAGACCAAGTCTGTGAACACTGTATATGTGCTTGATACATTGTATACTGCATATGGGTCTACCTGACCTAGACAAGGGATGGGAAAACAGGTTGTAAGATATCACAAGAAATGTACACAATGCCCTACTATGTAACTGCACCCTCTTTGCACAGCACCTTGTAAAAAAAAAAAATTTATGTTCAATTGATAATAAAAACAAAATAAAAAAAAAAAATAAAAAAAAAAAAAAAAAAAAAACAATGAAAGTCCACTACTTGCTCATTGGAATGGCATTTAAAACCTCAAAATACCTGCTTTTGTTAAGGAATTAAAACAAGACTCTCATGAACTACTAATGGGAAAAAAAAAAAAAAATGTATTAAATACAGTATATATATATATAATTATTAAGTGTATCGGATTAAATAATTTCATTCATGGAAAATTATGTTTAATATTGTGTAAAATAGTTTGGTATATCTAATAGCAACATACCTGTATTCATACTTCAGTTTTGCTTCTATACTGATAATGTGCATTTATCTATAACCAAGAGATCATAGAATCTTCCTGTAATACTTTTATTTCTTATATTTCTTACATGTCAGTAGCAAAAATTATTCAATTACAATTTCAAAATCTGTAATCTAGAACTAAAAGCTTCCTTTGCAATTAATATATATGTGTGTTTCTATTTTAAGTTTTAACCATTTAAAATTATAAATATCTTTCCAAGACCATATATAACAGTAGAGACAGTTTCTGGCAGATAATTAACCAAAGCTTTATTTGAATTTACAAAAGAATACAAGTCAAACCATATAAAACTTTAGAGTCATTTTGTGAGTATATTGAATTAAGGCTAAAATTATTGTGAAATAAGAATAATTGCTTGCAAGTGGACAAGTAGTTCATTATATTTAAGAAAACATAAAATTGTAATTGAACGAATATGGAAGCAGATTGAAGTAAAACACTAGTGATTTGGGGAGTTTAAAGATAAGGGCTATCATCTCCCCCATGTGTTGGACAGACATGTGTTTTGGCAATCATCTTGAATTTTTGCTCAGGTCCTATTACAAATGTCCTTATCTGCATTTCCTACAGAGAAATAGAAAAGAAAGCCAAATCCCAGTCTGCTCAGTCAGGAATGAATGCATTGTGCATCTGATCTAGGTGATTCATTCTACTGAACAAAACTCTGGCAGTTCACCAGTATATAGTGAGGAAAGATTTCCTTTCAGTATAAAATTTATTTCTATTAAAATTGCATGACTCTTTCTTCTAGCAAACTCTTTTTTGTTAAGATGAATTACAAATCCAAACCAAAGGAAAACAGAAAGAATAATGCTGTGAGTAAAGGGAGGCATTGATTTTTAACTATATCTTATTTATCATCCAGCAACTTTATTTTATAAATTGAAAGTTGTTTACAGATGAAATCATTTTGCCTAATTTGAAGAGCTTAGAAAACCAAAAGATTCAAAGCATTTAAATAAATGTGACTTAGACGTAATTAGGATCTTTGTACTCAAGGGTTGAAAATGTACTTAAAATACATACTTCCAATATCTGTAGTTATACACATTATATACACTTGTAAATATATGCAGGTATATGAACATATATACCTAGGTGTAATTCATATACACAGATCTTTCTTTTAAACATATATATCTTACATATTGATTATTCCATCAAAATAATGATACCAGTTTCTGAAGAAAACAGCATTGAATACTAGGAATATATAAAGATTATTATAAATCTCTGGAGAAAGATTGTTTTTCATGATAGTACTTCTTAGTGAACATGTTTGAATACGATAATACTTCACAATAGGGTTTTTCTTATTTATTTATTTATTTATTTATTTATTTATTTATTTATTTATTTATTTATTTTTGCCAGTCCTGGGGCTTGAACTCAGAGACAGAGCACTGTCCCTGGCTTCTTCCTTTGCTCAAGGCTAGCACTCTGCCACTTGATCCACAGTGCCACTTTTGGCCTTTTCTTTATATGCAGTGCTGAGGAACTGAACTCAGGGCTTCATGTATACAAGGCAAGCACGCTTGCCCCTAGGCCATATTTCCAGGCCCTGCTTTCATTTTTTTAAATTTAATTTTATTGTCAGGGTGATGTGCAGAGGTGTTACAGTTACATACATAAGGTAGCTAGGATATTTCTTGTCAAAGTTATTACCGTCTCCCTCATTTCTCTCCCATCTTTGCTCCTCCTCACTCCCTCCCCACAACTTTTATGATTAGGTTACAACATATTATCTTGTAAGTATTGCTGTTGCATTGATTTGCCCTTTATACTTTCTCACCATTTTGATGATCCCATTCCATTCCCTAATTAAAATAAATGTATACACAACACCCAGGGTACCAAAATCAAATACAGTGACAAACAGGGGCTAAACCATAGGGGAGAAAAATGAAAGAAAAAAGAAATAATTTAACATAGTACATTAAAATAATAACAATAAGAAGCAATTGTTTCAATATCTTGGAGTTCATTTCTCTCAGCATCCTGTTATGTGATCATATATGTACATAGTAATTAAGCAATCATGACCATCTGTTAGGACTATCCTAGGCATATACTAATTATTACTAAAGAAGGAAAACTTAGTCTATGTTTCATTTATAGGTAGTAAAGTTTTTTTCTATTTATTTATTTTTATTAGTTTCCTGTCTTACTGATTACTATGGAAATAAAGTCAAATCAGTGATAAAAGAAATACATTCCTGTTACTACAGTTTGAAATTCCTCTTTACTTCATTCTATTACAATTTCAAGCCCACCATCTCAGTATCTCTTATTTAGATGCACCCTTTTTCTGCCTCATTCCTATTTGCATCTACAAGAAGTATGTATATTTTTATTTTCAAAAAGTATCTGAATGTATGTATTGATTACTACTATGTTTCTATAGATGGTCACATAGCTGTGTCACACCGAGGTTAAAACTGCACCCTACAGACACATGGCTGATTTGGAATTCCGGTTATGTCTGTTACTGATAGTAGTAAAATTAAACCAATATTATTATTTCCATGAGTTAAATTAAAATAACAGTAGGCTTTAAATAACTTTCCAGATAAAAATACATAGTAGAAATGATTTACTTGCTATTTTAACAGTACACTTATTGTGGACAATTGAAAAATGCCTAGGAATTTGTAGAATTATTGATCCTTTGTTAATTTCTATTAAGTAAAACAATATTTTCTTTAATTCATAGAATAACCTTACATTTAAGTAAAAGAAGCATTAGTCACACTTTTATATTTAAATTCTATATAGATTGAATCAGCATTGTGGCAGGCTTACACTCTCAGATCAGAATATGCTTAGATTCCAGTAGCAAAGACGTAGATTTGATAGGTCCTGACATGAAAGAATTCTGCTTCCTTAGTCTATCAAGCCCTGCTAAAGTAAGTCCATCCTCTGTCAGTCTCTAAGAGAACTCCAAAAAATGAGTGATTATAGTAACATTTCTTCTTTTCCATTTTCCATGGCATCATCCTTACAGCTCAATTCATTTCTGATTTTTTCCATTTCATTTGTCCTTTCTTCATAAATGTGTGTGTGAGCTTAAAGTATTGACTTAAAGGTATAATACCAACTACTCAGAAGTGGAGATGTGAAATTTTGTGTTTTGAGGCCAATCCAGGCCAAGAATTGGCAAGATTCCATCTCAACAAGTAACTCAGACATGGTGCTCACTCCTGTGTTCCCAAATAGGAGGATCATATTGCAAGGTTGACCCAGGGAAAAATCATGAGACCATACTTGAAAAACAGTAGCTTAAAACAAAAGGACTAGATGATGACTTATATGGTAGAATGCTTGTCTAGCATGTATAGGGAGTTTAAACCCCCATAGTAAACAAAAACACATAGACACACACACAGAGCAAATGAAAAGGATGATATAGGCATGTAAATCACTCTATGTTTATTAACAGGCTTCCATATTCTGCTCTCCAAGTTGCAATTTAAGAAGAATTCCTTATATCATACTCGTAGTATGTTTTGTAGATTAATTATTGACTTAAAGATTTTCCATTCTTTCTTTCTGATAGCAGTTGTTTCAGCTCAAAACGATTTTCAGTTTAAACATATGGAACATAAAAACAGACATAGAATCAGGGAATTGGTTTGATTTTAATTAAAATTATTAGACCAATAGTGTGAAAGGTATCAGAATCAAAATAGAGGTGCTTCTATCAATCTTAACCACTCCCGCCCCAGCAAAGTACTAAAATCCTGCATGACATGAAGAAAAGCATCTACACTTTGTGGCCAAACAGTAACTATCACAAAAGACTAGCAGGCCCACAGATATCATTAGTGAGGTCCCATTATTGTCCAAAGTACTTCAAGGATATCTGCCCAGCAATTCTCTAATAAACTTTGGACTCGTACCAATGCTGTTATTAATCATTGTGATCAGGGATTATTTCAACATATCTAATGTAATCTTCCCTTTTGCCATTAAATAATTCATCTTGTCTTAACCTTTGAATATGCAAGCAGTTTATTATGGCATGAATAATTCCCATTTCAGTGCTAGTCTGATATGAATACTATTATCCTTTAAAATCTTTCTTTTATTTTTTAAATTAGATTGCCAACAATCTAGTAATTCACCATTCATTATTTCAGCTAAAAGACATTTGACCCCTTTATCATAATATTTACTGTCAAATATTTTTTTGGTTTGCTTTTCAACCACTTTTAAAGATATTTTTTATGTACAAAGGAGTTACCATTTGACAAAGCAGTTTACAAATACAATATATCTTGATCAATGCCAACTCTTTCATCATTCTCACCCATCACACATTTACCCACTCATTCCCTCACTCTTAAATTTTACTGGAACATTGGATTCTTGATTATATTCTCCCATCCTCTTCTCTTCATTTTCTACTCTTTCCCCTTGACTCTAATACATGCATCCCAAGTACACACTTCCTGCTGAGCTTTGATTTTGCCTTTTTAAGGAATTACACTATTTGAATTCTCCATTGAATCTACTATCTTTCAGTTAATACATTTAGATTCACTACATATTATAGTTATATCAGGCATAATCTAAAAAAGCTAAAATAATATCCAAACTCCTTGAAGACCAAAGTAATATTCCATGGTTTAAAGTTGAAAAAATTCAGGTTGACTCAAGAAATTCCAATTATAAGCCTTTGGTAAGTTTCCTTAAATGTAAATTGGAGACCATAATAGCAGTACTTTGATATGTATATATTTTACATCAGAATAAACTATGCACAATACTAATATTTTTGTTTAGTGGGGAGAATGATATTATAAGCTTCATGCATTATGAAAATAATCCTTTAAGAATTCATCTTTCTCAGTATAGTAGTTAGTTTGGTTTTGATGAATTGTTTCAATCCTTACATTGACACTTGGGCTGTTTTCTTTTCCCCATTAGGACAGCCATCCTTCCTTTTATATCAGGGAATCCCACTGTGGCAAGGTCATTATTTAACCATGACAAAAGTTTGAAAATTATTAGCATGTGGGGCTTGGGCCACCACATTTTGCTTTAGCCATTAAAAATGGTTTGTTGATGCTAATGTATGGCATCCTGCAGTGACTTTTTTCTCCTTCCTCTTTGACTTTCTCTTTTGTAACATTTCACATGTGGAGCTGAAGTGATTAATATTTTATGTAGTTGTTCTCATGTGCAGCATGATATGGTGAGTTCCATTCAACTCTCTAGTAGCTTTGCTGCCACTGAAAAGTAACTAATAGCTGGAGCTGAGCCTCTCATGGCTCTGGGAGGTCTCCTGTGAAAAAGAAACAGACAATATCTTGTCACATCATAAATTTATAAGGAGTTAATTAAAGGCTTTTGCTTGCATTTCAAACACATTCAGTGTCCCATATCACAAGGAATGATCCCTGTTTAATTACCAATGGCTTGTAAAAAATTTTCATCTCAGAGTGTATTTTAATGTCAGGCAGAATATCACTCATAATGCAAAACTGTGTTTGGAAAACATCCAATGAATACAAACTTGCACAAAACTATGTGCATATACTTTTGCCTTAACTATTTGTGGAGTCATTCAATTTAATTTTAAAACTTTTGAGACTGTCTTCACAAGTATTTATGTATTCTTTACCACATTGAACTCTAAAATTCAGTGATTTGTTATATTATTTGCATTTTCAACCAAAATATTGTTTTAATTTGTGTTTCAAATTATTATTTGGTAAATACACCTTATAGTAGAAGATTATTAACTACATTTGAAGACTTCAAGGAATATTATATGAGGAACTTTTTACATTTTGATAAGGGATAGTCTGGTATAAATTGTAGAGGAGGAAAAAACAACAAAAATCAGATTCTAACTTGGTTCAAGGAAAGGGAATAGCACATTAAAATATCAGTTTAAATTAACCTGAAACAAATTTACCCTGAAGGACTCTTCGATTATTCTACTTAGATGACCTATTTGAGATAATGTATAATGGATAATCTATTTAAGTGCTCTTTTCAGAAGCCCTGAAGCTGCTTGTAGAGATCTCAATAGATTATAACTCTTCCACAGAAAAGTAAATAATCAAAATTGTAATAAGTAACTAGGAGGCATAGTAAAGTCATTAGGTGTTTCAAAACATTTGTCTACACCTTTAGATTGATTTTTCAGTTTCCTGTTTCTTTTTTTTAACTTGTGCAATTCACTCTTGACCAATCATAATTTACACAGCATTGTGAAATGAAATAACACAACAGTCATTTTAATTTTATTGTTTAAATTCCTTTTAGAAACAAAGATACAATGTCTAGAAAGCAAATTTATTGTTATCAACATAACAAAAATATTCTTCAAATGTAGATAAGATTGTTAAAGTAACGGAAGTTTGTATGATCTTTATTTACTTAATTTGAAGCCATGGTTCAAGTGACAGAGCACCCTTTACTTTTTGAGACAGCTTTCAAGATGATTTTGGTATGCCTGTGATTATACTAAAATCTGTATAACCAGGACTGAAAATATACAATCACTTTGGGTAGTTATGGTGCAGCTGTTAGTGTTGATATATAAACTATTTTCATCAGGGATAGTAATAAAACTTCTTTCACTATATCTGAATTTTTCTCAGGTTCAAGATTCTTCTGTTCAAATGTCTTAGGTAAGATTATCAAAAATGTCTATGCTTTACTGCAACTGAGGTTTTTGTTCTTTTTTTTTTTAATTCTAGTCCTGGGGCTTGAACTCAGAACCTGGATGCTATCACGGAACTTTTTGCTCAAGGCCAGCACTTTGTCATTTTGAGCCATAACTCCATTTATGACTCTTTTTTTTCCTCTCGCTCTCTCTTTGGTGGTTAATTGGAGATAAGAGTCTCCTGGAGTTTCCTGCTTGGGCTGGCTTCAAATTATGATCCTCAGATCTCAGCTCCTGAGTATCTAGGATTATACATTACTGCTGATAAGATGGTCAGTATTAGACAGGATTGAGATTGGAGGAAACAAGATGGAAAGTAGGATTATTGAATTAGGGTTTGGAGATCCTTTTACTTCCTTCACAATTTTCTCCAAGGCTTTTCTTAATCATATTTCTTTACCATGTACTATTCTATTACCTACAGTATTCATTGATTTTGTATCTGTTGTTAACTGGCATTAAAATCCACTCAGAGAAAATTTACTACGTAAGATTCAGTAATATATAATGATATGTTAATCATTTTACTCATTGTAATAATCTTGTGAGATGTGAATATTTCTTTGAAAGAAGGGGATTTCAGAAAATTTCTCATCTATCAAAGTAGGAATGCCAATTAAGCCTTGAGCCTAGATTCTAACCCAGGCCTATTTGCTTTGAAATTCACAAAATTTCCCATGATACCTTCTATACATGTCATTTTATAACTATTCATCACTAAAGGAGTTTTTCAAATCTATTACTGTCAAATTGACAAGGTTTTCAAAATATTTAGCTATAGAAGTTCAATATGTAATAAATGAAATTCATCAAGGTATTTGCTAGGTTGGATATATATGCTAAAATTAATAAAGTCAAGTAATGCATGCAGTGAAGGTTCAGATTATATTTTGAGACTCGTCTTTGCTGTTGTCTTGAACCATCAACTTTGTCCATTTCTAAAATATTTTAGAACCAAATGTTAAGATTTAATCTGTTTCAATTAATTTGTTAGAAGAGGAAAGATTATAATCATGAACCTAAGTCTGAAATAAAATCTGAAGTTTTGAATTTGCTTCTGAATTTTAGACCGCCATTCTTATTATGTAAATTGTAGTAGGGTAATAGGAAGATCTTTTTATCCACAGAAAGTACTACCATATCAGAAAGCACAAAATCTATGAATATGACCTTATTTGGTAAAATAAATCTTACAGATGTCAATGAAATAAAAATGTTACACATTCTAGATTATGCCCATTCTAAATCCAATGAGATGGTTCTTTGCAAGAGAGATGCAGAAGTGAAATACCTAGGGAAGAAGGCCTTTAGAAGATGAGAGAAACAGTCACAGTTTAATACAACCAAGAAACTAAAGGAACCATTAGAAGTAAAAAAGAGCAAAGACAGATTCTCTCCAAAGGCCCTAGAGAAATCATAGTCCTGCTGAGAAATTGATTTAGGACTTCTGGTCTCCAGAACTGAGAGAAAATAAATTTCCCTTGCTTTAAGTCAGCAAGTTAGTGATAATTTGTTATAGCAGCCCTAGGAAATGAATATCTGTATCATTTTACATTTTTTGACATAATCTCAAGTGTACTATATTTGAATATAGTTTATCATCTTTCCTTGCACATTTTTAAAATTCTTTTTCTGTTGAGCCTAGAGGCTTCAAACTTTAGAGACATTTTGACATTATTTCATTACTTAATTTTGTGTTTAATCATTCTGACTTCTTTTTCTTGCAATAATTTTCACTTTCTTTTACACATCAGTTATGCAATATGGAATATGTTTTCCATATTCAAACAGAAACATGGTCATCAGACCTCACAAAATGTTTACTATAATAGGAACAGTCACTTAATAATTACATAAAATGAATCCTGATAAACTTATTATTAGCAGTCTTCTCTCACCTCAAATTTTGGATTCTTCTCTACATGACATTATTATGTTAAAATTGTGTGCAGAAGGAGTATGAGAAGAGAAAGTAGAAACTCTTGAATATGCACTTCGTGATAAATTTTAGATTGTGAAGACATTTCAGAGTATGTAAGTAAAAAGATAATCAGAATAGTTTTGTTAAATAAATATTACTTTGTATATTTACTAACATATTTCATTTATATTCTCCAAAGCATCATGTTTGTTTATAGAAAATGTGAATTTGATAGCAGGTTTTTGCTTTTAACTAAATTCATACATTGGTCCTTACAACACCTAGAATGTGACAGCCTTAGACAAGGCCTTTACCATGGTGATTAACTTATTGAGTACACTAGTGAGGATGCCAAGCCAGTCAAGACTGGGTTTTATACAAAAGGTATTGACATAATAGCCTAGCAGTGATACATAAACACAAAGCAAAGTCAGTGAGGAAAGAGAAATGGAGAAACATTAACATTCTACAAACGAGAGAGAGAGAGAGAGAGAGAGAGAGAGAGAGAGAGAGATCAAACTCAGAAAGTAAAAAGAGAAATTATTTAAAAACTATTACACACTGTGAATTGGCTGCTGCCATTTTGAGCTTTCCTTTTTTTTGTTTTAAGAATAACAAAATATTAGCAGCCCTCTTTGAAGCAATGATCATGATATGTGTAGGATTTTTATAACAAATAGATAAGATGTACTGTTTTCTAATTTAAATTTTAAATAAATAAAATAGTACTATTCAGTAAAACAATTAAAGGAGAATGTTTGTAATTTACGTAAATTCAGAATTGGTGAATAAGCCCACTTATTGCTTACAGGCTTTTATCTTAGAAACTCGTGAACTATATCCTAAGAAAAGTGCATTTGATTGAAAAATCTCACCTCTGAATAATATCTGTATGTTTTTTAATGCTTAGGACTAAGTGTATTTTAGATTGAAATATTAAATATTAACAATCAATATTGTCATATACTTAGTGAAAAATCTTGAGAATAAGAGCTACGTCTGAATATAGAATTCATTTATTCTCTATATTACATATACAGCACATTCAAAAAGTTTCAGATTTTAGAGTATTTTGAATTTCAGATTTTCACATTAGAATACTTAACCTGAATTTCACAAAATACTTTGAGAATCTCTCTATAGAAATAGATGTGGTCTAAGAGAAAGTCATAGAAACATTTGCCAAAGTGATGACAGCTGCTTAAAAAGGAAATATGATACAGACTCCTTTGAGAATCTAAGCCAGAGATAAAATCCAATGGGATTCTTTGAGCCTCATTTTGATATTGCTTTAGAGAATTAACTCCCTAATGCCTAGAATAATACCAGTATTTCAGTACAATCCAATATTTTTGTTTTGCTCATAGTATTTCTATCATTTACTCCAAAATAGAAATTATTAAAAAGTCCAATTTTAATGAGAACAGAGACACAAAGAGTCTTTAGTATGCTATGAGGATTAGGAAGGATAGGAATAAGGACTCTTCTGTTTCCAGTAAAACCTGTTTCAGAAAACCTACTATTCTGTGCTGATTAATATGTAGCTTCAGAGATAAAAGTTATGCAATGTTTGATGTAAGATTTTGCACAAAGTGGCTTTTTATTACATGTAGCATGTATAATTATAAAAAGTAGCTTCATAGGGTATTAGCATTTCACAATATAAAGCAGAATAAGTGATATTTGAAAGAGAAAAATCAAAACACAAGGGATATAGTAAATATTCCCAGACAATTTTCAGAAAAATATTATTATGGCAAACAAAACTAGTATTAATGCTCTTTATTTATTTTTACAATTCTAGATCCTTATGTGCCTGAAATCACAATTCAAAGGTATCCCAGACCAGAAAGTCTGTGAGACTCTTATTTCCAATTGGACACACACACACACACACACACACACACACGTAAGCTAAGCTGTCAAATGATGGAATGCCAGCCTTGAGCTGATAAAACCCAGACCCTGAGTTCAAGCCCCAGAACCAGCAGAAAAGGAAAACAAATTTTATTTTAATTTCAAGTTTCTGTTTTTGTTGCAATCAAGTAGTCAGTCTACAGGCAGTTTTCTGTAATACAAATCAATCTCCATTTCCTTACTTTCTACGCTAAACCCTCCAAACAAACAAACAACTTACTAACCACCTCAGCAGGTCTAATGCTATTTTTAATTTTACATTTTCTCATGGAAGTCTGAATTTTTATTTGTAATGCTTGATTTTATCTTAACATAGATATTCATAGATATCATAGATATTCATATCTATTAACATAGATAGGTCATTTTGGTGAGATACAGAAAACACTTCCATCCGGAACTCAAGGAAGCAGACAAAAGTACTTAAAATGAAGGAAGTTAAATGACCTTTAATGATATATTTTTAACAAAAATATCTTTTGCAGAAATCTCTGCTTTTCTAAAATACCTCAAACTCTCCCAGTCTTATGTACAGGCATGGTGATTCATGCCTATATTCTCAACTACTCAGCAGGCAGACATTTGGATATCTGAAATGATTGGCCAGCCAAGGAAGAGTTAGTGAGGTTGAACCTTAATCAATTATTGATTCACAGAAATACTTAAAATCTGATGTGAACCCAGGCAGACTTGTGAGATCCTACCTGAGAAAACATCAGGATGAAGCTGTGGGTCTAGTGGTAGATTGCTTGCCTCACAAGTGGGAAGCCCTAGTGTAAAGCCAACTCTTTCCGAAAAAATAACACAACAATTCTCCCAGCCTCTATTCATCCTCCAGTTCCAAAACCATTTCAAGATATTTTGATATCTTTACAGCAGCATTACATTATCCAACATTCAAGTATGGTTTAGAATTCTGAAAAGAGAAAATAAATTTCATTAGAAAGATTTGTATGTTCTGATTAAAGTGAACAAGTGCCATATCTTTTTAAATTCATTTGGAGATACTGGAGCTTCTGTATGATTACAAAGGCCTGGGAAGAAAACAGATACTAATGATCCAACACACATGTTGGCAGTTTCAAGACCCAGAAATGCCAACTTTCCAAAAGGGAAAGGAAGAACTGATGTATTCACTCTCACAGGCAGGTCTTTCTCTTCCTACATTTCTGAAAGTCCATGTTTTTTTTTTGTTGTTGTTTTATTTAAGTAACTCAAGTAACTTTCTGAGGTCTACTCATATTAGAGTGTATTGGACTTACTTACTTGGACATTCTTCTTATCCAGAAACATTCTCACCTAGAAAAATGCTTGGTGAAATGTTTCTACATCTGTGGTCCACTCAAAGTGACATAAAATTGGCTATCAGTGATCCCAAAATGTTCCTGGTTAGTTAAAATACTTTCTGTGATTTACTCTCTTTGGGCCAACTTGAAATCTTTAAACCAATCACAACGTGTAAGCAGATAGGTTTTAACAACCTTAGTGGCAAAGGTAGGTTATAACTTATTCCTCACAACAATCACATAGGTTCAAATGACTATTTTGCTTATTAAACATGTTTTGCTTCTTGATCAAAATTTCCTAGCAAATGGTGGTGGAACTATTCCAAAATTAGTGGTAATATTTTGTCAATGGACAGATATTTGAAACATTTTTTTGTAGAGAAGAAAAAGGCAAAGAATGAAGTAGTTTCTCAGATTGATAAATGATTACTAGATATTTGTGTTGTGGTTGCTATATTAGCTCCAAAGATGATTGCAGATTTTGATATACAATATATACTAGAGGAATCTCAGTTGGGATTAGTCAGTAACTCAGACCTTGGGAAAATGTTTTCCTCTTTCATGGTAATTACGCTTTTCCTCAAGAAGACATAACACTTCTATGTCATTCGAATATAAGCAACACTTATTATATTGTTGGATTTGTATGTAGTCAATATCTTTGTCCTCATTGCTGTCACTTTTTTCCTACTTCATACTCCTGTGAAGTATCATCTGCCCACTTTAGTAATAGAAGCTGCATTCTCTACTAATTCTGTGTTTATAGGACACACAAGAAGGAAGCACTTCCTTTACTCTTAAACCACTGATCAAATTCAAATGTATTCTAAATATACTCAAAGTTCAAAACTAAGGCCACCGATAACTAGATTTTTACTTTTATTTTTGCCATTTATTTTTTCCACTTGGATTTATTTCAAATTGATCAAAAATATTCAAACTGACTTTTTCCTTCATACATCATTGCAATATCAATTAATTGAGCATTGATTAATGGGGCTGGAAATGATAGTGCTCTAATTAACAGGCTGTGGCAGAAGCTGTAGGTTCTCTGTCCATAATAGCTTCAGTTTTTAATCCCTGTAGTGTCTGAAGACTTCCGTGTACCTGCCTGCATGTTCAGGCTATTGAAATTTCCCTGATAAGGGGAATCAGTCTGCTTCAATTCTACATGGCCATCTGGACTTACACTCACAGCCTTACCTCCAGGAGGTTCAATCAGTTACTGACATGCTCTCTTCCTTTGTAGTGTCAAACCCAACTTTTCTGTTTCAGGTATTTGTTGGATTCTAGATTTTAGATTTTTGTCTATCAATCTATCTCTGTGTTTATGTATCTATCTATGTGTCTAAGTATCTCTCTATGTATCTATTTATCTCTATATCTATGTATCTAAGTATCTGTGTCATCTATCTATCTATCTATCTATCTATCTATCTATCTATCTATCTATCTATCGATCTATCTATCTATCTATCTTCTACCCATGTATGGACTTGAGTTAGGATCACTTCCTTAATAGGATATATGTAACTGTGAACGTAAGCTTTTTATAAATAGTTTTGCAAAAGTAATTAGATAGCTATCTTGAGAAAAGGTCACTTAGGATGGAGTCTAAGTCCAATTAGAATATTTTTACAAGAGACAGAAATTGACAAATAGAAATGCAGAGGATAGAAGGATAGGTGAAGAATGAGAGTGACTGAATTTGGGTACTTGCAAGGCAAAGAAAGTCACCAGCTACCGAAAGCTTTTTAGGCAAAGAATTTTCTTTTCATTGAACACATTCTGCTGATATTTTTGACCTCAGACCTTGAAAAATACATTTCTTTTAAACCACCACATTTAATAGATAAAAGTCATTTAAAGATCTTTAAATTCCCATTTCTCTGTTACTTCCTTATTTCACAGAGGAAGTTTAATGGAATCACAGACAAGATAAACTACTTATACTTAAATCCTTCAGTAAGGGTCTGGTGTTCTGTGCACCCATATTAACACAAAAACAAGTCTTGTGAGATTTCTGTGTGTGTGTGTGTGTGTGTGTGTGTGTGTGTGTGTGTGGTGTGTACATAGAGAAATATCTATGCATGTATATAGATACAGATACATACTATTTCAGTCCATATTCTTCAAATTTATAGAAAATGAAACAGAAAGCTGGATGACCTTTTCACAAATAAGATCTCATTCTCTACCAGATTTTTTATCTGGATAATTTATCTGGATGTTGTTATCTACAGGAATATATTCAAATGTTTCTTTAAATATAATTTTATTGTTATTATTAAGGTCTTATGCTGAATATTTTTAAAGGTTTTTTTTCTACTTAAAAAAAGTATTTCTGGAAGCCAAAATGAATGACAGAGATGAAAGTTGTGCCACTGTTTTTGGCTGTAGCATAGTCTGCCTGAGCCAAGCTCTTTGCTCTCAGAGTTTGTTTGAGAATAATAATCATTGTTGATTTGATGTAGATCCAGAAAATAGATCCATAGAGTGGTATTCACGGTTGAGTATAAACAGAATTGTTTTTAGTTTGTGCTTTGAAATATGCTTTTCTATGTGAGGTGTAGTTTTGTTTTAAAGTTTTCCATTTTATAAATAATTAGGTAATAAATCAAACATTTCCAATATTTGAAACATAAGTTATTCACTGACTTGTTTTCTTCATTTGCAATTGCTTCTATATATTAAAACCTACACACTCTAGACATTTACATATATTAATACTTTGGAGGTTTGAATGTTTCTTTTAAACGTTTTAGAAAGATAGATGTATACTTGAAAGAAACGTAGAAATTCACCTTTGATAAAATGTTGCTGCAGAATTTGATCAAGTGGTTAATAACTATTATGACCTTCCTTAAATGATAGCTATCTCTAACACTTTATAAGCAGGGGAAGTATTTTACTCTATGAGAGTTTTACATTAAGTGAAACATGAAGGTTGTTTTAAGTTTTATTAATGATAATCAGTTTGATTACCCATCTGTACATCACCTTGAAAATAAAATAAAATTTGAAAAATAAAGTGTATGAAACATTCTTAAAAAAAAACAAGAAAGAATGAAACCATGATATTTAGATTTGGGATCTTGACTAAATAATTTAATTGGTTTGTTACAGAAAATATTCAAATAACATTTACCATTGTATTTTAGATAAATCATAGTTAGATGAGGCATTAGTGATAAATTAAAAAAACTATGAGAAATATGAGCATCTTTGTTTCATAAATCATATTCTCAATGCCTTTCTGTCAATACTTTTTGAATTCTTTACAATTTAAAAACTTAAAACACTATCATCCTTGTAAAAAATTATTTTGATATTAAGAAGGCTGTAGCTATTTCACTGCTGTAATTGGTAAACAATATTCTTTTCCTTTTTATTTATAGAATATCTTGTTTTGTGATTCATACTAAGAAAATACTAAAATAATGTTTTGGTAAAGCTATAGCATTCAAATCTCAAGTGCAGTAATGATATAAATGAGAACAAGTCTCTTTTCTCTTGAAGTACATCACTCTGTCTGCAAGTTTGATCCTGCTGATTTATTACATGACACTAAAAAGTGTGTGGCAGCATGGTGACAATGAAAAATAATTTAAAGTGGTTCTATCTATCTCATCAATTTTATTAGCCATTATCTCCTGCTGAGTCATGAGATACTTGATGTCAGGAAGATGTTTATTGACAACATTTTGGTCTCCTGCACTTACAGTAGAAATGGAAAAATGATGGCTAAGATTAAGCAGGTCTTCAGAGAATAAAAAATACAGTGATAAATTTCTACTAAACTTGAGGTGGCAAAGAGGGGATGGAGTGGAAAAAAAGGATGGTAATTCCTATGCTGCTCACATACCTTTTAGTACTAATTAATGATTAAAATTTATGATCTGTATAGTTTTAATTAAAATGCTATTATGCCTTCTGATATCAGAAACACAAATTAACTCTAAATGCTAATGAACAAAAATGGAGCTTTCCCATGTACAACCCCAAGAGTGCAATTTACTTTATCTCACATAACTATCAATTTATATATGTACCTCCATGTTTTGTATATTTAAGTGGTATTAGGAAAATACAAGTATTTAACATGAAAAGTTATATAAAATCATTTCTCAGGCTGGGAATGTGGATTAGTAGTAGTGCTTGCCAAGCATGAATGAAGTTGTGGGTTCAATTCCTCAGGACCACATAAAGAAAAAAGGCTGGAAGTAGCTCAAGTGGTAGAGTACTATCAATGAGCTCAGGGACAATGTCAAGCGCCTGAGTTCCAGCCCTAGATCTGGCACACAAAAATAATCATTTTCATGGACATTTCATATATTTTAAGGAATAAGTAACAGATTCATCAATATTTTATTTCTAGAAACATTAAAAATAATTTATACATAATATTCTCCCCTAATAAATATTTAAATTAATAGCCATAGAAGATAGAATAATGGCCCCTCCATTTGTCCTATGACATCACCATATAGTTGATATTACACAAAGTGATTGAAGATGTGAGGTTTGCTAAGGGATGAAAAAAGAACAATGTATCCTGAATTATCAGTTCATTCTTACTGTGGGATAGTTATTAAAGTATTTTCATTATTGTGCAAATGCCCCAAATCATATTTGATTTTCATAAAATGACTTCAAACAGGTCATGGCACGGTTATAGCATGCTTCCAGAACTGTAAGTCAATGGACTTGACTATATCATGACCCTGACTTGGTTTAGATGTACTTTGTGATAGGTCAAATGATGAGAAATCTTTGATACTTGGCATGCTATAGGAGCATCCAACATATGAACCAGTAACTGTGCAATGGACTGATACTGGAGAGAAAATTTGCCTATGACATATATATATATATATATATATTTATTTATATATATATATATATATATACACACACACACACACACATATATATGATGATTACCTCTTAGGGAATTAGCTTAATGGATACATAAAAAATGTCAGTGACAATATAACCAAAATATGAATAATGATATCCTTTAGTATCGTTATCTATAACAGTAACTTAAACTGAAAATAAGGGAAGATGATTGAAAAAAAGTCCAACTCTTGGGTAGACCACTGGAAGTGAACATAGTTTCTGAACCTATTCTAAAGGGAAAACTCACTCAGAAAAATGAGTAGATCAATCAGTAGATACTTGAGTTTGATTCAATTATTGCCCTTTGTTTTAGAAAAAAAAGTTCATTATTGATTTGCATCAATGTGAGAGGGGCAGAATCTATTTTTTTTTACTTATTCTTATCTAAATCCTTTCTTTATTAGCTAGGTCCTTTTTTTTTTAACTCTCCAGGGTAAAATTTAGGCTGTATATGTTTGTATTACTGTATTCTTGAGTAAAAAACTTTGAAAATATTAGATAGTCATAGGGTCAGAGTATTCTCTTTTCATTTTGAATACAGTGAGTAAAATTTTAGAATAAAAGAGGGGACAGTGCTTGCAATGTGTCATGTTTAATGAATTTTAATTAAAATTACCAGAAAATTCCATATCTAAGTAATATTTTCATATAAAGTAGCAATTACTTATTTATCATTTTCACAAAAAAATATTTTACTATATGCCTTCTAAGTAGCCAGCATTATTTCACTTGCTGGTTAATTCTGAGATAGTCTTAGTTGTTGCTAAGGTCCAGACCACAATCTGCCTGTTTTATGGTTCCTGTCATTGGTAGATGACAGGTATGAACCATCATATCCAGTATCTTCCTATCCATTAAGAAGAAACCTCATGGACTAACATTCAAAATGACATTTCTCCTGTCAGACTTCACATCATCTATTCATTGCTTGAGAAGTAATCTCACAAACTTTTCTTTCTGGATGGTCTTGAAATAGGATCATCCTATTCTCACCTCTCAAGTCAGAGCAAGGAGCCTCACAAACTTTGCTTTCTGCACTGGTCTTGATATAGGCTGGTCTTGTTCTCACCTCCCAAGTCAGAGCAGTGGATTGGAGAAGTTTGTGCATTACTCTTTATTTATTTACTCATGCAAGATATTTTGAATTCTTTTGAATAACAACAGCTTCTTGCTACTTGATGATTCAAAAACTGGTAATATAGAACAATTTCTAGGAATATCACAAGATAATCTTGCTCCAAGATGATAAGGAGAGCTATAGAGAGAAGGGAACATAGGAGTTTGTATTGTTCACCTTTAACATCAAGTTCAGAGAATGAAGTTATAACAAGCAGAAATGTGGTTATAACTTCTGAAGTAAGTTCTGAGCCAAAACTGCCTAGCAATAACAAATCTCTCAGTTCAAAATCCCAGTCCCACCAAAAAATATCTCCACTAAAATATATACTCATTTATCTATAATAAAGTATGTCCTTTTGCTGAAAAGCTATGTACATATAGGATCACATAAGATGAAGCTAAGTGAAATGAATTCCAAGAAAAAAAGTGTTTTATCATTGTTGTTGCTATTTCTAATGCAGTATGTGAAATTATTTACTTTTTTTCATTTATCTTCCTAACAGTTTAGCCCCTGTTGATTATATTTGATTTTAGTTCCGTGGATACTGTATATATTTTTGTCTGGATGGAGGAAGGGAAGGAGAACACCAAAATGGTGAGACAAAGGGTAAAAGGTGAACCAATGCAATAGCAATACTTAAAAAGCAATATGGAGTAAACCAACTGTCTAACTCCAGGGAGGGGGAAATTGCAGAGAAGGCAGGGGGCGGGAGAAAAATGAGGGAGGAGGTAACAAGTTTGACAAGAAATATATTCACTACCTTACATATGTAACTGTAACCACTTTTTGCATCACTTTGACAATAAAAATTTCTAAAGATGAAATTTGAGAAATGTGTTGATCACAGGATTCTGTATCATTTTCACCATATGTGGTTTGCAATGTTCTTTTCCAACCATGTCTATTATTCAATAGCCCTTCTGATCATTAATAATTACTATGTAGAAACTCACAGTTGGGTTTTTCACTCGGTGTCTACATCTCTTAAAAGAGATTATTTTGAACTTGGATGCATTCAGAAGAAATCATGCTGAATTCATTCAAAAGGCAAAGAGAACTTTCCAAACCATGTGACAAGGTTAAATGAAAGAGCTTTCCTTTGGCAAAGCTGAGATCTTTTCAAATTAAATTATACAGTCCATTAGGAAAGGAAATATATATCATGCCAACTTTATTCAGCACACAAATCATGTATTTAGCCTGAGGACTGAATTATCTTCCATAGTTTCTTTTGGGTTGGTTCCATAAAGAAAATATCAACACATGTCCAACTCATGACATTTTTTTTTTCCTGGAATGAACATTGATTGCAGGAGTCGGACATTAAATAATAGCATAGAAAAGCTCATCTTGTACTAGAGAAAACTGCTTTTGAAATTAATCTTACAATGTCTATGCAAAGAGTCTGCAATGTGTGCAAAACACTATTTCATATTAAATATTATGAGATTATTATAAATATTTCTTTAGCCTCATAATACATGTATGTAAAACTTGTAAAACAAATAACTTCCAAATAACATTTGGTGTAATGAACCCTTTGTAAACATACAGTTTATGTTTTATAGCTGAAAAAGAAAACACATTCATAACATAAAGTTAGAAATATTATTTTATTAGTATAGTGAAACTTAACACAACTTATTTATTTAGCATGAAATTGTTTTGTCTATATAACATTAAATATGATAAATATATAATGTTTAATCAGGAGAACCTTTCATTTAAATAATTTCTTAGGGCTTGTTACTTATATTAATCGATTAAATTTTATTAATTCATAGTGTTTTTTAGTGAGTTACATTTCATTTTCATTGCTGTTGTATCAGTTTAGATGAGCTATTAATGGTTTCGCTCACCTTGAAGATTATGAAATTATTACACTTGGGATAAATATTATTGCAATTTATTTTTCATGACATTTTTACATAGGATGCAGTGCTCCTAAAATAATTATAAGATTATCTGAAGCTATTAATTCTAAAAAGTTTATTTGTAGTATTTCATTGGAATTGTTGGATTATGATAGTTGCCAATTAACTTATACAATGTAATAAATATATCATTTTACATACCAGGAATTTAATATGTGGTTACATTATAGCTAGTGGTTTCAGAGATATTCACTTTTACTTTTACCCAATTTTGTTCTATACAAATAACAGACAAGTTGGTTTGAAGATGGAATGCCTTTAAGCTTTCTTGAAAAATAACAGAACTATAAATTTGTCTAAGACAAACTATCATGATTTACAGTTCAAGAGTCTTCTGAGTTATATGTAACTGTTACTTGTTAACTGTTGCTATTTTTTTCAGATAGATCTTAAAGCCATTTTATTATCAAGTCTTATTTAACAATCTGCTGTGATCTGACTTCATCTGAGGAGTCTTTTGCAATTAAGTTATACTTCTTGTCTGTTTTCTCTTGAACTATTCAGACACTTTCTCTCATTTAGGAGATTGTCCTTCAGTTTCTTTCTTAAATACCCCAGTATGAGTAACCCTGGTCATTTCACTGTCTACCATCTGCTTAGTGCAATCACACACACACACACACACACACACACACACACACACACACACACACACACACACACTCCTCCCCTCTATGTGTGACATCTGATTATCCCAGCCTGTTTTCAACACAACTCTGTTAGATGACTTTCAGCATATGCATCCCCATAACCTTGATGTTTCCTTGCTGGCATTTTCTACTCATTAAACCCACCATTCTGTTCTTTAACTTTGTACTCTTGCTTTTCCTTGACTTATTCACAGTTGCCCAGTTTTTCTTTTCAAATTAGTAATCTAGATGAAAAGAAAAACTTCTTAATAAAGACCTTCTTGTCATTTCAATTACTTTCAGAGAGTCATTTGGTAATAATGTTCAGTCTAATAGATGAGTTAGTACTTATTTTTATGAGAAAAAAGTTAACAACTATAGATGCTGAATTAGTAACAAATATTCATTCCTTAGATTGTGTGTTAAGTATAAAAACACATCACATTTGGTAAGATCTATAAGTCATATATTTTTCAGTTCTATCGTTCATGATAATAAAACATCCAAGAGATGTTTGTACATAAAAAAAAGCAAGCTGTACAACAGAGTGTATGCACAGGAAAAGTGTATTAAGTCCTCATAGGTAACACTTTTTATGATGAACATGTAAGAGATGATTAAATGAGAGGGGAAAAAAAGTACTGAGTCATCTAAAACATTAAGCAAAAAAAAATCAATAGTTCTTTCAAGAAAGTTGGTGGGAAGAGGGAATTATAGGACTTTATTTTTCTACCTTTAGGTACTTATCAGTTCAGATTCTTTTAATAATATCAAAATATCTAAAGGATTTCACATGAAATTAAATATTATTACACAGGTGTGAATATTCTAAGTCAGATTTTACTCAATGTAACTAAGAATATCATTTCAATAAAACTGAGGATCATATTGCAATCAATCTGTTAAAATAGGTCAAAGATGTTTTCTCAAAAAACAGTCAAAAATAAATGACTCCTCCAAAAAAAAACCCAAACTAGTCAGGATTTAATTGTGGTAATTATGATAGTGGTAAAATAATGGTATGCTTATGTGGTATATTGTTGAAGGGAGTAGAGATGACTTCAACCTGATTAGAAAAAAGTATGGTAGTAATTGTTAAAATTAAGTTAAATATTAGGTCAACCTGACCGCAAAATTCTGTTTCTGTAAATGGCTTGCTTAATTTGTTTGTTGCTTGCTTTACTCCCTGCATCAACCCCCTACAGCTATGCTATGCTTTTTTACCTTTAAAAAAGCCAGCTTGAGGACTGTTAGGGCTCGCAGTTTCAGCTCTGGAGTCTGTGCTGCATCCCTGGCCAGTCAGTTAGCTTTTTGCTTCCCCAATAAATCCATCTTTGCTTGAGACTGTCTCTGTGTGGAGGACTCTGGAGGAATGTGGTTTGAGTCCCACTTGGACCCTGTAACAATATAATATATATGTATCATATATTAGTATATGGAATATATATTATATATAGTCTTTTTTGTACTACATATATAGTATATATGGTCTTTTACCCTGTACATAGTAAATATGAATAAGCATGATTAATAGTTGTGGTTTTAATGCATTAATGTTATATTAATTCATTACAGATTCTTTCTGTGGGTTTTACAAGATTCTTATTGATCAGTGGCTCAGTCCGTTTCAGCCTCAAAAGTACATTCTTGTTCTTTTGTATTTTCATTGTAGGTTTTTTTTTTTTTTTTTTTGTCAGCTGTGGGGTTTGATTTCAGGGCCTGGGTGCTGTTGCTGAGCTTTGATGCTCAATGCTAGTACATTACCACTTGGAGCCATAGTGTTACTTCCAGATTTCTGATGGTTAATGGAGATTAGAGTGCCACAGACTTTCCTGCCTGGGCTGGCTTTCAACCAGGATCCTCAGATATAAGCCGCCTGAGTAGTTAGGATTAAAGGCATGAGCCACAGACATCTGGTTCTCAAAGGTACATTACTTCTAATTCAAGCTTTTTCATTTTTTCCACTTTCAGGATATAAAAATTTGTGAACCTTGATCGCAATCTTTTTTATAAAAGTATATGTAAATACACTTGGAGCTATATAAAGTAATCATGTTTTTAACTTATATGAAGTTTCATTACTTATAAGAAAATTGAGTGTCTTTTCATTTTATATCATTTTCATAGTATTTCCTCTAGGAAAATGTTTTTATTTTAGTATTTTTATAAAAGATTTTAAAAATACCTATCATGACATTATATCACCATATAAATATATTCAGACATATTTTTGTTCAGTTTACTAGAATATCTTCCTTTATACTTTTTAAAATCTTTTTTTCTCTTTCAGATTTAAGAAGGCAAGTACCACTATTATGGGAAAATATAAAGTACTACAACTCTGAATACCATTTTGAGATGAATGAACTTACATAATAAGTACATCTTATTCTGTGCACAGTGACTGAAAATAAGTATATGAAAGTTGGATTCTGTTAGCCAGGAAAGATTTTTAAAACATAAAATATATTAGATGAAATTCTCATGTTCTTATCTTTCTTCAATCTGTACCTTTTCAGTATGAACTGAGGAAATAAAACAATTTCACATTTTATTTTTCAAGTTTACATAATATCGATGCTTCTGATGTGTTGTTTGGGAACAAAATCACAGGATAATACATCAAGTTTTCAAATCTCATATTCAGATTTTGTACAAGACCGTAGATAATAAAGACGCAGAAGTAACTATGATCATTTTTTCTAAAGAATCAAATTTATTGTTCCTATTTCCATTCTAAAAAAAAAAACTTACATCATGAGTTACAGAAATACTTTTTTATTTTGTTTCTTTTTGTTGTTGGCCAGTGCTGGGAGTTGAATTTAGGGCTTGAATGTTGTCCCTTAGCAATTTTACCTAAGATTAGTGCTCTACCATATAATCCAGAATTTCACTTACAGATTTTTGATGGTTAATTGGAAATAAAAGATTTTCAGTCACTTTCCTGACTTTTCCTTTTTTGTTATCTGTTGATTTTCTCCATTAAAAAAACAATTTCTGTTAACAAGGAATCTTGATCTGTGTCAACATCTCAACCCATCCTCCTACATGCCCCTTCCCATATTTTTTTCAGTTCTATGGCATGTACAAATTCATTTTTGCTTGCAATCTACTCATTTCCTCCTATTCGTTCTTTTACCCTTCTCCTTTTTCCTCAACCTCCCTTTTAAATACCCATTTCTTGGTATTTCTTTTGTTCAGTTTTGACTTTGTCTTTCCAAAGAATTATAACATTTTTGCTTTCCATAGAAACTACTTCACTCAAGTTAATTAAATTACAACTTATTGGGTGGCAGCCAGTGTGTTGATTTCTCAAATTATAGGTACATTCTAGCTCCCACAACTGAGGTAAACCATTCAACCTTTCTCTGAATCTGGCTTATTTCTTTTAATATAACTTTTTTTTTCATAAGTCTTGTTATTTCCTTACCAATTGGTATATTAGCGTTCTTTTTTATGGAAGCATAGAATTCTATTGTGTCTATTTATCACATTTTCCTTATTTATTAGTCTACTGAGCGGTATCTGGGCTAATTCTGTATCTTGGCTATGGTAAATAATGCTTCATTAAACATGGTTGTAGTGGTGTCCTTAGTGTATCTTCCTTTGCAATTTATTGGATAAATGCTCAGGAGTAGAATTTCTGGGTAATAGGGAAGCTCCATGTTTAGTCTTTTTTTTTCCTTCTCAAATATTCTTTTAAATTTAATTTATTTATTAATTGAACACAAATTTTTTTGACAAGGTTTGTGCAAAAAGTGTACAGTTAGATAGTAGGGCAGTGTGTACATTTCTTGTGATATCTTACGCCCTGTTTTTCTTTCCCTTCTCTAGGTCAGGTAGACATATATAAAACATACAATGTATCAAGAACATATACAGTAGCCACATGGCCAAGCCCAAGAAAATTCGCCTAGGGCTTTAAATGTAATGTCGATATTAGACAATATGTCGACAGTAGTCTTATATGAATGTACATACATAGCTTTTGAGCTATTGTATTCCACTGAGAGGTCAATTTTTTTTTTTTTTTTTTTTGGCCAGTCCTGGGCCTTGGACTCAGGGCCTGAGCACTGTCCCTGGCTTCTTCCCGCTCAAGGATAGCACTCTGCCACTTGAGCCACAGCGCCGCTTCTGGCCGTTTTCTGTATATGTGGTGCTGGGGAATCGAACCTAGGGCCTCGTGTATCCGAGGCAGGCACTCTTGCCACTAGGCTATATCCCCAGCCCTGAGAGGTCAATTTTTGACCTTTATATGTTGAGTTGTTTAGTTTTAGTTAAATACTGTTGGGTCACTGCCCCAATCCTGTGGGAAATACCATTTGTCAAGCAGTTTTTGATTTCACAGACCTGGTCTCTACTGTCTCTCCATCTCCCTTTCTTAACAGTCATATATCAGGGAGATCATGCCCCTTTGTTTTCTGTGTTCTAGGCTTGTCTAGCTCAACATTATTTGTTTGAGTTCTGACCATTTTCACCATTCCTAATCGCTATGTAGTATTCCATTGTGTAAAGGTACCATATATTTTGGATCCATTCATCTGTGGAGGGGCATCTGGGTTGTTTCCATATTTTGGCTATTGTGAATTGTGCCGCGATAAACATGGAAGTACAAATGTCTTTTTGATATCTTGGGGTTTGCTGTTTAGGATAGATGCCTAGGAGTACTATGGCTGGGTCATAGGGTAGGTCTATATTGAGCTTTTTGAGAAACCTCCATACTGTTCTCCAAAGTGGTTGTACTAATTTGCATTAGGATAGATGCCTAGGAGTACTATGGCTGGGTCATAGGGTAGGTCTATATTGAGCTTTTTGAGAAACCTCCATACTGTTCTCCAAAGTGGTTGTACTAATTTGCACTCCCACCAACAATGGAGAAGGGTTCCTCTTTCCCCGCATGCCCTCCAGCATTTGTTGTTGCCTGAGTTCAGAGTATAGGCCATTCTAACTGGGGTGAGGTGGTATCTCAGGGTTGTTTTTATTTGCATTTCCTTTACTACCAGGGATGTTGAACATTTCCTCATATGTTTCTTTTCCATTTTTATTTCTTCTCTTGTGAAGTCTCTTTTTAGCTCCTTTGCCCATTTCCTAATTGGTTTATTGGGCTTGGAGGGGCTTAGTTTTTTGAGTTCTCTGTAGATGACAGATATTAGGCCTTTGTTGCTGTGCTGGTAAAGATCCTTTCCCATATGGTTGGCTGTCTTTCTGTTTTGGTGGCTATGTCCTTAGCTGTGCAGAAACTTTTTAATTTGTAGTAGTCCCATTTGTCGAGTCTTTCCCCTATAGTGCCTCTGGGACTATATTCAGGATGTTCCTTCCTGTGCCTATAAGTTCTAGCGTCTTTCCTACTCTGTCCTTCAGTAGTTTCAAGGATTCAGGTCTGATATTGAGGTCCTTGATCCATTTTGAGTTGATCTTGGTGCATGGTGATAGGCTTGGGTCTACTTTGAGTTTTCTGCATATGGCTGCCCAGTTCTCCCAGCACCAGTGGTTGAAGAGGCTATGTTTATTCCATTGTATGTCTTTAGCTCCTTTGTCGAATATCAGCTGACTGTAAGAGTGCGGTTTTATTTCTGGATCTTCAATTCGAATCCATTGGTCTTCCGGTCTGTTTTTATACCAATACCAGGCCGTTTTTGTTATGATGGCCTTGTAGTAGAGCGTGAAGTCTCGTATTGTGATACCTCCTGCACTACTTTTTTTTTTTTTTTGCCTAGAATTGCTTTGGCTATTCTAGGTCTTTTGCTGTTCTATATGAATTTATGGATTGCTTTCTCTATTTCAGTGAAGAATGTGACTGGGATTTTGATAGGGATTGCATGGAATTTGTATAACAATTTGGGCAATATGGCCATTTTCACTATATTGATTCTGCCTACCTATGAGCATGGGAGGTCTTTCCATCTTCTTGTGTCTTCTTTGATTTCCCTTATTAGATTTTTATAGTTCTCATTAAATAGGTCCGTCACGTCCTTGGTTAAGTTGATCCCTAGGTACTTTATTCTTTTTTTGGCTACTGTAAATGGAATTCTTTCCATAATTTCCTTTTCTGTTTGTCTATTGCTGGTGTACAGAAAAGCTGCTGACTTTTGTGGATTGATTTTGTATCCTGCTACTGTGCCAAAATGGTTTACTAGGTGTAGGAGTTTGGGGACTGAGTTTTTTGGGTCCTTCAGATATAAGATCATGTCGTGTGCGAAAAGGGATAACTTGATTTCTTGCCGATGTGGATCCCTTTGATGTCCCGCTCTTACCTTATTGCTATGGCTAGGGATTCCAGCACTATGTTGAAAAGAAGTGGGGAGAGTGGGCATCCTTGCCTTGTTCCTGAGTTTAGGGGGAATGATTTAAGTTTCTCTCCATTTAGTATGATGTTAGCAGTTGGTCTGTTGTATATGGCTTTTATTGTTTTGAGGAATGTTCCATCTATTCCTGTTCTCTCCAGCGATTTTAGTAAGTATGGATGTTGTATTTTCCCAAAGGCTTTTTGGGCCTCAACTGAGATAACAATGTGATTCTTCATTTTAGTTCTGTTTATGTGGTGAATTATGTTGATTGATTTACAAATGTTGAACCATCCTTGTGACTGTGGGATGAAGCCTACTTGGTCATGATGTATAATATTCTTCATCAGTTTCTGGATCCTGTTAGCTAATATTTTATTGAGGAGCTTTGCGTCTGTGTTCATTAGTGATATTGGTCTGTAGTTCTCTTTTTTTGTTGCGTCTTTGCCTGGTTTGGGAATGAGTATGATATTAGCTTCATAGAATGAGTTTGGGATTTCTCCCTCTGTTTCTATTTTGCGGAAGAGTTTGAGGAGTATAGGTATCAGCTCCTCACTAAAGGTTTTGTAGAATTCATTGGTGAATCCATCTGGGCCTGGGCTTTTCTTTGCTGGGAGGTTCTTGATTACCTCCTGTATCTCACTGTAAATTATTGGTTTATTTAGTTGATTTATTTCTTCTTGGTTCAGTTTGGGCAGTTTATACTTCTCTAAGCATTGATCTATTTCTGTAAAATTATTGTTTTTTTACTGAGTAGAGGTTCTGGAAATAGCTCCTTTTGATTGTTTGAATATCATGTGTACTTGTTGTAATTTTTCCAGTGGAGTCCCTGATTTTACATATATGAGTCTCTTCTCTTCTTTTTTTTGTAAGTCTTGCAGGGGTCTATCAATTTCATTTATTTTCTCAAAGAACCAGCTTCTGGTCTTATTTATCTGGTCAAATTTATCTCTTCTTTAATCTTTGTGATCTCTCTCCTCCTAGTTATTTTAGATTTGGTCATTTCTTGTTTCTCCACTTGTTTTAGTTTCATCGTGAGGTTATTCACCTGCTCTGCTTCCATTCTTTTAATGTGAGTGCTGAGGGCAATGATCTTGCCCCTCAGTACTGCCTTAGCTGTGTCCCATAGTTTTCTTTGTGATGTATTTTCATTGTCATTGTGGCTTACAAATTAGTTGATTTCATCTTTAATTTGGTCAGTGGCCCAAGTGTTGGATAACAGTGTGGGGTTTAGCCTCCAAGAATGTGTATAGCCTCTGTGGTAACCGTTGTTATTGAGGGTTACCTTTAATCCACTGTGATCAGATATAATACATGGGATGATGTCAATACTTTTGCATTTGCTGAGGTTCTTTGTGTGGGCTATGACATGGTCTACTTTGGAGTATGATCCATGGGCTGCTGAGAAGGTGTATTGGGTTTCTGTAGGGTGGAAGATTCTGTATAGATCTGTCAGATCCATTTGGGATATGGTGTTACTTAGATCCTCAGCTCCCTTGTTGATCCTCTGGGTGTTGGATCTGTCTCTTGGCGAGAGTGGGGTATTAAAGTCTCCCACTATGATTGTGTTTGCTTCTATCTTGTTCTGTAATTCTGTGAGAATTTGCTTGACATATGTAGGGCCTCTTTTGTTGGGTGAGTATACATTTTTCACCGTGATGTCTTGATCCTGGATTTTTCCTTGTATTAAAATGTAGTGTCCTTCTTTGTCTTTTTGAGTTGATTTTAATGAAAAGTCCAGCTTGTCTGAGATCAGGTTGGCTACACCTGCCGTTTTGGTAGGTGCGTTTGCTTGGAAGATCTTGCTCCATCCTTTCATTCGGAGCCTGTTTTTGTCCCTTGCTGTAAGGTGGGTCTCCTGTAGACAAAAGATGCCAACTTTTTGTTTGTGGATCCATTCTGCCAGTCTGCTCCTCTTTATTGGACAGTTTATACCATTTATATTCAAAGAGATCAAGGATAAGAGTGCTTTTTCTCCTTCCATTTTCTTGTTGGGCTGTTTGTTCCTCTTTTTTTTTTTCTTCTTGTCTTTAGTGAGCTGCTCTTTCTGTTGGGTTCTGGCTATTGTAGTTTCTTTCTGTTTCTGTCTGTGTGTCCTGTATGATCTCTGTTGGGTGGGATTCCCCTCTTAGAATTCACTGTAGGGCTGGTTTTTTTTATTCACATACTCCTTTAGATCCACTTTGCTATGGAAAGATCTCGTTTTCCCTTCGAATGTGAACTCCAATTTCACTGGATATTTAATCCTAGGTTGCATATTGTTGGCCTGTAGAACTTGGATGGTGTTCTTTCACTCACTTTGCGCTTGGTAGGTTTGTGTGGAGAGGTCTGCTGTTATTCGGATCCTCTTCCCATTGTAGAAAATTTCTTTCTTGGGTTTGGCTGCATTCAGAATTTGCTCTTTATTCTTGAGATCTGAAGTCTTGAATATTATGTGCCTTTCGGTGGCTTTTCTGGGGTCTGGCCTGCCAGGTGTCCTATAGGCTTCGGTTACCTGGATGGGGTCCCTTGTGAGATTGGGGAAGTTTTCTGCAATAACTTTATTGAAAATATGATGAAGCCTCTGCTCTGGTATTCGGCTCCTTCTTCTATTCAAATAATGCGCAGATTATATCTCTTGTCTTTGTCCATTAGTTCCTGGATTAGTCTGCCCTGAAGCTTCACCGTTTCTTGGAGTGTGGTAATTTTCTGGTTGTTGTCGGCTGCTTCATCGTCCACGAGAGAGATTCTGGATTCCATATGGACAATTCTTTGTGCTGTGGATTCAATTGCGGAGTTTATGGATGTCAGAGAGCTATTTATCGTTGTCAGATCAGCTCTGATTGTGGAAATTTCTTCCTTTAAAGAGTTGTATTTTAAATCTATTTTTTCATGCATTTCACTTCTCAGGATGTTAAGGTCTTCTTTAATGGAGGTTTGCATTGTAACCATTTTTGCTTCCATTTCTTTCTTGGCTTCCTGGATGTACTTCAAGGCTTCTACTCTAAACTCCTGGAATTGTTTTCTGATTTCATTTCTGATGCTTTCCATCATTTCTGTTAACATGGCCTCATTGGCTTTTCTATTCTCCCTCTCCTCTTCAGTCATGCTGCTTTTTGGAGCTGGCGAGTTGGCTTGCCCTTTGATGAACTGTGTTATATTTCTTTGTGATTTGCATATCTGGAGATCTGTGGATGGCTTCCCTGGTTTGGTTTTGTGCTGGTTCCCGCTGGTCTGTCAGTGGGAGCCTTGTGCCCTGGTGTCCTAGCTCTGGGTTTGGGTTTGGCTGTTGCACCTTGCTTCCCAATGGGTGAGCGCGACCTTCTTGGTTGTTGCTGAGGCGGTCACTCTCCCTGCACTTGGGGGCAGGTAGGTTCTGTGTCTTTCTCTGCGGGACAGTGTCCTGCTGCTGTGCTGTGCTGACCCTAGCGTGCCCCTGTTGGGGGTTTGCTGGTCACTGATTCAGCGTGGCATGGAGGCTTTTCTCTTCTTTGTTTCTTTTTTCCACTCTGTATCTTGGTCAGAGGAGCTCACCTCTCAGGCAGTTCGCCTTCCTGTGTGGACCGCTCCGTGGCCAGTGTTGTTGAGGTGTGGCCCACCCACTTGTGCAAAATGCGCCAAACTGAGTGGGCACAGGCCGATGGAGAGCTCTGCCCTCCTGTGTAGGTGCGTCTACCACAGCGGGTGCTGTTGCCAGGGGGCCCCGCCCACCTGTGGGCTGTGTGCTCACTACAATGGGCACTGCCACTGTGGCCCCATCCACCTGAGCGGGGTACGCCTACCAGAGCGAGCCCCTGGTTGTTGGGTTGTGCTTGTGCCCTCCCACAAGTCCACTATGGGGGGCAGTATGTGTGGGGCCCAGTGAGATCAACTGTCCAGGCACAGGTTAGTGCCCTCAGACTGTGCCTCCACTGCGAGGGAGCGCGTGATCAGTCCCAGGTGTCCCTGCTGTGCTGGTATTGCCCACCAGCACCTGTGTTTTAGTTGTAAAGGACCGTGAGGTCCAGGCGCCTCGGGTGGGGCTTGCACTGCCGGTCGTCCCCCGACCCCTGTTGGGAAGGGGGCAGGGCCGGTTCAGCCAGTTCAGGCTCCTGGGCGGCCTTGGGGCTACTCTGCCCTTCCCCTGCTAAACTCCTGTGACTTCCCAGTGCCTGATGGGAGCTTTCCGACTGATTTGGGGGTTCTTTGTTCCCTCAGGGTGGGGAGGGGGAGGGAGGGAGATCTAGCTTCTTTGTAGGGCTTGGGTCTCTGATAGCTGGTCTACCATTGGGGGAGGGTGTAATGGGGGACTCACTGGTCCTGGATTGTGTGTGTGTCCCGCGCCGCAGTTGGTCCTTCGGGGGTGGAGTGCTGTAGTCTGGCGAAAGGTCGTGGTGGCATCCCCGGCTCTCCCCTTCTGCACCACTGGGTTCCCCAACCGCCGCTTATGTCCGTTCCGGGTGTGGACCCAAACTTCCCATCGCCGCCATGTGTCTTGGTCCGCACTCTCCCTAGTGTCCATGGAGTCCTGCTGTCTGGACTCTGTGCTCCCAGCAGTCGGTCTGCCAATTGCCGGGTCCCCTTTCCTAGCCTGGCCCTGTTCGGGCCAGGGTCAGCTGGTGGGGGGAGGGTGCACCGTAGATTCTCCAGCTCCTGTAGGTTTTTGGCTCTTCTTTTTTGCTCCTTTTTGTTTTCCTGCATTTCTCCACTGCTTCTGGATGCATGTTTTGCTGGGTTCTTGATGGGGTGTTGGGTGCTGGAGTTCCCAGCTCACTATTCAGTTGGAGCGAGTCGGGGTGCCTCCCTACTGTGGTGGCACCATCTTCCTCCCTCCATGTTTAATCTTTTGAAGAATTTCCCTACTGCTTTTCAGAATGGTTGAACTAATTTAAATTCCTGCTAACAGTGAAATAAAGTTCTCCTTTAGCCACAGCCCCACCAGTTATCTTTTATTGTGAAGTTTTCTAGATAATGGCCATTCTAACTCAGATGAGATGGCATGTCAATAATATTTTGATTTGCATTTCCTTTATGGCTAGAGATGTTGTACATTTCTTTGTGAGTATGTTGGTCATATTTCCTTCTGAGAAGCCTCTCTTTAACTCATTAAGCCATTCACTAATTAGGGTTTATTTTTTGAAGATTCTAGCCTATATTTTCTTTGTTGCCATTGATCCATTGGCTAACTTGTATTGAATGCATTGTCATAAATAATCACCACACTAATTACACAAACTGTACTACAAGTATTTTCTATTTGGAAATTTAGTTCTCACAGTTGATCTGAGACATAGGTAAACCATACTTCGTTGCTCAGGGGGAAAAATAGAACTTGGTCAAGTTAACTGGCTTGGACAAAATAACGGCTTAGTAATATTCAAACAAATATAAAATTAGTAAAAAATTCTAAACTTTTTAAATAATTACCTGTCTACCTAGAACTAAAGTTTGGAAATATGTTCACAAATGTAAATAACCACATTATGAAATAGTATGAGGAATATGTGTTAAATAACTATACTTAGGTTATTTTCCTTATTCCTTCATACATTATTTGTTTTTATTGTTAATTTTTTTTATTAAATTTAATTTTATTGTTAAAATTATGTAGGGGATTTCTATTTTCATAGGCAAGGTAATAAGTACATTTCTTGTGAAACATTGTTACCTCCTCCCTCTCTTTTCTCTCACTTTCCCTCCCTGACAGAACACAGCCTTCCCCAAGTTGTAAAGTTCATTTGGAAATAAACTATATTGTCTGGTGAGTATTGCTGCTGCATTGGCTCAATCTTTTTCCTTTTTCTCACCATTTTGTTGCTCCCTTCCCTTTCTCTTAGAAAGCTAAGAATAAGGTGGGCACTGGTGACTCAAGCCTGTAATCCTGGCTAATTGGGAAATGGAGGTCTGAGGATCTAGGTTCTAAGCCATCCATCCCAGGGAAGAAAGTCTGTGAGAAACTTATCTCACCATCAAAAAGTCTAGAGCTTTGGTTCAAGTGGTACAGTACTAGCACTGAGCTCAAGCGCTCAGGGATAGCACCTGTTAGCATTTCCCTAGCCTCAGGTCCTCAGCTCCTCCCACTAGCCGCCAGATATACCCATACCTAATGAGCCACTCCTACTCACTACCTACCTACTTCCCCTTTATCCCCAGAGAAAGAAGCTGCCACCTGGATAAGATGCAGAAGCCATGTAGCTCCCTCTCCCATGGGAACTATGGCTCCACTAATAAATCTCCTTTTAAACCTTCTTCTCCTTTCTGTGATTATCTCCACATGGTCCTCTGGGATGGCTGGGACCTATGCTTTCATTGGTGCCGAACCCGGGATAGGCTCCCTGGTGGATTTTCTCCTCCATTTCTGGGGGGGTCCAAGCTGCTGCCAGGACCTATTCTACTGTCCTAAGCCCACCCAGAGGAGCACCAAGGTAACTTCTCCTGACCGAGAGCTTTACTTCCATCCACCACTACAATCTACACATTTTCCCTCATACCCAGGGTAAGTGATAATCTAACCGAGGGCTCGGATCCTATTTTCCAATTTACTGTAGGGCCACAGGGCCGTGGCTTCAGGGCCACACTAAAAATCTTGGAGCCAAGTTCTGAGCCCCACTCCAAATGACTGTAGCATAGTCCCACAGGGCCATGGCTTCTGGGCCACACTCCGCTTTCCATCCGGGACACAGTGATTGGAGTGACGGACTCATTGCTGATTGTCTCCTACATTTCAGCTGACCAAAGAAATACCGGGGATGCTTGGTATTTAACTCCTCAGCTCCGCTAATCTCTTACCATGGGAGGGGCACAATCATCCACCACAACAGATTTGAAATTCCAACCAGGGTGAGTGACCATTAGCCAGGAGCTTGGATTTTTCCATAAGGCTACTGGGCCACCATAAATCTTGGCTCCAAGTTCGAGCCCCACTCTCAGGGAAGGACACTGGGCTGTCAAACTTAAGCCACTGGGCTAGGTCAAGGGAATCAGCAATTGTGGGTGTTTGGAGTCAACTGATCTCTAGTTTAGCTCCGCTGGTCATTCATCAAGTGGGGAACAGCCTAAAATGCTTCAGGAAAGCTGCTCAAGCTTGAATCCAATCTTAGAAATTTGGAATATTTTACAGGACTTACATAACTTCTATGAGAGCTCGGGCAGATGGAATTCTCTCTCTCTCTCTCTTTCTGCCTCTCTAAACCCTGCCTGCCTGTCTGTGAACATCTGCTTTGAAAGACACAAAGAAAGGTTTTCTATTCTTGTTACTGATGTTTGTTAAGCTTGGAGATTCAGTTAAGTTCAGCTTGTTGACTGCATTGACCACATGGTGGACAATAGACTTGGTTTTAGCAAGCATCATCTTGGTTCCATGAAGGTTCCAAAAACTCTTGGAGGTAGAGTCCCACCCATCCCCCAGGTGATTGGCATGCCAAATTCCTGGAGGCTGGGCAGGGATGTGGAGACTCAAGCTCTCGGTAACCCTGCCCCACACCCTAAACTCTGTAACTGTGGCCTTGAAATTCAAATGTGCCTTGCAATTCAAATGCTGGAAGGTGAAGGTGTCTTGCTATGAGCCTGCTAAGGCTCTGACCAGATCTGCTGCCATTATGCCATGCCATGTGTCTGTGTTCTGTTCCTGTCCTGTCTCCTGGACCTTCTCTTGTGAGGAAAAAAAAATTCTAAGCGCACCTCAAAGCTTGTGCACAACTGTCTGTATGTCGGTCTGTCTGTCTGTTGGTAAAACATGTAAAAACTGGCATCATGGTTTCAAAATTACTTGCTTTTGACTACTATTTTAACTTACTTTAAGTCTTGTGTTAAACACTGATCTTTGCAGCCTGTGGGTGGAGTCACAGTGAACAGCCTGGAGGCAATCCTGACTCTTATCAGCAGACTCCAAGTCAAAAGAAAAAAACCTAGGTGTTAAACCCAAACTGATCATGTTTGGGTGCAAGCAAATGTGTCTAAGAAAAACTCCAAAAGGTTCAAATATGCAGCATGTGGTATAAGTACAATGATGTAAAACCAGTGTGGTATATTCTTTATGTCCATCTATGCTAAAAGTCAAGTGTACATCTGATTCTGACAATTCTTTGGTATAGACTAAGATTTTGCTTCTCCATTTTTCTCTCCTGTGCTCTCATAAACTCAAGATCAAGGGACCAGAGTCATTTTGGAATGAGTGTGCAAATGTGGCTGCTAACCTTGATTTTCCTGACCCAGGATTAATATTTTGCTTTATAGGATGCAGGTTGACATTTGTGCTAGCTGCGTGGACTGTGGCGGTCTATGGTTACAGGAAGCTGCCTCCACAGTCTGCTCCCAAACTTCCTGGTTTCACTACTAGTGATTCCTTATTCTCTCTCTCTTACTTGGAAAACCTCTCAGGGAATCTAGCAGTCCTGTGAAGATTTTGACAGGCCGAGTGCTCCTCCCCTGGCTCTGCCCGCCCCCTTCCCCCCTGATTACAGTTGGGCTTATAGCAGGCCTATTAAGACAGAGTTGCAACCGAGACTTACTCCAAATTTAAAAGAATCAGAGTTGTGTTTGGTGGCCACAGGGTTGCATTGGGGTAGCATTGGTGTCTTCCCCCTCCGTGTCTCAGAAACTGTCATGGCTGCTGCAGAGAGCAGACTTGGTTGGCCTTTGGTCTGTGTGGGTTTTGTGACTAGGAAGATGGTTAAAGGCCCAAGCCTTCTAAAATCTGTTTAAAGTTGTCATTCTGCTTAAACCAGTAGGGCACCAGCCTACAAAAGCCATAGCACTCAGAGTAAGCAACCAGGGAATACTGGGAGATTTCAAATGTCTTTAAAAAGTCTTGTGTAGAAATTTTCAGGCAACCCAGCAGGAGATGTGACAATCTATCCAGGGGACTCTGAGATGCCACTACTGCCTCACCCAGATCCAACTCATCTCTCCTGTCTGCCTCCATCACATGTGACTAACAAAGCCTTTTGATTTGGGATGGAAGACACAGTCACTTCGGATCCACTGAAGCTGAGACTTTTACATTGTCCCAACCCTTTGCCCTCTTGATTGTTATTCATTTGTGCTCTCTTCCACCTGCTGGTAAGGATAAATGATATGATTTGATTTGATGACATATGGATCTCATTCAGTCTGCTGTTCTCTAAGTATTACAGCAGAACTCTAGCAAGTACTTGTTGGTCAGTTCTCAACAAGTTACAGGTAAGCTCTACTCCTTTTGTTCTCTTGTTGCTCTAATTGGAAATAAAAAGGGCTTTTATGGCTAAGACTCCTTGGATTGTAGTTTGAAGCCAGCCCGGGCAGAAAAAAAATATGTATCCCTCTAAAACTCCATCTTCCAACTAACCAGCAAAGAGCCAGACTGGAATCTTGGCTCAAGAGAACCAGCCAAATGCTGAAAGCGACACCGTGGCTCAAGTGGTAAAGCACTAGCCTCAAGCAGAAGTGCTCAGGGACAGTGCACAGGCCTTGAGTTCAAACCCCGTGAATGCCAACTGGGACAAGTTATCCAAGCAATGAGCACCTAGACCTTCAGGATGAGGTCAATCCTGACAACAAGGAACCATGGAGTGGAGTAAGAGGAGATGAAGTCTCATCTTAAATGGAGTCAATTTAAACTTGCCCTTTCAAAATTAATCAGAGCTGGGACATCAAGAGGAATAGTTGTTTACCCACCTAATGTCCATACCTGTCCATTTTCCAGCTGGACTAAAACTTGCAATCCTGCCTTTGTTACTTGATATATATATATATATATATATATATATATATATATATATATATATATATATATATATATATATATGCGCCTCTGACTGGTTACTCCCAACCAGTCCACTATCCCTAAACACTTCCTTCCTGCCCCCAGTCCAGTTATTCCTCCTTCCTTGTAATGGGCCACAATTGGGTTTATGTTCCAAAGGGAACTTCTCTGGCTTGTGCCCAGGGTGTGTTCTCCCGTGTCGTTCATGTTAACTGGTCCTGTGAACTTGTCAGCCTTTTGCCTGACCTTTTCAAAAGTCTCTTTTAACAGGATAACAACATCCCTCACCCAGGACGCCACCTGGAAACTTGCAGTTCAAGGCCATCCTCTTACTACACTGCTCTGCCCAGCACAGATCTGGACTCTGAAGACCTCAGCCCCAGTGACTCCTTGATGTGCCCAAGCTGCAGGAGGTAGCCAGAGGAGACCATGACACCCATTGACCATAATAACCATTCTCATGGAAATTATAAGGACTTTTACCAACCAAACTGTCAAACAAATACTTCTTGGACAGTACCAGGCCAAATGACGAATCAGGGATCCTTGACTACCTCGCCCCTTTACAGCAGGAAGTAGCTCCAGAAGAAACAACCTCTGCCCATACTCCCAGCCTGGTACCCCCCCTCTGTTATTAATAACCAACAAATGGGGGAATGTTAGCATTTCCCTAGCCTCAGGTCCTCAGCTCCTCCCACTAGTCCCCAGATTCACCCATACGTAATGAGCCACTCCTACTCTCTACCTAACTACTACCCCTTTACCCCCAGAGAAAAGCTGCCACCTGGATAAGGTGCAGAAGCCATGTAGCTCCCTCTCCCATGGGAACTATGGCCCCACTAATAAACCTCCTTATGAACCTTCTTCTCCTGCCTGTGATTATCTCTGCATGGTCCTCTGGGATGGCCAAGACCTATGCTTTCCGCACCTAGACCATGAGTTTAAACCCTAGGACAAATACACACACACACACACACACACACACACACACACACACACACACACACACCCTGCAACAACCATAACAACAAAAATGCACACTAAAATTGTTCATTATGGAGCATTTAAACTCTCAGGCTTAAATAGAGTGAACAATTTTTAATGGATGAAAATGCTTTACTTGAGCTTAAAGAACTCTACTTGTTGGAAGAAATGTCACTGCCAATTAAATGTGACTTAAAATGGAATTTCCTTCCATCTTTATTTAAAGTCATAGTGTCATTATTGTAATTCAGATGTATATGATTAAAATATTTTCTTGACAGCATAATGTGTTCTTTGTCAAAAAAAAACCTTATGATACAGTCATGAAATTAATGGATTTTTATTTAATTAATACCTGCACCTTGTTTCCTCAGTTTATGCTAATTCACACTAATCTTCTTTTAATCCTATAGAGAGCTACAAGTGTGAATTTGTGTGGAGAAAGGAAGTCCTGCATGCCCAATGTATGTTAATGTCAAATGGGGGAGGGAGGGAACTGATCATACTGTTCTAAATGTAAATTTTATAAGGGCATGCAGGAAAACTCATTACTGAAATCTGCTTCAAATGGAAAGGATTTTCATTAATGATGAAAAAACATGGATCACAGTCTCTGGGGATGTGCAGAAGAATCTATAGCGTTAATCTCAAAGAGCAAAGCCTTTTAGGAAGATGGTATCACAGAAAGAAAGAGATGGAGTCTCAAGCTGAGGAGAAGGAAAAAGGCAGACCCTCTTCAAATGATAAATAGAATGGAGAGTCACCTCATGAAAAGAGGAACATGGGAAAATACATATTCATAGCTAGAAAAGTTAAAAAGAGTATTTGAATCACAGCAGAATCAGCGGCAAGAGAACAAAGGTTTAAAGTGCTATTTAATTTTTATTGTTACACTTGATTCCAACAAAGGAATTTGCCAGATCATGACTTTTAAAATTATCAAATCCCCTTGGATATAACCTACACTGTGTTAAAACTTGAGTCTAATCATGTTCTACTTGTCTTTATTTTTCTATTCTTCTTAATCAAATACATATTTTTATTTTTTAATCAAAGTTCTGGAGAACTCACAATTAACCAAAAATAAAATTTCTGTCACAATATATTATGGTTTCCAAAGCTGTAATAATATTGTACCTTTAATTTAATCTATTTATGTAAAAATTATAAAGTACTGAAGCATACAAATAACATTCCAGGAATTATTCAGTATCCAAATATAAACATAGCCAATATTTTCTTGAACATTTACAAGATCACATTCTTAATTTATTTGAAAATTTAATCGGAGATTTTAAAGAAAAAACTAAAAAGGTGCCATTGATTTTTAATCTTTTGGGTGTTAACAATATTCAAATACTTCAGTGGTCAATATTTACCTGACCTAGATGAGTGTTTACTTTTTGTGAGTGCTTAGTAGGTACAAGACATATAGAAATGTAAGCAAAAAATAAATCCCAATGTTTAATTCTATTATATCATGAAAACTTTATAATAATCCCATTAATTAGAAATGATTCCTCCTTATTTTAAAAATGTGCAAGTAATGTGAATGAACAGTTTTCAAGTAAAGATAAACAAATGGTTGTTGTATTAGAAAAGGTGATTTATTTTATTAATAATCAGACCAACACTGATTGAAAACACAAGGAAATAGGAATTTTTTACTATTAGCACAGCTATCATCACAAAAATAATATATGGCAAGTACTAGTAAGGGTTTCCCAAAAGGGAGAATTTGTACACTGTCAGCATGAATGTGAAATAAATACAACTTACTTATAGTGACAAATAGTACAGTTTTCCCAGTAAATAATAGATCTACATTATGATCTACCAATTCCTTTAAATGGTATGAATTCTAGAATTTGTAATTACTTGTGCTCATTACAATTTTACTCATAATAGACATGGTATTAAAAAATCCAACATTCTGCAAATATAAACATTATGGGATGTTTTTCAGTCTTAAAAGGAGGGATTCATTTTACTCATAGTAATTTAGTTGGACTCAATGGAATTAGGATTCCATAAATGAGTCAGATGAAGCAAGATAAATGGTTTTACTTTTATGTGGAACCTAAACATGCCATTCTTTAAAAAAAAAAAAAGAATCAAATGGTGATTACCAACAGAAGGAGGCTAAGGATCTGAGGATATGTTATAGGGGCACAAAGCTTCAGATGTGCAAGATAAGTAAACTTAAGATATATACTTCACAATAAAATGGACATAGTTAATACTATAACATATACTTGAAGCTTGCTAAAACATTGGAGCTTCAGTGTACTCACTACACACAAAACTGATAATTATGGGATTGCTAAGTTTGTTTGTGGTAACTATTTCACAATTAATATATATTCCACAATGTATTCATCAAATTACAAATTACACAGTGTGAATATGGACAATTTATAATCATCAAATATATGTCAACAAGTTTGAAAAAGAAACTGTTTACTCTCTCATAATCCTTTGTATACTCAGTCTTAATTTAATTACATGATAAAGAAAGTTTATCTATGATATTTCTAAGAAATTTCTATTTTACTTTAAAAAGTAAAAAAAAAAAAAATCAGTCCTGTCAATGTACTGTGTATATTTAAAAGGAAAGTTTATCTTCCAAGGATTGATCATTATGACTTACATTGATTCCTAGGAGATGATTTTTTAAAAATTGGGAAATAATAGCCAAAGGAATATGTTATAAGAGATGCAATAAAGATGATGACTTGTCTTGTTTTTTCAATTTATTAATTTTATCATAAAGATAATGTGCATTATGGTTACAGTTGTAAAGAGTACATTTCTTTTTGAACAAATGTTACCCCTCCTTCTCGCTCTCTCCAGATTTATCCCCCATCCACCAAAAGTTGTATAGTTCATTTTCACATAGCTTCTAGTGAGCACCACTGCTGCATTTGTTCATCCTTTGTTCCACTGCTTCAGTGCCTTTCTTTGCCTTCTCAAAGACAGATAAATCAACAATCTACAAAAAATAAAAAGAAAACTAGCACAGCAAAAAATAAAAATAAAACCTCATTTTTATTTCCTGGAGTTCATGTTGGTAAATATTATTCTATGTGATATCTGTACCTTTGTGATCCTCTCTTAAGAATATTGTCATTCTATATTAATGCCTAGATACTTGTATAATTAATTATGCCCCAGTGTATATTTTTCTTTCGCCATCCAGTGTAAGTGAGCCTAGAAAGAATGTAAATGGTGCTAGCTGTGTTGAAATCTTTTTGACATGAGAATTGACTGGGAATCATTTGAGTTGTCAATGTAGTCATCAATAACTTTGTCAGAATTTTTAAGAATGTGGCAAAAAATATCATAAAAGCTATTCTACAATTGAATGCAAAGGAATGCTGGAGAATATATATCTGCAAGTATTTCACTTATGGCTATATGAAGAAAATTCACACTTCTATTACTTAATTGTAATTCCCATGCCTGAGTTTTCAAACAATTCATGGAATTCTTTATTTAGAAAGATAAACTATTATAGCATATCACCTAGATTAGACTGAGTAAAGTGAGCCAGAAATGACTTCATTATGTTTTCCTTACATTGCCTTACATTCCTTATATTTCCTAGTGTTTATAATTATCATTACAGAAATATAAAAATAAACTTATGTAACATATAACTTCATTTTATCTAACTTCATTAGGATAGATTAACTTACCCTTTAATAAGACACTATAGAAAACAGATATTTCCTTAATTCTTATTGCTATATATTTATTTTTCAGATGCACATATTTGTTTCAGAGAAAGGAACATTTATTATGTTTATTTTTTCTTTCATCTTTAATTATAAAAATAGAATTTATTATGACATTTTCATGCATGTATATATTATATTGATCATATATGTGGATTCATTACCCTACTATCCCTTCACTTGCTCAGGTCCCATAGTTTTCTGTCTAACTTGATATTTTTTCTCGATTCCACAAATAGGAGAATATATATATACGCATATATCTGCATATATGCGTATATATATATATATATATTTATCATGCTGAGTCTGGGTTATTGTTCATGATTTTATTATCTCCAATCCATCCCTTTCCAAGCACATGACATAATTTCTTCCTTCTTATGGCCAAATAATTCTGCATTGTGTATATAAAATCAGCCCATCAAGAAATGAATGGATAAAGAGAAAATAATATTCTCTAAGAGGCTGCCAAAGAGCAAAGTTCAATGCAAGCAATTGTTCACAATGACTGAAACACCAGCCAAACAAATAAGAGTGACCCCAGTTACCCCAACTCATAGGAAAAATGCTCTATCATATAATATATACTTGTATCTATCTTTCTGTCTGTCTGTCTGTCTGCCTATCTATCTATCGATCAATCGATCTATCATCATCTACTTAGCTTAGCATTAGGGTCCTGAAATCTCTTGTCTCTTAATCCCCTATGTAGAATATTTTAACTTGTAAAACAATGAAATAAATAATATTTGAGGTGTATAAATTCTTGAATAAAATGAATAAGGACATTAGCCACAGAAAAACATCAAAGGGATATGATATTGCAAAAATACCTTACACAGGTAAATCCATCACAACAAGAAGACAGAAAACAGAATACACAGAAGACACAATATTGACCAAAGTTGTTTTTCACATGAATGCCTTTTAACTTTCTTTTTTTTTTTTGAAAATTCAAAATATTGTTTTATTTTAAGCAGTATCCCTTATTGGTTTAAGATAGTAGGCCTATCTAGCATGTTTGTTTACAATAGTCCATCTCTTGGAACACAGGATTATTAGAAACATTATTTAAAAATACCCCCATGCAAAAATATACTCTCAATTCTATGATTGTATACCATTCTTTTTATGTTTTTGAAAATGAGATTTGTGAATTTTTTTAGATGGAGCCAAACATTTTTCTGTCCATTTAAGGCATTGTTCCATTTGTACTTTAATAAGCATCACTTCATTTAACTTTATCATCTGTACAATGTGTAGAAAAAATCAGCCTACACAATATTATTATAAAGCGAAAAATAATATAATTTAATGTAGAAGAAATCCAAAGAAAGTTAGAAAATTGTAGTTTTTCTTTCTCTCTTTCCTTCCTCCCTTCCCTCCCTCCCTCCCTCCCTCCCTCCCTCCCTCCCTCCCTCCCTCCCTTCCTCCCTCCCTTCCTCCTTCCCTCCCTCCCTCCCTCCCTCCCTCCCTCCCTCCCTTCCTCCCTCCCTTCCTCCCTCCCTTCCTTCCTCCCTTCCTTCCTTCCTTCCTTCCTTCCTCCATTCTTTCATGTGTTTTTAGACATGGTTTGTGATGTTGGGATATCCCATAGGAATCCAACCTCAAAGGCACTCAGCAAGGCAAAGCCATCAGATGATAGTCAGGTAAGCAAGCCCACAGGGTAGGGAGGCTGCTATCGTTTTATCCCTAAACCAGCAGGCTCTGCCCCTCTGCTCACATTGCCTGATATCAGGTTCACAATCTGCAGGAGGATGTGGCTCAATTCACAGGATGTAACTAAAATTCAAGGAGCTTTTAACAGGATGTCTGAATTTAATTGCAGCATGAAAAGGGAACGGAAATAAGTAAAATGTAATTAACAGGACCAAAGCACATGGTCAAGGCAAGGGTTTTTTTTGAAACACAATTCTCATAAGAATAACCAAAGGAGGCAAACTAGTTTCATAGAAAAGACTCTTTTGCCCACAGGGTGTCCTAATTAACTTTTTTAAAATATTAATATTAACTAGTTGTACACAGAGAATTCAATTCCTGAAGTCATGTTTATCTACCAATTATTGTCTTCCTAACCTCCACAAATTAGGAAATTTTCCGTTAATCCTGTCATTAATTTTATTAGCAAGATAGTAAGCATAAGTTTACATAAATTGTAAACTCCTAATTTAAACAAAGATGGAAATTTTTTCCATGTGCAGAGTTATTCAAGCACACATCTTTTAAATGGTCTTTAATATCAATTCATTTCACATCACGCCAAATTACTGATACATTTCTGATTCAGAAAAAGAATCTATAGAATTCAAGAAGTTCAAGGTAAAAAGTACTCTGAAAAAAATAGAAAATACTAACAAAGTTACTAAATATGGGGATAAAACTATGAAGTTATTTATAGTCACGAATAATAATTTTCTTGAGAAGCAGTTAAACAGAAGCCAGATTTTAGGAACATCAAAAGTAATATATATAGGCAGTACATGGATATTAGCATGTAATATACTTGATTAATTTGAACTTTTATGAAGAGATTATTATAGATGAGGACAAATTTGAGAAGTTAGCTATCAGACACAAACAACAAGTAACAATCATTGAGGTTAGTAGATTTTACCAACATGTACATTTGTGAGAAAATGTATTCAATTTATTCTTAGTAATATATTCTAGTAATTATCTGCTAATTTATATTCTCTTGGAAATCCCAAAATTGCTTATCAGTATTTGGTCATGTTCTACATTGGTTTGGGAACCATTTGTAAGGAATTTTACTTTTAACATAAAAAAATCAAATAATGAAACAACTGAAGAAATATCTTGAAACTTGTTTCATCATTTGCATCATCAGTATCTTTACAGATAGAGAATTATTAATTTAGTCCAACTAATATATTTCATCCCTGTCAAAGATTTACGTTATTCTAAATTTGAATCCAAGTTTTCAAAAATGTGTATTTATTTTTGTTTTTGTTTATTCCTCTGAGTATGATTTGGTAAGACCTTAGGAAACAAGTTCTTTTCATTCTGTACCTAGTACTCTATGAATGTAAAGTACACTAGCACCCATTAAATGTTCAGTTAGGTTATTGAGTATGCTAGCATAGTAATTACCTGTTTTAATTATGATATATAATTAGTACAAGTGCATGTAATTATGTAGTTACATGGAACATTCTTGCGATGATTGAAAAATGAAACTGTGGAATTAATAGTAAAGTGAATCAAAGTTAGAGGAAATACGTTATTCATAGATTCAGAGTATGCTTGGTAATTTTCTCTATGGATTAAGGTAGTATTAAGAGTAGTCAAATACGTCTTATTGTTCTAAAAATTACAAATGATGCAGAGAAAAAAGAGAGGTAAATATCACACAGAGTAATTTGATACTTAGGTGACTAATGGAATCATGTGTATTAGCATGCCATAGAAAGAAAGAAAATTCCCTAAAATGACCAATGCCTGACAGGATTTGAGGAAGACTAACTCAGATCAACCATTCTAAACATCAACATTTTCTTTGATATATACATCCTAATATCTAAATTTTTTCTCCATATGAAATGAGTAGATGAATGAAGCCATTTACATAGAAGTGTGTTGACTAGGAATTTTATTCAGTTCAGACTTTTCTTGTGTTTGTCTACTTATGCCTTTTAAGGACACATAGTAGAAAATTGTTAAAAAAGAAAAAAATGCCCTAAATTTTCATGTAGGTAAAATTATGAACACAACATGACTTAGACAAATGAAAAGAACCAGGTCAACATAGTCTTTGAGGAATATCCATACACTGACCTGGTATTCTTGCAATTCAGTATTATTTTAAGGAGCAATTATGGGCTACAGAGAAATTATTTTGCATGAAAATGTATTGAATTGCCTATTCAATTGTGTATCCTCCAATAACTAAAGATATCAATCCCAATGCCTGGAAATTATTTAGCCTAACTCTGTCTTTCACATCTGAATGTCAGACTAACAAGCCCTTCTTGAAAGAGCATAAATCCCACTGAGCTTGTTTAACTGCCTTTTGAGAATTGTCTAAAGAACATGTAGTCCATTCTATTCTATATAGTAGCCACATTAAACAAAAATTTTAGGAACTATAATATTTGACATCTAAGCATGACATTGGCATAGGAAACTCTCTGAAAGCTGTTGTACCACAGGAATAAAGAAATAAGAAAAAGGAGAGAAAAATAGGCGAACCATACTAAATTATAACAAATGCATGTGGGGGGAAAAAACCAAGATCAGACACCTTTTATAATTAAAATACACTGAGATGAAAAATAAATGCCAGTAAAGTATTGTGGAAAATGTTTATTAGCATGCATAAAATGAAACAATTAAACCTGCTGAGATTGTTTTAAGGAGTTTAATAGAGAGAGCATGTTGGAGGAGGGATTTTGTATGTATTGTATACATGTTTGTGAATATCAGAATGAAGCTTATTTTCAACAATTTATATATGGCAACAAAATCTTTTAAAAAATACTTCTTTTATAAAAACATTATCAAGTTCACCTGTCATAGAATTGTATTTATTTGGCTTTAAGCTTATTTTAATGATGCAATATTCTCCTTCAAATTGATTGTATGAAGTACTGTGTGTCAACCTAGCAATACCAGGTAAGAGTGCATAGAAAAAAAATCTTCTGTGTGAGTTTTCACAGACTACCAATGCACAATAGGCATTAGAGTATACAAGGACATGGAATTAACCTATGTGAAAATTCCAAAGTCAAAAGGAGCAAGAGCTATGATGTTAAACAGAGTGCTTTACAATTTCAAGCCTTATTATTACCATAAAAAGGGAAGGTAATTTGTAGAGTTATTATTAGCAGTACGCAGACTCTTAGTTCAGAGTCTATGCAATGTTACTTAAGATAGTTTTTACTGTAAATCTTTTGTGAAAGTGATAAGAACGGCACTAGAATTCGTAATTATGAAGATAAAAGTATTTTTATAGCATTTAAAATAAAACCAGGAAGACAATAGGATCCATATTATCTCACAAATCTCTTTTACTAGTAGAGTGAAATACTTTGAACCTAGAATTACTAATGTTACCTATGAAATGGCTTATTTTCAGTTAAAAATTTCATTTTATCTTGTGTAAAGTGCACAGGCATCATGTGCAGAAATAATTAAGTATAATTAATATCCAATAACAATAAAATATATAGTTTTTAGTAGTCTGTATATAACTAAATGACATGCTATAAGCTGCATTAAAATACCTTACTTCTTGTATAGTAGACACTATCACTGGAAGTTTATTTGGTATAACGAAGTATTTGACTAACTATTAATTTTTTCCCTTTACTTAGGATTTTTCACTCACATACAACTAGAGAAGTACTGTGATACTTTTTCCCATGCCTAGGGATTTTTGCTTTTTTATAATTAATCTTTCAATAATAAGGCACAAGTACACATTTGAATTGTCCACCGTCTACTAGTTTATCTTTAATCCATAACTCATAATTTGTTTTGGCTTCTGTGATAACAACTCATTGAAATTATTATAGTAATTCTACATTTATCTTCAAAAAATAACTGTTGTCATCCATTAGTTCTCAAGTGTCAAATTTCAGAGTTGTGAGCACAAGGTAAATTCCATTACCCTTCAATGAATACTTCTTACTTGTTTGGAGGTATTGTTTTCTTAAATTTATCTACATTTATTCTTTGCTAATGTGGAGTTATTTCAATATGTATTTGGTTTGTGATCAGTCTTCAGAGATGGGTTAGATTTCAAGTCTTCCTAGTTCTTTCCTGGAAACTGAGCTGGTAAAATTATAGTGGAAGTTTCAGATCCAATGTGGGCCAAAAATTGCAAACTGTACCTTGTGTACAAAGTGTGTTCAAATCACTGAAAAGGTCAGCAAAGCCTAGGAAGGGAGTTGGGAACAGTACTCTGAGGGACACTAGATAAGGAGTTCACTGACTGCTTCATTGGGTCTGGGTAAGCCATTAAAAGGAGCTAAAGAGTGACATTGCTCATAAACAATTACTTGCCTTATGTAACTGTTACCTCTCTGGACATCACCTTTATTTATCTTGTTTTTATAACTGTATTTCTTTTTGTCTTTTCTTTTTTGGTACTAGGGATGGAACCAAGGACATTGCACTTGCTAGGCAAATGCTTTGCCACTGAGCTACATCCCAGCCCTGAACCTTTATAATCACAATAAAATATTTTTTATAAAAGGAAAACAAAGTTGTCATTCAGCTTTTTTCCTCTGTGGAAAAATAATGATCTCCTTTTTGAAGTGAACTCTTTTCCCAGGATGTTTCTGTATCTCTGGTTTCTGCCTTTCTCTGCAATTAAGCTTTTCCTTAAGCTATCGCTCTCTTCATGGTTTGAATACAGGTTTTAGCCACATCAGAACATGTACTGATACATAACGAAAAAGGAAGATTTCAACCCATTCTGCAACTGAGATTGAGAAAATCCTTTCATAAACCAGAACTGTGCAGAAGAATGCAAATGTATTAATAGAACTTTAAGGAAAGCTCACCTCAAGAAATTCAACTAAAGAATGGACAGCAAGTAAAAGAAAGCTGGAAAACAGATTTATATCAGTACAATTTTGTAAACTGCCAGTCTATCCCTGTCATACTCACAAAAGAAATACACTTGTGTGAAAATAAACTGCTAGATACTTAACTATTAGTGTCTTCACAATGCACATTCCTAATCCTTGCATAACCAGTAAGATAAGAGCATTTTACAGTGCTTGCATCAATATTTTTACATCAATATTTTATTAGCATATCTGAACATTCACAATAATTCTGTAATAAGGTTTACTAAATAAAAAATGCATTACACAGTAACCTAAAGTCATCATTGGCATGGAAATGTTTGAAAATGTAGAATAGATGATGTGCTCAACTAATAAGAATTTTGTGCTGTTATAAAATTGGGAATTTCAGGTTTAATAACTATTGAAATGGATTTTAATTAAGATTACCTCTAGAGTAATGTAGTTCTAAAATACACTGAACCATTTCAACATGCATATTTATGAACAATTTAAATGTAATTCAATTTTTATGTCTCCTGCAGTGATTATTTATATTTCAGATAAATGTATCAGGTTATTAGTTTCTAATACAAAAACCCCATTGGAAAATCAAGCTTCTGGTGTACACTTGTAATCCTAATATGCAGGATCTTGAGATAACAGTATCATGAGTTCAATGCTAGCCTAAGCTACAGAGTGACACCCTGTCCAAAATAAACAAATAAATGAGAAGGGATAAATAAATAAAACCAAGAACCCTTAACCTCTTTACTAAAACTTAATAAGCTATGAGTAGTTGAGATTGAAAGATTATACTTCCAGACCAACTAGGGGAGATGAAGTCCATTAAAGATGACTTATATTAAGAAAAGTGGGACAAGTGAACACATTTGTGATTCCAGCAATAATGGGTATTCTAAAAGTAGAGAATCCTGGAATCACATGCATGCTATGAAGAAAGCCAGCCCCTGTCTTAGAAAGTATCAATAAGAAGTCAGTGCTTGGGGCATCACTCAGCACTTGTTCTTCAACCTAGAAAATGTGAAGCCTTGAGTTCAAACACCAGTACCACCAAATAATAAATAAATAAGTGAATAAATAAGTATATATGTACTTCTGACAAAACTTTCAAGGGGTAATAAATACAATTAAGTAGATTTTTTACAAAGGTGAAACAACATAAGACAGAAAACAATGTTTACAGAAAAGATATGAAAAGCTTTTCATGTTTTTTAAAATTCCTATAAACATGAGATTCAGAAAATCCAATAAATCTCAAGATAGATAATAAAATAAATCTGTAGTTTATCTCATAACAAAACAATTATATATATGTGTGGGGGCGAGGAGAGAGACTGCTACAGATAGACTAGATAGATAGATAGATAGATGATAGATAGATAGATAGATAGATAGATAGATAGATAGATAGATAGATAGAAGTAAATTCAGCACTGAGATTTTGTAACTATACCAACTTTATAAAATTTGTTGTTGGATCCTGAAATTGGCCAAGTCTGTGATGTTTGTTTGGCATAGCATTTCAAATCTACAGGTTTCTGCATTTATTATATACTTATTAAATGGGGAAGCCAGAAATTTTAGTGTTACAGGTAACAGATAAACAGGTTACAGTGTTCAAGCTGCATGTAGGTAGTCCTCATCAGATGTCATTTCATTTAATAGAGAAGTGACAAAACAAACTATGAAATATACTTTTTGCTGGGGCATGGCAAACACTTTTCCTGACCTTTGGAGAGTCCTGTATTAGCATTTCAAGCTGCTGTGCTTATATTTCCACAACGGTTTGGCCTGTGTCCTTAAATTCTACTTCTCTAATTCAGATTCTATTACAGCTAAAGAATATGAGCCCCCAAATGCAACTTATCAAATAAAATCAATTTGTGATCAAACTCACCAGAATAATTTCTAATGTTTGCATCTAAGAATACATTTTATCACAAAAACAAAAATGTATCATATAAAGGTAAGCAGGAAATTGTGAAAGACCTAGCTGAGGATAAAACAATGAATGGAGAGAGTTATAAACAAGATCCTGGCCAGGCAGCAGGAAACTAAGGTATGAGCAGTGTGATTCAAAGCTAAACCACACAGGAGAGTCCCTCAGATTCTTATCTACATTAATCATCAAAAAGCTGGAAGTGATAGAATGCTAGCCTTGGACAAAAATCTCAGGGACAAAACCCAGGTCATCAATTCAAACCCCAAGAACAGCACAATAAGAAAACAAACAAATACCACATATATTGACCCTTAATGGTAACAGAATAGTTTCTGAATGACAGCTACATTCTATTAGTACCCAAGACACAGGTAGTAAAATTCACAACCATACTGATAGCTGAGTGACATCTTCACTAATCAACTGATGATTTGTATTATGTATAAACAAAATCATCATCCATTCATGCCCCATGACAGTCTTGATGTAATTGTCTATGGCCAAAATCTCTTCTACCTAATAAATTGGAGGAGTTTTTGATGTACAAGCTCATCTCCATGACCTGCCACTCAAACAAAAGACCCTTGGTACTTTTGCTCACTTTTGAACCTGCTCATTCCTTTTATTTTGTGATTATACCTTCTTTTACTTTAATAAACCTAATCCATTCCACTAAGTCTCCTCTATTACCATCTTGAATTTTTTTCCTTTTACAGCACTAGGAATCACCAAGACCCATGCTTTGGTACAATCATGGCATCAACTTTCAAGTACATAAGGATTCTAAAATCAGAGATAGTTTATTTGACTTCAGTGTGTTAGAAGAACATTAAGTATGAAGCTATCAATAGGGTATGGGACTTCATCAATACATGTCACACAGTGTATAAATGAATTTAATGAAGTATATGTTGAAAAAAAGTCCTTGGAAGAGTTAACAAGCTATACAAAAACTCAAGACAAAACCACCACCAAACTATAATAATTGTGAAAAACAGAAATGGTAGGTAAATAGAACAGTTTTTGCTTTGCATTCATAATTGATCCTCAACACTACACAAATTCACAATGCTTACACTCACATAACACTCTTATCGTTACCACAAACACCACCAACAATAGCATTTAAAAAATTGTCAAGCTTGACTCTTATTAATATATCCAATAACTTCCAGGGAGAGAACAAACTTTTAGCAGCCTTCAATTATCAACTTTAAAAGGGCCACGAGGAAAAGATTAAGATAATTTATTTAAAAGCATTTTATCATTCCTCTTACTGAAAAGCCTAAACTGTCCACAAACAGTAGATAGATATCAAATTAGGAATAAATTTAATACATAGATCATTGAGTTTTTGATGTGACAGGACCTTCTTATGGAAGGCAGGGAATTTGAGAATTGGAAAGGGAATATGTGTCAGAATTTATGACTGAAATGCTAAGTATCTTAAATATCTAAATCCCATTGAGCGTCATTTGCATCACAAGCAGACCTTTTTCCACATCCCAATTTGTTTTTTCCCTGTTGTACTGGCAAACCTTGAAACAATCCTGCCAAGAAGAAATCATTTCTCGTCATGCCTGGTGCCCAATGCCAATTCACTCTTCATAAATATGTACAAAGATAGATTTCAGCATTTCTCTGTGTAAAATATAAGATTTTACTTCTGAAAGAATAATGCTTATGTACAGCAAAGTTTTGCTTTTCTACATCAGCAAAAATTCTCATAACATATGTAGATATTAATGATGCTTGACTAAAAAAGAAAAAAAGGAAGGAACCTAATTTTACAAGGGATGGAATTTATTTGCAAAGTGTTTTTCATAATAAGGCAAGTATCAGAAATTCTGAATATAACAGGCTTCATTAAAAGATTACAAGTAGTTCCAAGAATTTGTTGGTTGTTCATCTGGAACTTGATTTTGACAGTGGATAATACTGAGAAGTCAAAACTGTTTGGTTTAATTTGAAGTTAGTAATATGAGGTATCATAGTGATAATTCATAAAGAATAGAATATTTAAGATTAATAGCAATAAACTTACTGTGGCCTACAAATCCAACCCTCAATAAGCCTTTCAATGAACCCAACACGTTAATCCCTCCAAGATGACCTGATTGTATATTACAGAAAGGTCAACTAGTAACATTAGAAAGCATTGCTAATGTTTTGGGTTGTATTTAAGCAATTTTTGTACTGAATAACATCATTATAATGAATTATTAGATCACAAATGGGATAGTACCATAATCTAAACTATACTGCCGGGGCTGGGGATATGGCCTACTGGCAAGAGTGCTTGCCTCATGTACATGAAGACCTGGGTTCAATTCCCCAGCACCACATATATAGAAAACGGCCAGAAGTGGTGCCATGGATCAAGTGGCAGAGTGCTAGCCTTGAGCAAAAAGAAGCTAGGGACAGTGCTCAGGCCCTGTGTCCAAGGCCAAGGACTGGCCAAAAAAAACACACACACACAAAAAAACACATCACTATATTGCCCTCTCCAATCTAAATGTTTAAGTTGCCCCTCACTATACCTTCAAATATGACTATTCTTGAAGACAGGGATTTAAGAAGCAATCCAAAAATTCATATGGAACAGTAAAAGACCCTGAATAACAAATACCATCCTTAGCAGGAAGAACAGTTCTGGAGGAATATTAATAACAAACATCAACTCTACTACAAAGCCATAGTGATAAAAAATAGCTTGATACTCACACAAGAACAGGCCTAAGGACCATTGGAACAGAACCAAAAATGAATCTGTGGACACATGGCCACATAATTTCCATTGTTTGTATCTAAAAATACATTTTTATCACAAAACAAAAGTGTATCATATAAAGGTAAGCAGAAAATTATGAAACACCTAGCTGAGGATAAATAATGAATGGAGAGAGTCATGAACAAGATCCTGGCCAGGCAGCAGGAAGCTAAGGTATGACCACTGTGACTCAAAGCTAAACCACACAGGAGAGACCCTCACATTCTTATCTACAATTAATCATCAAAAAGTTGGAAGTGATAGAATGCTAGCCTTGGGTACAAATCTCAGGGACAAAAACCCAGGTCATCAATTCAAACCCCAAGAAAAGCACAATAAGAAAACAAACAAACAAATACTACATATATTGACCCTTAATGGAAAGCAAAGACTAAACCTAGAGTTACTCTTTGATCCAGCAATCCCTCTCCTGGGCATTTACCCAAAAGTCTACAAACAAGGCCATACTAAATCTACCAGCACTTCCATGTTCATTGAAGCATTATTCACTATAGCTAAGATATGGAAAGAACACAGATGAACATCAGTAGTTGAGTGGATCAGGAAACTGTGGTATATATACAAAATAGAGTTCTATGTTCCATCAGAAAGAATGATATTGCTCCATTCATAAGAAAATGGTAAGATCTGGAAAACATTATATGAAGTGAAGAAAGCCAGGCCAGAAGAAATGTAGGTTGCATGATTTACCTTGTTTTTAATAACTAGAATATGTCTATAATATTCGTAGCAGGAGATCACAATAGCCCAATTATTAAGTGCATAGGACCATATATAATGAAGTGGATCAATATGAACTCCAAGAATTGGAAACAAGAGGATCTTATTATGTTCTGTTTGTATTACTTTCTTTTTCTTTCTTTGTTTTTTTGTTTGTTTTAGTTTTCTGTAGCTTTTTCTTGTATATAAATTTGTCTGATCCCTGGAAGGTAAAGGGAATCACAGAAACAGCAGGACAAATGATGAACTAATTCATAAATTATATTCACCAGACACTGTGTTGGAAATGAACTTTACAACATGGGGGGTGGGGAGGAGAAAGCTGGAGAAAATGAGGGAGGGGGGTAACAATATTCAGAAAGAAATGTGTTCATTACCTTACTTGTTTAACTTTAAGACCCATATTCATCACTTTTACTGTTAGGTTTTTTAAGTAGGTCATCGGTAAAGGAGAATGCCACCACGTGGTCTTCAGGCAGGAGAGAAAAGTTTATTCTGCTGACCTGCTCTCAAGTTCAAGGTGCACGAGGTGGGCAAGAGAGAGTCACCCCAGGGGGATGCCTTATGTAGGGCAGGGATGGGTAGGTGTGGCCAGGATGTGACCTCAGGGAAGGGGTGGACAACTGCCTCCAGGTATGCGGGTTACCTAGGTAACAGTGTGGAGACAATCAGGTGGAGGCTATCTGCATGTAGCCCTCCAGGAGAGGACCTTACATTCCAGCCTTTTAGTAGTTATGAAAAAGGGCTAAGACTTTCTCTGGCTGTTTCCTGTTGGCAAGGGGCATGGACATTAGGCAGACATGTGTGGCCCCTCCTGGAGAAGGTGAGCAGCAGCTGTCCCTTGGTGGTAGATCCTTAGGCAAAGTCTCCAAGAGGTCTCCTGAGGCCAGGACTGGACAATAATAAAAAGAAAAATACTACTGAAATGAAAAGAGAAAAAAAAAAGGGTACTAATGGCTTGGAGGACAAAGGGATGGGGTAGAGAGGTGTGTGGAAGGCAGCTGGCTCAGTGTTACCCACTCGGGTCTTCAATTATGCAACACAGTTTACTTTGTTAGGCCCAAGGAGGATCAGGTATACCTCCAAGTCAACGTTGGTATAGAAGGGGCAGGAGCAGAAGCCCTTTTTATTCTTGACAGATGAATCCACTGTGGCTGTCCCTGTAGCTTGACTGTGGTGGGAATGGTCAGCAGAACCCGGTGAGTTCCTGTCCACTTAGGATGTAAACCAGATAGATTAAGGGTCTTGAGAAACACTTGATCCCCAGGCAAGATTGGGGAAGTGGGAAAGGGGCCTTGATGTGGCTGAGGAAGACATTGGTCAGCATGTTGGCGTAACATGTGCCTAAGGAAGGTTAGGACAGGGAGGTATCAGTGTCAGTAGGGTACTGTCAATAGGGAAATTACCTAAAAGAAAAGGTATTCAGTACATTAATACAAAAGGACTGAGAAAAGTAGGGCTGCAGGGAGAGACATGTAAGCCGGTGAGCACCAGAGGTAACAGTTCTGGCCAGGATTGCTGGAGCTCTAAAGAAAGTTTAGAAAGCTGTGTCTTAATGAGCACATTCGCTCTTTCCACCTTTCCAGATGACTGAGGCCTGTAGGGAATGTGAAGATTCCACTGAATATTTAAAGAGGTGGCTACCTGTTGAGTCACCTTGGAGATGAACTCAGGTCCATTGTCAGATTGAAGTGACCTGGGTAGGCCAAACCTAGGAATAATTTCTCTTAATAAGACAGAGGCAACAGTGTCAGCAGTCTCTGATGTTGTAGGATAGGCCTCAATCCATCCTGAGAATGTATCTACCATGGTTAGAAGGTATTTCAGCCGCTTACATCGAGGCATGTGGGTGAAGTCTATCTGTCAGTCTTCCCCTGGGGTATGTCCCTGGGCTTGGTGTGTGGGGAATGCAGCTGGTTGGAGACCACTTTGAGGAGGTAAGGGAACAGGTAGGGCAGGCTTGGGTAATGGACTTCAGTTGAGCTCTGCTTTTTGTGAGGTAGTACCAGGGGGCAGGGGGCTGCTTTCAATAATGGTGCAGTCACTAACAATGGCATAACCCGCAACTATGATGGCTGAAGGGGTGAGTGTGGAACTGCAATTGATGTACCAGGTGTATTCTGGGTCAAGAAGGGTTATTTTTCGAGATACCTGTAAAATGGGGTGTGGCTTGCTCCAAGGTTTCTGTACAGGAGTGAACAGAAGGGTTAGAATTGGATGGAAGCAAAGTGGCTGGATTAAGAGGGGAACAGCTTTCCAGTGAGAAGTCAGGGTTCTCAATAAAGGTAACATGAAGCAGCTGTAGGTGGGAAGGGGAGAGGGAAGACAGAGCTTTGTGAGATAAAAGGTCCTTTAGCCTGTGGGGGAGAGTGAATGGTAGTGAGCTGGCCAAAAGTGAGCTTTGTGCTCTCCTGTGCTAGTGTAGCTGCTGCTGCCAAAGCTTGAAGGCAGGCTGGCCAACCTTTTACCGTTGCGTCTAGTTGTTTCTAGAGATAGGCCACAGTTCTATAAGAAGGGCCTGACATTGGTTCCAGAACCCCAAGGATAATTCCCCACTTCTCAGTGACATAAAGTAAAAAGGGTTCTGTAAGGTTGGGTAGATCCAGTGCTGGAGCCCGTAGAAGCGCTTGCTTCAGTACCTTAAATGGGGTGTCAATGGGCTTTGTGGGGTCTGGCAGCTCTTTTAGCGAGGCCTTGGCTGACTCATAAAGGAGTTTAGCCAAAGTAGCAAATCCAGGTATCCTAATGCGAAGAAAGCCCACAAGTCCCAGGAAGAACAGAATGTCCTCCTTGGTCTGTGGGACAGAGAGGCTCACTTTTCTATCAAGAGTAATTCTTCTCTCTGTAGGAGTTATGGAGAGACCCAGGTACATTACCTCTGGCTTTGTTATCTGGGCCTTAATAGGGGAGTCTGTATATCCTATGGCCAACAGGAAGTTGAAGAGGTCAGCCATGTGTTGGCAAGCCAACTGGAGGGAAGGGCTGCAAAGCAAGAGATCATCCACATACTGAAGAATGACACTAGCAGATACCTGGAGAGAGAGAAGATCCTTTGCTAGAGCTTGTCCCCCAAAATGGGGGCTGTCCTGGAACCCCTGAAGGAGGACTGTCCAGGTTTGCTGTTGTGCCCTGGAGGTATCTGGGTCCATCCAGGTGAAGGCAAAGAAGTCCTAATACTCGGGATGCAAGGGGATGGTAAAAAAAAATGCATCCTTCAGGTCCAGCACTGAGAAGTGGGTGGTACCAGGAGGTATCTGTGAAAGGAGTGTATATGGGTTAGGCACAACAGGGTGCATAGGAAGAACTGCAGCATTAATGATGAGCAGGTCCAGGACTAGGCGATAAGTTCCATCAGGCTTAATTACTGGCAGAATAGGGGTGTTAGGGGTGTTAGTAGGTCTGAGAAGTCCTTGTTTAAGAAGGTAGTGAATGATAGGTTTTAAACCTTGCCTATGTCGGGGGTAAATGGGGTATTGGGATGTGCTGGGGAAATGGGTAGGGTTTTTAAGCTTAATGAGAACAGGAGTATGGTGTCTAGCCATAGTGGGTGTAGAAGAATCCCAGATTAGAGGTTTGACAAGATCTGGAGGGAGGGGGAAAGGGTCTAACTGGGAGGTTACACGTGGGGTTTCATCTGAATCATGGCACCATATATGTTAGAGTAAAGGAGAATGCCACGCGGGTCTTCAGGCAGGAGAGAAAAGTTTATTCTGCTGACCTGCTACCAAGTTCAAGGTGCCCGAGGTGGACAAGAGAACGAGTCACCCCAGGGGGATGCCTTATGTAGGGCAGGGATGGGGAGGTATGGACAGGATGTGTAGCCTTCCCTCAGGGAAGGGGTAGGCAACCACCTCCAGGTATGTGGGTTACCTAGGTAACAGGGTGGAGACAATCAGGTGGAAGGCATCTGCATGTAGCCCTCCAGGAAAGGGCCATTCCCCGCCCCCCCCCCCCAAAAAAAAAGAAAGAAAAGTATAAGGCCTTAAATAGAGGCAAATAAGGTCCAGAGATATTTCTTGGTAGCAATTGCTTAACAAATGTGGGCAGCATCCTGGGTTTGATTCCTAGTACGAAGAAGAAGAAGGAGGAGGAGGAGGAGGAGGAGGAGGAGGAGGAGGAGGAGGAGGAGGAGGAGGAGGAAGAAGAGATGGAGGAGGAGGAGGAGGAGGAGGAGGAGGAGGAGGAGGAGGAGGAGGAGGAGGACTGGGAGAGGGAGGGGGAGAGGGAGGGGGAGGAGAAGGAGGAGGAGGAGGAGGAAGAGGAGGAGGAAGAGGAGGAGGAGGAAGAAAGGTGAGAGAAAAATGGAGGGGGTAAGAACTATAATAATAAATGTACTCACTATTTTAATTATGTAACTGTAACCCTTCTGTACATCACCTTGACAATAAAAATTTTAAAAAAGAAACAAAAAAGAAAAGAGCAAAAGAAAAAAAAGCATATGAAGGTTAGAATATGTGTACTGTCATGAAATGGGGAATGATCATGTGGAAACCCACCTATAGAGGATAAAACCTCCAGGTGTCATTTTGAAGAAATGACATTCTGACTGAGCCACTAGACATAAACTCAATATCTTAAAAGTCTCTAACCTGTATGATCATATCATAGTGCCAGGTCCTTTGATTAAAGAGTATGATGAGAAATTTTAGGTCATGTTATGGGAAAATCTAAGATGGTAAACATATTTATTTACTTTTTCTGAAGGTACTATATATCATAAAGATTGTATTTTAATTATTACATTGATCAATTTAGTATCCTTTCCTTGGTCATAGCAGCTATACAAAATATTTTAATAAAAGTGTTGCCATAGGACCCTTGGTACATTTTAAATTTGCAGGTGGAATTCACGTCTTGAATTTTCCTTGGATAAAGTTGACATTTCTATTATAATGTTCAGTGTTTATTTGACAAAAGAACCCAAGACATAATATACCTATGTACCTGTTCTTAAATAGGAAACCTATAATCCATGAAGCTACATAATAAAACACCATGATACATCAGAGAGTGGTTAATTTGTTGCCACTAAACTACCATTTCTGAGGTTTATTTGGCTTCCATGAATACATATTTTCATCCTATCCTATAAAACTGTGTGTCTATTTACTAATTACCTTAATTACCAATATTCATGAATTACTTTTTATCATGTATAGAGGATTCTGTTTCACTTAAAGGAACCAATAAGGTAATTTGTAGTACCATTTAATGTTTTTAGCAAAAAAAAAAAAAAAAAGAACATGTTAGAAATCATCCTAAGTTTCTATGTTGAGACCAACTTGTTAATTTAAGTTACTATCTTCCTAAATGCATTCATTACAGGCCTTGAACAAGTGACAAATACATCAAGATTCTTCATCTACCAAGATTATATAGATTTAAAAGAAAAAGGATACTGAATTAGAAGTAGTGGAAGGTTACTAATTTTCACATTAATTAATTTATTTCATAACTTTAGATTTTCATGGTTTATACAAAAATTTTGTCAATTTATGTCCTGTAGGAAAATCCTGGAATATTGCTCATGTTTGCAAATATCAAGTTCTTATGCATGGTGACTGGGAACATAAGTCAGAAGACACTAAGAAACCAAAGAGAGAGTCAGACTTAGACTTGCACGAAGTGTAAGATATTATGGAATTGTAGACAGAAGCATACATCAGGTGAAAGCAAGACAGGAAAAATGTTTAAGTATTAGGCTAGTAAAAGATGGACCTCAGCCAAATGGAATACACTTAGTCTAATCCAAAATCTGCACATCAGTTAAGAAAGATTCCAGCTATATGTGATGTTTGAGTGAATATTTTAATGACTTTTTCCTTTATGGCTTAGCATAAATGAATGGATTATGTCGTAGGAAAACTTGTAATTACAAATAGGATAGCTACATCACATCACACTGAATTTTTTTTATTGTTTTTCTTCCTCTTTAGTATTGGAACATAACCAAACTTGTTTGTTTATATGCTGTCTATGGATGCTTTCATGCAACAACAGTGGAGCTGAGTGGTTGTAAAAGGGACCATATGGCAGCAAAAACATGCAATGGTTACTATCTGGGTTTTTACAGAAATAGTTTCCTATTCCTTGCTTAAAGTTCTTAGTACAAAAGGAAAGATTGTTCCAAAAAACCATTTGCCAAAGATTGTCCATTGGCTTTAATGAAATAAAAACGTAATTGTTTATGCCACTCTTTGAATTGGCTAAATGAAGGGTCCCAGTATTGAATTAGGTAATTATTCTCATTGTTTAGGCAAATACATCTGCTGCTCCATAATAAGAGGAAATGAAGAATGGAAAGATAAAATTTTCTTGAAATTGAGTAACAAAAATGGGTAGAAGACATCAGATTCTCATGTTGGGACGTACCAGTGTAATTTCATTTTCACAGTGTTTTGATGGAGGAAGGCCATATGAGCTGTTATGCAAAGCAGTCAGAGTTATATGGATACTCTGAGAAGTTTAAGCAGAAGGAAGCCCAAGAAGGCATGTGTATGGACTGAGCAGGACAGTTTGGGGGAGACTGAAGTCCTATCATGTGTGGATGACCACATATACAAAACTTTTACCCAATATCCTCTTATCCTCTACCTACCAACTTCATCGAAGTTATTGGGTAGGTCTAAGAGTTCTGAGCCCAGGCCAATGGAATAATGCTATTTTCCCTGCCTCCTTCCTGGGATAAGGTACTTAGCTTCTTGGTGGTGTCTGTAAATGGCTAAGTTAGTCAGGCAAGTGTTTGAGATGCTACTGTAATTCAGCACTAAATTTTCTTGTTTGCTCCTCCACTCTGTTGCTTTGGAGACAACTTTATGATAGACTATTGATGACATTAGGTGTATAAATTCAAGAGCATGTGAGTCAAGTGGGAGTCAAGCCTATAGGCTGCCATGCTCCTTGTATCCAGCAGTATCCCCCAGTCTACAAAATGTAAGTATTCTCCCAGTAGACAATTAACACTTGATTTGCCAACCATAATCAACATACAGCAGCAACACTCCATATATTACACATTAGGAACTACAAGAGACTCTAGTTTGCTTTTAATGAGAGTGCTGAGATTTGGCCTAATAATTAGAACTTGTTGGGGAAAAGTGGTTGGCTACTGAGGTCAATCATGAGAGCAATGTTTAAATAAATAAATAAATAATCCTACATATAAGCCCTGCCAACATTCAATCATACATGAACCTTAACAATACTTCAAATGAAAGACCATAGGTGATTAAAAAAATAAAACCTTCGGCCAGTAATGACCTCAAATGTACAAATTCCAATGTAGAAAAAAATAGTTGAAAGAGCAAAGCCATAACAAATCAGCTTAGTAAGATCCTTCTAAGAGACAAGTCCACAAAAACAGACCATACTGGTAATGAAGTAGATGAATTCACAGATAAAGGAACAAAATACAGGACAGGAAAGAGGAATTCGATAGAGATATAGAAATCCTAAAAAAAAAAAAAAAAAACAGGAAAATAAAGTTGAAATGAAAAGCTCACAGATAATTTTTAATAATAACAGTAATAAAAGATAAAGGAACAAAATACAGGACAGGAAAGATGAATTCTATAGAGATATAGAAATCCTAAAAAAAAAAACAGGAAAAAAAAGTTGAAATGAAAAGCTCAGTAAGTCAGGTGAAAACATCAACAGAACAAAGGATTAACTAGAAGATAGAATATCAGTTATAGAAGGCAAGGCTAATAAATTGGAACATTCATACAGTACTAAGAAAATAAAGTACAAATAAAACATGTGCATCTTCTGAGATACCATTACGACCAAACCTACAGAAGTTGAGCCTGATATCTCTCCCATCCTACACTGCAAACCACCCTTGCAATGGACTCTCCATCCTTCCAACAGTCCCGAAACAAATCTGTTTTACCATCTAAAACAAAGCAAAGAGCACACTAATCACAGGCATAGAAGAGGGCGAAAAGTCACAAAATAAATACATATAAAATAAAATAATTGCCGAAAATACCTCAAATCTTGGGAGATAGATGGATATTCAGATATAAGAGGCTGTAGGGACAACAAGGAGACAACAGCAGTAAAGAAACTCTCCACATCATATTACAATATTTTATTTAAGTATAAAAGCCAAGGAAATTATATCAACAACTTCAAAAGAGAATTGTGAAATCATAAAGTCAAACCCATCATAATAAAATATTTGTCCACAGAAAAGTTAAAGACAAGATAGAATAATGTATTTTAAGCCATGAAAATAGTTGCCAACTCAAATTACTGCACTCAGAAAAGCTATCCTACTTAACTGAAGGAGAAATAATATCTTCCGTAATTGAAATAAAAGAATGTATGATCACTAAGCCAGCACCACAGAAGTGGCATAAAGGAATTTTAGAAAGAGGTATGACAATGTGAGAAATAATAAATATGCTTAGAAGAGTATATTGAAACTGATCACTAGAAAATGAATATTTTATATGCATGTATCAAACATTTCATAAGGTTTGATACAAGTATATGAAAAGAATTGCTACCTGCCATTCAGAAATAACACCAGTCATTAAGAGTCTTATTCTCTCATCCCATGACACAGTTTGATACAATGAATTATAACACAGACCCAATCATATGTTGCCTACAAAAACAACAGGCAAAAAAGAAATAAAGGTTTAAAGTGAATAGGGAAAAAGTCCAAACAAAATTCAAAATCAAACATATATTTGTCAAAAATGCTTCAAAAAAGATTAATGAGCAGAGACCAAAGATACTTTGATAAATAGAACAATAAGTCAAGAAGATATAACAATTATAAACTTACAAACATTGAATGTATGGGCACCAATTTCAAATCGTAGATACTAGTAGACACAGAAGCACAGACCAATTGAACACAATAATTTAAGTTGAATGTAATACTCCAATATCACCAATGGGTAGGTCTTTCAGACCACAACTCTGAAATTTGAGAAATGAATAAAACTATAGATGAAACTAATTTAATATATAGTTAAATAATTTTCCACCTAACAGCTAAAGTATATACAATCTCCTCAGCAGCTCTCACAATTTTCTCCACTAAGACATATTTTAGCACATAAACAAGAAAAATAACATTGCATTGTTTTTCACATTAAAATTGAATGAAACTAAAAATAACAGTATGGGATGCTAGAGAAAATACATATAAATGCATGAAAAACATAATTTTGCCTTATGTGTGAGTCACTAAAGAAGCAATTGGATAGACAAAGCATTTGTAATCCAATAAAAATGCAAGTAAAACTTTCTCAAAAGAATGTGACAGAGCAAACATAGAGCTAAGAAGAAACTTCAAAGCTCTGACTTTTTTGAGCCACAGATGCTTTCAGATAAACTAATGATGTGGCTTAAATTCTAACAAAGACAAGAATGACCCCAAACCCAAATTTGTGCATGGAGACAAATAATTTTAAAATATATATTAAGACAATATTAGGACAAATATTATTAATGAGATGAAAAACGGATACAAAAAAACAGTGAAATAATGTACAATTGGTTCTTTGAAATGATAAAAAAGATTTTCCAATTTTTAGCCAAACAAGCAAAATAATTGTAGGAACAACAACCATAAACATGGGCCAATAAAACACAATACAAGATTCAGAAATAAGCCCTTACATTTTAACAATATGATCTTAACAAAAGGGTCAAAAACATAAGTTGGGTAATGGAGTCCCTCCTGCCCTTCCCCCTCCCCCGTTCCCCCCCCCCCCCCCCCCGCCCCCAAAGGACAGGATTCCTGGTTCCTCCAAGAATCTGGCCAGGGTAAAGTTCCACAACCATAAAAAGCAGGCTGGCCTGCCAGGGCCTCAGTGGAGACTCTTGGGAGTTGGGACTGCTGGAGTCAGGTTATAAAGGCAAATACCACATGGTCAAGCATACCACATGGTCAAGCCTGCCACATGCAGGTGGCCAATGAGGTTACAACACTTACAGAGCATGCCAGGTCACACACAGGTGGCCAATGGAGTTACAATCTGCTTCATAGCAACCGTTTGAACCAAGCTTCCATTTTAGTTAGACTTGGGGCATGGATTTGGCTGGGCTCACACTATGCAGGCCAGGCCAATATGCCTACTCATGGGAGGGCACAGGTTTAACCTTGAATGTTCTATAACTCAGATGATCAAGCATTGGGGGTGCGGGGGAGATCTTAGTGAAGACGGAGTCAGCTTCTGCTCTCTAACTAATCTGAGATGGAGTCAATCTGACACCCCTCAACAGCCAATGATAGTGCTGGCCAGATCTGACCTCCATATTACATGTTGGATGAAAACAACCTATTCTATTAATAGTGTTAGGAAAATGTGAATATCTCCCGTGAAAGACTGAAACTATTTTACTACTTTATATATTGTTAGAAAAAAAAATAAGTCCAATATAAGACTTTCACATAAGAATTATTTAATATAAGACTGCTGTAAAATGAATCAGTAAAAGATGAATCTTTGGGCTACTGCTCTTTTAGTAATAAGTAAATGAGACTACTGAAGTATACAAATGCAGATCCTGTCACTCCTATTTTATTTTATATAAATAAACTATGTTAACTAAACTGTGACCACAGCACATTAAGTTGTATTCAATATGGTGGCTTTTCAAATAAAGACATTCTTAGTTTTATTTGTAATGTGGCACTAATTATACATAAAAGAAAAACTTTTGCTGTTGTTGTGGCCTTATGATTGTAAGGTGAGACATACAGGATGAGAATGTAGGGATGTTGGTTAGCTAATAAGAAGCTAGTGTTATTTTTTTCTAGTGTATTTTTTTTTCTGTCCTGGGGCTTGAACTCTGGGCATGAGCACTGTCCCTGGCTTCTTTTTGCTCAAGGCTAGCACTCTACCACTTGAGCCACAGTACCACTTCTGGCTTTTTCTATATATGTGGTGCTGAGGAATTGAACCCAGGGCTTCGTGTATACGAGGCAAGCACTCTTGCCATTAGGCCATATTCCCAGCTCCTCTAGTGTATTTTCAAAGTCCTACTTAAACATATAATTTAGATCCCTTAAATTAAATAAGCCAAGCACAAGTTTTGATAAAAAACAAAATGTAAGAAAAAATTCACTTTATTAATGTATGTATATGTTCATAGTACTGTGGTTAATTGCCTTACAATGTCTTTTTCATTAGAGGGCTTAGCCACATAATTATTTTATTTCATGTCAATGTGCCTTTTTCTTAGATGCTTCTATTTACACATTGTAATGGGAAAAAATCCAATTCAAAACTAACAATCATCTTGTGTTTTACTTAATTTTCATAAATCTAGCATTAGTGTATTCTATACTTGTTAGGGATGTATTATTTTTAAAGCTGGTTTGTGAATAATACAGTTCTGAAGCTGTAAACATGGATTCACAATATTTGTGGCAATTTTCCAACTTAATGAACTAATTAACACACCATATGTGAAAGTCTACCAGTATATGTGTCAGTGAAACAGCATCTGTGTTTGTATGTGTTTGCATCTGTGTGTGTGTGTGTGTGTGTGTGTGTGTGTGTGTGTGTTGAGATGAGAAAAGGGAATGACCAGAATGTTGCACTAAAAAAAAAATAAAAAAATAAAAAAAAAATTGACAGTTTCTTTCTTTCTTTCTTTTTTTTTTTTTATTTTGTCAGTTGTGGGGCTTGAACTTGGGGCCTATGTGCTGTCTCTCATTCTTTTTGTGCTCAAGGGTAGTGCTCTCCCAGTTGAGGCTTATTGGAGATAAGAGTTTCATGGACTGTTTTTCCAGGGCTGGCTTTGAACTACAATCTTCAAATCTCAACCTCCTGAGTAGCTAGAGATGAGCCACTGGTGCCTGGATGGACAATTCCTTTCTTTACATTTAAAATTTCATTCTACACGTAAGTAGGTAAAATAAGAAGATGACTTCTTCTAAAGTCTACACTATAATTTGGACATCTATAATGTAATCTATTGTCTATACATTTTATTAATGAGATAAAATGTATGATATAAATTAACATGTTCTTCATACTTCGTACAAATTTAAGACAATTGCCAGACTTTTATAATTCAAGTTTTCAATAATAAGATACTAAACCAAAGACAAAATCCAATATGCTTTTAGAATAGCATAACATTTTTAATTATCAATTTTCAAAATAATTTTTTCAAGAAATACAGAGAAATAATTTTGAGTAACATTGTAAAATGTATGGCTTAATTTCTTTTAAATATTAATGAAATAACTTAAACTTTTAATGATTCCAGGTGTTGGATTTTTCTTCACACACATTCTAAACAAAACAGTTTAAATACAAAGGTATTAAATATGAAAAGTTGTATGCTCCTTCCTGGATATAGGTATACTGGTGAATGAATTAGGCATTTTGATTATTCATCCTACTTTTGTTTATTCATCTTCCCATAGTTATAATCTAACCATATTTTACAGAAATGCAATTCATGATAACAACGAAGTCCATAATATTGTAATAAGTGATTAGTGACAACACTCTATTGCTATGAAAGAAGGAAAATGTAAACCTGAAATATTAAACTAAGTTTCTAAGGGCCTTAAAATGTACTGTCCAGCTTGCAAATAAAGTAATTTTCTACAAAGTAAGATTGGCACCATGCTGTTTCCCAGTTTTATATTTCCTCTGCAAATTACACATAGAAATATGCAATTTTCAGGAACAAACACACAAACAAAAATAAAGCAGGAAGTGATAAGCAATGACAAGTGACATGACCCAATGTGTAATATGCATGAGTAAGACCAGATATAGCAATCAAGGTCACAAAGTTGATTGGCTATTGATATAGTAATGTATCTTTTACTTAATAGAAAAAATGAATCAGAAATTATATCAATTTAGATTTTCATGCCATTTAGGTGTTTGAATTTATAGTGCTTAGTGTAAAATTAAAAATACGTAAGACTGTAAGGTGTTGATAATTCAATACATTTTTAAGAAAGAAGACTAAATTTATTTTTAATGTTTTATTTATTTATTTTTGTTGTAAAGGTGGTATACAGAGGTTACAGTTTCATAGGTCAGATAATGAGCATATTTCTTTATAAACCACTTCCCCCCATAAAATAGTTTCAGATTCTTATTTATGACAAGCCTTCTTTCTTCTGTTTATTATCACTACATTTTTAAAAATGTCTTTATTGGAAGAGTGATGTGCATAGGGGTTACAGTTTCATATGTAAGGCAGTGAATACATAGTTACCTCTTCCCTCATCCCCCCCCCATTTCCCTCTCTCCCCATGAGTTGTACGGTTGGTTTACAACCTATAGTTTTGTAAGTATTGCTATTGCATTGGTTTGCCATTTTATCTTTTGTCTCTCAATTACTGAATGTATGATGCTTAAAATGCCACAAAATATAAAGGGAATACTTGCACATAGTATTACTGTGAGAAAATAACCTGTTCTCCATTTTGAGACAAGACACCATTCTGTTCTGATATTTACTGGTACTGATATTTCCTGGGATTATTTTCTTCTTAACTTTAAGCTGAAACAATCAGCTGTCTGGTTTGTGCTGGATAGTCAGGCCATGAGTATACATCCTTGGTAACAGGGTTAAAGAATAAAGCATTGCTTGAGTGAGAACTTTTCACTGACATTTACCAGTCTCTTCCAATTTCTAATGGTCATGCACCTTGCTCATCAGCCTTGTTCCTATCCAGTCAGGACAAGAAGAATTTGAACCTTGCTATTCATGAGGTTAAAGAACACCACTCCTTCAGTAAGGGCTCAGTGTTGATGAGAGTGGTTTGTAACATCCTATATCATTCATCCCCTTGATATCGGGTTACAAATAGAATGTGAACTTGACTCCTAATAAGGAGAAAGACAGCACCACACTTTGGGCTGAGATAAAAAGCCAGCCAGATGGCCAGCACCGTGAGCATGGGATGGAGTGGCTAAGTATCTTTCTGCACTAAGGAAAATTGCCTTCACAAGATCTCCTTCATCTCTGTGTGTCCCCCCCCCCCCCCTTCTCCCTACCCTCATCCAACACTGGATGGTTGCATTTCTAATATCAAGAAGACATTTTAATTGTTGAAGAGACTTTCTTTAGTTTGCACTGCTTTAACTAAATGTCCTGGGCTTCGTAACATACAAGTAAGAGAATCTCAATTGTTTCACAGTTCTGGAGTCTGAGAAGACATACACAAAGGTGCTGGAGGCATGCAGTCATTTTTCTGCTTCCGATGAGTCCTGTGCTTTTGCCTCTGGATAGGGCTATTGCTGTGTCCTTACCTTCAGAAGGGCTGACAGAGCAAACATATCCCAGTTATAAGTCTCTAAGATATTCATGAAGACAGAGCTCTTGTGGCCTAATCTCTTCTTCCATATCTTGTTTATTGGTGCTGTTGCCTTTGGGGTTAGGTTTCCATATCTATTTGAAAGGGATTGTCATTAATGAAACTTCAGACCATAAAGAAAAAAAATAATGGAACATTCTGACCCTTGTCACATATCCGACATACTTTTTATTTTTTTTTAATTTTTATTATTTCAAATTTTTATGATAAAACTGATGCACAGAGAGGTAACAGTTTCATACGTTAGGCATTGGATACATTTCTTGTACTGTTTGTTATCTTGTCCCTCATACCCCCCCCCTCCTCCCCCTTTCCCTTCCCCCCCCCCCCCGGAGGTGTTCAATTCACTTACACCAAACAGTTTTGCAAATATTGCTTTTGTAGTTGCTTGCCTTTTTTTACCCTGTGTCTCTCAATTTTGGTATTCCCTTTCAATTTCCTACTTCCAATACCAGTATACACAATTTCCAATATACTCAGATACGATTACAGAGATAGTGTAGGTACAACCACAGGAGGTGATACAAGAACATCATCAATAATAGAAGCTACAGACACACATGGGACGTTGAAAGTAGTTACAACTGTGATATAACAATCGTTTCCATAACATGGAGTTCATTTCACTTAGCATCATCTTATGTGTTCATAAGGGTAAAGCTATTGGGCCTTGTGATGCTCAGCTATGACTTGCCTAAACCTGTACTAATTATTCCCAATAAGGGAGACCATAGAGTCCATGTTTCTTTGGGAGTGGCTCACTTCACTTAGTAAAATTTTTTCCAAGTCCTTCCATTTCCTTACAAATGGAGCAATGTCATTCTTTCTGATAGAGGCATAAAATTCCATTGTGTATATGTACCACATTTTCCTAATCCATTCGTCTACTGAGGGGCATCTGGGTTGGTTCCAGATTCTCGCTATGACAAATTGTGCTGCGATGAACATTGTTGTGCTGGTGGCATTACTGTGATTTTGTTTGTGGTCTTTTGGATAGATACCCAAAAGTGGGGGTGCTGGGTCATAGGGGGGTTCTATATTTAGCCTTTTGAGGAATCTCCATACTGCTTGCCAGAGTGGCTGAACCAGTTTACATTCCCACCAACAATGAAGTAGGGTTCCCTTTGGCCACATCCCCGCCAACAGTTGTTATTGTTAGTTTTCTTGATATATGACATTCTTACTGGGGTGGATGGAATCTCAATGTTGTTTTGACTTGCATTTCTTCTATGGCCAGTGATGTAGAGCATTTTTTCATATGTCACTTGGCCATTCTCAATTCCTCATCAGAGAAGTCTCTTTGTAAGTCTTTAGCCCACTTGATGAGGGGGCTATTGGTTCTTTGTGGTTTTGTTTTGAAAGAAGGTAATTGTTTTAGTTCTGCATATATTTTAGATATGAGGCCTTTGTCTGTTGAATGTCCGGTAAAGATCTTCTCCCAATCTGTAGGCTTTCTGTTTATCTTGCGAACTATGTCCTTTGCCGTGCAGAAGCTCTGCAGTTTGATGCAGTCCCATTTGTTCAACCTTTCTTTGAATTGTAGCCTTTCTGGGTCTTTGTTAAGGAAGTTCCGTCCTGCGTCAATGAGCCCAAGGGTTTCTCCTCCTCCTTCCTTTAGTGTTTTCAGGGTGTCTGTTTTGATTTCAAGGTCTTTAATCCATTTGGAATTGATTTTGGTGCAGGGTGATATATAAGGATCTAGTTTTAGTTTGTTGCATGTGTTGAGCCAGTTTTGCCAGCACCACTTATTAAAGAGGCTATCTTTCTCACAGACTATTGTTTTAGCTCCTTTATCGAAGATTAAGTAGGCATAGTTCTGTGGGTTCATTTCTTGGTCTTCAATTCTGTTCCATTGGTCTTCAGGCCTATTCTGGTGCCAAATACCAAGCTGTTTTTACTACTATACCTTTATAATACAGCTTGAAGTTGGGTATTGTAATTCCTCCAGCACTGTTCTTTCTGCTTAGGAGTGTTTTTGCTGTTCTCAGTCTTTTATTGTACCATATGAATTTCTGGATTACTTCCTCTATTTCATTAAAAAAATGGTGTTGGGATATTAATGGGTATTGCATTGAATTTGTAGATAGCCTTTGGCAATATTGCCATTTTGATTATATTAATCCTCTCAATCCAGAGCATGGGAGATTTTTCCATTTCCTTAGTTCTGACTTAATATCATTTTTCAAGCTTTTAAAGTTCTCATCAAGGAGGTCTTTCACTTTTTTGGTTAAGGCTATTCCTTGGTATTTTATGTTTTGGGCGGCTATTGCAAAAGGAGTTGCTTTCCTGATTTCAGCCTTGGTCTTCAGGTCGTTAGCATGGAGAAAGGCCATTGATTTTTGAAAGTTTATTGTATATCCTGCAACTTTGCCAAAGTTTTGGATCAACTCTACTAGCTTGGGGGTAGAGTCTATAGGATTCTTTAGGTATAGGATCATGTCATCTTTTTTAATTTGAAGTCCATTTTGTCTGATACTAGGATTGCAACTCCAGCCTGCTTATGGGGGGCATTTGCTTGGTAGATTTGATTCCAGCCTTTCACTTTTAGAAGATGTTTACTTTTGATGGATAGATGTGTCTCTTGGAGGCAGTAGAAAGATGGATCTTGATTTTTGATCCAACTTATGAGCCTATGTCATTTGATTGGAGAATTAAGTCCATTAATGTTGAGAGTTAGGATTGAGAGATGATCGTTTGTTCCTTTCACTATCACTATCTTGTTTAAAGCTGTGTCTTCCCATTTCTTGATCTGATGTTTACTATTTAGGGCTCATTTCTCTGTCTGTGTTGGGATCTTGATTATTTTCCCTGTACAATACATCTTTGAGGATTTTCTGTAAAGCTTGTTTGGTGGAGATATATTATTTCAGTTTTTCCTTATTGTGGAAGACTTTTATTTGACCTTTGGCTATGAGTGAGAGTTTGGCTGGGTACAGAATTCTTGGTTGGTAGTTATTTTTATTTAGAGTTTGGTATACTTCATTCCAGGCTCTCCTTGCTTTCATGGTCTCTGCTGAGAAGTCTGGGGAAATTCTGATTGCTTTTCCTTTATGTGTGATTGTTTTATTCTCCCTAACAGCTTTAATGATTCTTTCCTTGGACTCTACTGATCCTGTTTTGATCACAATGTGTCTGTGGGATGTCCTATTCTGGTCTGGTTGGTTTGGGGTTCTAAATGCTTCTTGTATCTGTATAGGCCTTTCCTTCTGAATATTTGGGAAGTTCTCAGCTAGTATTCTGTTAAATAGATTGCCTATCCGATTAACCTCTTTCTCCAAGTTTTCCTCAATACCTATTATCCTTAAATTGGGCTTCCTTGAATCTCCTGTAGCGATCTGTTTTGTTGATTGGACTGGATTTGTATTGATTTTTGATCTTTCTCCATAGAATCTAAGGAATCTTCAGCTCCTGAGATTCGATCCTCTGCTTCAATTATTTGGGACTGTAGCCTAGCTACTTGATTTTGAATCTCTTTTCCTTCTGACTCTTCTTTCCTGATGATTTCCATGTCATTTCTTAGGTCCTATATGGACTTCTTTACTTTATTAACTTCATTACTTTGGGTTTGATTGTTGTCTCTCAAATCTTTAAGCTGGGTAGCTATCTTTTCATTTGACTCTTGAAGTTCATTTATCTTTCTATTTGTGGATGCCATGAAATTCTCCATTAATTTTTGCTTTGCCTCCTCACGCTCTAGAATAATTGACTGACGAGATTCAAAATTTCAGTTATCATTTTTATCAGTAGACTTTGTAGAGCATTTTGGGGGTTCTCTTCTATGTCTTTGATTGACTGCTCTGCTTCCTGCTTGTTTTGAGTGGGGGATAAGACTTCATTGTTTGCCATCTTTCTTGTGTTCCTTCTGTCCATTTGAATTGGGAATGCCAGTCTACCAGCACCTGTGAGCACCGTTTAAGACCCAAAGCAGGCCTTACCAAGCACTATTGTGTAAATCTTACAAGTTCACAATTATATACAGATACCTTGTATACCTGTTTATAAAATTAGATTTGGTGTTCCTAAAGTATATAATTTCAATATAACAACCAATCCTGAGCCCTGTATTCAGTAACTACTGAATTTAGTGTTTAGTATTTAGTGTTACAACCCTATACACAATTCTTGTTTTTATATTAAGTTCTTTTAGGACTGGGTTTCTCTATGAACCCCTTTGATTAACACAGATTAAGCTGGGATACCCTCTATCCAATAACCAGGAGTCAATGGAACCTGGAGGTCCAGGCAGTAAGTCAGGAGGGTAAGTTGGAGGTAGTAAAGAGAATAGAGTAAGATGTAATGGGGGGAGGGGTGGTGATTTTGGTTTAGGTTCAGTGACGTGGAAATGTGGAGAAGAGTAGAATCAGTAGAAAGAACAAGGTTAAAATGATAGACAATGGAGAGTAGGCAGAAAAGAGTGGAGGTGTTATTCATAGGAACGTAATTTTTAAAGAAAGAGAACGCAAAGAGAGAAATAAAGTAAAAATACTGGAACACAGATGCAAAAAACAGAGAAAAATTATTTAAAAAGAAAAAAAAAAGAAAAGGAACAACCCGAACAAACAAACAAACAAAAACTTGATAAAACAAACCGGTAAAAATGGAAAACAAAAAACAAAAAACAAACAAAAAAACAACAACGACGTTTCAGAAGTGAAAAAATTATAAAGAATTTTTTTTAAAAAGTTTAAAAAATGTTTGAAAAGAAGAAAAGAAAAAAATGGAGTCCTTGTTTGGGTAGTCTTTCCCCAGTCTCTGGTTTCCTTGCAATGGTCTGCAGTCTATTTTCCTGATTGGCTGGTTTGACTTGATTTCAGTTTGCAAGGGGTGGATCTCTTCTGACTCTTCTCCCTTGTTAGTGCAATCCTGGGTCTCTGAGGTTTGCACAGCTTGCAGGTGGGCCTTGACGTCCTCTGTAGATGGGGACGTGAGCAGTCTCGGGAACTGTGGCTCCTCTGTCTGCTATGAGGCCGCTGCCTTTGATGCCTGGCTTTGAATAGGCTGTGGACTCAGCAGGGCGGGGCGCCTCTGGCCTGTTTTGCTCGGCTGACAGTTGCTTGCCTTGGGGAGGCGGCCTCCTTGGCGGAGGTGGCTATGGAATGCAGCTCTGTTTTGAGCTGGGAATTGGGCTTCCTCTGTGATGGGACCGTTTAGCTGTCCCAGGAACTGTTTGTTCCCTCATCTGGTGTTTCTGTGCCTCCAGTAGCTGTTGGCCACTTTAGCTTTAAATTTAGAAATTCTGGAGGGCAGGACGGGGCACCTCTGGCTAAGCCGAGGCCCAGGACTCGCCTCCTGCCAAGGCAGGGGGCATTCTCCTGGGCGGAGCTGGCTCTCACTGGTCGGTCCCTCCTGCCCTTTTCAAAGATGGCTCCTTTGACCTGGATTTCCCCAGGCCTGCTTTAGTTCCAATCTGCTCTGACCCTATGCCAGTGGCAAAGATGGCGCTTTGCTCTGGCAGTGGGGGAAAGTCTGCCTTCCAGAAGCTGTTTTGTGGGTGCGAGTGGGAATATTTTTCGTGGGGTACTCATGCTTTCTCTGCGATTTCAGGTCATCCGTGCTCAGCCGCCGTCTGGAGGATTTCTCCCTGGTCTACGCTGTGTGCTTTAGCTGCGAGGAGTGCAGGTTGCTGTGCCGGGCGCTGTGCTGGCACTGATACTGGCGCGGCGGTGGGATGCTGCCCGGAGCTCAAATCTGTGTTTTCAGACGAGCAAAGTGGATTTTTCCTTCCTGGCCAGAATCCCTGTACTATTAGAACTTACTCTGGCTGTCTTTCTAGGAGTAAAAGTTTCTATGGGGTGAGAAAACTGCAATGTCCGAGAGAGCTCAGCTAGGTCTCTGCTGCTCCTCTGCCGTCTTCTTGGAAGTCCAGACATACTTTTTAATAAACACTTTATATATCTTTCTACAATCTGAAAAAAAATTCCAAATTTTCAGTCATTTGAAAAATACTCACTTTAAAATATTGTAATTAAAAAGTTCAATCATAAAAACTGAGCCAGGTGTTTTGATATATATTTGTGATGTCAGGTATGGTACAATCTAAGAAGGTCCAGGATTGGCCCCAACCTGATCTGAAAGGGTTGAGGCCTTGAATCAAGTGATTGACCACTTGTATAGTAAGTACTAGGCTGTTTTCAAGCCCTAGTATCCACCGTCCCCACAAAACAGTGATGGAGATACAAAAACATAATTTTGAAATTAATAGATAGTTGCCCTAATCTCAATTCTAAAAATTTATATAATTAAGACATTAAAAGTGTTCATTTAAATTTATTTTAATGAAAACCTAGCTTCATTTTTCTTTTATTTACATATATATGCACAATCATATATGTAACTATAATCATGTCAAATTGTAAAATTCCCATATATCTAAAAAGCACATTTCTTTTGAATGTTGTAAAGTTAATTTTCAAATTTTATAGTACTCATATACAGAAAAAATTTAAAAACTATTAAGTAAATGTTTCTTACAATGTCACTTAAAACACAAAAATTTAGGAGCAATAGTCTGGGAATCATTTAATTAGGTATTTATTGTTTCACGAAGCAAAACTGTAATTGAAAAAAATTAGGGTACATTCAGAGAACATTGATAGTTTGTGATTTGAGGGGTTACCATGAAGATTATATCACACTTTAGACAGCAATGGTAGATATGGGATATGCAAACAAGGAAAGTATTGCTGCATGTGTATTATGTATTAGTATTTTGAAAAGATCTAAGTAAATAAAGGACAAAGATTGAGTTGATTTTCTTTTGTGCAAAGGACCTATACAAAGTGTTAACAAACACACATGCACATGTGCACACACACACACACACACACACACACACACACACACACCTCATCATGCTGGGTACTGGTGGTTCAAGCCTGTAACCCTAGCCAGTACAAGAAAGTCTGTGAGACACTTACCTACAATTATCCACCAGAAATGTCAGAGTTGGAACTATGGCTCACATGGTAGAGTGCTAGTCATGAGTAAAAACCTTAGGGGCAATGCCCAGGCCCTGAAATCAAGCCACTAGACTAATGCGTGCTCATGCACTCACACACACCCACACCCACCCACACACACACACACACACACACGAAGACAGAATTATGTAACTAAGAGTTTTATTCAATGAGCAAGAATTTTATAATTTATGGGCTTATCCAAGAGTATTTATGAATTCTGTTTGGTTCTGCTACAATTTATTTTGATTTTCTTTTCATGAAGCTAACAGCCATGGTTAATATTCTGAATCACAGTGTTGCTTCCCCATTCTTCAGTTGACTCCTGGGTTCTGCTGTTTGACCTTTCAATACTTACAGTTTGTCAGTGTCATATATTTTTTATTTTTACTCCTATTTCATTTTTTCTCTTTGTAATCTACAAAAAAATAATAAAAACTCTTCCATGTACATGAGCTCTGCCAATGCCTTCTGGAATGTGCTTCTTGTAAAACTTCAGCTTACTAATGAAACACTGTGGATTTGATAAACTGTGGTGCTTCAAGTAGAAAAGAAATGTGAGCTGAATACTTGGAGGCATTATTATTCTCTTTCTATTCTTAAGTTATTCTTTCCTCATGTGTAAGCTCTTTTCTTTAATTGAAAACATTCACATAAAAGCAAAATATAAACTGATGACATGGAACAGATAACAGGGCCTTTACTCACTAATTTCTGAAATATTTCTATGAAACAAAATAGTCAATTGTTGTGCACAGATAAATGATTGAAAGATTAAGCAGTTGTGAATATAAGAATGAGTTACATGGATCTATTAGCATGTACAGTCTCTGTCAACTAAGTAGAAATTTATATTCACAACAGTGACACATGGGGATGGCCCATTGACAATAACATATGCCACCAAAGGAATAAAGTTCCATATGAGTTAATATTTGTTTTATTTTTCAACTACATCTGAACATAATCATAGAATTTTACTGTTGCTTAAGTAATGTTTATGAATGCACACTTAATATGCAAAATGTAATAAGTACTGTTTCTGTAAACAAAGACCATTTTGCACATTTATGTTAAACTTGTCAAAATAGAGATTTTATAGGACAGAGTACATTATAGGACACATTTATTTCTTTCAAAGCATTACCCAGAAAGGTGGATGCACTTAAAGTTAATAGAAAAATTTGAATTCTTAAATATATAATCTTAGTTCAGTTATTATGCGTCACTGATTCTGTTATAAAAATGGAGTAGAAATATTTCTTTATAAAAGAGGATGTCATATTTAAAATTCTTTTCTATCTCTGCCCAAGGAATATAACTTCAATTCTCTAAACTCCATGCTATTACAATATGTTAATTGTAATTCATACAGTATTCATGAAAAATATAACATTCATTATTATAAGAACATAAGCATAAAATATATACTATATAATGGGACTTCAGCAAAGAATATCTAAAATTTTTGCATTCAAAATAGCACATTTTCTTTCTTCCAGATAAGAGGAAAGAATGGCAATTTTGATTACCTTTTCTACAAAATAATAATAATAATCATTATGAATAAAATATCTCCTTTTTGTATTTCAGCTAGAAGTAGAATCTAGTTCTAAGACTCTAGCACTGGATACTATTCTCTTGATTTACCTTCATGAATAATTCCTTCATCAAACTACTTATGTTGGAAAACACAGGCTTATTTCAAACTGGAGTTACTGTTTGTCTCAATGCTTGGAGTTCCCACCTAAGCTTTGAAATGGTCTTTCTAATTTGGTAAGTGATGGAAATCTTTCCTATCAATTCTACATTGGCCAGCCATGAGCCCAAAACTCCATAGGTGTGGCCTTTCTAAATACCTTAAACCAAGTTATATTAAACCATATAGAAACAAATTGTCATCCTCAAATTCTTAACAAAGCAAATCAGATAGTAGAATTCATGAATGATATGGCCTCCTGATTTGATTGACAACACTCCTTATCCCTACAAACTGATTTCCACATAGTGAAATAATGAAGTATGACACACCGAGATAAGGCAATATTCCTGGTAATCATTTTTTACTTAATTAAACAAAGTAGTTTATGAATACAAGGCAACTTGATCATTGTCACCCGCTTCAACATTCTCACCACCATTCACTCATCTCTTACTTTAATTGTATGGTATATGCAATGGATTCTTGACTGAATCACACACACACACACACACTCACACCCGCCCCAATGCACACTGCATTCCCCTGCTCTCTCCTTGGCCCTACTCCTCCTCTTGGACTTTGTGGTTTTGATTTTGTTGGGCTTTGACCTAGCCTTTCTAAAAGATTGTACTACTAGTGTTCTCCATAGGGTCTACTATACTTTGGTTAGTTCATTTGTAAGCATTTGCTTATGACTGAACATATTTATTCTAGGTTTATAGGTACATTATATCTACCACAAATGATGGAACCATGTAAACTTTGTTTTGTTCTGGGTCTGGCTTACTTCACTTAATGTAATTTTTTTTCAAGTCCTCCCATTCCCTTACCAATGGTAAGATATCATTCTTTCTAACAGTTGAGTAAAATTCCATTGTATATAATAGCTTTTAAATAAAGAAAATGAATGTGACTAGTATAACAGACTCAAATATCATTTCAAGATGGATCAAATATTTCAATGTAAGACTTGAAAATATAACAGGAGGAATCTCCATACCGCTTGCCAGAGTGGCTGAACCAGTTTACATTCCCACCAACAATGAAGTAGGGTTCCCTTTTGGCCACATCCCCTCCAAGAGTTGTTATTGTTAGTTTTCTTGATATAGAACATTCTTACTGGGGTGAGATGGAATCTCAATGTTGCTTTGATTTGCATTTCTTTTATGGCCAGTGATGTAGAGCATTTTTTCATATGTCTCTTGGCCATTCTCATTTCCTCATCAGAGAAGTCGTTTTTTTAAGTCTCTAGCCCACTTGATGAGGGGGTTATTGGTTCTTTGCGGGGTTTATTTTGGAAGAAGGTAATTTTTTTAGTTCTGAATATATTTTAGATATGAGGCCTTTGTCTGTTGAATGGCCAGTAAAGATCTCCCAATCTGTGGGCTTTCTGTTTATCTTGCGAGCTATGTCCTTTGCCCTGCAGAAGCTCTGCAGTTTGATGCAGTCCCATTTGTGTAACCTTTCTTTGATTTGTAGCCTTTCTGGGTCTTTGTAAAAAGAGTTCCGTGCTGTGCCAAGGAGCCCACGTGTTTCTCCTACTCCTTCGATTAGTGTTTTCATGGTGTCTGTTTTGATTTCTAGGTCTTGATCCATTTGGAATTGATTTTGGTGCAGGGTGATATATATGGATCTAGTTTCAGCTTGTTGCATGTGTTGAACCAGCTTTGCCAGCACCATTTGTTAAAGAGGCTATCTTTCTTCCAGACTATTGTTTTAGCTCCTTTATCAAAGATTAAGTAGGCGAAGGCTAAACATAGAACTCCCCTATGACTCAGCAGCCCCACTTTTGGGTATCTATCCAAAAGACCACAAACATAATCACAATAAAGCCACCAGCACAACAATGTTCATCGCAGCACAATTTATCATAGCTAGAATCTGAAATCAAACCAGATGCCCCTCAGTAGAAGAATGGATCAGGAAATTGTGGTACATATACCCAATCGAATGTTATGCCTCTATCAGAAAGAATGACATTGTCCCATTTGTAAGGAAATGGAAGGACTTGGAAAAAATTATACTAAGTGAAGTGAGCCAGACCCAAAGAAACATGGACTCTATGGTCTCCCTTATAGGGAATTATTCCCTTATAGGGAATAATTAGCACAGGTTTAGGCAAGTCACAGCAGAGGATCACAGGAGCCCAATAACTATACCCGTACGAACACATAAGACAATGCTAAGTGAAATGAACTCCATGTTATGGAAACGATTGTTATATCACAGTTGTAACTACTTTCGACGTGCCATATGTAACTGTAGCCTCTATTATTGATGATCTTCTTGTGTGGTTGTACCTACACTTTCTCTGTATCTTATCTGAGTATGTTGGAAAATATGTGTACTGGTATTAGAACTAGGAAATTGGAAGAGAATACCAAAATCGAGAGACACAGGGTAAAAAAAGACAAACCACTACAAAAGCAATACTTGCAAAACTGTTTGGTGTAAATGAACTGAACAACTCATGGAGGGAAGAAAGGGAAAGGGGGAATTGGGAGGGGGGAATGAGGGACAAGTTAACAAACAGTACAAGAAATCTATCCAATGCCTAATGTATGAAATGGTAACCTCTCTGTAATTCAGTTTGATAATAATAAAAAATATATATAAAAGAAAATATAACAGGAAAAGATAGAAAAAAATTAGAACTTGTTAGTATCAAAAAATTGCAATTCCATTTAACCCAAATTAGAACAACCATAAACAAGTATACAGCCAATAATAGCCACCTTCATGGATGTGGGAAAGAATGCAAAGAAGAAATACTAATACATTGTTGAATGTAAATTGAAGCAACCACTCTGGAATGCAGCTTGGAGAATGTGTGTGTGTGTGTGTGTGTGTGTGTGTGTGTGTGTGTGTGTGTGTGTGTGTGTTATGATCTAGCAATAACATTATTGGGAATTTATTCAAAGATTTAAAATCAGAATACAGTATAGCAACTTGTACATCCATGTTCATTATTTCACTACTCACTACAGCTAAGGTTTGGGAACAGCCCCGATGCTACTCAATGGGTGAATGAATCAGGAAAATGTGGTATACATACTCAATTGAATTTTAATCATACAGGAAGAATGAGATCACATTATTTTCAAAAAAATGGATAGACCTAGAAAATATTATGTATATTGAGGTAAATCAGGCTTAGAAAAAGAAAGCATGTATGTTTCTTTTACATGCAAAACGACATATAATTTTATCAATATACAAGTAAACACATATGGGGTTGTTTGCAAGCAAACATAAATACATTAACAGAATTATAAAATGTAGAACACAATACAAATGGTACTATTCTCTAAGAAATAAACTTATGGGGCTGGGAACATGGCCTAGTGGAAAGAGTGACAGGGCTCAGGCCCTAAGTCCAAGGCCCAGGACTGGCAAAAAAAAAAAAAAAAAAAAAAAAAAAGAAAGAAAGAAAGAAATAGACTTATAAGTCAAGAAAATGGATATGAGGGGTTGGGGATATGGCCTAGTGGCAAGAGTGCTTGCCTCGTGTACATGAGGCCCTGGGTTCAATTCCCCAGCACCACATATACAGAAAATGGCCAGAAGTGGCGCTGTGGCTCAAATGGCAGAGTGCTAGCCTTGAGCAAAAAGAAGCCAGGGACTGTGCTCAGGCCCTGAGTCCAAGCCCCAGGACTGGCAAAATAAATAAATAAATAAATAAATAAACAAACAAACAAATAAATAAATAAATAAAATATATATAATGGACATGAGAAAACTGGTACTTCAAAGCTGTACTTATAACTATAATTTACATTATAGTTAGGCATTTTAGCACCAAATTACATGTTTTGTAAGGTTTCAGTCATTATGAATCATTCTCAAGTCATAGACAAATATACAGAAGGAAAATAAAGTATATCAATAAAGAAAGCAATCTGGAGTTTATAAGGAAGAACAGAATAGGCGATTGAATATCAGTAGAAAACAAGACAAAAAATTAACAGTCACGTACAGAAAACTGGTAGCTGAAATGTTGGAAAAATATTAAAGAAAATAATATTTTCCACAAGCAAAAATCAACCACATGTATTAATGGAATACATGTATGTTTACATTATATCTGCTTAGAATACCTGAGATCTAAGCATTTTGAGTAATAGTGGCAAAGAGATAAGCAAGTAAAAAAGAAAAGACAGTGGTCTTAAATTGCATTGTAGGTCTAAATCTCATAGATGGAACAAGATGCATTCAAAATGATGAGCCAAACCGTGTGCAGGTGGCTCACGTTTGTTTTCCTTGCTACTCTGGAGACTGGGATCTGGGAATCATGGTTCAAATCCAACCAAGGAAAGAATGTCCATGAGAAACTTATCTACAATTCATCACCCAACTGAGCTGTGGTTCAACATGGTAGAGAGGTAACGTTGAGCAAATGCTTAGGGACAGCATGTAGTCCCCAGGTTCAAGCCCCAGGATTGGCCAAAAAGAAAACAAAACACCAACAAAAACAAACAAACAAAAGAAAACATCTGCTGGAATGCAGAGGATGAATATAAAATATTTGACTAAAACTGTTTATAATAAATTATAGATACATTTTATTTTTATTTTTCAAACTTAAGGATTTGTTGTAAATTTTAATATCCCCAAATTATTTAAAATAAAATATTGATAATATGAAAATCACTTATTTTCTTTAATGAAAACTCCTTTTTACATCTACTTAAAGACAATAAAATATAATAAATAAAATACAACATATAACTTAATATAAAGTTAAAAATAATAATAATATTGAAAATAAATAGTAAGTGAAACAGAATTAGATATGACAGTAATATGAACATAAGAAAGCAATTGAATATAAAAAAGTGAATTAAACATGAAAATTTTAGTGAGAATTATTGAAAATAAGTGATTCTTTTCAGGAAGAATGACATTCCCTTGCTATTCACTAAATTACAGTTTTAGTTTAGAAAATAAGAAAACTTTAAGTAAAACGGCTTTCAAACATGATTTTCATATTATCAATATTTTATTGATGCTGGCGGTGCAAGCCTATAATCATAGCTATTCAGGAGGCTGAGATTTGAGGATTGATTTGAAGCCAGATCAAGCAGGTTCAGTTGGAAGGAAGGAAAGTCTTTGAGACTCTTATATGGAATTATTCACTAAAAAGTCTGAAGTGGAGCTGTGTCTTCAATACAGCAAAAAATGCTATGGACAGTGTCAAGTCTTTAATTCAAACCCCTGGGTAAACACACACACACACACACACACACACACACACACACACACACACACACACAAAACTTACATTTATTTTGAAACATGAAACAAATATAAAACCTCATGTTGTATATCAAATATTTAAAATTACATCAATGAAGTAATTAAAACATGTAACTTATCACTATCAAAACAATTTATCAATTATTAAAACATAATATACTCATCTAATGAATAAATAATTTGCTGATTAGCAGAAAGCAGTCATATATAGTACACATGCAAATGAATTAATATGGTTATTTTCCTTTAAAACCGTATTTACAAATGTCAATGTAGAATTACTTCTCCCACCACTATACTGTAAGTGTAAATTTAGTAATTTCTATTGCAGTTCTTTCTTGGTTCAAATTTTCTGAAGGACACCTCATCAGAATTAATCCATATGCAGACTATGTGATGAGTTAGGTTATTTCACACTGTGAAATATTAAACAACACAATAATAAGCTCAGTTTGTGAATAGACAATTAAAAGTGGGAAAATATTTTTGTTCATTGAATATTTCTTTATGGTAGCTTTCAGGGAGAACTCAAATAGTGTATTCCTTAGAAAGGCAAAGTCAAAGTTGAACAAAGTAAACATCAGGAAGTAGGTACTTGAAAGGGGTGGAATGGTGTCACATGGGAAGATTTGGGAAAATTAAGAGCAGAAGGATGAATGCAGACACAAACTCCAATGTATATCCTACAAAATTAAGAGTAAGGGTAGGGGAAAAGTTAGGTGAGAATCTTGAAAGAGGTGATGTTAATCAGGAAGCATTATATTCCTCGACTGCTTTGCTAAATGTCAATTCCTTTGTAGAGCTACTTAAATGAAAAAAAAAAATTAAAAAGACCTGGAAACAATAAGTGAAATAAGTCAGGCCTAAAGAGACAAAAGATGCATGCTTTCTTTACATGTGAAACCTAGATTTAGCTTATAAACGTATAATAAAATGTTAGGTAGTATGCAAGTATACAAAATGTATTAGCTAAAATATAGTAGATTCAGGAAGAAATATTTTTCAAAGGAAGCCTACCAGATAGGGAAAAGAATTCAAGTAGTATGGCATGGCACACAATAAATTATTGTGTTGAAAAAACAATTTTATTCAATATTAATATTATAAGAGGACATACATAAAACAGATTGATTAGTGTGACTTAAGATATTTGTATACATCAGACTTCTGGGAAGATGGCAGAGGAGCAGCAGAGCCCTAGCTGAGCTGAGCTGAGCTGAGCTCTCTCCGACATCGCAGTTTTCTCACCCTAGAAAGACAGACAGAGTAAGTTCTAACAGTACAGGGATTCTGGCCAGGAGGGAAAAATCCACTTTGCTCGTCTGAAAACACAGATTTGAGCTCCGGGCTGCGTCCCGCCGCCACGCCAGTGCCGGTGCCGGCACAGAGCCCAGCACAGCGCCCGGCACAGCAACCTGCACTCCGAGCGGCTAAAGCACACAGCATAGACCAGGGAGAAATACTCCAGATGGCAGCTGAGCACGGATGACCTGAAATCGCAGAGAAAGCATGAGTACCCCACGAAAGATATTCTCACTCGCGCCTACAGAACAGCTTCTGGAAGGCAGCCCTTCCTCCACCGCCAGAGCAAAGCACCATCTTTGCCACTGGCATAGGGTCAGACCAGATTGGAACTAAAGCAGGCCTGGGGAAAGCGAGGTCAAAGGAGCCATCTTTGAAAAGGGCAAGAGGGACCGAACAGTGAGAGCCAGCTCCTCCCAAGAGAACGCCCCATGCCCTGGCGGGAGGCGAGTCCTGGGCCTCGGCTTAGCCAGAGGTGCCCCGTCCTGCCCTCCAGAATTTCTAAATTTAAAGCTAAAGTGGCCAGCAGCTACTGGAGGCACAGAAACACCAGATGAGGGAACAAACAGTTCCTGGGACAGCTAAACGGTCCCATCACAGAGGAAGCCCAATTCCCAGCCCAAAACGGAGCTGCATTCCATAGCCACCTCCGCCAAGGAGGCCGCCTCCCCAAGGCAAGCAACTCTCAGCAGAGTAAAACAGGCCAGAGGTGCCCCGCCCTGCTGAGTCCACAGCCTATTCAAAGCCAGGCATCAAAGGCAGCGGCCCCACAGCAGACAGAGGAGCCACAGTTCCCGAGACTGCTCACGTCCCCATCTACAGAGGTTGCTCAAGGCCTTCCTGCAAGCTGTGCAAACCACAGAGACTCAGGATTGCACCAACAGTGGAGAAGGGTCAGAACAGATCCACCCCTTGCAAACTGAAATCAAGTCAAACCAGTCAATCAGGAAAATAGACTGCAGACCATTGCAAGGAAACTAGAGACTGGGAAAGGACTACTGAAAGAAGGAGGACTCCATTTTTTTTTTCTTTCCAAACATTTTTTAAACTTTTTTTAAAAAAAATTTTCTTATTAATTTTTTCACTTTTGAAACGTCGTTGGTGTTTTGTTTGTTTGTTTATTTTCCATTTTTACAGGTTTGTTTTATCAAGTTTTTGTTTGTTTGTTTGGATTGTTCCTTTTCTGTTTTTTTATTTTTATTTTTTTTTCATTTTCAAATAATTTTTCTCTGTTTTGTGCATATGTCTTCCAGTATTTTTACTTTATTTCTCTCTTTGCATTCTCTTTCTTTAAAAATTACTTTCCTATGAATAACACCTCCACTCTTTTCTGCTAACTCTCCATTGTCTATCATTTTAACCTTGTTCTTTCTACTGATTTTACTCTTCTCCACATTTCCATGTCACTGAACCTAAACCAAAATCACCACCCCTCCCCCCATTACATCTTACTCTATTCTCTTTACTACCTCCAACTTACCCTCCTGATTTACTGCCTGGATCTCCAGGTTCCATTGACTCCTGGTTGTTCAGTTCACTTACACCAAACAGTTATGCAAGTATTGCTTTTGTAGTTATTTCTCTTTTTTTACCCTGTGTCTCTCGAATTTGGTATCCCCTTTGAATTTCCTACTTCCAATACCAGTAAACACGGTTTCCAATATACTCAGATAAGATTACAGAGATAGTGTAGGTGCAAACATAGGAAGGTGATACAAAACATCATCAATAATAGAAACTACACATACACATAAGACGTTGAAAGTAGTTATAACTGTGATATCTCACTTGTTTCCATATCATGGAGTTCATTTCATTTAGCATCATCTTATGTGTTTCTAAGGGTATAGCTATTGGGCCTTGTGATGCTCTGCTATGGCTTGCCTAAACCTGTACTAATTATTCCCAATAAGGGAGGCCATAGAGTCCATGTTTCTTTGGGTCTGGCTCACTTCACTTAGTATAACTATTTCCAAGTCCTTCCATTTCCTTACAAATGGAACAATGTCATTCTTTCTGATAGAGGCATAAAATTCCATTGTGTAAATGTACCACATTTTCCTGATCCATTCATCTATGGAGGGGCATCTGGGTTGGTTCCAGCTTCTCGCTATGACAAATTGTGCTGCGATGAACATTGTTGTGCTGGTGGCATTACTGTGATTTTGTTTGTGGGCTTTTGGATAGATACCCAACAGTGGGGCTGCTGGGTCATAGGGGAGTTCTATATTGAGCCTTCTGAGGAATCTCAGAATACTCAGGAATACTGCTTGCCAGAGTGGCTGAACCAGTTTACATTCCCACCAACAATGAAGTAGGGTTCCCTTTTGGCCACATCCCCTCCAACAATTGTTATTATTAGTTTTCTTGATATATGACATTCTTGCTGGGGTGAGATGGAATCTCAATGTTGTTTTGATTTGCATTTCCTTTATGGCCAGTGATGTAGAGCATTTTTTCATATGTCTATTGGCCATTCTCATTTCCTCATCAGAGAAGTTTCTTTGTAAGTCTTTAGCCCACTTGATGAGGGGGCTATTGGTTCTTTGCAGTTTTGTTTTGGAAGAAGGTAATTTTTTTAGTTCTGCATATATTTTAGAGATGAGGCCTTTGTCTGTTGAATGTCCGGTAAAGATATTCTCCCAGTCTGTGGGCTTTCTGTTTATCTTGAGAGCTATGTCCTTTGCCGTGCAGAAGCTCTGGAGTTTGATGCAATCCCATTTGTCCAACCTTTCTTTGATTTGTAGCCTTTCAGGGTCTTTGTTAAGGAAGTTCTGTCCTGTGCCAAGGAGCCCAAGTGTTTCTCCTACTCCTTCCTTTAGTGTCTTCAGGGTGCCTGTTTTGATTTCAAGGTCTTTAATCCATTTGGAATTGATTTTGGTGCAGGGTGATATATAAGGATCTAGTTTTAGTTTGTTGCATGTGTTGAGCCAGTTTTGCCAGCACCACTTGTTAAAGAGGCTATCTTTCTTCCATACTATTGTTTTAGCTCCTTTATCAAAGATTAAGTAGGCATAGTTCTGTGGGTTTAATTCTGGGTCTTCAATTCTGTTCAATTGGTCTTCAGGCCTGTTCCGGTGCCAATACCAACGTAATGAAGCTAATGAAGTAAAGAACTCCATACAAGACCTAAGAAATGACATGGAAATCATCAGAAAAGACCAGTCAGAAGGAAAAGAGATCCAAAATCAAGTAGCTAGCCTACAGTCCCGACTAACTGAAGCAGAGGATCGAATCTCAGGAGCTGAAGATTCCTTAGATTCTATGGAGAAAGATCAAAAATCAATACAAATCCAGTCCAATCAACAAAACAGATCGCTACAGGAGATTCAAGGAAGCCCAATTTAAGGATAATAGGTATTGAGGAAAACTTGGAGAAAGAGGTTAATGGGATAGGCAATCTATTTAACAGAATATTAGCTGAGAACTTCCCAAATATCCAGAAGGAAAGGCCTATAAAGATACAAGAAGCATTTAGAACCCCAAACCAACCAGACCAGAATAGGACATCCCAGAGACACATTGTGATCAAAACAGGATCAGTAGAGTCCAAGGAAAAAAATACTCAAATCTGTTAGGGCAAAGAAAACAATCACATATAAAGGAAAAGTAATCAAAATTACCCCAGACTTCTCAGCAGAGACCATGAAAGCAAGGAGAGCCTGGAATGAAGTATACCAAACACTAAATAAAAATAACTACCAACCAAGAATTCTGTACCCAGCCAAACTCTCATTCATAGCCGAAGGTCAAATAAAAGTCTTCCACAGTAAGACAAAACTGAAACAATATATCTCCACCAAACAAGCTTTACAGAAAATCCTCAAAGATGTACTATACAGGGAAAATAATCAAGATCCCAATACAGACAGAGAAATGAACCCTAAATAGCAAACATCAGATCAAGAAATGGAAAGACACAGCTTTAAACAAGATAATGATAGTGAAAGGAACAAATGATCATCTCTCAATCCTAACTCTCAATATTAATGGACTTAATTCTCCAATCAAACGACATAGGCTCATAAGTTGGATCAAAAATCAAGATCCATCTTTCTGCTGCCTCCAAGAGACACATCTATCCAGCAAAAGTAAACATCTTCTAAAAGTGAAAGGCTGGAATCAAATCTACCAAGCAAATGCCCCCCATAAGCAGGCTGGAGTTGCAATCCTAGTATCAGACAAAATTGACTTCAAATTTAAAAAGTTAAGAAGAGACAAAGAAGGCTACTACATACTAGTAAAGGGATCTCTCCTACAGGAAGTTATAACCATTCTAAATATCTACACACCAAATGCAGGAGCACCCAACTTCATCAAACAAACTCTGCTGACTCTAAAAACACTCATAGACCCAAACACATTGATAGTTGGGGACTTTAACACTCCACTATGACTTCTGGACAGATCATCATGCCATAAACTGAACAAAGAAACCACAGATCTAAATAATTGCATAGACCAAGTAGACTTAACTGACATCTGCGGAATATTCCACCCAGTAACAACAGAATACATGTTCTTCTCTGCAGCACATGGAACATTCTCCAAAATAGATCACATCTTAGGGCACAAAGAAAATCTGTACAAATTCAGAAGTATCAAAACCATTCCCTGCATTCTCTCAGATCACAATGGAATAAAATTAGAGCTCAACTCAAACAGCCACCACAGAAAATCCTGCAATTCATGGAGAATAAACAACACACTGCTTAACCATCAGTGGCTCATTGAAGAAATTAAAATGGAAATTCAAATGTTTATGGACTTCAACCAAGTTGAGGACACAAAGTACCAGCTCCTTTAGGACACAGCAAAGGCAGTACTCAGAGGAAAATTTATATCTCTGAGTGCATACAGCAACAAACTGGAGAAACAGCAACTCAATAATTTAAGGAAGCACCTTAATTTTCTGGAGAGAGAACAGAAAGCCAAACCCCAAGTCAATAGATGGAAGCAAATAATCAAAATCAAATCAGAATTAAATCAATTAGATACGAAAAAACCATCGAATGAATCAACAAAACAAGAGTTGGTTGTTGAAAAAATCAACAAGATAGACAGACCCCTGGCAAACCTGACCAAAAAACGAAGGCAGCACACTCAAATAAACAAGATAAGAGATGAAACAGGTAACATCACCACAGAAATAACCCAAATTCAGAAAATAATAAGGGACTATTTTGCAAACCTTTATGCCAACAAATTCAAGAACTTGGAAGAAATCGATGATTTCCTAGAAAAAATTCATATCCCCAAACCCAACAATGAAGATTTAAACCTTCTAAACAGACCCATATCCAGTATTGAAATAGAAACGGCAATAAATGATCTCCCATCCAAGAAAAGCCCAGGTCCAGACGGATTCACTGCAGAATTCTACAAGGCCTTCAAAACAGAACTCACACCAATATTTCTCAAACTCTTCAATGAAATTGAAAGAGAACGTTCACTACCAGACTCATTCTATGAAGCCTGTATAACCCTCATCCCAAAACCAGGCAGAGAATCATCACGGGAAGAGGACTATAGACCCATCTCCCTGATGAATATAGACGCAAAAATTCTCAACAAAACTCTGGCCAATCGACTTCAACAGGTTATCAAAAAAATCATACACCACGATCAAACTGGATTCATCCCAGGGATGCAAAGTTGGTTTAATATATGCAAGTCAATTAATGTAATCCACCACATCAAACGGAGCAAGGTAAAGAACCACATGGTTTTTTCTCTGAATGCAGAAAAAGCATTCAATAAAATCCAGCACCCATTTATGCTAAAAGCCCTGGAAAAACTGGGATTCCAGGGAACATTCCTGAGTATAATCAAGGAAGTTTATGACAAGCCAACAGCAAGTATAACTCTAAATGGTGAAAAACTAAAGCCATTCCCTTTAAAATCAGGAACAAGGCAGGGATGTCCACTCTCTCCCCTGCTCTTCAACATAGTACTAGAATTCCTAGCCAGAGCAATTAGGCAAGAAGATAATATAAAGGGGTTCCAATTTGGAAAAGATGAAGTTAAACTTTCTCTCTTCGCAGATGACATGATCCTATACCTAAAGAATCCCATAGACTCTACCCCCAAGCTACTAGAGCTGATCCAAAACTTTGGCAAAGTTGCAGGATATAAAATAAACCCTCAAAAATCAATGGCCTTTCTCTATGCTAACGACCCGAAGACCAAGGCTGAAATCAGGAAAGCAACTCCTTTTGCAATAGCTCCCAAAAACATAAAATACCTAGGAATAACCTTAACCAAAGAAGTGAAAGACCTCTTTGATGAGAACTTTAGAAGCTTGAAAAATGAAATTAAGTCAGAACTAAGGAAATGGAAAAACCTCCCATGCTCCTGCATTGAGAGGATTAATATAATCAAAATGGCAATATTGCCAAAGGCTATCTACAAATTCAATGCAATACCCATTAATGTCCCAATCCCATTTTTTAATGAAATAGAGGACGCAATCCAGAAATTCATATGGAAAAATAAAAGACCTAGAATAGCAAAAACACTCCTAAGCGGAAAGAAGGGTGCTGGAGGAATTACAATACCCAACTTCAAGCTGTATTATAAAGCTATAGTAATAAAAACAGCTTGGTATTGGCACTGGAACAGGCCTGAAGACCAATGGAACAGAATTGAAGACCCAGAAATGAACCCACAGAACTACGCCTACTTAATCTTTGATAAAGGAGCTAAAACAATAGTACGGAAGAAAGATAGCCTCTTTAACAAATAGTGCTGGCAAAACTGGTTCAACACATGCAACAAACTAAAACTAGATCCTTATATATCACCCTGCACCAAAATCAATTCCAAATGGATTAAAGACCTCGAAATCAAAACAGACACCCTGAAAACACTAAAGGAAGGAGTAGGAGAAATACTTGGGCTCCTTGGCGCAGGACGGAACTTCCTTAACAATGACCCAGAAAGGCTACAGTCAAAGAAAGGTTGGACAAATGGGACTGCATCAAACTGCAGAGCTTCTGCACGGCAAAGGACATAGCTCACAAGATAAACAGAAAGCCCACAGACTGGGAGAAGATCTTTACCGGACATTCAACAGACAAAGGCCTCATATCTAAAATATATGCAGAACTAAAAAAATTACCTTTTTTCCAAAACAAAACCACAAAGAACCAATAGCCCCCTCATCAAGTGGGCTAAAGACTTACAAAGAGACTTCTCTGATGAGGAAATGAGAATGGCCAAGAGACATATGAAAAAATGCTCTACATCACTGGCCATAAAAGAAATGCAAATCAAAATAACATTGAGATGCCATCTCACCCCAGTAAGAATGTCATATATCAAGAAAACTAACAATAACAATTGTTGGAGGGGATGTGGCCAAAAGCGAACCCTAGTTCATTGTTGGTAGGAATGTAAACTAGTTCAGCCACTCTGGCAAGCAGTATGTAGATTCCTCAGAAGGCTAAATATAGATCTTCTCTATGACCCAGCAGCCCCATTTTGGGTATCTATCCAAAAGACCACATAAAAATCACAGTAAAGCCACCAGCACAACAATGTTCATCGCAGCACAATTTGTCATAGCGAGAATCTGGAACCAACCCAGATACCTCTCAGTAAACGAATGGGTCAGGAAAATGTGGTACATATACACAATGGAATTTTATGCCTCTATCAGAAAGAATGACATTGTCCCATTTGTAAGGAAATGGAAGGACTTGGGAAAAGTTATACTAAATGAAGTGAGCTAGACCCATAGAAACATGGACTCTATGGTCTCCCTTATAGGGAATAATTAGTACAGGTGTAGGCAAGTCATAGCAGAACATCACAAAGCCCAATAGCTATACCCTTATGAATACATAAGATGATGCTAAGTGAAATGAACTCCATGTTATGGGAACAATTGTTATATCACAGTTGTAACTACTTTCAACGTCCCATGTGTATCTGTAGCTTCTATTATTGATGATGTTCTTGTATCACCTTTCTGTGGTTGTACCTACACTATCTCTGTAATCTTATCTGAGTATATTGGAAACCATGTATACTGGTATTGGATGCAGAAAATTGAAAGGGAATACCAAATTTGAGAGACACAGGGTAAAAAAGACAAACAACTATAAAAGTGATACTTGCAAAACTGTTTTGTGTAAGTGAACTGATCACTTCCAGCGGGGGGGGGGGAAGGAAAGGGGCTGGAGGGAGAGGGGTATGAAGGACAAGGTAACAAACAGTACAAGAAATGTATCCAATGCCTAACGTATAAAACTGTAACCTCTCTGTACATTAGTTTTATAATAAAAATTTGGAAAAAAAGATATTTTTATATACATACAGATATTTACACATGTATAGAACATATGTTTATACCATTATGTAAATACATATTTCTAATTGCTATCTATGTTAGTGTCAAAGACATACTTATTGTTACACATTCTGCTGAATGTCTGGATATACATATTATATTTCAGTTTCTAGGATAGGTTTCTATCTGATGCCAAAAGTAGAAGTATAAAGTGTAAAATTTGTGTTGCTGCTATACTTGCTACACTTTTAGGGTGTTATAAGTACATGTAGTGCTTTTACTCCAATCCCATGAAGTACATATTCAGTTTCAATATGTGAATTTAAATCTCCAGATGTGGTACAGTTTTCTGAATTATTCATACATAATCACTCCAGGGGGTTACATTTAGGCATGATAGAAAAGTGCCTTAAAGCAGGCAGCCATGAGGAGCCTTGTCCTTTAATCAATAGTCAGAGTACATTAGGATGATGATAGCATAGGTATTTAAGGCATAAATGTCTTAAATTTACTTATGCAGGAAGGATGACACAAATGAGGATGATTTCAGTTGTCTCATCATTTTTTATACATACTGTTATTAGGGGAATATATACTTAAAAAGAAAGAAAAAGAAGACTAATACACCAAGTGGTATTGACCGTATACAATACATAATCAGCTAGAGATGTCCATCAAAGTATGGCTGGCAGATATAATAGATTAGGTAAATTACATCTCTTCAACTAATAATAGAATATTATCATTATATAGTGAACTGTGATTAATCACATTTTTGAAAGACCCTCCATGTTCAGTTTCTTGAAAAGTAAACATAAAGAATGAAGAAAATTACGTTCAATGTAATTTTAAAATCATAATTTAATAAACACTAATATTTGGTACATGATAGAGTCTGGTAAATTAAAATATAAAATGTTGTTTGAATTTTTTAAAAATATAGTAAATATATATCCTGTAAATTAGATGAATTTTGTTACAATTGTCTAATTTTATGGCCTTTCCTATTTTTGAAAATGTGGTCCTCAATTGAAAATGCTACTTAGTCAATACGTTAGCCAGTTTACATTTTCCAGAAGTATCAGAGAAGGCAGCTTCAATTTCTAAAGATTGAAGGTGTAAAAACTTTTGCTATACTGAGCATGGAATTCATGTCATCTTGAAAGAACTCACATTTTTAACATTCTTCAATAGGAAGTAGACTAATAGGGCTAGGCCACATTGGGATATTTAAAACACAGGTCTACTACAAGATTTTAAAAGGTATTGTTGCATACATTTCCATACAAAAATTGTCACTCTCAGAAATCTCTGAAGATGCTTTGTTAGGATGTGGAAGTAGGGAAATCTATAAGGACAGTTGATAATTGTGAATATTCAAATCATTTTTAAGTATCATATACAACATTTGACAGAATGTTTTTAGATTTATTAATAAAAAAAATAGAGGGTGGAAATAAACTCTGCTGGCATAGAAATGACAACTTAGAACATTTCCTAGCCTAATAAATGTAACCTAAGTCAATGAGTGTCAATTGGACGAGATCAGACGCTTTCAGGGTGGTATGGGTGTAAACATTAGAATATGCTGTATAGTAAGATTCTGCAAGTGTGCAATTTCCAATCTCAGACTGTGCCATTTTCTGTATCTTTGTCAATTGCCAACTGGGTGCTAAGTTCTCATTTTATTGAAATTGTTTCTGTTCTAAGGATGAGTCTTTCAATTCAAAGACTAAAGGAAAAAATTTGACTCACTAATATTATAATTTTGAAATCCTCATCAGTCACCCCCAAAGTTCCATATTTCAAATATGAAATCATATTTCAAATATGATTTTAATGATGTAAATAATATCTGTGAATAGAAGCTATATATGAACATTATTGTGTAATTGCACTTTCCACACATGATTTTAATGCATCTATAATTACACAAATAAAAATGTAAATTCTAAGTTGTTCATTACAAATTGTCTACATTAAGCAAGAGTGTGATATCTCTCCTATCTTTAATGATTTCATGACATATCTCCCAAGTAACCATGTTAGCAATATATGTTTATGTCATGTCCTTTTTTAGGGCCTCATTCTTGGATGCACTCTAGTAGAGACAGCAAGTTCTGAAACTCACTAAATTTAAACTCTCTTCATTAGACTACAATATTATAGTCTCAGTTTCCATAATTTCTCTAATCAAATTCCTTGTTTGAGTTGGCAAGCAGTTAAATTTACTTTCCACTTTGAATGCAGCATTGCCTTGGTATTCATATTGCCTCTAACCCATTGAAGTTGGTTTTTTTTTTTTTTTTCAGTTTTCCACAGAAAGCCCAAACCTATAACTTGAAGAACACTTTTCTCATCTGAATGTAGAGCAAGAAACTATAGAGCTTTTCCATAAAACGGCTTCCCATGCTTTGTCTATTTAGAGGATGATGTTATTTCCAGACACCTGTTTTCAGTAATCACATTTTGCTGAACATATGTAGTAGTGTTTTATGTGGAAAGGAAGTCCACTATGGACTCCATTTGTCCTAGTCCTGCGGCACTTTTCCAGTACCTTTCATGAAATTTTCTTTCTTTATTGCCTAATCCTCTGAGAATTGTGATTTAATTGCAGAATACAAATACTTTGGAATTAGTCATCTCTTATTTTTTAATATGGCATGCCCCACATAGGATAAAGTGTGAAATGTTTGGTCCCCAGTTTGTGGTGCTTGTTGTAGGAATCTAGAAAATTCAGGAGTTAAGATTTGACCAGAGGTATATTAGATCAACAGTAGTGTGACACTGAAGTTTATATCTAGTTCTTTCACATTTCCTTGTTCTGATTTCTGTCCACCATCAGGTGAACAATTTCCTCCTCTACAAACTCTTGATGCTATCATGTTCAGCCAAAGCACATGGTATCAAATGACCATGGACTCAACCTTCTAAAATACAGAGTCAGAACACATTTCCTTTCCTAGGTCATTTCTGTTAGTATTTTGTCCTTCAATGGGAAAGCTAGTTATTTGACCCTCTAATAGCATCTCTTTTCTGTTTCCTGAGGCTGTTTCCTTTCCCACTGCCAACAATAAACATTGATAAACTCTCTGGCTCCATAAATTCTAATTCATTCTTCCAATACTCCTGTCAATTTTTGCAGCTCTCCATAATATGCTCACATGCAGCCTAAAATACCATGCCTTCAAGAGTTAGAATTGTGCACACTTCAATAGTATTATGATTCATATTTTGTTCATATGGAACAGAACCTGCCTTTCCCACTAACTGTTCACCAACACAGAAAACCACATCCCTATACACTTGCAATTCATAATAAATATTTTTGGTGATTATCTACACAAACAAGGCTATATCATCTATAGGCCATGTGCAGCTCTTGTTTTTTCAATAAGGAAGGGGTTTGGTTCATCTGCCCATATGGCCACAACATCCTCCTGTGAATAAAGATAGGCATTTATGAAACATCTGTCCAACTTTACGAGCTTAGATTCTGAAACAAAACAAATTGTACAATCTGGAAACAAATCCCTTGACAACACCTACCTATTTCAGGAAATATCTTTTATGAGTGGAAATAAACAAGCCAAAATAACCTAACTTTACCTAACATTATAGAACGTTTATTTATTTATTTATTTATTTATTTATTTATTTATTTATTTATTTTATTTTTGGCTAGTCTTGGGCCATGAATTCAGGGCATGAGAACTGTCCCTGGCTTCTTTTTGCTCAAGGCTAATACTCTGCCACTTGAGCCACAGCACCACTTCTGGCCATTTTCTATATATGTGGTGCTGGGGAATCGAACCCAGGGCTTCATGTATGTGAGGCGAGCACTCTTGCCACTGGGCCATATTCCCAGTCTCTTATGCATTATTTTTACTTAAAATAATTTAGGTTTGACAAATTCTAAATATTTAGGGGAATATAGTAATTTCAAAGATAGCCACTATATAATAAAATCATAACCTCATGGAGAAATTAACACTGATTTGTTTTTATTAATCCTTTGTACATAGGATAAGATAAAAATTGTCATAGTCTATGCTTAGTGAGTTTTTTCACTAGAAGTGAGAACATAAAAACAAATCTTTTTAATGTAAAAAATAAGTATAGGTATATGTAATATACTACAAAGGACACAACTTTTACATAAAATCTTTTAAGTATATTTAAGTCCCAGAGTATATTTTTTCATTTCATAACAACCTAATAATGTACTTTTGCATTGATGGGAACTTTGACAGTTTAGACCTAATTCCAGTGCATCTAATGATGTTTTTCACTACAGTGGCTCTTAATTTTATTTGTTAAAAAAAAAAAAAAAGCTCAGATTAGGCATTTCTCAATATATGTATGATCAGTTGGTAGTGAACACAAAATAAGTTGCTCAACTAATTATTATAGGAATCTTCTCAGTAATAAGAAATAATAAGAAGAAACACCTTAAACTTTTTGAACATCTGCTATATGCAAATCTTCTGTAGAAATATCTTAGTAAAGCCTTACTCTTTTCTGTTAAGCACATTTAATTCCTTCTGACTTTTCAATGTTTGCTTTTTCAATTTATTTGCCTCTGAAAAAAATTACTTAAGTTACACTTTACTCCATAACTGACTTCTTTCTGCTACAGGTAAGAATTCTCATTGTTCCTGAAAGTAGTCTTTTTCAAGCTGAATTGCTTGCTCTTCCCTGTCTTATTTGCAGTGAATTTGATTTACCTATCTACTTGTCAACATCTCCACCATATTTCCCCATTAGCTAACTCCTAATACCTTTTGCAAGGCTTATGCTGAGGATAAGTGACTTAAAATTCCCTTTTTTCTCTTATGATTTTGCATGTAGATGTTATTATTGTTATTAAGTACTATAAACTTAGGTACTTTTAATAAATTTATTTCACAGAATATATTATGCCATATTCCTTTCATATTGATTTCTTGTGATATTTGTATTTTATTTTCATTCATGCATACTTTCTATATTATCTAGAAAAATCCTTAGTATATAGCAAGAGGTTATCAAATATTTATTTATTGTTTGAAATGTAATAAGATTAACATCTTAATTTATTTTCCATGCATATTGTAATACAGCAGAACAAAAATGTTCACAGTCCGATTTAGAGAAACCTGGGCTAAAGCCAAAGTTCACAACTGTTGATAGGTGACAAAAGACTTAACTTGTCAGAATAGATTTCTCAACTGTACATGCATCATAATTGGTGGGATTTTCAATGTCTGAGATTATACTAGAAGAGAGACAGAATATATTTTAGATGGTGCCACTTATTTTCTTTGTTGATGGTATTTTATTTTGTAAATGTCTTCAAGCATTGTCTTGTTCTACCTTCAGAACTATAAAAAGAAGAGATATTTAAACAAGGCCTGACCTGAGCCTTTCCAAGTATCTTGATAATTTTTTAATTACTGAGTGAAGAATCATTATACTATAGGTATTGTGAAAAGTTTATGGCAAATACTTGGGGAATTAAATATTTTAAGTAATATACAAAAGACTCAAAATTGTCACAGAAGCAACTGTTGCTATAGTTTACATTATTATATAAACATCAAATTTATTTAATGCAGAATATAAATCATGACATTGAAAGAATAGGTAACTAATACAAAAGTATAAATACTTAGTTCCATATTAGCAAAAACCTAACCTGTAAACACAAGGTATGAACCTAAAATACATAAGTGATAACACTGATAAGGTAGTCAATATCAATTTAGTTGACTAAAACAAAAAAATTTATCAACCAAAAATACAACTAAAATAAGAAGCACACACCTAAAATTCAAGAGAATACTGTAAGATTTCTTTGTGAAGATCAGGATATAAGCATGTATGTCATTAAACTGTAATGAAAGAATGCATGTCATAAACTTCCTACTTGCCATTATTTGTTAATGATTGATGTAGTGAGGAAGAAGGCAGCAGACTCAGACACATAGGAGAAGGTGACATTGTATTACTCTAATATTGTAAGGGAGATAGATATATTCCTATTTTATTTTACAGATTGGCTTAGGTCATTCAGGCTGCTATTAAAAAACACTTATAAGTGACAGAATTCATTTTTCAAAGTTCAAGAACTGGAAGTACAACATCTATGGAACAGTGATATTGTCTGGTGGAATCTCACTTTCCAGTTCACAGAAGAAATCTACTCTTGGGGGAAGTTGCTAATTAGCAACTTTCAGCAACTCAAAGCCCACTTTCTTCACTGAATATCTGTGATCTCATGCCTGAATCACTTCCAAATTCTCCTGCCTCCTAATGTAGTCTCCAACAGACTTAGGGCATTTAGGTTCGGGTGTGGAGGAAGAATCTTTTGTTCCCAGAAGTAAACTTTCATTTCAAGTGTCATACTTTTATGCTAATATCCATTGTAAGATTCATCCCTAATTCAAATGTGTGAATATTCAGAAAGAAAAACATTTGCATTTCATGGTAAATGAAGTATATCATTTCTATAGTGTGTGAGTATGTGTACGGGTACTGGTCCTGAGGCTTCGACTCATGGCCTGAGTGCTACTCCTGAGCTTTTTGCTCAAGGTTAGGGCTCTACCACTTGAGCCAGAACTCCACTTCTGGTCGTGTGTGTGTGTGTGTGTGTGTGTGTGTGTTTAATTAGAGATAAGAGTTTCACAACTTTTCCTATGTGGGATGTCTTTGAAACAAAATCCTCAGATCTCAGCCTGTTGAGTAGCTAGGATTATAGATATGAGACACTGATGCCTAGATTATCCTATTCTAATCTTTTATTTTCTTCATTAGTCCTAACACATCCTATTAAATTGTTTATTAGTTGCTTATTTTGTAAATTGTAAAATAATTATGTTTGAATTTTTTATTACTAATATGAAAAAAATTTGAATTGTGTTACTCTTTAAAAAAACAACAACAATAGGCTAGAACTGGGTATGAGTAGTAGTCAGTAGTAGTCCCAGCTACCTAGGAGGCTGAGATCTGAGGGTCATGATTCTCAGACACTGACCCAGACAGAAAAGTCCCTGTGAGACTCTTTTGTCCATCCAATTAACCACTCAAAATCTAAAAGTGGCCCTGTGGCTCAAATGGTAGAGTGCTAGCCTCTCACTAAGAGGCTCTGAGTTTAGGCCCAGCAACTTACAAAACAACAAGAACAGAAAACAGTAGACAATTTTTTCTTTCTTTAAAAAAAAAACACCAAATATGAATTTTATTTTAGAGAAGTGATCCTTGACTATTTGTTTCATTGTGATTGATACAAACATTTTAAAAATTTTATGTATTTTTTATTATCTAAGTGATGTACAGAGGGGTTACAGTTTCATATGTAAGGACATGAAAACATTTCTTATCAAATTGTTACCTCCTCCCTCATTTTTCTCCCACCTTCCCCCCTCCAATTCCCACCCCCGAGTTGTACAGTTGGTTTATAGCATATTGTCTTCTAATTATTGCTGTCTCATTGGTTTGCCTTTTACCCCTTGTCTCACCATTTTGATGATCCCTTTCCCTTCCCTAGTTATGATAAACATATGTACCATACCCAGGGTGCCAAAATCAGTTACTGATTTAGACTATTTTTCGTAAAGTCCAATTTTTATTTTCTATTGTGATTCAATGTGAAAAGTAACAAAATGATTTAGTATACCTTCAACTTTAATATTCTATGTTTTTGTATATATCTTTTATGTACTTAAATACAGAAGAACCTTTTCCTGTGCATTATATTCCTAGAATCTCATTTGAATTTTCCATTTTTCTTCTAGTTTATATTAGGGAAGTGACTATCTGCAATTCTTTTAGTAAGCCCTACACTTTATCCAAGCTTTCTAAACATCAACCAGAAGTATGATGAGGCCATTTATAGGTATTGTAATCTTTTTATATAGGTTTTTAGACTGCTTGCTTGTGTCAGACTCTGTATTTTATTTAGATAATAAATGTTAATTCCTATACAGTCAATTAGACTGCAACTCTTGGTAATCTACTGAGATATAAGAAAGTTTAGTGTTCTGCTTTATCATGATGTCTGTTAATTATTATTTCAGCAGAACAATTTGTCAGATTTCCCAGTAAACATACATTTACCAAGCATTCAGGCATTATGGACTATATTTTTTTTTACATCTCATACATTAAATTATCATTAATCTAATTAGAGAGCATGTCTACAATACAAGGTCCACATAGTGTGTCCATGTGAAAAGCATAGTTGAAATAGTTTCATTGCCAAAGTCTGGCATTTATGGCTATGTATTTTGCAATTAATTGAGGATAATAATGCTATTTTAAGTCTACATTCATATTCCATTTCAAACATGCTGATAATGTAATTGCACTGTACATAGAACAAATAATAAGTATGGCTTTCCCAATTTATTACTATGGAAAAGAATTAGTGTGATGACCAATTAAGTAGGCATTTAAATGCAGTTATTATATTGTTTATTATGCAGAAGTGAATCCAGGAAGGTTAAAGGTGTTATTAAAATCATTAATTTGATTCCTTCTATAAGTGACGTAAAATTGTCATAAAATATAATGTATGATCAGGAAAGACTGGTATAATGAAGCCTTATATATAATTGGAAAGTTACAAAGATAATTTACTACTAATAAAATGAGAATCATAATATCATGCATTTTTACTTATTCTTAAAATTCTATGTGACATATAATAAAAAACCTATGTTATACTTACTAAATATGCATACATATCACCTGGGAAATTATTATGTTTTTGCTTCTTTTGTTAAATATGAAGTAAGTAGTATTAGATTTACTATTGAGGCTGATTTCTGGCTTGGTTTTCTAAATAACTAGGAGTGAAAATCAGCACATAGGGTTTGGAAATTAGCATGTCTAAATTAGGAAGGGAAGATTCATTTTATGCTCTCCTTAAAGCTGAGCATGTACTCAGTTTACAATCTCATCATTTGAGTAAATAACCAAATAACTATGCATACATGTGTTTGCTGGTTTGTCTACAGACCCTTTTATATTTTGAGTTACTGACACTGTGGAATTAATATTTTGCAATTACTATTAATTCTTTGTTTACATAAACCAATGCATTTTAGTCTTCATATGTAAAATCCAGAGAATTATGCAAAAAAGAATAATAAACTTTATTGATTTTTGAGAAAGAAAATGGCTTTGTTATTTGCTTAAAGACATGCATAAAAATTAGAAAAAAACTAACTGTAAGCATTTCTAAAAGTAGTGCATGTCCTAATAGTTAAAATACTGTATAACAATACAAATCAAAACCAAATTATGATTCTCAGCCATTTATGCATAATCATCTATCCTCCAGGATATAAAAAAGGGTGCTTGGGCTGGGAGTATGGCCCAGTGGTAACAGTGCTTGCCTCGTATACATGAAACCCTGGGTTCAATTCCCCAGCACCGCATATATAGAAAACGGCCAGGAGGGGTGATGTGGCTCAGGTGACAGAGTGCTAGCCTTGAGCGGGAAGAAGCCAGGGACAGTGCTCAGGCCCTGAGTCCAAGGCCCAGAACTGGCAAAAAAAAAAAAAAAAAAAAAAAAAAAAAGAGGGTGCTTAGCTAGTTCAGATTGTTATTTCTTAAATATTAAGTCACTAAGAAAGCTACTTAAGGTCACAAGGCCCACAATCTTATGTATTCATAGCTCTTGAAGTGTGTGTCTGTGTGTGTGTGTGTGTGTGTGTGTGTGTGTTGGATGTTGGTCCTTGGGCTTGAACTCTGGGCCTGGGCTCTGTTCTTGATCTCTTCAATTGAATGCCTGTGAGTGCTCTACCACTTTGAGCCACAGAACCACTTCAAGTTTTCTGGTAGTTAATTGGAGGTAAGAGTCTCAAATACTGCCCTGTATAGCTGGTTTTGAATCTCGATCCTCAGATCTCAGCCTTCTGAGTAGCTAGGATAACAGCCGTGAGCCACCGGTGCTCTGCTAGCTCTTCACTTATGAGAAGCAGAACTCTTATAAGGATGCATCTAAATTTCCATACCCTTCATCTTCAACTAAAAAAATGCATACATATACTGTTTCATAAAAACCAGCTGAATGTTTGACTAAATTAATATTGTATTATGATTCACCTACTATGGGTGGCTTCATATATACTTTACAGCCCACAATATGGAATACTGTTCTCAAAAATTACTTAGGCAAAATTTGAATTAATAAGGGCTAACATAGAAAATATCCTTAATGTATGTTTGCAATTCTATGAAAATACCTATTGCTTATATAGCCAACATTTTAGAAACATTTGAAATCAGATAAGAATGGGGTTATCACATGATACTATGCAATAAAAAGGTAGATAGTGTTTTATGTTGAAACTAACAAAAATACTGAAATTTTCCTTTTTCTCTTAGTTTATATTCATCTTTACAGTATATAATAAAATGTAGCTTGTTTTGTTGGTTGTGCTTTTTTCATTTATATAGGTATTATGGAATGATCCTATGGACACCTTGAAAGCTTATATAACATTGTAAATATAATTTAGCTTCCAGTTGCTGATTTTTACCATGAGATCAATAAGGTCTAATTTTCTAAAACCAAAGTGCCATGAGTGATTACCCATCCTATAACTGACTCCAGGAAGACCAGACATGATGTACGTAAGCAGAGACGTTTTTACAGGCCATTTTCATTCACTGTACCCAGTGACTTAAAAATCCCTCCAATGGGGGAGGAGGTAAAAAGTTACACAAGAGGGCTGGGGATATGGCCTAGTGGCAAGAGTACTTGCCTCGTATACATGAGGCCATGGGTTCAATTCCCCAGCACCACATATACAGAAAACGGCCAGAAGTGGCGCTGTGGCTCAAGTGGCAGAGTGCTAGCCTTGAGCAAAAAGAAGCCAAGGACAGTGCTCAGGCCCTGAGTCCAAGCCCCAGGACTGGCAAAAAAAAAAAAAAAAAAAAAAAAAAAGTTAGACAAGAAATGTACCTACTGCCTTACGTATGAAACTGTAACCCCTCTGTACATCACTTTGACAATAAATAAATAAATTAAAAATCCTTCCAATATTATTTATACACATTATTGAAAATGATAAATTATAATATTTTGGTGCTTTGTTCTATTATTTAGAAATTAGCCAAAATACCTGTTAAGAAAATTTTACAAGCTTGAGCAATAAATATGTTCTGAAATATTTTATGTTAATCATTACAAAATGTTGATATAATGACAATTTATAATCTCATTTTCCTATTCCTGTATCATTCGCTTACTATCTCAGTTTATAACTACTAAAGGGACAAAAAAAAAAATCTTTGAACTTTTGCAAGCATTCTGGTCGTCATCTAAGAATCAGTGTAAATGCTAAATTGTCTGGAGGAAAGATTTTTGTAGAAATCCAAGCAGTAGTGAAATAAATACCTATATTTTTGAAGACTATTATTTTAGTGGTATGACAATTTGGAATTAGAAATAAGTCCAATGCAATACAGTCATAGAAAAATTAGATTTGGCATTTTGAGAACCCCCATTCAAAATAGATTACTTAATTTGCAAATAATATAGTTTAATTTTTTCCATAATGTATCATATCCCACAGTTGATACTGTGTCATTTGAAAACAGTTACATGACATTTTTTGAGATATTACCAACATTAGCAAAAAATCATAAATACTCATTTACTTTTTGTATTCATTTTGTATTCATTTATCCTTTCCCCATCCCTCAGCCTCCCAAGAAGATTCAAGGCTAATTGCCTAGGTTTTATAACTTTATTTAAAAATAACTAAAGTAAATAATATGTGATTTAATTTTTATAGTCTTTAATAACTTAAGTATATTGAGTATTTCTTCTTTATGTATTTGTTTGAATTAAATGTTATTATTTCTGTTATTCCCTTTTGCAGGCTATAATTTTAATTTGAATAAATTCATAATTCAAATTTTGTTCATTTTTACTTCTGCAAAACATTTTATACCAGGGCTATATAGAAATAGCATTACCTGTTCTGTGATTATATATCCTTGCTCTATTTTCAGTCATCATTCTTATTAAACAAGTCAGCTTCGATGCACCTGTGTAAATATATACATGGCAGACACACTGGTGCTGAAATTCTACTATATGTATGTTTAACTTGGTAATAACACAAAGTAAACTCAACTGTGCAAAAACTGGAATAGATGTTAGAAGGGTTAGCCAAGCATAGGGAAATATGCTTTTAGATCTTGAGACCTTATATAAGAGAAGACATATTTGTCTTTCCCATTAGATTTATTTTATTTAGAATAAAGATCTCCTGTTCCATTAATCTTCCTATAAAATTTATAATTTATCTTATTTTATTATGGAATAGTATTCTATTGTGTATATAAAAGAGTTTCTTCATTCATTTATCAATTGATCAGCACCTAGACTGAATCTCTGGCTTGGTTATTTGTGAATTGTGCTTCAATAAACATAGGAATGCAATGGTTTCATGATCTGTTTTACCTCAATTCAAACACATATATCCCATTTTAAGAGGTGCTACTATCAACTATCTTAATGCTTTAAGTGTTTGCCTTACACAGATTTATCTTTGATGCCTATGTAAAAATAACTTTTCCTTCTATATATGCTGTACTATGAATTCTTGAAAGATATGTAATAGAAAATAAAGCCTATTGCAATAAGAGGACATAGTCACAGTGTGTTTTGAGAGATATTTTCTAAATAGTATGAAGCCTAGGAGTGAGGTACTGTTAAACAATTATGGAAGAAATGATTAGCACTAATTAGCAATACCAGCTACATTCATGAATTCATTTGGACTCTTGATTCCTTGATATATTTAACTTACCTGGCAAAACCAACACAGTGATATAACAGAAATATTTTGTTGATGTAGATTTCTCACTCTTTGTGGGAACTGAATCCTAATACTGAAGGATTGACCCCCATCCTATTACCTCAGGCCCATACAGACATCAGGCAGAAACCTTAATGTGTGAAACTTTTTTGATATATATGCAGGCTCCAGGCAAAACCTCTATGGGAACCTGCTTTGATATTCAGGCAGGACATCTCACCTAGGCCCAGCTGTAAAGAACCCTTTGTGGGCCAAATGGAAAACCCTCAACTTACTAGACTTAGTGGTGCTTTCAATAACCTGCCTCCTTGCTCAGACCCCATATAAGCCTGGTCCCAAATTGACACTCTCGCACAACCTCCAATCTCACAGGGAAGTCTGTGCCCTTCGCTGTTCCTCAATAAACAGTCCTGGCCTGTTGATGATCGAATCGAGCCTATTCCTTTTCCGTTCTCCTCCATTTTCCCCAACAAATACTTCCGAAGAATTTCTTCGCTGACCTAGAATTAGTGATTCTACAAAGTGTTCTGGTTCTGGAAAAGATAAAAACCTCCGTGGAGCAAGGAGGGGCTCCTGTTTCTAGTGATTATCTTTTCACTTCTGTCACCTCATGATTTTTCCTTTTCTAATGTATTTTTTTCTTTTGGTGTTTGTAAGTAGCTCTTCAAACCATGTTGTTACTCACATTGCTATAATAAATTATCTGACACTGAATATTACAAAAAGAAAAGATGTTTATTTAGCACAGATGGTTTAGAGTGGAAAATTGGCCATGTCAGTGGTTTAGTTCTGCTCAAGAATACTTGATCCAATGGATAACATCATGATCTTTGAGAGGGACAGAGATGCAAAAGAGTAGACAGGTGGGGAGAATTATACAGCATGCCCTTCACTCAGGAAATAGGATCTCATGAAAAATTGGCTAATCTCTTTTTCAGAATTGTGCTGAAATGCCATACTTACTTTACAGTAATTCTCACCTTCTTAAAGTTGAAAGATTTCTCTAAACCATCACACTTGAAGACAGAGATTCTGCCATATTCATTCTTCAGGGACACACAGTTTCCAAATGGTATCACCATTCATTCCTGTTCAATTTTGATCTTCATTCTCAGCACAAGGAGTGGGTCACAACATATAAGCTCTCCATCAGCAGTGAAAGAGGTACCTATCCATTTTAAATCTGCTTTAATTTTCAACTCAATTTATCAATTCTATGCCATTTTTTCTTTGTCTTGTAGGGGTTTTAAACATTTCTATGATTATGGTATATACCATATATCAGAATTCTTCAGGTTCTATCTATGGTTCTTTTACTGCTATTTTCTTCTTTTTAATGCAAATTCTATATGTCTTATTCTTCATATGCTCATCTTCATTGAAATTTTATTTGTAGACATCTATGCAGGTTTGATTTCCCTCCTTCAGTAAGGACTTTTTATATTTACCTTTGGTTTGTTTCTAGAAGTGGTATCAATGAAAAGCTACTTCACAATTTTGTTTGAGTTATTTTTCATATCCTAAAATGATTGTGAATTCTGAGCTCCAACATATATGATTATACACTTGAGAGGAAGTAAGTTGTCATAAAATGCTCTCATTCAAATTTTCCCCATACATTTTAGTAGTGCGAAGGTCAATTCAGGAAGGTCTCTTTAAAGTCTTACTTAGTTGAGAATTTCTTTTCTTTTTCTCCCCCCTTGCCAATTCTTCACATACTTACATAGATTGTTTCCCTTAAGGATTCTTAACTCAATCCCATTTCTTATCCTTCAAGGAATTGCCTCCTGTTTGAGACATTTGCCCATTAAAATACAGGAGATAAGCCAGTCAAATATTGCCAGGCAATATTTGAGGCAAATTCCAGAATCACTTTCCTTAATTCTATAGATTTATATCTGATGTTATTTTTGCTGTTATCCATTGGATTCTCATATGTCACGCATCAATCTCTAGTGTCATTTAGAAGATACTTTAACCAGCAATTTTTCATAATCTGCATTATAGTTATGTGTGAGAATTAAGAAGTAGTTAAAGTTGTTTGCCTTGCTTCAATGCCATAGCATTTATTTATTTTTTGTAGGTCGTGGAGTGCGAACTCTAGGCCTGAGCCCTGTTCCTGAGCTCTTTAGCTCAAGGCTAGCGCTCTACCACTTGAGGCTCAGTGCCATTTCCTGTTTTCTGGTGGTTAATTGGAGATAAAGGTCTCACAGACTTTCCTGCCCAGGCTGGCTTTGAACCACAATCTACAGATTTCAGCCTCTTGAGTAACGAGTATTACAGAAGTAAGCCACCAGCAACTGCTTGCAGTAGTATTTCATCTGAACAGTAAGGTGCAAATTATTCTTAAGGGTATAATGAAACAAACTTGCTATAGTATTTGTAGCTCTATGGAAAGAAAACAATACATAAATTAAAAGTTATTCAATAGACCATCCTAACTTTAAAAATATTAAAAACTAAATAGCATCACACAAAGGTGCAAAAATGTGTTATTGTGAAGATTATAATGTTCCAGATGGGCAGCATTATTTCCTATTTTACCATTTAGGATCATTATATTTCCCAATGGAAAGATAAGATTGTATGCTAAGTTTTAAATTCTTTCTGTAGCTTGAGATGGGTAGAATGATTTGAAATATGTAGAAAAAAATTATTGAAGAATTAATACAAGTGAGAGATACAACTAAACTAAATTCACTATAATTCTACTGTGTGTGTGAGACAGAGAGAGAGAGAGAGAGAGAGCGAGAGCTTGTTAAGAAATACATAGCTTGTAAATAATTGGGATTTTTTTTGAGACTAAAAAGGAGTCTTATAGCCTAGAGAAGGAGATAATTTTCTGTGTATAAAGGCTAATGAGACCAGGTGTGTTAACTCATCTATAATTTCAGAACTCAGGAGGTTGAGGAATGATAATTTGAGCCTAGGTTTCTACATTAACTTTGGTGACAGTAAACAAACAAATAAAAAAACCCTTTCTGTCTCCAGAGAAAAAAGAAAACATAACAAACTGAATGGATTCAAGAGCTGATAGCTATTCTGAACTTCAATAGCTGTTGCTTACTCAGTCTCTTCTCTTTGGATTGTGCAATATATATGGCAGGAGAAATAATACTTGGGAGTCATTAGGTCACAGTACGCTGTGATATATCTACGTATATCTATATCATCTATATCTATATCTATCATCTATTTATATATCTATCAGACATATTTTCTTGCTCTGTGCATGCTGCAGAATTAAGTAAATTTGAGGCCCTATGAAGACTATATGACTATGAATGGATTAATAGATTATACTATCCTGAAATCAACTCTCAGCTACTAAAACAGAATTTAATATGGCAATCAATGAGGTATAATAGATACAAAATTAAATAGGAAAGTAACAAAAAATTCCATGTATTTCCCCAAATTTTCTTGAAATAATTTACAGATAAAGATTATATCAAATACTGTATACTTTTATGATAAGTGTACTATCTTAGATCTTCATGCAATTTATTGGATAAAATGGAAAGAATATGTTATTTAATAACAAAATTTAAATATTTAAATGTTATCAACAACAGAATATATTTGGTAACTTTTTTCCATGGCAATTTTAGCTAAATGAAATAATTTAATAAAAACGGTTGCTCTAAACATTTATATTTAGCTGACAATTTAAAACAATGTAATTCTTTGGGCAATTCTTCTTTGTAGTATAAAATGCTTATAGATTTAATAGAAATTCTTATTAACATATGCCACAAGGAAAATGTCAAATTGCTTATCAAGCCTGTGCTTCCGCTGACAGTTGTTATTTAATTGTTGAAGAACATTAGATTTTAATCCCTCACACTTCTAACACAGCTACAATGTCTGAGTAATCATGGAGAACAGTGAAAATAATTAACTCTAAAACAATACAAAGAAGAAAGAAAAGTCAAAATATTTTATGAAAGCAATTTTAAAAATTGTAATGCATCATTTTGATTTACAAACTCAAATATATTTGAAGAAGACTAAAAATAATGTTGAAGTTTGAGGGAATAGCTCTTAGGTATATTTATTTATTTAATTTCATCATATATCCTAATATGACCTGAAGAATATTTATAAATTTATGTAGTGATCTGTTTTAAAGTAGTATATATTCCATTCCATTTCTTGTCTGTCAGTTGGTTAAGTATATGTGTGCATTTCCATACAATATCCTAGTAGATATAACTCAGTCTAAGAAAATTAAAATCATAGTACAATGGATTCTTCAATCAGTGAGTGTATACAATGTTTTAAATAAGATAATTACTAAAGTAATAGCATCTTACCCATATCTGGGGAAAAAAAAAAACCAAGGCAATTGTCTGTAAAAGTTTGAGAGGAAAAACACATATTGATCAGTACTAAGTAGTAAAAATTTATTGCAATGTTGTCAGTTGCCTATTTCCAGATCAATACAAATCTCACCAAAAGCTCCTTAAATGCAATAAGAATCTGACAAGACCTTTTTGTCACAGATTAGTGTTAAAGCAATGAACGAGCCCCCAAGGAAAATTCTCTGTCTAGCTGAAATGCCAGCTGTATCCTCATTCTTAAGCATTCTGAATGTGTAGGACATCTTTATTGATATTTGTGTGTGTCCAAGAGGAAAAATAAGCTCATTTTTTTTGTGCAGAATAATGAAAATGAAGATAATAACCTAAAAAAATGTAAATAAATTGCTTCCCTAAAACCTTCAGGATTTGAATAACAATATATTGTTGAACAGAATTAGAGAACCCCAAACTCGATGTTTGCCAATTTTTTTATGCTAGTCTATTTTATTGATTTTAAATTAATAGATTGTTAATAGAATATTTTCTAAAGTCCTAAGAATAATTTTAAAAAACCCTTTATCTTTTCCAACGGATGAAAATGTTACAAATCCAATGCAACTATTTTTAAAAAATTATTTTTTGTTTCACACAAAAATAAAGCCACACAAAATATTTGAGTCTAAGTTGGAACTGAAGAAGGAGTTCTCAGGCACTGGAGACTAACTGCATTTCATGAATTTTGATAGAATTTAGTCATCTTGGCTGAATCGTGATGTAGGTATGCCTAAGTAAGCCCACTGAGGCATGCTTCTTTTGGTACATGCTTCTTTTGGCATTTTCAATTATTTGGACAGAGAAGGAAAGCACATGAATCTTTCATGATGTTTATATGAATTTTCTTTTATGATATGTATCAGTTTAAGCATGGAAAGATTTGTCTATTTTAATTAAATGATTTTTTATTTGAAAAAACATAACTTTAGTTAAATCTGTTGTTTTAGCACTTTTTTTCTAGGCAGAGAAAAGGATACTATCTCCCCCATGCTAGGCCTGGTTTTTATTATTTTTTTCTTCTCTATGTCCTTGGTTGTCTAATATCAAGTACTATCTTTGTTAGTGTATTAACCTTGTGGTATTTACTGTAATTTCTATTAATCATCATAATTAACCTAATTTTAAATATTATTTTAATAGTAGTAGATATGCTATACTAATACATTATCCTAATATATAACTCAGAATTATTCTGATAGTTATTAGAAAATGTAAACCTATTAAAATGCATAATTATATACCTACTTTGTTACATCTATCTCATATATTTATTTATATACTTCATCATGTTACTGTAACGAAAGAGCAAGACCTATGTCAATGCCATTCTAAACACAGGATACTGTTTTGCTACTACTACCAGTATTTAAAGTTAATGATTTTCAGTTCCCTTAACACATGATGCTATCCCACAAGACATTCCAGATGTAAAAACAGCAGGGGAAACATGGAAATGTGTTTCACAAAGAATGTAAAGTAGTTATTTACCCTAGTTACAATTCTTAGCCCTGAGGAAATACCTCACCATGCTATCTGGAATATTATTTGTTGGGATACGGGAAAATGCATGTCCAGCAATATATTGGTTTATATCATTATCTATATCAGGGAGAAAACCATTTTTCATACTGATGGAGTATAAATATCACTGTTGATGTTATGTTCCATGGTCATAGGTTCTAATAAAATATGAATGAATGCATTAATTACACAGAGAATCCTATCCCACCAGGTGACTGTCAACTGTATCAAAACCTAGGAATCTACTTTTGCTTAAAGTTTTAACAAATATTAAGGGCTATTAATTATCTTAAAGGTAACTGGTCATCAAAATCATGGATGTGTATAATACACATTTCTGAGAAATATTGTCCCTTAGTTGCTTCATAATATGCAAATAGAGAATTGGTGTCTTTATGTGAGTACATAATCATAAATACCCAATCTTCTATCACAGTTAAATTTCTTGTCTTTTCTTGAGACTTATTTTTTTTTGTCTATCTGATTACCATTTCTAATCACTAGGCTTTGGAGTGTATCTTCACCTGTTAGCCTTTTAGGCTGGATGTGTATTCAATAGTAAAATTTGATAGTTCTCCAAATTCTTCCATCCAGGGCTCAGACTGTAGCCTGTGTTGGAACACATTCATCTCTCCTTGTTTTGTGGCTCATCTGTGGCTGTTGTCCCTATGAAGATAAAGTTTGTGTGACCACAAAACTTAAAATGGTTACTCCCTGGCTTTTGTGGCCCTCTGCTCTAGAAAAATGAGATGAGCATTTGCTTTTATCACTAGTTATTTCAAGTGGGATACATCAAAATGTATTCTGGGATACACTGCCAGGATTTAATGTCCCATTCCATCCTGCTCCTCTACTTTCAGAACAAATATTACAAATCATTAACGAAACATATGCAGGGACTAACAAACAAGGTTTTAGATCATAAAGTTAAATATTTCTTTTCTGGACATTGTATTACTTTCTTTCATTAACATAGTCTTTAGAATAGACTATTGGAACAAGAAAAGGCAGGACAGGGGTTGATAAAAATTTAATTCCCATGAATGAATGTGTCTAGTTCTGAAACCAGTCACAAATGATTATTTACCTTTCATTTCAATTTCTAAAGACCTGAATGAATCCCTATCCTTGGTATAGAAATCATTAGCTAGTATTTCTAGTTCCATAAGATGGTCATGTTGCTTATAATTAACAGGTCCTTAATTCTGGGGGAACGAAAAAGAATTGAAGTTTCTATTCTTGTGTGTTTATTGCTTTTTGTGACAACTAACAGTTGTGCAAGAATCATTAAACAGATACATTTATTCACTGTGATATTATGCTCTGGTGGCTATGCACATGGAATAAATCAGTCTGAGCAGTCATGCTTTCTCCCCAAGGGCCTCCAATTGGGTTGAAATATCTTCCTGCCTGAAGTCATATGACTTGGAACCTAATCAAAATGTGTGGATTAGGATTCCTGAGCATTTTTGACAGCCTAGGGGCCAAATAGGACTGAAAAAGAAAGTCACGAGATAATTTTTATGCCAGTGCTATTTTCAGCTACTGACAACAGTAAAAGTTCAACATAACCTATTTTAATCTCCACAAAATCAAATATGGCTTCCATATACTTTTTCTATGTCTCAGTGAACATTTGTTTTACCTGTTTTCAAAGATAAGTTTCATGAATGAAATTCAAGAGAATAAATTCAATTAAAAAAGAACCAACATTTTAAAATGATTTATTTGGAGGTGACGTCTGTGTACTGTTTCATGTCACAATAGATTTTGAATAGAGACTGTTCATTTTCAAATACATACTATCTTATTCCTTTTTCTGAGTAGAAAAATAATATTTTACAAAAGAGAGACTAAAATGATTAGAAAGCACAATAAAAAGCTTTGTTAGCACTAGATTTAAGAAAAGTGAAGTGTATAGATAGTAAGTATGGAGTCTTACATTGTAAATTTTCTCAAAATTTCACTGCTTGGCTATATCTTATTATGTAATAAATACACAAGAGTTAGTGGTTAGAATATCATTAAAATAAAAATAACACTTAAAATATTGTAAAGGTGAAGTATAGAGGGGTTATAATTACATAAATAACATATTGAGCACATTTCTTCTTGAACAGTGTCACCTCCTCCCTCATTTGCTCCCAGTTGGTTTTGTATGTATGACATTTGGGTGAGCTTCATTTAGTACAAATCAGTACTTCACAATATTCTTCTTGTTCTTTAGCTCCATTCGTCTATCATTTTAGATAGTGAAAGTGGATTGACTATACCGCTAAACCTAGGAAATTCTGTCTGTCATCTGGGTGAGAATTTTGATTGTTTTGTCCATATCTGCTGAGATGGGAATATTAAAGATAGCTTCTTCTTTCCTTTTCTTGTGCTTGAGATGAGATAGCTCCAACAGCAGCTGCAGGCTGGGGATTCCTCTCACTATTGTCATTCTCTGACGAGATGGCATTTTCAGGATAATCAGATTTTTCTTATGACAGTTAGCTTTTTCCAAGGTATACAATGCAAGGCTTTATTTTTTCATACAGATATTCTTAAGATGCCTAGAGAGACTATTTAGTTCATCCAATCCCTAGTGTACCAGAAGGCAATTTTATGATAGCCTACTAATTGAATAATATTCTAAGATTAGGTAGAATTTAAGAGAGATAATATATACTAGCATGAACATAACACACATGCATAATAGAAAGGAATCAATGATAGTTGATAATAGTTTAGGAGAGTAGCAAATCAACTGTGATATTCTAATATAGTACAAAATAGTACTTGATGGGGTTACTAAATGTTTTGCACTTATTCTCACAGATTCTCACCATGTATTCTTATATATTTGTAGTTATCTGCTGATAATAATATGAACTTAACAACATAAAGAATCCAGGGTTTCTGCACTGTGCAGGAGCATAAGATGTGGGTTGTATAGCTATGCGAATTTTCACACACTACATCATCATTATTACTTTCCTGAATATGTATCACCTGTTTGATGCTCACTAAAACTGGAACTATTGCTGATTCCTTCATAGTTTTGATATTTCTTTAGTCACAAAAACTAAATTCAGATAAACTGCATTGTTACTGACTTTTTTTTTTTTTTTTTTTGGACAGTCCTGGGGCTTGGACTCAGGGCCTGAGCACTGTCCCTGGCTTCTTTTTGCTCAAGGCTAGCACTCTGCCACTTGAGCCACAGCACCCCTCCTGGCCATTTTCTGTATATGTGGTGCTGGGGAATTGAACCCAGGGCCTCATGTATACGAGGCAAGCACTTTTGCCACTAGGCCATATCCCCAGCCCCTGTTACTGACTTTTTGTCCTTCAAGATCAAATAGTAATACAACAGGAAGGTAAGGTTGCAAATATGACTTTGATGTGCTTGTATCTAAACAATTACATTCTATCAATGGTTTGGAAGTCTTAAAGACTCCATCAGTGAAGAATGCTTATGTGGCTGTATGAATTAAAGGAAGATTTGCTGCATTGGTCAAGGAAAAGTAACTAATGCTAAGGAACATCTGCTGTGTGCTGTTATGCAACTTGTACATCATAAAACACATAGTGGGGATCAATTACACTAAAAACAAAACAAACAAACAAAAATCCAGGACAAAACAGGTAACAGATGTCCCAGTCAAATGGGTGAAGTAAAATATGTATTATAAATGGTATCTAAGGCAGAAAATAAACAGGATTTAGAACTTGTGTAGGGTTTTAGTTACACTGCATTCAGAAAAGTTTTCTCATTATATTTAGTACTCTCAGAGGAAGTGCATTGTCCATCAGTGTATCAATTGTGTTATGATATTATCTATCAATATTAGTTTTCACCTTAATATTGAAAAATTCTTACATAAATTCAATTTATTCTTATGTTTTTGTCCAATTTAGAATTTACATAACACATCATGGGAAGTGCAATCATAAGAATAAATATTCTCACCATCCAATTTTAAAAATAATAAACATGCTTAAGAACATTCAGCAAAATGACCATTATACAGTAGGTATTTTTAAATGCAGTAAATTTGGGTAAAATACTGGTTCCTATCAGGTACAATGATCTTAAATATTAATGAAATATAATTAGTTATTAGTATTGTAAATATATAGTATACTATTTTTATTTACTAATGTGTTTTAATTATACATGAATAAAATTCATAATAATGTAAGAATAAATTTGAAAAGAAAGGAAATTAAGAACAATGAAACTGTTTTTCTTCCGGACTGAACTACACCAGAACACCTTAGCACTATAATCAAGTGTTTTTATTTAAAAATATTTTTAAAAGGATAATGACAATTTATTGGCTTATAAATACGACATAATGCATGAATTCCTATTATTTTTCTTATCCAAAGAATAATAAATATATAAATGGTTCATATGAGCTCCAAGGAACAAGTGCTATTTCCAAGCTGTTTCTTTTTAGGCATCCAGGCTGCATCCTATGGAATCTGCTTAACTCAGGATTACATTTACTCTTTCTAACTCAGGGGCTCATTGTGAATGCTATTGCTGTGTCTGTAGCTGTCTTTTCCCATCTAAAAACTAACACTGATGATAATTGCCTAGTCTTTCCACTGCTTAGTTTTTCAAGGAGTCTTTGACAAGGCGCCTGTATAATGTTTTCACCAGCCGTCATTTATAGAGACAACCTCACAAGTCACAAATAATTGGGACTTAATTGCAGGTGCACCCAGACCTTTAGAATATCAAAGCAAGAGGCCAGAAACCAATTGTGGCAAAATTATTAAAGAATGCCATAGCCACAAAATATATCAAAGGGTAAAAAAGAAATCTGGAAACATACAAAAGGTAATGTGCTTTTAAAATACGTTTGTCTCCTGGAGTTCATTTTAATAATTTTTTTTCCTCTGTTCTCAGTAATGAAGTCTTATCTTTTCAGTGTAGCTGCCTCTGAACTGCTGCTGCATTTCCTTTATTACAAAAACATTGCATGGAATCTTCTATTGGATGAAGTATTTCATCCTTTATTAGCTACTTTCCTCTATAGACACAGGACAGCCAGTAAAGATGTCATTCTTGTTCCCTGAAACAAGTAGATTAGTCTATTTTCCCATGGGGTTTAGCAAAGTCCTTCAACAGACGTGACTGGCAGGGGAAGAGACTGAAGATCCTGGCCCTGGGGAATAGATTGCTGACTTGATAAATCTTTGGGTCATAAAAGGTCATGCTTGATGTTTGGAAGAAAGATTGACTTACTCACAAATACCAGCAAAAGATCTTTCTGTCATGTAAAATATAAAGAATGCAAAGTAATATTGAAGGAACATTTGCAATTCTAGCAATTCCAGTACCCAAACAAGCACAGGCAAATTAATTTCAAATACAAATTCACTGTGAGTGAAATTTATACATATTAAAGTCATTGCTGCAAAAAAGCACACTTCCCTTAGTTGTTTAGATCTCCAGTGGGGTGTGTACAAAATACATGGTGAGCTTCTAAACAGGCATTTTCGAGGAGAATCAATTATGGCCAGTTCCTTGAAATGGTACTTTGAAATACAAAGTAAAAGCATCTGAAATTGCACTGGGCTTTGTAAAAGCTTTCAGAAATTAAAAACGTCTATTGACAATGAAATCAACTTATTTATTATTAAAATACACAAATTCATCATATTATTTGACTAAAAAAGGCTTAGCTTGAAAGATAACCATTATAACTAAGAAGTTATAAATAAAAACAAAACATGGGGATACATGGGGATACTGTAAGTCCTCTTAAATCCACCCTAGCATTTCAGCTGTTGTTAAATGTTGGTAACAAATCTTGTTGTTATTGTTGAATTCCATTGTTTGAAATTTTGCAAACCAGTGCAACAGTGATACTCACATGTTTCTATGTTGGAAATGAACTGTACAACTTGGAGGGGAGAGAAGTGGAAGAAAATTGAGGGAGGGGATAACAAGTTTGAAATTGGTGAATTTAGCTCCATATAATTCCTTAAAGTTAGTTATGTCATAGAAAATCATTTCAGTATTTTAGGATGTACAGCTACTTCACGTAAAAGCAAAAAAAAAAAAAGATAATGAGTTGGCACACTGAAAGGAGGTTAAGTGCTAATAAAGGAGGAAACACAGGTTATGACTAAGGGAGTCCCTGACAAGATGATTCAAATCTACTTCACATTTGCAACATTTGATACCTAATTTGGTACACTCATGCTTGTACACACACAGATTGCTACACTGTGAAATAAGGATTCTGTTTTCATTATTCCTATGCTTAATAAATGAGTAGATCCTGAAGTTTTATTTATTCTAGAATGGATGTGATTTTCCTTTGTTTCTCACCAAAACACAACTTCTAAATGCTAAATGTATTAATAATAGTTGCAATTCCAGAATGAAATATATAGGAACCAGTCATGCAAAAATTAGAAATGAATCAAATATTCTTGTACATATATACTGTGGAAATGTATTTCCTGAAAAAAATAAAACATAGAAGAGTGAGATTTGTGACGTCAGTATGTTGTAAAGCTGCCCTTTTTGAAAGATTTCCAAAAATTGCAATGATAAATGTAAAGGATAACTATATTGTACTAGGCTTACAGCATATCTATTCTACATAGACTTCAATGAATATTAAATGTTCTATTCCAAAAATATTGTCTATGAGTTACTTAATACACAATACACATCCTGGATTATATTCTGTGGAGTACTTGGATTCTGTTGCATGTTTCTGGCACCAGCCCAACCCAAGGCTCATAAGTATAGTTATGAAATAAAAAACAAATGTGAATAAGAGAATTTTGTTGAGATATATGTAGGAAAGTGTCTTCTAAAAGATGCAATCAAGAACATTTGAAACAACCTCCAAGTTGATTATTTTTCCTGAAATTTTGATGCCCTGTATATTAACTAAAAATAACAAATAATACTTTATTCTGTCTAGAATCTAGCTCTGGACAGAGAATAAACCTCCATTTCAAGGATAATTGAAAACAACTTAATGAGACTCATGTAGAAAGAATGGGTATCAGAAACAATTGCTCTAACATCTAATTTTACACAAAGGAAATTAAGTACTATTGAGAGGTTAAATGATAGTAATACATTGCTGACAAAAAAAACTTTTATATTCTCTATGGTATTCATATTCCTCATCTTTGGTCCTCGTTGGAAAAACACTCACATTACTCCTTTGGATTAGAATTTCCATTTACCACTTTGCTCCCTAAAAAACTCTAAAGCATTCCTTCCAGGAACAAATCTCCATATATCTTCTTGATGAGAAAAAACAATGAATATGTAAATAACCAAAAGGAATGATTGTAAAATTTTCTGTTTCTTGTTTGTATTGATAATTCCTTATTAATAATTGGAAATAGACTTTTGTTGCTTGAAAAATGCCCAGGACCAGGAATTGATTCAAGTTCATTCAGTACAAAGTTTGTGAGTTTCAGTGAACTCTTTTTCCTACATTTTCTTCCTAACAAGAACACACAGAGAACCCATTTGTCTAAGCCTCTCTGTGTTGTTCACAATGTCTTTGTCATAGCGGCTTCCTTGTACTGTGGGTGGTCATGTGATGCTTCCAACATAAGCTGCTCACACAAGAAGAAGCCAAGTATCAGTGTTTGAGCACTAGACTATGTCCAGTTTCCAACGTACAGGCTGGTTAAGAGAAATTGTAAGTTCTCAGTTTCATTTTCTCCCCTCTGTCTCTGGCTTATATTAGAGTAAAAGAGTAAAAGAGCTCAGGGAGGGTTGTCAGAATCTGAGTTCAAGCCACAGGGACAGCAAAATAATTACCTCTCTGTTATAGCATGGCAGGATATCGTTGTGGTCTGTAGTTATCTGATTGGGCAACAGCAAGCCAGAAATTATTACTCCCATGTACATCTTTCATTACCATTTCCCCATTCCTCTCTATCCTCTCCACTCCCTTGCCTCTGGAAAGTATGACTAAATTTTCAGTTTAAGATGAAATTCAGTTTGGATTATACTTCATTGTCTCAAGCAGAGCCTTTTCTGGGAGTCTGAACATGAAATGTGAGTAGAATGTAAGCCAAAGTAGCAGAAAAACAACTCAAAGGAATCTAATTACTAAAGTAGCAGAGAACGGTGCATGGATATAGACTACTGACAAGAGGATTAGGGAAAGAAGGGAAGGTATGGCCAGAAGGGCATGACTTGAGAATTGATGGTTATGTAGCCTAGATGGTTTTCTTATTTTCTTAAATTGAGCATTCCCGGGCACCTATTCTTTCACCACAGAAAATCGCCTCATGGAATTTGTTTCATTCAGCTGGTCATTGGGGACAGTTACATATGATTAGTGAGAAGATAGGGTCCACTCATAGAGTAGTCCTCACACTTGTAAAAAATAAAAGTAAAACAATAGCTTGCTGGATAGCACTAATCACCATCATGACCATTAAAGGTTAGTTTCTGTTTACTGTCGCAAAACTAAAAGCAATTCCTGAAAGGAAGACATGTGATATTTGGAAATATTACCAAGTAATTTTTATATTTTCTACATGTAATGAATCTTTGTTTTTGTACCTCCATTCAAATAGCAACTGAATAAACAATATTTCAGTTATTTTGTAAATTAGAGGAACATTATAATGGCATGTGGTAGTTTCTTAATACTATAGTGGTTCCTTACTAGTAAGAAAAAAATTAAAATTGAGCAAAGAAAAGAGGGTAAAATACATTGCTAAATTATATTTATTGTCTTTGCTAAAGTAAGATTATAGGACTATTTATGAGGAAAATAATGTGTATCTTTAAATAAAATATGTGCTATAATTATTGCTCAGAGTAATATACTAAATATATTTTTCCAACAAATGATAAATAGAAATGTAAATATCACAATTAATAGCAGACAGCAAAGGCATTTAGTTACCTCAAAAATAGGAACTAATTTAAATATATTTATGCACTATAAACTGTTGTTTGGTTTCTGCTCATGGTAATTAGGCAACCATGAAATTAAAGGGACTAATTTGATTACATTTCTCATCACATTATAATTATTTTAGTGTTGAAATAGGAGAAGAAATAGATAATAGGATGCTGTTCTTTTCCTTTCCCACGGATTAAGTATGGTTTATCAAACTGCATTTTATTTTTAAACCAAACATCTATGCCTAAGGCTGTACCCTTAATACTTTATTTTTAAAACACAACTTTTAAAATAAATAAAAGATTTAGTAGTCTCTAGATTTCTTCTAGTTTTATGCTGAAAGCATCATTTTAGAGTACAAAGGCCTATTAATGTTTGGCTAACATTCTCACCTCCTGTAAGTCTATGTCAGTTCTGACCTTTTCAATGAAACTTGCTATGACCAACATAGTGAATACTTTAACTAGGCACCCAGCCCCCTCCCATAGCTCTGCCATCCTTCTCATTGTAAATTTTTTTCCTTTCTATAGCATTTATCTTCATAAAACAGATCCTTACTATATGTTTCTCTCCTGGTAAATACCTGACAGTAAAGAGACTTGATTTTCACTCATCAGAATTTATGCAAAGAATCAATATGGTATATGATAATCAGGCTCATTGGATCATATTTATTGCTTTAAGAAAATTAATTATAAAACTTAGAACTTTACCTTAATGTAGTGGATATTTTAACTTTCTTTTAAGCAGATTACTCATAAGTCATCTCACAATCTTTTCATCAACCCTGCTCAAATTGGGAGAGTACATTCCTCCTTGAGGTCAGTGTAAAAGCAGCCTGTTTAAAGCAGGGTCTATTTATGTATTAATGTTTTAAATGTGAAATTTGTTAAATCTCATATGTTTCAGTAAGGCAATGCAATATTGAATGTTGGAAACATAAGGCTTCATTCAGGTTGACAATTTTAATGGAAGGCTAGATATCAATATTAAAATTACATCATGGTAGTCTAAGAAACAGCTGTGAACTTTTTGAACTATGCCTTCAGAACTCTAGAGAGATACAAAGTGAATTTGGAAAGCAAATTAATAAACACTTTTTTTCTCTTAGTCACCTGATGGTAGAAAATTCCCTTCCATTAGTAAGAAGAATATTTACATCAAAATAAGCTATATCTAGTTATCAGATGGAAATGACAAAAGTCTCTCGCATTGGGTGGAAGAACACTGTGTGAACTCATGTATACACACACACACACACACATACACACAGGCACGTATGTGCACATATGGTATGGTATTCTAGAGCTTGGATAAGAATTTATAATTATAAACTGAAGCCTAAAGTGATCATTTTCAGTTTTATCCCAAGGGAAGTCACTGTCCTTTTCTTCTTGTTTGATTTACAAGCATGGTCATAAGACACAAAGGAAGGATGAAATGAAGTTGCTGATTTGGTCAACTTAGGGCACTATGTATTTCTACCTTTTCAGCTTTCCCATTTGTCTAATTTCATTTTTTAAAGTTCTTTCATATTTACCTAGTTATATACACAGTATTCTTAAATTAAGATAATCTGATTATCTGGTTATCTGTTATCTTTAAGAGATCTAAGAAATCATTCTGTTCCACTTTCTGAGTAGTAGTGGCAGAAATAAATGAACTTGCAATGGTAAATTATGTATAACAGTTTTCAAAAGGGGAAATAATCAGGCTTGGTGGAGGTTCAGGCTTAAGAAATGATTCTATACTAACCTGACTTAAATAGCCATTTATACTTTGCTAAAAATCCCATGTGTGTGACACTAGTCCAAACCTTAAGTATTTGCCTGGGATTGTGTTCGCAGAACTGTTTTAGACAGCATAAGCCCACTGTAAGACTTATACATTTTAAACAGAGAGGAGAATAAAGACTCACATGTGATTTCAGGACTGGAGACACTTGTACACCGTGTGTTTGAGAAATTATTCCCAACCATGGGCTACTAGACATTATTGCTGTATGTTACATTACCTGTTTTGGAAGAAAAATAAGATTGTTTTTACATAAAACACCTAATGAATTCTCTTTTTTTTCTTGAAAACTTGAGCATCATCTTATGTAATTACATCTGAACTTCATCCAGCCAAAGGTAGAGTCATCTCATCTTGCTATAGTTATTCCTTCCCTAGAGCAAGGTAAAAATAAGTATTAATTCACTAGTGATGGGAATAAAGTATGGCCCTGGGTCTTACTGAGTATTGATATTCAAACCCTATCACCACTGCTCACCACTTTCCTGAGAATGTTGTAGATGGCAAGCTATTTTCCTTGTGAGCCACTTAAAATTTTCTCCTATGACCTTCAAGAATTGCTCTTATTTCAGCCACCTGGGTCTCTTTAGTGCAGCTGTTTTTGCTCCCTGACCCTGAGTTGCCTCTGAAGTTTCACCTTTTGGTCTCTACCAATCTGGATCTCATTTTCTTTCCTATAGCCACCATTGTTAGCAGATTTTGCAGAAGAAAGAATATTTCTGTGAGTGCTAAACCTCATTAATTAGCCAGGTTGGAGAAATTGCCTTGTAGGTTATTTTCTAAAAAAAATCATAAAACCAGCGATACAAAGAGTGAATTACTCCAAGATGGAACCGAAACTGTTCTCAATCCACATGTTGTTGATTCTTTTTTTAACAGAAATCTCTTTTCCTTCATTGCAGAGTGTGGTTCCAGAGGCTACAGAGTAGTAATGTTAGGCTCTACCGAGCAAGTAACTTTAACATATTTTCTAAACCAGATATTAAAAAGGAACTAAAATATGTTTGCACTGCTTCCTACATGCTGCACAGTGTGGCTATGTGTGTGAATTTAATTTACCTTAAATACAATCATGTGTATTCATCATAAGTTATTAAAAAAATTCAATTTTCAGGTCAAGCTTGTCATTAACCTGCTTCTAATGCTTCCAGTACAAACATAAATAGTACTACACAGGAGAGTACCTCAGAACCTTGACTTCTGTAAAACTCCCAATACAATCACCAAGATTCCTTGAACCCAACTGCAAGACAACATTGCCTTCAAAGGTTGACTTGTGCATTCTCCTCTGATCCTGGACAAGTCAGAGCTGCCAGCTTGTGCCCCTGTGGTAGAGCAAAATGATGTTTTCCCATCTGTTCTACTAATTGTGGTACAGGTTCAATAGTGGCCTGATATTATGACCTTTTCTGTATTCTAGACTTTTTCCTTCTCCTAGGTTAGTAAATTATGATTATTTAGCATGAAACATCCAGTTTGACTAATTTTCTAACATTCAAAGTAAACTTGGTAAGCTTGTGCTTTAATTTTCAAATATTTCATGTACACATGTATATGATCACTAATGTATATTTATACATATAGATTTATTCAGGAAACTATAAATTGTATATATTCACTTAATATACATAAATAAATGTATAAACCCATTTCAGGAAACTATAAATTACATTGTTCTAAGTTCAAAAAGTATACACACATTTATAAGGTTATTAAATTCAATTTAAATTTTAAGGCCACAAAAACTGATCAGGGAAAGAAAAAAACATTGGTAGGTATTTTAGCAAGCTATTTTGTGATTAGTGCATTTCATTCAAAAGATAAGGGGTGAATCATTGCAATCATATTAGAGATTCATCCAGGACTGAATTCATTCAATAGATCAGAGGACTCCTGATCCAACCAGCCCTCAGCAAGTGCATCCATCAGCATAAGGCCAAGCCTTCAACACATGGGCTTTTAAGGAGAATACTTTATTAAGCAAACCATAATATCGTACTCTTGGCCCACAAAAGGCTCAATTTCATCTTATAGCACTGAAAATATTCAATTAATTCCAAGAGCCTCCAAAGTTGTGAGAGTTTCAGCATTTGTGAAAGTTTAAGATCATATCCTACACTGATACCCAAGGGAAACTCTTATCTGTAAAATAAAGCTATATAAATTGTGCACTTTCAATACATGAAAATGAAAAGTAAAAATTTTATAGAAAAGGGAAGAATGAGGCAAGGCCATGGAAGGAACAGAACAAAGCAAGAACAACACCCAGAAGACAAACTCTATTGGATATATACCATATCCAATAACCATAACATGACTGAGTATGATGTGATCTCTGAAATTCTTGGAAATTTGAGGGAAAACCTCCACAAAGGAATACCCCTTTAGTTCTGCATGTGTACAAATGCTGCCTCATGTGGATGATTGCAGGTTCTACTGCAAAGTCAGAAGTGTCTGTCCTCTAATGTGAACCACAGCTGCAGTGACTTCCTGATGTGGGTTCTGTTTGTGGAGCAAGATTAAATGAATTTTGGAAAAACAATGCTCTAGGCGAGCCTGTACTTCCAACACCCCCCCCCACCCCCCCTCCAAACTGTTTTGTCTTCATAGTGCCTTCTGGCACATGAGTTCCCACTGTCAGGCAGCTTCATTGGATGGATATGTTCTTGCAGATTCCTCAGATGAGCCCAGGAATTTTACTGCTCTCCCATGGCAAAATATGTGGGTTTTGTTTTAATCCTGCTAATCTTCAGATCCCATGCCCTAGTTGGTTGTAAGTATTTAATATCTTGTAGATATTAAATTAACTTAAAAGTAGGAAATATTTATTTGGGTTCATGGTCTTAAGAGGTTTCTATTCCTGGTCAGATTCAACCATATGTTTAGACTGCGCAATGGACAGAATATGATAGTAAAGGTGTGATAGAAGGGAGCTGATCAAATCATGATGGCCAAGAGACAGAATGAGGCAGGAAGGTGGGAAGGGGCAAGGAGTAGCTTTCCAAGTCATACTGTCAAAGAAATATTTCCTACAAGTACCGTCTTCCAATAATATAATCATACAATGAATCCATCAACAATGAATCTATTGACAAGGCAAATCCCTCGTTATTTAATCACTTTTCAATGATTATGTAAGTGAGAGTATTTCTCTCACTCCTAGGAACAATTGCAATAACACTGAGTTGAAAAATTTAGATACATAGTATCCCTTTAAGTTCCTCATAATGACAGAACAGAGAAATTCATTCCACCAATGTCATTGAAACAAATCATCATGATGAGAAGGTCTTTCTAGATGGATTAGAAAAAGAAATAAGTTTTATTTTCATTTAATTGACTGTCAGAACATGTGCATTGCTATATACCAGATTGCCTACTGTAAGCCATTTAGACTTGCAGGTATGTGGCATTTATACTAGCAATATTCCTAATACAGAGGAAGATGATTGAAAACATATGTATTAACCTATGGAACAACTGCCAGAACATAAGTATGGAGATATGCAAATTATTTTCTTTAATTTTTTCACAGATATAACAAAATATGAAGATAAATTCTGGCAGTGATGAATAAGATATATAAGAGTACCGGAGTTATTTTTGAATTTGTGCAGGACACAAAGGTGTCTAATGATTATGTCTTAGGATTATGTGACCATTCTACCTAAACTGTTTAATTATGTTGTTCCAAACCATTTACTACTTTGACCTCCATAGTTGTTGATGAATTCTTCAGTCACCTGAACCACTAGTAATACCTGAAAACTTTATATACTGCTCAGTCAAAACCTTTATTGGCTTATAGTCAATCACTGATGGAGACAAATCAAGTAATCAGACACAAGTCCGTCGCCTAAAGATAATTCATGGTGCAGTGGTTACTCAAGTGGTCGACCTCACAGTGAGGCTGGACTTGCTTCCCTCATTTTCCTATCATCTCTTCTCCACCATCTAGCTTTTCTTGGACAACTTTCTAAATTTATCACATGCCCTTGAATTTGGGTACCCAAATATCATCACCAATATTTTATTTTGATCTAAATTAACAAAAAATGAGATAATGCAACCAAAAGTTTTTTTTTTGTTTTTTCTTACAAAACCTTCCATAAGTCTCTTGGCCATTCTCAATTCCTCATCAGAGAAGTCTCTTTGTAAGTCTTTAGCCCACTTGATGAGGGGGCTATTGGTTCTTTGCGGTTTTGCTTTGGAAGAGGGTAAGAATGTCATATATCAAGAAAACTAACAATAACAATTGTTGGAGGGGATGTGGCCAAAAGGGAACCCTACTTCACTGTTGGTGGGAATGTAAACTGGTTCAGCCACTCTGGCAAGCAGTATGGAGATTCCTCAGAAGGCTAAATATAGAACTCCCCTATGACCCAGCAGCCCCACTTTTGGGTATCTATCCAAAAGACAACAAACAAAAACACAGTAATGCCACCAGCACAACAATGTTCATCGCAGCACAATTTGTCACAGCGAGAATCTGGAACCAACCCAGATGCCCCTCAGTAGACGAATGGATCAGGAAAATGTGGTGCATATACACAATGGAATTTTATGCCTCTATCAGAAAGAATGACATTGTCCCATTTGTAAGGAAATGGAAAGATTTTGAAAAAAATATACTAAGTGAAGTGAGCCAGACCCAAAGATACATGGACTCTATGGTCTCCCTTATTGGGAATAATTAGTACAGGTTTAGGCAAGTCATAGCAGAGCACCACAAGGCCCAATAGCTATATCCTTAGGAACACATACGATGATGCTAAGTGAAATGAACTCCATGTTATGGAGACAATTGTTATGTCACAGTTGTAACTACTTTCAACATCCCATGTGTATCTGTAGCTTCTATTATTGATGATGTTCTTGTATCACCTTCCTGTGGTTGTACCTTACACTATCTCTGTAATCTTATCTGAGTACATTGGAAAGCCTGTATACTGGTATTGGAACTAGGAAATTGAAAGGGAATACCAAATTTGAGAGACACAGGGTAAAAGAAGACAAACAACTACAAAAGCAATACATACATGCAAAACTGTTTGGTGTAAGTGAACTGAACACCTCAGGGGGGGAAAGGAAAGAGGGAGGGATGAGGGGGATATGAGGGACAAGGTAACAAACAGTACAAGTAATGTATCCAATGTCTAACGTATGAAACTGTAACCTCTCTATACATCATTTTGATAATAAAAATTAAAAAAAACCTTCCATAAAACACTGTTATTCTGAATTGTTCATTTATGTTAGAAATCTACCTGTTCTTTGTGCAAATACATATATATATTTATTTATTATATATTTATATGATGCACAGCCACAAAATATTAAAATGTTCCAGCATTCTGGAAACCGCACTTGCATCATGCACACAAAAACTCTGAGAAAAACAATGTAACAAGAAATTGTAAAAACAAATAAAATTAAAAAGAATTACTGCTAAAGTTTCACTGCCATAAAACCTAATACTTAATTAGCATGTCCTCATTTCAAAGTTGAAATTACACAATATTATTGGGAAAAATTTTCAGAATTATAAGAGTTTGAGAAGAAATACTTTGTTGGATTTTTAAAGTTTTACAATTTTTCTAGCAAGATTATCTGTATGTTTTGCTCATTATGAAATTCTTAATTTCCTATGCAAATTTACTTTGTCTTTAACAAGCAAATTTACTTCACCTGCTTATTAAACAAACCTCTCTGCATGTTCTATAAATTTTGTTCACTATAGTCTTATTTTAAAAGGAAACATGCTATATGAAAATTTTATATTCTCAGTATATATATATATATATACATATATATAAATTACATGAGGTGTCTTGAAGGAGAAAAGAGATATCTTTCTTTTTTTTTAAATATGTGAAACAGTGGTGTTCTATGCTTCCATCAGGAAGAAAGACATTGCCCCATTCATTAGGAAATGGAAAGACTTGGAAAAAAATATATTAATCAAAGTAAACCATACTCCCAAGAAACAGGTTGCATAGTGTTCTTCATTTTGATAATTAGAATATACCTATAAATCTATAAGTAAACCCAATGGAGAGTAAAAGGCAAAAAGTTACACTTGGACATGATAAATTAAATAGTACTCTAAACAGTCACACACTGAGACCAGAGGAGAATATTAGGAGATGATCACAAGGGCTCAATAGTTATATGCATATGATCTTATGAAATGATGCTTATTGAAATGAACTCCAAGAAATGAAAACAAGAGTTTTTTTTCACTTTGTGTGTATGTGCATGTGTGTATTTTTCTGTTTTTCCAATTTTATTGCTCTTTTGGATATTTGTACCTTTTGTCTTTATCTAGGTTTATCTGATTTGAGGAAGGTAAGGGGAAGCATTACTTCAGCAGTGATACTCACTAGACACTATGATAAAAGTGAGCTATACAACTTAGGGCAGGGAGAGAGGGGTTCAGAGAGAAAAACTTGGAGAAAACAAGGGAAGAGGTGACACCGTTCAAAAAGAAATGTACTTATTATTTGATTTACCTAACTGTATCCCATCTGGACATCATGTTTATAATAATAATTAAGAATAAATTTGTGAAAAATGCAGTACACAAAATTATTTGTAATTTATTATAATGTTAAGCTTATAATCAGACTCAATCAAATTTTAATACATTTTCCACTTGAACAACACTGTAGCTATAAAATATTTTAAAACATATTATGCTGCCTGAAACCCTGAATAATGTAAATTCTTAATTTTTTTAAAATAAGCTTCCTTTAAAAAAATCAGAATTATAAAGATCCAGTCAATATTGAAATTAGAGACAGAATTTCATATTTGTTACAGAAAGGATGGGTAGGTGAGTGGCATTTCTATAAATAAAATGTACATCTCTTAATCCTTACTTAATGTGGTGAAGGGATTCTCTCTCTGCAGTAAGTGCTCACATTTTAAATTGATCTAATATGATGAATTGAAAACACTGATAATAGAGGGCAGATGATGGCCAACTGAGAAAATCAGTTTAAGGAAATAAATAGTTAAAAATGGATTGTTTCATGTTGACTCATGTTGATAAAATGTATTTTTATTACTGTGAAGTGACTTTGTTCATAAAAATATAGCGAATAGATCACTTACACAGGTGTAACTTAATGAACCATCTTTTTAAAATAAAGAATGTGTTGGATTTATAATGACATTTGCAATGGTAGCAGATAAATTACTACTGGTATCCTTAGGGGGAAATAAGAAAAATCTTTAGGAACTAAACTCCTGTGTGTCCTAAGAAAAGGTGTTCACTATAAACTAATCTGTGGCTTATTTAACAAATCATATACATTCTAAATCATGCCTCAAAAAGGAAACATACTAAACTTTTTAAATTATTGCCGTCATAGACAGTTTCTAGTCTGATAGTTTCTTTGTGGATGTGGAGAAAAGGCCATTTTTAGAATCTGAGTGGGTGAAGGATTACTACATCTAAGCCTCAAGATGTAAGAGGAGTGATAATGGAAAAATAACATTCTGTTGAAAATCTCGGGAGGTTTTCTTAGGTGAGGTATAATTGGAAAGCCCTAGCAACTCACTGTACCAATTTCCAAATCAAGATTGTAAGTCATTGAAAAGGTAGGCACCCCAAGTTCATCATCATAGTCTAATCAATACCATAGGCTTGTGTAGAGAAACAGAAACTGGTTTTAATTTTCAGACTTTTTCTTGTAGTAAATATTTCTGAGGAAAAAGTAAACCCAGTAACTCCTCTGTATATCACCTTGACAATAAAAATCAAATAGAATACAAGAAAGGTATACCCATTCCTCATTCTTATGTTTCTTTATATTATTTTAAAAAATGAATACAGTACTTTTACACTTGGAGAATTTTCTTATTGTTAAGCCCTTCCAACTTTCAGGTATACACTTTGTAGGACAACCTGATATTTTAATTAGGATAAAACATAATTAAAGTGTTTCAAATATGCATGACTTCAAATAATATAAATAAGTATATAGCCTATTTTCTGATCACTAAAATTATTATTTTGACCCCAATAATAACTATTATCACATATTTATGGTAAGTTATTATTGTATAATCTTCTTGAAAAGCATTTCTTATGGACCATACAAGACCTCCTATATATTTTTTTTTCATGAAAACATGATCCATCTTGATTTTCATGCACACATGAATTAATGAGAATGTTGTTTTTAAAATATAACACACCTTTAAAATGTATACCTCTAGCTAATATACCATTACTTAAAACAATTATGAGTACTGAAGTTATGTGCTGTGAGGCAAATATTAACAATAGTGTGCCTAATCTACTTTGAGAATTGGAGCCTGGGATCTGATATTTCTAATACAAAATATATCCTTACAATATGAAGTGTTTTCTACATCATCACTGACCTTTTCCCTTTCTTGCCTACTCTCTCATTAATAGTGTGAATTGGTAAGGAAAAAAAATGACAATATCAATTCACATCCTTGGAATCCAACTGGGATCAGCTGCTAGAGATATTTCTGCAGAAAACTAAAGAAATAACTTGCATCAGTAGGGCTTTCCAGCTCTAACAGCAGGCAACCTATTCATTCCTGAAATCTGCAATATCCACAAAAATAATTGTTCTGCAATATTCTGACTCAAAAGGTGACTTTTGCAATAAAACATATCATGTATTCATAATTTTATATTGTCTTAGAATATAGACAGCTTACATGGTGACTTCTATGTATCTTTATTGTGTTTCAAGTAACAAATTAACCCTAAACATGATGGTTTTTCATTTTAGTAATATGAACATTTTATGAAATTTAATTAATATTTTACAAGACAATTTATTATATTTTATTAATTTATTCAATGATTGCTTTCTATTTTATTACTTTTTTGAATCTGTTATTTTCTAGTTTCTGCCACATTACTTATATTCATAGGAAGTATTTTCTTGAGATGCAAAGATAATATATTCAGTAAATCTATAAATTCAGCCCACTATGGATTGCTTCTTAGGCTGTAAATTGGTGTGGCAATGTCAATAATATAATTGTAGAGCAAAACTTCAGGAATTAAAAGCATAATATTTGCTCCATATTTTCTATTGTTTACTTAAATTTCCATAAGACTTTTCTCTAAAGAGTTTATAGACACCAAAGTTTGAATATTTTGTGTGACCCTCTTCTTTATGTAATATTGTATTCATCATTAAGAAAATGATAGTTCTATTTTCCTCTTTAATCTTTCTTTCAACTCCTTGCTTTAAGTTTTCTTCAGCATACATAAGAACAAAACAAACAGAACAGCAAAAGAAATAAAGAAATGTGATACAGGGTTTTGAATCAGTTCTGGATGCCCCTATCTGTTCCTTGAAAGACTGACCCTGACAGTGCTGTTCATTATTAAAGACTCACTTTTTCTGGCATAGTACTGAATAAATAAGTGAAAGATCTCGGAGTAATTATTAGTTAACAAGTGAGTCTAATACTGGTCCACATTTATTTCTAGAACATCCAAACACTTGAATGAAAAAAAAAACAAGAAACAGAGCGTATATTACTACAATAATAACAGTCTGCATAGCAAAAAAAGCTTTGTCACATTCACCAACTCCAAATTTGCATAGAATGATACAAGAATAGTCATTTTTTTTTATAACAAACACCTCTGGCTTGGTACTTGTAAGAAGAAGCTTAATAATTTGAGAGGATAGTAAATTATGTTCAGGTAGCCTCAACTGTTTGCCTCTGGTGTATTTCCCACTGGCAGGTGAATTGGAAACCAGCTGCATGAAGAGAGACCAAGTGTATGGGGCAACCTTACTTCATAACAATTGAGTCCTGTGTCACCATGACAAAATTACCTTGAACTTGCTTCTCCTCCCTCAAAAGTTTCACCACTTCAATTTTGCCATATTGTGTCTCTAGTAATAATTTGTAATTTGAAAGTGATTGCCCTCCTCCTTGCTTTTGGTGGGCCTCTCCTCTGTGTATGTATCTTCTCTGTGATTGTTCTCAGAAGAACCCTTGTCTTGTTGGATTAGAGCCTCCCCGTTATATTCGCCTTTACCTTTATTATATTTGTAAATGTTCTATCTGTGAAACAATCACATTGTGGTGGAGGCTTCAGTGTGTGAATTATGGGAAGTACAGGATTCATTCTAAAACACTATTTTTCTTTTTTACTCATGAACATTTTGATTGTGTTGAAGATAATTTACAAAATCATTTGCTTACTAACATTCTCAATTTTATTTTGGCATATTTCCCTCCAGGCTTTGTGTCAAAAGCATAATGTTATTTTTCCTCTAGGCTTTGCCCTTGGCATGCCAAATATTCTTTTTATGAGACTGGAAACTGTAACTTGAAAAAAATCAGAATTTTGTTTCCTACCTTTAAAACAATGCTATGCTTTATTTTCCTCCAAAACTAGTGAACTTATTAGGCATCAATTTTGTCTTGGTTTCACAAATAGCCAATGATGCAATCTATTTGATGCACTAGTAAAGTATGGCCTATGAAGGTCTACTTGGACTATTTCTCAAATGAATATTTTTAAAAACAATGTAGAAGGTAGTTTTATTGTAGTATTGTAACATAGAAAGAGTAAGGCTCACTCCTTAATAGAAATAAATTTAATATTTATTGTAAAGTAAATACAATAAATTTAATTAGTAAAATTAATTGAAGTGAAATTTTATATTAATACATTTCATATGAAATTAAAATGAAAGTGATACACCTGTTATCAACATTAACAATAAGTTTGAATTTGGTATTATATTTTATTTTATGACAGCATTTTACTTCTGATAATTTTATAATCATCATTAATTGTGGTACCAGCTCATTATTTTACAGATAAGAATGGATCCAGACTGTTTTGAAATACTAGTTGGCCAGTTAAGGTAGCTCCTAAATGAGAGTCCGAAAGAGAATTCTATTATTTAGTCACCTTTATACTATAAATATGTAGCAAAAAATACAATATTAAGAACCAGCAAAACTATTTCTAAATTCCTATGAATTGACTTGGATAAACAGTATTAAGAATTTTGTATCTGCTTATCTTATTTGTCTTTCTCTCATATAAAGGATCCTGGCATTTTATCATACTATGTTTTCATTGTAGCCAAATGGCTATTAATGTAGAAAAAAAAATGTTCAGGCTTTACAAGTGTAGTAGTCAGGAACCTTATCCTTAGGAAGTCATGTCTTAGCCTTTGGCAAAGAATGAAATCATATCTTGAATTAATTTAATTAATCAATTGACTAATCCATTTAATCAATTTTGTGTCTTTAAAAGTCTACATTCAGTTTTTTTTTTTTTTAATGATAATGAACAAAGGATCTCTGGCCTCAGGGAAGTAAAATGAGGAACTGTCCTCTCCCCTCCCCCACAATAATGAAAGCTGTTATCTGATAAAGCAATAAAAGAGACTCCAGGGACCTTGATTCCACAGAGAAGACACAAGAATAATTCTTGCATATGGGTACATTTCAAAAATACCAGAGTGTTATTTAAATGAATGAGATTTACAGAATTTAGAGAATGGAAATATTGATCTCTTGAGAAAAAATAAATTATAAGAGGAAGTTATTTAGGAAACACCTGTTGCTCTCATTGGAGATACTTAAGTAGTTGAAGTGACTAGATCCTTCTCAACTTGGTTTTAGGCTTTTATCTTTTTTAGAAAATGAGTCACAAGCTAGGGGGAAAAAATCCTAGATTATAGGGATTCTTAAATATTGTGCTAATGGAATAGAATGAGATTAACTTTTAATAATGACATCATAGATTTGAATTTGTTAACAAATCATAGATTGGTTTGATAACAATAGAATCTGTGATCACATTGATATGAAACAAATAAAGGGAAATATTTTACAGGGAAGAAAAAATAACATTAAAGTACTAAAAGAGAACAGACAGAACTAGAAGTCAAGTTAAAAGACATGAAAACAGGATTTGTAAGACAGTCCTTCTTCCGTCAATGTTTAAATGGTGTATTTAATTTCTATGCCTTTTGCCTTTTATGTAAGTTTATCTGTTGGGGAGCACAGAAATGGTGGAAGGAAGGCTGAGCAAATACAGCAGGATACTCATTAGACACTATGTTGAAAATGAAGCATACAACTTGTGGGGGAGGAGGGTGGTGAGGGAAAAAACTAGGGAGGAGGTGCAATGTTCAAAAAGTAATGTACTTAAAACCTGACTTACATAATTGTAACCTCTCGCTACATTACCTTTACAATAACAAATCATTTAAAATACTAAAGTACTTTCAGAAAAAAATGAGAGATTCAAAATAAGATAGAAACACTTCATAGAACTCAGACTAGAGAAATAATCCTTTAGTTTATAGGGAAGCTAGATGAAGGATGGAATCTTGTAAGTCCGGAACACGTCCTGGATTTCCACTACAATTTGTACTGTTCTTATCAGTAAGATCACTAGCTAATCTTGTAGGAGAGAGAGCAAAACTTAATTACACAATGCTACCTAATATTTCCAGAACAGCAAGCAAAAGAAGAATATTTCCAATTAATTGAAAAAAAGATGTCCATTTGCACAAAACATGTATTTAACCCTTTGTCGAAAGTTTAACCTGTGAAAAATGAATCATGTTCAACTTTGTATTATAAATTGACATATAATTAAGGGGAAAATAAATGACAGTCCAAATATAGGCATTCATTGATAGAGTTGCATTTACTATCCTGTCTTTGTGACTTCTAAGAACAATCTTATAATCTACTCTCAAATTAAGTTTGGATATTTAGAAATTAATATTACATTAATATCAAAACTAACAGAGCATGCAAGGAAATTTTTACTCCTACAGAGCCAGCAAACACTTTTTACAGATGTAATAATTATTTTCAAGGTTACACTGGTTTTATGTAATAATGGAAAGCACTTCCTTTTTGGTTGTTTTTTTTTTTTTGGCCAGTCCTGGGCCTTGGACTCAGGGCCTAAGCACTGTCCCTGGCTTCTTCCCGCTCAAGGCTAGCACTCTGCCACTTGAGCCACAGCGCCGCTTCTGGCCGTTTTTCTGTATATGTGGTACTGGGGAATCGAACCTAGGGCCTCGGGTATACCGAGGCAGGCACTCTTGCCACTAGGCTATATCCCCAGCCCGAAAGCACTTCCTTTTAAATTTTAAATGTTCTTCAATGTAAAATTATCTCTCTTTTCCAATATTGGGGTGACCTGAGAGTGGAAGATTCTGTGGGAGTTTTTCTTTAAATACTGAAATTTTGCCTTTTATCGTTATCAAACTAGAAAGTTAGATCCTACTGAAAAAGAAAAGTTGATATAAAGATGTTATTTTGCAGATGTTTCTAATTAATAAGTACTTAGGTCCTTAGTTTTGTTTTAATTATTATTTAATATATTAACATATTTAGTTTCTTTTACTTTTTTCACCGGCGTCTCCTGAGGGACCTTGAGGCTAGGGACCTAGTTGCTTTCCCTGAGCTTTCTTGCTCTAGGATACAACTCTTAGAACTCTACCACATGAGGCACTGTTCCACTTGTGGAGTGTGTGAGTGTGTGTGTGTGTGTGTGTAGGGGTGTGTGTGTGTGTGTGCGTGCTTAATTGAAGATAAGAATCTCGTGAGTGCTCCTTCCCAAGGCTGGCTTCAAACCAGGACCCTCAGATGTCAGCCTAATGAGTAGCTAAGACTATTGGTATGAACCACCAGCATCTGGCCTTAATATCATTTTATCAAACACTATTTTAACTATTTTTGTTATATTTGCTGTATGTTGTTGTCTTGCTCATACATAATGTAATGAACATCATTTTTCAATACTCAAATAACTAGTTAGACTATTACCGTACTTCTATTTTCTTGTAGTCATGTTTATAAAATATCACCAATTTTGTAGATATTTGTAAGGGGTAGGAAAATGCACAAAAGGAATGTCACTCACTTTACTCTAGCACATGGCTGATATATGGAGTTAGGCTATAATTACTGATCTAATTGCTTGTAAAACATCTATATTTTACCTATTGTCTTATTGCCTTTTGTATTCCTTTGTATCCTTTAGAAGATATCATGTAGGTTCATGTCCTGGGTATCAAAAACCCTTCCAATTAAAATAATTAAAATCTTTATTTTATAACTGTGACAATTCCAGTGATTTCTCAGAGAGTTGTTTGTCTATCTTGTCATCATTTAACTCATTTTGGTGCCATCTGTGTAATAGACCTCATGTTCAGCGAAGAGCTATGTTGGGTCCTGCATCTTCACCTATGGCTATTTTCTTTTCCAGTGCTGCCTAGGTTGTTTCCATCATGTTTACAAACCTGGATGTTGTTTCAGTGGGGAAATAGGATATTTTCCTGAATACTACTACACAATGGTGATTTAATAACACCCTCTCCTTAAGTTTGGGAATGGGGTAACCCAGAAATACACAGGTTGTCGTTGTCATTCTTACAGATTCATCAGCTAGTTCTTGAATCCCATGTGCTGTCAATGAGCTAAACACCTAAACATCCTCTCTTCTCAGATTCTTGTTCCCAGCTCTAGTTCTCTTCTCATTTCAGATTACTTTTACAATCATGTATCCCATTTCAATCACCGGAAAAAATGAAACATTGAGTTAGTTCACCATTAACTCAAGCACCATGATGACATTCTTTTTTTTTTTTTTATTAATTGGACATAAATTTTTTTACAAGGTGTTGTGCAAAGAGGGTGCAGTTACATAGTAGGGCAGTGTGTACATTTCTTATGATATCTTACAACCTGTTTTTCTATCCCTTGTCTAGGTCAGGTTGACATATATGCAATATACAATGTATCAAGAACATATACAGTATTCACAGACTTGGTCTCTACTGTCTCTCCGTCTCCCTTTGTTAACAGTCATATATCAGGGAGATCATGCCCCTTTGTTTTCTGTGTTCTAGGCTTGTCTCACTCAACATTATTTGTTTGAGTTCCGACCATTTCCCTGCAAATAACAATAATCAAGCACCATGATGACATTCTTATTAGAAAGACCTGCAGTACTTTCTGAGAAAAGCAATGAAAACTTACTTTCTTACAGTACAAATGTCCACTAAGGTATTTTCTAAAATATAAAGCCCAGTGATCTCCCATAAGTTATGTATCCTGTCCCTGTAAATAGAAGAGTCCGCTTTAAAATACAGTATTTGGTACAATATATTTTTAGTGTGTGTATATATGTGGGGGAAGGGAGGGTGGGTGTTCATGCCCATATATTCTTTTGGACACACATAGCATTTTCTTTTTTTATTTCTTTATTGTCAAAGTGCTGTACAGAGGGGTTACATTTAAATATGTAAAGCAATGAGTACCTTTCTTATCCAACTTGTTATTTCCTCCCTCATTTTCCCCCTGCCTTCCTCCTTCTCATCTCCCCCCATGAGTTGTGCAGTTGGTTTACACCATATAGTTTTAGAAGTATTGCTACTGCATTTGTTTGTCTTTTTATCCTTTGTCTCTCGATTTTAATATTCCTTTTTCTTTCCCTAGTTCCAACACATGTATATACAATATCCAGGGTAACAAAATCTATTACAGTCATATCAGAGGTAAAACCACAGGAAAGAAAGATAAAGAAAAAAGGGCATAATTTCACATGGTATGTTGAAAATAACAGCAACAATGATAAACCACTTGTTTCCATAACTTGGGGTTCATTTCACTTAGTATCATCTTATGTGTTCATATGGACATAGCTATAAACTCTTGTGATCTTCTGCTAGATTTATCCTAGATGTGTACTAATTATTCCCGATGAGGAAAGCCATAGAATCTATGTTTCTTTGGGTCTGGATCACTACACTTAGTATGATTTTTTCCAAGTCCTTCCATTTCCTTATGAATGGGGCAATGCCATTCTTTCTGATATAGGCATCAAATTCCATTGTGTATATATACCACATTTTCTTTATCCACTCATCTACTGAGCGGCATCTGAGTTGGTAACATACATAGCATTTTATCATTAGAATAAAAACATATATTTTGGGGGGATGTGTCTCATTTGCCTTAGTATTTATACCCTAGGTGTCTCATAGGCTTTAAAAAAAAGTATACTATACATTTGAAATGACCTTGTGAAAACAGTGTCTTAATAGCTTGCTCCCTAGTCTGCCCTGGGGAGAAAGTAGAATGGCTTGTAAATTAGTAAATCATTTTAGAATTTGTGATTTATTGAACTATGCTGCCTTTATCTGCCTTTATCTGATTTCTTTAGCTATAATGCTTCTTATTTTATTTGTTACATGGTTAATAATTAAAATGTCATTGCATCAAGAATGAAAGATCTTCCTGAAAAAGTAAATTATTTGCAATACACATTGTCATTTATAGTGGATTTTACACATTGGAAACAGGAGGATTTTTCCTCAATAATGAAATAACATGTGTTCCAAGAAACGTATAATTGAACAGAAATGGAAGATTTCATTCAGACTCATGAACATATTTAGTAACAGTTCTTGTAATAGAAATGTATCAGCTGCTCACTTTCTCCAGCTGTGTATTGCTAAGTGGTATTGATAGGTCTCACCAATGATTAAAAACCTATTCCAAAATTATTTATATATTCCCCATACTTGTAGTTCTAAGAATTAGGGAGAAAATAATCACTGTATCGGTAAGTCATACACTTTTGTATGTTTTGTGGATATAACATTGATACAATGATAATTTATAGGAAGTACACCTAAGCCCATTTAAATTCCTTGGGTTAATATGTTTTCAGTGGAATTACTTTGGCCTAGGCAACTTGCCATGGTTATTATGGCTCTGCAATGCTTAGAGAGATGGTAGTGACTCAAATCAATTTAGAAACCACTGCACAAAGAAATTGAAAAGCCCACTGTACTTACTTGTTTTTGGAAAATCGCCAAAGCAGTGGGCAAGTAAATGCACATTTGTGCACAGGGCATCCGAGAATGACAGACTAAAGTGCAGATGAGTGCGTGAAAACAGGTGGTCGGGGATGGCTAGCATCAGCAGAGCATCTGGGCCCTGAAGTGTGACTGCATTATTTTCCTGCTCCCAACGGAGGCAGTGCTAATCATGCACACAAAGCCTACCATTGTTTATCATCCTTTTGTTCTGTAACCTTTGCAAGCTATCAGAGTACAAGTGGAGACATTCTTTTAATACTGAGAACTCTAAATGCCATCTTTAACTGCTTTGAACCATACCACCACAAAGTAACATAACTCCTTAAGCTGGCTGCTTATCACTTTATTTATTTACTTTTTCCAGTCCTGGGGCTTGAATCCAGGTCCTGGGCACTGTCCTTGAGCCTTTTTGTGCTCAAGGCTAGCACTCTACCACTTGAGTCACAGTGGCACTTTCTGATTATTCTCAGTGGTTTATTGGAGATAAGTCTCTTGGGGTTTTTTTCTGCCTGGCTGACTTCAAGCCATGATCCTCAGATGTCAGCCTCTTGAGGAGGAGTGAGCCACAGGGCCCCAGGTGCTTTTCACTCTTGAAGATATACATGTGCCATAAGAATAAATGTTTTCTGTCTTCATTCTTCAGTTTTCCCCTAAATAACATGGCAAACCAAATCCTCCTAAGTAAGTCCTAAATGTAGACATGATGCTTAAATAGTTTTTTCTCACTAATTTTGTTTAAGAAGTAGGCTTTTAAAACAGCTCCCTAAACTCTATCTGCCTATTTATTCATTTACCTACCTAATTTTTTGAGACCAGATTTCCCTGGTCTCTATGTTGTAAAGTAACTGCTACATGAGTCCTGGATTAAAGAAAAATAACTCTTTCTATACATGATGGGACAATATTAAATGTAAGTTTGGACTGAACTAAATTCTATTGATACATTAAATAAAAACGATTAACATGAAAAGCAATTGGGACTGGTATTTTACTTGCTTGATTTGTTGGACTGATTATTTATAAACTAATTATATTGACATAACTACAAGCAATAAATACTTATAATTATGAGAGAAGTGAGTCTGAAATGTAATGATGCTTAAAATCCATGAGTTTATTGATTGAGCAGTTCTGGAGCAAGGAGCAGGTTTAAGCCAAATATAGCCTCTAACTTGTATGTGAAAACTAAACAAGTCCAAATCTCAGTTGAGAGTTAAATGATGGTTTCCAGCATTAGAGATAAGGGGAGTGTTGGTCTGAGTGGCAATCAGGGATAATACATTGATTAAGGATGTTGAAATTACAGTGTAGAAGAATGAATTCTGAAATTGCATTATAAAGCAAAAAGACTACTGTGTACTTCAAAGCAACTACTAGAAATTTTAAGTGTTGGTCAACAAAAACATTAAAATGATGGATCCCTATATTATTCTAATGTGCCTCCAGTATTTAAAACTCTTTATATTTCTGGAGTTATAATATTATATCCTGAATATTGAATTTATATTATTGTTGCTATGGAAAGAGATTTGGGGACAATCATTTTTGTCTTTTCCTAATTTGTTAATTAATTAATTTATTATTATATTAGCAGCATCAGATTTGAACTCAGGTCTTCTGTACTGGTATGCTGATGTTCTCATTTGAGCTGTATTCTGCAACACATCATTACCTCCTTTCTTAGGTCTTATCCTACTAAAAAGAGGACATTTCAGTTGTTTAAACTGTTGTCCTAAATTTTAAGAATTATGGATAAATTATTTCAATTTGATTCTACAGGCTTTATCTTAATTTGACTAAACCAAATTGATATAAAATCCATTATACTCTCAGATACCACTATAAGTTGATTAGAAGCTTCTGGAATAATTTTCCCTGGTTTTGACAGTTCTCACACAGGCCCCTTGACCATCCTTCTAATACACATGGGGTCTGACTGGGATATTCCCCTGGGATGCTATGGTCTAGCCCTTGTTCAGGCCACTCATTGTAACACGTAGAGAGCTAAGATAAAGTCAATAAGAATTCTCATGCTGCACATCTCAAAACACACATGCCCCAGAAACATTTTCTAGTGCTTTAATATATATCTAGTTGTATTACATAAGTCACAAAGTGCTTATATTAATAATAACTGATTACAAAACACATTCCTGGCCATAAGGTTTTATGGATTCTGAAAATTGTTTCAGTATTTAGATAGAATCTGAAAGAAACTAGCTGTAATTGGAGGCTGGTACCAGTAGCTGTATGTGTTCATTAAATAGCAAGATGTTACCATTAGTTGTATAGAAGCTCCAATAACTATTACAGGTATACTCAGAGTATAAACATTCTCTAAAGTAATTCATAGTATCAAAATTTATAGGAGATTGATGTTTGAAATTACAGGATAAATTTTTTTCTGGCAATTATTCATATTTAGAATAAGAAATAGTTTACTGAACACTATAATCATTACCTGGATCAATGTCTGTTGGAAACATTAGTATCCAATACACTCTTTACTTAACAGTACATTTAGAATTTATGTGTGCAAATTAAAATGATTAAAAAAAATTTGACACATGCATATTTTGAAAATACACCCCTGGCATTGATTTGGGTACCAAATAAAACATATTTTCAACCAAAACAATTTAGAAAACATACTTCCTACAAGGATTGCATAGCAGTTGGTAAGTGGAAGTTGGTTTTAGATCAGTGGATGACTGGCGAAGGGGCCATGGGAAATTCCAGATTAGTTACACTCAGTAAAAATGAATAATTTAGCCAGGCAACGTGACTCAAGCCTGTAATCCTAGCTATTCAGGAGGCCGAGATCAGAGGATCTCAGTGAGGCACTTTGTTTAAAAAATGTTTTTATTATCAAACTGATGTACAGAGAGGTTACAGTTTCATACATTAGGCATTGGATACATTTCTTGTACTGTTTGTTACCTTTTCCCTCATACCCCCCTCTCTCCTCCCACTTTCCCTTTCCCCCCGGAGGTGTTCAGTTCACTTTCACCAAACAGTTTGCAAGTATTGCTTTTGTAGTTGTTTGTCTTTTTTTACCCTGTGTCTCTAGATTTTGGTATTCCCTTTCAATTTCCTAGTTCTAATACCAGTATAAATGATTTCCAATATACTCAGATAAGATACAGAGATAGTGTAGGTACAACCACTGGAAGGGGATACAAGAAGATCATCAATAATAGAAGCTATAGTTACACATAGCACTTTGAAAATAGTTACAACCGTGATATAACAATCGTTTCCATAACATGGAGTTCATTTCACTTAGCATCATCTTATGTCTTCATAAGGGTATAGCTTTTGGGTTCTTATGATCCTCTGCTGTGACTTGCCTAAGCCTGTGCTAATTATTCCCAATAAGGGAGACCATAGAGTCCATGTTTCTTTGGGTCTGGCTCACTTCACTTAGTCTAATCTTTTCCAAGGCCTTCCATTTCCTTACAAATGGCGCAATGTCATTCTTTCTGATAGAGTGTGTATATGTACCACGTTTTCCTGATCCATTCATCTACTGAGGGGCATCTGGGTTGGTTCTAGATTCTACCTATGACAAATTGTCTTCGATGAACATTGTTGTGCTGGTGGCTTTAGTGTGATTTTGTTTGAGGCCTTTTGGATAGATACCCAAAAGTGGAGCTGCTGGGTCATAGGGGAGCTCTATGTTTAGCCTTCCGAGGAATCTCCATACCGCTTGCCAGAGTGGCTGAACCAGTTTACATTCCCCCCAACAATGAAGTAGGGTTCCCTTTTGGCCACATCCCCTCCAACAGTTGTTATTGTTAGTTTTCTTGATATAGGACATTGTTACTGGGGTGAGATGGAATCTCAATATTGTTTTCATTTACATTTCTTTTATGGCCAGTGTCTCTTGGCCATTCTTATTTCCTCATCAGAGAAGTCTCTTTTTAAGTCTTTAGCCCACTTGATGAGGGGGCTTTGGTTCTTTGTGGTTTTGTTTTGGAGGAATGTAATTTTTTTAGTTCTGCATATATTTTAGATGTGAGGCCTTTGTCCATTGTATGGCCGGTAAAGATCTTTTCCCAATCTGTGGGCTTTCTGTTTATCTTGTGAGCTATGTCCTTTGCCCTGCAGAAGCTCTGCAGTTTGATGCAGTCCAATTTATCGATCCTTTCCTTGATTTGTAGCCTTCTGGGTCTTTGTTAAGGAAGTTCCGTCCTGGGCCAAGGAGCCCAAGTGTTTCTCTTGCTCCTTCCTTTAGTGTTTTCAGGGTGTCTGTTTTGATTTTGAGGTCTTTGATCCAAAAGTACCAGCTCCTTTGGGACACAGCAAAGGCAGTACTCAGAGGAAAATTTATATCTCTGTGTGCATACACCAACAAACTGGAGAAACAACAACTCAACAATTTAAGGAAGCACCTTAATTTCCTTGAAAGAAAACAAAAAGCCAAACCCCAAGTCAATAGACAGAAGCAAATAATTAAAATAAAATCAGAATTAAATGACTTAGATTTAAAAAAAAAATCGAAAGAACAAAACAAACAGTTGGTTCTTTGAAAAAATCAACAAGATAGACAGACTCCTAGTAAACCTGACCAAAAAACGAAAATTCATATCCCCAAACTCAACCATGAAGATTTAGAACTTCTAAACAGACCCATATCCAGTATTGAAATAGAAATGGCAATAAGTGATCTCCCATCCAAGAAAAGCCCAAGTCCAGACAGATTCACAGCAGAATTCTACCTTCAAAACAGAACTCACACCAATATTTCTCAAACTCTTCAATGAAATTGAAAGAGAACGGTCACTAACAGACACATTCTATGAAGCCAGTATAACCTTCATCCCCAAACCAGGCAGGGACTCATCATAGAAAGAGGAATATAGGCCAATTTCCCTGATGAACATAGATGCAAAAATTCTCAATAAAATTCTGGCCAATCTACTTCAACAGGTCATCAAAAAAATCATACACCACGATCAAACTGGATTCATCCCAGGGATGCATAGTTGGTTTAATATATGCAAGTCAATTAATGTAATCCACCAGAGCAAGGTAAAGAACCACATGGTTTTATCTCTGGATGCAGAAAAAGCTTTCGATAAAATCCAGCACTCATTTATGCTAAAAGCCCTAGAAAAACTGGGATTTCAGGGAACATTCCTGAATATAATCAAGGCAGTTTATGACAAACCAACAGCAAGCATAACTCTAAATGGTGAAAAACTAAAGCCATTCCCTTTAAAATCAGGAACAAGGCAGGGATGTCCACTCTTTCCCCTGCTCTTCAACATAGTACTAGAATTCCTAACCAGAGAAATTAGGCAAGAAGAAAATATAAAGGTAATCCAAATAGGAAAAGATGAAGTTAAACTTTCTCTCTTAGCAGATGACATGATCCTACACCTAAAGAACCCCATAGACTCTACCCCCAACCTACTAGAGCTGATCCAAAACTTTGGCAAAGTTGCAGGATATAAAATAAACCCTCAAAAATCAATGGCCTTTCTCTATGCTAACGACCCGAAGACCAAGGCTGAAATCAGGAAAGCAACTCCTTTTGCAATAGCCTCAAAAAACATAAAATACCTAGGAATAACCTTAACCAAAGACATGAAAGACCTCTATGATGAGAACTTTAAAAACCTGAAAAATGAAATTAAGGCCAAACTAAGGAAATGGAAAAACCTCCTATGCTCCTGGATTGGGAGGATTAATATAATCAAAATAGCAATATTGCCAAAGGCTGTCTACAAATTCAATGCAATACCCATTAATATCGCAACACCATTTTTCAATGAAATAGAGGAAGCAATCCAGAAATTCATATGGAACGATAAAAGACCCAGAATTGCAAAAACAATCCTAAGCAGAAAGAACAGTGCTGGAGGAATTACAATACCCAACTTCAAGCTGTATTATAAAGCTATAGTAATAAAAACAGCTTGGTATTGGCACCAGAACAGGCCTGAAGACCAATGGAACAGAATTGAAGACCCAGAAATGAACCCACAGAACTGTGCCTGCTTAATCTTTGATAAAGGAGCTAAAAAATTAGTTTGGAAGAAAGATAGCCTCTTTAACAAATGGTGCTGGTAAAACTGGCTCAACACATGCAACAAACTAAAACTAGATCCTTATATATCACCCTGCACCAAAATCAATTCCAAGTGCAGCTCTTTTATCTCCAATTAACCACCAGGGAAATGGAGCTGTGGTTCAAAACAGTACAGCATTAGCCTTGAGCAAAATTGCTCAGAGATGGTGCCCAGGCCCTGAGTTCAAACTCCATGACAAAAAGAAGAGAAAAGAAAGAATACTTTGAGAATAACACTTTTGCATTGAGCCCACAGTTAAGGAAATAGTGGTGCAAATATATGGGAGGAGGCAAAATCAGCAAACATAAGTGATTAAAGGTCACCAGAACATTATAAATGAAGAAGGCAACAGCACAATAGACCTGGTCTAGTAAGATCATTTGAAAGTGTATTATCATCAGGTTATTGAAATTTATGAGTAGTTGACTGTGGTTCAAAAACCCAGAATAGGAGAGGTAAAGGATTATATTTGATCCCTTCTCTCTGCCTGCTTTGGAGTGGATGGTTTCGTTGGAAATGGTAAAATGATTATTTGTAGTTTATTTCAAATCTTTGAGGGGAAGGTATCTTAGGTCATGAATAAAACTAGTAAGAATTGTATATATTAGTGAAAGGTGTTTGCTTATTTCAAAGCAAGTTGGTAATGAAAGTATTTAGGATTTGGGGGAAAAAAAGTTGTCCAGAAATCCTATCAGAGGACTGTGATACTAAAATATCATCATATTTAGAAACCTGATATACAAAAAGAAGCCAGCAAGGAGACTGAGAACAAGCAGCCAGTAAGGTTTTTTAGCTTTCTAAAGAAGAAAATGGTTCAAATAACAACGAAATCCAACTGTAATTTAGAATTTGTTTAAATAAGGACAAAGTAATCATCGATATAACTATCTCACTGTTGTAGAAAGGGTGAAACATTGGGGTGTTTTGTTATGGCAATGATGGACATACAGTATACCAAGTGTGTCTCGAGGAAAATGTGTGTGTGTGTAATATTGAAGGCAGATATGTTTGTAGCCTGTTGAGAATGACACAGCAAATGTGGGAAGTTGAGCAGGGAAGTTAGATAACATTAATATAGGTGACTACTTGAAAATTATTAGTTGAGAACCTGGGTTCAGTGGCACAGTCGCCAATTAAAATCTCACCATGATTTCAAGGTTGAGCATAGAATACTAAGTCAGACACAAATTCAGGAGAAAGTACTGGTAATTGGCAGATTATCTATCCAGTATCTATTATTTTACATATAAAATTTGTGGTAAAATCATCTAAGAATTAAGAGTCTATAGGGGAATTTGGACAGAGAACAGGTTTCAATTTTTTTTCAAAAAAGTGCTATTGTCAAAGGAATACAAAGACATTGTGTAATAGTTTTAAGTGCTTCTTGAGGTTTGTGGTTTTGATGTTTAAGAAATTCCACTCAGCACATATTTGTCCAGCCACATTCAACTCCTCAACTGCAGTCAAAGAGTACTTGAACACTGAGCTGGAGGAAGAACTGGAATTTTTCTATAAGAATAAAGAAGAGGCCAGTGCCGGCTCTGGCACAGTGCCGGGCACAGCCCCCCGCACTCCGCGCAGCTAAAGCGAGAAATACTCCAGACGGCAGCCGAGCACGGAGGACCTGACATCGCAGAGACCGCGTGAGTACCCCGCAAAAAAAAAAAAAAAATTATTCTCGCTTGTGCCCACAGTCCAGCTTCTGGAAGGCATCCCTGTCCCCACCGCCAGAGCAAAGCGCCATCTTTGCCACTGGCATAGGGTCAGACCAGACTGGAACTGAAGCGGGCCTGGGGAAAGCGAGGTCAAAAAAGCCATCTTTGAAAAGGGCAGGAGGGGCGGAATCAGTGAGAACCAGCTCCGCCCAGAAGAACGCCCCCTGCCCTGGTGGGAGGCGAGTCCGGGGCCTAGCCAGAGAAGCCCCGCCCTGCCCGCCGGAACTTCTAAACTTAAAGCAAAAGCTGCGAGCAGCTACCAGGGGCACGGAAACAACAGAAGGAGGAACAAACAGTTCCGGGGACAGCTAAACGGTCCCGTCACAGAGGAAACTAATTCCCAGCCCAAAACGGAGCTGCATTCCATAGCTACCTATGCCAAGGAGGCCGCCTCCCTCAGGCAAGCAACTCTTAGTGGAGCAACACAGGCTAGAGGCGCCACGCTCTGCTGAGTTCACAGTCTAGTCAAGACCAGGCATCAAAGGCAGCGGCCCCACAGCAGACAGAGGAGCCACAGTTCCTGTGAATGCCCACGTCCCCATCGACAGAGGACGCCCAAGGCCTGCCTGCAAGCTGTATGAACCTCACAGACCCACGATTGCACCAACAGGGGAGAAAGTCAGAACAGAACCACCCCTTGCCAACTGAAATCAAGTCAAACCAGCCAATCAGGAAAATAGACTGCAGTCAATTGCAGGGAAACGAGAGACTGGTTTCTTTTTCTTTTCAAACATTTTTTTTTAACTTTTCTTTTAAATTTTCTTTTTAATTTTTTCACACCTGAAACATCATTGGCTGTTTTTTTTTTTTTCCTTTTTTTTTTTTGTTTGTTTGTTTGTTTTCCATTTTTACTGGTTTGTTTTATCAAGTTTTTTTGTGTGTTTGTTTATTTGCTAGGTTTGTTCCTTTTCGGTTGTTTTCCTTTTTATTTACTTATACTTCCTTGTTAAATAATTTTTCTCTGTTTTGTGTATCTGTCTTCCAGTATTTTTACTTCATTTCTCTCATTGCGTCCTCTTCCTATAAAAATTACTTTCCTATAAATAACACCTACACCCTTTTCTGCTAACTCTCCAGTGTCTGTCATTTTATGAATGTTCTTTCTACTGATTCTACTCTTCTCCACATTTCCACGTCACTGAAACTAAACCAAAATCACCCCCCCCCCCAAAACACTTTACTCTATTCTCTTTACTACCTCCAACTTACCCTCCAGACTTACTGCCTGGACCTCCAGGTTCCATTGACTTCTGGTTATTGGATAGAGGATATCCCAGCTTAATACGAGTGAATCAAAGGGGTTCATAGAGAAAGCCAGTCCTAAAAGAACTTAATATAAAAACAAGAATTGCGTATAAGGTTGTAACAGTAAATAAGTAACTACTGAATACAGGGCCCAGGATCAGATGTTATATTGAAATTGTATTCTTTAGGAACACCAAATCTAACTTTATAGACAGGTATACAAGTTATCTGTTTATAATTGTGAAATTGTAAGATTTACACAACAGTGCTTGGTAAGGGCTGCTTTGGGTCTTAAACAGTGCTCACAGGTGCTGGTAGGTTGGCATTCCCAATTCAAATGGGCAGAAGAAACACAAGAAAGATGGCAAATAATGAAGTCTTATCCCCCACCCAAAACAAGCAGGAAGCAGAGCAGTCAATCAAAAACATAGAAGAAAACCCCCAAAATGCTCTACAAAGTTTACTGATAAACATGATAAATGAAAAGTTTGAATCTCTTCAGTCAATTATGTTAGAGCGTGAGGAGGCAAAGCAAAAATTAATGGAGAATTTCATGGCATCCACAAATAGAAAGATAAGTGAGCTTCAAGAGTCAAATGAAAAGATAGCTACTCAACTTAAAGATTTGAGAGACAACACTCAAAACCAAAGTAATGAAGTAAAGAAGTCCATACAGGACCTAAGAAATGACATGGAAAACATCAGGAAAGACCAGTCAGAAGGAAAAGAGATTCGAAATCAAGTAGTTAGCCTACAGTCCCGACTAACTGAAGCAGAGGATCGAATCTCAGGAGCTGAAGATTCCTTAGATTCTATGGAGAAAGATCAAAAATCAATACAAATCCAGTCCAAGCAACAAAACAGATCGCTACAGGAGATTCAAGACACAATCAGGAAGCCCAATTTAAGGATAATAGGTATTGAGGAAAACTTGGAGAAAGAGGTTAATGGGATAGGCAACCTATTTAACAGAATATTAGCTGAGAACTTCCTAAATATCCAGAAGGAAAGGCCTATACAGATACAAGAAGCATTTAGAACCCCAAATCGACCAGACCAGAATAGGACTTCCCACCGACACATTGTGATCAAAACAGCTTCTGCAGAGTGCAAGGAAAAAATACTCAAAGCTGTTAGGGCAAAGAAAACAATCACATATAAAGGAAAAGCAATCAGAATTACCCCAGACTTCTCAGCAGAGACCATGAAAGCAAGGAGAGCCTGGAATGAAGTATACCAAACTCTAAATAAAAATAACTACCAACCAAGAATTCTGTACCCCGCCAAACTCTCCTTCATAGCCGAAGGTCAAATAAAAGTCTTCCACAATAAGGAAAAACTGAAACAATATATCTCCACCAAACCAGCTTTACACAAAATCCTTAAAGATGTACTATACATGGAAAATAATCAGGATCCCAACACAGACAGAGAAATGAACCCTAATTAGTAAACACTAGATCAAGAAATGGGAAGACACAGCTTCAAACAAGACAGTGATAATGAAAGGAACAAACGATCACCTCTCAATCCTAACTGTCAACATTAATGGACTTAATTCTCCAATCAAACGACATAGGCTCATAAGTTGGATCAAAAATCAAGATCCATCTTTCTGCTGCCTCCAAGAGACACACCTATCCAGCAAAAGTAAACATCTTCTAAAAGTGAAAGGCTGGAAACAAATCTATCAAGCAAATGGCCCCCATAAGCAGGCTGGAGTTGCAATCCTAGTATCAGACAAAATTGACTTCAAATTAAAAAAGGTAAGAAGAGACAAAGAAGGTTACTACATACTAGTAAAAGGATCTCTCCAACAGGAAGAAATAACCATCCTAAATATCTACACGCCAAATGCAGGAGCACCCAACTTCATCAAACAAACACTACTGGCTCTAAAAACATTCATAGACCCAAACACAATGATAGTGGGGGACTTTAACACTCCACTATCACCTCTGGACAGATCAACACGCCAAAAACTGAACAAAGAAACCACAGAACTAAACAATTGCATAGACCAACTAGACTTAATCGACATCTACAGAATATTCCACCCAGCAAGGACAGAATACACATTCTTCTCGGCAGCACACGGAACATTCTCCAAAATAGATCACATCTTAGGGAACAAAGAAAATCTGTACAAATTCAGAAGTATCAAAATCATTCCCTGCATTCTTTCAGACCACAATGGAATAAAATTAGAGCTCAACTCATTCAGCCACCACAGAAAATCCCACAATTCATGGAGACTAAAGAACACACTGCTGAACCATCAGTGGATCATTGAAGAAATTAAAACAGAAATTCAAATGTTTATGGACTTCAACCAAGTTGAGGGCACAAAGTACCAGCTCCTTTGGGACACAGCAAAGGCAGTACTCAGAGGAAAATTTATATCTCTGAGTACATACATCAACAAACTGGAGAAACAGCAACTCAGTAATTTAAGGAAGTACCTTAATTTTCTGGAGAGAGAACAGCAAGCCAAACCCCAAGTCAATAGACGGAAGCAAATAATTAAAATCAAATAAGAATTAAACCAATTAGAGACGAAAAAAACCATCGAAAGAATCAACAAAACAAAGAGTTGGTTCTTTGAAAAAATCAACAAGATAGACAGACCCCTGGCAAACCTGACCAAAGAACGAAGGCAGCACACTCAAATAAACAAGATAAGAGATGAAACAGGTAGCATCACCACAGAAATAACCGAAATTCAGAAAATAATAAGGGACTATTTTGCAAACCTTTATGCCAACAAATTCGAGAACTTGGAAGAAATGGATGATTTCCTAGAAAAAATTGATACCCCCAAACTCAACTATGAAGACTTAAACCTTCTAAACAGACCCATATCCAGTATTGAAATAGAAACAGCAATAAATGATCTCCCATCCAAGAAAAGCCCAGGTCCAGATGGATTCACCGCAGAATTCTACAAGGCCTTCAAAACAGAACTCACTCCAATATTTCTCAAACTCTTCAATGAAATTGAAAGAGAACGTTCACTGCCAGACTCATTTTATGAAGCCAGTATAACCCTCATCCCAAAACCAGGCAGAGACTCATCACGGAAAGAGGACTACAGACCAATCTCCCTGATGAACATAGATGCAAAAATTCTCAACAAAATTCTGGCCAATCGACTTCAACAAGTCATCAAAAAAATCATACACCACGATCAAACTGGATTCATCCCAGGGATGCAAAGCTGGTTTAATATACGCAAGTCAATTAATGTAATCCACCACATCAACCGGAGCAAGGTAAAGAACCACATGGTTTTATCACTGGATGCGGAAAAAGCGTTCGATAAAATCCAGCACCCATTTATGCTAAAAGCCCTGGAAAAACTGGGATTCCAGGGAACATTCCTGAATATAATCAAGGCAGTTTATGACAAACCAACAGCAAGCATAACTCTAAATGGTGAAAAACTAAAGCCATTCCCTTTAAAATCAGGAACAAGGCAGGGATGTCCACTCTCTCCCCTGCTCTTCAACATAGTACTAGAATTCCTAGCCAGAGCAATTAGGCAAGAAGAGAATATAAAGGGGATCCAAATAGGAAAAGATGAAGTTAAACTTTCTCTCTTCGCAGATGACATGATCCTATACCTAAAGAATCCCATAGACTCTACCCCCAAGCTACTAGAGCTGATACAAAACTTTGGCAAAGTTGCAGGATATAAAATAAACCTTCAAAAATCAACGGCCTTTCTCTATGCTAACAACCCGAAGACCGAGGCTGAAATCAGGAAAGCAACTCCTTTTGCAATAGCCCCCAAAAACATAAAATACCTAGGAATAACCTTAACCAAAGAAGTGAAAGACCTCTTTGAAGAGAACTTTAAAAGCTTGAAAAATGAAATTAAGTCAGAACTAAGAAAATGGAAAAACCTCCCATGCTCCTGGATTGGGAGGATTAATATAATCAAAATGGCAATATTGCCAAAGGCTATCTACAAATTCAATGCAATACCCATTAATATCCCAACACCATTCTTTAATGAAATAGAGGAAGCAATCCAGAAATTCATATGGAACAATAAAAGACCTAGAATAGCAAAAACACTCCTAAGCAGAAAGAACAGTGCTGGAGGAATTACAATACCCAACTTCAAGCTGTATTATAAAGCTATAGTAATAAAAACAGCTTGGTATTGGCACCGGAACAGGCCTGAAGACCAATGGAACAGAATTGAAGACCCAGAATTAAACCCACAGAACTATGCCTACTTAATCTTTGATAAAGGAGCTAAAACAATAGTATGGAAGAAAAATAGCCTCTTTAACAAGTGGTGCTGGCAAAACTGGCTCAACACATGCAACAAACTAAAACTAGATCCTTATATATCACCCTGCACCAAAATCAATTCCAAATGGATTAAAGACCTTGAAATCAAAACAGGCACCCTGAAGACACTAAAGGAAGGAGTAGGAGAAACACTTGGGCTCCTTGGCACAGGACAGAACTTCCTTAACAAAGACCCTGAAAGGCTACAAATCAAAGAAAGGTTGGACAAATGGGATTGCATCAAACTCCAGAGCTTCTGCACGGCAAAGGACATAGCTCTCAAGATAAACAGAAAGCCCACAGACTGGGAGAAAATCTTTACCGGACATTCAACAGACAAAGGCCTCATCTCTAAAATATATGCAGAACTAAAAAAATTACCTTCTTCCAAAACAAAACTGCAAAGAACCAACAGCCCCCTCATCAAGTGGGCTAAAGACTTACAAAGAAACTTCTCTGATGAGGAAATGAGAATGGCCAATCGACATATGAAAAAATGCTCTACATCACTGGCCATAAAGGAAATGCAAATCAAAACAACATTGAGATTCCATCTCACCCCAGCAAGAATGTCATATATCAAGAAAACTAATAATAACAATTGTTGGAGGGGATGTGGCCAAAAGGGAACCCTACTTCATTGTTGGTGGGAATGTAAACTGGTTCAGCCACTCTGGCAAGCAGTATGGAGATTCCTCAGAAGGCTCAATATAGAACTCCCCTATGACCCAGCAGCCCCACTGTTGGGTATCTATCCAAAAGACCACAAACAAAATCACAGTAATTCCACCAGCACAACAATGTTCATCGCAGCACAATTTGTCATAGCGAGAAGCTGGAACCAACCCAGATGCCCCTCCATAGATGAATGGATCAGGAAAATGTGGTACATTTACACAATGGAATTTTATGCCTCTATCAGAAAGAATGACATTGTTCCATTTGTAAGGAAATGGAAGGACTTGGAAAAAGTTATACTAAGTGAAGTGAGCCAGACCCAAAGAAACATGGACTCTATGGCCTCCCTTATTGGGAATAATTAGTACAGGTTTAGGCAAGCCATAGCAGAGCATCACAAGGCCCAATAGCTATACCCTTAGGAACACATAAGATGATGCCAAGTGAAATGAACTCCATGATATGGAAACAAGTGATATATCACAGTTATAACTACTTTCAACGTCCTATGTATATGTGTAGTTTCTATTATTGATGATGTTTTGTATCACCCTCCTATGTTTGTACCTACACTATCTCTGTAATCTTATCTGAGTATATTGGAAACCGTGGTTACTGGTATTGGAAGTAGGAAATTCAAAGGGAATACCAAATTCGAGAGACACAGGGTAAAAAAAGAGAAATAACTACAAAAGCAATACTTGCAAAACTGTTTGGTGTAAGTGAACTGAACAACTGGGCGGGGGGGAGGGAAAGGGGGGGAGGGAGGGGGGCATGAGGGACAAGGCAACAAACAGTACAAGAAATGTATCAAATGCCCAACGTATGATACTGTAAACTCTCTGTACGTCAGTTTGAAAATAAAAATTTGAGAAAAAAAAAAAAAAAGAATAAAGAAGAACCAGGCTTCAGTGCATCATGCCTATAATCCTAGCTACTCAGGAGGTTGAGATCTGAGGATTATGCTTTAAAGCCAGCCCCAGGAGAACACTAATCTCCAGACAACTGGCAGTGGAACTGCAGCTTAAATGCTAGAGCACTAGCCTTGAGCTGAAGAGCTCAGGGACAGGTCCTGAGTTCAAGTCTCAGGACAAGAACAGGAGGAGAAGGAGGGAGGGGCAGAGGTGGAGAAGCAGGAGGAAGAGCAGAAGGAGGAAGAGGAGGAGGAGGAGGAAGAGGAGGAGGAGGAGGAGGAAGAGGAGGAGGAGGAGGAGGAGGAGGAGGAGGAGGAGGAGGAGGAGGAGGAGGAGGAGGAATAGGAGGAGGAGGAGGAGGAGGAGGAGAGTGCCCAGACCCTGAGTTCAAGCCCACAAACTGAAAAAAGTAAAAATAAAATAAAATAATAAGAAAAAGAAGATAGTTAATGCCAAATCATTAGTGAGTCAGAAAACAATAGGATTTTTTAACCAGGCATTTTGTGTTTTTATTGGTGTACATTAATTTTACCCAATAAAGAGATTTATTCTGTCATTTTGCTATAGGCATTCATTATACTATTATGATAGTCATCCCCCTTTATTTCATGCTTTTCATCTCCTGCTATTTTCTTTTTTTTTGTCAAAGTGACATACAAAGGGGTTCCAGTTTCATGTAAAAGGCAAGTACAAATATTTCTTATCCAACTTGTTACCTCCTCCCTCATTTCACCCAGTCTCCCCCTCCCCATTTTCCACCCCATGAGTTGTACAGTTGGTTTATACCAAATGGTTTGCAAGTATTGCAGTTGCATCCATTTGTCTTTTTATCGTATTCTCTCAATTTTGATATTCCCTCTCCCTTACCTAATTCAAATACATGTATATACAGTATCCAGGGTACTAAGGTCAGTTATAGTGATAGCAAGAGTAAAACCACGGGAAGGGAATAAAAGAGAGCGAAAGGGGGAAAAAAAGGTACGGTTTCACATGGCATGTTGAAAATAACTACAATTGTTGTTCCTTCCTCAGAGGTGGTGGGGGGTGGGGTAAGGGCAAGGGAGTGACAATGCAGACACTGGATATAGGTCTCAAGGAGCAAGTCTACTTTATTGCAGAAACACAGCAGCCTATGTACATTTTTCAACTAATTATAATACCCTACTCACCCTAGCAACCTAATGTAGCTTATTACCTTAAAGGTCAAGTTGTTTGCCAAGTTCTTTGACTCAGTTCTCAAGAAGGAGGAAGGTACAGTGTTACTTGACATGGAGGAGCTTGTGACCCGGGGCAAACAATACAATTCCTCCTGGTCTTAAGTGGGCAGTGTGCTATCATGACATGTCCCTTAGGGCAGTGGCATACACTCCAACGCCAGGCTTGCTTCCCACAAACAATGATAAACCACTTGTTTTCATAACTTGGAGTTAGTTTCACTTAGCATCATCTTATGTGTTCATATGGGCATTGAGCTATTGTGATCCGCTAGTTCTATCCTAGACATGTACTAATTATTCTCTATGAGGGAAACCATAGAGTCCATGTTTCCTTGGGTCTGACTCACTTCACTTAATACAATTTTTTCCAAGTTCTTCCAGAAAAGAAAGAGAGAGAGAGAGAGAGAAAGAAAAAAAGAAAGAAAGGAAAGAAAGAAAGAAAGAAAGAAAGAAGAAAGAAAGAAAGAAAGAAAGAAAGAAAGAAAGAAAGAAAGAAAGAAAGAAAGAAAAGGATTTGTCTGTAAGGATGGGGTTTTGAGTTTTTGAAAGTTGGACTTGAAGATATAATGTAGAAAAGCATTGTCATCCTGAGTATCTGAAGTGTGTGAAGGACATGTCTGTGTGGCAAGCGTGGGGCGGGGAGGAAGGGGGGAAAAATGGGGGGGAGGCAATCCATATACATACACTATATCTATCATCCAAAAGGGCTGTAAAAGGAAATAACCTTGGGAAATAGCTAACTATCAACTGGACACAAAGACCGAATAATTCTCTTTTCTAGGAGGAAAGTCATTGGAACACCAGGGGGACATGTGTTAAGAGCCTTGGGATCGGTAACTGCTGGCAGGAGCGGCAGTCAATCATAGGGCTGAAGCTCCACATAGCCACACCTCATGCAATCTGCCCCACCCAACGAGGGTGCATGAAAATGCCAGTTACATTCTCCACTTGTCTGTAAGCCCTGCCTTGTGATAGAGCTTGTGACTGCCAGAAGTCTTGTGCACAGTGATAATTGTTTCAGGATTTAAGGGTAGAATCTGATGAGACTGCAATCCTTTTAAATGGCCTTTCTCATCAGGAATGAGAACGTATGTATGTTTAAAAGTATATGCCCAGAGAAGTAAGACCATGTTGATATATTCTAGATGTTTCCTTGATCTGGTGAAATAAAAGCTGATAAAAACCCAAAAAAAAAAAGTAGTAGAATATCTAGAATGATTTCTGATGAGATTATCTGAGTTTAATAATAGTTGTAAAGTATGGCAGGGCGTGAGTGGAGAATGAGAGGAAGGAGCACTACAGGTAATGCTTAGATTAGAGGAAACAGTCTTGAAATGCCACAGACTGGTCAGCTAGATAATATGTGGTTGCTTATGATTGAATGACAATAATAAAACCATGTGACATACAAAATATGACATACATATATGTGTATACATATGATATACATATGTTTGTGCATGTGTTTCCTTTCCATTTTATGCAGAATGATTACAAACAATTATTATGAGACAAAACCCTAAAATGTATTATGTGATATATCATGTTTGTTCATCTATTCTTTAATGTTATAAAATCATACATAAAATTCAAATATTATTAGAGGCAATAAAGAAAATGTATAGCAAAAATCCATTTTGTCTATGAATAAGAATCTTTAATAAGTGTTAAATCACACTGCAACTCTAGGAAGCTTACCAGTGTTTATAATGTAAAGTTAAGCATTAAATTACACTAATGGTACAATCTTCTTGCTAATTTATTCTTTCTTTAATAGCACATAATTGCTTGAATAAAATCTGGTGTCTCCTCCAAAGGGGAAATTCATTGTGAAGAAATACATTCAATTCCAACAAAAAGTTTTTGTTAAGTGCTAAAGAAATTTGAGAATAACACCAGCATACCCCATGCAAAGTCTTTGTTACTACAATTTGAAGCAGTAAAGAAATTGTGCAAATGCTTAAAATGTATTAACACTTTCCAGTCATGGAATGAATTTTAGCATAAGAAATCAAAATAGAAATAATATCAATGTACATAATTCTTAAAGCCAGGAAGGATGGTGCATGTCTACTTAGAAGGTAGAGGGAGAAGGGATCAGGATTTGATATCAGCCTGATAAACATTGTAGAAGGCCCTGAATTCAAACTGTTGGGAAACTGTTATTCCAACCATGTAGCAAACATAGCCAGGAAGATCATAGTCTAAAGACAGTATGAACTTTTATTCACAAGAATGAAAGCCAACAGGACCTGAGGTAAGTTTCAAAAGGTAGGATGCCTACTTAATAAGCAAAGTTCCCCAAGTCCACTCTGTTGTACCTCCAAAATGTTTGTAAGTAATCCATCAGCTACAATAATTGAAATGATTATCTTGTGGTTTAATAGAAAATGTAAAGTACTTTGAATTTGAAATAATTAAGTTTTAAAATGTATATATTTTCACCATCTTCTTTCCAAGAGAGCTTTGCTTGATAACTACATGACAAACTGAGGCAAGAAAATATTTGTTGTCAAGTATACCACTTTCAATCTGCTGTTGAGCAATCTTTCATTTTCCTCTTTTTACATTTTTATTTAATTTAGGTAATTATTAAACATGTATGTATGATTACAGCGAGTTCCAAAGACCTAGTCAAGATAAAAATGGGAAATAGCTGAAAGATGAGTGAATCAAGACTTGCCATTCAGAAAAAGGGTTTGATTTATTATTTTTTAAGAGAAATTGCCTTTATGGCATGATATGAAGGATATATTCCCCAGAAATGAAAGAATTCTGAGTACATAAAAATGTGCAAATGGGTGATAATACTTAATCTGTACATTGGGTTCTGAAGAGACTAATTTTCATCATATCAAAATGAAAATATAAAATAGCTTTTCAAATATGTCATAAAACTATTAAGCAAACTCTACATGCTCCTGAAAAAGAAAGATAATCTGATGATTGACAAATAATTCAAAAATATATTAGCCTATTTTAAAGCTTTTTAAAGCGTCACTACTTTTCAAAATCAAACATAAATCCCCAAACCTCTATTGTGCTGATATAACAATTTAATTATAACTCCAGAACAATATGCCAAGATGAAAATTAAGAAAAGGTGTCCACAGGTTTTTGTGACCTACTTTCTTTCACTGTGAATGTGTACATTTGTGTATGTGCTTGTTGAATATCCACAGCTTTACAATCAAGTAACAAGTAATAAATATGTAGGCTTAGTCATTCTCTGTGGTTTCTCCTCCACAATTAGAAGCCATTCTGACTAACATCTATTTAAAAAGGAGTAATGTGGTTTCTGATTTTTTAAATCATCACTCTCATCCAAACTATCTACAGTCTAATCTGACTCATTAGTGGGTTTAGCCCCTGATTTCTCAGGAGGGCTGGTATTCATTTTTGGTGGACTTTCCAGGAGCACCCAGCAGTGTGAGGACTTAATGGACTTGTTCATTTACACATAGTCATTATGGTAAAGAAGTGATTTTCTAAATGGTCTGTAATGGCCTGAAAGAGCCATTTAACTTTTCAAAGTGCAAACTTTGAAGGAAAAATAACATGTAAAACACTATTTCCAACATATATAGTTATGGTTATTGCATTAACAAATCACTGATGCTGAAAATTTAGATCCCGAATCTTCCTGTTTTACAATCAATTCCTAATACAAGCATCCTACAGACCCCTGATATACCTATATCTATCTGTATACCTTTATATTTATGTTGTTCTTCTTATATAAAATGTATAAACCTAAATACAATTATTTTAATTCTATAACAATCCTAATGATGATGTTTATAAAAGTTTAATGTAATTGATTATCTACCTAAAATTTTCAGTGCAAAGAGTAAAACCATTCATCCACATAAAATTAAGCACATAGTAATAATCAATTCCTGTTTTGCCTCCTATTTTTACCCATAATATGATATGCTTTGATATCAAGATATTGTTTTTCTAGATAAGTTATATTAGGTTATTGCATTTACTTATTTATTTATTTATTATTTTATTTATTTTTGGCCAGTCCTGGGCCTTGGACTCAGGGGCTGAGCACTAGCCCTGGCTTTTTTTTTTTTTTTTTCTGCTCAAGGCTAGTACTCTGCCACTTAAGCCACAGTGCCACTTCTGGCAATTTTCTATATATGTGGTGCTGAGGGCTTCATGTACATGAAGCAAGCACTCTTGCCACTAGGCCATATTCCCAGCCCAGGGTATTGCATCAGTTCTAAACCTTCAAAAACAAAATACTTTGTTAATTCATTGCTATATTTTTTGGATACTAAAGGAATGATTCTCACACTGCTTATGAAAGAAAAGTTCTGAAAATATATAGCTATGAAAGCGACACCGAGATTTGTGTGCTGTTTTATTATAGCAAAAACCAGTTCTTTAACTTCTTAACATACTGGACACCATGGTTTCTAAGTCTTGGGGCATTTTTTCCCCCTTATAATAGTCAATGAAATTAGAGTGGTGGTTAATTTTGATGTGCTGATTTCACTGGTTTAAGATTATATAGATGGCTATTACAACAATATTTTAGGGCCTGTCTGTGAAAGTGTTTCCAGAGAGCCTGGCTTTCAAATCAGTAAAATGAGTAAATAAATATTCATCCCTGCTTCCAGTGTGGGTGATCAGCATTCAAGATGGTAGGGATAAACATAAAAGAAAGGCATAGGAAGGTAAATTCTGTATTGTGATCTGAGTCCTCCAACTCCTTACTTTGAAGCACTTTGTTCTTTTTTCTTCAGACTGCATAACTTATATTGCCCTCCTAGTTCTTAGGAATTATAGATTTGACTAAGAGTGACAGTCATTTGAGCAACCTGATTTCCAGGACTTCACTCTTGAGTTCTGCTACTGGCAGTCTTTCTTGGTTCAGTAGAATGAAGACGGTATGTCATGGACTTGTAAGTGTCCATCTCTCTCAACAAATCACTTCTAAAAGTCCCCTATGGATATCCTAACCATTCTTTTTCTCTGGAGAATCTTCACGCAAATAGTGAATTAACATGATGCAACTTTTTTCAGAAAGTCACTATAGAGTGCCTGATTGGTTTCAGATTGTTAAAAATTGCCACTTTTATCATGGTAGGTTGAATAGGAAGTATAAATTTATAATGAAAAGTACCTTATTAAATTTTCCACAGTAGATTCACTTACCAAATCTACTTGCAAACTAGATTTTAGGCAACATATAAGGTAACATGCAAGTTCAAAAAATTTGTGATAAAAATCAAAACATAAAACTAAGAAATGTTTTAAGAATGAAGCCTACATATACAGAAATATAGATAGAAAAAATATAATCATATCAAAAGGACAAATTAAGGAAGAGTAGGCACTTTAACTTTCAATATGTCTGCTCTCTGTGAGTAAATTGAGGAAGGTATAATTTCTGATAATGTAGTTGTATAATGGAAAACAAGGAAACCAATATTCTGTGGCTAAGACATATAACACAGTAATCTCACTAATTGTTTTAACTAAAATTAGGACATAGGAAAATCAAAGTAAATTATTTAACAAACACACAACAATAATAAAAATTTACTTGCCACTTTTATTTTTCTACATTTAAGATCTAAGTATTTTAAGAGACTCTTGATATCACTGTGTCTATATGTCAGAGCTCTCTTACCTCTGTTATCATTATCCTGTCGGGATCTCCTGGATAGACCTGTGCCATAAAAAATGACTGCATTACACTGATAAAGTTTGACTCTACTTAATATTTCATAATGGGAAAAGCTACTAGATATATTTGAAGGTAGGCTGATTGGAGATAGATACATATTATGCAAGCTTCTTTATTGAAGGAAAGAGTGCTTTCAGTTAGCCACATATTCACAAGACAAAACATTAATACTGGATTATTTATGAAATAATAGTGACTTTCTCTTCTAAGAGAATATATGCTGTGACAAGCAAAGTAGAAATATTTCTGTTACTCCATTCGTAACAACCTAGATGAGAGCATAGCAATACTAAATTGCTATTTATTAAATTTTATCAGTAAAACAATAGAAATTTCTTTCATTTATTGCTAAAGTATTACCTTTGGGAAGGCCTAAAGGAGGTCTTCCCATGATTCTGTTGCCATTCAACCCACTCTGAGTAGAAGTATGTTTGAAAAATACACTCATCTTGAATCTTTGTTATTTCCAAATTGTAATTTAGGAAATTGCAATGTAGGAAAATCTAATAGAATGTCCAGAAGATGTTACCAAAATGTAAATATGATTATTTAATATCTTAAAATAAAGAAAATAGCACTTTAATAAAACTTTAATTTACAATCTTATTCTCCCCATTCATGCAGGCTATCTCAAAATCTATTGTGTATTTGATTACAAAAACCATCATTTGGCTGGGGATATGGCCTAGTGGCAAGAGTGCTTGCCTCGTATACATGAGGCCCTGGGTTCAATTCCCCAGCACCACATATACAGAAAACGGCCAGAAGTGGTGCTGTGGCTCAAGTGGCAGAGTGCTAGCCTTGAGCAAAAAAGAAGCCAGGGACAGTGCTCAGGCCCTGAGTCCAAGCCCCAGGACTGGCCAAAAATAAAAAACAAAAACAAAAACCATCATTTTTTTTTCAAAATGACTTTTGCTGTTCATCTGCAACATAATTAATTTGAGAAATATCAGTAAAATCCCATCATGAAGGTTTTTTTTTGCTTTTTATAGTAGCTTATTTTTAATTACCATTTATAGTGATTTACAGTAGTGTGTCATAGCTAAGTGGGTTGAAAATGTATGCAGTATAATTGCTGTCAGACCACAATTACTATGCATTATATTAGCCATTGGACACCATGATTTCCAAATTGATACATCTTAAGAATAAATAGGTTGCAGCATCAAAATCAAAGAAGCTGTTTAAATCAAAGAGACACAGTTTCAAATGTTTTATTTAATATGAGCTATTACATGAAGAAAGAAGAAGTAAATCAATAAAATTGCAGTTCCTTATAACTACTTGATGCTTTGGATTTTAAATTAACTCGAATTATATTATTTTCAATCCATTTATATGATATGTCTTCTGTAAATAATATCTATTTAAATTGTTTTTTCACTGAAGTGTATTTTATGACAATATTTTAAAACCTGTCTCCTTTCTGGGAATAGTAATTATTGTAGGAGTACTAGTAATCAGTCCTTATTATATTAAAATTGATAAGCCCTGATATTGTCTAGGTAGACAGACACACATATTACAAAATATTGTATATATATATTAGAAATACGTTAGAATGCACATATGTATGTACATATAAATGATCAAGAGATGTAACCTCCATCTGTGTTTCCAATGAGAAAACTTCAGCACACTAGTGTTTTCAACTATTTAAACATTGTGAGAAATATCTCAACATGCTCATCAAAGAGTGTCAAACTTATAGATATCTATTTAGAAAAAAAATGTGTTTCTCTTACAATTTATAAACAATTTTACTACTGCTTACTTTATGATCATTAAAAATAAATAAATAATTGAGGAATCCAGCTGTCAGTTTAAGGAAATCCCTCTTCCACCCTAACTGTGACATCTACTCAGATTTCCATCCTATGTAATATATATGTACATATGAATCCTACTGTCATTTTTTTAAAGTATAGAACCTTTTTCTATCTCATAATGCTTTCCTTCAACTAACTTCCTCACTGTAGTCTTTGATTAAAAATTCTTTTTCTTATTCTTTTTTTTTTTTTTTTTTTTTTTGGCCAGTCCTGGGCCTTGGACTCAAGGCCTGAGTACTGTCCCTGGCTTCTTTTTGCTCAAGGCTAGCACTCTGCCACTTCTGGCCATTTTCTGTATGTGTAGTGCTGGGGAACCCAGGGCTTCATGTATACAAGACAAGCACTCTTGCCACTAGGCCATATCCCCAGCCCTTTGATTAAAAATTCTGTACTGTCTTTCATTTATTTGGAGTTCAGATCTGTTTTTTTTCCCTTTTTGCAAGATTCTTGACTTTAATTATAACTTCTTTGAATAAAGTCTTAGAGTCTCATGCACTTTTTAAAGTCAGAAAATTTTCTTTTACAAGATTTTTTAAAAATCTCTACCGAGTATGAAACAAAAATGATGCTAAGCACCCTCCAACACTCAGGATAGTCATAATTCAGAAATAATTATCCAATGGAGTCTAGTGTTTGAGCTAACCAACACTAAAAAGTTATGGGACTGGTTTATGTCCATCTTTTCTTCCCATTTCTTCAGGAAAGAAATTACACCATTCTGAATACTAATTATAGTGCCGTTAGATTTTCTATATTGTTAATCTTTATTCTCTGCTAGAATTGGGAAATTTATGTGGAAGGAACACGTTATATATAGCCACAAAGGTAGAGGTTATGCGTAGGCAATTAGTGGCTCAGAAACAGCTACAAGGTCCTATTTGAGATTTTCTTTTGACTAGTGTTAGCACAAACATTCCCGCAACTATAGCATGTGCTTCTTTTCTGTGTGATCAGACATAACTGATGTCATTTATCAGCAAAGCAATAACAGATGAGTGCTAATGCAAAATTCCTTTTAAACTGGAGAGCTTTTTCTAGGATATTGAGAAGTCCCAAGATTGTAAAGAAAAGGCTCTTTTAAGAGGGTTCTAGGTACTGGAAATTCTACTCATAAAACAAATTTGAAATTGTGGGCACTTAAAAAAAAGGATAGTTAACAAACAATGCCTTTTTGTGAGTTTTTACTCATTGAATCACAAGATGAAAATTATATAGATAGGTACATAACAGATAGGTAAATATATATATATATATATATGGTAGGTAAATTAGATAGAAGATAGACAGATGATAGATAGATAGATAGATAGATAGATAGATAGATAGATAAGAATTGAACTCGGGGCTTCACACTTGTAGTATTCTACTAATTAGGATCATCTCTCATGTCTCTTTGCTTTCAGTGTGTTTTAGATATGTGGCACTTTTGCCTTGGATTGCCTTGAAGCATAATCCTCCTACCTATGCTTCCAGATAACTAGGATTATAGGCATTATCAGCTCATCTCACACATGATATGTGTACACAGCTACAGCACCACACAAAGACTGAGAGTTGCCTAAAGCTGAATAGGCGATAGAAGACATTAGAATGAATGATAGAAAATGTAAACAATCAGATATAATTCAATGTTAAACTAATGAAAGTCTTTTAAAAGAGCAATTATCAGTTATGTTATCTGCTTTTTACCATAGATACTGAAATGCCATTTAGTATGAAAAGAAGAAAAGAAATGCCAAGGTACAAAGACTGAAAGAGTTCGATGCTACAGTGCAGAATATATCAGCCCCATCAGATGCTTACATAACTTGTATTGGGAATTGTTTGAAATATTGGGCTGCTTGGTGAGACTTTAAGTAATTCAAAAAAATGTTTTCATACCCTTACTTACATAGTAGTCTCCTTGGTTTCTACTCTTTTGGCATACTATTCTCTTTTCTTTTGTCTAAAGTAATGTGTCCCAGGTAGTCATTAAGGCTTTTCTGCAAGTCTACAATGTGTCTACCACATGCTATCATTTCAATAACAAATCCTTCTTTCTCTCTGTAGCTTTTCTGTGCTCATTATACTTATCATTCTGACTTGCAATTGCTTGTTTACTCCTCTGTGAAGACTTTTCTCTCTCACTAATCTCATGGTTTCTGCTACAGTGCTTTGCACCCAGGGGAAGTCAATAAGCATTCCTGGCTGACTCTCTGTTTAAGAGCTTTAGGTGAAATAATTACTATTCTGTAATTACAAACACACCCACACAAAGTAAATGCTAAAAGACAAGGAAAATATAGTCAAGGCTAGTGTTAAAGCTAAGGACACCTTTTCCTTTCTTTATTGACTTCTTAAATTATTTGTAATCTATTTCAATTATGAAATGCATAGTGTTTTCTACAAAGCATCAAATATCATTGGTTATTCAATATAGGATATTGGTAAAGCATTTTTGAATAAAACACTCTGCTATTCAATCACTCTGGAAACAGGATTTAAATATAGATGTTAATACTTTTTTAAAAGTTACGTTTCTGGGGACTGGGATTATGGCCCAGTGGTAGAGTGCTTGCCTCATATACATGAAGCCCTGGGTTCAATTCCTCAGCACCACATATATAGAAAAAGCCAAAAATGGTGCTGTGACTCAAGTGGTAGAGTGCTAGCCTTGATCAAAAAGAAGGCAGGGACAATGCTCAGGCCCTGAGTTCAAGCCCCAAGACTGGCACAAGAAAAAAAAAAAGTTACTTTACTGGATTTGTTCTTTTCAGACAAAATGAAAGAAATTTAAAAAGGGAAATATAAACGATAGCAGCTCCAGTTAAAGTGATGAGGATATCATATGAGATGATAAATAAAAATTGGAATATGTCTGACAATTATAAATGTACCATAAGCATTAAGTATTACATTATAACACATTTTAGATTAATACATTTACTCCTTAGTTTCTAAGATACAAGAAGTCTTTGTAATACTGAATGCCTTTCTACAATAGTTTACCTGTGTAATTTAAAATACAACATTTTAAAAAGGATAAATGCAAAATATTTGCTAGAAATTTTGTCATTCCATCCCTTCTCTCTACTTTCCCTACCTTTCACCTTTCTCATGAATCAAATTTTTCCCATTTGATGCCCATTTCATATGGCCAGTGTATGGACTTACAAACAAATAGAATGAGGGGAAAGAGAAAGAGAAATACATTTCCCTGTGCTCATTCCTCCTACATCTCTCTGACTTAGCAAATTCACTGGAGGGATCTATTTCTGGTAGCATGTGCTCTGCTAGATGTTACCGAGTACGGGAGAGGTACCCCAAGTGAATCTCAAACCCATGTACCTCCAGAATTCACCACTCAGAGTCAGTCTTAAGCAAAGATGTATTTATTGGGGAAGTAGAAACATACTGACTGGCCAAGGATGCAGCACAGACTCAGGAACTGAAACTGCGACCAGTGACAGTCCTCAACCTGGGGTTTACAAAGGTAAAATCATAAGGGGTTGACGCAGCGGGAGGTGACTGGGGGTGGTGGCAGGAGGTGGGGGGGATAGAGCAAGCAACAAGTGGGTTAAGCAAGCAAGCTACTTGCAGAAGCAGAATTTTGTGGTCAGTTTGACCTAATATTTCACTTCATTTTAAGTGCTACCATGTTTCCCTACTCAAGATGGAGTCTACTCCCTACAACATTAGAGAGTGTGTCTGATTTCTTACAATTTTTCATTTTATGAATTTTGTTCTTATATTACTTTCTTTGTCCCTATGAGAAATCATCACAAATTCAGTGTCTTTAAATGTCTTAAAAAGTTCCATACCTGTAGCTTACCTTTCCCTCATTGTGTTAGGATCCAAAGGTGAACAAGGTTTCATTCATTTTAGAAACATCACCTGACCTTTTTCCAGGGTCTGGAAGCCTAAAGACACTTTATCACATTTGAGAAATACTAGCCATCCTGAGACCCTGCCACTCCATTTCATGTTTCTAATATATATATATCCTTGCCCATGTACAGAATCTTACTAAACAACCCATCTGAGAGTGAAAGGATAGTATAGCATATTTTGGGAAAAAATAGTACTGTAACATCACCCAGAAAAGTGTAAACACAGTCCAAAAACTTCAGAGGGAAGTAAGAGGATAAGGAGCATTGAATTAGTCTAGAAAACTGGGCAAAACGGACAAATTCTGCATTTTTTTGCCTGCTCATTTCTAGGCTATATGCATTGGAGTTAAGCTCATGCATTGTATGTATGTTTGTCACACATGGGGAAGGGAAGGGGAACATCAAATTGTGAGACAAAGTATAAAAGGCAAACCAATGAAACAGTAATACTTATAAGACAATATGTTGTAAACTAACTGTACAACTGGGGGAGGTGGGGAGAAAGGAAGATGGGGAAAAAATGAGGGAGGCGGTAACAAGTTTAACAACAAATGTACTCACTACCATACATATGTAATTATAACCTCTCTGTACATCATCTTGACAATAAAAACTGAAAAAAAAGAAAAGAAAATGCTTCTGCCATAGAGATGATGGCATTGGTGGTTGTAGTAGAGAATGCTCTTAGCTAGTTTTCTTGTTTAATGGACTCCCCTGAAGTTTTTTGCTTTTCCTTCATTCTTCATTATTTTAAAAAAAATATTTTTTATTGTCAAGGTGATGTACAGAGGTAGAGAGGTTACAGATGCATACTTAAGGCAGTGAGTACATTTCTGGTCAAACTTGTTACGTTCTCCCTATTTTTTTCTCCCACCTCTCCTTTCCCCCATCCACCAGAATTGTACAGTTAGTTTACAACATACTGTCTTGTAAGTATTGTTGTTTGCAATTTCCTTTCACCATTTGTTTGCCTTTTACTCTTTGTCTCACCATTTTGATGTTCCCCTCCCCTTCCATAATTCAGACAAACAAATATACAATACCCAGGCTAACAAAGTCAAATACAGTGATCAAGAGGGGCTAAAACATAGGGGGTGATAAACAAATGAAAAATTAAGTAAACTCACATACTATGTTAAAAAAAACAACAACAATGATAAGCCACTTGTTTCCATATTTTGGAGATCATTTCCCTTAGCATCATCTTATGTGATCATATGTACATAGTTATTGAGCTATTGGGATCTTCTGTTACGACTATCCTAGTCATGTAATGATTACTACCAATGAGGTAAACCATAGAGTCTGTTTCTTTGGGTCTGACTCACTTCACATCGTATGGTTTTTTTTCCAAGTCTCCTTATTCTTTTTTTTTTTAAATAACACTGATTTGCATTGTTTTGCCTTTTTAAAAAAATTTTGATTGTCAAACTGATGTACAGAGAGGTTACAGTTTCATATGTTAGGCATTGGATACATTTCTTGTACTGTTTCTTACCTCCTCCCTCATTCCCCCCTTCCCCCTCCCCCTTTTCCCTCTCCCCCCATGAGTTCAGTTGATTTACATCAAACAGTTTTGCAAGTATTGCTTTTGTAGTCCTTTGTCTTTTTATCCTGTATCTCTCGATTTTGGTATTCCCTTTAGTTCTAATACCAGTGTACACAGTTTCCAATGTACTCAGAGAAGATACAGTGATAGTGCAGGTACAGCCACAGGAAGGGGATACTAGAGGATCATCAACAATAGAAGCTATGGTTTCAGATGGCATGTTGAAAGTAATTACAACGGTGATAAAACAGTCGTTTCCATAACATGGAGTTCATTTCACTTAGCATCATCTTATGTGTTCATAAGGGTATAGCTATTGGGCTCTTGTGATCCTCTGCTGTGACTAGCCTAAACCTGTGCTAATTATTCCCTATGAGGGAGACCATAGAGTCCATGTTTCTTTGGGTCTGGCTCACTTCACTTAGTATAATTTTTTCTTTATTCTTTTGATCACTACTTTTCCTCAAATCTCTCTTACCATCCTATGAATCAATGCAAAGATTTTTTCAGACTTTTCTCATAAATTGTTATTTACCTATGTAAGCTATATTTGATTTTTCTGCCATACAACTGAAACAAAAATATGTATATCATGAAGTATACGTCCTTCAGTACACTTTGACTTTTAGCAGGTTTTTTTTTTTAATTTTGAGATTAAACAAAGGTCAAGAGTTACTCTAAGAAATGGAAAGGGAAACTGTTTAACAAAAATAACACAACTACAATTATTTTTGCTTTGTAAGGCACATATTTGAATAATGATTTACCAGAAATCCATGCATTAGGAGCTGACGTGAGGGATTAAACAGTACTCACTGACCAATAGTATGCTCTTACAAACAGCTTAATAAATGAATCATGTTTTCATGATTCTATAGAATATATTGAGTTTTACCTTGTTCTATTTGCTCAGGATTTAAATGTCATTTAACAACAAGAAAAAGCAAAACAACACTGTCTTTCTTTAACAATGCCATAATAATGTCTCTCCCAGCAGACCTTTCTACAAGAGCAAAGATATATGCTCTATCCAGGTGTGCTAAGGTACTAAGATTCTTAGTACTAAAACAGTGACTTTCATTCTCTTGCCCTCTCCTTCTCCATCTATCTTTTCCTCTTTCCCTTCCTTATGTGTACACCCTTTCTTCTCTACTTTAAGTAGTAAGCACTTTACAATCTACTCTCATTGTTAAATATAATTATTTGTATACACTTCAATGGTAATTTATTTTAACAATAAATTATACATCTGGGTAAATATAAAGGAGCTAAAATCCTAATATATTAATATTTAATAAAAATAAACAATATTTACTCTTTTTACACAAAACATTTGTTATTTTTTTTTCTCATGAGCCAGACCTTATTGTATATTTGTACTATTTACTAGGGAAAAATGAACACAAGATCGAGGTATGTGCTCTTTAAGGTATATTCTCTTAAAAAAGAAGAGATTTTGTGCAAGTTCTAAGGAACGGCTGCACAGCCTTTTCTGAGCTCTATTACTAGAACAAACATGAGCTATGTATCGCATTTTATGAGTTCATATTATAGTCAATCCAATCCCATTAAGCTCTGTAAACAAATTAGCCCTAAAATTGGTGAAATTTATCATAGACTCCAATAAATCTTCATGCATTATTTGCTCTGCTCACTTTAAATATGTGCTAGTCTGTCCATTTCAGGCATGCACATAAGGATTAGCCTTTCCAATCATATCGAAGGCCAGATTGCTTAACTACAGCACACAGTGTCATGCTACAGATAATCCATGGCCTTGATTAATGTTCTTATAATCAATTGCTGTCTGGAAGTGACTCCTTCCCATCACACTCTTCACAAAAAGAGCAGATGGTATTTAAAAGGTTATGGCAAGAGAGCACTTCAGAGGTCAAATGGAACATCGATCAAGTGGGCAGAAAAATTGCCTTTTCTCTTCTTTTTTCTTATCGTAATAATCCATAAGGGAATGAGATGTATGAATTATAGTTTGATCTATAGTTCAAGTACTGAGATATTTTCTTGTTTCAAGTTTCTAAGTTGTTTTGGGTAATGAACCTGGAAATTGGATTCTTTGTGTTCCTATAAAAAATTGTTCCAATATATGACTCAAAGAAATAATTCTTAGACTCAAGAAGGTATTTTCAAAAATATTTAATGGAACCATAGGGTTCCTTCTTAATAAAAATGTTTATATACAGTATCTGTTGGATCAATTTTTATGATGCTAATGGCTTTATTTATAGAAGATTACACTGAATTTTTATTTTTATGTGCAATTGTGTGCCATGCTTTATGTATAGATTTTCTTTCCCTTTCTTCTGGTGCTTTATCACAATAGTGACAGTCTACATATATTTCAAAATGATCAATTTCATTTTAATTGGTATGCCTAGTTCCAATTAGGTAGAATGAGGATAAGGAGTTCACATTTCCATGTGTAGAGTACACACACTGAAATTCCATAAGAAAGTGTCAGTATGATGTTTAATATCTAAAATTTTTCAGTTCCATAATTTGGCATCTTAAGATATATAGATGGACATGATTCTACCATGAATAGATTGCAACTACATATTGTAATGGTATAAGGACATTTCTTCCATAAGTAAAAAAAAACAACAGTGTGCAGCCTGGTAATTAGTGAGGAAAAGACAACCTGTTTAATATGACAAAAAATGCTTTTTATGTATCACATTTGTTTTTTCAGTTGCTCAAACTACTGTCAGTTACAATATCAGGTTAGCCCATAATCAATGATTGAGTACACAGTCTGCACATACGTCCTAAGTACTTGAGGATTTAAGGATTTGGACTTTGTTGCAAGTTATTTAAATATTATTGGGAGAAAACAATATGTATACTGAAAATAAAGTGAGATAATTTGACATCATATAATTGGCTAATTGTCAAGTGAGTAGCTCTTACTATAATAACATTTTGGTGTCATTTTTTATAGGATTTATTTTTTTATTGTCAAAGTGATGTACAGAGAGGGGTTACAGTTTCATACATTAGGCCTTGGGTACATTTCTTGTACTGTTTGCTACCTCCTCCCACATTCCCCCCTCTCCCCTCCCCCGTCCCTCTTGCCCTATAAGTTGTTCAGTTGGTTTACACCAAATGGTTTTGCAAGTATTGCTTTTGGAGTCGTTTGTCTTTCTATCCTTTGTCTCTTGAGTTCGATATTCCCATTCACTTCCCTAGTTCTAATACCAGTATATAGAGTATCCAGTGTTTTCAGGAGAGATACAGTAATAGTGCGGGTACAATCACAGGAAGGGATTCAAGAGGATCATCAACAAAGGAAGCTACGGTTTCACATGGCATGTTGAAAGTAATTACAACAGTGACATAACACTCATTTCCATAACATGGAGTTCATTTCACTTAGCGTCATTTTATGCGTTCATAGGGGCATAGCCCTTAAGTGCTTGTGATCCTCTGCTGTGACTAGCCTAAACCTGTGCTAATTATCCCTTATGAAGGAAACCATAGAATCCATGTTTCTTTGAGTCTGGCTCACTTCACTTAGTATAATTTTTTCCATGTTCTTTCATTTCTTTACGCATGGGGCAATGTCATTCCTTTTGATAGAAAAAGAGATGCTTTTAGCCTACTAGACTGGCCATGAAATATTTTAAATTCCTGAAGCAAAGAATGGAACAGTTAACTGGACTAAGGAAATAGACAGAAGCAGGAAAAATATAGAAAGGAAGTCAGAAAGTCTCAAAAGTAGATTCTCTCTCTGTTTCTTGGTCCAGTACTACTAGAATGCTCATTTCCCAAATAATCAATGGGGTCCAGATGGGAGTGGAATCTAAGTGTGAATAAAAAAAAAAAAAAAAAAAAAAAAAAAAAAACTTCTGTTATAGCTTTGTAAATTGTACAAATTTTGGATTAATAGTTTTATTTCAGAAAACCATATACTGTGGGCCTGGGAATATGGACTAATGGCAAGAGTACTTGCCTCAAATACCTGAAGCTCTGGGTTCAATTTCTCAGTACCACATATATACAAAGAGGCCAGAAGTGGCGCTGTGGCTCAAGTGGTAGAATGCTAGCCTTGAGCAAAAAGAAGCCAGGGACTTCACAGGAGAAGGCATAAAAATGGCAAAGAAACATATGAGGAAATGTTCAACATGCCTAGCAGTAAAGGAAATGCAAATAAAAACAACCCTGAGTTACCACCTCACTCCAGTTAGAATGGCCTATACTCTGAACTCAGGCAACAACAAATTCTGGAGGGATGCGGGGAAAGAGGAACCCTTCTCCACTGTTGGTGGGAGTGCAAATTAGTAAAACCACTTTGGAGAACAGTATGGAGGTTCCTCACAAAGCTCAACATAGACCTACCCTATGATCCAGCCATACCACTCCTAGGCATCTATCCTGAACAACAGGTCTCAGGATATCAAAAAGACATCTGCACACTCATGTTTATTGCTGCACAATTCACAATAGCCAAAATATGGAAACAACCCAGATGCCCCTCTACAGATGAATGGATCCAAAAAATGTGGTACCTATACACAATGGAATACTACATAGCGATTAGGAATGATAAAATATTGGTATTCACAGGGAAATGGTCAGAACTTGAACAAATAATGTTGAGCGAGACAAAGGGGCATGATCTCCTTGATATATGCCTGTTAAGGTGGGGGTGGGGTGGGGACAGTAGAGACCAGGTCTGCGAAACAAAAAAACTTCTTATCAAATGGTATTTCCCACAGGTTTGGGTCAGCAACCTTACATTATGTAACTAAAACCAAACAACTACTAAACATAAAAAGGTCTAAAATAGACCTCTCAGTGGATCACAATAGCTCAGAAGCTATGTATGTGTGATCATATAAGACAAGAATAAGCAAACTCTATTGTTGACGTTATACTTAAAGTTCTAGGTCAATTTCCTTTGGTGTATGCCACGTGGCTACTATATATGTTTTTGGTACACTGGGTATTGTATATATGCCTACCTGATCTAGGGAAGGGAAAGACAAATGAGGGTGTAAGATATCACAAGAAATTTACTCACTGCCCTACTATGTTGTAACTGTACCCCTTTTGCACAACACCTTGTCAACAAAATTTAATTAATAAATAAAAAAAAGAATCCAGGGACAGTGCTTAGTCCCTGAGTCCAAGCCCCAGGACTGGCAAAACAAACAAAACAAAACAACAAAAAACACAACCATATACTATCATTGTCAAGTGATATATAATCTCTCTATATTAAAATCTATTTCCTATATGCTCCTGTGAGGTTATTTGAATCTAAATTTGTGAAAATATGAACTATAAGTACAATGATTGAAGAACCTGGGAAAACAAGGGCTTTTATTATGAATTAAGAGAGAAGGCCAGCACTAGCAGGAAAGTATCAATGATAGAATGAGAGACTTGGAGGGCAGTGGATGCCACTGATCTGATGAGAAAATGTTTCCCAGGAGTTTTAAACTCCTGTGTGAGTCATGATATAATTTAGAGTATGTTGGAGCAATATAAAATAAGATAAAAAGGGACATATGACACTGACCCAGAAATCCTGTGGAAAAAGGCTGATACAGGAGCTAATCCTGGAGGGAAGTATGAACTTCAAAAATATTATTTGGTAAGATTTTAACATTACACTCTTTTACCCTATATAAATATTCTGGAATCAGAGAAAGAGTGTTCCTTCTAACCTGCTACATATCATTCCGTCTGTGTGTGTGTGTGTGTGTGTGTGTGTGAAAGAATTTAGTTTACATATACCTATGCAAAATATGAATAAAAATAGAACTAGGGAATCCAGCTACAATTTGATTAAAAACTAGAAATCAAAAATATATTCTTGCTTGCCTGATCCCTTCAGATTGTCTCCAGTTTTTTTCTGCAACATATTAGCTAACATCAAAGAAAAATATCAATAAACCTACCTATAATTAAAGCACAAAAACTTTTGATCTATACCATAGAGAAAGTCTGGGCTCTTGTCCAACTCATATTAATTTCCCTAGGGGTCATTTTCGATCTGCCACTATTGTCTTTTGGAAACTGCTTCTCTCTCCTGGCCCTTTAGTGCATTTGGAAATAAAATGGAAGATGCTATATTCTGACAGCCAATTTTTCTGGCCATGATGACTTTTTGAAAGTTTGGCATGTGCTTGTGCCTAGATCAACTGAGTTCTTGTTCAGCATTATTCTAAGAGAGCTGTTAACACATAATGACTCCTCCATCTCTGTAGGATATATAACTAAAATAGGCAAGTACTTATTTGGATATTCCAATTGTTTCTTTAGAGAATTAGTGTAGTGGATATGAAGACAATTATATACATATTAGATAAATAAAGTGGTTTGAGTATAATAAGATTTACAGTTTTCTGTGCATAAACATAGTTATGACTTTGACAAACATTGATTCTGTAACTGCTATTGATATTAAGGCTCATCTGTAGATGTAGGTGGGAAATTCGATCAATCAGATTCATTTCTTGCCTTCAAAGTTTTGTTTTTCTAAAATACAATCCCTTTCTCTCCACTGTCAGAGCACTTTTGGCTCTTTCATATTTTCTATGAGTTGATGCATGTATTTCAAATGGAACAGTCTAGAAAAGTTAAGTTCTAATATTATTTTCTGCCATTCTACTCAAATGAGAAGTTTAATGCATTACTGAGTACAAATATGAATCTGTATGATGAGGTAACTACCAGCCATGAAAATCTGAGCCTCGCCCAGGCACAAAGTAAGTAGATAACAGTAATATTGATTTTTTCATATATTAAAGTAATAGGGAATTATCTATATTGCAAAGATTACCTTCTTTAAAATAATGAATAATGCTAAGTTTACCTAAAAGCCATCAGATCACTATTAAAAACTGAGTGAACAGAACTCAGTCGATTTTTAGGGCAGAAAGAAATAAAGTTGAGCTTCACCTATTTTTTCTTGCAGCCACATTTAGTTGAATATTAATAAGCATGAATAAAGAGTGCCATTTGTATATGGAAGTATTCTTGGAGGTAAACATGGAAAAACACCATAATTATTTTAAACAATTAAGTGTAAACTCACAATTCCCTCTATCCTTCCTTAATTTAACATAGAATTAAAATAATACAATCTATGAGACTTGAGAGTGTCTATTTTTAGTGACTGAAAAATCATTAGAGTTATTGAAAACCAAATGAACTACAAAACTAAAGACTATAAAACAATCTGTTTGTCCAGGAAACAGTTGTAGAGATGATGCCAATTCTTGTGAACCCTATGGTGAGGGTCAGGGTGTTTCTGCACACTGCTCCTTTAATTAGAATAAACAAAATAGACAGGAATAGCTGTACACCACAGGAACAAAGAACATTAAGTACACCAGTGAGCTCCAGAAAAGTATTAGAGCAATAATAATGCTTAATGGAAGGCCTGGTATCCAAAGGATGAAAATTTTCATTCATTGGCATGCTTGAAGATAAAAGAATTACAGAAAGAAAATTAAAACATCTTCATGGGCTACTTTTATATTTTTCTTCTTTCAATTACTCCTCCTTTGGGAACAGAAATGGTTAAGTGGTGAATAAATGTAAAATGTTCACTAATAAGTCATGGTAGTCTTGTGTATATTATTAAATTTCTAAACAATCTTCTTGAGGGCTAAAAATAGTGCTAGTTAAAAGTTTGTGTCATATACAGTGTTAGTAGCAGAAAAGGTTAGATTCTATTCAGAAAATTGAAGTTCATGTTATGTATCTGTATACACATGGATAGAGATTTCATTGTCAGCACTTAAAATATTATATACATTCATACACATATTTTAAAATTTACTGCAGTAAAGCAAAATACTATGTCTGTTATTTCAAAAGCAGGTAAGATAACTTTTTTGTATGAGGTTAAAACATCAAAAATATACTTGCAGCAAATATGCAGAACAAAATTGATTATTATCAAATGTTGTGCTTATGCCAATGTTATATTTCTAGGTTAATTCATACTATGCAACTCAAACTTGTATCTCTTGACCAATATTATCTTTTTCCATCTACCCCTACATTTATAAAAACTGTACTTTTCCTTTCTTTCCTATGTATTCTTTCTTTGCATGGTTCACATATAATTTAATTGATATAAAAATTTTATTTCTGTGTTAAGATTATTTGATTTAGCATAATGATTTCTAGATTATAATAATGACAACATATACAGATATTTATTGTAAATTCACATATGTATATAGCAATTTTTGTATTCATTTGCATATTGATTGGCAATTCATTGCTGTATCTTGACTATTGGATTAATTCTGTAATTAATTTCGGCAAATGACTCTAAAAAGTGGTAAATTTTTGACTTGAGTACACACTTAAGTTATTACATGATGTAGTACTTCTGCTTTTAACTCTGAGGAATCCATCTACAACTTTCCATAATGATTGTGCTAGTTTTCATTCCCATACCAGAACTCAGTGGACAGGGGTTATTTCCAATTTAGTTTTCATCATGCTGATGTAAACATTTTCATACATGTGGTTCTTTAAACATATGCATGTCATCATTTTGTGTAGATGTCTAGGAGTAGAATTGCTAATTCAGATAATGAGAACACTTTAATTTTTGAAACAAACTGATGAACCATCTTCCAATACTTAATAATCCTATGAACAATGGCTTAAGCTTTCAATCTTAAATTACTGGCTTTGATTTTATAAAACAATTTGAATTTCTAAAGCAGCAGAATAGTTGAGAATATTAAAAACCTAAGGCAAGGAAACTTGTTAGGAAAACATAGCCATTTTTATACTGGGTGTTGGTGACTCTATTTAGGAAGCTAAGATATGATCTCAGCTTGAAGCCAGGCCAGGCAGGAATCCATGAGATTGACCTCCAATTGAGAACCAAAAATGCTAAGGCTCAAGTGATAGAGCACCAACCTTTAGTAAAAAAAAAAGCTAAGGTTTTGAGTTCAGGCCCCACTATCTACCTACCAACCCACCTACACACACATACACACACATAAACTCATTGCATTCTCACACATAGAAAGCATTGGCATTTTGTAATATTAACAGCTCTCGTATGTATTACAATACATGAAATACTATGAAAATCTGTGCAATGGAAGAACAGTAACATGTATTCTAATTTGATATTGAAGTGTGCTTTGATAAAGATGACAACTTAATCAGGCTACTTATGTGTAAGATTCAAAGATATAAATCTTAGCTTTTTTAACAATTCATCATATTATCTTCCATATGTAGTTGAATGGAGAAAATGTAATAAAAATTGGGTTATATACAATTCTATCTTTATACTCACTCAGTGGACCTACAGCCATTTCAACTTTTTGGCAAATCAAGATTTGGTACTGTGTCTTCCACTGAGTATTTTGTATGCCCGTGTGTATTTTTCATTGGGTGGCCAGGAAATGGAGTAGTATATAAATTCATGTGAATTCCACAAGAGTGAGAATAAAAAGAAAATTCATCCTTCATTCTTGACTAATCTTATTTCTACTTTTATTGTACACAGTAATGCAAATGATGGTTAATGTGACACACACATAAAACAGTCTCCTTTCAAGACCATAAACAGAATTAAAGTATCTGGGACCACTCCACCGGTCATTTTCTCACTTGTTTTATGCAATTGAGCAAAACACTTTACATTTTCTGTTTCTGATTTTCCATAGATTGGTATAGAATTTTCCCAACCGGATCTTCTAATCTCTTCATGTTTCTCTACATCTTTGGAGACAGTAGCCTTTCCCTCTACCATTTACTTTACGTTATATTTCTGGCTGTGCAAGGTACAATAATTATGTTTTGCAGCACAAAGTTTTACTTTCCATAGTCACTGGGATTAGCATTTGGGTAGTAGACAGAAGTAAGGCAAATGGAAAAAGAACCTGGAATTTGAGCCTGCCTATATAATAATGGGTTCCCTGCCATAAAGTAAATGAGTTAATTGCATCCATAGGAACAATTTAATTTAATTTAATTGGACTGTGAACAGAGAGACCATGTCTGAAGGCATCGAATCACACCTGGAGAGTAAAAGTCGTAATCTTTCTCATTAAGTTAAATGAGGAAAGGCTCATTTTAAGAATGAATTTCTAATGCCTTTAGCAAGATGACCTAATTTAAAAAAAAATAGCCTGCAATGTCAAACATTTATGCTTAATGCTCTGTCTACTGTTTTAACTTTTTTTGTAAGTAAAACTTCATCTCTACTTCATAATAGAAGCCAAGGTAAAACATGAGACTAAAAACATTTTATCTGTGTATTCAGAATCACACACAAGTTGCCTTTACAGTTCAATTTACTATATATAGAAATCATTTGGGTTTTGTCAGTTAAATTTTGAATTGAGATTACAATATTATATAAAACAGATTTTACATTAATTCACTATTTAACTTGATAGACTGCATATATATGTATATATATTATAAATATATACATCCATACTGTACACACACACATACATAAGTAAAGGTCAGTTTGAAACAAATGAAGTAAATATATTCTGAAAATGGCTGATATTTAATATAAGATAAACCAAATAGTTGGAGAGAATATGCACATCTGCTATCATTCCCATGTATGGAACACAATGTTTTTCTGTAGTTACCACATTCTATATTTATATAGAGATATATTATATATTTATTACATTATCTACATTTATAACATTTTTACTCTAAGAATTATGGCTATTAATAATCCATCTTGATGCTAAGATGCTCAGTGGTTTCTCTTAAGTTTATCAACAAATGACTTCTCTAGGAATGGAATTTAGTTTAGTTTCTTTGTTTTGTTTCTGTTTTACCTGTCCTAGGGCTTGGACTCTGGGCCTGAGCATTGTCCCTGGATTCTTTATGCTCAAGGTTAGCACTCTACCACTTGGGCCACAACTACACTTCCAGCCTTTTCTGCTTATATGGTGCTGAAGACTCAAACACAGGGCTTTGTGCATGCTAGGCAAGCACTCTACCACTAAGCCACATTCCAGCCCTCCTCATTTGTTTTTAGCTTTGATTTTAAAATGTATTTCATATACAAGAATGCCTATGCATTTAATATCTGTGCTTGTCTTTTACTTATAATCCTGAATCCATTCATGATCAATTTTTATCACCCTCATTCCAAATGGTCACTTTTGAGATTCTGTTGTTCTCTTTTTCTTTGAGTAGACAGAGCTATTTAGAACATCCTCTACTATATTTATACAAAGGAAAGTCTTCAACTTACTCTCAAATTGCAATCAAGTAATCTCCATTTCAAGGGGTGATTTTTGTTTAAACCAGAGATTTTTACTAGAAGCCTATAAAAGGATCATCTGCCTCTAGATCCAATTTGTGTCTTCAATAGAAAAAGTGTATATAACTCATGTAACCCCATCATGTCAACTCCAAACTCTATACAGCCAAGTAAATTTAAAATATGACTTTAAGGAGAGAAGTTAAAATTTTCTGGGCTGGGGATATGGCCTAGTGGCAAGAGTGCTTGCCTCATATGCACAAAGCCCTAGGCTCGATTCCCCAGCACCACATATATACAAAATGGCCAGAAGGGGCGCTGTGGCTCAAGTGGCAGAGTGCTAGCCTTGAGCAAAAAGAAGCCAGGGAAAGTACTCAGGCCCTGAGTTCAAGCCCAAGGACTAGCAAAACAAACAAAAAAATTTTTTTCTAAGACTTAATATAGAATATTTTGTATATTACATTCTATTACCTAACAGTAAATTATATATGGGTGCATACATATTTATGTATATACCTATGTATGCATATATAGACATATGTGTCTATATACACATATATGTCTATGCATACATTGGCACACAGATATATATAATAACCTTCTACAAATAGTGACTGGTTATATGCCACAGTAAGGCTGGAGCTGGTCATTGGAAGATGTACCTTTCAACTTCTTTTTTTTTTTTAATTTTCTTTCTTTCTTTATTTTTTTTTGGCCAGTCTTGGAACTTGGACTGAGGGCCTGAGCACTGTCCCTGGCTTCTTTTTGCTCAGGGCTAGCACTCTGCCACTTGAACCACAGCGCCACTTCTTGCCATTTTCTGTAAAGGTGCTGGGGAGTCGAACCCAGGGCTTCATGTATAAGAGGCAAGCACTCTTGCCACTAAGCCATATCCCAACCCCATACCTTTCAACTTCTACCTTTCCTCAAACTGAACATGTGATTTCCATACTTAGTTTAAGGCCACCAGAGTGTATATATGCATGCATGTAATACATTCATGAATGTCTATTGTCAGGAATTGTGGTGCACAATTATAATCTTAGATCTTCAGGAGGCCTAGATAAGAAGATTATAGTTTGAGTCTATCCCATATATATATATATATATATATATATATGTATATATACATATATATGTACATGAAATCTCCCTCAACCAATAAAGATTGGGCACAATAGCATGTGTCTGTAAACATGGCTATGCTGGAGCATAAATATGATGATTTGGGTGCAGGCTGGAGAAGTTGTGCTATCCTATTTTGAAAATAATAAAGGAAATGCCACAGAAGCACAACACCAGCCTAGAAAAAATGATGGAGGGGATGTGGCCAAAAGGGAACCCTACTTCATTGTTGGTGGGAATGTAAACTGGTTCAGCCACTCTGGAAAGCATTATGGAGATTCCTCAGAAGGCTAAACATAGAGCTCCCCTTTAACCCAGCAGCCCTACTTTTGGGCATCTACCCAAAAGACCACAAACAAGAACACATAAAGCCACCAGCACAGCAATGTTCATCGCAGCACTATATGTCATAGCTAGAATATGGAACCAACCCAGATGCCCATCTGTAGACGAATGGATCAGGAAAATATGGTACATATACACAATGGAATTTTATGCCTCTATCAGAAAGAATGACATTGCCCCATTTTTAAGGAAATGGAAGGACTTGGAAAAAATTATGCTAAGTGAAGTGAGCCAGACCCAAAGAAACATGGACACTATGGTCTCCCTCATAGGGAATAATTAGCACAGGTTTAGGCTAGTCACAGCAGAGGATCACAAGAGCCAAATAGATACACCCTTATGAACACATAAGATGATGCTAAGTGAAATGAACTCCATGTTATGGAAACGACTGTTATATCACTGTTGTAATTACTTTCAACTTGTGATGTGAAACCGTAGCTTCTATTATTGATGATCCTCTTGTATCCCCTTTCTGTGGTTGTAAATCAACTGAACAACTCATGGGGGGAAAGGGAAAGAGGGAGGGGGGAGGGGGGAATGAGGGAGGAGGTAACAAACAGTACAAGAAATGTATCCAAAATGCCTAATGTATGAATCTGTAACCTCTTTGTACATCAGTTTGACAATTAAAATTAAAAAAAAAAAAGAAAATGCAATGCCCTTTGTTCAAACCTTAGTACTACCATTTGAAAAAAATACCTTTTTATACCTCATTAAATTTACTCTGCTTCTAATATGTGTACTACTTTTGGGAAAGTTTAATGACAAAATAGTCTGGCATCCAGGAAGTAGCTGTCTTCCGAACTCTGGACCCCTGCTTTCTGCCATTGTTCCTCCTGACAGTAAATGACCCATGTTTAAAAAAAGATGATACTTGTCCTTACTTTCTCTTTCTCCCATCACTTTCTTAGGGACTGTCTCAAAATTTAATTTGATATGATATTACAAATCTTTGAGATGGTAGCCATGTGGCTGATGGTATTTCACAATTTCCTCATATGTTCAAGTAGAATGAAGGATTTGGGTCCACTACTAGATCAAGGGGATATATTTGAGCATTAGGACAATGTGTATGAATTCTTTAATGTCAGATAGAGTTCTAAAATAAAGACTGGGTTTGGATTGACTTATTTTTGCTTCTCTCTTTTTTTGTTTAAAAAATGAAATAATGTGTTTGGTAAACTTGATCTGAGCCTTTCAAATCAGTTTGACTTTAAACAATACATTTTCTCTCAATTTCCTCTATCTCTTTGCTTCTTTGTCTCTGTCTTTTTCTTTTACACACACACACATATGTACACACACACACACAAATCACACACATGCCACTCAGTCTATCATATTATTACATTGCTCACTGTCCTCGAAAAGATAGATGAATGTTACTAGTATAATTATAGATACTCACTGGCATAATGAAGAAAATTAGAAAATGTGTACATAAAAGCAAGGCAAAAAAAAGATCCATAATTGGCAACTGTTAATCTAATAAAGACAAAAAGAGACTGCTGAAATAATTAACACAGAAATAATGCCACACAGAATTATGGTTTATGATAAGGATGACTGAGAAGACAGCAGCATTATTTAGGTTCCCCAGCAAAAAAAAAAAAGCAGAGCAAAATCAAAATGAATCTTTGACCCAGACAGCAGCAATCATGTTTATTGAGGTGTGGTGAAAGTACACTATGAATCCATTTGGTAATTCTTCTTAAACTCCTGCTTTTATGATGACATACATATACATTAATGTCTCTTCTCATAAAATTCAGACTGTACTTAAAAACATGCATACATTTTATTTAAAGCAAACTTGAAGAAAATATTCCTGGGGTTGGATATGATTTGAAAAAAACAAAACAAAGCAACCAAATAGCATTTATTTCAGAAACAGTCCATGTTTATTTGTGATCTCTTTGGCTTCATCCCATATATATATATATATATGTATATATATATGCATGCAAGTATATGTATGTATTTATTTATACACATACATATATGTTTGTGTGTAAATATATGTGTGTGCATATTTGTTTATATTTCTATATGTGTATATGCATATATATGTATCACAGGTTATATATTTATGGTGGCTGGAGAAATTGTTTTACTGCTCTATAGATAAAGCACACACACATATCACCATTTATTAGGAAATATAGAAAAATCCCATTGAGTTCATACAGCACATACAGTTATACACGGTCACAGAATATGCATTGCTAACAAATACTCATATATATGAACTCATGATCACTGGTTTATTTTTGTTATTGTCTTTCTACATAGACATGTATAATTATGTTGTAATGAAATACAATGTACTTTTGAATTATATTTGATTTATGATTTTCTAGTTTGAATAAGAAATAAACATATCATGAAAATGTGAGAGTTGTATTACCAAAGTTCTTTTAAATTGGTTCCCCCACCCCCCAAGAAATGTCTTGTAGGAATTATCAGATGAGAAAGAATCAAATTTATCTGATTCAGCAGCAGAACCCAGGGTCACAATGTCTGTCAACCCCTCTTATAAAAGAAACGCAGATAGGAGGATATCAGCCCCTGGCCACACATATCTCAAAAATAAAGGCAAAATGTCATGACTAAGGGGGTTGAGTCCCTTCCTTGCATGCACAAAGCTTCACCTTCAAACCTCAACACTTCCAAAAGAAGAATCAGAATGTCAGACTGACAAAACAAATGTTCTACATTAACACTAAGGGGAAAACTGCATTTCAATAATCTGAATATTCTCTACACCCTATTCTCACACTTAAAGTTAAATAATTTTAAAACAGCTTTCGCTTTTAAGAATTAGCAAATGGGGGCTGGGAATATGGCCTAGTGGCAAGAGTGCTTGCCTCCTATACATGAAGCCCTGGGCTCGATTCCCCAGCACCACTTATAGAAAATGGCAAGAAGTGGCACTGTGGCTCAAGTGGCAGAGTGCTAGCCTTGAGCAAAAAGAAGCCAGGGACAGTGCTCAGGCCCTGAGTCCAAGCCCCAGGACTGGCAAAAAAAGAGTGAGAAAATGACTTGAATGGGAACCTTAGTGAAGAGATTGCATTGCTGGCTCAAAAAGCCCATGAAATATTGCTCACGAAGGATGGAGTTGAGGCAGTGGTGATAGAGCACCTGCCTAGCAAGTTCAAGGCATGAGTTCTAACTCCAGTGCCACCAAAAATTTACTCCATTTTAATGTTCATTAGGAAATGACCATTTAAAACACAGTAAGAAATTATAAATGCCTTTGAAATTTACTCTAATTAAACAGACTGAACTTGGCATATGTTTGTGCAGATTTGGAAGAATTAGGTCTCCCAATTACTACTGGTTGCTGGGAGATTTAAAATGATATGACATTGGAATGATGTTTGGTGGTTTCTTAATAGTTAATAATTTACTCACTATATAATTCAATCATCACACTCCTAGGTATTTACTCTGTATGTATGTCTTTAAATTATGTTATAAACATTACAGATTAGTAGACTAGAATTCAGCCTTTCTCTCTTATTCTGATTTAGCTATGTCTCTTTCCCTAGTATCCAAACCTCTATAGACAATTCAAAAGTTATACTAAAATTAATCATTAAAGCAACTTACTTATAACTAATAGAATATATTTAATTAACATGTTCCAAGTCCTACAGATAGAGGCAGTAGAAAAATATCAAACACACAGATCTAACACTGTCCTTTCTTATATGTAATATCTTTGTCATGGCACAGTGATTTAATTTACATATTCCTCTTAATGCATTATGCTGATTTTCATGTTTTTGAAAGTGTGTGTATGGCATCACACTTTTTGTTTATTTGTAATCTTATTTTTATCCATATCGATACGCATAACTTCAGTGTAAGTTAAGAATTTCATGGTGTTATTGAATTACATATACAAGAATAAAAATGGACAAGTCTTTGAATATAACCCTACATGCATCCACTTCTCTTAAATGGATGGAGCTCAACACTTTCTAGTGAGGAAGGAAGAACAGAAACAAGAATATATTGGAAGAGGTTGATTCTCAGAAAAGACTTCATCTTGGAAAATACCTCATCTTGGAAAATACCTCATCTTAAAAGATCCTTTTTGATGAATACTGACAACCTTTTTCATTTTTTACATCAACACATATGCATGCAATCTTGTTTCCTGTCCTCTTAGTCACATATGATTCTTTCTAGTCTAAGAGGAATATAGGTAGGAATACCAACTGTGGTGTGGGCATCATCAACCTTGCAGATGAAATCAAATTTGCTTATAAAGAGATTTTCTGCAATTTAAGTATGCAATCGCAATCTGTCAATGTCTGTGGTACCCACTTCAGATAATCTTAATAAAATACAATACAGCAGTACAAATAAAATTCACAGTGAATGTTGCTAAATCAGCAGAGCAGGACATTCATAGAAGAGGAAACTTCTCTATAAATTTATGAAAATGTCTTAAAATGATTTAGCAGCCTGAAATATGTATACAGGACCACAAAGAAACACCACTCCACACTTAGTAGTTTATTTCATACTCATTTCTAAAAGCCAAAATAAATAAATAAATATTACCTGTGACTTGGAGTGTGTTTTTTTTTTTACAAGATTTTTTTTTTTGTATTTAAGAGACTCAAAGGACAGGAAATCATAATAAACTATTGGGGAACTAGAGTGAGAAATGTCATCAAAATTCTTCTAAGTTGTTTGATTTTGGACAATCAATTTTCTGTGCCTCAGCTTCTCCTCCTAAAAATGGGAAATATAACATTACTAAAAATAGGAATCAAAATGTCTATCATATGTATATTTTTCTGAGAAATACTTTTAAGAAATGTATGCTTTTCTAACAGCAAAAATAGACCTTGAATACAATAGTCATTACTGTCACTGTAAAGATAAAAGATTTTATAAAGATATAAATGTTGTTATTGTCAATGGCCCTAAAAACTAGTACTGTTGTGCTTCATCATTATATGAAAATAATCTTGTTGATGTTCTAGAATTCCTGGGTAAATCTGGAGGTCTGAGCAAATAAAACAGTTGATGGTATAAATTCTTACCTAAGGGAGAACCAATACTCAGTATTGGGTTTTAACTTAGAGCCTTCTGCTAACAAGGTAGCCCAAATGTAACTTTTTACTTGACCATCACTCCTAGCCTTTTCTGTTCTTTACCTATTTTTCATGTAAAGTCTTCCTTCTTCCCAGGGCCAGCTTCAGAATGTTACTCTGCTATCTACCTATAAATCCCGAGTAACCTGGATTACAGGTGCATACTCCATATCCTTCCTGAGCTTCATCTTTTAAGATGTAATTTGTTGTTTGTTTCTTAAATCTGTGGAGATATTCAAGAGAAAGTGGTACAGTGAGTGATAAATTTTCTTTGAATTCTAATTGTGAAATTTCTTTATGAGTATTATTTTGTCTAAATTTTACGTCTGCTTTTATAGTTGGTGGGCTTAGATTAAAGCTGGACATGTTCTTTTAAGAAAGAATATACTTCATTACAAGTAAAACATACAGGCAAGCACTTTAAGTTATAAAAGACATTTATTCTGTGCATATAAAGGGAAGAATTTATGCATACCGTTTTCACAAAATGGTAGATAATGATGATAAATGTGTAGGTAGGTAATAGGTGTTAAAGAACTGTTGAAAATAATAATCCCATCAGAATTTCATATATGTTAATGACATTTATGAGGCTGTTGTTAAAGGTTATATATTACCCTAATGTTTTACATGAACTATCTCACTTAAATGTCAACAGTTTTATGAGAAAAATGTTACTTGTCCCTCATTTATAGATACATAAAGAGAGTAAATAATTTAAAGTTATAGACACTAAGAATAGACCCAGAATTTTAATCTTATCCTTTCCGTCTCTAAAACCTGCAGCTTTAGTTATATTCACTCATTGGCTAAAATTAACATGGATGTCTAACTCAGGTAAAATATTTCTCATGTAATAGTAACCAATGTTTATCTATTATTAGACATTAAATTTGGCATAACACACTAATACTTTAGAATTTTATTCTTTAACATTAATAAATTAAAATATCTTAAACTGAATGAGATTGATTACAAAATTTGATTTTAAAATAATTAGGCATTTTTGAAATAGAAATAAAAGTGAAGGAAGGGAAGGGAAGACCAAGAGAGGAAAGATAGGATGGAGGGAGGAATAAGAAAGAAGAAAGGAAAAGAAAGGAAAGTATCTTACATTTTAATTTATATTACTAGCAATAAATATTCTGAAATTTCATTTTTGGCAAATTAAATAAGATTGTCAAGCAAGTAACTCCTAGTTTATTGATAATCGCAACCTCAAAATGAAATAGCAATCTATATATCGTTCTAAGATTCCGTAATTTTCTTTACCTCTCATGCTGTAATGGGAGAAGGGGAAGTAAAAGATTGACACAAACATGTTGAAAATAGAGTGGCAAATTCATAATTGTATTCATGGCTACCATAGGGCATTATGAAGAATTGCCGTGGTTTCTATTTTACAGAACATTTCTGCTGTGCTGAGCATTAAGGGAAAAAATTATGCATGTCCCAGGCCCTGCATTTACAAATCTATACAGACTAATTAGCAATTAAATGAAAATTTTAATAAATGCTATGAATCAAGGCTAATTGTATATTCTGTCAGCTAGCTGTGATGTGCAAAATACCATTCCATACTTTTGCTCTATTACTCTGAGTAATTGAGAATAAAGTGGGTGTGAATAGCATAACACTTTCTTAGCCTTCAAAAATATCAGAAAAAGTGACAATTTTCTGTTTGCCATGAAAATACTAATCAGTTTTACATTTTCAAAGATGTGAATTATAAAACCAAGAAATGATAGAAATACATCTTATGCTAAGTTATAGCATAGTACAAATGAATACATTACCACAGAGGTCAGGAATTAACTTTCAACTATGGGGTATAGTCATGTTCCAGTAATCCATGTCATGTAATAATGAGAAAAGCCTTACTTGAATTTAATAGATTATTTGAATGCTGAAAATGGTTACATTGGTAACTGGTAATATACCTTGGTATATTGTATCCATAAACTGCTTTGTTAAATATAAATCCTTTGCACAACTACTTCAAGATAATAAAATTTCAAAAAACCTTGTCTCTTCACTATTTTGTCATTTATGGAATATGAGTCACATTGATATCACTTGAAGGTGAGTTTATCATTATAATTAACATGATAACATTATATCACTATTATTAACATGAGGTTATATCATCAACAAGAAAGCATTCTTTCTGTTCAGTTGTTAAATGATTCTATAGGCAAAAAAGTAATTAATCTGAAGTGATGTCATTACTAGTCTAATAGCCAATAATTACCTCATTTCTTGAAACTCCAAGCATTTAGTCATCTTCAGCATTCTTAGAGATACTGTCTTATAATAGGTGACTAATATAAGTAGAATACTCCCAGTCATGCCCACTTAAACACTGAACAGGTCAGGTAAACATTTAGAGCCTTCATGTATTTTGATACTATATTACAATTTGTACTTTGAAAGTAGTAGTAACATGTTAAAGCTGGTAAAATATTACTCTCATATGTCTGTCTTTACAGAAGAGAAACACATTTAAATAAATGGACTGAAAGAGAAAATGGGCTTTCTCTAATGTGAGTGATCACTGTTCAATATTTTGAAGACTAAATAGAGCAAAACATGGAATGAAAACATTTGTATCGCTCTGAGTTGGATTATACATATCATGGAGTACGTCTTTAGATTGCATATTTTTCAGTAATCTGGATCAGAATTATATCACTGGCCTTCCTACGTTTCTATCAGGGAGCAGATGATAAGAAATATTGTTCTCCACATCCATATGAATCCAATGTTCTAACAGATTATCTATCATCTATCTTCCTATATTATTATCTACCTGTCTTATCTTCTATCTATTATCTACCACTTGTCAATCTAGTTATTTATCACCTATCATCTAAATACATACACACATATGGGGGGAGAGAGAAAGAGAGAGAGAGAGAGAAAGAGAGAGGGGGGGAGAGAATTCTCCTCTTGGTGTATTTTCCTTTACAACCCTATTAATTATATCTTTAAATGTTTTAAGATAGCCTGCCTTCACATTGGCACCTAACTACCTAATCTTTAGAGATTCAATTTTTTAGCAGGTGTGTTCCCACATAATTTATTTGTGAGATGATGTGAACAGTATATTATGACTTAATTGCACATGTCTAAATTCTAGACTTCAATTCAGAACTGTAGCTTCAAGTATAATTTCAATGGATCATTAGTTCTGGAGTAAACATTTGCTTGGTTATAGAGATATGCAGTCCTGTGGGGAAAACCTATGCTTTTAGGAACTGTTAACCAACATCAGCTACTATTAGCTTGGTAGCTCAGTGAAGTCAGTAAGTTTTGTTGTACTTAGGCATTCTCACTAAATTGACTGTAACACTGGCCTACACTTGAGACTTAGGAGAGAACCACAACCAAGAATATCTTGCTCATTCTCTTCTGAAATCTTGACTTTCAGGAACCCTGAAACAGTAACAGTTAATTATTGAGTTAGCCCACCAAAGTTTGAGGTATTTTGATATATAATATACATAACTAATATGAGTAAGGAGTAGTATTTAAATTCCTTATTAGTCATATTTAATGTCAGTTCTTATACAAAAATCCAATATTCTTCATACTTAGCTGTATTATTTTGTATGTGGGATATGCTTAGCACATACAATAGAGTGCTTTGGATTATTAACATTTCCCAAGCATATTGTTTTTTTTTTTTTTTTCATTTTCATTTGGGAAAACTAAGTCTTTTCAATGAAAGTTTCCAAGCCGTTGACATTTTAACCAATGCATTCATTTCATTTGTTCATTTTAATATACAGTATATTTCATTGATTGGCAAGCTCATTAATCTTGGCATTATAAAAATTTACCTATTAAACCGTAAGTAGTATTTACTGGAATTTCCATTAATGCCTTTGTTTTAAAGCAATGAACCTGAAAGGTATTTTTTAAAGATAAGAGAATAATGAAATAGAAAACTGTAATTAAAAAAAGAACTCTAGAGTTGTTTAAACAGGAAGTAGTAGTAATTCAACTGTTCTTAAAATCTTACTATCTAATAATATTCTGTTCTAGAAAATTTGTAAAATAATGCTTTCTTTGGATTAATCTTTAGTTGTAGAATTTACAAAAATATATATTAGCTTTCTGGATCAACTGAATTAAAATTATTATAAATTTTGCTCTCTACCATTTAAAATGTGGTAAAATATGAATCTTTTTATTTATATTTAAAATAACATTAGCAGATGTATTCATTTGCTTGAAAAAAGATGCTAATTTTGTTTAATCCTTAATAGAGGCAAGCACTCTTGCCACTAGGCCATATCCCCAGCTCCTTTTTTTTTTTTTTTGGCCAGTCCTGGGCTTTGGACTCAGGTCCTGAGCACTGTCCCTGGCTTGTTTTTGCTCAAGGCTAGCACTCTGCCACTTGAGCCATAGCGCCACTTCTGGCCATTTTCTGTATATGTGGTGCTGGGGAATTGAACCTAGGACCTCCTGTATACAAGGCGAGCACTCTTGCCACTAGGCCATATCCCCAGTCCATTTAATCCTTAATAGAAATAAACCATGGATGATATTATATTGCTCTACATTTTTAATTATAGAAATGAAACCTCTTACTAAGACAATGTATATTAAAAGTTGCTTTAGAAACGTCATATTCCAATAAAACTTAATTAAGTTTTTGCTATACCTCATTATTTTGAGTTAAAAACAAAAACCTCCAAATTAGACTACAAGGAAATATTACTTTCAACTTCAGAGAAGTGTTTGACATACTAACAACTAGTGAAATGATATTCTCAAGGATACCTTTGTATTATATGGTGGCAATACTTTGGATGTAATTAGTTGGGAATGTGATTTGAAGGCAACCAGTAAGTTGTGAAAATTGAGCAGCAGCCACATGAACTTCTGTCTCTACCTTGCTTTTCTCTCTTGCTCATGCTTCATTTATCAGAGTTCTACAAATCTCTCTCTCACTCTCTCTCACACACACACACATACACACACACTTCAACATAGAGTAAGGGTCCAATTAATAACTTAATCTTTGATACTAGAATAGATATAGTAGATAAAATGGTATATGCATATTATTTCATATACTTGAAGAACAGATACAGGAGGACTGACAATTCTGACCTGCCTGTGAAAAAGCTATTGAGAGCTTGTGTCAAAAGTGATCCAGTCGGGCTGGGGATATAGCCCAGTGGCAAGAGTGCCTGCCTCGGATACACGAGGCCCGAGGTTCGATTCCCCAGCACCACATATACAGAAAACTGCCAGAAGCGGTGCTGTGGCTCAAGTGGCAGAGTGCTAGCCTTGAGCGGGAAGAAGCCAGGGACAGTGCTCAGGCCCTGAGTCCAAGGCCCAGGACTGCCCCCCCCCGAAGAAAAAGTGATCCAGTCGGGCTGGTTTATGCCTGTGATGTCTGCTGTATAGGATACAGAGACAGGAAGATAGTAGTTTAAGACACGGCCTGGGAAAAAATCAACTGAAGACTATGTCATAAATAAATGAGAAGCAATAGATGACTGAAGAGAATGAGTCAACTATCAAAATTCTGATTTGCATTTCTTTTATGAGTGATGTAGAGCACTTTTTCATATGTCTCTTGGCCATTCTCATTTCTTCATCAGAGAAGTCTCTTTGTAAGTCTTTAGCCCACTTGATGAGGGGGCTATTGGTTCGTTGTGGTTTTGTTTTGGAAGAAGGTAATTTTTTTAGTTCTGCATATATTTTAGAGATGAGGCCTTTGTCCGTTGAATGGCCGGTAAAGATCTTCTCCCAGTCTGTGGGCTTTCTGTTTATCTTGCGAGCTATGCCCTTTGCCATGCAGAAGCTCTGCAGTTTGATGCAGTCCCATTTGTCCAACCTTTCTTTGATTTGTAGCCTTTCTGGGTCATTGTTAAGGAAGTTCCGTCCTGCGCCAAGGAGCCCAAGTGTTTCTCCTACTCCTTCCTTTAGTGTTTTCAGGGTGTCTGTTTTGATTTCGAGGTCTTTAATCCATTTGGAATTGATTTTGGTGCAGGGTGATATATAAGGATCTAGTTTTAGTTTGTTGCATGTGTTGAGCCAGTTTTTCCAGCACAATTTGTTAAAGAGGCTATCTTTTTTCCAAACTATTGTTTTAGCTCCTTTATCAAAGATTAAGTAGGCGTAGTTCTGTGGGTTCATTTCTGGGTCTTCAATTCTGTTCCATTGGTCTTCAGGCCTGTTCTGGTGCCAATACCAAGCTGTTTTTATTACTATAGCTTTATAATACAGCTTGAAGTTGGGTATTGTAATTCCTCCAGCACGGTTCTTTCTGCTTAGGATTGTTTTTGCTATTCTAGGTCTTTTATTGTTCCATATGAATTTCTGGATTGCTTCCTCTATTTCATTAAAAATGGTGTTGGGATATTAATGGGTATTGCATTGAATTTGTAGATAGCCTTTGGCAATACTGCCATTTTGACTATATTAATCCTCCCAATCCAGGAGCATGGGAGGTTTTTCCATATCCTTAGTTCTGACATAATTTCATTTTTCAAGCTTTTAAAGTTCTCCTCAAAGAGGTCTTTCACTTCTTTAGTTAAGGTTATTCCTAGGTATTTTATGTTTTGGGGGGCTATTGCAAAAGGAGTTGCTTTCCTGATTTCAGCCTCGGTCTTCGGGTCGTTAGCATAGAGAAAGGCCGTTGCTTTCTGAGGGTTAATTTTATATCCTGCAACTTTGCCAAAGTTTTGGATCAGCTCTAGTAGCTTGGGGGTAGAGTATATGGGATTCTTTAGGTATAGGATCATGTCATCTGCGAAGAGAGAAAGTCATCACAGTAAGAATGTTATATATCAAGAAAACTAACAATAACAATTGTTGGAGGGGAGGTGGCCAAAAGGGAACCCTACTTCATTGTTGGTGGGAATGTAAACTGGTTCAGCCACTCTGGAAAGCAGTATGGAGATTCCTCAGAAGGCTAAATATAAAACTCCCCTATGACCCAGCAACCCCACTTTTGGGTGTCTAGCCAAAAGACCACCAACAAAATCACAGTAATGCCACCAGCACAACAATGTTCATCGCAGCACAATTTGGCATAGCTAGAATCTGGAACCAACCCAGATGCCTCTCAGTAGACGAATAGATTAGGAAAATGTGGTACATATACACAATGGAATTTTATGCCTCTATCAGAAAGAATGACATTGCCCCATTTGCAAGGAAATGGAAGGACTTGGGAAAAATTATACTAAGTGAGCCAGACCCAAAGAAACATGGACTCTATTCCCTTATTGGGAATAATTAGTACAGGTTTAGGCAGTCATAGCAGAGCATCACAAGAGCCCAATAGCTATACCCTTATGATCACATAAGATGATGCTAAGTGAAATGAACTCCATGTTATGGAAACAATTGTTACATCACAGTTGTAACTACTTTCAACGTCCCATCTGTATCTGTAGCTTCTATTATTGATGATGTTCTTGTATCACCTTCCTGTGGTTGTACCTACACTATCTCTGAAATCTTATCTGAGTATATTGGAAACTGTGTATACTGGTATTAGAAGTAGGATATTGAAAGGGAATACCAAAATTGAGAGATACAGGGTAAAAAAGGACAAACAACTACAAAAGCAATACTTGTAAAACTGTTTGGTGTAAGTGAATGGAACACCTCAGTGGGGGAAAGGGAAAGTGGGAGGAGGGAGGGGGGTATGAGAGACAAGGTAACAAACAGTACAAGAAATGTATCCAATGCCTAACATATGAAACTGTAACCTCTCTGTACATCAGTTTTATAATAAAAATTTGAAAAAAACTATCAAAGTTCTTCATAACAAGTACAGGTTTGAGATATATAAAAATAGAAGAGAAATACTAATTGTCTTTAAATAGTAGGTAACTAGAATTATTACAATATGGTTTGTAAGTACCATAGTGTTGAGTGGAAACAAGTTGTGAAATAACATAGAATACAATGTCATATATGGAAAACTTGGAAAAAGCCAAAATAAACTATAACATTTGAATTATTTACAAATATTAAGTAAATAAATTGCACAAATACAAGTATAAGTGTTCTTTTGGATATGGTAAGTCAATAGGGGGATAACAAAAACAGGATGTCCCAAAGTTGTCAATAGCATGCTATAGATTATATTGTGTAGTACGTATATGGGTTGTACAACCAAATGCATTATTGTAGCTGTTTACATCTTGACATAGCTATACACATGTAGTAGGTAAGTTTTAATCATTTACTTTTCTCTATGGTGGCATTAGGGTTTGAATTCAGGGCTTTATTTTTAATTAGGCCGGTGCTAAACCACATGATACATGCTTCCAGGCATCATCTGTATGTTTAATTTTGAGACAGGGTCTCATTTTTGCCCAAGCAAGACTGGATGTGATTCTCTATTTACAATTTCTACTAATACCTTAGATGACAGGCATGCTTCCCTACACCCAGTTACTTGTTGAGAGGGGAAATCTTGCAAACATTTTGTCCAGGTTGCCTTCCAGCTACAGCAATCATCCTTGTCTCGAAATCCTAAGTATCATTACAAGTATGAAACACTGGTATTTGGGAATACTTAGAATTCCATGAGGAAAGTACACAGATTGCATAAATATAAATCGATGGCCATCTAGAATCATGAATCAATGTACTGTGGACTGGAAAACAACTGTTCATTTATTTTGAAGAATTACCCATTATGATGAGCTATGAAAACATGACCACAGGTCAATAAAAATGAATGCCTTACTTCAAGAATATGGACTAAGAATGAATAAAGATAAAGGACATGGGGCTGGGAATATGGCCTAGTGGCAAGAGTGCTTGCCTCTTATACACGAAGCCCTGGGTTCGATTCCCCAGCACCATATACATAGAAAATGGCCAGAAGTGGTGCTGTGGCTCAAGTGGCAGAGTGCTAGCCTTGCGCAAAAAGAAGCCAGGGACAGTGCTCAGGATCTGAGTCCAAAGCCCAGGACTGGAAAAAGAAAAAAAAAAAGAGGTAAAGGACATGCTGACAAATAATTTTAAAGAAAAAAAATCAGTACAGTTGTCTTAGTATAGCAGATATACCATCAAATTATAGCCCATGGAGTAGATTTCCTAAAGGTGAATAAATGCAGCAGTGGTACTCACTAAACATTATGTTGAAAATCAACTGCGTAATTTGTAGGTGGCGATGGGAGGGAAAAAGTGGGGGTGGGAATGAGGTGATGTTACCCCAAATGAAAAGTACTCATTACTTGATTTATATAATTGTAAACCCTCTGTACATCACCTTTATAATAATAACAATAATTTAAAATGATTTCAGAAGAATCAACAAAACATTAACTTATATTTGATAATGACTGGCGTGTTGGCATATATGACTTCATGTAAGGTGAGGCAAGATTGCAAGATTTTAGAGTTGAAGGAAGAAGAATACACTTTGAAAAGAAAAAATACAAAAGGATAAGTATAAATTTGACATATACATGGTAAAATAAATTATATATAAATTTTGTATGCAATAATGAAGTATAACTTATCTTAATACAATGTATTGGACACTTAGTCACAGCACCATATTAGTCTGCAGAAATCTGTTATGATAAGCTGGTTGAATCTAAAGTCAGAATACTGTCAGACCCAGTAAAGTAGAAGCTGACCTTCTTTATCAGTAGAGCATGAAATTGTTTGTCCTGTACTATTTTAATAATTCTTACTGCTTTCTCAGACAAGATCATACATGAATATGAGTATAATAAAATGTTCATGTGACATTCATCTTTGCTTTGGGATCATAAATCAGAAATAAAACAAGGAGCTCTCTGAGGAGTCATCTACATTAAACAATACACTACTATTTTATAGTTAATATGCTATCATAGTCACAGGTTATAAAATATAACACGCTTATCAGCATAGGCATGACCATCTTTCCAAATCCTTGAAAGACAAGTGGTATACCCAAGGCCATTCATTCATTCATCCACTCCTTCATTCATTTAATGTCATGTTCTTTAGGCAGTTGTTGCCATTCAATAGTTTATCATGAATGCAGTGACTCTGGATCACTATCACCCCTTTTAATATTCCCACTATCCCTCACCCAACCCTTTCCCTCACTTTTCTTAATTTAAGCTTATATATTGAATTTTTGCCATTTACAATGAATCTTGATCTGTGTCATTCCTTCCTATCCCTTCCCTTCCTTTATGCTTTCTTCTTTCTCTTCCATTTTTCCATTCCTTCTCTCTTTGGCTTGAATTCAGAGCTCTGAGTCCCTAAGCTATTTTTGCTCAAGGCTAGTATGCTACCACTTGAGCCACAGACTCAGATCTAGATTTTCGTGGTTAATCAGAAATGAGAGTCTAACAGACTCTCCTGTGATCCTCAGATTCACAATCCTCAGATCTCAGCCTACTGAGTAACTAGGATAACAAGCATGAGCCATTGGCGCTGGCGTGTGTGTGTGTGTGTGTGTGTGTGTGTGTGTGTGTGTACACAGCACGCTCAGTGGAACTTGAATTCAGGGACTGGATATTGTCTCTTAATATTTGCTAAAGACTAATACTCTACCACCTGAACTGCGACTCTGTTTACATTTATTTTTGTTGATCACTTGGAGAGGAATGTCTTACAAACTATTTTGCATGGGTTAACATCAAACATGATCCTCCAACCCCAACCTACTAAGCAGCTAATGTTTCGGTTTGAGTCACCAATATCGACCTATAGTTTTGGGGTTTTTTTCCCTTTTAATTATCGTTTTGTTATCTTTAAGTACAAAGGAGTTAACATTTGGCAAATCAAATTGTAGGTACAATGTATCTTGATCAATGGCACTCTTCTCATCATTTGCCCCATCCCTCTTCACACATTCCCTTCTCTCAGTTTTCTCTTTCATAAGATATACATTACAGAACAGTTATTAGAATAAAAAGAAATCAATGAGTTGACTGTGCAATGTCCCTCAAGTGACTCGGAAAATTAAATGCCCTGCTAAGAATGATTGCAATCAATGGTGATACCCTGGATGCAGTCAAATCCCAGCTCATGCTGGAACTAAGCCACAAACTTCTGATTGTCAAGAAAGCACATGAGCTTCTCAAGATTTTAACTAAGGATTGGAAGATTCTCAATGTCTGGGCAGCTATGTTCTATTTAAACACCTTTATCCTACAATTATATCAGGTTAAATGTGGTAGAAAAAAATGAAATCACTTTTTACCTTTTATAATATACTTTTGAAATGAAGCCCAAGACCAGAAAAATTAAAGCATTGTATTTTCTTTTCTGGTACCGATCTATATTGATCCTGAAGCAAACTGAACTCCTTCCTATTGACTCTTCAATCACACTTAGAGCTATAAAAATTTAGAGAGTTCAAAACAAATAATTATAACAACATTAATATTGACATGCATAGTACCTATTTTTCAAGGAGATATTAAATGCTAAAAAGAGTCATTTTGTTTCATTCAATTTTGCAATTTGATTTTAAATTAAACTCTCTGTCGATCTTCAACTATAACGAAAAGTAACAGAAATTTTTGGAAATTATCACTCTAAGAAGAATTTCATTTTGTTTTGATTTTCCTACAAATATATGATTATCTTGGCGTAGAAATTACTGTGGAAAGCAACTAGTAAAGTTGTAGAAAAAGAATTTTAAGTTTGCATTTTATTATAAATAATTTGTATGATAACATACTGAGTTATATAGGAAAATGACAGATTATTTATTTATATTTTTGTGCTGGTCATTCTTATCTAATAACTTATTTTAAAGCTTCAGGGACATTTAATATATTTCAGATGCACATCTGGCAAGACATTTTGATAATTTTAATGTCAAAATTGATTCTCAGCCACAAAATTAGTTTTCAGCCAATATCTTCTTGAAAGTAATTCCTGAAATTGTCATTGTAGTGTTGCCAAGAAAAAACAAAACACTAACTCTCTTGCCTTGTGCATTATAAGTAAAAAGGTCACAGACTTCAAATTCATCAAGATACAGAGACAATTTCCTTTTGTCTTATATCTAATAATTTATTTTCACATTTTTAAGATCACAACCTCACTTGAAAAAGAAAGAGGGAGATAAAGAGCAAGATAAACTAATTTATATCCCATGCTGATAGACATTGAAAAGTACTGAAAGAGTATTTTACATTTTTCAAATGAATGGTTTTTAGAAACCTATAGAAGTTATGAATTCCAAAGCATTTAACAGCAGAATGAAAATACTCATTCCAAAGATTGTGAGTGATATAAGTAGAACATTACAAACTCAAGAAGAGTATAATTTTTTGAGAATAATTATAAAGGAAAATCAAAGTGAAGTGAGTTTGAATTTACCAGTCCACAGCAGAAAGAAAAACTGTATCAAAGAGCCAAATAGCTATGCCTCTATGAATGCATAAGATAATGCTAAGTGAAATGAACTCCAAATTATGGAAACGAGTGATATATCACTGTTGTAATTACTTTCAACATGCCATGTGAAACAGTAGCTTCTATTGTTGATGATCCTCTTGTATCCCCTTCCTGGGCTTGTACATACACTATCACTGTATCTTATGGGAGTACATTGGAAACTGTATATACTGGGATTAGAACTAGGTAAGTGAAAGGGAATACCAAAATCGAGAGACACAGCATAAAAAGACAAAAGACCACAAAAGGAATACTTGCAAAACTGTTTGGTGTAAACCAACTGAACAACTCATGGGGGGAGAGGGAAGAGAGAGGGGGGAGGGGGAAGGGGGGAATGAGGGAGGAGGTAACAAACAGTACAAGAAATGTATCCAATGCCTAACGTATGAAACTGTAACCTCTCTGTACATTACTTTGACAATAAATAAGAAAAAAAAGAAAAACTGTATTAAAGTAGCTTTCTCAAAATGCATACTGTAATTTGTGCTTTTCAAATAGGAAGGAACAGGAAGCTGATAAATCTCTATATGAAACAGAAGTATGTCGTCGTCAGTGTGTTTGGTTGATATACACCGAACAATCTCTGAAGTGTGAGTCAATCTCAGATTGAGTACTCATATACTTCAGATGTGTAGATAGGATGATTAGTTTAATCGGCTTTAGTCCACATTTATAATTGCTCAAAGAAAATTCCTAGAAGGCAAATAGTAGTTTAATGTCAGGGCTCCTAGGAACAAATATTATTTTCATGAAAATTATGGCCACCTTTTTAGCATATCACATTTGAGGAAGAACTCAACTACATTTAAATACTCTGTTACAATTCATTAAGTGCACTTAAAAGAAAGGTAGACTGCTTAACTAGCATTTGAGAGTAATTTCAGCCTATTCCGAGCAAAAGCCATGAAGACTTAAGAAAAAAATTTATCATTTATATGATATATCATATTTATAGCATATATAATGTATACAGGTATGTATACTTAATGTTTTCTCATCAACTTCATTGTTTTATTCCATAAAATAAACTATTATTTTATTCAGTACTTAATGGTAACAAAAATGAGGTTGTCTGTTCATAATAAGATATTTTTATCTTATCATTATCTGGATTTCTTGTAAATATATGAGTTCCACATTGGGATTAGTAAGGATAAGTAGTAAATTATCTTCTTCCCTACTCACTGAAGCTCAGAGAAACTAGCACTGTGATGTTGAAAGACAACATATTTTTAAAGTCTTATACCTTGACTTTCATAAATACTGAAGATAGTTATCCCCAATTTTATTTATATAAATGTATCAGCTTCTTTGTAGGATGTAATCTATTAGCTTCTTATCTGTTTTTCTGCAATGATTTATGAAGAAATAAGAAAAAATAAATTTACCTACTGACAAAATTTGGATATATTCATGTGATACAACATTTATCATTTTTCAATTCAATAAATCCTAAGAATTAATACTATTTTTGCAATAATGTCACATACAGTTTATATCCTCAAGATACCTCATTTGCTGCTGGCTCTGTTTTATGGTGACAGTATTCATGTAATCATATTTATTATTCATATTTTAGATTAATAGACTATGTATTATTTTAAACATATATGTCCTAATCTTTGAAATTATTTCAAGGCAACCTTAGAAATATATGGGAATAAAAAGTATAGCATTTATTTAGCCCATGTTTTTAAACAACTTTCAATTGCTACCCAATGTATGAATTGAACTTTTCTAAACACAATTATAAACTATAGGCATACCTAGTCTAATATATCAAATTTGTGTAAGCACTTTGGTACCAATATTTTGAAAGACTTGCTCCAGAAACATTGCTTCATATGAAAACACTATTGTCTCAGAGAGAGAGAGAGAGAGAGAGAGAGAGAGAGAGAGAGAGAGAGAGAGAGAGAGAGAGAGGAATTATGCTTTATTCAGTTAACATGTAGGACACTTCCAACATGAAAAATAAAATCATGTTTTATATATAACAAATAAAAATCTAGCATTATAATAGTATTGAACTGTAAGGAGTGCTTAAAAAAAATGAGGATTGACTGCACAACTTTGTGCCACAAGAGTAAAAGTGGCTTACCTTTCTTTAGTATTTATATTGAGGAACCAACAGTGTTTGAATATAAGAACTGGATACCATATGCAAGTTTACAGCTTTCTATTGGATTGCATAAATACGTATTATGATGTTTTTGAAACCACTGTTCTGAACTTTATTGTACTACATATAGTTTTACAAACAAGGACATGTTTCTATCCCCCTACCCCAAAGAAACCTACATAAACAAATTACCAAATTAGCAAAATAAACAAATTAACAAAATACCAAATTACCAAATCCTTACACAAGTGTCCATTAAATTAGAGGAACTTTGCACAATTCTGTTTCACAGTACTACTACAGGAACAATAGTATGATTAACGTAACACATTAGCCTTTAATTCTATATTATAGCCAGGAGTTTTGTGTAATTAAGTATTGTTTGGAGGAAAGTTCCAACAATTGTACTTATTCAGATAGTAATTCTGTGAAGCCATATATTAAACAGCTGGTGCCTTTGGGTCATGCCTGTTATTCTACCATGAGGATTACAGTTAGAAATCAATGGGGGCAGGAAAGTCTGTCAACTCTTATATTAAATTAGCCACCAAAAATTGCCAGAAGTGGAGCTGTGGCTCAAATGGTATAGAATTAAATTTGAGGGGAAAAAAAGTTCAGGTGCAGAAGTCTTATAGCCTAGAGAAAAAGATAATTTTCTATGTAGAAAGGCTAAAGAGACCAGGTGTACTAACTCATCTATAGTTCAGAATTCAAGAGGTTGAGCAGGGAGGATCACTTGAGCCTAATTTTGGTGACATTAAAAACAAAAACAAAAAAGATTTAACATAGAACTCCCCTATGATACAGTAATCTCAATTCTGGGTATGTACCTAAATGATCACAAACAAAGCCATAATAAAGCAACCACCACAGCCATGTTCATTACAGTATTATTCTCCATAGCTAAGATATAGAACCAATCCAGATATTCCTCAGTAGATTAATGGACAAAGATGTGGTATGTATAAATGCTTCCATCAGAAAGAATGCCATAGCCCTGTTCATAAAGAAATGGAAAGACTTGAAAAAAATTATGTTCAGTGAAGTAAGCAAAACATAAAGAAAAGTAGGTTGCATGATTTCCCTCATTTGTAAGAACTAGAATATGTCTATGATATTCTTACCAGTAGTTTTCAGTAGCCTGATTGTTAGTGTATAGGATCATACATAATGAAATATATCAACATGAACTCCAGGATATGGAAACAAGAGGCTCTTATTATGTCCTGTATGTAATTTTATTTAATTTTTGTCATTTTTCTTAGTTTTCTGTACCTGTGTCTTGTATATAAGTTTAATCAATATGTGGAAGGGAAAGGGAGTCACAGAAACAGCAGGACAAAAGACGAACCAATGAAACACTGATACTCATTTGACACTGTGTTTGATATGAACCTTATAACTTGGGAGGGGAGGGGTGGGGGGGACAAGTGGGAGAAAATGAACGATGGAGTAACAACGATTAAAATCAAATGTGTTCATTACATTACATATGTAAATGTAAACCCCCTGTTCATGATGTTTTCAATAAAAATAAAATTAAAAAAATCAAAACTTAGGGGCTGGGAATATGGCCTAGTGGCAAGACTGCTTGCCTCGTATACACGAGGCCCTGGGTTCGATTCCCCAGCACCACATATATAGAAAATGGCCAGAAATGGTGCTGTGGCTCAAGTGGCAGAGTGCTAACCTTGAGCAAAAATAAGCCAGGGACAGTGCTCAGGCCCTGAGTCCAAGGTCCAGGACTGGCAAAAAAAAAAAAAAAATCAAAACTTAAACAATGAAGTATTCACTATGCTCTCTATAAAGAAAAAAAAAAAGTTCAGGGACAGCATCCAGGCCCTGAGTACAAGTCCCATTTCCAGCAAATTCACACATACACCACACACACACACACACACACACACACACACACACACTACACATAATATATATACATATATACACATACACAATATGCATAATATATACACATATACAAATAAATATACATATATGCATATACACATGTATGCAGGTATATATATATTATATATAATATGTACATACATATAAAACATTTTGCATAAATACAATCTTTAAAATGTAACAATTAGAAAGTATATATATTAGGCTACCCTTTGCAAACCAAATGTAACTTTCAGTGTATAAAATGATAATCCTTTTACTCATGCGTATGCTTACTCTAACTTTGCAGAGAAGAAGAAAAGAGAATTATGAAAAACAAAACAAACAAAAAGGCCATTAAGACATATTTGCTTGAATGAATTTGTCACATATCAAAATTCTAACAATAATGTTACACCTTTTCAGACATTTTTCTACTGAAACAAAAATGGAAAAAGAGACTTCTCTGATGAGGAAATGAAAATGGCCAAGAGACATATGTAAAAGTGTTCTGTCATTGGCCATAAAAGAAATGCAAATCAAAACAACATTGAGATTTCACCTCACCCCAGTAAGAATGTCCTTTATCAAGTAAATTAACAATAACAAATGTTGGAGGGGATGTGTCCAAAAGGGAACCCTACTTCATTGTTGGTGGGAATGTAAACTGGTTCAGCCACTCTGGCAAGCAGTATGGAGATTCCTCAGAAGGCTAAACATAGAGCTCCCTTATGACCCAGCAGCCCCACTTTTGGGCATCTACCCAAAAGACCACAAACAAGAACACACTAAAGCCACCAGCACAGAAATGTTCATCACAGCACAATTTGTCATAGCTGAAATATGGAACCAACCCACATGCCCCTCAGTAGATGAATGGATTAGGAAAATGTGGTACATATACACAATGGAATTTTATGCCTCTATCAGAAAGAACGATATTGCCCCATTCGTAAAGAAATGGAGAAAGTTATACTAAGTGAAGTGAGCCAGACCCAAAGAAACATGGACTTTATGGTCTCCCTCATAGTGAATAATTAGCACAGTTTTAGGCTAGTCACACCAGAGGATCACTAGAGCCTAATAGCTATGCACCTATGACTGCATGAGATGATGCTAAGTGAAATGAACCCCACGTTATGGAAAGGAGTATTATATCACTGTTGTAATTACTTTGAACACGCCATGTGAAACTGTAGCTTCTTTTGTTGCTGATCCTCTTGTATCCCCTTCTTGTGGTTGTACTCATTTGAGTACCCTGGATACTGTATATAGTGGTATTAGAACTAGGGAAGTGAAAGGGAAGATAAAAATGAGAGACAAAGGATAAAAAGACAAACGACTCAAAAAGCAATACTTGCAAAACCATTTGGTGTAAACCAACTGAACATCTCATAGGGCAAGAGGGAAAGGGGGAGGGGAGAGGGGAGAATGTGGGAGGAGGTAACAAACAGCACAAGAAATGTATCCAAGGCCTAACATATGAAACTGTAACCTCTCTATACATCAATTTGACAATAAAATAAAAAGAAAAATGTCATCTTAAAATATGAAAATAAATTGTGTAGACAACATTCAGCAAATTAAGCAAGAATTTAGAAGATACCATTTTTCATAAAATTTGGAGATTCTCTTCATTTAGTAATTATTTGACTAACCTATGCTAAGGGTATTGTGAATGTCAGCATACTATATTTAATAAAATATACAGCATTAATTCAAGCAGGAAAAATGAGCAATTACAACAATTTTTTCTAGTTTATTTAGTGACTTTTTTTTTGCCAGAAATGCTCCTGCAGTCAACATGTAATACACAAATCAGATTAGAGCTCTGACTTAAATCACTTAAAGGTTAAAGCTCATCCTACGAGGATATATAAAATGAAGAGTGACATGTGGATTGAATGTGCAGGGGTGTATAAAGCGTTAGATGTAGCATTAGGGAGAAAAAAAAGAAGCATTTCTTTTGAACACTTTTGTGGTCCCAAGTAGCCAAATAAATCAGAAGTGTAAGTTTACCAAAGTGACTTACAAGCATATCACAGAATAAATCTGGAATGTCCCTGTAGTAATGAGAATACCAAAATGACAGAAATATTTCATTTGCTATTATTATTGTATAGTTTGGGAAGGTAATAATGTGTTTGCAGAAGCATTCAGGCAAGAAAGCCAGGCTTGTTGACATTATTTTTGCAGATCAGGATACACTAATTAATGCAAAGAAATTATGTATCATCTCAATTTGGGCCTATAAATCTCTGTAGAAAAGGTAATACTAGATTTTGATAAAATACTATTGGAGTTATTAGAACTGTGTAATATAGAGTGAACATGCAATCCTTGGGGAATAAAATTTGTTTTCCATTCAAAAAGCGAAATGTTAATCTTTCCTGTTTTTCTTAGTGTGTTGTAGATTTCATTTTAAAAATAATATTTTCAATTACTTCAAATAATTTTAAATCAACTGCTTTTGAGAAATGTTACTAAAACTATTTCAAATTAAGCATTTGTAACAAATTATGCCACATAATGAGCTATCATGTAAAACTGTCAGTAGATATTAAAGTCCCTCTTTTGGAAATCGATGATTAACAGAGAAGTACCATACTCATCATTGCAGATGTGTGAATTGTATAGAATTGTGTACAAATAAGGTACTGTTTTCATTTCCACCAAATGAAAATCAGATTTTACAACTCGAAACTCTGTAGGCCATACCTAACCCTTCATTCAACAAAGTGTCAAAAGGCCTAATACTTGTTAGGAGACTATTTGAAATGAAAAAATAAGTAAACATAGCCAAGATTGAACAGTATATTTTCTTTGTAAATGTTACTTAAGGCCCTTTTATTTTATTTTTATTGTTGTATATTTATTACATAAAGGAATTATATTCTGATGTACAAACAGTAACATTTTTACAAATACAATTAATATGCTTTGATCAAATTTATATCATATTTACTCTCACTTATCCTACCCAACACCTTTTCCTTTTTTCAGGTTTTAATATATTCAAATTTCTTTATTTATATGAATGACATATATGAACACGTAAATGCACAGACATACATAAACACAGACATACACATATATGCATATATTTGTGTACATATATGTATGTATATGTATATATGAACATATTCACCCCTACATCATCCTTTGCTTTCACCCTCCCTTTTGTGCCCTCCAGTCCCCTTCTCAATACCATCTCTTTTACATTCATTTCAGTTACTTATCAACAGTCCTTAGATGTGAGCTGGGTATCATGACTTCCTTAAGCACACAGTGTGTGAATTAAGAAAAGAATGAAGGGAAAGAGGATGATACACCAGAAAAACAGTGAAGAAGTCCTCTGTGTTGTGAGAAATGTATTGAATATTTAAGTAAGGGGATAAAATTAGAATTTATAGAATTGAAAACATGTAAAAGTTAAATTGACTAAAACTCATAAAATTTCAAGCAATTCTTAAACAAATGAGAGGAATATATTTTTAAATCAATTTTTTGTACCTGTGTATTGTAATTTAGTACCATTATGCTACATGCTAAGGAGATTGCCTGCATCTATGGATACTTCATAAATAATTTTAGTTGATTTGATTATGGTTTCATACAGCAGAGAGAGTATTGTAAAGTGGTTCTTCATTTTTACATATTCTTTCCCTCTAAAATATGGAGATTTATGTATATGGCAATTGCATACTTTTAAATGATACTTCTGTTGATGAAAATCAAGTTGTTCTATCAGGGAAAGAATAGCAAAGTTATCTTCTTTACCAATTAAAAATCAAGAGAATAAGGATTTTAATAAGCCCCCTGGGAGACTTGTCTTTTGTATCTTTGATAAATACATGATTATAAGGACAAATTATATGAGTAGCAATAATTTCCCAGTAATGTGATCATTAAAAGACATCCCAACTGTAATATATCAGTATTAATTGGGGACAGATGATCATTTTAGTGGCATGCTCAAGTCATTATCCATATTTCAATATTTCATGAATACCTGCATATTCTTAATAAAGTGATTATTTTCTTAAAGATTTTTGGTGCAATAATTGTCATAAGGTAGTTTGTTTAAACATAGAAAAAGTACAAGGCTAGAAATCTGGTATTGGTGGTTAAAACTATTTGAGAAAGATTTGAGATAGATGTTTGAGGAAAATAAACTAAATATTAATTTGTGTTGCAGAGTTTCATCTCTGCATGAACCTATGCTGTTTATTATGTCATATAATTAGTCCAGCAAAATTAAGCTACAGGAATGTCTGTTTTTTTTCTGTTGTTATAATAAATCAGGCATATTTTTTTCTTTTATTTGGTTTCTCTCAATTTTTAGTAAGTAGTTTAATATATAAAGCACTGTGGTTTTGTGTGTGTGTGTGTGTGTGTGTGTGTGTGTGTGTGTTCACTGACATTTTCTCGCCTCCCATCTGGCTCCACCTCCATGTTTTTTGTTTCTGATGTGAAATATTTTAAATATGAAATTGTAAAATATCAAGTTTCACAAGTTCTGTTAATTCTTTTGGAATTTCACACATACTTCATCCTCTAACATTGAGAACAAAAATATAAATCCAGACACAATAAGAATCTGTCACAAGATCACACAGAAAAATGGGAGAGAATAATTAATGTAGTTGTATTGAATACTAGTTCATCAAATTCTTCTAAATTTAATTAATATAGCATTATTTTCAAGAAAATATATTTTCTATTTATTTAATCACTTAAGGAAATTTATTACTCTTTTCCTCTGTTTTTCAATTACTTATTAAATTCAACAAATCTTACTCACATATGACTTTCACATTCATCTCAACATGTCTCATCTGCTGAGCCTTAAATTTGGTTCTGTTATCCTTTATATTGCCATAATTTTATTGCATCCCATTCACCAGGCAAAGCTATTATCCTAAATTCAATCAATAATCTTTGTTTGTATTTCTAATTACATGATAAACTGGTCATGCCATTATGTCATTAATTCATACAATAAATCTCAGACTCAATATATTTGGATTGATGAGTTTTACTTTAAAGTAAAATACCTTTACAATCTCTAGAAATCCCTGAAAATATTTAATATATCTTTAAAAAATCTTTACAATGTTTTATTTCACAAATTTCTTTTCTTTGGTGAAATATTACATGATCACACTTGAATTAGTAGGCATAAAATGATTTTTTGCTAGAAATTGCCTGAGCATGTCTTCTATTAATCTCATTGAATGATCACAAATACTCCATTGATAAATAGAAAATCTGATTAAGTAAGAAGTTCTCTGATTTCTTAACATCATTGCTTGTCAGTGACATATACAAAATTTGAATTCACAATGTAGATAGCTCAAGAGGTGCAATTACAGTATTGTGACATACATTTACTTATCAATTTTATTAAAAAATTAAAGTCTGAGAAAAAGCTAATCATTCTACCTTATGTAGATTTTTATGTATATCAGACTCTTCTGTATTGATGCATCTCAAAACAATTTCTTAAGGTTTTCTTTAACTTTTAACTGACAACTACCTTTATATATTTGATAATTCTATTTTTTAAAGCTGATATCTGATTCAGTGTACAGTTCATCCATCCAGCAATTCTTCATTTTCTAAGATAATTGTGTTTCTACTTATTTATCACTGCAAGTTTTCTCTACACTTTAGGAAAATATCACAAGATTTCTACTGTGCACTGATTTGGCTTTTCTGAACCTTTACTGTATGCTTAACTTTTTTTTTTTTTTTTTTTTTTGCCAGTCCTGGGCCTTGGACTCAGGGGCTGAGCACTGTCCCCTGGCTTCCTTTTGCTCAAGGCTAGCACTCTGCCACTTGAGCCACAGCACCACTTCTGGCCATTTTCTGTATAAGTGGTGCTGGGGAATCAAACCCAGGGCTTCATGTATAGGAGGCGAGCACTCTTGCCACTAGGCCATATCCCCAGCCCTATGCTTAACTTTTTGCTTATAGTTAGCTTATTAGGATCTGGCTTTATCGGAGTAATGGTAAAACCCTATTCTCCTTAAAGTGTTTACAAAGATATATGATAAAACAAATATCAGATCTGATCAGGTAATAATCAACATCTCTTTAAGTCAATATTTATTTCTTTACTCTCTATTGTATGCCTTACCTGTCTCAAGTGCTGAATATTTTCATAGTAAAGGTTCAAAGGAGCCTCCTATGTTAAGATGAGATTCTATAAAGGATGATTTTTAGCTCTTACTCTCAACTCACCCTGTTGTTTCTGCTTCATGCTTCTACAATGCTTGTCTTCTCTTGGTAATTGTTTCTTTTTAATTTTTAATATTATTTTATTGTAAAGGTGATGTACAGAGGAGTTACAGTCACGTAAATATGGTAATGTGTACATTTCTTGTCTAACAGTATTACCCACTCCACTCCCTCCTTTCCTCAAACTTGCCCTCTCCTCTTCTCCTCCTGCCAAATTGTATATAAGTAGATGATAATCATTTTTGTAAAATCATCAATAAACTACTATAGATTTCACATCTGATGAGTATGTAAATTTATGTTTTGTCTTTAATTAGTTGCTAAAACAGCTCCTAATGTTACTCTCTGTATGTAGTTATTTTAAGACATGAAGTTTAGCTGCATAATTTTTGGTTATTGAAAAGAAATAGCATTCTCTTACAAATTTACTTTATGATTTTAAAAAAATCAATCCACATCATGAGAACAAAAAATAAAAACAAGAAAACATTCATTCTATTTATTTTTCTTAACATGTGTGAAGGTAATTTTCTCTGCTAGATCTTGTAGAAGTGAAAGAAAAAATATATTTTGTACTCTAGAAACATTTAATTTCCTTAACTTCAATATATTCTGCATTTTGGCAATACATTAAATCAGTGATGGCCTTGAAGCATGATCCTCTTACTCTCCATCTTCAGATTAACTGATATTAGAGAAATATGGTAACATACTTGGCTTTCAGAATACATATTAACAAAAAATATAAATGAATAGTTTTGCAGCAAAAATAAATTCTGCACTAAGGACAGATAAATTTAACTTATATTATATTAGAAAGTATACTTCTGATACATAATAAAAGCAGTCTTAAATTGCAATGAATCAAAAAACAAATTTATAGCTACTTTGAAGATATTGGATAGATCAAGTTATTTAATTTAATATATATATATTTCTAACAAAACATCCATCTACAATGGGTAACATGAAAGTCTCAAAGCACAGATGAATGAGTTTTGCAATATTTATGGAAGGGAAGATACTATTCTCAAAATATACTTTCTTGGAAACCTGAAAAAACAAGTTAAAATGATCAAAGGTATGAACTTCACTTTTGTATTTTCATCACTTTCTTAAAAAAATGTAGAAACAGTAGGAAACTCAATAAAATAAAAATCAAATGGCTTTGGGAAAATATAATACACTCTGTTCTAAAAAAAACCCTATTGTTTTGGCTAGAGAAATGACATAATTCAAGTGAATTGAGTAGGATTATATTCTAATCATCACAATCAGTCAAATATAGATTCCATGTTCTAAAAGAAAGAAATAATAATGAATTGAAAGAGAACTGAAGACAGAAAGGGAGAGATTAAAGGGGAGAAAAAAAGGAAAGAGAAAAAGAGACAGAAAAGGTAGGACTGAGTGTGGAGAAGAGTCCCATAGAGGCTACTTTGGCAAAAAAAAAAAATTATTCAGAAATTAATTCATCACTATAGTTCTTTTGGATATATATCCTAGAAGAAGATGAATTTATTAAAATTTAATAGAGTTGGTGCTACAGTTTGCTCATTGAGTATCAGGATAAATACAGATAGATAGATAGATAGATAGATAGATAGATAGATAGATAGATAGATAGATAGATAGGATTTTGTAAAATATGCTTTGTTGAATTTTAGGAAAGTAGAACCCATAAACAGTATTAGTGAGACTTACTATCTTATTGTTGATCTTATTATCTTATTGTTGGTGAGTAATATACTTAAAGAATCTATGTAAAATATATTCATTTTGTGATTTTTCCAAGTTCAGGACTAGAATTCTTAGGGAATTTGGGAAATTAAGAGCACTATGGAGATGTGTGATTTAACATCTGCAAAGATGTCCCTTTCTTACTCCTGTAATATATAAATGTTATATTATTTGCAAAAAGGGCTTCTCAGAACTTAGTTACAGAACTTGGCATAGGCATATAAACCTGAATATCGTGGGTGGCACTAAATGTAGTCATAAGAATCTTTGTGAGTTTGCTGAAAAGCAATTAACTAGCGAGGAAGAGGAAGGATAGCATGATGGAAGAAGAAAATGATGATGGATGAAGGCTCATGAAATAAGCAAGGCATGGGGAGAAGTTTCACATTCTGGGGTGGGGGGGGGGGAATACATGCGAGTGATCCTTTCCAGGATCATTAGAGGAAACCTAACACTGTCAGCATCTTGAAGCTGCCCCAGGGATACTGTTTCAGACTTTTGACCTAAGGAATTCTTTCATGTTTGGGATCTAGATCTAATTTACAAATGTACAATTTAACACATATGGGTTGCATGAAAGTATACCCACTTGTATGATCTGAAGTATGAAATTTACCAGGGAGAATTCAGTATGATTCCTTAGGAAATACAGTTCAACAAAATAAATACCAGGAAAATGGCACTTGAAAGATGAAGAGGGCCTAGGAGTGGTAAGGGTGAAGAGAAGAGGGGGAAAATACAGCCATAATATTCAATGCATATCCTATAAACTAAGAAAACTAAAGGAAATGGTTAGGTTGGTGAAAATGGGAAAGAACAATGAAAGGTGTGACATTCATCTTTTCATCATTTCTTTCTTTCCTTTGTTTTTATTTTAGATTTATATGTTTGTATTTATTTATCCTTTTCTAAAAATTCTGACCATGTCACCAGAATTAAAATGCATTACTTTGAGGGCAAAAGCCATTTAACAAAACACTTGTAGTCTAGTGATACTACTATACCCCTTACTTTAGCATATTAATATTGTTCAGGCTGACTTTGATTACTTTTTAATATTTTTTATAAAATGTTGGGCTGGGGATATGGCCTAGTGGCAAAGAGTACAAATGAAGTCCTGGGTTCAATTCACCAGCACCACATATAGAGAAGACCAGGAGTGACGCTGTAGCTCAAGTAGTAGAGTGCTAGCCTTGAGCAAAAAGAAGCCAGGGACAATGCTCAGGCCCTGAGTCCAAGCTCCAAGACTGGCAAAAAAATAAATATAAATAAATATAAAATGTATGAAAAATAAATCTACAGTGTAAATGTACTTTAAGAATTTACTTATTTTTCAATATGTTGGAAACCATAAATGATTTCTAATACATTTTGGGCTACCATATTTTATTTGTGAAATACTCCTAGAATTTCACTTGAGTATCCTACTCTGACATCTAATTTTGTGTGTGTGTGTGTGTGTGTGTGTGTGTGTGTGTGAGAGAGAGAGAGAGAGAGAGAGAGAGAGAGAGAGAGGGATGTTTACTTTACCACAAAATGAATAAGAAAAATTGCTAAGAAAATTATAAAGATAAATATCTCCTCTGAAAACTGTAGAATAGTCATATTTATTATATTATTTGGATTGCAAAAATGATTAGAAAATAAAAGGTTAAGGAGATAATTGGCATCTCTTTTCAAGTGATTAGAAGAGTCACATTGACCATGTTTGTCTAACTTTATAAAGGTCAGGACAAGGACAAAATCACCCCCAAGTTGTTGCAATAGTGCTAATTAGACATAAGGTTGAAAAAAGTGTGTATTCAGTGATAATTAATAACTCAAGCAAATCATCGTAGGGCTTTCAGAATTCAAATCCAGGAAAATTAAAAAGTATATATGTTTAAATTTAGATTATTTACTTGTTAATGCACAAGTTTCATACAAATTAATCTTCAGAAGCTACAACTTATCAGAGAAGACGAGAACTCCTTTGGGAAACTAATCAAATTGCTTAATTAAAAGAAGCACATTGACTTAATTTGGAAAATTAACACATATCATTTATAGTGAGGAAGTTTTATAAATTAAGTGCAATAATATTATGAGGTTATTTCCTGAACAAAGTTAGCTTAACAAAACTGAGGTTTTCTTACTCACTACTTATTTCTCTTCTATATTTTAATGTACATATTGCATCATTTTCCCCCATAACAATGACATGTATTTATAAATCTTTATTAACCAAAGAGTGTAAAATGCAATTAGGAACTGCTTGGTCTGTGGTAAAAACTGAGAGAATCTGATCAATAGGAAACAAACAGTGAAAGCATATACCAAAATGCTAAACTAGACTGAAAAATATTACTTATTCAGCAGATTTATAGTTATAAATGGTTAGATGAAAAAACATAGAAACTGGAGTAGATGAAGCCAAATACTCCAAGCAATCATCCCAAGATGTCATTCCTGAATATTTCAAAGGCAGCCTGTGAGAGGTAGGATGAATGCTGGAGGAAAGGGACTTACACTTGGGTTAAGATCACCAGAAATATATACTATGCTTACAGAAAAGTGGTTCGTTAAAAAAACAAAACTCTTTACTTCTTTCTCAATGATATGACCTTGACTCAGTAATATAATGTGCATTTCAGTTGAAATTCACCCTCAGTTGTCACAGAGGAGCATGCATGAGCACCAAAGATGTGGGCATGAAAAGGCATGTACATGATTATACGGTGCATACCCGAAGAAGCAGGGCCTTCAGAGGAAGCTGCGAATTTCCCTTGCTAGAGATGCAATGAAAAATATTTGTTGCTGGATTCTACTTCTTTGTATAGTTTGTCTCTGTTGAAAAACTGCTATCATTCAATGGAAATGTATTTGCTAGCAGAGAATCGAAATAGGGTCGCTCTCCATGTACTCTATATATACTTTCATATATTATTTTGTTGTTGTTGTTGTTTTTTCCAAAATCATATACTGAATGTTAAAACTAATAAATTGAGGTCATTACCTAACAGGTAGCAGGCTAAGAGACAAGGATTCCCAGTTTGTTTGTCTTTTTTTTTTAATTGTCAAAGTGATGTACAGAGGGGTTACAGTTTCATACGTTAGGCCTTGGGTACGTTTCTTGTACGGTTGGTTACCTCCTCCTTCATTCCCCCTCCCGCCTCCCCCCTTTCCCTCTGCCCCCATGAGTTGTTCAGTTGGTTCACATCAAATGGTTATGCAAGTATTGCTTTTGGAGTCGTTTGTCTTTTTATTCTGTGTCTCTCGATTTCGATATTCCCTTTCACTTCCCTAGTTCTAATATCAGTATAACAGTATCCAGTGTATTCAGAAGAGATACAGTGATAGCATGCTGATTTTGACATTATTTGGTTCAATATAACCTGGTCAAAATAAAGATGCATGTTTTAGTTGGAACAAAATTTGTAATTTTTTGTACTTGATTACACTATAGAAATTTTACGGTTAGACCTTTAAGCCAAATCCTTGATGGTAGCCTCCTGTTTCCCTTATATACAAGTACCACTCAAGTTCAACATTTCTACTTTCTAGATGTATGTCTAATTCTTTGCACTTGCCTCTGCAAGTATACTGGTATTAGAACTAGGAAATTGAAAGGGAATACCAAAATCGAGAGACACAGGGTAAAAAACGTCAAACAACTACAAAAGCAATACTGCAAAACTGTTTGGTGTAAATGAACTGAACAACTCACAGGGGGGGGGGGGGCGGAGGGGAAAGGGGAGGGGGGAAGGGGGAATGAGGGACAAGGTAACAAACAGTACAAGAAATGCATCCAATGCCTAATGTATGAAACTGTAACCTCTCTGTACATCAGTTTGATAATAAAAATTTTTAAAAATAAAAAATAAGAGATGATTTAAAATGTTAAAAAAAGAAAAAGAAAATATTTCAAAAGATGATTCAACTAAGACCAGCAAATTGTTAGACCCCCCACCCCAAATCAGAAACTAGTATAATTTAAAGAAAATAGGATAATTCAATATAAGAAGCATGGCGTACAAAACACAATAGAGAAAACTTAATGGCATATGGCATTTATTTTTGCCATTGTAAAAGAGGTAGTCTTTCTTATTTGAGACACAATAAAAGCAAAACTCCTTTTCTTGTGCAACTTGTTAAACTGAGACAATAATTAGCTCGTATCTGAACTGAATGATCTTGTTGGATATGACGGAAAAAATCTGTACTATCCAAAATTATGCTTCTTTTGAATACAGTCTTACTTTCCACTGCCCTTGAGAGAAATCAAAATACATTACCCTATAGGTTGCAGGTCTACCACTGGCCCCCAAATTCCCATGTCTATGTTTTGTCCTGATTTTGTTATTTGAACCTACTTGCATTTGAATATGTAAAACACTTTATCCCTTTCATTTTGAAACAGAATCTCACTAAGTATCTTAGGCTGCCATTGAGCTTGTGAAGCTCCTACGTCTGACTCCTGTGTGCTGGAATTGCCATCACTGGCTAAAAAACTTGATTTGTAAAACACTGTCTTAGGAAAGATAAGCAATTTAAGCTTATTCTTTAAGATTCTGCAGCATGATGTAAGCATCTACCTAATGTATTCATTGTTATGTTATCCCAATTACCTTTAAATATAAAATTCAATCAGTAAGTTAAAAGACTAAAAATGTATTGTCTCTGTGTCTACATGGACATTGTTTTTCTCAAAATCATATGCATACTTACTCCATTGTTGTATTAAATGTAAAATATTGCCCATGTAGTATTTTAGAAGAAAGTTCTGTACAAAGTCTATTGGTTTTGTGTGGCTTTATAGGATCCTGGTCCACAAAATTTTATTATTGTGACCATTATTTCCTATTAATGGTTTAAAATGACAGATCAATTCTTTTCGTTTTGAAAATATCTATTCATAAGCATGAACAATACTCTCAATATCAACAAGTATGCCTTACAAGTGCATGCTCTTTACATTTACATACTCTTAACCTCTAACCTTTTATCTCTCAAATTTTACATGCTATGAAATAAGGAAACTTCCAATATTTGGTAAACCAGGTCACAGGGACCTATTTTCTTGAACTCTTGTGCATGTTCTTGTATCCCATGGACTGGTAGGCATTGCCATTTCCTCTGGTCTCTAAATTTGAAATTTTCCACTTTGGACTTAAGGACTTTTGGGACATACTTCTGCACCTGCAAGGATTAAGTGAAATGACCACCTGAACACTCCAATGTACTCAGAACTTTCAGTCATTATGACAATTAAAATTGTTTCCAATTTCAAATATTCTTTACAAAGAACTTTTCTTCAGTTAAGAAAAACACTGGTGCATAATAAAGGAAAGATTATAGTAAGCCAAATACTTTTGGTACTCAAAAACACAATTAAATGACTGTAATTTTCTTACCAGTTTTGTGCTTAACACTCTCATTATCTGAAAGAAGAATGACATTCAATTATCTTTCTCAGTTTTTTATGTTTATAAAAATATCCTTACTTATGTCAATAAGAGCCTATTTTATCTGAATAATGAACTATTTGAAATAATCAGTAGCTATGTTTTTTTCTGATTAGCACTGATTCATGTACTTGTAAATATTCAGACTATTTGGAAGGAAAAGAAATTACCATGTGGATTACTGATAACTGATATTTCAAACAAAGTACTGGGAAAGAATGAGGTTATCAAGGTTAATTTGCACTAATTTTCACTTAATAAACCATCAAAGAGCAAATTATATTACCATAATAGATTCAATGTAATTGCCCCTTATCAGTAATCATTTAATAATAACTCTTAATTAGATATGTTATGAGTTTCTTGTCTATTTTAACATCGAATCCTTATCAACTTCACATTATTTCTCTTAAATTTCACATCAGATTTACTTGTGAGCACATATGAATACAAATGCACAGTCATGTACAGCATAGGAATATTTATGTTTATGACACACTTCAGGTACATTGACATTCCTGTACAGTTATACCATCTAGGTACATCACAAATGTCTTGGTGTGTCATTATTTTGTACAATATTTACAAAATGATGAAATATCCTATTAATGTGTCTATCTGAGATGAAAGCTGTGTATATACGTAATTATGACAGTCTCTTTATGTTCTGTATCATTGTTTACCTTGTGGAATATTTTCCCATGAAGGACCTGTAGTGATGGTTTTCTCATGAGAATTTTGTAAATGTTATTCCTGGATTCAAATAAAAAAATTTTGGGGCTGGGGATATAGCCTAGGGGCAAGAGCGCTTGCCTCATATACATGAAGCCCTGGGTTCGATTCCCCAGCACCACATATACAAAAAACGGCCAGAAGTGGCGCTGTGACTCAAGTGGCAGAGTGCTAGCCTTGAGCAAAAAGAAGCCAGGGACAGTGCTCAGGCCCTGAGTCCAAAGGCCCAGGACTGGCAAAAAAAAAATAAAAATAAAAATAAAAAAATTTTTAAAAACATGTGAAGTATGTCACAATGTATCTTCTGTGAGTTAAATGTCTTGATTATCTTTACTGGTATATTATTAAAATTTTCCATTTATCAAACCCCAAAACATGCATTGAGGACTTTCTATTTGAAGTGACTTTTTCTGTTCTTGTGAAATCACTAAACCACACTTGTGGGCTTGGATCTTCACTGAATATTTTAGTATTTGAGCAGTATATTTGTACTTAACACAGGTATTTGTCATAAACTATAGAGGAGGCTCCGGAAAACACAGAAAGCCATGCAAAAGACAAAAGGAAAATAAACTGTAAACTAAACCAGAGCTGCATTACTCTGGCTGTAAAAAGAATTTTAAAATCAAACATGAAGTACAAGACATGAGTTATTGTATCCCTCAATCATCATTTAAAAAAAATAAGAAAACATTGAAAGATTTTAGGCAGAATATATATATATATATTTAAGATATATATATATATTTAAGATATATATATATATATATTTAAGATTCTAGATCTAGGAAAGGGTGGCTCACACCTGTTATCCCAGCTACTCAAGACATTGAGACACAGAGAATCCCCACTCAAAGCTAGCCTAGACATCAGAAGTCTCTGACTTCAATATCAAAATAACTAAGGTTGAAACGGGAACTGTTGCCTTTGGCCTGTAAGCCTAGCTACCCAGGAGGATATCTGGTGATTCAAAGCCTACCTGAGGAGAAAAGCCCTTATTAGACTCTTATCTCCAATTAACTACTTGAAAGCCTGAAGGGAGGGGGTAACAAGTTGAACAAGAACTGTACTCAGTGCCTTGCATATGAATCTATAACCCCTCTGTACTAGACTTTGATAATAAAGGAAAAAGTTAAAAAAAATAAAGATTCAGAACTGACCAAAACAACAAGGTTAATTCAAGTTCAAGTGGCACATCATCAATGGAACAAGTGTGAAGCTCTGAATTCAAACCATATTTATACATAATATGTATATATGTATGTGTATACACACATCTGGTTTTACTATAGAAAATACAATTTTAAAAGAAAACTATATCTCATTAAAATTAAATTGACAAGGTAAATTGTTAAATTAATAAACTTGCTCTTACAGCTTCATAGATGTATTCACTCTAACAGTGAACCATATACTAAAAAATGTCATAAACTTCCAACAATATAGCACATTATATGACAAGTGTCCCTAACTTTCTTGGCTATTTTTCTTTTTAAACAAGACATTTATTGTCAACATGTTTTTAACTTGGTTTGTGGACTGGAAACAATCACAAGGACATCTTTAATGATTTAACCTTGGACCTCCTATTTCTCTTTATAGTCACAAGTATGGCCACCAAGGTAATTTACCAAATGTTTGTTAGCATCAAATTCGAAGAAGTGTAAGAAAGGTCACTCATTGGGGATGGCTTCTCTACTAAATAATCCTAAAGATTACAATTAGAGATAGGCACCATGCAATGTTATTCAAAGTTTTCAAACATGTTCCATAAAATAGTAGGGAATAACACTGCTTTTGGGTCAGATTTATTAACTCATTCCAGAATTGGGATTATATAAAATAGTCTTTATATTCTCAGACTTTTGAAAGAATGTTTCATTCAGATTTGAGACCCCATAGGGATTTCATATGAATACAGTTTGTATTCAAAGAAAATCTATATTAGAGCTGGAGAAAGAAAATAAATGAAAAGAAAAATTGTCATAATCTGTTAAGAGGAGCTAAAGTGCTACAAAATTATGAGCAAATTTTGGGACATAAAGTTTTAAAATTATGATTATGTTGGAGATACACTATTGTACCATATTTCACAGATTTCCACAAAATACTTCTGTTGTTAATTCTCTGACTTTTTTTTATTTTACACAAGTTTAAATTTGAATCTATGAAAGTGATAAGAAAGGCTTAGTAAATAATTAGAAAGTTATAGAAAAATAAGGTTATTGCAGAAGTTAATCAAGATAATGCTTTTGAAGCTGAGCTAGAAAAGTTTGGTAAAGTGTTATGTTACATTTTTCTCTTTGTAATATCAATGTGATAAAACATCATAAAATGAATATTTTGACATGAGCATTATAGTAAGAATCAGTTTCATCCATAGTAATTAAGCAATACTTTCATCGTAGCAAAAAATATTTTTTTTTTCATTTGTAGATATTTTGCAATTGAGTTTTCCCATATGAGCTTTTTTTCTCTTGTTTTTAACATTCCAAGTTCCCTTAACTTTAACTCCAGTTGAATGTATTACACTAGAAATCCTCATGTGAGATTTTTTTTCAGGCTTTACACATTGTCTATTTGACCACAAGAGCAATGCAATCAATTTTCAGAGGCATTTCAAAGCTAAGGTACCCAATATAATATACTCTCTGAAATCAATAGAAGTGTTCTTCACTCAGTTTCATTTTCTCTTTCTCTTTGTACCTGTTGGTTGATGCTGAGATTGGTCCTTTGTGTCAGTTTGACAATCTGCTTTTCACTTTTCATTTTAAGAGTTTTGATCTAAACGCAAAGATCTAACTTTGCAAAGGAAAATGCTTACTTCTTTGACTACAGATAGTCAGTTCACAGATTTATACATTGGCTTTTGTTCTGACATATTATTTGAAACTACTATTTTTTGAATCAGACATATGAGATCCTAAGGGAAATCATTATCATTGCTAAACAAATACATATACAGGTAAATAACAGATCATTTTTCTGTGCCTACACAAAGAAGATATTATTGAAAACAAAGCAAGTTATAGTTATTATATTAATACTTATTTTAGGGTACTTAATTTTTATATGAATTAAGAATAAACATATATACTAAGAATGTATTATATATCTCTATATCTCAAGAAATACCTATATTTTCTTCAAATCATCCTTGAATAAAAGTACTGAGTCAACACTTAACTAGCAAGAGTCTAATATGTGATCCCCAAATGATGCCTGTCCAACCAAAAAATATCATAAGAACATAGAAACTTACATCATCATTACTTGCTTGTACTTTGAATTTTTTGCAGGTGATGAGTTAAATGTTCTTGTTGTGAAGATAGTTAGCATTCAACATCTCAGACAAGAAAATCAAACTGACAGGTCAGTTCCTGAGTGTTTCCCAAGTATACCAAACATGAACAAATCAATCAGCTTATACAAAGATCTTATGGATTTTCAGTTAATTGTTATTTTATTTCTCGATTTCAAGAAGATTTTCATGAAATCTTTGAAAGCACATTCATTAGGAAAAAAATCATATTAAGAAAAAATCTAATATTTTTATTCTTATGACATTGAAAATCAATTATTCACAATGGCTAAAAAAATGAAAAAGCATCAAAATTTGATGAGATCATTGTAAATATGAGAAGTTTAATGGCTCACATATTCCTTCATGATTTTCTACAGAGTTATTTCTGCAAGAGTAAACACTTTGACATTAACTTTTGCTGGTAAAATGTGGCATTAATTAATTATACATCACCCAAACTCTAAGAGATGACATTCACATCAAATTTGAGATATTTAAAGGATTATTAGGCTATTGGATCTATACATATTTTTGGAATATAAGAAGTGGTGCATGGTACATAAAAATTAGAGTCTGAATGAGTGCAAAATAGAAACAATGGGCCATTTTCTTCCAAAATGATCACAACTGACTTTTCATCAGTGCTGTGCTTTTATTTTTTGTATTTACATTGTGAACTTCTGAATCTTCATATATCAATTAGATGGAATGGCAGCAAGAAGTCAAGTCCATCGCTGGAAGTCCTGGGCAGGCATTCATGATTACTGATGTTAAGGTCGACAAGGTTGCTCATACCCTATAAATCAGTGTTACATTCAGTTTAATTCAGCAACGTGAATGTGCATATTTTATACTTGCCAATGACATCTCTGTTAATAGTATGTCTCTTCTCCACAGTGTGAAAATTGAAGTCAAGAAAAATTTAGTATATGAGATGAAAGAGAAAACACATGCTTTCCCTGCCAGGAGTATTCTTTTAGCTGAGTACCACAGAATCTGAGGACATGGCCGTGTAAATCATCCTGAGTCCTTTCCTTTGTCACTTGCACAACATGCAACCTCTGCCTCTCATGAATTAAGTGAGTTATGTACACCCTGACTCAGATGGATAGCATGAATGAAAATAGAATTTCTTCTCACAATCTTGTCCTGATTCTCAAATATTTAGGCATCTCCATCACAAAGGATGTCTGCAAATAAAGCATCAGAAAAGGAGGAAAGCTCTTCAGGAATGCGAATCAACTGCAAAAAATAATTACCCAGGGGCTGGGGATATAGCCTAGTGGCAAGAGTGCCTGCCTCGGATACACGAGGCCCTAGGTTCGATTCCCCAGCACCACATATACAGAAAACGGCCAGAAGGGGCGCTGTGGCTCAAGTGGCAGAGTGCTAGCCTTGAGCGGGAAGAAGCCAGGGACAGTGCTCAGGCCCTGAGTCCAAGGCCCGGGACTGGCCAAAAAAAAAAAAAAAAAAAAAAAAAAAAAAAATTACCCAGAAAGCATTTCTTTCTGTTGATCAAATTACCTATTTCTTACTATTTTTTAAATCTCTACAAAACCAAAATACTCTCTGTCATGTATATAAAGTAGTAACTCTAACGGATTAATGATAGGAATTGAGAAGAAATGTATTTATGTCATCAACAACTTCTTACTATATATTTTAAATATATAAAAAAAATCTGACCAACTCTCAGGATGCGTATAAATACCAATAAGAAGTTTCTGATACCTACAAATTTACTACCCATGATGGTAATATCGGATATATTATTATACTTTATTAAAGTTTGGAAATTGAAAAGACATTATGATTATTTAAAACAATAACAAATATTAGACAAGTATGAGAGACTCATACTTGTAAACCACAGGAGACAGAGAACTGGAGATCCACATTGCAAGGCCAGACCAAGTAGCAAAGGTTGTATGACTCAATTTCCAATAATCCAGCACAATGCCTCGATGAAAGTGTGGCTCAAGTGGTGGAGCATCATCTGTGATCAAGAAAGCCCAGTGAGAACATGAAGAAATGAATTCAAGTGCCAAGATCAATAAAGAAAAAAAAATTGGCATGATTTAATATTATCAGATAGGTACCCAGTATTATTTTGTTGTTAATATATAGAATCATCACATCTTGTCTGAATAATTATTTATTTATTGTCAAAGTGATGTACAGAGGTACATATAAACAATGGAATTTTATGCCTGTATCAGAAAAAGTGACATTGCCCCTTTTGTAAGGAAATGGAAGGACTTGGAAACAATTATACTAAGTGAAGTGAGCCAGACCCAAAGAAACATGGACTCTATGGTCTCCCTCATAGGGAATAATTAGTACAGGTTTAGGCTATCACTAGAAGATCACAAGAGCCCAATTGCTATGCCCTTATGAACACATAAGATGATGCTAAGTTAAATGAGTCCATGTTATGGAAACAAGTGTTATATCAATGTTGTAATTATTTTCAACATGGCATGTGAAACTGTAGCTTTTTTTGTTGAACAATCACATTTTGAAAAGTTATTTAAAAATAATTACAAGCATATAGTTCTACAATATTTTTCCTTGTCTACTCATGATTGTTTCACTATCATTGAAAATGCAGAAGATTTAAATTTCACATGACAAACAAAAATTATTACTCTCTATTAAGATTTCTTTATATTTATTTCAATTGTAATTTTCATTCAGTTAAACATCTTCAATATTGTATTATAACACACCTGCAGTACTCTCTTATTCCTGATATAAAGGAAATTAATGTGTAAATATTAATATTGCTAGTATGCATTTAAATATTCCTGGCAATATTATTTTCTTAAGTCAGAGAAAAGGTAAGGTCGAAATTCAGAGAAAATGTTATGACACTTCTATTCCCAATGTCAACTTATAAATCAGCTCTTTAGAATGTTGAACACATTTTACTTCAAGGAAAGAAGTTATTGCATCTGATAGTTATTTTCCTGTGCTCACTTGTAAAGGTCTAAATGCATAAGGACTCCAAAATAGTTTTCTCTTAAAATGAGACAGAAAAATAGAAGTAACACAAATGCTTAAGTGGAAAAATACAAATTAATGCACAAATGATAGTAGTAATAATAATATATTATTGTTCTAATGAGGAAGTATAATTATTGAAAATAAGTAGTTTCTGAAAGTAATTTTTCTAAGTTAGATATTGATGCAAATATTTTATTTTATATTTTATTTATGTATTGTAGATTTTTATTAAGGCTCAGTTAATTACCCCTTACCCTTTTCTTGGTGTTGAGCTCCACTATCATTCTGTTGTAATCTGAGAAAATGAATGGAATAATTTCAATATTTCTGAATTTGTGCATATTTGCTTTATGCCCTATTGCTTTTCATTTTATAAATAACCCAAGCCATATTATTTAAAAGCATTCAGTGAGATTCGTTATGATATCATTGTATGCAGACATATGATATTTGTTATTTGTCATTCTCTATATATGTGCATATATATGTACTTGTTTGTGTAGTATGTACGTACAACTTCTCATTATATATCTGTTATTTATTTTTTAGTATGTTTTGAGGATAGGAAGTTTAAAAGCAGTGCCTAATCTAGAAATTAAATGTGATATATAATTTTTCTGTTTGTATTTCATAATATGCATGTGACAAAATACAGTAGTACTGATGATTTAGCAGGACTGTTATTTTTAATTGAAAAGTTATATTACCATAGGCATTGTTCTCTTTATGAGCTAGTTTTGCGATTATTAATAACTAAATGTTCCGCTTTTGCTTATTGCGCATTCTGCCTTTCATCATGGTGGGTTGTAAAAACAGAATAGCAATCAAATAAGAAAACCATGTCCCCTATGCTTTTGAAGAAACTAATAGCACCCTTTGGAGTTGCTAATTAGCAAAAATCTGCAACTACAAGCTTTAGAGGGATGGTTACCATGGAAAAATTTGCTTTGATATTGCCACTTGTGAATATTTAACTTAATTTTCTTTACAAGTTTTAAGACTGGATGAAAAACATTGTAATTTTTCCATGGAATAACTCCTCAAGAGAAGTCCAATAAATGATTGCTCTAAAAAAAGCTTTGGATAAAAAAAGGAATAAAGACATTTCTTCATGTTCTATAATTGTTTCAGATATCCCTTTATATTCAGATAAATATTGTATGTATTACACATATATAAAATAAAATAAAGAAAGTAAAAACTGTAATTTCATTTTGTACTATTGCAGCAGGTTCAGAAACCAAAAGAATTATATTTTCCTACTCTACTTAATTTGGAGAGTTTTCATGAATGCATTATATTACACATTATGTAACTATATGCTAAGAAACAGATGTATCCATCCTGTGTTTTCAAATTATCACAAAACAATAATAACTTGTTAGATAAAGATAAGAATTTACAATGGTATACTTACATATAGAAAACTTAATTTGGAATAATATTGAAGAAAAATAAATGTTAGATTTTCTTCATTGTGTATGGTAAATGTAAAGAACAGTTTGACATCTAATATACCTATCACCTATACTTACATAAGAATAAGGGAAGTGTTTTTGAAAAATTAGTTTTACTGTGATTTCGTTTGTATTATTTTGGATATATACCCAAAAGGGGGGCTGCTGGGTCATAGGGGAGTTCTATATTTAGCTTTCTGAAGAATCTCCATACTGCTTGCCAGACCAGCACAACAATGTTCACCACAGCAATTTGTCATAGCTAGAATCTGGAACCAACCCAGATGCCCCTCAGTAGATGAATGGATCAGGAAAATGTGGCACATATACACAATGGAATTTTATGCCTCTATCAGAAAGAATGACATTGCCCCATTTGTTAGGAAATGGAAGGACTTGGAAAAAATTATACTAAGTGAAGTGAGCCAGACCCAAAGAAACATGGACTCTATGGTCTCCCTTATTGGGAATAATTAGTACAGGTTTAGGCAAGCCACAGCAGAGGATCACAAGAGCCCAATAGCTATACCCTTATGATCACATAAGGTGATGCCAAGTGAAATGAACCCCATGTTATGGAAGCGATTGATATATCACTGTTTTAACTACTTTCAATTTCCCAAGTGTATCTGTAGCTTCTATTATTGGTGATGTTCTTGTATCACCTTCCTGTGATTGTACCTACACTATCTCTGTAATCTTATCTGAGTATATTGGAAACCATGTATACTGGTATTAGAACTAGGAAATTGAAAGGAATACCAAAATTGAGAGACACAGGGTAAAAAAAGAAAAACAACTACAAAAGCAATACTTGCAAAACTGTTTGGTGTAAGTGAACTGAACACAGCATGGGGGGAAAGGGAAAGGGGGAGGAGGAAGCGGGGGTATGAGGGTCGAGGTAACAAACAGTACAAGAAATGTATCCAATGCCTAACATATGAAACTGTAACCTCTCTGTACATCAGTTTGATAATAAAAATTTGAGAAAAAAAAAGAAAAAGAAAAAATGTTTGAACGGCAGTAAAATACTGTCAAACAGTAATTGTGGCTAATAGTGTATGTAATTCAGCTGAAAAACACTTGTGTCCATGTGTTTCTCCATTTTTGACCAGTAGCAATTTTATTTATTTTCTTTTTGTAAATGTTATTTATTTTTAAAAGTTGTACAAAAAGTTGCAATTTATACAATTTTCTTATGAATATAATGTGTCTGGATCAATGTCATAGGCAAATTACTTGGAAATTTATAATTTTCATGGAAATTTATCAAAGACAACAGAAACAACTAAAACTACTTTACATAAGAGACTACCATATCATATTAATAAAGCCACATACACATAAGATAAAAACTTTCCTTTTTTCATGGAGCCTTATATCCATGGATTAAAATATTGATTGTCTGGTATTGATTACTTTTCTAGAGATCAATCAGAATCAACTTTATAAATGAAACAATTAATTATATTCTTTCCATTCATTTTGAATTTGTAAGTCAGAACTGATGAATATGAACATGTGAGATTTGTTATTCATTGTTTGGTAAACATTTTTAACAAGTGAATATAGAATAATCAATTTAGGCATTTCTATTCAATTTCTTCATATTAGGTTTAATAACTCAAATGGAATGTTTTTCTGCAACATATTTTCTTAAATGCTTATATACATTTTATTTAGGAAATTATTTAAAATAATTGCTTAAGAAGAAGTATAATTCCTTTTTTGTACATGATTTCTATTTAGTAAAATTACTTAAATTTCTTACTACAAATGAAGAGAACAGTAATTACATTGTGCAATTTGATTATACCATTACTGAATTGGTTCTCTAAACTTCAAATGCAATAATGCATAATGAAATAAATAACTATGTGATATTACATTAAAACTCTTCAGAAGTTCACAAAATATCCTCTATTCTTAGTAAAAGTAACAACAATCAAAAGCAAGATTTTATTTTTTTTGGTACTGGGACTAGAACCTAGGGCCTAAGCACTGCCCATGAGCCTCTTTACCCCAGGCACTCTACTGCTAGATCAAACACTCCACTTCCAGCTTTTTCATGATTAGCTGCACATAAGTCTCAGAGGCTTTCCTACCTTTGTTGTTGTTGTTCTTGCTGCTACTGCTGCTGCTGTTATTGTTTAGTCAGTGCCTTAAATTTTTGCCCTGACCACTTCCTAGTGAAATTTTGAAAACTATGGCTTTCTGTCACCAGGATATAGTAGTTCAATACTACATAAAACTCATTTTTCTGATGAAGCTTCATAATAGGTTTTTCCTAGGCTAGCCTCCAACTCTAATCAACCTTACCTCTACTTCTAAGTAATTGGGATTACAGCATTATCCATCATGCCTGTCCTATTTTTTTTAACTTTAGAATGATTTAAGTCATACTTGAACATAGTGCATTTATAACTAGTTAACTATAATTTTATCAAATTCACAGCAAAGTTTCAGTAAAACAAAATTACTTCTTATTTTTCTAAAATATTATCCAGCAAATGAATTAATTAACAGTTGTCAGATTTGCCAAATATTTCAAAATCTGGCTTTAAAAAATGAATTTGTTAATCAGTGCCAAGATTCCTTCTCATGAAAGTGGCATTGCTTTTAAAAATGATCTTCACAGATACCTGTTAGATTATTTTATAATTTCAAGTTGTATAGGAATAGTGTCCAATAGTATTCTTTGTATTTCTCAAGAAAAAGCATAGGTTTAAAAATTCCTATTTTTCTGGCTGAGAATATCGCTAGTGGTAGAGTTCTTGCCTACCATATATGAAGCCCTTGGTTCGATTCCTTAGTACCATATAAATAGAAAAAGGCAGAAGTGATGCTGTGGCTCAAGCTGTTGAACAATAGCCTTAAGCACAGAGAGGCTCAGGGACAGTGTCCAGACGCTGATTTCAAGCCCTAGAATTAGAAAAAAAAATCTCATTCATTTAACTTTTAGGGTTGTCTTATAGCAAATATGCCACTAATATCAGTCCAAAGCTTCAAACACAATATGGTCTTCTAGAAACTTAGTCAAAATGTAAAATAATTTCTACTAGAATGTTACCTAACTTCACAATCTTTGGATCTGGATGGTATCACTTTGACATGGATACCTCCATTTTCATTCAACTCACGCTAACTCATGTAATTCAGAGATGGTTCTATGTCAGTATACACAGATATACTTATTTACAATATTAGCTGTTGCAAACCATTTCACTCTGAAAATATGTGATTGAAATTTTAGTACTGTCATACATACATATGTAAATTAACCCTTATAGTAATTATGCAATATACTCAAATAAAACATGAAATAAGTTAGGATATAAAATGTTCTCAAAGTCTCATGTTCTAGAAGCTTGCTCTTTGACCTGTAGCATTGTGGTATTGTGGATGCTAAGGATATCATAGGATTAATTCATTGCTAATTTCATAGCTCAGTGTAGTATTTATTGATAAGGCTTATTGGAGGAACTATGTAATTGAGGGTATGCCTTCACTCACTAGTTTCCTTTCTAGTTTCCCCTATTTCCTGGCTACTATGAGGGGAACAGAATTCTTGTACCATGCTTCTCTTTCGTAACATTTCTACCTTACCCCAGGTCCAGAAAGAAATTTAAAAATAAGATTAAAAAAATCATATGACAGCTGTCCATTGATTAAAATTTGTGAAACTTAAGAGTCAAAATATTATTTTCCTCCTTTGAATGTGTTTCTGTGATAGGGAAAGAAACTTACTATAATAAGTGATCATAAGTGACTTCATTTCTGCTGAATCATGGAGTGGAGAATCCAGATTTCTCTTGTCAGATTCGACTTCTATCCCACCTGGACTGGCCTTTCCCTTTCTGCTGAGCACTGAGGTTGTCACTCTGGTCTCTCTGATACACCAGTCAAAAGAAATATTGAAAGATGTTATCTTTCCTTTCATGAAAATATACAAACTAATGACTTCAAAATTATGTACAACAAATCTGAGTATAGTTTATAGTTTCCAAAATAGTGGTTGCAAGAGTAAAATAAAGAAGTATTACTGCAATAAATTTCATAGTCTTGTATTCCTAGCAATGCCACTGAAGTATCAGTTCCTTTCTTCACTGTATTTTATAACAGTGGGGACATAGGATTAAATTTTCTTGCCCTTGTTTCCTAGAAATATACTCTTCTCGTAATACAGTCTAGATAAGTTTAGATAGCATAATAATTAAAAGCTAGGCTGGGAATATGGCCTAGTGGCAAGAGTGCTTGCCTCGTATACATGAAGCCCTGGGTTCGATTCCCCAGTACCACATATACAGAAAACGGCCAGAAGTGGTGCTGTGGCTCAAGTGGCAGAGTGCCAGCCTTGAGCAAAAAGAAGCCACAGACAGTGCTCAGGCCCTGAGTCCAAGGCCCAGGACTGGCAAAAAAAGAAAAAAAAATTTTAAAGCTAGTCTTTTCCCCCTATAAAATAGTAAAGGTTTATTTCTGAGGCCTACTAACCAATCCAGTGTTCATCTTTCTTTAGGAGAAATGATTTTAAGAAGACAACTACCGGGCTGGGGATATAGCCTAGTGGCAAGAGTGCCTGCCTCGGATACACGAGGCCCTAGGTTCGATTCCCCAGCACCACATATACAGAAAACGGCCAGAAGCGGCGCTGTGGCTCAAGTGGCAGAGTGCTAGCCTTGAGCGGGAAGAAGCCAGGGACAGTGCTCAGGCCCTGAGTCCAAGGCCCAGGACTGGCCAAAAAAAAAAAAAAAAAAAAAAAGAAGACAACTACCTGTCTGGTTAAATGATAGCTAACTCAAGTTTGCTTTAAAAAGATATTTTCACTAAATCCTAAATCCCAAAGGATTTCTCATGTAGATCTGTAATTTCCTTACAGTTATATAATGGTTAGGAAGATGAAACAACTTTAAAATATATGCACTGGCCTTTTCAAGTTCAATTAACATCTAATAAAGCACTTATCTATGGTTAACTTTATGTTTAAGCTGGACTAGGGCATAGGGTATTCAGGTATTGGCCAGACACTGTTTTGGGGTATTTTTATACAAGTGCTTTTAGATGAGATTAACATCCAAATCAGTGGCTTTGTGTAAAACAAAGTGCATTCTCTGATGTGGGTATGATTTATCAATGGAATGGCTGAACAGAGCAAAAAGTCAATGCTCCCCTAAGAAAGACTATTTCAGCAAAATGCAGTTGGAGTTCATCCACACTGTTGGCTTCTCTTATTTGTGCAGCAGATTATTTTTAGATTTGGATTAGAAATTAGCAATTCCTGGGTCTCCCAGCTGATGACATGGCCTGAAAATTTTGGAATTCCGGGGTTCAAAATAGTGTTTGAAAGCCCTTTGTTTGTAGCTATATATTCTCTTCATATTATTGTGAAAATCCCAAATGATATGCACTTTAGTTACTAAATCAACTTTCTACCTTGTCCTATAGAAATCCATCAGGAGTTACATGAAATATTGGGTTGATCTTTATAATTTATTTATGAAAATGCAAATTTAAAAATCATTATACTTGTCAATTAAAGTTTCTTTGCTGGTGATGGACCGAGAAGCTCACCTTTCTAGGTGGCTGAATCTCAACCCCAAAGTACTAACAGTAATAGATAAGTCAAATTTAGTGTTCAAGAGTCTGAAAGCCATATCAAGCCATATTGATTTTCCTTAAGTGCTAAAGCTTTTAAAGGGATCTTGCAAAGAAGTGTACATTGTAGAGGATTGTGCTCCATCAACTGTGTTCAAGTCTGAAAGTTGGATATAGTTTGGAGGAATTGAACAAATGGAGAAACCTTTGGGGTTAGTAAAACTAAAGACAGGTTCCCATGGAAGTACTGGATGAGTAATTGGTCTGGCATGGCCAGCTTCCAGTTCTACTTCAGGGAGGTGTTTAAAACCAGACATGCTATCAGATGCTGTCATGAAGGATAACAGAGTAAGGCTATGATAGCACATGGATTGTGACACTTCACTAGTCTGTAACCCAGGGGAAATGGCTTGCTCACCAATCATGTTTATGTGCTGCAAAAACACATCAGACATGTGCATGACAAGAGCATCCCCATGCAAGGTGCTGCTTTTACAAATACTGTCACCAAAGTAAATGACCTGTTTCGACTTGCCTTTACATATGTGCACCCTTCCAGAAAGTTAAACTTATCAAAACATTAGATATATTGCAAAGGAAGTATGTTCCAAATGCTAATAAATAAAGTTAGTGTCTATCAACTCATCAATTATAAGGCCAATAATAGTTTAAAACCTATTTCATGTTTTCTGAAATTAAAATAAATATCTGTCCGAACTCACTATAAAGAAAATAATTTTGAGTATCATGGAAGGTTTATTATGCTCTTATATCTGACTTGCAAATATGGCTACTGTGTAAAATTACAGATATGATGAATAACTTGCCACAAAAGCAGGTGAGCAAAGAATGAATATAAATGCATGTTTTCTTCAGTAAGAAGAAGATAGTATTTGCCATTGAGACTGACACCTCCATCGTCTAATTTCCATGTGTAGCAGGTGATTATCAGTGACCCAGTATTTGTTCCCATTTCCTCATTTGCATACTGTTTACATGGATGTTTTCCTCTTGCTTGAGGAAATTTTGAATTTTGTAACAGCCTTTTGTTTCATAAAAAATTTACTTCATTTTTTTGACTTTGTTAAACAAACAAGGAAATTGTTTTGAATTTGTGAAAGCAAATATTTTATAGATTATTTTGGCAAATTTAAATACAGTATAAAGTAGTTTTAATTAAATAATGGTATTGCAGTATTATTGACTAAGGAGTAATTACATTATAGAATAGAATAGGTAATGGAAGAATTAATTATAATAATATTCCTTTAATTTTGGACAAATTGTTAGAAGTAGAGTGTAAAATAAAGACAATAACTATATCATGAATGAAAAGATTCAAATATATATAATATTTTCTCATTTGAAGTATTTTAACTGCAATCATCATTCCTCTTAATGACTCTCATGACAACAGATATTAGTATCTATTTATTATAAAAATAGCATTATGTAAATTAGGAATTGGAAATCTTTGCCTGTTTATCTAAATAAAACAGTAAAAACACTCCTAAAAAAAATATCCCCCTGAGGTAGAAAAAGCATTTTTTCTTAAGTCACCTGCAATTTTCACAATGGAGATATTTTAGTATGAATTTTTGGTAATTACATTAACATTCATTATATTCCTCTGTAGTGAACATTTTATTAATATTTTAATGCCAGAATATGTGTGATTTATGAGCTATGGTTACAATATGTCTCTCATATTTCAAATGTGTGCTAATGTATGCTGAAGATGCTCTTGTTAAAAAATATGAGAATGTGTCAATTTCGTACTTAAAATGTGGATAATATTGTTAAATTGAGATTAGACAACATTGACATGCTTTATAATAGATAGTTCTGTATTGTGTTTATGAACCCATAAGATAATATAGAAAATTCTGAACAGCTTTGTAATTGTGATTTTCAAGAAAAAATTTTTAATGTTGAATGGTCAAAAAAGTATAAAAATATTTCAAATAAAATTTGCATATGTTCCCCTCAACTAATGGGCTAAGGACCTAAAAAGAGACTTCTCTGAAGAGGAAATGAGAATGGCCAAGAGGCACAGGAAGAAGTGCTGGACATCACTGGCCATAAAAGAAATGGAAATCAAAACAACACAGATTCCACCTCACCCCAGTAAGAATGTCCCTTTTCAGGAAAACTAATAATAACAAATGCTGGAGGGTATGTGGCCAAAAGGGAGTCCTACTACATTGTTGGTGAAATGGTGAAAGTGGTTGAATGGCAAACTCATTCAACCACTCTGAAAAGCAGTATGGATGTTCCTCAAAAGGCAAAATGTAGAGCTTCCCTATGACCCAGCAGCCCCACTTTCGGCCTTCTACGCAAAAGATTACAAATAAGACCACACTAAAGCCACCAGCACAACTATATTCATCCCAGCACAATTTGTCATTGCTAAAATATGGAACCAACCCAGAGGCCCCTCAGAAGTTGAGTGGATCTGGAAAATGTGGTACATATACCACATATATGCCTCTATCAGAAAGAACGACATTACCCAGTTGGTAAGGAAATGGAAAAAAATCATACTAAGTGAAGCAAGCCAGACCCAAAGAAACATGGACTCTATGGTTTCCCTCATAAGGAATAATTAGTATGTGTCTAGGATAGTCATAGCCGAAGATCACAATAGCTCAGTAGCTATGCTTGTATGAACACATAAGATGACGCTAAGTGAAATGAACTCAAAGTTATAGAAACAAATGGTACATCATTATTGTAGTTATTTTCAACAAGCCATGTGAAACCGTACTTTTATTTCTCTCATATTCCTTTCCTGTGTTTTTACCCCTGCTATCACTGGAACTGATCTTAGTACCCCAGATACTGTATATACGAGTATTGGAACTTGGGAAGGGAAACAAAATACCAAAATTAAGAGACAAAAGATAAAAAGACAAACCACTGCAATAGCAATAGTTACAAAGCCAATTGGTGTCAATGAACTGTAAAACTTTGGGAGGGGGGAGGAAAGTGAGGAGGGGGGTGGCCGGGAAAAATGGGGGAGGAGGTAACAAGATGGATAAGAAATGTATTTGCCTCACACATGAAACTGTGACCCCTCTGTACTTCACTTTGACAATAAAAAAGAAAAAAAAAAACATTTGCAGATGTTCCAGAAGACTATGTTTCAGTAATGAAAATGTAATTACTTCTTTTATGAATATAAATTATAATAGGGCAAGTTATCACTTTCATTTTTAGACAAAATATTATAAGAAAGATTTATATTTTTCCTTAAGGAAATACCCCAATTATTTGTAAAAAAAAAAAAAAAAAAAAAAAACAAAGCAAACAAACAACAACAACAAAAAAACCCAACAACAACAACCCCCCAAAAAAACTATATTTTCATACAGTGACAAAACTCAGTGACATCCCAGTGACCAAGCTTGGCCAGTATGTGAAGATTCACTGGCGGATGGGCCCAAAGAAGGAACACTTAATGTTAACAAACACGCGGCACAGGGTGTCCTGTCCTTGACCTCATGCCTGGAATTGAAGTGCTAGGCCAGGGCATGTCCTGTTTGCGGACAAGACAGACCTTTGCTTGACAAGTCTATGGCATCTTGGCTGACATCTAGGACCACAGAACAGCACATTCTGGTTGATACTCAATGTCTCACATTTCCATGCCCACAGAACAGTTTGTTATTAATAATATGAATAGGCAGAACACAAAGCCCAACAAGTGACTACCTCTGAGGCAGCAGAGCTTGAGGATGTTCTGCTCCTTCTGACGATCACGCAATGGAGAAAGGGCATCAATATCTTAAATGTAAGTGCTTAAAATACAAACAGAAAGGACGAGAATCAAAAAAGAGGTGACATGACTGTACATAAGAAAGAAAGCTGAGGGAAGGCAAACGTGCATGAGCTTAAAAGATACTTGCCACTAAATTCCAAAGAGGTGACAGTAAAGAGAAGCCAGCATATAATGAGATGCCACACATGTACTCAGTTGGGTTCAAGTCCATCCGGGTGAAGTGTGGAAGCTTGTGGAGGATCAGTTAGAATCATTTGCCCAAGATTCACAATACTCCACTGGCTTCTTTATGAGACCTACTGACCTTTGTTTCTCTCCTCAGGCCCATTCACTCATAGGGCAATATTGCAGATTGATTCAAAGTTATTCATTGATTATCTTGACAGTCTTGTCAGATTCAAGAGAACTGTGGCTTTAAAAACACCCAAAGAAGTTTCACATGTTTTGTGGGTTTCCCTGGTTAGGCACTGGCCATTTAGGGTGGTAGACCACAGTGCTGCATCAGTGATTATTACATTATTTAAATTACGAGATAAATCTATAAGGACAATTCTGTTTACTATTGAGTTATCAGTATAAAAATAGAAATGATGCAAAACAGGAGTCTTCTATCATTAAGTAAATGTGATAAACTTAGTCTAATTTTGCAAATCAAAATTATAGAGGAATGTAGGGAAAGAATACACAAAAGTATAATTTTAGATTTTAATGATATTTTACATAGATGTTATGTTACCTGTTTTCCAGTGTTTATATCACTGGAATGATAACTATGATATGAAAACACATTTTAAAATTAAGATTTATTTTTAATTTCTTTTTATTTTATTATTCTTATTTATTTATTTTTATTAATTTATTTTTAATGTACAATTTCTTTTTCTTTTTTTTTTTTTTTTTTTTTTTTGGCCAGTCCTGGGGCTTGGACTCTGGGCCTGAGCACTGTCCCTGGCTTTTTTTTGCTCAAGGCTAGCACTCTGCCACTTGAGCCACAGCGCCACTTCTGGCCATTTTCTGTATATGTGGTGCTGGGGAATCGAACCCAGGGCCTCATGTATATGAGGCAGGCAGTCTTGCCACTAGGCCATATCCCCAGCCCTTAATGTACAATTTCTTAAAGTCAATTTCTGTAGTAAATTCTTTGTTTTTTTTGTTTGTTTTTGTTTTTGCCAGTCCTGGGGCTTGGACTCAGTGTCTGAGCACTGTCCCTGGCTTCTTTATGCTCAAGGCTAGCACTCTACCTCTTGAGCCACAGCACCATTTTTGGCTTTTTCTGTTTATGTGGTGCTGAGGAATCAAACCCTCGGCTTTGTGCATGCGAGGCAAGCACTCTACCAAGCCACATTCCCAGCCCCTGGAAATTCTTGTACACACTGTATTTAAAATTTAAAGGTAGCAGACAGTGAGTATATATTTTATATCTGATATTTCAAACTTGCTCTGTAATTCTTGTTATTCTAGAATAATCTAGCAGCAGGGAATGAAATAAACATACTAGTTCTTAAATAAAGGTTACAATTTTGTAGACTGATTGGAATGAATAGCACTATTAGACCAAAATAACTGTCTAATAAAAATATGATAATTTTGAAGGTTAAAATAGTGATACCATTTCCCTTGTGTTTGTATTGTCTCTATATAGTTCTTAGTTAATTGTATGCCAACATGAAGAGGATATTGTCATAAACAGAGACATGAGCTATGGTGTCAACATAATAAATGTTTCAGGCTATGTCTCTTTGAATGCCTGTCTTATCATACTTGATCTTTTCATATTGTTATGATGTCTATCTCAAATAACATTTCCATGGGGAAATTGGAAATATTTTAGCACCAATAATATTTAATCCTCTTCCTTCATGTGACACCATTAAAATATACTAACATAAGTTTGAGAAATAACAAAAACACTTTGAAAGTTATGATCTATGACAATATAACGTTTTAGAGAGGGTTTCATGCAGTTACTTGTGGCTAAGAAGTATCCAAGGAATAAAAAAGGACTAAATGTTTTTTATTAGTGAAAAAAAGACTTAAAATATTAATTCATGGTTTGGCAGATTTTTTCTAATTCTTCCACAACAAAATAATTCATAAGAGAAAGGTGTATGTAATATTTGAAAAGATAGAAAATCCTATACAAATGTTAAAAACTACATATGGTGGGACTCACAAGGAAATAATACCACATAAAAATTTGCAACATATTTTATAATTCTATACTTGTAATTCATTTGCCCATAACTTGTGTTAAGAAATCATATATGCATTTTTTTTGGTCTGATTAATGTTAAATCATACATCACAAGAGGTTTCACTGTTTTTTTCCATCTGAAAACAATTTAATTCTTAATTGTAGGTGAATTATATATATATATGTATATATACATATACATACACACAAATACATATCCACATTTTCCACATTTTATTTATCCACACATCAGTTGAAGAAGATCTGGGCTTTTGCCATGGCCTGGATATTATGAACAGTGCTGCATTGAACATGGGTATGTGGATGCCTCTATTATAGCCTGGCTTACATCTCTTTGCATATATGTCCAAAGTGGTATCACTGGACCTACTTTCATCTTTGATAGTTTTACTTTCATCTCAGGAAACTCCATGCTAATTTACATAATGGTTGCACTAGATTCCATTCCCAACAACAGTGTACAAATTTTCCTTTTCCCCATGCTTTTTTTAAAAACCACTATTTATTTATTTATTTATTTATTGTTCTTAACAATGGTCAAACTGACTGGAGTGAGATGAAATCTTAAAGTCACTTTGATTTACATTTCCTTGATGACTAGAGATATTGAACATTCCTTCCTATAATTATTGGCCATTTTTCTTACTTAGTTTGAGAATTGCCTGTTTAATTCATTTTCCCATTTATTAAACTGTTGGTTCTTTGGAAGTATGGTTTTTTAAGTTCCCTACATATCTTGGTTATTAATCTCTTGAATTTTATCAAATGTATAGACAGCAAAGATTTTCTCCTGTTTTATAAACTATCTTTTCCTCAGTCTAGTGGCCATTGGTTTTGAATTTAAGCTTTTTATCCATTTCACTTCCATTCTTTGAACTTGCAAGTGAGAGGTGCTTTCTCTCACTAATCAGAATGTCATACTAACTACTTAGTACTAATTTTTGAGGGCTTTTTTTCTCTAATGCATGTTTTTAATCCCTTTGTCAAACACTGAAGATCATTGGATTCATTTCATATCTTACTCTTCATACTGAAGCTACAATAACAGATTACTTCTCTGCATACATAATTTACATTCTCACTTATCTTGTATGCACTAATATTTTCTTTTTAAATTTGAAGAGTTTTTTAAAACATTTTTTTACTGGGAGACACACTCAGCTTTCTATGTCTAGGAATATCTTTATCTTTTCTTCATTTGAAAGGATATACTGGCAATTTCCTTTCCTTCATTGTTCTGAACATCTCAAGCCATTCTGTTGCTCCTGTAGTGTTTAGCTGTTAATTGGAGTACCTTTTTATGTTGCTATTATTATCTTGCTGCCTTAAGTATTTTCTATTATCTTTCACCATTGAAAATTTATTATAATACGTCATGAGGTACTTAGGTAAGTCAAACTCACTGGAAATTTTTAATATTTTATGATGTGTTACTCTTCTTTAAATGATTTTATTTTTTAATTACCATGCATTTGTGATAAAAGGGAGTTTTATAACCTTACATACTGCAAGTGTTACATATGAATACATTATATATGTTATTTATACATTGAAATAGTACTTGAAAACTTTTGAAATGTATAATTATCCTACATTTGTTTTTATAAAATCTAAGTTGATCCAATTCTTACACATGTACCATTCTATATATTTTAACTTTAACATAACATTGTTTCTAATAAAAAAAAATTCCCGGGCTGGGGATATGGGCTAGTGGCAAGAGTGCTTGCCTCATATACATGAAGCCCTGGGTTCAATTCCCCAGCACGACATATACAGAAAACGGCCAGAAGTGGCGCTGTGGCTCAAGTGACAGAGTGCTAACTTTGAGCAAAAAGAAGCCAGGGACATTTCTCAGGCCCTGAGTCCAAGCCCCAGGACAGGCAAAACAAAACAAGCAAACAAAAACTCCCATTAGTTTTGAATCTTGAGCAGGCATAGTTGGGAATAATGAGATGAAGCAATTTTTCAATATCTGGGTTACAAGCTAAAAAAATACAATAAACAATATCATTGTCCTAAATGTATATCAAATAATATACTGAGCACTAAAATGTAAATTGGATCTGAATATATCCTAAAGCATGCCTCAATGTGGCAAATAATTTTAAACTAAAATAAGCAGCTTGAAATGAATAATGAAAGCTACATTTATAAAATATTCTCACATGTGATACTTTGCCCCAAATTGTACATGGTTGAACTTGATTTAATATTATTTTATTATTAGTTTATAAGTGTTAGATCAGAGATTTACATGATCCCAAATCACTAAATTATTGTAGATAGCATGATGTTGAAGGCAGGAAATTTTAATAAAGCATATCTAGATTTAAATAATTAGAACTTAGAAAATAATTTCCTGAAAGATATGAAGTTTGGTGCTTTGTTCATTGATGAAAATCATATCCTTGAGTAGCCCAAGTGCAAAGAAATATTCAGGAGGTACTTCTAGATACACTGTACTTGGGCCTGGGGATTGCACTAAATGTTTTCCTGTGTATAAATATTCATGTAATAATATATATTTTATTGAGTTGTTGGAGAGTTAGGTAAGATACAGGAAATGCACCTGACACCATTTTCTTAAAAGATTTTGAAAACTCTTGATTCACGAATCTGTGTATGAACTATGGTAGGAGATTCTTGTTATTATGTAAAGACATCATAAAAAATAAATCTAGGCCCCAGGTCAGGTAGAATTAGGTATCATTTCATAGCTGTTTTTCACTAGTAACCTTCAAGTTATAGAATAAAATGTCCCTTATGCCTCTAGTACAAGTTGGATTCTGATGAAATTCATGAATATGGAATGTGTTTGTTGTTTAATGGGGACTGTTAAGTACACTAGCAGCACACACTATTTTAAGCCCTTTCCTTTCATGTTTACCTGCTTCTTGAAGAGTGAAAACATTGAAAATTGTTTCAAACTATGTCATTAACTTTTGTGTATATTATTTTTATGTTCAATCAAAACACATCATTGTTTTGTATTATACATATATAAATATATATTTATATTATATTTATAGTCTATGTTTAATATTTTTATTTTACCTTATATTTATATTTTACCGTACATACTGAGTTTTCAAATCCAGTGTTTATTTTATATTTACAGCACACCTCAGGATGATTAATTTTCATGACCAAATAATTGACTAAATTCAAGTTTCATCTAAGATAGTTCAGAATTAGATTTACATACTAAAGAGGCCCCAAATACACTAATAATTTTCTTTTAATGAAATAGAGAATTAACTTTAAAAATCGCTAGCAACTACTTAAAATGAAATAGAATTCAGTCATCTTAGTCATATTTGTAGTCTTCTACCATTTCATGGTCAACATATTGGAAAGTGCAAACCTAGAAGATGACTAGAAGATGGAAAGTGGATAAATGGAGTAGGAGGCAATTTGACAGGTAAATGTGGAAGAAATGAGGAACAAAGAAATCAAAATATTTTATACATAAGTGTGCAAAAAAAACCCAATGTCTTTTTGTTGTTTATGGGTGGAGAAAAGGAAGTATGAGGACTGGGGGTTTCTGGTCAAGATACGTTGTATGTATATATGAATACATATATACATTTCTTTTTACAACTAATTAATGGAAATAAAAATATGAGAAAAAGGAAGTGCATAAATGCAATAACTAGATTAATAATTACACAGGTACATAAAGATTTATGAAATAAATGTGTGTAAAGGTAAAAACGTTCTAAATACCTAAGTGTATATGTATAACAATTAAACATGTCTGCCACTTAGTAGCAACAGAATCTCACTATTCTTTTATGCTCTTTCATGTAAGTACTTTATAACAATATTCGGTAAAGAGTAACATTGTCTTTTTTCCATTTGATTTATCCTTCAAAAGCTGTAAATACACCCTTTGTTTCTGTCTTGTGTTTAGAATAATGAACTACACAATTGATAGGCAGACCCTCTATCCCTGGGCCCATGCCTCCAGGCTTCTTGTTCAGTATAGTTTTAAGATAGGTAGAATTTTTTTCATGTGGCCACTGCAGACCATGATCCTTTCAATTTATGCTTCCTATATAGTAGCTAGGTTTACAGACAGTCCAGCATACTCAGCTATTGGTTGAAGGGGAGAGTATAATACTTGTTCTGTGCCGCCCTCCAATTAGATCTTTTTTTTTTTCAACCACTTATATAGTTGGAATTTCAGAATCAATTACTTTTCAGTAGGAGTTGAATTGAAAACAAAATGGAGTATGTTCAGCTCACTATATTTTTGTGTAAAGATTAGAAAATTAAGTTGAAAAGTAACACCATACATTTATGTGAAAAATTGGTTTGAAGTATTTTCTTGTAGTGGATGTGCAAGAACTTATCTACATAGCCAACATCTAATTGTGTATTCTTTTTAGTGGAGAAATGGTGATATATAATTAGACATGAATGTAAAAACACACACAACAGCCTGACAGTCATTATTCTCTTGTCCAGACATTAAAAGGATGGATGATAATTGTTCTTTTTAAACTTTCTTGTTTATCTTATTTTATGTTCTTTTAATTTTCTACTGTGAAAATCAGTTACTTTTATAATGGGAAAATGCACAGCCTTTTAAATTAAGTTTACTCAAATATACAGTTTTATTTATATTTATTTCATTGAAAATTGAAACTGTGACTGGTAATTATTTGAGTTTGATTGGGACTAACACATCTGGACAGGCTATGCACAAGATAAGGGATACAAATGGCCAATAAAAAAGAAAAATCTTCCTCTCTCTAACAATCTAAGAAGCACAAAATTAGGTTATATAACAAGCTATTGTATTGGCCTAAAATATTTCAGAACAAAATAATGGTACCTCCTTTATTATATAATTGCAATTTTTATGATTAAAAATATGTATTACTATTATTATGATGGTAAGTCATTAGAGAAAGAAAGAAAACAATTCTAAATGTGTTTACAAAACATTGCTTAATGTAAAGTGTTTAGTGGAGAAGCACATAAATAAATATCTAGAAAAATAACATTATTGATGATTTTAGTTTGGTAAGAGTAATTAATTTTATTATTATTGCCAACTTTTTCAAGAAAATATGATGTCCCGAATTACATAACAAAATTCAGTATGTTTAAGCATATTCAAACTGATATGCCTTTCAGACTCATGTATGAAAACTTGTATATTTACTTAAAAACTATTGCTAATTGTTTTTATGGCTTATGTTTCATTGAAATCTGATTGTATTGCTTACTATCTTATGAATTTATTATGTATTTATTATTACAATATCACTGATATTGTCTGATGTTCTTTAGGCTGATCAAAAGCTCTTCATATTCTGAACTAAATTTCAGAAGTTCTCTAATTTTTATATCTTGTAACATGGCATTAAGGCATGAATTTGTTTTTTCTCCTGTATACAATAGAAACTGTGATAGCACTACTAAATCAATCAGGTGAATGTAAAATTGATTCAATAACTTTAGCAAGCATTTTAAATGTTTTGTGTGGAGAAGACGTAGATGTTTAAAAGGGTTATTACATCTAGTCAAATGTTTAGAATGCAATTTTTCAGAATTATTCTTATTGTCACACGTATTCTTATCTTTAAACTTTAGAACTCTGCACTGAAAATCACATGGACTGTGATATGGAACAAACACACACACACACACACACACACACATCTCAAAAGATGATAATCTATTATCTTGCTACTACTGTTAAATATACATTGATACTTATTTTGTGTTTTGTGTCTAAAGAATATGTTTACTTAGTTAAAAAATAGTTGTCGAGGAAACCTTTTAATTTCTTATCCAGTTAAAGCCTGAAATGTTTTATAGTGTAGAAAATATATGCTTAAACATCTCGCTCTAGGTGTTTGTTTTTTCTCAGTGAGTATCCTTACTTGAATTGAACCTACTAAAGACAATTTCAGAAAAAATTGTTCACATTTTTTCAGCACCCACCAAAGAAACTAAATGTAATAAAAGTAGCTAGGTTTAATTATTTGTTGCCAATATGTAGTTGTTCAAGAGGGTTAAAATTCCATAAGTCTAGTTATGAGTAAAATTCTAGTTCTTTATTCCTTTTCTAATTTATAATTGCATATCAATGCATGTCCTGAAAATTCCCGACTCCTGTTATTCAACATTTTTGTACACATTTTTATTAAGATTTTAATTGAGAGAGCAAGAGAGAGAATGACAGAAAGAGAAAGCTACTGAAATACTTGTAGTGCTGCCGTAGAAGCTGATAGTTAAATCATGATAGACACATACTTTTACTATGGGTTATTAATTCAGAATAGCTTCATTATATGTTAAAAAGCAAAGTTATATTTGAATTTTCTTTTAATGGACATTGTACTTAATGGTCTATCATCATTTCATTACAAGCCCAGTAAGTGAGGATGCATATAACTCATTTATTTATTCTTGACTTGAAGCTAATTATATATTCAATTAAAAGTATTGTTCCAATAGATGATAAATTTTTCTTCTTCAGAAATGTAGTCTAAATCTCAAAATCCCCTCAAAATGTTTTGATGGTGCCTTTGTGACTTGGGGGAGATTTGAAAGCAGCATTTAAAACATTTATAAAAATTGGTCACTGGTGGCTCAAGCCTGTAAACCTAATTACTCAGAAGTTGAGATCTGCGGATCATGGTTCAAATCATGTTGCATATTAATGTTGAGATCTGATCTCAGATGACAATTTTATTTGAAGATTTCCATGATCCACCACTATTGGAAACTCACAAACACATATTAACCACTAGCACAAACATATGCATACAAATGATTTCTGTAATGCTCCATTAATAGATTCCAGTGAGTATACTACAACATTGTCATGACTTTGTGTAGCTCCTACCTGTAATTATTGTACTGACTAAGGGTTCACCCTTATGACCTATACAGGTCAATTGGACATCTGCAAACTCAACATAGCCAGAGATTTAAGGAAAAGCTTAACATAGGGACTTGTCTTTTTTTTTCACCATGACTACAGTGTAAAGGGCTGACAAATCTAAAAATCCCTATTAAAAACCCATCACTAGATTCTAGAGATATTAGTGAAAATTCTTGAACTCCTAGAGTGAAAGGAGGTACAATATAAGTATAGTTGCATAAATGATCACATATAAGACAGAAGAGAAATAAGCCATGTCAAATTACTAATCTATCAATTTTTGAGTTTACAGGTAAGCAAGTAATAATTTTATTTACTGTTCAGTTTTTACATTGCCTTATTCATATATATTTTCTCAAGTGAATGGAATAGAGAAAATTACCACTTGGACACTGGAATATAGGTACCTTAGTGTGAATATCACAATAAACCTCCTGATTAGTACATAAGAAATAGAACACATACAAATTTAGAATTTTTAGGCTACAGCAGTTAAGCTGTTAAAATATTTATACAAGTTTATACGGTCAATAAATGCTCCATTTGATTTTCTAGGTTTTCAACTGTGTGTGGATTCTGTAAATTATTAGAGATAATTTGTAGTGACTTATTTCTCATTATAAATTAGTCATTCCTTTGTATCAATGATTCTGTTTTTTTAATTATATTTGCTTTTTTAAAGAAAGAACACAACAAATACACTCCAGGCACACTTTGATGTTATTGAACACTGATCTATCTAGCTTGATAGATATAATGTAGTATCTTTAAAACTTTGTATGGTAGCATGGTAGAAAGCGATGTTTAAGCATGCCTGTTCACAATTCATGGTCACTCCTCTTCAAAAGAAATTGTAGTAGAAGAATTGAGTTTGGGTAACTGACTACTTTGCAAGGATTAACATGATGTATGACACTAAGTTGTTAATTTACTGCTTTATACTTCCTCCCTCAGTTATGAATCTGGAATTCCTTTTTCTCTTTACCTCCTGTTCTTTACCAGTATCATAAAAATGCAACAAATAATACATATTGAAGTACTGTACTAAAATATATCTTGTCAGAACTTCATCTTTAAAAATGTCTTACATCACAATAAAAAGTACTAGAAATAGAAAAGAACTGAGCACATACATAAGTAGAAAGAATATGGTAATAAATATGAATCTATATTTCAAGCTATTAGGAGTTCAGCATATCCTCTAGGCAGTAAAATCTTTTTCTATCAACAAAATGGATTTACAAGAATCTATTCCTTCACATATATTACCAGAAAATAATGAATGTAACATCACATAAATTATAAAGTGAGCACTGGTTTCACAATGACATGTGTTTTGAAAAGTTTTCTGGCATAAAAATATTCACAAATACCCTTTCATCATTGTGTTCCCTGTGGTTTATTCAGTTCAGTGTTTATTAAGCAACAGCTGAAATTTTCTTCATTGCTTTATTCTGATTAAACAATATTCCAGCACATCTCAATAACTCTATGATGAGGAATCCTATATTAGACCCAAATTAGAACTGAATCAACTTAACTGAGACACATGTTCAGTTAATATTTCTTGAGATCAGTTGTTTAAGATCTAAATTACCGTTAAAAACTCAAAGCAACATTCAATTAGCAGAAACGTTTATGTTCTTTATTTTAGCTAGCCATGCCCTTTAAAACAGCTCTCAAAAATTGTCTACAAGATACATTGTAGATATGATAGTAATAAAGGCAGCAGTTGATAAGTAAGAAGACTGGCATTAGTGAACTTATACTAAGAAGTTAAAGTAGCAGAAATTTTACTTCTTGGGAAGGTGAAAATTGAAACTTGCCTGTATTGAGGTTTTAGCCTGTTCTATTATTTGTGCTTCCCAAATAAACTATGACTGTACATTTTCTATTGAATGATTCCCCAAAGTATATGCATATGTATTTCTAAAAGTTCCTTCTTTTTTTATACATTTTCTAGAATTTATTTTTACTTTTGAGTACATGTACAAAAGAGTGAGTTGCCATTCAATTAAAGTTTTACAAGAATATAATGAATCTTGATCCATATCTCCCCATTCATTATTTTCCCCAATCCCTCCCAACCTCATACCTTCCCTCAATTTTTTCAATTGTTATTATAAAAGTGATGTACAGAGAGAGGGGTTACAGTTACATAAATCAGGTAATGTATTCATTTCATTTTGTACAATGTCACCCCTTCTCTTGTTTTCTCCCAGTTTTTACCTCCCTCACCCAAGTTATATAGTTCATCTTCAACATAATGTATGGTGACTATCAATGCTGCATGTGTTCACCCTTTGTCCCACCATTTTTGTGCTTTCTCTTATCCTCCCCTATACAGATAGACTTACATACAAGACAAAAGGTACAGAAATAAAAGACATCAACAAAGCAGAAAAATTAAAATAACAAAAATCCTTTTGTTTCTATTTCTTGGAGTTTATTTTGATAAATATGATTTTATATGAGCATATGCATGTAACTAGTAGCCTTTGTGATACTTTCTTAAGAGTATCTTCTTTGGTCTCACTGTGTGAATGTCAAGAGTTCCATATAATTTATCATATCCTAGTGTATAATTTGAGTTACCATATGATCCTGCAATCTGATTCCTGGGTATTTATCCAATAGACCCCAAACAAGTCCACAGTATAGCCACTAGCATAACGATGTTCATTGCAGTAATGTTTTCCATACCCACGATATGAAATCAACCCAGATGCCCCTCAGTGGATTAGTGGATAGAGAAAATGTGGCATATGTACACAATGGAATTCCATTCTTCCATCAGAAAGAATGATATTGTGTCATTTGCAAGGAAATGGAAAGATTTGGGAAAAAATACTTTAAGCAAAGTAAGCCTGACATGCCACCCCTGCTCCCCCCCAAATAGGGTGTAAATTTTTCTTCATTTTTGTAACTAGAATATGCTTATAAATCTACAAGTAAACACAACAAATGGCAAAATTTCTTTCTTAAAATCTTATTCTATTTTTAAAAATATAATTAAGGGAATTTGCTTATTTCCCTCAAACTCATTCATTTGTTAAGCAAATGATAAATAACTCAATTTCTATGAAAAAATGATCAATTGAGAGTCAGTTATAAAACACAGCCCTAAAATATTTAAAGAAAAGACATGTATCCATTTTGCCAAATCAATTCGTTTTAGTGTCATGAGAAATAAAAATATCAATCACATCTAAGATAAGAAAATATTTGCCTTTACTTATATTTAACTTTAAGATTCGTCTTATTTTAAAATGTCATTCTTAAGTTGACCTTATTTCCTATAACAATGTTAAAAAAAACTTGAACTGCTATCTGAATGAGAATTGTCTTTATGGCTTTCTTTTGAATGACAAGTAAAACGTTTTTTGAGATTAACATCATTTCCTTTGTTGTTATTTTTGTTGTTGTTGCAGTCCTTGTGGCTCAACTCAGAGCCTGGGCTTTCACTGTCCCTGAGCTTTTGTATTCAAGGGTAGCGGTCTAGCACTTCAGCCACGGTTCTACTTCTGGGTCTTTGGTGTTTAATTCGAGATAAGTGGACTACTAACTTGCCTGTTGGGACTGGCTTTAAACTATGATCCTCAACTCTCAGCTTCCAGAATAACTAGGATTGCAAGTACAAAGCATGAACATCAGGTGCATCATTTCTTTTTTTGATGTTTCCAGCATTTCTTCTTTTTTTCCCTCAATAAATTGAAAAAGAAGTTTCTTCCCTACTAGCATATGTTGTGACAATTATAAGTAAATCATCTGAAAATACAAAATATTATGAAATAATATCTTCTACTTAAAGAGAAATAAAATATGAGATACTATCTTAAGTACTTTATTTCCGATGACTAATTGCAGCTATTCTCTGAGTTAGGAGCATAGAGAGCAGAGACTCCTTGCATTGCTGTTAATTCTTTAACTTACTAACAACTTAAAATGAAATACTATAAAAAGTATTGTTGAAACATTAGTACCATTCCTTAGTGAAATATTTTATTTTCTTGTAATCTATTACATATAGAGCCATAAGAACTGTTGAATTAGATGCATTTAAAAAGTTAAGAAAATCTGATAGGCAATGATTTGATAAAGCAGAGAAGTATTATTTATAAAAGAATTAGGTCTTTCTTCATTTATCCTATTGAATCTTACATACCTAGTGCTGTATTTGGACATGAGTATTAAAAATGTAACAAATTTTATTTGTTGAAAGAGAATCTTTACATAACATGACCAAGGTCTTTCCACTATTACCTGATTCATTCCTAATCATTTTTGCCCCAGACTCTGCAGTGTGGCAGTGAATTTTTATTATTCTGACACTTTCACTTTATAATCCATGTCTAAGCTCATATCTTTGTCAATACTATGTTTGGTAGGAAATCTTAAGAATCATTTCTGAAATGAAGTAATAGTACACTGATTTTTGTTGAGTTTCAACATATTCATATATTTTAAAAATTAGATAACAACTCTTCTCAGTACCAAAGTTAGGGTTGTCATGAAGAATAAAATTGACTAGATTTAATTTATCACTTTTAATATCCTAAATGATAACTTAGAGGTTGTTAAAATATAGGAAATGTATATGAGGAAAATGTTATAAATCAGAAGAGTAGATGATAAGAAAAGAACACATTTAGAATATTGATGAAACAGAAATGTGCCTTGGGATACATAGTGAATATTCATTCACCCAAGAAAACCTCATCTAATCTCCACCTAATAATTCAGCAATCTAATTACATGGCTAGATGTGAATTAATATGTTTACCAAAGATATGAATTTCGATTTTATTTAGCCCATTATAATTTGACTGAAAACATGAATAATTTTATTCTTCTACTTAAAAACTTGGGTATGCTCTGCTTTATACACACACACACACACACACACACACACACACACACACACACACACCACAAAGCCTAGGAACTGGTAATTGTATTTGTATGTCACAAAAAGTCTAGTCTCCTTGCATTGCTGTTAAGTCCTTAACATACCAAAAAATCAGAATGAAATGCTGTAAAAATGGTGTTGAAACATTAGAACATCTATTAATGTAAAGCTTAGTTTTCTTATAATTAGTTGATAACTATACAATTTTGTAAATTTCAGTTAGAATTATTTTCATTTATGGAGCCATTTTAAAAGTTAAGAACATCTGATAGGCCGTGATTTGGTAAAGCAGGGAAGTGAAGTGTTTTTATAATCTGACAATTAGATCTTCCTTCATACCATTAAATCTTACAGACCCACTCCTGCATTTGGAAATGAACAGATTTTATTTGTCTGCAGATGGAATTTTACGAGACTCTCTTCCACCAACATCTCCCTCCAAAACTGAAAGATTTCTTTTTTCAGATCAATACTTCCTCCATCATAAGAAAGATATTTTCTCTAAAATATGTTATTACCCTTTGACTATTTCAGTTAGCCTGTATCCCATCAGAGTAAAATAAGAAGACTATATTCCAGGCTTATGAGCTTTCTTGGTAATCCCTAATCATTGGATTGCTCATCAGTAATCATAATGCCTCCTAGCTTTTGACATTTTAACCTCCATTCTTAAGCTTAGCTATTATTTGCAGATGAAATAATTGGAATATCTTTATGCACACTGAATGGAGAGTTCATAAGCAAACCTATATTTTATAAAAATTAGAATTTTTGAGAAGTTATATGGAAAACAAAAGTTTCAAGATTTTTGCTTCTTTTCTTGTTTGAAACAAACACCTTTTACTACTAGACACAATATTTCACAAGTAGGAATAAGTGTGATCCATTGACAACCTATTTCTTTTCTTCCTATCCTATCGTATCACAGTAATAACTAATATCACTCCCTTTCACCTCAACTTGTTTCTACACTACACAAAATATTGTGCTACAGAAAATGCTTTATGGCATTTTACATGCTGTGCTTTCTGAAAAACAGAAAGAACAAGTCAGTCTGCCACATGATGCGGATGCATTCTGTGAATTTACATACATTTACTTATTTTCAGAAAATAAAAACAATAGTCAGCACATTCAGTTGACCTTTGGCTCTGAGTAAATTTCAGCTTACATCATCAATATTTGACTATGAAAATCATCCCTTCAATTAATATTGCTTATAACAGCCTCAGTCTCATGACCTACATTATGCAATTTCTTGAATCATTAAACTTTATTTATCATCAGCCAAGTGTCTGCTAGTGTTTTCATGAGGCTAAGTAATATATCTAAACAAAGATAGATAGAGGATATTTTAATGTGTCATCTTTGTTGAAATGATTCTATGATATAAACACAGTCCATACTATATAATCAAGAAGTCTCAAGAATATTAATCATCTACATTCCTGTTTTATTTATATTTTTTGGCTTTCTAAATGTCTATACTGTATTATCTTTATGTGGGGGTCTTATTTTTCAATCACTAAAGTAAGTAACTTAAATATGAATTAGAATAATTTATGAAGTTTTTATCAGTCTAGAATCAAACAATCTACTGTCAAATGCTCTATAAGAATACTTTCATTGGCATTAACTATGTGTATAAAACTCTTATATGACAGAATTATAGCCTGGAATTCATGTCAAGTCTGGAATTTATGTCATAGGCAATATATATATATATATATATATATATATATATATATATATATATATACTCTTTTGCTGAGTCTTCATGTATATATTCATGCGTAGTGATAATACCTCAAAAATTAGCAGTGTCTAAATCTCTGTCTCTGTTTCTGTCTCTCTCTTTCTCTCTCTATCTATCTCTGTAGGTCTGGGGTTGAACTCAATACCTGGGTGCTATCTCTGAGATGTATTGCTAGAAGTTTAGGACTTTGAGCCACAGCTCTATTTCACCTTTTTGATAGTTAGTTGTTAGTAAGAGTCTTACTTAACTTTTCAGCTTAGACTGGCTTTGAACTGTGATACCCAGATAACAAGCCCCCTGGTTAGTTAAGATTACAGGCACAAGCAGGCATGAGCTGCTGTCCAGCTTTCTTTAATGCTTAATAAAGTGTTGTACCTCATCTAAACACTCCACCAACTTCTACTCTGCCTTCCTATTTTCTCTATAATGGATTTTTTTCACTTTTTTCCCCATATTCCCATTCACAACTATGCACATACTCTGTCTCTATTTCTACTCTACTTTTTTTCTCTGCTGGAATACAAAATAGCTCTCCAGTTTCACTGATAGCCCCAAATCATCTACTTTCTCACTCCTTCCACACCAATCCCTCAGGACTGGTGCACCACCACTATGAACCAAGTAGTAGCAATTACCTTTCTTTCCCTCACTTTTTCATTTTCTATCAAAGAAAACTAAGACTTAGACTTATTAGCATATATTAAGACACTAGAATTAGAACAATTGAAAATATTCACAAAGGAGGTGCTAATTGGTAGAAGATCTTAAGAAGAGAAAGGGAAAATGAACATGTACTCAGAATAAATTAGCTTTATGCAGGAGAAAATGTGGGATACTGACTGAATTGCACATACATAGGATAGAACATATTCACGGGAATATTTTTAATGTTCTTAGGAAGATAGATGGTCCATATGACCTTTTAGTAATTAAGAGAGTAGCTGTGGATTTTGTTGACTTGAAATGAATAAAATAGACCAAGCATGCTTAAAATAATTTCTAGGTTAGTAAAATAGCTGTCAAGACAAAATACTCATGCCATTTTGAAAAGATCAATTTGTCATGAGTAAATTGAAAGCATCTTTTATAAAAGGACAAAAACTCTGATTTATGATGCAATCTGAAAATCAAGAAAAGTGAAGGAAAGGAATGAATAGAAGTACATAATTTCTTGGAGGAGACATAATACACAACTCAATATTATTATCAAAGATAAGACTCAATATGAGTGGCTTATCTAAATCACAATAAAATAGAGCTTTAGTTTCACATTTTGTTGTTTCACTTGTAACAGTTGACTTCAACATAGAATACAGAAAAAATTGTGCAATTTAAAGTGTGTTAAGTAGGTGTGCATATTGGAATATTAATATTTCTTCTTTGAAATGACCAAGAATAAGGGTTGAGGAATTCAGAGCCTCATAGTTATGGTTGAACATTTGAAGGCTTGAGATACCCACAGACAACATTCTAGTTGGAAAAATGAGATATATGATGTGTTTATAAAATCCCATTTGTGACATGTGCCCTGCTCAATATGATTTACTTTTATTTGTTCTCTTGTCTGTATGATAGGTCAATCTACGTTGATTTCCCTATCTCATATAGGACCTAATTTTCCCTTATCCTTGATACACTGTAGGTAGTAATGGAATCACATTAAATATATGTTGGGGATTCACGGTGCCCTTCCCTCAGCCCTGGGGCAGTGTGGGAGGGAGCCCCTCCCACCTTCCGGCCTCAACCGGAAGAGAAGCAAGCAGTCCCCTCCTCTTGGCTTGGCCGCGTGTCTAATGGAGGAGGCCTGGCCCTTGGGGGATTGTGATCTCCACCCACAGAGGAAGTTTCATGACATCACCTGACGAGCAGCCCATCTCAGCCAATCAGAGAGTCACCCCGGGTCCCTCTCCTTCTGCCTTTGTCACCGTAATAAATTCTTCTCCCCTCCCTCTGGACGGGTGAGACTCATGGACCATCAAATACGTCTCCCCGATGCCTTTCTCTCCGCTGCTGTTTCTGACATGTGAGGGGATGGGGGAAAGGGGGTTATCGGTAACCTTTCCTCAATTTAGCGTAATCCATGAGAACACGCTTTGTTCCTTCTGCCGGTGGGAGGAATAAAAGCCAAGTGTTCTTTCGTAGTTTGTGATCAGGCATTCCTCCAGGAGATAAGGGGAAAGGGGGTCCAGAGCCCCCCAATATATGGCGCCCAACGTGGGGTGGGAACGCATGGCCAGGAATTTCGGAGTCCAGTAACCCCACAGATTGCGCTAAGTGGGTTTTCAGAGGAGGGTCGTGCCCATCCAGATGGGGCAGAAGCATAGGGAGAGAAGCAGGTTTTCTGCCTCCCTGGGGAAATGGGCTCGTGCAGCTTTGCGCGTCCCATGGAGATGTGGCAGGGGAGTGCTGGGGATGGCGGTGGGAGCCCTTGCACACCTGGCATTTCCAGGTCCCGATTTGTGAATGGGTCGCAAGGCATGCTCTGAGAGAGATCAGGCTCTGCATGGCCACCGGCCGGGGACCCGCTCGGGTTCACAAGCGGCTGCGTGCACTGGGGCCCACACGGCCTCGGGCACCTAGTGCGAAAATCTTTGGGCCACCGAGTGTGGCAGAGGTTCACCAAGCACTGCATGGCGGAAGCGCACGATTGCCTCCGGAGCACAGCAGGCGGCTTGGCGCTCGCGCCTGGGTAGCAAGAGCAGCAGTAGCGAGGCGTCGCGGAAGCGCGCGAGCGCTGGGAGTGAAAATTTCTGGGCTGGCGATACATGGGGCCCCAGCAGCTGTGGGCAGCGCTTAACATGGCAGCATGCTGGGGTGCAGAGCATTTTGCGCCCCCTCCACCCCAAAGCACGTGGTGGCAGGCGGAAACTGCTTTATGCTGGCTCCCTCAGCCTGCCTCTGAGGCCTGGGAAGGCTGGATAAACTTCTTTAAAGGAGACAAAGGGGTTCTCAGTTTTTGTCAATGTTCGCTAGTTGGAGATTCATTAACTCTGAGTTTGTGGGCTAAATCCTAAGCTTGGTTAACAGATAAAAGAGATTCCAAATTTTCCTGCCGCAGATGGACGGGGACTCAAGCAATGGGCAGACTTCCGGCGACTGCAGCTGGGCCGGGCTAGCACCTGCATCTGTGAGAAACCCCCCCCCCCCCCCCCCGCTGTGCTTCCCTGCATGATTTTTCTCTCTGTTAAGCTCACAGCTACAGGCTGAGTGAGAGAACAACAAAAAAAAAGCCTCAGATTTAAAAAGGCGAACAACAGTTTTGATACAGCAATAAGTAATTTGGTTGGATTTCTTATAATTACCAGTTCAAAAATACCAAAAGCTGGAGGAGTTTTTCTGGATGGATGAAAAGTCTGCTTATATAGTGTGATTTAAAAAAAAAATTGTCATGTTGGGAGTCACAGATTTGTCTTGGGATTGGGTGACTAGGAGAGGTTTCCTTTTTTTTTTTTTTTTTATTCAACCACGTGGTTCTATTATGGGAAAATTAATACCATTTGCCACTGGAATTCCAGAAAACTTAAATGGCCAATCAAAAAAGCAATTTTAAGAGTGCTCAGGGTTCATATGTGTGTGTGTGTGTGTCTGTATGTCTGTCTGGTAAAATTTAAAAGCAGAACAAAATTGGTTTTCAGCCCAATGTTCGGGTGCAAGCAAATATGTCTAAGAAAAACTCCAAAAAGGTTCAAATAATACAGCATGTGGTATAAGTACAATGATATAAAAACCAATGTTTTTTTTTATATATATTCAGTGTGTTAAAAGTCAAGTGTACATCTAGTCCTGACAATTCTTTGGCATAAATTAAGATTTTACCTTGCCATTTTTCTCTCCTGTGTTCTCATAAACTCTCAAGATCAAGAAATTGGAATCATTTCATACAAATGTGACTATTAACCTAAATTTTCCTAACCCAAAATTAAATATTTTGCTTCCTAGGATACAGGTCCAATGCGTGTGCTAGCTGTCTGTTCCCAAGCTGCCTGGTTTCACTACTAATGATTCCTTGATCTCTCTCTCTCTCTCTCTCTCTCTCTCTCTCTCTCTCTCTCTCTCTCTCTCTCTCTGTCTCTCTCTCTCTCTTGCATTGGAAACCGCTCAAACGATTTATGAGCCTTGTGAGGATTTGAATAGTCCTATCCTAATAGTTACTCGGAACCTGCTAATTTGGGATAAAAGACACAGCCGCTACTAAAACTGAAAATTCCACATTGCTTTAACCCTTTGCCCCTGGTTGTCATTTGTCTGTGTTCTCTTTCACTTGCTGGTAAGATTAAGTGGTGTGATTCAGGTTGATGGCACATAGATCTTATGTTCTCTAAGTGGTACAGCAAAACCTTAACAAGCAGTTTTTGGTCAGCTCTCAACAAGTTACAAATGGATTATCTCTGTTGTTTTCCTTGTTGCTCAATTGGAGATAAAAAGGGCTTGTATGACTAAGATTCCCTGGATACAGTTCAAAGCCAGCCCAGGCAAAAGAAAAATCCCTAAAACTCCACGTCCCAGTTAACCAGCAAAGAGCCAGATTGAGAGCTTGGCTCAAGAGAACCAGCAAAATGCTGAAAGCGGCACCGTGGCTCAAGAGGTAGAGCACTAGCCTCTAACAGAAGTACTCAGGGACAGTGCTCAGGCCCCGAGTTCAAAACCCAGAAATGCGGATGGGAGCATGCCATCCTAGCAACAAGCGCTGGAATACTGGGACTTAGCCAGTCCAGGAGACGGGAATGTGGAGTGGAAGGAGAGGAGAATGGTGTCATATCCTAAACAGAGCTGCCTTGTCTTGCCCTTTAAAACTAATCAGAGCTGGGAAATCTAGAGAAATAATACCTGTTCAATTGGGTCTATGCTCCAAATGAAACTTTTCTGGCTTATGCCCAGGGTATGTTTTGTCATTCATGCTAACTAGCTCTGAGAACTTGTCAGTATTTTGCTTGACCTTTGCAAAAGTCTCTTTTAACAAAATAAAATCTCTTGCTGAGATCACCACCTGGGAATTTGCCTTTCACAGCCATCACCCTAACAGAGACCTGAACCCTGGAGGCCCCAGCCCTGGAAACTTCTGGGTATGCCCAAGATGCAGGAGTTGGCCAGAGGAAACCATAGCACTCTCTGGCCCTACTGACCATTCTTGTGGTCACTTGATGGGAACTTTTGCCAGCCACACTGGACGGTGCCAGGCTGACCAGGGGCCCTTTATTACGTTGCCCCCTTTCAGCAGGAAGTAGCTACAGAAAAAAAAGACCTTTGCCCATATCCCCAGCCCAGACTGGTGCCCGCCGGTGTCATAATTTTAAAAAACAAAAGAGGGGGAGTAGCCCCCATGATTAATTAAGGACAGTTATGCTTATATTAAATATCTTTAAAATTTTTTAAATTATCCCAAATCAGTGTGGGATGGTGCACTGTATGTGTCTTTCCAGATTGGGTAACTAAACCCAGAGCACGTGCTCTGGAGAAATGTCTTGTTGCTTTCTCTAGGAAAACAAGGACCATGTTGGACTTCTTCTGCTCTTCCATGGAAATATGGAAAGCCTGACTGCATACGGCAGGAGGGCGGTAGGAAGCAACCAAGCTTCCTTTCCTTTCTTTGCTTTCTAGATTCTTTCTTGAGCATCTCATGGCGCAATGTTTTGCCATGGCGATACTGCCCACAGAGACACACAAAAACTAAAGAAATTTTGCACCGTGTTTCTTCCTTTCCTCTCCCCCTGCTGCTAGACTTGGGGAGTCCCATTGGAAAGGAAATCAGAGCTGAGGGTTCTGACACCTTATCTTGATATTTGTGATAATGTTTACAAAATAGGAGCTGAGGGTTTTGACACTCAACCACAATGTTTCATGATAAAAATGTTTTGAAAAAAGTAAGCGCAAAGGTTTAGCACGTTCGCTTCAATGTTTATAAAGAAAAAGGAATGTTTCACTAACCACCTGTGCTTAAGTTACCAGCTACTGTGAACTACCAGAGATGCCAGAGCTTCAGTCTGCTTCTACCTCACCGCCAAAAGAGGGATGATGTCAGCACTTGGTGCAGAAACAGACTAAATACTCCAACTTTGCTGCACTTGGACTGCCTTATGCCTACATATGTGCTATATGTTTACAGCATCCCCTGCTAATTAAAAAAAAAAAAAAAAAAGAGAGAAGATATTGGGGATTCACGCTGCCCTTCCCCCAGCCCTGGGGCAGTGGGGGAGGGAGCCCCTCCCACCTTCCGGCCTCAACCGGAAGAGAAGCAAGCAGTCCCCTCCTCTCGGCTCAGCTGCATGTCTAATGGTTGAGGTCTGGCCCTTGGGGGATTGTGATCTCTGCCCACAGAGTAAGTTTTATGACATCACCTGATGGGCAGCCCATCTCAGCCAATCAGCGAGTCACCCCGGGTCCCTCTCCTTCTGCCTTTGTCACCGTAATAAATTCTCCCCTCCCTCTGGACGGGTGAGACTCATGGACCATCGAATACGTCTCCCCGATGCCTTTCTCTCCACCGCCGTTTCTGACACGTGAGGGGACCGGGGGGAAAGGGGGGGTATCGACAACCTTTCCTCAACTTAGCGTAATCCATGAGAACACGCGTTGTTCCTTCTGCCAGTGGGAGGAATAAAAGCCGAGTGTTCTTTCATAGTTTGGGATCAGGCATTCCCCCGGGAGATAAGCGGAAAGGGGGTCCAGAGCCCCCCAACAAATATATATATATATATATATATATATATATATATATATATATATATATATTAGTCTTTTGCAGAATTTGTTATTCTCTGAATAGTTTAATAAATAATTGCTTTGCAAGTTGTTAACTAAATTCCAAAATGATGAGAAAGATGAAATCACAGATCTGAAGATTAGCTCCTAGAATCTGTACTACTAAAACCATGGTAACAAAAAATTGACAGATATAACACTAGTACCTGTTTAAAAATCACAAATCCCCAGTTCATTCAAAGAAATGAGGCCACTGCTATCTTTATAACCTGGGTAGGTCAAACTCACATTTCATTTTTTATTTCACTATATTCGATTATAGAATCAAAATCACATCTCCAACCTCAGGGACATAAAAAGTGTACTGAGCTATTCAGATGAAAAAAGATTTTAGCAAGCTATTAACACTGATATTGAAGAACTCCATATATAAAACTATTTAAATCTAGTAACCCAATCCTAATTGGTACTTTATTTTGTCTAAGTTTCTACAAAATTTTCTGGAGTATTTCTGTAAGAACTTGATCTGGTACCTTCAATTTCATCTATGTTGCCTATGTCCTCCTTCCTAATGCTCCCTCTTTCCTATTTGATAATGGTACCTACATGGAATACGTTAGTTCCAAAGCTTTCAGAAGAAAAGTCACCAAAAAATGCTGGTTATCCCATTTTATAGCTCATTAAGCAGAAATTTTCTGACATCTCTTGCTTGTATCAGCAAGGAAACATGAGATTCATCATTACTATACACAGGGCATCAATGATGACATGGTACTTCCTTTACTCTTTATCAGTGTTAGTCATTCCTACTGACTTTAAGCTCTTTACATGTGGCTACTGCTTTCCTGACTAATCAGCCTGGAGACACCTCAAAGGATGTGATATACATATGTCATATTACATACTTATTGTATATACATGTTTATAAATGTGGGCAATGTGATTAATATATCTATTCCTTATAAGTTTTTTTTTATTTTTATACGAATCTTGGGGCTTGAACTCAGTACCAGAGCACTATCCTTGACCTTCTTTTGTTGAAACCTAGGTCTCTACCATTTGATCTACAGCTACACTTTTGCCTTTTTTGGGTAGTTGATAAGAGAAACTAGTCTCACAAACTTTCCTGTCTGGGATGACTGCAAACAGCAATTTTCAGCTCTGCCTCCTGAATAGCTAAGATTACAGTGTCAAGTCTCAAGCTCCCAGCTTCCATGTACTCATACTTATATCCTACATGTAACCATACATTTAAAATGCAGAATTATGAAAATCCTATCCTACAAGTCTTACAGACATACATAGAGATATGAATGTGAGGTCTGGGATGTAGCTTAGTGGCAAAGCACTTGCCTAGCAAGTACAACGTCCTGGGTTCGATTCACAGTACCAAAAAAAAAAAGAGAGATGAATGTGGTAATAAGAACCTCAAAACATGACAGATAACTGCTCTTATCTTGACTTATGTTCACTTGTTTTTTTTTTTGTTGTTTTTTTTTTCCAGTCCTGGGGCTTGGACTCTGGGCCTGAGCACTGTCCCTGGCTTCTTTTTGCTCAAGGCCAGCACTCTGCCACTTGAGCCACAGCGCCACTTCTGGCCATTTTCTGTATATGTGGTGCTGGGGAATCGAACCCAGAGCCTCATGTATATGAGGCAGGCACTCTTGCCACTAGGCCATATCCCCAGCCCTCACTTGTTTTTATATGAATTTTCATATGAACTCTATCAACTACTTGGCCTCATTCTTTTCTTTATACTAACTTACTTATAGCTAATTTCTTGCCAGAATTGAATAATAAAGAATCTTTGTAAGGTAGTTATAGCTTTGTTTTCTGTGATTTCATCAATTGGGAGGGTGAAGCAGGGTATTTGAAGGTTTAAGGCCATCCTGGGATACACAGGAATATACTTTCTAAGAAAAACAAAACAAAAATAATAAAAATAAACACATGGTTATTGGGCTGAGCAAAGGATAAGGATTTTTCTGAAGAGTTATGATCCTCAGGAAGTCCTATAAACACTGAGGAAATGTTAAACTAGACCATTCACATATTCAACCATGTTAAGATCCAGCTGGGAAATTCATTTTATCCTATTATTATGATTCATTTTCAACCATATGGATAAATAAATAAAAGTAAAACACCCAAAGAGACATATTACAGGGGAATAGTATATGTTGAATGTTCATGTACATGTGTATGCTATTTTTGTTGTTCCTTCTTGGAAATGAAGCAATTAAGCAGGTGAGTGACAACCCCATGGAATCATGGGGAATACAGAAAATCTGCCCCCGACATCTGTTTAGAAATTCTGAAGTTAGAAGATTAAAGATTGATAAAGTGAAATATCCCTTGCAATAGGTTAAACACCTGTTCAACTAAATCCCCTTAGATTTTTAGCTGTATGCTGTTCTACAAACCATGAAGATGTCTGTCAATCAACAAATCACTTACATAGGCCCAAACACCTTGTAGCAAAAATATCAATAACATAAAGTGTAGGGACCAAAGAATTCTGAAACATCAATGATCTAAATATAATGATGCAGGCACTTATTTATGATTTTGAAGTATTTGCTTGCATACTTCTTGTTTTGTTTATGTATTTTTAAAAGAATGGATGCATGTTATTTTTCCATTGAGATCCTTTTTTCTTATTTTCTCTCTGGGCTATTTTATGTGGAATTTCCCCTATGATTATAAACAGAACCTGCAAAAGAGAGTATTCTTTATACCATCATCATCTTTCACTCTCTCGCTGGATGATTTTGGTAAGCTGGCATCATTACATCATTATGTCAAATGAGAATAACATTCAACATCTAAAATTCATTTATACATACAAATTATTGGAGAAGTTCTAAAGAAAACTTATAAATTACAATTTTAAAAATTCACTATTTCTTTTTGATTAATCATTTATAAAGAAATTGCTCATGGTCATGTGGCAGTATTTTTATTTTTAAATAAATGATGAGTATTTTATGACTGCTGCTTTTCAGATAAAATAAATATGAAATTATATTTAAATATTTTCTAATTTAATTTCTTTTTCTCTTTTGATTCTACTTAGATATTTCTGTTTTCAGATAGTATTGGCAAATGTTGTCTAAGAATATGCAGCCTGAAAAATCTATTTGATAACTTAATAAAATTAAACTTTGAATTACATGTATAACTTTAAATCCTTCTTCAAATTTTCATTGTAAAACTGAAGGTCTAGGGGCTGGGAATATAGCATAGTGGTAAAGTGCTCGCCTTGTATATATGAAACGCTGGATTCGATTCCTCAGCACCACATATATAGAAAAAGCAGTAAGTGGCACTGTGGCTCAACTGGTAGAGTGCTAATCTTGTGCAAAAAGAAGCCAGGGACAGTGCTCAGGCCCCGAGTTCAAGCTCCAGGACTGGTAACAAGCAAACAAATCTGAAGGTCTAAATTTGCTTGAAGATGCTCTGTATTGGTAGCATTTGAGACAATGTTTTATAAGTGATAAAACCAAATTTATTTATATTTAAGCATAATATATTTACAATCTTCTTACTGTTTTCATTATTTCATGGAAGATTATTATTTTAAGTATTTGGGCTTTTAAGTAGATGACAGTTTCCAAAGTTTTCAAGATTTCAAGATTTCAAGATTTACAGCAGTCATAAACACTGCCTTTGTGACATGACAGTTAACTAGTTGGGTGCTTGCAGAGCATAGCTGTGGTAAGAAGTCTAGCTCAGCTAATGAAGCACTCAACACACTCTGGCCCTGATGGATCATGGCCTCTGGCCATGGCTCCATTGCGTCTCTCTGACTCCTGTTTCATCATTGGCAAAAATGAAAGATTAATGCATAGTTGGTTTTATATCATATTCTATTGTACATATTTATTTCTCTCAAGCTACTCTTTCTAGAGTGTGTCCTAACATGTATGTTCAAAATGAGTCCACAGACAATAAGCCTAGTCATACTGGCCTACTAAATCATGAAGAAATCAGATTCTCAGTATAAAAAGAAAAAAAAAAAAAACTCTGGGGTTTTTAGAAACACAGCCAGGCATAGGAAGAAACTTTACGGTCCTGTACTCACAGTTGATGGGGTGACAAATCTGCCACACTCCTGGGTGGTTTTCTAGTTAAGAACTACATTAGATTACTCCTTGACTTGCCATCTACTCAGCACTATCATCTCACCGTCCTGAATTATACTCCAGAAACGTCACCAGGGGCTTGTTCCTGCCTCAATACTGTCAGCATTCTGAGATACTGTTTATTAAGTTCTAATAGAAAAAAAAAGCTTTCTCCTCGAGTGAAGAGGGAGACCTGAATAGTGTGGAGTTCTATTGACCTTTCCTTTCAGTGGTTGCCACTGGAAGCCAATTAATCAAAGTTATGGAATGCTGAGTTTGTTTTTGATTATGTGTGCACAAGAAAATCTCATAAAATAAAAGATGTTGTTTTTTTAATGGAAAAAAAATAAGTGAATTGGTGGACCTTTTATGGTTATGCATATTTTACCTCTTATACCTTAGGTAACACAACAGAAGTACAGGCAAGGCCACCTGTTGCTTTTTCATCAAATTATGGCTGTGATCATGATTTATTCCTTTACCTAAATCACTGATTATATTACAAAATAAAAAGTAATGATCTACGTTATTACATGTGTATAAATATTCCCTTAACTTTTGGAATATTTCTCATCCTTACATAAATCTATTGATAAGGCATTACTAATTAGATGAGGCTCAGAAAAAAATGAAGTAAATAAACTTTTGCTCCAAAGCTAATTAGTGGAAAAGATGGCATTGCAACTGATTTCTTCTGGTCTATAATATGTTTTATGTTTTCTATTACTTATTTACCATTCATTCTGACTTTAAAAAAACTTCTCATTTTTGCAAACAACTACAACTGATCTGTGATCATTTTTCCTTATGTTCTCTCTCAGTATTAATGTATATTGCGTGTACCATACATATGCCTATGAAATGTGTTTCCAGTTAACGCTCTCAATCTTGACTTAGTAGCTGATTATCAAAATCCTTCAAACATTTACAACTTTATATTCTTCTGCATCTTCACTTCAATTAACATTTTGATTAATCTTTCCTGAAGGAAAGGTATTTGCTGTGACTGTCCTGTCAGAATCAAAAGAAATAGACATTAAACTAGTAGCAATTCCCTCAAAAGGGCATCTCAACCATTAAGGATAGCTTTATTTAATTCTTCAGCTCCTGCTTGTCTTCCTGAGTTGAAGAGTTTGTCCTTAGACATTGTTGAACATGGTGGATCTCTATCAAAGGTCAGAATATTTTATTTGCTTGAACATCATTTATTACATTCCTTACACAGAGCATGAGATAAACTATCAGGATGATTGCTTTCTCTTCTTCATTTCTGACTTATTTTCTTCTTACAGTACCATGTAATTTCAATAATTGCATTTGAGTACATACTCATATCTTTTTCATCCTGTATTTGGCCATTTGCTAGATGTAAGATCTATTTGAAATATTCTCTTTTGTGATCATTATCATAAACATGAGGTATCAAATCACATTTGAATTGGTAGCAAGTTACAAAATGAATCATGAATCATAAAGTATGAAGTAGTCACATATATCATATAATATTGTTTAGTTAGTTTAATTTACCATCAGCACTTCTCATGTCCAGACTGAATTAGAGATTTGTGGCAATAGAAAATAAGACAATGCCAAGACTTTATTAATATGACAGAGTCAAATTAGAACTAAAATTACAACAAAGTATTTTCAAAAAAAGGAACATTTGATTGACAATTCTGAGATACAATATTGAGATTTAAAAAATCACATGTAATAATTTTACAAATGGAAATTGCAATGAGCATGATGCAATCAAGTGGGAGAAGCTTAGCATGGTAGGTTAGTGTAGGAAGAAATAAGGCTGCTCTTTTACCAGCTAGGCTGTATCAAACTAACAGATTGCATCACAGTTCGGGGGCCAGAGGAGTTTTCTTTTGTTTTTACATTCAGTTTTCTGTTTTCTATTTGCTATTGTCTATTTCAGACTATTTAGCATATGTTTTAGTTGCCATATGATCACTATTAATGTGTGTGTGTATGTGTGTGTGTGTGTGTGTGTGTGTGTGTGTGTGTGTGTGTACCATGCCATATTTTGTTTATCCATTTATTTCTTGTTGGGTATGTCAGCTGGGTGTACAATTGGCTATGATGAAACAAGCTACCCTAGACACAAGTAATGAATATGCTGTGTTGTCTCTTGTATCTTTATTACACTTTTGGGCTATATACTGAAGGAAGGTATGATGAAATCATAAATTACATGTCTTTTTTAGTATTATAAGAAGTCTCCTAATTGGGGCTGGGAATATAGCCTAGAGGCAAGAGTGCTTGCCTCATATACATAAAGGCCTGTGTTCAACTCCTCAGCACCATATATATAGAAAAGGCCAGAAGTGGTGCTGTGGCTCAAGTGGTAGAGTGCTAGCTTTGAGCAAAAAGTAAGCCAGGGACAGTGCTAAGGCCTTGAGTTCAAGCCCTAGCACTGGCAAAAAAAAAAAAAAAGAAGAAGTCTCCTAATTGATTTCCATGGTAGTTGAAGTAATATGTATTCCTACTGCCAATGTATTATGATTCTTCATCCCCTCATTCTCATCCTTGCTAGAATTTGTTTTTGCTTTCTTTAAGACTATTTAGTACATTTTGGATCTATGTGTATAATCTAGGTTGATTCTTATTTTGAGATCCTTAATTTAGTGACAACTTCCAAGGACCTTATCTGCAAGTCATCGCTATCACTGAATGCATACTTTTCCTTTTGCATGAAGCATGGTATAGGTTTTCTTAGGTTGCAGTACTAAAGCTTCAGTGGCTAAGTGGATTAAACTGAGAAAATACCTTCTCTCATTATTTTTGAGACCAGGAATTAGAAATCTTTGTTTTTTTTTTTGTTTGTTTTTGGCCAGTCCTGGGGCTTGGACTCAGGGTCTGAGTAGGTCCCTGGCTTCTTTTTGCTCAAGGTTAGCACTCTACCACTTGAGCCACAATGCCACTTGTGGCCATTTTCTGTATATATGGTGCTGGGGAATTGAACCCAGGGCTTCATGTATACGAGGCCAGCACTCTTGCCACTAGGCCATATCCCCAGCCCCAGAAATCTTTGTTTTAATAGAATTTGTTTCTTCTTAATCTTCTTTTGTAAGGATGCATATGATCATTTTCTCCTTCTTTATTCACATAGTTCCCTCCTCACAATAGTTCTCTTCTTCCAGATAATAGGAAGATGTACATCAATTGTCTTATTTTAACTTAATTACACTTTTAAAGATACTGTTTTTTATGTATTCAAATTCTGAAATACTAAGTATCTAGATTCCAAAATATAAGTTTTAGTAGAAGACCAAATGATGAGTAATAACAACCACGTGACCAAATAAAAAGTCTACCTACCAATTCTCACCTCATTAATTTATTTGACTTAATCCTATAAACTCTGAGTAGGGAAAGATCAAAATGATGTACTAATTAATGAATTAAGATTATTCCATAATTGTATGTGGATTTTCAAAGAGGCTGTGATGCTTCAATAAGAGGTTCAATACATATATCGAGGGAAATATAATTTCTTTGTTGGAGTAAACAGGATCATCTCTATTACCATTTTTCTTATTTTTGATAGACAGGATGTCTTTAATAAGTAATTGTTGAAGAATCAATGGGAGACAGGATGAAGAAAATCTGATGTTTGACATTGAAAAGGAGTTGTAAGATGTAGTTAAACCTTATTTTCTCCCCGAAAAGAAAAGCAGTCAGATAAATATGTAAAGCATCAAAACAAAAATACATTTTATGGATTAGAAAGGGGCATAGGAGGGCTGGGAATATGGCCTAGTGGCAAGAGTGCTTGCCTCGTATACATGAGGACCTGGGTTCGATTCCTCAGCACCACATATACAGAAAATGGTCAGAAGTGGCACTGTGGCTCAAGTGACAGAGTGCTAGCCTTGAGCAAAAAAGAAGCCACGGACAGTGCTCAGGCCCTGACTTCACAGCCCAGGACTGGCAAAAAAAAAAAAAAAAAGAAAAAAGAAAAGAAAAGAAAGGGGCATAGGAAATGAAAATACTCACAGTATCTTCTTATATGCTTAATCAATCAAATAATTAATTTCTGAGTAAATACACTCCTTTCTTCAGTTACAAATTGTCTTAAAATTATCTTAACCGATAATCCATTTATATGAGTGCCAATAGCCTTATCAAGAAGTAAAGCCATCTCCACTGGAGGGGAAAGTGTGTAGGAAGAAAAAAACAAGAAGAATGAGTACTTTATCTGATATCCTTTCATTCCCTTACTTCATCATGGTTAGTAATACTTGATGGATTTATTTCCCTCTAAAGAATCTATTGAAGTTATCTCCCAAGATTGCAGGCAAAAATTTTGTGAAGGTCTGAACAGATCATTTACTATTATTCCTGAGTCATATGTAGGATGAGTAAAGTCATAAATACTGACACTTTTCTGTAAAGGGGAGCAATGTTTCTATTAAAGTAGAGCTTCACAAAGCTTCACTCACACATATGGCCAAATAATTGTCAGATGATATATTATGATAGGAATAAACGAAGAAAGGCCAATCTGGTGTTCATTGTGAAATGAATGTCAGTTTCTTGTAACACTTGACTTATTGATTTATTTGGTACATTCTTTTCTAAGTATATAGAAAATGTGTAAATACCTGATTGGAGAAGAGAATTAAAATCATCAATGAGACTTAAGGGACATGTAAAGTCATTTTTTCCTTTCTCTTCAGTAACAGTAATGAGAAAGTTTCTAAGAAAAGAAGTATGACAAAGAAAAAGAATATGTGAAATAAACCTAAAGTTGCTTATTTATTCACTAATAATTATTTTCTTTTGCCAGTCCTGGGGCTTGACCTCAGGGCCTGAACACTGTCCCTAGCTTCTTTTTGCTCAAGGCTAGCACTTAACCTCTTAAGCCACAGCACCACAGCACTTAACCTCTTGAGCCACAGCACCACAGCACTACAGATATAGCAAAAAGCACCACTTCTTTTGCTATATCTGTAGTGCTGAGGAATTGAACCCAGGGTTTCATGTATGCAAGGCAAGCACTCTACAACTAGTCCATATTCCCAGCCCATATTTACTGACAATTATGAAATGAGTGATGAGTATCAGTGATACGTATGTTATAGAATGTGTGTGTGTGTGTGTGTGTGTGTGTGTGTGTAATATATAGACTTAGTCTTCATGAGTATTCCATTGTGCCCAAGAAATACAGTATAGATAATGTTATACTCAAAGAATACATGGGACAGAGAAACTAGATTCAAGGTTTAATAATTCTAATGTGAACTTCATGATAATATGAGAAGATGTAGTATGTATATACTTCTTCAGCTAGAGTTTTTGTTCAATAAGACTACAAACAGAACTGCATTGGACTGGCAGATTGAGGAATGTTTCAAGATTCACATTAGAACCAGGACATGAGATGTAGGATGATAGCAATATACACTGAATAATTCTGGCTAATGGGATGAGGGTAGTTACTCCCCCATTTAAAAACACTGAGGATGCTGCCACTGAGTCACCTAGCAACTACTAGATATGTTCCTGCAAGAATGGTTCATGAGAAAATTTCCCTTGTGATTGTAAATCCTGCTTCCCCACGGTAGATAGCCAATTAGGTTTTCCTTTTAGAGATGTGCTGCAATGAAAAGTGCTCCACCTTCCAACACACACACACACACACACACACACACACACACACACACACACACGCACGCGACTTAAGGGTCTTATCAAGTCTAAATTTCTTATTACTGCAAACACAATAATGAAGTAGAATTACTGTAACTTCCTGCTTACAATTCTTTTGCTAGTGCTTTTATTTTCTTCTGACATATTATGAACTATACTCCCTTCTTACCATTATTTTTTCTGCATGTTCTTTCTTTACTACCATCAAAAATATTCAAATCTAAATTTGGGAGACAGATCGGACTCTATATTTTTGTCTCTATGAGCAGCCACTAGATTCTTAAATTTGTTGAGAGTACAAAGCGAAAATAACAGTTCTTGGAAGATCAAACATTCCTTCTGAGACACATATTCCTTCTCATAAATTGTGCTCACTTTTGAAAAGTCACTTATATTTGACAATAGTTCTAAATATCAATTTCCAGATAGCATGAAAAGAGTCAAAAGCAGTAAAAGAAATGGCCTGTCATCAAAGGAATGTCAATATGGTTGCAAGTCATAAAGGTAATACTCTTTAGGGAGATTGTTAAAAATATATATTATTGAATGGGAATTTTGAAGTTTTCAGTTTTTTTAAATAGTTGGTGAAGGTACTCATTTTAAAAGCAAACTTCTTAGTGGACATTTCTTTTTATTTAACCTTATTGTCAAAGTAATATACAGACAGGTTACAGTTACGCATGTAATGTAGTGAGTATGTTTCTTGTCAAGCTTGGTACCTTCTCCTTTATTTTTCTCCCACCTTCCCTCCTTCCCAACCCCACCCCACCCCAAGTTGTACCATTATTTCCAACATATTGTCTTGTAAGTGTTGCTGTTGTCCTGTTCCTCTTTTATTGCTTGTCTCACAATTTTTATGTTCCCCTCCCCTTTTCTAATTCAGAAAAACCTATATACAATACCCAGGGTAACATAATCAAATACAGTGACAACATGGGCTAATCTATAGGGAAGAAAAGGCCAGAAAACAAAATAATCTCAAATAGTATGTTAAAAATAATTTTAAAAAATCACTTGTTTCCATATCTTGGAGTTCAGTTTGCTTGGCATCATTTTATGTGCATAGGAAACTTCTGCAAATATTGAATCTAAGTAGGTTTTCTTTTTTAATTATAAGCATGATGTACAGAGGGGTACAGAGGGGTTACATAAGCCAGATAGTGAGTAAATATCTTATTGAACAATGCCATCTGTTTCCTTATTTTCTCTGTGTTTTTTTCCACTTTGAACACCACTCTTTCACAAGTTGTATAGTTGATTTTCAAAATGGTGTCTAGTGAGTATCACTGCTGTCCATTCTTTGTTTTAAATAGGTTTTCTTTAGTGATTCATTATTTTAACTCACCATTTGTTCCTTTATTAATATTTGCTGTACTTCAAATTTTTAGTTTCTCTTCATGTTTTTTTTCTTTTATTCAAACTGCCTTCTCACCAGTTTATGAACTATGTAGAGTCAGAGATATTATTTCTCAAACCACTAGCCACCTAGAAATAGGCAAATAATTTGCTGTGAAACTGTTTAGGTGATTAAACCACTAAAACTAAAGAATTGGTCATTTATATGCTTCTCTCTCATTGTAATTCTTATATTTCCATTAAGGTTTCAGAATGTATTTTTGTAAAAAAGAAAATCAACTTAGACCGCACAGATTTGGGCAAAAATTATATAGCTAAGCACAAGCTGGAAAAGTATTGATTAGGTAGATAAATTCCTTAGTTTGCTCATTCATTTGTTAGTGAATCACAACTACTGGGATCTGCACTATAGTCTTAATACAGAAACATCTTTGCCATCAAAAGGCACAGATTTAGTGGGGAAAAACAATTCTCAACATGAATATTCATCTACAAGAGTTTACTGTGCTGAATGAACTAAAATAAAAGTTCTGACTGTCCAGGTAAGACAGAAACTTTTCACAGGCATGACCTTTAGTTCTGTTCATTAATGTTGAGCAAACTTTAGACTTGTGGTAGAAAAAGAAAGCACTCTAGAGAAAGACAAAGAGAGAAAGGGCATGGAGTGGTCAGGAATACAAAAGAGTACCATGTAACATTCATGAAACCAATAGAACACATGCTGTGGGTAAAAGAGGACAAGGGAGAGAAAAATATCCTTAATTGCCTTGAAGGTGCTGATATATTTTTCATTTCGAACAATGTGACAATAAATTCACATGATATTCATGGAGAAAATAAATGATTTGTGATTTTTACAAAGTACACTTTCCATTACTGATTAGCAGAAAGAGCAAGACACTACCACGTTTTCATTTAGAGCAGCTTGATAATATGAGAATTGATTTTACCTCAGTGACTTTTTTTCTCCTTAATTTTCTTTCTACTATAACAGCTTATGAGAAAGTAACTGTTTTGGTAATTTACACATGAAACTTAAAATTTAAAAATAGATTTTAAGAACTGTAAGAGTTTGAAAACTTACATTTTTATTACAAATTCTTTTCTATAGCTCACATTTTTACAGACAAGAATTCTAAAGAAAAAGCTTTGTTTCACACAAGTATAAATATTCCTAACTCATTTTTTAGTTTTCTACATAGTAAGTAAAATGCTCTGAATTTTAGAGAAAAGTCAATTGTTTTGGTAATGTTATAGATGAAATTCTGTGACCTAAATATATATTTCAAACTTTACACTGATTTCTATGCAATGAACCCTTAAAATCCACAAGCACTTATCTTTTTCAGCTTATGAAAACATTGGGATTACAACAAATTTAACTTAAAAGTTTACAACTCACTACTTTGGAGTTGGTAGCTAAACTACTAGCCACTCAGAGGTCTAAGATCTGAGGATTGTGGTTCAAGAGCAGTCCAGACAGAAAAATCCTCAATGGCTCAAGTAGTGAAGCATTAGCTATGAGCAAAAAAAGTGGAGCAAGAATGTAAAGTACTGATTTCAAAGACTGGCACCAAAATGTCCCTGTGCTATTCAAAATCCTTTTCTATTCAGTTTTCTCAGTACCTTGAGTCAGTTTATTTCTTTATTGCTTGTGTTTGTCTATTATTTCCTGATGGTACACAATGGCTCACACATGTGAATTCTCCTTTCCTCTAGAAACATTAAGTCTATGTAAACACACACACACAGACAGACAGACAGACACACACACACACACACACACACACACACACACACATTCCCTTTCTGTATATTCAGCCTTCCCTACATTCAAAATACCTCTTTTTTTATTCATCTAGTCCTTCTTATTGTCACTACAACACTCAGGATGAATTTATTACAATTCATCAAAATGGAGTTTCTTTTGCAACCAAAATAAAGCAGGGCCCACTGATTCTGTCCAATGCATGTGTCTGTGTCACTCTACCAAGCTTCTCCCTAGGTTCACACTTCTGTTTGCAGGAGCATTTCCTTGGGCTTTTGTGATAAGCTTCTCATGTCACACCCAGACCACTTCCAGTGGCACCTTCATAGTTTGCACTTCCTAGAAAGAAGACCATACGCACATTTTTTCTATGTTAGGATTCTCTAACTTTTCCCCACCTAAGTGGTAGAGTCTAGTTGAGAAATTGGTGGATCGATGACATGCTGATATAACTCACTGTATTGCAAATATTTCTTAATAGCATGACAAAAAGTAAACACTATAGCAAGAGTGACATCTTTTCTCAATTTCTCTAGAATGAGTCTGATTTTCAACTCAAAACTCCATAAAACATTAAAATAAGAAGATTTTACAACTCTTTTAGCTCCTTTGCTGGCGATATATGAACCACGGTTCATTCCAAATCATCTTTATCTTCATTTGTATATTTGTATAATAGAAGACTTTAAGATGAAACATGAGGAGGGAGCACACAAACAAAACCAAGAACTTACAAAATATAACAAAACACAAATGTGAACTGTTGGTAAGTAGGACTATTATTAAAGAAGTATAACATTTTCTTCTCTCTCTGAGACAAATCCCTGTTTGTGAGAGTTGATTTTACAAACCTTCCATATAACTGACACTTAAGAATTATGAGTCCTACCATGGTGTCAGTCCACTAATTTATTATTGCAGACAAACCAATTTGCTAGAGCGTATTCTTCATCATGAACCAAACCACTGTGCGGACAGACCTGTGCAGGTGGCCAGCACAATGAAGATGAGTTATGTGTTATTGCTACTAAGTCCCTGTGGAAGACAACATTTTATTTTCTGGAAATGCTGTGAGTTTCCAGTTGTAAGTATAACATGCAAAAATAATTCATAGACATTGGAAAATACTGTGGCACAAATACTGTTCATTAGTTAATATCTCAAAATAATGTGTAAATGCATATGACTGATTTCACTTTTAGGGTGAAAGTACATTGCTATCCTGTTCCAAGATTTTATGATTAGAGTAGATTTAAATTCACATGCAAAACAAGAATAGCACACAAGATAACATACATTTCCTCTATATATCCAGGTCCTATAAATTCAAAACCTCTCTATCATCAACTTCAACTCTCATAATTATATTTCAATTATAAGTTTTTACACTATAGTGAACATAATTATTACCAGGAGTTCATAGTTATTATTTGTGTTATTTTATAATTTTAGATAAATTTACACTGATATATTTATAACATTAGTGCATTATATGAAGGAATTTTTTGGCTCTAACTTTTAGTAACCATAGATCTGTTTTCTGTCTCTAAAGATTTGCCTTTCCAGAATATAGCATAGTTGGAAGATATAGTACTTGACATTTTAGACTGGCTTCTGTTGCACACTAGCATGCACTTGACATGCTTCCAGTAGTTTCCTGACTTGATGGTTCATTTCTTTTTAGTGCTAAATTATATCATATTGTTAAAATGTACCTGTTTATCTCTCTATGTACTGAAAGTAATACTTGCTGCTTTTAAATTTTAGGGGTTATGAACAGAGAGGATATAAACAAGATTTTGCTGTGGATGGTAGTTTTCAATGCTTTTTTACCTTAATACTAAGGAGTGTGATTTGTAAGTTGTTCAGAAGGATTGTATTTACTTTGTAAGATGCTACCAAAGTCATCCCAAACACTATACTTGAGCAAAGGAAATTATATATAATTTTGATGATACAGATCATCAATTCTTTCTTTTGGACTGTGCTTTTCGGTTCTAATTTAAAAAAAAAAGAACAATGGTGGGCTAGAACTATAACTCTATAGTAGAGTACTTGCTTAACATGAACAAGATTTCAAATTTGGTCCCTAGCACTGAACAATATTAAAAATAAAAGGAAATTTGGTATTTATATTCCCCCAGCATTGATTTTCCTGCTAACGATTGTCTTTGATATTTGGGATGTCCTATTATTCCATATGAATTTCTGGATTGCACGTTCTATTTCATTAAATAATTTTGTTATGATATTGATGGCTATTGCCCTGAGTTTGCATAGCTTTTGGCAGCATTGCATTGTCACTGTTAAACCTACCAATCCAAGAGCGTGGGAGATTTTTTTTCCAATTCCTTAAATCTGCTTTAATTTCCTTTTCAGGTGTGTAAAGTTTTTATCCTAGAGGTTCTTTACTTCTTTAGTTGTTTATTGCTAGGTATTTTGAGGCTATTGCAAAGGTAGTTGTTTTTCTTACTTCAGCCTTACTCTTCTCATTGTTGGCATACAAAAGGGTGGGTGGGTTAATTTTGTATCCTGCTACTTTGCCAAAGATTTGCATCAGCTCAAGTAGCTTGGGAGAGAAGTCTAGGGAGTTCTTTAAATACAGGATCATGTCATCTGCAAAGAGGTAGAGTTTCATTTCTTCTTTCCCTATTTGGATGCCCTTTATGTTTGTCTTTTGCCTTTTTACTCTGGCTAGGAATGGAAATACTATATTGAAGAGGAGTAGAGAGAGGAGACATCCTTGCCTCATTCCTGATTTTAGAGGAAATAATTATAGATTTTTCACCATTAAGTCCAATGCCAGATGTAGGTTTGTCATAGATTGCGTTTATTTTATTGAGGAATGTTCCATTGGCTCCTAGTTTCTCCAGAGCTTTCATTATAAATTGGTGTTGGATCTTATCAAATCCTTTCTGTTCATCTATGGAACGATCTTGTGGTTCTTGTCCTTGTTCCTGTTTATGTGTTGAATTCCATTAATTGACTTGTATATATAAAAACACTTTTGCATCTCTGGAAAGAATCCTGTGTGGTCATAATGTGTTAGTTTTTAATTATTTGTTGAAGTTGATTGCTGTAGGAATGTCAATATCAAACTTTAAACCCTAATATTAAGCTGTAGTTGTAAAAACAGGTTGGTACTTGCACATCAACAAGCCTGAGGACCAATGGAATAGAATTGAAGACCAGGAAATGATTTCACCGACCTATGGCCTTCTAATCTTTGATAAGGGAACTAAAAAACACAATGAAAGAAAGCCTCTTCAACAAATGGTGCTAGCATTTGGATATTGGATTGGATTTGGAATTGGATATACATATGTTGAAAGCATATCTCCCTGCACATGATTCAGTGAAAGAGCTTGACTTAAGGGCAGATGCCCTGAAAATATTACACAAATGGATAGAAGATACACTAGGGCTCCCTGATACAAGTCAAACATCTTAAATAATGATCCAGAGACACAAAAAATCAAAGAAAAACTGGATAAATGGGATAGCATTAAATGGTAGGGTTTCTGCATGACAAAGGACATAGCTAGAAAGATAAATAGAAGCACACAAATTGGGATAAGTTCTTCAGTAGTTATACAACAGGCAAGGGTCTTATATCAAAAATATATTTAAAGCTAAAAAATTACCCCTTCCCCCAATTAACCCACAAGAAAACTACTGCCCCATTAATATGTGGTCTAAAGAATTAAAAAGAGACTTCTCTGGAGAGGAAATAAGAATAGCCAATAGACACATGGCCAGACATATCTTTGACCATAAAAGAAATGCCAACCAAAACTACATTGAGATTCCACCTCATACCAGTTAGAATGGCCATTATGAAGAAAACAATAACAGATACTGGACCAGATGTAGCCATAAAGCAATGCTACCATTCGGTTGGTGGGAACGGAATCTGGTTCAGCCACTCTGGAAAGTGGTCTAGAGGTTACTCAAAAGACTAAACCTAGAGCTTCCCTATCATTCATCAATGCCACTCCTGAGATTTTACCCCAATGATCACAAATGAGGCCATACTAAAGCACAACTATGTTCATTGCAACATTATTTACCATAGCTAAAATATGGAGTCAACCCAGATGCCTCTCAGTAGATTAATGGGTTGAGAAAATGTGGTATCTATACACATTGGAATTTTATGTTTCCATCAGAAAGAATGACATTGTCTCCTATGTGAGGAAATGGAAAGAGTTGGAAAAAAATCATACTAAGTCAAGTAATCCAGATCCGAAGAAACATAGGCTCCATAGTTTCTATTATTTGTACTGATTAGTTTATGTCACAGTAGTTCAATAGCCATGTATATATGGCAATATTAAATGATGCTAATAAGAATGAACTCCAAGACATGGAAACAAGTGTTTCTTTTTGTTTTGTTTTATTTTAATGTACCATGTGAAATTATTTCTTTTTTCTTCGTGTTCTTTTTCCCATTGTTTTATCCCCTGTTGTCACTCTTCTTTTAATTTTAGTGTCCTGTGTCTTGTATATATGTTTCTCTGATTGGGGAAGGGAAAGGGAATCACAAAATGGTGAGACAAAGAACAAATGGTGAACCAATGCAACAGTGATACTCACAAAACACTAATTTGGAAATGAACTTTACAAACTGGGGGTCAGGGTGGTGAGAGGAGCCAGGGGGAGGGAAAGTGGGAGAAAATAAAGGAGAGGATAACACTGTTTGGCGGAAAATGTAATCATTGCCATACTTATGTAAGTATACCCCTCTACACATCATCTGTACAATAAAATAAAATTAAATTTTAATAAGTAGAACAAAAAAGAAGAGGAAAAACAAAATAGGTCACCTACATTTTAGTTTCCTATAGTACAACAGTTTTGCATTGTACATTTAGGTTAGTGGTCCATTGTGAGTTTACCTTTATTAAAGATATTAAAATCTGTAGTGAAGTTCACTAATACCATGTTGGTATGTATTTTGGCAGACTTGTATTGCTTTTTTTTCTTTTCTCAAGATAAGTTGAAAATTATTCATGCGAATCCATTTTCCTTCTTTAGTTGCATTGAACTATTTGTGCATTCTCTATTCAGTATAACAATATTGTTATAATAAATTGAGTCAGTACTCCTGCCTTATTCTTTAATAATGTGTTGGCAACTAAGAACTCAGAAGCTGAGAATTATCCCTAAGCTTTTTCACTCAAGACTTGTGCTTTGTTACTTGAACCTTAGCTCCAATTCTGGCTTTGAATTGGCTAATTGAAAATAGGATTCCCATGGACTTCCATCCTGGCTTTGAACCACGAGCCTCAGGTTTTGGCCTCCTGAGTAGCTAAGATAATAAACATGAGACATCAGTGCTCTGGAAAATCAATAATTTTCATAAGTTTTTTAAAGGTCATTTAAAAACATTGAATACAATAACTTGGATAAACAAAGCCATAGATATAGCATGAATGAGAGATGACTATTCACAGGTGTCTTATCTGAGACTCTGGGCAAAGGCAGAAGTAATAGAGATGTAGGTAGAGTTTTGAAGAAATTTAGTATCATGATAGACTAAGGATGAGAAGAATAAATAAACATGAAATAAATAGTTCCAATAAAAAAGCTTTTGAATTGTTATATATTTTCTTTTTGAGTTATTTACTTTGGACACATGCTCTCAATGTGTATCCCAGGCTAGACTCAAATTATGATATTACTGGATAAGTATTTCAAGTTCAAGATTGCAGATTAGCACCTCCATAGCCAGTTTGTATTTGAAATTTTCATATAAAACCATAATAACTAACAAAGAAAAAACTAATAGTTTTAATTTTCCATAGTGAAAAAAAGCAAAGAAATCCCATTAGCTTTATAATGATAGATTGTCTATTTTTTTTAGATTGGGATAATGACCTCTGTACATAAAAAATGGCAATGATTATTATAGGAATAGATTGTCTTTTTATAAATGTAAAGTAAGAATGGCTAATTATTTTAATTAACTGAAGAATTTTAGGATATGAATCATAATTTCTCTGCAGTGCATTTTACTGCATTTTAATACATTGATTGCAACCTAAGGCATCGCTATGCAATTAAGTGCTCATTCACTTGTATCTCAAGGGATATTTCAACTTTCCATATATCAACATAAGATAATTTTCTTCTTTTAATTAAATATTAGGTTTTAATTCCCCTTTCCTGTCGATCACATAACTGAATGGAGAAGTTAAAATTGCTGACAGCCATTAGTTATATCACTAGACTCAAAGTTAATCTTATCTTGTATTTTTTCACAAAATCTAAATATAATTATACTAACGTAACTGTAAAACTATGATTTGATAGTTCATTGAGAAGGATTCTCATTTAATAAGAAATGCTATTAAGAAATGGTTTGGTGATGATTTTAATAGCTTATTAGTTCAAGATATTAACCTGTCAGAATATGTATCACGTGTTCAAATTAGTCACACATCTCTTCTATATAGCATTTCATATTTATTTGTAAGTGGTCATTACACACTAAGATAAATCCTAGATTCTAATTTTAAAATCAATAATTCAATGAACTGAGAGCATTCCTAATGTGAAATTTGATGTGCAATGAAATAAAAGACAATAGAGTAAGGCTGGATATAAGCCCAGGGAAGACAAAGGATAATTTGAATCAACTTTACCAAGATAAGTAATGCAGCAATATTCAATGTAGTCTTAGAAAACTGGTGCAAATTATCTACATATTGGGAAAACAAGAAAATACTTGCATTCATGAGAGGCAAAATAAGAGCCATTCTTTCTTATTATTTTAAAATATTTTTTATACCCAAAGGAGGAGAGTGAGTAAATACAGAAAAAGAAAACACCCACAATTCAGTTTAGAATAAAATAAGTCTTAAAAAGCTATAAAAATTTAAACTAACAAGGATGGACAATTTGCACCATAAAATATAGTTCTTGGGCGGGGAATATGGCTTAGTAGTAGAGTGCTTGCCTAACATGCATGAAGCCCTAGGTTCGATTTCTCAGCACCACATAAACAGATAAAGCAGGAATTGGCATTCTTGTGCATGAGGTTCAGTGCTAGCCTTGAGCAAAAAGAAGCCAGGAACATTTCTCAGGCCCTGAGTTCAAGCTCCAGGACTGGAAGAAGAAGAAGAAGAAGAAGAAGAAGAAGAAGAAGAAGAAGAAGAAGAAGAAGAAGAAGAAGAAGAAGAAGAAGAAGAAGAAGAAGAAGAAGAAGAAGACGAAGACGAAATGAACACACACACACACACAGATAAATGCATAGATAGATATAGATGTAAATAGATAAATATAGATATAAGTATATAGATATGTGGATATATACATGTATATGCATATACAGTCATCTCTTGCTATAGCTTGGTTCACTTATTACAACTTCACTATCACAGGTTTAAAAATTATATACGTAGTGATCCCTCATGTATGGCACAAGTTACTTTCCAACCGCCGCCCCCCGCCCCCCGACAGTGATATGTGAAAATCTGCTTAGTAGCAATAAGCAAACCTCAAAATAGTAAAGGACTACTATCTAACAATGCGACTTTGCGGGTTTTCACCTATCTTGGAGGTCTTTGGAGCATAAGCCCCATGATAAAGTGAGGTATCACTGTACATGTATGGGTATATACATGCATGCATATGTATATGTAATTATATACATATATTCATGCAGTTATATATGCACATATATCTATATGTGTTTTAAGCTTTAATGAGTTTTTAAATAAATATCTTAGACTAGAATTCAGGAATCTTCATGATGTATCTTGATATTTTGTAATTTTAATTTCACCTTTTCATTTCATGATCCAGTCCCATTACACTATTTTCGATTTCTACAACTAAGAGATTTTTCGCAGCCATTGTAAAAGTTGACATGAACATAGAATTTCTTACAATTTATGTCAAAATCCATTGTTTTTACTATGTGCTTCATATTTCATCAGAATTAATTTTCACATGTATCATGCCTCTTATTTGCAGTTTATTTATGCTTTCATTTTTGAAAGGATCCTATTTCCTACATTATTAGCAGTTTCTTCTGTTAGAAATCATATTGAAGTTAACAAAATATTATCATTGAAGTGATACCTATATTTTCACAGAGGACTTTCTTCTCAAGAGGCTGAACTATCATGGCAGAGATGTGACTGTCAAGAAAAGAAGTATAAAGGAGACTTTCAGGAAGACGTCAGAGGAGCAGCAGAGCCCTGGCTAAGCTCCCTCCAACATTCCAGTTTTACCACTCCAGAGAAACTTACTCCTAGAAAGACAGCCCAAGTAAGTTATAACAATACAGGGATTCTGGCCAGAAAGGAAAAATTGACTTTGCTGGCCTGAAAACACAGATTTGATCTCCAGGTGGCATCCTGCCATGCACCTAAAGCACACAACAGTGACCAGGAAGAAATACTCCAGGCGGCGGCAGACACAGATTGCAGGATTGCAGGCTGAGCACGGATGGGGCCAAAACTGCAGAGAAAACGTGAGTACTCCATGAAAGGCATTCTCACTCATGCCCACAAAGCAGAATCTGGAAGTAGCCCTTCCCCAACCGCCAGAGTGAAGCACCATTTTTGACTCTGGCACAGACCCTGTCAGACCAGATTGGAACTAAAGCAGGCCAGGGGAAAGCAAGAATGAAAGGGCCATCTTTGAAAAGGGAAAGGGTGACTGAACAGGAGAACATCCCACCCTCATGCACCCAGGCAGTAGGATCATTTTCAGGCTGAGGCTCACAGACTCAAGTAAACTCAGCCAGAGGTGCCATGCCCTGCTCTGCCCTGCCAGCACTGTGGCTGCCAACTCGCCAGCATCTGGAATTTCTAAAATCACACCAAAAGCAGGGAGCAGGTACTAGTGGCATGGAACAATCAGATGGGGAAGTAAACAGTTCCCAAGACAGATAAACAGCCCCTTTTCAGAGGATACCCAACTCCTACCAGCAAAGCGAGCTGAATTCCACAGCCAGCTCCGCCTAGGAGAAGATGCCTCACCCAGAAGGGAGGAACCTCCCCCAGGGCAAGCAACTCTAAGCCAGGTAAACCAGCCAGGAGGCCCTCCGCCCTGCTGAGTCCAAAGCCTATTCAGAGCCAGGTGTTAAAGGGCCCCACAGCAGATGGGAAGAGATGGGAAGAGTTTGGGGAAGAGTTCCCCAAACTGTTCAGGGTCCCCCAACTACAGAGGATATCCAAATCCTACGTACAAGCTGTGCAAATCACAGATTCCCAGGATTTAATTGACAGGGGAGGAGGGTCAGAGCAGATCCACCCCCGGCAAACTGAAAGCAAATCAAACCAGCCTAGCAGCAGGAAATAGACTGTAGACCATCACAAGGAAACCAGAGACTGGAGAGGGCCCACCAAAACAAGGAAGACTCCATTTTTTAAAACTTTTTTACTTTTTATTTTTCATTCTTTTTTTTTTAATTTTTTTATTATTAATTGAACATAATTTTTTTTTTACAAGGTGTTGTGCAAAGAGGGTGCAGTTACATAGTAGGGCAGTGTGTACATTTCTTGTGATATCTTACAACCTGTTTTTCCATCCCTTGTCTAGGTCAGGTAGACCCATATGCAATATACAATGTATCAAGCACATATACAGTGTTCACAGACTTGGTCTCTACTGTCTCTCCATCTCCCTTTGTTAACAGTCATATATCAGGGAGATCATGCCCCTTTGTTTTCTGTGTTCTAGGCTTGTCTCACTCAACATTATTTGTTCGAGTTCTGACCATTTCCCTGCGAATAACAATATTTCACCATTCCTAATCGCTATGTAGTATTCCATTGTGTATAAGTACCATATTTTTTGGATCCATTCATCTGTGGAGGGGCATCTGGGTTGTTTCCAAATTTTGGCTATTGTGAATTGTGCCGCGATAAACATGGAAGTACAAATGTCCTTTTGATATCTTGGGTTTTGCTGTTTAGGATAGATGCCTAGGAGTGGTATGGCTGGGTCATAGGGTAGGTCTATATTGAGCTTTTTGAGAAACCTCCATACTGTTCTCCAAAGTGGTTATACTAATTTGCACTCCCACCAACAATGGAGAAGGGTTCCTCTTTCCCCACAGCCCCTCCAGCATTTGTTGTTGCCTGAGTTCAGAGTATAGGCCATTCTAACTGGGGTGAGGTGGTATCTCAGGGTTGTTTTTATTTGCATTTCCTTTACTAGCAGGGATGTTGAGCATTTCCTCATGTGTTTCTTTGCCATTTTTATATCTTCTCTTGTGAAGTCTCTCTTTAGCTCTTTTGCCCATTTCCTAATAGGTTTATTGGGCTTGGAGGGGCTTAGTTTTTTGAGTTCTCTGTAGATGACAGATATCAGGCCTTTGTCTGTTGCTGTGCTGGTAAATATCCTTTCCCATATCGTTGGCTGTCTTTCTATTTTGGTGGCTATGACCTTAGCTGTGCAGAAACTTTTTAATTTGTAGTAGTCCCATTTGTTGAGTCTTTCCCCTATTTGTTGTGCCCCTGGGACTCTATTCAGGAAGTTCCTTCCTGTGCCTATAAGTTCTAGTGTCTTTCCTACTCTGTCCTTCAGTAGTTTCAAGGATTCAGGTCTGATGTTGAGGTCCTTGATCCATTTTGAGTTGATCTTGGTGCATGGTGATAGGCTTGGGTCTACTTTGAGTTTTCTGCATATGGCTGCCCAGTTCTCCCAGCACCAGTAGTTGAAGAGGCTATTTTTATTCCATTGTACGTCTTTAGCTCCTTTGTCGAATATCAGTTGGCTGTAAGAGTGCGGTTTTATTTCTGGGTCTTCAATTCTAATCCACTGGTCTTCCGATCTGTTTTTATACCAATACCATGCTGTTTTTGTTATGATGGCCTTGTAGTAGAGCTTGAAGTCTGGTATGGTGATACCTCCTGCACTATGTTTTTTGCCTAGAATTGCTTTGGCTATTCTAGGTTTTTTGCTGTTCCATATGAATTTATGGATTGGTTTCTCTATTTCAGTGATGAATGTGGCTGGGATTTTGATAGGTATTGCATTGAATTTGTATAACAATTTGGGCAATATGGCCATTTTCACTATATTGATTCTGCCTACCCATGAGCATGGGAGGTCTTTCCATCTCCTTGTGTCTTCTTTGATTTCCCTTATTAGATTTTTGTAGTTTTCATTGAATAGGTCCGTCACGTCCTTGGTTAAGTTGATCCCTAGGTACTTTATTCTTTTTTTGGCTACTGTAAATGGAATTGTTTCCATAATTTCCTTTTCTGTTTGTCTATTACTGGTGTACAGAAAAGCTGCTGACTTTTGTGGATTGATTTTGTATCCTGCTACTTTGCCAAATTGGTTTATTAGATGTAGGAGTTTGGGTACTGAGTTTTTTGGGTCCTTGAGATATAAGATCATGTCGTCTGCGAATAGGGATAACTTGATTTCTTCCTTGCCGATGTGGATCCCTTTGATGTCCTCCTCTTGCCTTATTGCTATGGCTAGGGATTCCAGCACTATGTTGAACAGAAGTGGGGAGAGTGGGCATCCTTGTCTTGTTCCTGTGTTTAGGGGGAATGATTTAAGTTTCTCTCCATTTAATATGATATTAGCAGTTGGTCTGTTGTATATGGCTTTTATTGTTTTCAGGAATGTTCCATCTATTCCTGTTCTCTCCAAAGCTTTTAATAGGTATGGATGTTGTATTTTGTCGAAGGCTTTTTGGGCATCGACTGAGATAACAATGTGATTCTTGATTTTAGTTCTGTTTATGTGGTGAATTACATTGATTGATTTACGGATGTTGAACCATCCTTGTGACTGAGGGATGAAGCCTACTTGGTCATGATGTATGATATTCTTGATCAATTTCTGGATCCTGTTAGCTAATATTTTATTGAGGAACTTTGCGTCTGTGTTCATTAGTGATATTGGTCTGTAGTTCTCTTTTTTTGTTGGATCTTTGCCTGGTTTGGGGATGAGTATGATATTAGCTTCGTAGAATGAGTTTGGGATTTCTCCCTCCGTTTCCATTTCGCGGAAGAGTTTGAGGAGTATTGGAATTAGCTCCTCACTAAAGGTTTTGTAGAATTCGTTTGTGAATCCATCTGGGCCTGGGCTTTTCTTAGTAGGGAGGTTCTTGATTACCTCTTGTATCTCACCGTAAGTTATTGGTTTATTTAGTTGATTTATTTCTTCTTGGTTCAGTTTGGGCAGTTTGTACTTCTCTAAGAATTGATCCATTTCTGTAAAATTATTATTTTTTGCTGAGTAGAGGTTTTGGAAATAGCTCCTTATGATTGTTTGAATATTGTGTGTACTTGTTGTAAGTTTTCCTGTGGAGTCCCTGATTTTATGAATATGAGTCTCTTCTCTTCTTTTTTTTGTGAGTCTTGCAAGGGGTCTGTCAATTTTGTTTATTTTCTCAAAGAACCAGCTTTTAGTCTTATTTATTTGTTGAATGGTCTTTCTATTTTCAATCAGATTTATCTCTTCTTTAATCTTTGTAATCTCTCCCCTCCTAGTCGTTTTAGATTCTGTCATTTCTTGTTTCTCCAGTTGTTTTAGTTTCATCGTGAGGGTATTCACCTGCTCTGCTTCCATTCTTTTAATGTGGGTACTGAGTGCAATGATCTTGTCCCTCAGTACTGCCTTAGCTGTGTCCCATAGGTTTCTTTGTGATGTGTTTTCTTTGTCATTGTGGCTTATGAATTCGTTGATTTCATCTTTAATTTGAATTGTGGCCCAAGTGTTGGATAGCAGAGTGGGGTTTAGCCTCCAAGAGTGTGTATAGGCTCTGTGGTATCCTTTGTTGTTGAGGGTTACCTTTAATCCACTGTGATCAGATATAATACATGGGATGATGTCAATACTTTTGTATTTGCTGAGGTTCTTTGTGTGGGCTATGACGTGGTCTATTTTGGAATATGATCCATGGGCTGCTGAAAAGAAGGTGTATTGGGTCTCTGTAGGGTGGAAGGTTCTATATAGGTCTGTTAGATCCATTTGGGAAATGGTGTTATTTAGGTCCTCAGCTCCTTTACTAATCCTCTGGGTGTTGGATCTGTCTCTTGGAGAGAGAGGAGTATTAAAGTCACCCACTATGATTGTGTTTGCATCTATCTTGCTCTGTAATTCTGTGAGAATTTGCTTGACATATGTCAGGCCTCTTTTGTTCGGTGAGTATACATTTATCACCGTGATGTCTTGGTTCTGGATTTTTCCTTGTATTAATATGTAGTGTCCTTTTTTGTCTTTTTGAGTGGACTTTAAAGAGAAGTCCAGCTTGTCTGAGATCAGAATGGCTACACCTGCCGTTTTGGTGGGTGCATTTGCTTGGTAGATCTTGCTCCATCCTTTCATTCGAAGCCTGTTTTTGTCCCTTGCTGTAAGGTGGGTCTCTTGTAGACAGTAGATGTCAACTTTTTGTTTGCGGATCCATTCTGCCAGTCTGCTCCTCTTGATCGGGGAGTTTAAGCCATTTATATTTAAAGAGATCAAGGATAAGGGTGTTTTTTCTCCTTCCATTTTCTTGTTGGGCTGTTTTTTCCTGTTTTTTTTTTTTTTTTTTTCCTTCTTGTCTTTAGTGAGCTGGTCTTTCTGCTGGATTTTGGCTGTTGAAGTTTCTTTCTGATTCTGTCTGTGTGTCTTTTACGATCTCTGTTGGGTGGGCTTCCCCTCTTAATATTCGCTGTAGGGCTGGTTTTTTATTCACATACTCCTTTAGCTCCTCTTTGGTGTGGAAAGATCTGGTTCTCCCTTCGAATGTGAACTCCAGTTTCGCTGGATATTTGATCCGAGGTTGTAAATTGTTATTCTGAAGTACTTGGATGGTGTTCTTCCACCCACTTCGAGCTTGGTAAGTTTGTGTGGATAAGTCGGATGTTATTTGAATCCTCTTCCCATTGAAAAAAGTTTCCTTCTTCGCTTTGGCTGAATTCAGAATTTGCTCTTTAATCTTGAGGTCTGTGGTCCTGAATATTATGTGTCTTGGGGTGGTTTTCCTGGGGTCTGGCCTGCCAGGTGTCCTATAGGCTTCGGTTACCTGGATGGGGTCCCCTGTGAGATTGGGGAAGTTTTCTGCAATAACTTTATTGAGAACATGATTAAGCCCTCTGCTCTGATATTCGGCTCCTTCTTCTATTCCAATTATGCGCAGATTATATCTCTTGTCTTTGTCCATTAGTTCCTGGATTAATCTTCCCTGAAGCTTCACCTTTTCTTGGAGTGTGGTCATTTTCTGGTTGTTGTCAGCTGCTTCACCGTCCAGGCGAGAGATTCTGGATTCCATATGGTCAACTCTTTGTGTTATGATTTCAATTGCGGAGTTTATGGATGTCAGAGAGCTATTCATGGTTGTCATATCAGCTCTGATCGTGGAAATTTCTTCCTTTAAAGAGTTGTATTTTAAATCTATTTTTTCATGCATTTCAATTCTCAGGGTGTGGAGATTTTCTTTAAAGGCGGCTTGCATTGTATCCATTTTTGCTTCCATTTCTTTAAACGAGGCTTGCATTGTATCCAGTTTTGCTTCCATTTCTTTCTTGGCTTCCTGGGTGTCCTTCCAGATTTCCACTCTAAACTCCTGGAATTGTTTTCTGATTTCATTTCTGACGCTTTCGATCATTCCTGTTAACATGGCCTCATTTGCTTTTTTATTCTCCATCTCCTCTTCAGTCGTGCTTCTTTTTGGAGCTGGCGAGTTGGCTTGTCCTTTGATGAACTGAGTTATGTTTCTTTGTGATTTGCGCATCTGGAGCTCTGTGTTGGTCTTCCCTCCCTTCTGTGTAGGTGTGTCTACGGCAGCAGGTGCTGTCGCTGTGGCCCCGCCCACCAGTGCAGGGCACGCCTACCACAGCAGGCGCTTTCGCTGGGGCCCCGCCCTCCTGTGCACTGTGAGTCCCCTACAACAGGCACTTTAGCGGGGTCTGCCTCCCAGAGCGAGCCCTGGGTTGTTGGGTTGTGCTTGCGCCCTCCCGCGAGTCCGTTGGGGGGGGAGGCAGTATGTGTGGGGCCCAGTGGGATCGACTGTCCGGGTGTGGCTTGGCACCCTCAGACCTTGCCTCCGCTGCGAGGAGGGGGAACGAGATCAGGCTCAGGTGACCCTGCTGGGCTGGTATTGCCCACCAGCGCCTGTGATTTTAGTTGTAAGAGTCCGCAAGGTCTAGGCGCCTCGGGTGGGGCTTGCCCTGCCGGCCGTCCCCGGCCCCTGTTGGGAAGGGGATGGGGCCGGTTCTGCCAGTTCAGGAACCTTTGGGGGCTTGGGGCTGTTCCGCCCTTCCCCTGCTAGACTGGCTTCCCAGCGCCTGATGGGAGCTTCCCGCCTGATTTGGGGAGTTCTTTGTTCCCACGGGAGTGGGGAGGGGGAGGGAGGGAGATATAGCTTCTTTGTCGGGCTTGGGTCTCCCGTTGGGGGAAGGGATTATGGGGGACTCACTTTTGCTGCTTTGTGTGTGTGTCCCGCGCAGCCGTTGGCCCTTCAGGGGTTGGCGAAGTGTTGTGGTGGCTTCCCCCGTTCCCTCTTTCTGCCGCGCTGGGTTCCCTTGTCCGAATCCGGTGTGGACCCGAACTTCTTGTCGCTGCCGGTGTGTGTCTTGCTCCGCACCCTGCCTTGTGTCCGTGGGGTCTCCCGCTATATGGATTCTGCGCTCCTGGCAATCTGTCTGCCGATCACCGGGTTCCCCTTTCCCAGCCTGACCCTGTTTGGGCCAGGGTCGGCTGGTGGGGGGAGGGCGCCCCGATGAATCTCCTGCTCCGTGTAGGTTTTTGGTTCTTCTTTTTTGCTCCTTTTTGTTTTCCTGCGTTTCTCCACTGCTTCTGGATGCTGGTTTTGCTGGGTTCTTGGTGGAGTGTTGGGTGTTGGAGTTCCCAGCTTGCTATTCAGTTGGTGTGAGTCGGGGTGCCTCCCTATTCTTTCAGCGCCATCTTTCTCCTCCTATTTTTCATTCTTGAGTTGTCTTGAGTTGTCTTTTTATTTGTTTGTTTCATTGGGATTTTTGTTTGGTAATTTTGTTTTTGTTTTGTGTTTATTTTCCTATATTTTTATTTGTTTCTCTTTTCACATTTTCTTTATTTAAAATTACTTTCCTTTGACTAACATCTTTACTCTTTTCTGTTGTCTCTCCATTGTCTATCATTTTAACCTCATTTTTTCTACCGATTCTACTCTTTTCCACCTATCCACGTCACTGAAACTAAACCAAAATCATCGTGTCCCATTCATTTTACTCTATTCTCTTCACTACCCCTAACTTACCCTCCTAAATTTACTTCCAGGATCTCCAGACTCCATTGACCCCTGGCTATTGGATAGAAAGTATCCCTATACATTCAAAGTGAGGCAAGGGGTTCATAGAGAAATCCCACCAGTCCAAAAAGAACTAAATATAAGAACAACAATTGCTCATAAGGTTATAACAGTAAATAAGTAACTACTCAATACAGGTCTCAGGGTTGGTTGTTATATTAAAATTGTATTCTTTGGGGACACCATATTTGCTTTTATATACAAAAAAGAGAGGGAAGGTATCTCTATATAATTGTGAACTTCTAAGATTTATACAACAGTGCTTGGTAAGGTCAGCTTTGGGTCTTAAATGGTGCTCACAGATTCTTGTAGATTGGCATTCCCAATCAAAATGGGCAGAAGAAGCACAAGAAAGATGGCAAGCCAGGGAATTCATCTCCCACTCAAAACAAGCAGGAAGATGAGCAGTCAATCAAAGACCAAGAAGAGAACCTTCAGAATGCTCTACAAATTGTACTGAAAAATGTTAAATGAAAAGTTTGAATCTCTTCAGACAACTATTCTAGAGTGTGAAGAGGTAAACAAAAATTAATAGAGGATTTCATGACCTTCACAAATAGAAAGATAAATGAACTTCAAGAGTCCAATGAAAAGATAGCTACCCAGCTAAAAGATTTGAGAGACAGCACTCAGAACCAAGTTAATGAAGTAAAGAAGTCCATACAGGACCTAAAAGAAAATTAAGGCAAAGACATGGAAGCCATCAAGAAAGACCAGTCAGATTCAAAATCAAGTAGCTAGCCTACAGAGCGGACTAGATGAACCAGAGGATAGAATCTCAGGAACTGAAGATTCTCTAGAATGTATGGAGAAAGAACATGTGTTTTTTTCTTGGTTTTGTATTGTTTTATATAAAACCAATACAATCAGCAAAACAGATCACTCAAGGAGCTCCGCAATACAATCAGGAAGCTCAATTTAAGGCTAATAGGTATTGAGGAAATCCTAGAGAAAGAAGTCAATGGAATAGGCAACTTATTTAACAGAATATTAGCTGAGAACTTCCCAAATATCCAGAAGGATAGGCCTATCCAGATACAAGAAGTATTTAGAACCTCAAACTGACCAGACCACAATAGGACATCCCAGTGACACACTGGGATCAAAAGAGGATCAATAGGGCTGGGGATATGGCCTAGTGGCAAGAGTGCCTGCCTCGGATACACGAGGCCCTAGGTTCGATTCCCCAGCACCACATATACAGAAAACGGCCAGAAGCGGCGTTGTGGCTCAAGTGGCAGAGTGCTAGCCTTGAGCGGGAAGAAGCCAGGGACAGTGCTCAGGCCCTGAGTCCAAGGCCCAGGACTGGCAAAAAAAAAAAAAAAGAGGATCAATAGAGTCCAAGGAAAGAATCCATAAAGCTTTTAGAGAGAAGAAAGTAACCACATATAAAGGAAAACCCATCAGAATTACCCCAGACTTCTCAGCAGGGACCATGAAAGCAAAGAGAGCCTGCAATGAGGTATGCCACACCATAAAGAAAAATAACTATCAACCAAGAATACTGTACCCAGCTAAACTCTCATTCGTAGCTGAAGGTCAAATAAAAGTCTTCCACAGTAGGGAAAAACTGAAACAATATATCTCCACCAAACCAGCTTTACAGAAAATTCACAAGGATGTACTACATATGGAAAATAATCAAGATCACAATACAGACAGAGAAATGAAACCTAAATAGAAAACCAGAATATTAGATCAAGAATTCAGAAGATACCACTTTTAACAAGATAGCTATAATGAAAGGAAGAAATGATCATCTCTCAATCCTAACTCTCAACATTAATGACTTAATTCTCCAATTAAATGACACAAGCTCATAAATTGGATGAAAAATCAAGATCCATCTTTCTGCTGTCTCCAAGAGACACATCTAGCAAAAGCAACCATCTTCTAAAAGTGAAAGGCTGGAATAAAATCTACCAAGCAAATGGACCCATAAGCAGGCAGGAGGTTCAATCCTAGTATCAGATAAAATTGACTTCAAACTAAAAATGGTAAGAAGAGACAAAGAAACTTACTACATAGTAATAAAGGGATCTCTCCTTCATCTTAAATATCTACACCCCAATTACAGGAGCACCAACTTGATCAAACAAACACTACTGACTAAAAACACTCATAGACCAGAAGACATTGATAGTTGGGGACTTTACCACTCCACTGTCACCTCTGGAAAGATCAACACACCAAAAACTGAGCAAAAAATCTTCAGAACTAAGCAACTGTATCCACCAACTAGACTTAACTGACATCGACAGAATATTCCATCCAGCAATGCCAGAATACACATTCTTTTTAGCAGCACATGGAAACATTCTGCAAAATAGATCCCATCTTAGGGCACAAAGAAAATCGGTGCAAATTCAGGAGTGTTGAAATAATTCCCTGCATTCTCTCAGACCACAATGGAATAAAATTAGAGCTCAACTCAAACAGCCACCACAGAAAAGCCTACAATTCATGGAGACTAAACAACACATTGCTGAGCCATCAGTGGGTCATTGAAGAAATTAGAACAGAAATTCAAATGCTTATGGAAAAAAAACTAAGATGAGCACACAATGCACCAGTTCCTTTGGGACAGAACATAGGCAGTACTCAGAGGGAAATTTATATCTTTGAGTGCCAACATCAACAAACTGGAGAAACAGCAATTCAACAACTTAAAGAAGCACCTTAAGCTCCTCGAAAGGGAACAACACGCTAAACCCCAAGCCAATAGAGAGAAGCAAATAATTAAAATCAAATCAGAATTAAATGACTTCGAGTCCAAAAGAATGAAGTTAAACTTTCTCTCTTCGCAGATGACATGATCCGATACCTAAAGAACCCCGTAGACTCTACTCCCAAGCTACTAGAGCTGCTCCAAACCTTTGGCAAAGTAGCAGGATATAAAATATACCCTCAAGAATTAATGGCTTTTCTATATGCCAATGACCCAAATACCGAGGCTGAAATCAGGAAAGCAACTCCTTTTACAATAGCCTCAAAAAAACATAAAATACCTAGGAATAACCTTAACAAAAGAAGTGAAAGACCTCTATGATGAGAACTTTAAAACCATGGAAAACAAAATTAAGGCAGAACTAAGGAAATGTAAAAACCTCTCAAGCTCCTGGATTGGGAGGATTAGTATTGTGAAAATGGCAATATTGCCAAAGGCTATTTATAAATTCAATGCAATACCCATCAATATCCCAACACTATTTTTTTAATCAAATAGAGGAAGCAATCCAGAAACTCATATGGAACAATAAAAGACACAGGATAGCAAATACAATCCTAAGTAGAAAGAACAGTGCTGGAACAATTTCTATAACAAACTTTAAGCTGTATTACAAAGCTATAGTAATAAAAAACAGCTTGGTATTGGCAGAGGAACAGGCCTGAAGACCAATGGAAGAGAAGTGAATACCCAGAAATGAACTCGCAGAAGTATGCCTACTTAATCTTTGATAAAGAAAGTTAAAAAAATAGGATGGAAGACAGATAGCCTCTTTAACAAATGGTGCTGGCAAAACTGGTTCAACACCTGCAACAAACTATAACTAGATCCTTATATATCACCCTACACCAAAATCAATTCCAAATGGATTAAAGACCTCGAAATCAAAACCGACACCATGAAAACACTAATCGAAGGAGTAGGAGAAACACTTGGGCTCCTTGGCACAGGAAGGAACTCTCTTTATAAAGACCCAGAAAGGCTACAAATCAAAGAAATGTTGGACAAATGGGACTTCATCAGAATGCAGAGCTTCTGCAGGCAAAGGACATAGCTAGCAAGATAAACAGAAAGCCCACAGATTGGGAGAAGATCTTTACTGGCCATTCAACAGACAAAGGCCTCATATCTAAAATATATGCAGAACTAAAAAAATTACCTTCCTCCAAAAAAAAAAAAAATCGCAAAGAACCAATAGCCCCCTCATCAAGTGGGCTAGAGACTTAAAAAAAGATACCCTGAAAACACTAAAAGAAGGAGTAGTAGAAACACTTACACTCCTTGGCACAGGACGAACTTCCTGAATGAAGGCCCCAAAATGCTACAAATCAAAAAAGGTTGTAAAAATGGGACTGCATCAAACTGCAGAGCTTCTGCAGGGCAAAATACATAGATTGCAAGACAAACAGAAAGCCCACAGATTGGGAAAATATCTTTATTGGCCATAAAATGGATAAAGGCCTCATATCTAAAATATATGTATATTTTAAAATATTAAAATCCTCCAAAACAAAACCACAAAGAACCAACAGCACCCTCAACAAGTGGGCTAAATACTTAAAAAGAGACTTCTCTGATGAGGAAATGAGAATGGCCAAGAGACATATGAAAAAGTGATCTACATCACTAGCCATAAAAGAAATGCAAATCAAAAGAACTCAAGATTCCAATTTACCCAGTAAGAATGTCCATTACCAAGAAAACTAACAGTAACAAATGGAGGTGATGTGGCCTGAAGGGTACCCTACTTCCTTGTTTGTGGGAACGTAAACTGGTTCAGCGACTCTGGAAAGCCATAGGGAGATTCCGCAGGAGGCTAAACATAAGAGCTCCCTTATGATACAGCAGCCCCATTTTTGGGCATCTACCCAAAAGACCACAAACAAGAACAGAGTAAAGCCACCAGCACAACAATGTTCATCACAGCACAATTTGTCATAGCTAAAATATGGAACCAACCCAGATGCCCCTCAGTAGATGAATGGATCAGGAAAATGTACATATACACAATGGAATTTTATGCCTCTATCAGAAATAATGGCATTGCCCCATTTGTAAGGAAATGGAAGGACTTTGAAAAAATTATACTAAGTGAAGTGATCCAGACCCAAAGAAACATGGACTCTTTGGTTTCCCTCATAGGGATTAATTAGCATAGGTTTAGGCAAGTCACAGCAGATGATCACAACAACCCAATAGGTATGCCCTTATGAACACATAGGATGATGCTAAGTGAAATGAACTCCGTGTATTGGAAACGACTGTTATATCACTGTTGTAATTACTTTCAACCTGCCATGTGAATTCGTATCTTCTTTTGTTGATGATCCTCTTGTATCTCCTTCCTGTGGCTGTCCCAGCACTATCACTGTATCTCATCTGAGTACCCTTGTTACTGTATATACTGGCATTAGAACTAGGGAAGGGAAAGGGAATATCAAACTCACGAGATAAAGGATAAAAAGACAAACAACTCCCAAAGCAATATTTGCAAAACCATTTGGTGTAAACCAACTGAACAACTCTTGATGGGAGAGTGAAAGGAGGAAGGGGGAGTGGGGAATGAGGGAGGAGGTAACATATAGTACAAGAAATGTACCTGTGGCCTAATGTATGAAACTGTAACCCCTCTGTACATCACATTGACAATAAATAAGTAATTATTTTAAAAAAAGAAGTATAAGAATTTTTGAAATCTAATGAACTATTCATTAACTAGTCACTGAAGTTATCACGTAATTTTATGAATTCTTTTTTTTACACCTTACTTGGATTAACAAGGGGTTTTTGATCAACTTCTAGTCAGGAATTCTTAATTTTTTCCACTCCAGATGAAGTTCTAAGTTGAACATATTATAATAGTATGTCCTTGAATGACACTGATGCTGTTATTTTGTGACTAATGTAATAACATGTTACGGCCAAAAACTTGATAATGATTGGCTGCCATTTGCAGTTATAGCAGAGGAAGAGCAAATGTCTCCAGAAGTCAGGCAGGATGAACATTTTAACATTGATGTTCAAAATGAGAGCTATTTAGAATGAATTTTTTGTTATCGTTGATACCTTTTTTCTCAATGTAAGTTGAGATTTCAGTGTCTTTCAAGTTTTTGTAAAGTGATTACATAAGTAAAAAAATATTCACTGAAGGTAATGGAACTGGTTGTTCCTGTTCTGAGTGCTATGTCATTGACCACACCACAACTCTTTTTAAAAACATCAAATGAGAACTACAATAGTGGCTGCCAAAAGAACTACTGGAGGTTGATCCTAAAATATTTAGCAATAACTTAATGAAAATGAACTGCACACACACACACACACACACACACACACACACACACACACACACACCATGACATAACATGAAAATAAATATTACAAAATAACTTTAATTTGGAACTTTTAAATTTGATTTTATTTCGGATACATTCATTAGTTTGCTATTCTTATTGTTTGTAGGAATAAACTAAATCAGAAGTGGTTTCTTTTCATGCAGAAATGACAACAGCAAGCTTAATTCCTTATGAGCATACCACCTTTTTGTTCTGTTTTATAACCTACACCAAAGAGAACTTGCTGATCATGATAACCCACAGACTAGAAGATGATTCCATTTAATTGATGAGATTATGCTAACACATAGTGACCAGGCAATAGCAAACATTTTAAATGCTCTACTAAAATAAATGTCTGACAGAAGATAAGAGATAATCCTAAGGAAACATCAGTCTCCTGACACATTAATTAAGTTTCTGGGGCTCTAGTGTTTTGCTGTACATAAGCAATATAACTTCTAAGGTGAAAGACAAATTGATGAATCTTGTGATGCCCACCATGATAAAAGAGACCCTTTTTGGATTTTGATGGCAATATATATCACATTTGGTTTAACCTATGAGGCTGACAGTTTTAAAGGGGATACAAAGAATAAAAAACAGAAGGCAAAAGGTGTCATTAATTCTAACTTTGGAGCTACTTCTGCTATGTGAATAATAGACTCAATATTTTTCAGATATATAATCTGAAATCTACAGAAGTGTTGTAATCTTTCAATCAAGTTCTCTAAATGAATTCCCAGGGTAATCAAGTACAGTTTTGGATTTATAGCATACTCAGTTCTACAAAAATTTATGATTATTTGTGCAAAGCAGCCACCAACTTACCAGCAAGCTTTTGGAAAGACAAAAGTAATGACTGAAGGTATCAGGTGAATACCTGAAGTTGGTATCTTCTGAACCACCGAATTATAAAATTAAACACCAAACATTTCCATCCTATTATATAATTGAAATGAAAATAATTGAATTAATTTTTTTTCTAGGAGAAAATAGTAAAATGCTCAAAAAAAAACCCCCAAAAAAACTCTAAGACACTCCTGTTACCTGATCATATCTATCTCAAATTGATGGCATCTTCTGTCTTCTACTTAAAATGTGTGTTCCAGAAAGAGGACATTTTTCTTCATGCTTCTCTCTCTGAGTTCAAATACAAGCTTCCTTATTGTTCCATATGGTCTATGTATGACTGCAAACCACCATTCCTTTATTTGCTGTTGCTTCTTTTGCTTATCTGTCTTCCACTCACAGGCCTTCCAGCTGTTATATGATTTTAAAATATTTATTTTGAATATTTTAATTATTGCTTTGATCAGATGAACAAAAAAGGAGAAATACAAAATTTTATTATATGTATAAAACTCTTATATTTAGTTATATTATCTTTAAGTCATTTACAAAGGAGTTGCCATTTAACAAAGCATTGTATAAATACAGTATACCTTGATCAATGTCACCCTTTTCAGCATACTCATCTATCCCTCCCTTACCCAATCTTTCTCTAAGTTTTCTTAATTTTTCCAGGTATGCCTTGCATTCTTGTCTGCATTTTCCCCCTCTTCACCTCTTCATTTGTCTAGCCCTTATCCCTGGCCTCACCTCATTCCTTCTGAGCACTGAATTTCTGGTGTTTTCTTTGTTGAAATTTGATTTTGGCTAAGGAATTATACTATTTGTGATCTCCCCTGACTCTACTGTATTTTATGTAATACATCTTTATACCATTGCATACCACCCTATATATTTACTTATGAGTTTGTAAGGGAAGTCTCACTTCTACATATAAGGGCAACCATGGACTCTTTGACTCTGGGCTTGACTTAATTTGCTTAGAATGTTTCATTTTCAAGTCTTTCCATTTGCTTAAAAACAGTATAATATCATTTATTTTCTTTTTCACCATGGGAAAACTCTTGTTTATTTGATTAAACAAAAATAAAATAAGCTGCCTAGGAATATTTTTTAAATCCAGAGACACCAACTTTGTTTTCAGGCTGTGGTAGCTAACACAGCATCTCCTTCTCATCTTGCCCTACTCTCTCTGTGGACCACAGTGATACATTCAGAAGCCTGTTAGCAAGCAAAGAAATTCAAACACTCTTCCATTGGTTCTCAACCTACGTATTGCCTGTCACTCCTGCAGCCTGCAATACGAACATACACATTTAAACATAAAAACAAAACAGGAAGGGGTGGGAACAGTTGTGTGTAAATAACAAAATAACAGAAATTCACTTCTGCTAAAAATGTTTGGGAAAAATCCCCCCAATCCCTACCTGCAATCCACAGGAATGTTTTCCACTTCAGTTATTGGTGGTTTAATTGCCATTATTTTGATGTGAATTTTTTCAGGATTATTTTATTTTTTGTTTAATAATCATTTGTATCAAATTGAAATTTCCTACTCTGTGTTTTTGTCTTCATTTCACACAGCTACTTTTTTGTATTCTCTATGTCAATTCATACTGGTGATCATACATTTCCCCTATAATTTCATTGATTATTCTTATCATCACAATTATTATCACATGTAAAAGGAACTAAGTTTCTTATGTGGCATGCTAAGACTAAAAATAATTAACTCTATATAGACAGTAAGATCAATGCTAAAGAATACAGTCAAAATACATTGCGTATATATGTAAATATAAAATAATGAAATTATTATTGAAATTAGTGTGGCAACAGGTGAAGGGAGGATGAGACAAAATAAAGTACAGTATATGAATGTGTCAAAATGAAATTACTTGATACAGCTTATTGATGCTAAATCAATGTAGGGTAGAACATAAATACATGCATACACACATAAGTAAATAAAGTGAAACTGTCACCAATTGCATTCTTACTCTCAGCTTAAAATATGCTGAAATGATAGAAGACTTAAAAAATTCAATACTCTAATTATGGAGAAACAAAGATAATTTATAACTAAACAAAGATCATTTATTCCCAAATTCACACTTTGAAATCATGTAATAGGTAACATAAAATATAATTTAGCTCAGACCTGTGAATTAATTAATACCCCCAACTTGGTATCTGTGCTCTCTCTTTAAAAAATTTATTGTAAAGACTGTTTTATGCATGTTTTATTTAATAAACCACATTGAACTTTCTGAATAGTCATAATAAAATGTATGTAACTGACAGCCTTCTGTATTAATATACGTTAAAATAGTCTGATTAGTAAAAAATACCCTTTTCTCTGTTTTTATGTGCGATTCATATTATAATCTATGTATACATGGATATAATTGATTAGAAATGAAACTGTGCACAATTTTATCTCATAAAAATTAATAAGTAAAAACGGAGACTGTGAAGAAAATTAAAAGTTAAGAGAAATACATGGGGAGGAGGCAAGGTACATGGAGTGAGAATACACACATGCACACACAGACACACACACACAACACTACTATACAAGAATACAGTATCATGATTCATGTGTAATACAAGAATAGAGTAAAATATAATCAGAAAGTGAGAGAGGTTAGAGAAATTAAGAATAACAAAAATAACAAATAAAGAACAAAAATAAGCAAAACAAAACTTACAGATAGTACTTCTTGTTGAAGAGGAATGCTTCACCAATTGTGATCTACCATTGCAGTAGGTGCTCCTCAATCTCTGGCCTTCAATACTTCACTCCAGATTCCCCTTTGAGCCACTCATCACCTTGCATTCCTCACTGCATGCTGGTTGGTACTTCCTGGGCAACTAATGTTCAGTATCAGGAGGAGTAAGATTAGTCTTGTGCACTAGTAGCAACTATAGTGTTGGTGGAAGGGTGGCTTGATCTGGCTCACTATGGTGGTTCTGATGGGGTAGTGCAGGCCCAGGCACAAATGGCATCAATTGAAAGATTGGGGAGGAGAATTGTTCACGCATTCTGCTAAATGTGCACACTTTCCCCCTCCCAATATATCTGTAATTCAGTACACTGGAGATTTCATATTTATTTACAGTAATATTTTCTGACACTCAGTGGAGCAGTAGTGAGTCTATGCAGGAGTAAGGCAGGCTTGGTTTTAGCAAAATTTGCCCATTTCCTACTTACCCATCCATTAATTCTTTCCTGGGGTCTGTGTTGAGGAATAAAGAAAGTTGGGAAACATTGTGTGGAGTGTGACCTCTCCTGAAATTTATCCTATGCCAAGAATGTTGTCCTTTGTTGTTGTTGTTGTTGTTGTTGTTGTTGCTGCTGCTGTTATTTTTGTTGGTTGTGGAACTTGAACTATGGGTCGCTGGTTCTGTCCCTGACCTCTTCAGCTCAAGGATGTTTTTCTTTTTTATTTTTTTTCAAATTTTTATTATCAAACTGATATACAGAGAGGTTACAGTTTCATATATCAGGCATTGGATACATTTCTTGTACTGATTGTTACCCTGTCCCTCATACCCCCCTTCCATCCTCCCCCTTTCCCTTTCCCCCCATGAGGTGTTCAGTTCACTTACACCAAACAGTTTTGCAAGTATTGCTTTTGTAGTTGTTTGTCTTTTTTTTACCCTGTGTCTCTGGATTTTGGTATTCCCTTTCAATTTCCTAGTTCTAATACCAGTATACACACGGTTTCCAATGTACTCAGATAAGATTACAGAGATAGTGTAGATACAACCACATGAAGGTGATACAAGAACATCATCAATAGTAGAAGCTACAGATACACATGGGACATGGAAAGTAGTTACAACTGTGATATAACAATCATTTCCATAACATGGAGTTCATTTCACTTAGCATCATCTTATGTGATCATAAGGGTATAGCTATTGGGCTCTTGTGATCCTCTGCTGTGACTTGCCTAAACCTGTGCTAATTATTCCCAATAAGGGAGACCATAGAGTCCATGTTTCTTTGGGTCTGGCTCACTTCACTTAGTATAATTTTTTCCAAGTCCTTCCATTTCCTTACAAATGGGCAATGTCATTCTTTCTGATAGAGACATAAAATTCCATTGTGAATATGTACCACATTTTCCTGATCCATTCTTCTACTGAGGGGCATCTGGGTTGGTTCCAGATTCTAGCTATGACAAATTGTGCTGCGATGAACATTGTTGTGCTGGTGGCTTTAGTGTGATTTTGTTTGTGGTTTTTTTGGATAGATACCCAAAAGTGGGGTTGCTGGGTCATAGGGGAGTTCTATATTTAGCCTTCTGAGGAATCTCCATACTGCTTGCCAGAGTGGCTGAACCAGTTTACATTCCCACCAACAATGAAGTAGGGTTCCCTTTTGGCCACATCCCCTCCAACAATTGTTACTGTTAGTTTTCTTGATATATGACATTCTTACTGGGGTGAGAAAGAACCTCAATGTTGTTTTTATTTGCATTTCTTTTATGGCCAGTGATGTAGGCCACTTTTTCATATGTCTCTTGGCCATTCTCATTTCCTCATCAGAGAAGTCTCTTTGTAAGTCTTTATCCCACTTGATGAGGGGGCTATTGGTTCCTTGTGGTTTTGGAAGAAGGTAATTTTTTTAGTTCTGCATATATTTTAGATATGAGGCCTTTGTCCATTGAATGGCTGATAAAGAGCTTCTCCCAGTCTGTGGGCTTTCTGTTTATCTTGCGAGCTATGTCCTTTGCCTTGCAGAAGCTCTGCAGTTTGATGCAGTCCCATTTGTCCAACTTTTCTTTGCTTTGTAGCCTTTCTGGGTCTATGTTAAGGAAGTTCCGTCCTGGGCCAAGGAGCCCAAGTGTTTCTCCTACGCCTTCCTTTAGTGTTTTCAGGATGTCTGTTTTGATTTCGAGGTCTTTAATCCATTCGGAATTGATTTTTGTGCAGGGTAATATATAAGGATCTGGTTTTAGTTTGTTGCATGTGTTGAACCAGTTTTGCCAGCACCATTTGTTAAAGAGGCTATCTTTCGTCCAAACTATTGTTTTAGCTCCTTTATCAAAGATTAAATAGGCGTAGTTCTGTGGGTTCATTTCTGGGTCTTCAATTCTGTCCCATTGGTCTTCAGGCCTGTTCCGGTGCCAATACCAAGCTGTTTTTATTACTATAGCTTTATAATACAGCTTAAAGTTGGTTATTGTAATTTCTCCAACACTGTTCTTTCTGCTTAGGATTGTTTTTGCTATTCTAGGTCGTTTATTGTTCCATATGAATTTCTGGATTGCTTCTTCTATTTCATTAAAAAATAGTGTTGGGATATTAATGGGTATTGCATTGAATTTATAGATAGCCTTTGGCAATATTGCCATTTTGATTATATTAATCCTCCTAATCCAGGAGCATGGGAGGTTTTTCCATTTCCTTAGTTCTGCCTTAATTTCGATTTTCAAGCTCTTAAAGTTCTCATTAAAGAGGTATTTCACTTCTTTGGTTAAGGTTATTCCTAGGTATTTTATGTTTTGGGGGGCTATTGCAAAAGGAGTTGCTTTCCTGATTTCAGCCTCGGTCTTCAGGTCGTTAGCATAGAGAAAGGCCATTGATTTTTGAGGGTATATTTTATATCCTGCTACTTTGCCAAAGTTTTTGATCAGCTCTAGTAGCTTGGGGGTAGAATCTATGGGGTTCTTTTAGTATAGGATCATGTCATCTGTGAAGAGAGAAAGTTTAACTTCATCTTTTCCTATTTGGATCCCCTTTGTATTTTCTTCTTGCCTAATTGCTCTGGCTAGGAATTCTAGTAGTATGTTGAAGAGCAGGGGAGAGAGTGGTCAAGGATGTTTTTCTTTGAGTGGAGAAAATATGATCTTGTTGGTTCCCCTAGTACCTTCATATTTGTTATCTGCAGTGTTTTCAAATGCAGCCTTGCTGTGAGGCTAGGCTCTGCCTTAGCACATGCCAGTGAGTACACATTATCTCTCACCATACAATACACAATGGGTTCAGAGTTAAAGTAGGTTATGTCCTATTCTACAGAAGCTGCCTGTCCCTATGGCAAAGGGAGGGGGTTCAGGATAAAAATATGAAGAATTATTTTCAGACAGAATAAATTTAATGCTTCTAGGAAGTGCAGTAAACACCAAGGAATACATGACAAGGCTAAGCCTAAACCAAAATACATTCATAATTTATGATTTGGATAATGCTAAACAATGCTTATTGAATTGAAATAACTACATGAATCAGGAAAAAAACACAAGAAAAGTAATGATTATACCTCTTTTGGGGGTAATTCCATCACATTTCCCCCTTTTTCATATTTTTATTGTCAGTATAAAGGTAAATAAATAAGAGTTACAGTTATATAAGTCACGTAATGAACATATTACTTTTGGGGCAATGTCATCTCTTCCATTGCTCTCTCTGCTTTTCCCTCTTTAAAATATTCATGTCCTCTTTAAAATATTTTACTTCAAATTTTTTCAGAGGAGGTTGATTTCAAAAGCAAAGGCTACTCATGATGTATAGAGGTCCTATGGTAATATCTATATCTCTATTTCACTCTGCATTTACATGTATAAATATATATATGTAATTTTTGTCTATGTGCTTATTTGTATATTTATAGATGAAACTACTGTTGAAAATTTGGTTAACAAGAGACTTAGATTATCCAGTTAGGAACATACTATTCATAAAATTATGTTATCCCATCAATATTTTAAACTGAAAGTACCTTATAGTATAATATTTTCTCAATCTATAGGCTGAATAGCACTTTAATATTTTCAAAATGCGTATTGTAAGAGTTGAAACATATTTTGAAATTCTATGAATAATCTCAGAAAACATATCACCTTCTTCAAACTTTGTGACATTGCATAGACTTTTGACAATAAAAGAAGTTAAACTTTAAGTCATATTATGGCCAGATGATTTAGTTTATACTCATATGAAAGCCACTTCACCCTCTTCATCTTTCCATTTGCCCTTTCTTGACCCTTCTCAACTCCATTACATCTGTCTTATGATGTTGTGTTATTTCATAGCTTGATTGAGGGTTTTATTGATTTCAGCCAGTGTTTTCTACTATATATAAATAAGACTGAAATGGAGAAGGTTTAAATTTGGTAATGAAAGAGAAGCCTCCTTCCCAACTTCTACACATTTCTTTGATGGCTTATCTGATGAGTTGTCAAAAGAGGTTCATACCTAGGAAAACTCTGCATCTATTAAAGAAAATTTTATAGCCAGTCAATGTCACAGATAGTAGCTATGGGAACTCATAACCCTTAATGAGGAAATAAAAGACTCTTTCATTGACATAGTATTTTCGCTTCTTCCATAACATAGTATTGTAGTGGAAAAATGTTTGCAAGAAATGAACAACTGAAGATGAATAAATATCCAAGAGTGCTGAATTGGCCCCCTGGGTTTCTCCACATCACAGGAACCTGGGAAATAAATGAAAAAGTATTTGGCAATAGGAAAATATTGTGCCCATATAAGAATCATGAAGTCTGAGTGGCAATACTTTGATGAAATACTGTCTGCAGCAAATGTTAGACAAAATGGATTTTATATATAATATTGTCAGTACCAGTGTCTGATATAGTGTTTTTGTATTTTAAAAATAAGTAGACATTAGCTGCTATGAAGAATTAATTGTGACTATTTGAAAAACAAGTAGAGCCAATGAAATCTAATATTTCTATACTTAAAGAGTCAGTGATGCCTTTATTATAAGCTAGGGTTTAACCGACTTAGCCTTATAATATTTTATTTAGGAAAGAATTAGTGATGAAGATATTTTGTTTTTTAAAATTATTTATTTATTTACTTTTTTTTTTTTTTTTTGACCAGTCCTGGGCCTTGGACTCAGGACCTGAGCACTGTCGCTGGCTTCTTTTTTCTCAAGACTTGCACTTTGCCACTTGAGTCACAGCACCACTTCTGGCCATTTTCTACATGTGTGTGGTGCTGGGGAATTGAACCCAGGGCTTCATGTATACGAGGCAAGCACTCTTGCTACTAGGCCATATTTCCAGCCCCGTTATTTTCTTTACTATCTGATGAAACTAGCTGCTTCTATTGCCTTTGATCCTATTTCAGTATGTAAATCCTGATGGGATATTTAGAAAAGATTGACAGCATTTTATGTAAAATTCTAACAACTTTTAATAGTAATTGATAAAACATTTACTCAAATTTAGGTATGTCTTCCTTAAACATAGTAAACATACAAAACAATATCATTCTTCACAATATATCTTCCAACAAAAGCTTTGTCTTCAGAAATTGACCTTTAATTTTGAAGATTAAAAGCACATTTTATATCAAGTAGTTTACAGAATTACATCTAAGTTAATTAAAAGCTGTACCAATAATATATTTTCTCTGCTTGATTTTGTGCTTAATCATGTTTTTTGCATGCTTTTCTTCATTTACTATTTTCAATATAGTTTTCATTATTGCATATATTTTACCTTTTAGTGTTATTCTAAAGGTGGTGTAAGAGAGGTTGCAGTTATGTAAATTGAGCAATGAGTACACTTCTTTTGGAAGTGTCATCTTTTCCCTCCTTTACTCCCAGTTTCTTCCTCCTGACCCTATTCCCCTACAAGTTATGAAATTCATGTTTAACATACTTTCCAGTGAGTATCACTGCTGTATTTTTTCACCCTTGTCTCATCATTTCTCTGCTCCCCCTTACACTTCCCAAATCAGATAAACTTATATACAAGACACACATACAAGAAAACATGATCAAGGCAGTCTCTGAAGTAGTGTTATCTAATGAGGGCTCACTTCACAGCTTATAAATGGTTCATGCTAGCTATGGTCTTATTTGTTGGGAGTAACATCATACCAAGTTCCATGCTCATGATACAATCAATTTAATAACATATTGGGTGTATGTGTAATCCTATGAATTTAATATTCAGAATGTTCATTATTGTTAAATAATCATATAGCTTTCATATCCATTTTGAAATCTCTATGTCTCATATTTTTCAGGAGTATCTAATAGACATAATATTAGTTTAAGTCAACTTCTGAAAGAATAAATATGGAATATGAAAGTGACTATGTTGGGACTTCAGAATCCATTAAATTGAGAAAAACACTCTAAAATTTTGTGCTTTTAAATTTTTAACTTTTATATCAATCACCTGAAGACCCTATTAAAATATAACTGATGCTATCCATCTTTAACATTATTTAATATTTCCTGCCCTTCTCCTAGATATTCATTGATACTTGACACATTCCACGTTATCTCCTGTTGTCTAGAAATCAAAGTTTGTTTTTTTTTGCCAGTCCTGGGCCTTGGACTCAGGGCCTGAGCACTGTCCCTGGCTTCTCTTTGCTCAAGGCTAGCACTCTGCCACTTGAGTCCCAGAGCCACTTCTGGCCATTTTCTGTATATGTGGTGCTGGGGAATCGAACCCAGGGCTTCAAGTACACAAGGCAAGCGCTCTTGCCACTAGGCCATATCCCAAGCCCCTAGAAATCAAAGTATTTTGATAATTACTTTTTCTTAAATTTGATTTGCTAAATATATATCAAAGTCAAATCTCCTTTCCCATATTGCTCTGAATCCAGAATTTAACTGAGATCTACTCTGGTGTTGAAAATTGGATTTTGTGCTCAGACAACATTTCCTTCAGTGACTATGTGTCTCAGATTCTGTGGGTCCTCTATAATCCATGTCAATATTTAGATTATTTCATTTGTTTGAAAAGACAGATTAATATATTGAAATGTGAATTCTTCTTTAGTGTGCTATTTTTGCACTTAATTTTCTGTTTTTGTTTGTTTATTTTGGGATGTGGTTGTGTTTTATTTTTCCAGTCCAGTGTCTTGAACTCAGGGCCTGAACACTGTCCCTACCTTCTTTCTGATCAAGGCTAGCACTCCACCACTTGAGCCACAATGCCATGTCTGGTTTTCTCTATATATGTGGTGCTGAGAAATCGAACTCAGGGCTTCATGTATGTGAGGCAAGGACTCTACACTAGGCCATATTCCTAGCCTCTTTGCACTTAATTTTCTTGACATATTTACAGATCAATATTTGTATTAAATAGTTCTTATCTAAAATAGTCTGTTTACTTACATTTATGTGTTCTGCCAGCTATATAGGCTCCAATTAAAGTAAATATATAATCATCATAATCTAAGTGACTTTAGGCAGCAAAGCAAGGTTTGGCACCTGCTAGGCAAGAACTCTACCAGTTGATATATATCTATTTCTATAAATAGATATAAATTTATATAAATTATATAAATATATAAATAGATAGATAGTTATCTATATAGAGAAATATAGATAGATACATAAATAGATAGATCTTTTTTCTTTCTCTTTTATACTGTGCTTACCATGCAGTCTGAACTCAGAATATCTGAGCGTTGTCCTGTGCTTGTGGCTGGAGCTCTACCATTTGAGTCACAGCCCAAAATCCAGCTTTACTACTGCTTAATAATAGATAAGAGTCTCACAGACATTCATAAATGGCTTGGCTGCAAACTTTGATCCTTATATCTCAGCCTCCTGATATTTAATACACACATGAGTTACCAGTGTCTGGTCTGTATTTTGTTTTTGGTTTTAATCACTAGCACTTTATTTTTTTTTTCAAATTTTTATTATCAAAGTGATGTACAAATAGGTTACAGTTTCATACATTAGGCATTGGATACATGTCTTATAATGTTTGTTAACTTGTCCCTCATAACCCCTCCCGCCTCCCCGTTTCCCTTTCCCCCCATGAGGTGTTCAGTTCACTTACACCAAACAGTTTTGCAAGTATTGCTTTTGTAGTTGTTTGTCTTTTTTTACCCTGTGTCTCTGGATTTTGGTATTCAATTTCCATTTCCTAGTTCTAATACCAGTATACACGGTTTCCAATATACTCAGATAAGATTACAGAGATAGGGTAGATACAACCACATGAAGGTGATACAAGAACATCATCAATAATAGAAGCTACAGATACAGATGGGACGTTGAAAGTAGTTACAACTGTGATATAACAATTGTTTCCATAACATGGAGTTCATTTCACTTAGCATAATCTTATGTGTTCATAAGGGTATAGCTATTGGGTCTTGTGATGCTCTGCTATGACTTGCCTAAACCTGTACTAATTATTCCCAATAAGGGAGACCATAGAGTCCATGTTTCTTTGGGTCTGGCTCACTTCACTTAGTATAACTTTTTCCAAGTCCATCCATTTCCTTACAAATGGAATAATGTCATTCTTTCTGATAGAGGCATAAAATTCCATTGTGTATATGTACCACATTTTCCTGATCCATTCGTCTACTGAGGGGCATCTGGGTTGGTTCCAGATTCTCGCTATGACAAATTGTGCTGCGATGAACATTGTTGTGCTGGTGGCATTACTGTGATTTTGCATTTCTTTTATGGCCAGTGATGTAGACTACTTTTTCATATGTCTCTTGGCCATTCTCATTTCCTCATCAGAGAAGTCTCTTTGTAAGTCTTTAGCCCACTTGATGAGGGGGCTATTGGTTCTTTGTTGTTTTGTTTTGGAGGAAGGTAATTTTTTTAGTTCTGCACATATTTTAGAGATGAGGCCTTTGTCTGTTGAATGGCCGGTAAAGATCTTCTTCCAGTCTGTGGGCTTTCTGTTTATCTTGCGAGCTATGTCCTTTGCCATGCAGAAGCTCTGCAGTTGATGCAGTCCCATTTGTCCAACCTCTCTTTGATTTGTAACGTTTCAGGGTCTTTGTTATGGAAGTTCCATCCTGCGCTAAGGAGCCCAAGTGTTTCTTCTACTCTTTCCTTTAGTGTGTTCAGGGTGTCTGTTTTGGTTCGAGGTCTTTAATCTATTTGGAATTGATTTTGGTGTAGGATGATATATAAGGATCTAGTTTTAGTTTGTTGCATGTGTTGAACCAGTTTTGCCAGCACCATTTGTTAAAGAGGCTATCTTTCGTCCAAACTATTGTTTTAGCTCCTTTATCAAAGATTAAGTAGGTGTAGTTCTGTGAGCTCATTTCTGGGTCTTCAATTCTGTTCCACTGATCTTCAGGCCTGTTCTGGTGCCAACACCAAGCTGTTTTTATTAGTATAGCTTTATAATACAGCTTGAAGTTGGGTATTGTAATTCCTCCAGCACTGTTCTTTCTACTTAGTATTGTTTTTGCTATTCTAGGTCTTTTATTGTTCCATATGAATTTCTGGATTGCGTCCTCTATTTCATTAAAAAATGGTGTTGGGATTTTAATGGGTATTGCATTGAATTTGTAGATAGTCTTTGGCAATATTGCCATTTTCACAATACTAATCCTTCCAATCCAGGAGCTTGGGAGGTTTTTCCATCTCCTTAGTTCTGCTTTAATTTCATTTTTCAAGCTTTTAAAGTTCTCATCAAAGAGGTCTTTCACTTCTTTGGTTAAGGTTATTCCTAGGTATTTTATGTTTTGGGAGCTATTGCAAAGGGAGTTGCTTTCCTGATTTCAGCCTCGTTCTTCGGGTCGTTAGCATAGAGAATGGCCGTTGATTTTTGAAAGTTTATTTTATATCCTGCTACTTTGCCAAAGTTTTGGATCAGCTCTAGTAGCTTGGGGGTAGAGTCTATGGGATTCTTTAGGTATAGGATCATGTCATCTGCGAAGAGAGAAAGTTTAACTTCATCTTTTCCTATTTGGATTCCCTTTGTATTTTCTTCTTGCCTAATTGCTTGGGCTAGGAATTCTAGTACTATGTTGAAGAGCAGGGGAGAGAGTGGACATCCCTGCCTTGTTCCTGATTTTATAGGGAATGGCTTTAGTGTTTCACCATTTAGAGTTATGCTTGCTGTTGGTTTGTCATAAACTGCCTTGATTATATTCAGGAATTTTCCCTGGAATACCAGTTTTTCAGGGCTTTTATCATAAATGGGTGCTGGATTTTATGAGCAATTCTTGTTCTTATATTAAGTTCTTTTAGGACAGGTTTTGTCTATGAATCCCTTTGATTCACTCGGATTAAGCAGGGATACCCTCTATCCAATAACCAGGAGTCAATGGAACCTGGAGGTCCTGGCAGTAAGTCAGGAGGGTAAGTTAGAGGTAGTAAAGAGAATAGAGTAAAATGTATTGGGGGGGGTGATGATTTTGGTTTAGTTTCAGTGACATGGAAATGTGGAGAAGAGTAGAATCAGTAGAAAGATCAAGGTGAAAATCATAGACAATGGAGAGTTAGCAGAAAAGAGTGGAGGTGTTATTCATAGGAAAGTAATTTTTAAAGAAAGAGAATGCAAAGAGAGAAATAAAGAAAAAATACTGGAAGACAGATGCACAAAACCGAGAAAAATTATTTAAAAAAGAAAAAAAAAAGGAAAACAAAAACAGAAAAATGAATAACAAAAAAAATGAAAAAAGAACTTGATAAAACAAACAGGTAAAAATGGAAAACAAAAAAACCAATGACGTTTCAGAAGTGAAAAAATTTAAAAAAAGATTTTTTTGAAAAGTTTAAAAAATGTTTGAAAAGAAAAAAAAAATGGAGTCCTCCTAGTTTGGGTGGTCTTTCCCCAGTCTCTGGTTTCCTTGCGATGGTCTGCAGTCTATTTTCCTAATTGGCTGGTTTGACTTGCTTTCAATTTGCAAGGGGTGGATCTGTTCTGACCCTTCTCCCCTGTTGGTGCAATCCTGGGTCTCTGTGGTTTGCACAGCTTGCAAGTAGGCCTTGGTCATCCTCTGTTGATGGGGACATGAGCAGTCTTGGGAACCCTGGCTCCTCTGTCTGCTTTGGGGCCTGGCCTTTAATGCCTGGCTTTCAATACTCTGTGGACTCAGCATGGCGGGGCACCTCTGGCCTGGTTTACCTGGCTGAGAGTTGCTTGCCTGGGGGAGGTTCCTCCCTCCTGGGTGGGGCAGCCTCCTTGGTGGAGGTGGCTATGGAATTCAGCTCCGTTTAGGGCTGGGAATTGGGCTTCCTCTGTGACAGGACTGTTTAACTTTCTCAGGAACTGTTTGTTCCCCCGTCTGGTGTTTCTGTGCCGCCGGAAGCTGTTCACCACTTTCGCTTTAAATTTAGAAATTCCGTCAGGCAGGGCGGGGCACCTCTTGCTAAGCCGCGGCCCACAACCAGCCTCCTGCCTGGGCAGGGGGCATTCTCCTGGGTGGAGCTGACTCTCACTGGTCAGTCCCTCTTGCCCTTTTCAAAGATGGTTCCTTTGTCCTCACTTTCCCCAGGCCCACTTTAGTTCCAATCTGGTCTGACCCTATGCCAGTGTTAAAGATGGTGCTTTGCTCTGGCCGTGGGGAAAGGGCTACTTTCCAGAAGCTGCTCTGTGGTGCGAGTGAGAATATCTTTCATGGGGTACTCACGCTTTCTCTGTGATTTCATCCCATCCATGCTCAGCCGCCGTCTGGAGGATTTCTCCCTGGTCTATGCTGTGTGCTTTAGCCGTGCGGAGTGTGTGGGTCACTGTGCTGGGTGCTGTGCCAGCGCCAGCAATGGCACGGTGGCGGGATGCCACCCGGAGCTCAAATCTGTGTTTTCAGGCAAGCAAAGTGGATTTTTCCTTCCTGTCCAGAATCCCTGTACTGTTAGAATTTACTCTGTCTGTCTTTCTAGGAGTAAAAGTTTCTATGGGGTGAGAAAACTGTGATGTCGGAGGGAGCTCAGCTAGGGCTCTGCTGCTCCTCTGCCATCTTCCTGGAAGTCCTGTATTTTGTTTTATAGACAATCTCAAGCTATTGCTTGAGCTGACCTCCAATGCATGATCATTAGCAAAATTAAATATTGGAGTATGCCAGTTTTGGAGTATACCAGTATGCCTAGTTTGTTTATGATACTTTGATCTCATTATTCTGTAGTCAGTCTACATCACATTAGTAAACAAGTCAACAATTAGAATAATTGTATGCCATTTTATATTATAAAATATTGTTATTAAAAGTGCACATATATACTTGATGAAAAATATACTGATTGCATTTGAAAGATCACCAATTAATATATAATTAAATACATTTTCTCAATTGAAATTAAAGTATTTTGTCAGAAGCAAGGTATTTTTCTATTTTAGTTTTTATTTTTAAAGACAATGATAATCACAAATAAATGAAATAAAAAGAGCATATACATAATGTGAAGCTACTAATTATCCACTTGTGCTAAGAAATGTAAGGGGGAAAAGTATTTTCAAGCAAAACTTGCCATTTCTATGTAGATACTTTGGAAAGAATTCAGTGAGCATATTAAAGTAGTGATGAGCTCACAGTCTTTTAAAAATTAAGTGTTTAAAATAGCAATACATTAAGCCTTCCAAAAATGTTCTAGGACCATGGTAGGGGTGAAATATAAATTTTCACTTTCTTATTGCTGCTTCACTAAAAGGAAAATTGCCCTTTTCTTGTATTTCAGTTACTTAAGATCAAGTCATTGGCTGAGTGTCTATGATCACCCTGGTGGCTGCATGCCAGATTAGCAATCTTGCAAACCTGAGTCTATCAGCTCGAGGTGGTGTGGCTGGCATGCGTCTGCACAGCACTTAATTTAATTAGATGAGCCTTCCATTGTTGAAACTGCTGAACATGGTATTTTTGACTGAGCCAAGGAAGAATCTAATTTATTAGACCTTTGAAACAGAGCTGTGGAATTGTTATTGTGGTGTCTCACAGCAGCTGCAATGTTTTGAATATAAATTCTGAATCCGAAGGAAAGCAGTATTTCAGAAATCTATCCTGTGTTTATTGCTGATGCACTAGCCGTTTGTTCTTGGGGGCTTTGCACCCTATTATGATCTCGGTTATTGTTGGCTTGCAAGACAGAATGCAGTTTCCCATTATTATTCTACGGAGAAATTTGGTGTCATGATGAGAGTAGTGTGTCAGGATTAAGAGAAGCTACATTTTATTTCTCCCTTTTTTTATTGTGTGATATTGAACCTTCCATTTCATTGCAGCAGGCTTAGATTAAAAAAAAAAAAAAAGACAAACGCTTCACCTGAAAGAGAAGCTGTGATAAAGCCTATAAAATAAATTCTAAAAGCAGCTTTGAGATATTTAGGAGAAGTGCAATTAATTTTTACTGAGCTACTGCTCTATTTTTGGTATAAAGCATTAAACAGACAAAACAACAAAATCCCATTTATGTCTTACAAAAATTTATATTTAAAAGGAATGACTAAAAACGACCAATATGAAAGATAAAATTATAAGTGTTTTGCAAATGAGCAATACTTTAAGACTTTAGGGTACTTGAACAAAAGAAGAAATAACTAAATCTACAGTAACACTAAGGAAGAATAAGTTCCAAGTATAAAATCTATTTAAGGAAATATTTACATTTGATTCAAAGCATGTGATTCTGGACATGAGCTTTCTTTGCATAAGACATTGGATAAAAGGATAAAAGATACAGAGCCTGAAAAAGACTAAACTGTATGTGGCACAGCAATAACATTTACTGAGAAAATCTTAATCTATTGCAGCACCCGTGATTTAAATTATGTCCTAAATCCAGATGATAATGCAGAAAATAAGACATAGTGCCCTTTTAATGTTCCTAACAGTATTTATAATCTAGCAGGGTACTGACAAAAAAAAGATGCCAAATATTATTTTTAAAGTGTCATTAGAAAGCAATTAAAGATAAATAGAAGAACCTAACATTGGCTTTGAAGAATCTCAGCCTACTTGAGACAGAAAATGATTTAAGTTGTTATCTGATAGGCTGATAACTAGAAGAGACTAATATGATGAAGTCATCTTTCTAATTGTATTTAAGGACTTATACTTTCTAGTTTTAATAACTGTGATTTTTATTAAGAAAATGCAGATGGTATTCAAAGTAAAAAGTATTTTAATCTGAAGTGAAAAAATATATGTAGGTCTAATTAATTCAGAATTTTATAGAAAGCATTCTAGTTGGATTTTTATTATTAGAAAAAAAAATCCAGCTAAATTTTTGAAAAATATCCAAGAAATATACTGCTGAGAAGTAACATGGCTCTGAAAGTACAAATCATTGAGTATTGACATGAAATCTTTATCATTATTGTTTAAATAAATAACACTTTGAAAATTTTTGTCAATCAAATACAAGTCTTTAATTTTAGCCCACTGGAATTTTGTTGCAGGAAGTGGGTACAGGGTTGAAAGTTATGATATAATGGACCTGGGTTATTGTAAAAACCTAAAAGTAAATTTTCTCTAAAATCAGGGCTTACAAACTACATTTTGCATCCAAGCATTTAAGGATTCAGCCAGTTGATAGTGGATCAGTATTATTTAGGTAAGCTCCTGAAAATCTATCTTTAGGATAAAATATTCATTGACTCTTTGTTTTCAAACATTATTACAAACTACACTTATACATGGTATGTTGAAAATAGCAACAAAAATGATTAAACACTTGTTTCCATAATCGGAGTTCATTTCACTTGCCATCATCTTATATATTAATATGTACATAGCTATTGAGCTATTGTAATCTTCAGTTAGGACTATCTTAGACATGTACTAGTTATTCCCAACGAGGTAAACCATAGTCTATGTTTCTTTGGGTCTGGCTCAATTCAATTAGTATTATTTATTCCAAGCAAGTCCTTTCACTTCCTTACTAATAGGGCAATGCCATTCTTTCTGAAAGAAGCATAGAATTTTATTGTGTACATGTACAATAGTTTTTTGGTCCATTCATCTACTGAGGGGCATCTGGGTGCTAAAATATGGAAAGGAGACACTTTAAGAGCTGAATAACCTGGTTTATCCCACATGATTCTTTGGAGCAGGTAAAATTACATAAAGATGGTTAAGGCATTAGTGGTATGGGCCCCTGATTTTGGGGAGAGATGCAAGGATGAACAGGTTCCATAGGAAACTGGCAGAACAGTGAATGTATTATGGATTTAGTGAAAATGCTATCTACTTGTCAGAACCAATGTAATAAATAAGTGAACCTTAATGTAAATTATAGACTTTCATGGACTTATTATCAAAATAATAATATATCAACATAGGTTCATCAGTTATATTAAATGTATCATTCATGAAAGATGTGAATAATGAGGGAAACTGAGTATAATGGCTGAAAATATGTCAAGGTGGGGATTCTAAAACTTTGATGAGTATCTAAAGGTGTCTCAACAAAAAAAAATCTTATTAATGATCTATTTGAAAAGATCATTCTTACTGAAATGTGACAAATTGACTAGGATACAATATTAAAATGGAAACAATAAGGAAACTTACTTTGCAATATCTCCTAAGAGTAAATCAGCATAGTCACATCATGAAGTTAAAATTGTGTATGAATCAAGAGTGATATGAAATATGTGTTCCCATTATTTTTTCTAACTACACAAACATAATATAAACACAAAAACCAAATGGAGGATGGTGGGGAGGGAGGGGAGCATGAGGGACAAGGTAACAAACAGTACAAGAAATGTATCCAATGCCTAACGTATGAAACTGTAACCTCTATGTACATCAGTTTGATAAAAAAAAACTTGAAAAAACAACAACAACAAAAAAAAACAAATGGAACTATAAAAACACTAATAAACTATTACCATACTTGTGAAATGAAAATTGACTCACTTTACATAGAATCATTTGTACAGTCGTCCTGCCATTCAAGTGGAAGGTGATTTGAGCATAGAAAATTGACATGGGAGTACAAATTAAGAGAAATATGCCAACATTCCAAAATAGAGCCTACAGGAATAAATTATAAACAGGATATGAACAACAAAAAGAAAGCAATGTCTAGAAACACAATCATTGGCCAACCTAAATAACTATGAAAATAGGCATTGAATTTCTTGCTGAAATAGAGCTTATAAGAAATAGATGTTATTAACAGAAAAGTGAAAAAAATAGACCCAAGAATATACACAATGGAATTCTATGCCTCTATTAGAAAGAATGACAGTGCCCTATTACTAAGGAAATGAAGGACTTAGAAAAAATCATAGTAAGTGTAGTGAGCCAGACCCAAAGAAACATAGACTCTATGGTTTCCCTCATTGGGAATAATTAGCACAAGTCTAGGATAATTCTAGCAGAAGATCACAATAGCTCAATAGCTATCTACATATGAACACATATGATGATGCTAAGCAAAATGAGCTCCAAGTTATGGAAACAAGTGGTTTATCATTTTTGCTGTTATTTTCAACATACCATGTTAAATTATGCCTTTTTTTTTTTTGTATTTCTTCCCCATAGTTTTACCCCTGATATCACGGTAACTGATTTTGGTACCCTGTATATTGTGTATACATGTATTGGAACTAGGGAAGGGAAGGGGAATATCAAAAGGACAGACAAAGGATAAAAGATAAACCAATGTAATAACAATACTTACAAAATTATATGCTGTTACCAACTGCACAACTCATGGTGGGAAGGGAAATGGGGATGGGGGAAGGCAAGGGAGAAAATTGAGGGAAGAAGTAACAAGTTGGATAATAAATGTACTGTCTTAAGTATGAAATTGTAACCTCTCTGTACATCACTTTGACAATAAAAAATAAATTAATTAAAAAATTATAAGTGAAACAATAGACCAAAGAATATTTTCTAGCATAAGAGAGATCATGTAAAAAAATTACTGACTAGGGAAACATATATAGTGAATAAATAAGTGAAGAAACCTAATTACAATTCCCAGTGAAGTCCAAATAAATTTGTTTTGTAGGTATCTGGGAAGAAAGTCTTTGTGTGTGTGTTGGTATATGTGTGTTGGTGTGTGTGTGTGTGTGTGTGTGTGTGTGTGTGTGTAGTAAATGCCACTTAAGTTATTATTATAAGTGATTGTACTTTTTAATACTAGTAAGTTCCAATGCATAAACCAAGGATTTTACCTAAAAAATAGCTTAGAAGATAACAGAACAGAAACTTCAGCATAAGGATAAGCCACATGTGAAAATGATAGAATCCTCCTAAAAACTGGAAAGCATGGCCATGAACATTAAGACTGGGGATCAGGTCTAAAATAATTAGAGGACTCTATCAGGAACTAAGAAGCAAGTGTAACTGATATGTGTGAGTCGTAAAATTAGGTTTTTGATGAATGTGACAGAAATACAAGAGCAATAAATTGATACTCAGTTATAATTAATATTTTGATCACACTTCTAAGTATGACACATGGGAGAAGATAGAGGAAAATTAGTTACTTCTACATAAGACTAGTTGAAATATTGTGTAATGGCAGCTCTGGAATTTGTGTAAAGGATTAAATCAGAAACTAAATAAAAATTTAAATTAGAGACAGGAAAAATAAAGAGGGTGAATCTACATTACAGAGGGACTCCACTAATTTGGACAGATGTGAGAAAGGAGCTTCTACTTTTATCAACTATAGGAAAACAAAAGGGTTTCGGCATGGGAAATACCACACCCATGAACTCCACGGTCATACACATTATTTTGCTATTTTCCTGGTGGTTGAGAACTTCTTTTTCTACCAGGGCAATTTAGGGTGCAATAGTCAATGCTACTAATGGGTATATTGCTATTAAAATGCTTCTATATTTATTAAATTTCAAAACCTGCTTACAGTTGGTTGCTTTGATAAGCCCAGTTATTTCATAGATCTTAAATGACTCACAGGCTGAATTATCTCCAGCCTTGTGCACTCTATGTTGCGCAAGTATGGATCTCGATGCTACTTTTTTCTTCTTAGGCTGTAGTCAACCACAAATAATGCCGAGATTTGTCATATGAACAGGAAGCAAACAGGTATCACAAGCTGCTTCATATTGAGGAGCAAAGCATGAGGTGAGGCAGGGATGACCGTGCATTGTGTCAGGGTTCTCAATGGAACAACTGCTATTAGATCTGTGCTCCAAATACTCTTGCAAGATGGTATGGGACACAGGTCAGCATTTGCTTTGTATGAATCACTCCCACTTCTAAAAGAAGGTATAAACCGGCAATAGAACTGGGGAAGGGAGAGGGAATACCGAAATAGAGAGACAAAGAACAAAAAGACAAACCATTCAAAAAGCAACACTTAGAAACCATTCGGTGAAAACTAACTGCACAACTTTGGGGGGAGAGGGGAAGAGTTAGGGGTAAGGGGGGAAGTGAGCCAGAGGACTAACAAGTATAACAAGAAATGTACTCACTGCCTTTCATATGAATCTGTAACTCCTCTGTATTACACTTTGACAATAAAGAAACAAAAAGAAAAGAAAGAAGGTATAAAAATAAATATCATTTGAGATCCTTAGTATTTTCAAAGTGTTTCTATTTTAAGTTAGTACATGAAATTTCTAAATACAGAGTTTTCTATATAGAAAAAATATTTCTATACTTACATGAGCAAAACATTTATTTAGAAGAAGGCAAGAACTTTAAAAGACATAAACATTAAGAAATATATTTTTAAAAATGTGGGTGAATTTTTTGGAAAGTTTCTCCCATATTGTACTAGCAATTTAAAAATGTTTCACAGCAATGAGAGTGCTTTTTAGCAATTCTCCTCATAGCATGCCCTGAATCATTTAAAATTTATGCTAGGCACTCAACAGGAAAGTTATCAGAGTCCTTGGCTCTGTGAAAATTGATAACACTCATTGATCAATGATGTATGAACTGAAACCACAGCTTGTTTATCTGGCTTCTCCGGCACTTCCCTGACATTTTGATCCACATTCTTGGGAGTATATGTATGAAGTCATATACATGCTGGAAAATAATCAAACCATTTTGATACTCTAATGATAAATAATTTGCACAGCAGCCTCAGACTTAATCTTACCCAGGGATTTTGATTGCTTTTACAAGGAATATTTTAATGAAAAAGCTCCAACTATGTGTGAGAACAACTTGGAGAGACTTTGACAGCTCAAGTCCGCACAATACCTGTAGGTGCCACTTGCCTTTATTATAATGTAATAAATAAATAGATAAATCATAAAATAAAGCCCTGATGATTTTCTTGGAGTTGGACCTTTCTGTAATTCAACTATCAAAAATTCTGTGCACATGAGAAGTGAACATATAATTGGATAGATATGCTATCCAGAGAATTTTACTATGAATTTACAATACTACATTGACTTATTCAAATTGGGTCAAATTTGTAAGATGTATAGTTTAAGATTTTTGTATTAGGAAATACTGGCAAATTTACACAGCTAGATTTTCTTTGAGATGTTTATCTTTTTGTAACACTTTACTTAAACATTGTGCTATTGACCACAGTTTAAAAAAAAGTTACTGCTTTCTGGGCAAGTATTTTCCTCACTTTTTCCACATCCTTTCTCAACAAGTGACTAGATCAGCTTTGAACCAGTGTCTACTAATTTGGAATATCAGGAATTCCCTAGCTTTGTGTTACTTTACCCTGGAATTGTACCTTAGTTCTTCAAAGGTTCAATTCTTCCTTTGTGACACTAGTCCACACTAAATTTTCTTTGCTTCCCAAAACTAACACAGGGGAATGACTTATTCCTAAATGCTAGCCACTCATGAAAATAAATTTAGATATTCTATCTATATCAAACAACAAGTGACATTTCCCATGCCTTATTTACAGCTAAGCTAAAATTTAAAGCTCCTGCTTGTAACCACTTATGATCTTGCATTCTGGAACAAAACCAACTATTTGCTTGATAGAATCATACATATGCTTACTTTTCCTCCTGTAAAAAGATGAGTGTTTAAAGAATCTGCCACATCTGATGGTTAAATAAAAATAAATAAAATCAAAGTTCAGTAAAATAAAAAATCAGGAAGTGAGTATGCAAAATCAGTAGGATGGAGTCAAGCAGAAAAAGGTAGGCAATTGAGCAATATAATAGAGGAAAATTCCAGTGTATATTCTACAAAATTAAGAAGACCAAAGGAATGGGTGGCTAGGGAGTGGTGGGTGAGATTACAATCCAAATTGTAACTTTCTGACTACAAAGCATCTTGCTCAATGTCACTCTTTCATCATTCTTGCCAACTCTAGCAAACCCCATCCCTTCAATTGCCTAGTTTCATTTTCACACACACACAAACACAGACAAACACATACACGAGTGTGTGTGGATATATATATAGACAGAGAGAGAGAGGGAGAGAGAGAGACTGTATGCTTTTTCATCTATTCCTTTGCAATATATGATTCAATATCACACACACACACACACACACACACACACACATAATATATATATATATACATATAAGTTTGTTGATTGCATTTTCTATTGAAAAGACTCTAGGTTGTTGTTTATTTTTTTGCCAGTTCTGGGACTTGAACTCAGGGCGTGAGTACTGTCCCTGACTTCTTTTTGCTCAAGGCTAGCACTCTATAACTGGAGCCACAGCACCACTTCCATTTTGTCTGTATATGTGGTGTTGAGGAATCGAACCCAAGGCTTCATGTATGCAAGGCAAGCACTCTACCACTAGGCCATATTCCCAAACCCCTCTGGGTTCTTTATAAGTGTGAATATACTCTATTAAGTTTGTTGTGACTATCAAGTATTATGTCCTATATTTAATTGCATATGATATTTCTCTATACAACTGGTAGCTTGCTTTTTGCTATCATCACCACAAACATGTTGAATAATGTTTTGTGATACATTAAAACATCTATAAGTTCACTTGACTATCAGAATTCGTGCCTTTATTATATATAGTCTTACACAATAAGTATCATCTACAACATGCACAAAATATCATTAATTGGTTCATGATGATAGTTGTAACATGCTTTATACTGCTTGGCAAAATCACCCCACACTTGCCTGAAAAGTATTTACACAAATACTATTTATTGACTTTTTGGTTTAGATCTTCTGTTGATATGTACTTCTAACCTATTCTTATCTACTGAAGTCTCATGGTGAATCTATTTCCATATCTAGATTTTTATAATCATAAATTATCTTTATTTTTTCTCCAATAACTGGTTATTGTTTTTTATTCTGCATCTGTCTTCAACTGGCTAGTGGTGTGCATACTTTATTCACTAATGATTTTATGCACAAAATATCTTCTGCATATAGTTGTTTCAAGGACACAATGGATAATATATGATAAACACATGCTAAGGTTTATAACAGTAATGCTCAATAATTCTTAGCTTGCCAGTCTATCTGTTGTGCCTATTTTGAATGATGAGTCTCAATTAATTCTGTAGACAGACTTGCTTATAGTATTCATGTAATAATGATATAAATCCAATAAACTTTTGGGCAGTAATTTGAAAATTCTCTCTTCTGTTGAGGGTGGATAATATATTTGAACTTTGGTATTTTCCATTTTAGAATTTAGGAATTAGTCACTTCTCATGCTTTTGATGATTAGTCATAGTGATTATAAAAAAATTGAAATTAGAAAAATTAATTGAAAAATAATGTAATTGAAACTATAATCTTAAATAATTTGTCTAATGATATAATGTAGCAAATATTTATTTAACCTACCAAGGATGTTGGTTGTTCTTTAGAAAACTAGAGCCAAAATGGGATTCATTTTTATTTAAGCTCAGTAACAGTATTTGAAAAGGGTTATATTAAACTTGATGGCAATCCTTACAAATAAGACAATCAAGAAATTAGTTGGAGGGCTGGGGATATAGCCTAGTGGCAAGAGTGCCTGCCTCGGATACACGAGGCCCTAGGTTCGATTCCCCAGCACCACATATACAGAAAACGGCCAGAAGCGGCGCTGTGGCTCAAGTGGCAGAGTGCTAGCCTTGAGCGGGAAGAAGCCAGGGACAGTGCTCAGGCCCTCAGTCCAAGGCCCAGGACTGGCCAAAAAAAAAACAAAAAACAAAAAACAAAAAAAAAAAAATTAGTTGGAGAAAGGTATTTATTATTTAGTATGTAGATAAATTTATGTAATAATGAAGGAAAATTTTGACTCATATCTCACAGTTGTTGCTTATATGAAAGGTTCAAGAGGAATATATTTTTCCCTTTTCATGTGCAATATTTAGTAAAGTCTATTCTCAATTGAATGAAGTTTCCAAGATTTAAAACACAGAGATAATGGAATTAATAAACTACTTTTAATAATAGTTCAAATTGATTTGTCCCATCCAATATATTTAGTAGGTGGATCTTCAGCTGTAAACTCAGGGAACCTTAGGTTGTAGCACTATCATCTTAGATCAAGTTAGTCTCACTGCATTAAAGTAGAAACACTCAAGACCAGAACCAAAAGTTTAGCTCATTGATATTCAATACCCAAGTGTCTGCCCTTCTGTTTTATTTCAATAGCTTCTGTATCCTTTTTTTTTCTTTTTTAATTTTGAATTGAATTTTATTGTCAAGGTGATGTACAGAGAGGTTACAGTTACGTATGTAAGGGAGTTAGTACATTTCTTGTCATACTTGCTATCCTCTCCCTCATTTTTCTCCTCGCTTCCCTAACCTCATCTCCCCCAAGGTATACAGTTAATTTTCAACACATTGTCTTGTGAGTATCACTGTTGTATTGGCTTGCTCTTTCTCCTTTGTCTCACCATTTTGGTGTTCCCCTTCCCTTGCGTAATTCAGATAAATGTGTATACATTACCCAGTGTACCAAAATCAAATACAGTGAAAACAGAAGATAAATCACAGATAAGGAAAATTAAAGAAGAATCTCATAATTCATTAAATATAACATCAATGTAAATCCCCTTGTTTCCATATCTTAGAGTTCATTTCACTTAGCATCATCTTATATAATCATATGTAGGTAGCTATTGAGGTATTGTGATCTTCTGCTAGCACTGTCCTAGACATATACTAATTATTACCAATGAGGGAAGCCATGGAATCTATGTTCTTTGGTTCTGGCTTACTTCACTTAATATGTTTTTCCCCCCAAGTCTTTCTGGAGGAACCTCCCATCACCTTCCATCCATTTGACATGGATCCGGGAGAAGAAAAGCCTTGTAGTCAAGGCTGGGGGCGGAGACTGCATTTGCTTCTCCTACTTCTCCTTGCATTGCTAAAGACATGCTCTCTAATTAGGATATTTGTATTTGTAACATATTTTCCTGGAGATAAGCGCATTGTAGAGAAGAAAGTGTATGACTATGTGACTGACACAAAAATAACTACTTCCTCACCAGTGGGGGAAATGGCAACTGTTAAAGCCCAGGATTGCTGCAAGGGGGAAAACCTGCAAGAGAGCTGTATGAGCAACTTAGAAAGAAATCTATTAGTGATGAAAAGAAAGACCCAGAGTCCAATAAGCCTCCCATGCCCCTAGCTTTGAGAACTAGAAAACCCATCTAAAATCACAAAATTTGGACTTGGTATTTGGGGCCCTACAAGCCTGTCCACAAAAGAGAAACAGTTAATTCCCACCATAGGGGGACTTTTCTATGAGGCATATATGATAGTAAGTAGGATTTAGAAGGCCCCCACAGGAGCAGCAGTTAATGGGGAAAGGTTGTTGACCACACTTACTTAGCCTGGAAAGATTTTGGACAGGATATTATGGCCATGAGGGGAAAAGTGAAGTTAGGATTAATGGCAAAACAGTGAGATGCACAAATCTTTCTATTTAGGAATGAATAAGGCAGTTTGGAAAGCCATGGTGCACAGATGACTTAACACAAAAAGAAATAATGGGTAAACAGTTACAATAGTGCTTAAAGAAAGATACGTGTGCAGGAGAATTATCCACAAAAAAGTGTACTTATGCCTATCTTGAACCTGAGAGTAAAGTGAAAGTATAATGGATTTTAAAGCACAATTATAAAAAGAGAGAAGCCCTTTGAGATTTTACAGTTACGAACCATGTTAAATATTTGGTTAATTTACTTGGCACTTGGTAGGATAAATTTTTAAAAATGCAGAAAATGCAAGCTTTAAGATAAAGACATGTTTCACACCTCTGACGAAGCTTTATTGTGGTTAGAAACCCTATGTCTAGTCGGACAGGATATGTTAAAATAACTATAGACAGCTGAGCAATGTGCAAACGACTGGTTAGAGTTTACTGGAAAAGAAAAAAACCTTGGAGTCATGTGTGAAGGATACTTGCTTTAAATAGATGCTTTTAAGTAACCATTTTCCTGCTTCAAAATAGTAAAAGTAAAGACCTCTGAGCTTTTTGGGCCAGCGACTAACTCATCAGTTTTGACTCTGCGTCTCTCACTCAAGAGCCTACCTCCACACTCCTTCTTGGTACCCAGTCGACTGCTGTGGCTGGCCCGCGGCGTCTTTCCATTTCCTTAAGAATTCTTTCTTGTTTGAAATATTTAGTCAGTTTTGTGAATGTTTCACGCAGGAGAAAAAAAAAAGTTAGGTTTGTTCAGAATTTAATGTTACCACTTCTACAACAAAATAAAAGTAAATTTAAAAAAGTAAAAACTCAGGAGCTGGGAATGTGGCCTAGTGGTAGAGTGCTCGCCTTGCATTCATGAAGCCCTGGGTTCGATTCTTCTGCACCACATAAACAGAAAAAACTGAAGTGGCAAATGTGGCTTAAGTGGTAGAGTGCTAGCCTTGAGCAAAAAGAAGCCAGGGACCGTGCTCAGGCTCTGAGTCCAAGCCCCAAGACTGGCAAAAATAAATAAATAAATAAATAAAAGTAAAAAAGTAAAAACTCTATAATTGCCACTTATGAAGTTTTATTTTTTAAGACACTATTGGACAATACATGTATGTATATGTATATGTGTATGTATACATATATGTATATACATATACATATATATATCCTAAACCTGTAAAAGACCTAAAATAATAAAATAATGAATGAGTACATTTCTTTCCGAACAATATCACCTCTTCCTTCATTTCCCTCCAGAATTTTCCCTTCTGACCCTCCTCCACAGTTTTATAGTTCATTTCCAACATAGTGTTGTATGAGAATAACTGTTAAATTCGTTCACCCTTTCTGTGCTTCTTTTTACCCTCCTTTTAATAATTATTTTTAGGACATTTCTAACTTTTTTTTTTCCTGGACCTGGGGCTTGAACTCTGTGTCTGGATACTGTCCCTGAACATTTTTGTTCAAGGCAAGTGCTCTATCACTTGAACCAAAGCTTCTCTTCTGGCTTTTTCAGAGTAGTTTATTGGAGATAAGAGTTTCTTGGACTTTCCTGTAGGAGGTGGCTTTTAAGCCTCACTTCTTAGATCTCAATCTTCTGAGTATCTAGACATGAGCCACCAGCACTCAGCCATAAAATATTATTATAACCTTCATTTCAATGAAATCACCTTACTACCTTTTCTCCTACAAAAGACTAAGTAATCAATCCACCAATAAAAAATATAATATGAAATAAGTATATTATGCTTCCAGGTCACTAGAAGGTAATTCACAGACCATTTATTCTCATAAGTTGATATATTATTAAGATGTTAAGCAATACCTTCATAGCATTTACAGATTTCATTAATGCATTATTATAAGTAATGCATTACTTATAATAAAGTGTAGTTGCTGAAAGTTTTTATTTCAACTGCCATATTTTATTAAATATAAGCCCCTCATTCTGAATGCAAAAACACCTTGGGAAAAGTTTGCTTTCCAACAGCATAGGATGTACAATTTGTTCAAGTGCACATATTCAAATAGGGTTTAGTCTAGGCTAAATACAAATAGTGACAGTTGATATTTCAAAAGAGCAAAAGATGTAATTCCAAAATTAACCAAATTTTGTCACTTTTCAAGATAAATGATTATTTAAAAAAAACAGTTGTAAAATATAGTTAACAAAGAGCATTTTGTGTTTTCTATAATCCTGAGGGTTCTACTTTATAATATTGCATTTCTCTCACTTCTGGCTTTTTCTGAATAGAAAACTACTTGCGGAGAAGACTCCCATGGACCCTTCTATCCTGGAGGGCTTCAAACTGCCTCAAATCTCAGCCTCCTGAGTAGTCGAGGACTACGGGATGGCATGACCCACTGGACCTGGTCTTTGATGTGTTTTATATTTCATTAAGTGTGTGTATGTGTGTGTATGTGTGTGTGTGTGAACTCAGAGTATGGGTGCTGTCCACGAGCTTTTGTGCTCAAGCTTAGGGTTGTGGGGGTGTGGGCTCTGTACCTTAGCTTTTATGACAAGGCTAGTTTTCTATCACTTATGCCCCAGATCCACTTCCAGCTTTTTTTGGTGTGATTAATTTGACTTTTGCTAACTAGTTGAGCTTTCCTTATACAGCTGGGTTTGAATTATGATGCTTAGATCTCAGGCTCCACAGTAGGTAGTATTACAAGTGGAGCCACTATAGCCTGAGCTAAGAAATGTTTTGTTTTGTTTTTTTTCTCTCAGTGCTATTTCATGATGAGATTGAAGAAATTCACTTGAGATATTATTATGTCCTAGGAAGAATAAGTGGAAGTTAAAGAGAAAGATGTGCCAAAATAAAGTTCATGTAAATTTATTCCATCAGGTAAATTATGAAACATTATGTAAAAAGTATATTAATGATGATTTGAAGATGATGAATTTGCTTTTTTCTTACACATTTTTGTGCATTGTTACTGTGATAAAAATATAGCAAATATATTCAGTAAAACCACTGTAGTACTCATGGAGTAAGTTTACTTGAGTAGAAAAAGGATCAATAAAACTGGAATAAGTGGAAGGAAAACAGCCATTTAACATTATTTGCATTTCCCAAACATGATAAATTATTTACTATTTAAGGAATTTTTAACATGATAAGAATGTATAGTTTTTTTATTGAATCTGTTGCACCTAAGATGTTATTGTTTCTAAATAAATAATTTATAAAATTTTTACAATTTATTTTTCACAATAGTATTGATTTACTATCCAGAATCTAGTATGTCTATAGTTGTATTCATAATACTCCCTTGCTGGAAACAAATGTCAGAAGTGTTACTATATTTATTAATTTACTTCTTATTTATGTGTTCATTAATTTTTAATGAGTATTTATAAGACTAATTATTTAAAATTAAAAGTAGCAAGTTTGGAAAGTTAAACCATTGTATAAATTCAGAGAGATTCTAATGTTAACTTTTGAAGTATAAAAAAATACTCAAAGCAAATCTCATAAAATTATCACTTCTTAAATATATCCAAATAGCAAGTCACATGCTGGGAAAAAGGTCTGTGGAATATTTTGTGATTATCTAAACATGCTTTAACAAAAAGGCCAAATGAGCCAAGCACTAGTGGCTCATGCCTATAATCCTACCTACCCAGGAGGCTGAGATCTGAGGATGGTGGTTTGAAACCAGTTTGAGCAAGAAAGTCCAGGAGACTCTCATCTCCATTTAACCACCAGAAAACTCTGTGACTTAAAGTGATGGAGCTATTGTCTTACATGAAAAAGCTCAGGTAGAATGGCCAAGAGACATATGAAAAAATGCTCTACATCACTGGCCATAAAAGAAATGCAAATCAAAACAACATCGAGATTCCATCTCACCCCAGTAACAATGTCATATATCAAGAAAACTAACAATAACAATTGTTGGAGGGGATGTGGCCAAAAGGGAACCCTACTTCATTGTTGGTGGGAATGTAAACTGGTTCAGCCACTCTGGCAAGCAGTATGCAGATTCCTCAGAAGGCTAAATATAGAACTCCTCTATGACCCAGCAGCCCCACTTTTGGGTATCTATCCAAAAGACCTTAAACAAAATCACAGAAATGCCACCAGCACAACAATGTTCATCACAGCACAATTTGTCATAGCTAGAATCTGGAACCAACCCAGATGCCCCTCAGTAGATGAATGGATCAGGAAAATGTGGTACATATTCACAATGGAATTTTATGTCTCTATCAGAAAGAATGGCATTGTCTCATTTGTAAGGAAATGGAAGGACTTGGAAAAAATTATGCTAAGTGAAGTGAGCCAGACCCAAAGAAACATGGACTCTATGGTCTCCCTTATTGGGAATAATTAGTACAGGTTTAGGCAAGTTATAGCAGAGCATCACAAGACCCAATAGCTATACCCTTATGAACACTTAAGATGATGCTAAGTGAAATGAACTTCATGTTATGGAAACAATTGTTTTATCACAGTTGTAACTACTTTCAACGTCCCATGTGTATCTGTAGCTTCTATTATTGATGATGTTCTTGTATCACCTTCTGGTGGTTGAACCTACACTATCTCTGTAATCTTAGATATCTGAGTATATTGGAAACCGTGTATACTGGAATTGGAAGTAGGAAATTGAAAGGGAATACCAAATTTGAGAGACACAGGGTAAAAAAAAAAAGACAAACAACTACAAAAGCAATACTTGCAAAACTGTTTGGTGTAAGTGAACTGAACACCTGGGGGGGGAGGAAGGGAAAGGGGAGGAGAGAGGGGGGTATGAGGGACAAGGTAACAAACAGTACAAGAAATGTATCCAATGCCTAACTTATGAAACTGTAACCTCTCTGTACATCAGTTTGATAATAAAAATTTGAAAAAAAAAAAAAAGAAAAAGCTCAGGTAAACAAGCAAACAAAAACAAAGTAAATTTCTGGGACAAAGCATTTTGGAGATTTATACTCATTTTCTTTTTCTTTTGTAAAGCAGTTATAATCAAAAAAAAAAAAAAAAGACTGTCCTGAATTTTGGTAATGAAATTAACTCCAGTTATAAACATATTGTGTTACTAGAAACTGTAGCCATAGAATTGATAACATACTAGGAAAGTGTTCTATCACTCAGGCTATATATCTAACTCTTTTGTTGTTTTGGTTTGTTTTGTTTTGAGATAGACTCTTACTAACTATGCCTAGGCTGGCATTCAACTTGGGCCTTATTTTCAGGGTAGCTAGAAATATAAGCATGTACATGCCTTGCAAACTACAAAATCCTAAAAACACAGATTTTAATTGTTCTTCTTGCTGAGAGGAATAAGGAAAGTTATTTGCCAGTTACACTATTTCTATTCTAAGTAATATATCACATCTCTTATTTTTTATTCAGGGTGTTTGGTTACATGACTGTTCCCCAGGCTGAGCTCTTTCTCAGCTTCCCAAATGCTAGAATTAATTAATACAAGCATCTGACACACTTCCTGGATTCTTTTTCTTTTCATGAATAAAAGGAATAATTTTTTTATCCTAGGTTGCATGTTAGAAACTGCTGTGGACTATGCTTTTACAGCTGTTTATAAAAGAAAATTACTAAATAATAGTTTGAAAAAAGTAAGAAAGTGTAATCAGGACCATGGATATTAAGTAAGTTGATTATTTTTATAGAAACATTAAAAATGAGAAAAAGCTCATAGAGATTTCAAGGGAGGCAAGGCATTTCTTTACATTGGTAGATCTTTTAAACAGATAACATGAAGTAATAAATTGGGAGAAAACAATCCATGCCTTTGCAAAGGAAGATATGTTTAATAAGAGAAAATTAAATAAATCATGGTTTTAAAATGGTGTTAAATGCATAAAAGAATTATCTTTCACTTTCTCCCCTAGGTGATTATTATGAAGGACAAAGCAGATGAAAATGTTTTTATCATGTGTATATTAATTATTAATAAATAAATTTCATACTCTATAACAATTCTTATTTAAGGTACTGTACATTATTTCTTCTTAACATATTAGTATCCACAAAGAGTGAAGAAAAATTAGTACAAATAACACTTTTCTGTGCGAAAAATTTAAATCCAAAACAACACTAAAGCTTTATCCTTGGCAAATTCCTTGATATATGCAGGTTTTCAGCATCTTTGCAAGTTGTATTTAAAATCTTTAAATTTAGAAACTATGTCTTTTCATATGTTTCTTTAAATTTTTCGTTTTCTTTTTTAGGATAATACGTGAAAATATAATTTAAATTAAGGAATATTAACTTCTATGCATTAGATTCCTTGACTTGCTTGCTCAGCCTGATCTTGAGTGAGGACCTGGCTCTACTATTTGCTGATTATTATGTAGTCTTATATGTTTTGTCTGCATAACTGGCATCACACTGATTTTCCTACCTTCAAACTCCTGAATAACTAAAGTTACAAGCATGAGCTACCCTGGTGATCAACTAATGTATGTCATTTTAAATTATCTAATTGACCTATAGAAAAAGCAGATTTTTAAACTCCTACAGTATGATAGCAAGTTATGTTTGTTGTATGGTTTATGGTTATTTTAACAAACTTAAATAAGATTAATACAACTCCAAGTGTTTTAAATATAATAAAGGGATATATCATTACTTCTGAGATAATGATTAGTAAATGTTTACAATGTTTTCCCTACACTATTTTTCCCTTAATAGGGCAATTATATATTTGACTCAGTATCCAGAAAATTGTAACAACTTTACTGCCTTTGATTACAAAAAATGTAACCAAAATTGCTTTCTTACATTGTTTTCTAAATTTTGTGCATCACTGATGCCTTTCTTTTTACATCTTCCAACTTCAGCACTGATTATTTCCCAGGATACTCAAACCAATATATGGAAAATGCTTAGGCTATAACACAGGTCTTGTAAGCAATAATTCATATTTTTATCATAGCTGAGAAATTTTAAACAGATGAAACTTTACTTTTTTTTAAAGAAACAACAAGCAATGACTCTTCTCTGCCTTGATGTAAGACTCTCAGTTCTCTGATGGCCTACTTACACTGTAAGCTAAGCTATAACAATGGAGACTGCTGTAACATTTTATTTTATCCATTTTAGTATCACCTAATCTCCATTTTTGTCTCCAATGTTTTTCTGTCATCTGTTTCACAGTCCCTTCATCTTACAATGTATCAACAGAGTAAAAATAAATGACCAAAAAAGTAAACAAAATTAAAAAGTAATTATTTTACTTTGATAGTGCTTAAGCAAAAGTAATTTTCAAACCAACAACTAAGCAACTATAATAAGTAGCCAAAAAATAAATTTTAATCTCTACGTAAATTTTCAAGCTCTGTCCATACCGTACCAGCAGTTCTGTCTAGTTTGATCACCTCTCTCAAAGAAATAATTTACATTCTTGCCTTTGAATCTTTACTATGCACACTGAAATTTCCTGTACTTCTCAGAGATAAAATAACATTTCTACACTATGTGAGTTCCTAGGTTTCATTGTCTCCTTGATTGCATTTTTTTCCCTACCTGCTTTTTAAGGCTAAGTTTCATTCTGTCCTCTCTAATACTTCCTATGCAGCAGCTGGCAGCAAACATGGGAGCCTTCTTTCTTGTCATGGAGACACCTACATTCAAAGGATATATGATAGAATTTTGTATTTATGCCTGTCATGCACATTTCATGTCCTGAGTTATAAAAACATACTGATGTTAGGTACTGAATAAACTATTGAATATAAAATTAATTGACATAGATTTCTCTCTAGAAAGAATTGGTTGAGGCAAACAAAATCAGGAATTTAAAGAAGAGCATGTTCAGATATTGCTGATGTACATATCCATTGACCAGGATCACCTGAAGGCAGACTTATTTAATCACATCAAAAACACTGGTAATATAGGACATGGCTTAGCAATTTTGCTTCATAAACCTTAGAGATAATAAATATTAACATAGTTTTTGCATGTTTTATATCACAGGATTCTACCTGGGCTTACTTCATCTGTAATCTTTCTTTTTTTCTATTTTTGTCAGTTGTGGGGCTTGAACTCAGGGTCAAGGCTCTGTCCCTGAGGCTCTTTGTGATCAAGGCTAGCATTCTGTGACTTGAGCTGCAACACCACTTCCAGTTTTTTGGGTTTTTTTTTGGCCAGTCCTGGGGCTTGGACTCAGGGCCTGAGCACTGTCCTTGGCTTCTTTTTGCTCAAGGCTAGCACTCTGCCACTTGAGCCACAGCGCCACTTCTGGCCATTTTCTGTATATGTGGTGCTGGGGAATCGAACCCAGGGCCTCATGTATATGAGGCAGGCACTCTTGCCACTAGGCCATATCCCCAGCCCCCACTTCCAGTTTTTGAGAGGTTAATTGGAGATAAGAGTCTCATGAGGACTTTTCTGCCCAGGCAGTTTTAGAACCACAGTCCTCAGGTCTCAGCCCCCTGAGTAACTAGGATTACAGGCCTGAGCCAACAGCTCCTGGCTTGTAATTTTTTCTGTTAAAGATAAATATTCTTGGCTGGCTCTTTTATATTTATTCTTTAATATTTGTTTTATGCATGGGGTTAATATGTCTGCTGATTTTTATGATGACCAGAATTAGGAGTCTCTTATTTTTATTCCATTAATTTATGTTTTAATTTGATCTGTTTAAAATAAATGTACATTATTTTTTCATTACCATGGTTAAGAGTAGTGCTTACATGACACATGGAAAGAACCAAAGGTGAAGTGAATTTAATCTTCAAGTAAACAGATAGAAATGTCTAACTTGAGAAAAACACAATAATAGTCATACCTATAATAAATAACTTGAGTTTCTCCCATTGGAATTGTCATAGGGACCACCCCCCAAGGGAGGGGACCACAATGTAAGGGGGTCCGAGGGTGGGGGGAATCCCCCATCCCTCCAAGAGTCCACCACTCTGAGACAGTCTCAAGTAAAAGGATGGATTTATTGGGGAAGTAAAAAGTATACTGACCCGCCAGGGTCATGGCCCAGACGTGGGAGCTCAAACTACAACTATAAAAAGCAGGCTGGCCCGGCCAGGGCTGCAGCCCACACTCCGGAGCTGGAACTGCGTGCCCCGGGCCACACTCAGGGTCGGTTTATAAAGGCCCACATGGGCAAGCCTGCCACACTCAGGTGGCCAATGAGGTTACAACACTTACAGAGCATGCCAGGTCACATGCAGGTGGCCAATGGGGTTACAGTCTGTCTCACAGTATCTGTTTGAACCAACCTATCATTCTAGTTAGAATTGGCTCACATGATGCAGGTGGATACGCCTACTCATAGGAGGGCACAGGTTTAACCTTGAAAATTTCTTGAAACTTCCATGCTTCAGGTGGTCAAGCAGCTTACACAATCTTATCACAGCGAAGGGGAACTTCCCTGGATAGGGTGGGGGAGATCTTAGTGAAGATGGAGTTGGCTTCTGCTCTAATCTTACCTGGAGTCAATCTGATACCCCTCCACAGTTAATGATGGCACTGGCCAGATCTGACCTCCTTATTACAGGAATCCCTACATATTTTAATGTATATACATCTTTTCAATTTATAACTTTCTCTTTGATGGTATTATTATTATTATTATTATTATGCTAGTCCTGGGCTTGAACTCAGTGCCTGAGCACTGTCCCTGGCTTCTTTTCGCTCAAGGCTAGTACTCTGCCAACTTGAGACACAGCACCACGTCTGGTCTTTTCTATATGTGTGGGTGCTGAGGAATCAAACCTCGGGCTTCATGTATAGGAGGCAAGCACTCTACCACTAGACCATATTCCCAGCCCTGATAATGTTATTTCTATTTTAAAATAATTTTGTTATTTGGCTTGCCTAAAATATATTTATCATTGCAATTCTCTAACTATTGTAAGGTCAACCCTGAGTGGGCTCCATGCTGATAACCCCATCTGGTTAAGTTTCCACCCAGTTACCGGGGTAACCAGCATATCTGGAGGCAATTACTTCCTCCTGCCCTGAGGTCATAACCTAATCCACCTGGCCACACCTCCCTGCCCTAGATAAGACAGGGCCAGGCCTGTGACCTTCTCTCAGGTCACATGCCAGCAGTTTGGTTATAAACTTTCTCTCCTGCCTAAATACCTCATGGCTTTCTCCTTTATCTGCTACCTACTACTTTAATAAGTGTTAGAACTATGCAGTCCTCCAATTGTATAAATATCTTGTACAGGATTCTCTGAGCATCTGTGGACTGGATTATGATATTTTTCATTGAGCTAGCAAATAAATATTGATCATTATCTGTTGCCCTTTCGATTCTCTTTTTACCCTCCTTTTATAACTAGAACAGGTGGGATGCCAGTGGCTTATGCCTGTAATTCTAGCTACTCAGGAGGCTGAGATCTAAGGTACGTGGTTCAAGCCACACTGAGCAGAAAAGTCCATGAAACCCTTATCTCCAGTTAATCACCAGGAAGCTGCAGGTGGTGCTATGGCTCAGGTGGTAGAGTGCTAGCCTTGAGCTGAGGGGCTCAGGGACAGCACCCAGGCCAATGGTTCAAGCCCCATGACCCACAAAAACAACAACAAAAATAACAACAAAAAAACCTAAAATAGTATTTACATTGAAGGAGTGAAAAATGTATTAACTGATATTAACCACATATTCAGCTTCTGTAAACCTGCTTGCCACTTGCAGTCCCCTCGCCCCACCCACCCCCCTTCCCCTTTTCCGTAGAATAATACCGTCAGCTGGTGACAAATAACATTAGAAACCCTTCCTAAAAGAGCTTATGACTGAGTTTGGCTTTTCAAGAACAGCAATAAAATGTTCTCAGGACTACCCCACCTCGGGGGAATGTTCCAGAATGCTGTCAAGTTGCCTTAATCCTAAGGTAACTGGTAGTTAGGAAAAAAACAGTTGCCAGCAAACATAGATGTGAGTCAAGATATGGAAAGAAGAGACTCCCCAGACTTCCTAACCAATCATGTAAGAGAACATTGTCCAGTAACCAATCCTGTAACGCCAAATGCATATGAACTCATGCGACCCCTGTTTA